>NC_141699.1:429852669-431102669 GCF_964263255.1 Lissotriton vulgaris | reverse complement strand
GGCTACTATCCAAGAGGTTCAAACTGAGAGACTCATCACCTTTGAAGAATCTGCAGTGCAAAATGAAGGTCTATACAACAAAGCTTTGGAACTTGTACCTCTTGAAACCCACATAACAGTTTGTCAAGAAACACCTGTCTACAATGAAGTAACAAGTGATTGTGAGGTTCCAGCGATTTCAACGAATCCTGATGCAATCCCAACAATTGGGAGAACTGCCTCTGGCTAGTTCATTAACTTTGATATGTTTTCTGAGGATCCCAGTGAGCCTGAAACAACGCCAGTAAAAAGAACTTTGAAAGAACAAGCAACAGACCTTTTTCATCACTTGTAAAAGATGTATCTGGCTTCACCATGGATTGAACTTTGGATTGTGTTGGGGGTACTTTTTCCTCTACTTTGGTTGAGTCTGGTAAAAACTTTGGGAATGCTGATAAATGGAAGATTTGTTAAAAAGGACACAGCAAGTAAGAACATCAACGTACTACTCAAGCCACACAAATCATCTCATTGTGAACAAAGAGACTTGTCATCAGTGAACATCACAGCCGTTCCTATACCTGGTGGTATAGCTTAGGACATAACTGACTATGACATTTTTGGCCCGTCGGAGCTGTTGAAAATTCTACACCAGTTGAAGATTTCCTTGAATGACTTTGTTTCATCTAGTAACTTTTCTGATGATTGGGACTTCGAGACTGTTAATAATATGATGTCAGACTTAGAAATGTCTGCTGCATTTACAAATCATCAATACTTAGACGGTCCATCAGATTATGAACAAATGTTTTGTTATAATCACTATGATCATCATTTCTTGAGCAAATCTGCAAACCCTAGAAATTTACTGATGTATAACCAATAGGAACATTGTCCTACGCCACCAAAGGGTAGCTCAAAAACATTTTTGGTAAAATTTCCATACTTTTCAGGTTTTAATGTTTCAAATTCAGAATCATTTTACTTTAAAAATGTTAATAAGACAGGAATGAAAAGTATGTTGACAAATACTAAGCAAATTTATTCTGTAGCCTTTTATGCTCAGCTGTCTTCACTAGGTTTCGACTTTTGGAAAGACAACATTGAGATAAAAACTGTCTGGGGCACAAAATATTGGCAAGTGCAGGGGAGAGAATGTTTATTTAGAGCCTGCATCATCCCAGAGCAAATTATGTTTTTGAATGACACTGTCCAAAAGACATCTTGTCTTGGGTTAGCCAAGATAAAAGACCTAAACAATCCGTCCATACCTACACCTACACATGATAGCAATAACACATCAGAGGGGGAGGTCGACGTACATACTATTTTGCATCACTACAGAACAGATCCAGATTGGAAAAAATTGTTAATCTGGCCCACAGACACAAACACCTGTCAAGATAGATTCCTGAATAAAACATGGAGGTTCACATTCACTAGGTCAGATCCAAGATATGTTCAGAAACAGCATCCAGGAATAGTAAAAACAGACAGTGTAGGAAAACTGTGCCTTGAATGGCTACATAGATCTACACTAAAGGATGTAAAACAACACTTATCTTTACTTAAAGATGGCGCTGATCTTAGGGAATTCTTGCTAGGACCAGGAAAACCACGCCATTAACGTTTTATATATGCCGGTATCTATGCTGCTTATAATGAAGCATGGAAGTTTCCGCCAGCTGAGACTGCAGAAAGAATTCGAGAAATTGATTGTATTAACTTAGAGAAAACTCTCTCTGTAGTTGAAAATGGGTTAACGACTCTGTCATCCAGGATATATTCTTTGGACAGCATAGTATCCTCTGCCATACACATCATGGAACAGGACTTGGTCATGTTGCAACATGGTCAGTCGCAAATATGTTCTATCATGCTATTAGGCTGGAAGTTACAAAACCTTTGTTCAGGATATGTGCCTTAGCGTTTAATCAATACTACGTCACTGTTTTCAGAATTCAATCTCACTGATAAACAGGTCAAACTGGCACAGTGGGGAGCAGACTACATGGTGCTGCAAAGATAGCCACAGAATGGATTATAGATGGAACAATCATTCTGCCTGTTACAATTTTCCATTTATAATATTTCCTAAAACACATACCAGCAGGCACATATGAAAGGTTGGGTAAAGAATATATCAAGACATCCTGGGAATTACCATACACACACAGATGTTGGAGTGGGGGAAGAGAAGTTTTTCTTAGTGGTAAAAATTGTGAAAACGCAATATGCGGTTCTCTCCTTTGTCAGGGTATTAATTTACAAGGGGCCTGCGATGCTTCCTCTAACAACTTATCCTGTCACCTGCAAGGTTCACCAGCGGCATTAATAGATCCAATTTTTGGACAGCTTCCTAATGCAAGTTACCTCATGTTGAACGATCATAGCTGCTGTGGCATGTTGCCAAGTTTACCCTATCTCGTAACTGTGTCATCCAAGGCCACTTGCTGTATGCAAGTATTGTTTCCAAAAAATCAAGACAGACTGGGAGTTGCTGTTATGGCCTTCACTGAACATCTCTTCTATACAAATTGATACTTTAAGCAGAATGAAAGCCATTCTTTTACAGAAAACTGTGCCACTGACCTCGGCTAAAAAGACCTATGATCTGCAAGTTGCAAGGACTTCTGCTGAGATACATGCCCTCTTACCTACAAATTGCCCTAAACATTTCTCGGAAATGTTAAGTTGTATGTTAAACATGTCTGATACGAGTGTTATTGTACATGTATTTAAGACAGTTTTTCGGTACTGTTAGCACCTTTTGAAGCAGTCCTAATAATATTTCCAAACTTCTTGCACTCTGTGTTTGGCGGATTGCCTCTCATTTTGGGACTCGCTGTAGGGATACTATTTTTGCTCCTACTGCTTCGATATGGCAATCCAATCCACAAGTGACACCCAGTTCACCGTGGAGACAACTCTACTGGCAATGAAGTGTCGTAAGCGCATTGTCCAAATTTTAGGACTACCTAGTCGGTGTTGTATGGCGTTTTAGATTCCGAATGGATTTTCCCGATTCATGCCCTTATATATAGGTACAATTCACGTTGCCCTTATACAGGCATAGAAATCAAGCCCTTATTTAGGCATAGCCCATGCAACCCAAATACAGGCATGGCTACTTCCATCCGTTCACCAAACGTAACAAAGATTTCTTGGAAAACCAGGTAAGCCGTTAGAGACTTCCCCTTTCTTGAATATTGATTTCTCCAAGAACTCAGTTAGTTTTACAATTAACAACTATTCCTTGGGGGTTCACTCATGACGTTCATTTGCCTGACTTTACGCCAAACATGGCATTCCTAAACACCTTCAAGGTATAAATATACCTTCACTTGCTACAGCAAGGCACGGTGGTTCAGAGAAGTTCGATGACCTACTTGCCTGACAATCTCGCTACAGCAAGTGCCGAAGGAAGCCGACTCTCAAGCTGACGCTCTTTTCAGGAAGCTGCCCTTCTCTGCCGAGAATCCAGCTCCAGTGTTTCTGACTCCCCTTGCGGGGTGTTGGGAAATCAAGTCCCGAAACAAAGATACCAGACCTCCTTCACTCTAAGGCATGGAGCTGATTAGAACCTAGAGAAACCTTTGGTAGATTCCCGGCAAAAACTAAACCTATGCTAAAGACCATACTTACTTCTTTCCACATACTAGACCTAGGTTAGGTGCATTGGGGTAGGCGTATTTTAGAAGCACCAGTTGAGTATTTTATTCTATGTTATTTATGTATGTATTTTTATATGACTTAGAAACCATACAATGCTATTACAGTATTATTTTATAATACTATTCTCGCTGTACGCATTATACTTTGCATTCTGTCTAACGGTTGTAGCAGTTTACCTCTCTTGCATGACAAAGAAGACTGTTCAATAAACCTTTAATGGAAAACGCCCATCTGACTATTTCTCTGCAACTCTGTAGAAACGAAGCATGCACGATTGACTGAGTAAAATAGTTTTCTATTGTTTCCACGACTCTGAGAGATATGTTCTTATTCTTGAGGAAGCAAAGTTGTCATGTTTATGCAGTTGTCAGAAACGAATCCCTTCTTGTGTTTTCGAGAAAGTTTCTAGTGACCTCTGAGCAAGCTGGCACTCACTATTAACTTTAGTATATTCGATAGAGACCTATTGACTTAAGTCCTATGTCAAATCTATATATGCAAAGACCACAACTATTGGCTTTGTTAATGCTTTTGTCTAATGATTAATACTGAGAGTTAGTCTGCTTCTAATCCCTGCTTGCTTTGGCAGCGAAGTCACTAATGCACTGGGAGATAAAAGAATTTGCAAAGGAACAACATGCTGTTAATGGGTGAACACAAAACTGCAATTTAGATATTCATGTTTTATACCAAACAGAGTAACCACTAAACCCAATTTCCTCCTCCAAATGAACGTACGTTTAACACCAATTGTTATGACAAATGTACACAAGAGTTCATCTGATTTCTTCCATCTTACTTTCAACTAAAAGTCTTTATCTACTAATCTGGTTCAGGGGAGCTCTATGAAAACCTTTGACGGAAGAGGTCTGTGTCTCACAAACAGCCCACCTTTTGACATGTTTCGGAACATTGTGTTTGGAGCTGCAGCTCCTTTTTGGTCTCCCTTCAAAATGTTCCACTCAGCCTTTCATCCATCTGAGGTCGATAAAATGAGTACCATTGAGTTGGGTAACAACAAACATCTGTTATTCAGCGCCAAAATACCTGTAGTGGTTAACGTGCACTTTACAAAAACACATGTTGTGTTATGTTCCAAAGACTCCAAAGCTTTTTATGAGAAAGACAAAATAAGCGCTAGACAAGTGGGCAATAGTAAAATTAATCTACCATACGTATGCTCTCCTCTTTCTTTAAACATTCTAAGTCAGTGAGTAATTGGCAAAGTCACCCGACTGATTTAGAAGTGGGGGAGCCTCTGCTGAATCCGCAAGCGATCACTTGTAATCAACTGCAACAGTGCCTCTGTCTTGGATGCACCCGCAATTCTACCCTATCAGAAAAGTGGACCTCCCAAAGCAGGTAATTCAGTTCCCTGTTTACCATCTGAGGAATAGCAAACGGTAAACAAAAATCAACGAAGACCCCATAGACATAACTCCCTGCCTGTCAAGCCATTTTCTTTTCTTTTTGATTGTGTGAAACCAAACCAGGCTTTGGGGCAATATTTTTCTGAAAATTAAGCAAACCTGTTGAGTGGACAGCAAAGATGTGGTGGCCTGCCAGGCATTTAATTTGGCTGAAAGTGCATCTGATGCATTAGTAGAAAACCCAAAATAATCCCTGCTGACACAGCAGTGATATCTAACTAGGTAAGGGGTCATCTACCTGGAGGGCAGCAGGGCACCCTCTACTGACTCAGAAAAGCCACAAGACAGATGACCAGAACTTAACTGTGTCCATTAGTCAATTACACCTTTGAAGTTAAACAAATAGTACGTAACTTGATGGGATTCAATGTTTAGACCTCTTCTCAAAATCTTCCATATGAAGATGGAATGGTCGTGGATATAAACTGGTGAACTGTGAATATTTATTAGGAAAAAGAAGTACACAGAACATTTGGTTCTTGCATTGCTGGTCAAGCTGATATTAGCTCAATTGGCACTTAAAATATGATTCAAAGCAAAGGGAGAAAGGGGTGCAAATCTTAACATAAAATGGCTCTGGAAAACTGTTTTAATAGTGAGGAAATTGTTGATATTTGGGAATCTATGTCATTGTAAGGGCATTGTAACAACATTTGTATAGGAAAGTGTTTTCTTAGTAGGGGAAGTAGGTACCTACCACTAGCAATAAAGCCACAATTACAATAAAAGGTCTAGTCAAGGTCTCAATAAATTACTCCCTTGCTCTACCCTTAGAAGCTGGAAACGAGCAGGCAGGTTAAAATTAAGAGACAGGTGTGTAAAGCATCTAAAAATAAAAAAAAAATAAAAAAATAAGATACAGCGCAAAAAAAATCTAATATCAGTTTATAAAAAGAATGTTTTTTGTATCTTTAAAATGACACCTAAGCCAGCAAAATCCAATGTAGGAAACCAGAGATATGAATTTTGTAAGGATAAACAATTTCTAGTGCCTAAAAAACAAAAGCGCCAACTTAAAACATCTGGTCACGCTTGACAGGACAAAGTCAAAGTTTGAGGCTGACCGCGATGGAGCACAGGTTGGATACACTGAGCGGGAGATCTTGGTCAAGGTCTTTCCTTCGCACATAGGGCCATATGTATCAAGGTACCCATTTGCGATTCTGAAATTGCGATTTTTTGCGAATCGCAGATTCAAAATCGCAAATTGCCATGTATGTAACAAGTTGCAAATAAATAGCGATTCGGTAAAAATCGCTATTTATTTGGGAGATTCCCAAAAGCGATTCCTTAACCGTAAGAAATCGCAATGTGCGATTTCTTAACTGAAGGAATCGCAAATTTGCGAATTTCGCAAATCTGCTATTCGGAAACTCAGGTGCAGCTTGATGACATCACAAGCAGGAAGTGTGACTACCCATGCTGCACCTGAGTTGCTGAGACAGTGTCAGAGTGAAGGAGTGGTGGAGAGTGAACTCTGCATTTTCCTCAACATGGCTGAAACTGGAGACATGCCCAGCCAGGAAACAAAGCAGCAGCAGCAGAGGGAAGGTTCAAGGAAGAGGAAACAGAAATTCTCTGAGGCTGAACTGGAGGTATTAATCCGGGAAATGGTGCTCAATCATGAGCTACTGTTTGGCAAAAAATCTTTGAAGTTGCCAGAGACCCGCAAAAGGCGCATTTGGGCTGATATACAGCAGAAAGTGAATGCAGTGGGGGTGACACACAGGAGTGTGGTGAACTTCGAAAGCGATGGTATGAACTGCGCCAGTGCTCGAAGGAGAAGTTGGCTGCCAGGGTGGAGCAGTCCAGGAATACCGGTGGAGGGACCTTAACGGTGTCGGATTCAACACCTCTGGAGGAACTGGTGGAGGGGACCCTGCAAAAAGAAAGTGTTATGGGCGTGGCTGATCTAGACAACTCCGAGCAACCAGTATCTGAACCAGGTAAGAAGCATGCCATCACACCCCTGACACCCCCCAAACACCCCCCAGCAGCGACGTAGGGGCAGAAAAAAAGAATTGTAGTCCAGAGCAGGTACACAGGCACACAGAGCAATGCATTATGGGAGATGTAGTCACATGAACTTTAAAGTTGTGCATTTTCAGCCACCCAGTCCCCAATAGCATGTGCAGGTCAGGAAAGGAAAGTACTTAACAAATGTAATCCCAAACTGTAAAATGTATTAATTGCCAAGTGAAAGTGAGTACAGTTAATAAATGTGTGATATTCTGTCCACAGCACCATTTGCAACACAGCCTACAGGCAGTGGGACATTGGTTGAGCTTCTAAACTTAGGAGACGCAGGGCATGAGGAAAACACAGATGGGGAGGACAGCCCTGTTATCCCCACCCCCTTTTGTAAATCGATTTTGGCCACTATAGGTGTGGCAGGGTATACTCAGACATGAGTCCCTTTCTCACTGCTCCATCAGGATTCAAGCAAGCCGGGCCGAAGAGGCTGAAATGCCAGAAACCGGTCCCCGGTAGCTTGTCTCCTTTCTGGTAAAGAATTGGCTTGGTAGTTTAGTCTGCCCTGTTCCCATGATGCACTGGGCCAGGGACAGACTGATTTGCATATAGCCAGGTTCTGAGCTGGGATGGGGCAGTGAGATAAATAACGGTGATGGATCAAGCCCTGATCTTTCGACTGGGTAAGAGTGGTCTGCTCAATTCAGACACTCTGTTCATCACCACCCCCTTTTGTAAATCGATTTTGGCCACTATAGGTGTGGCAGGGTATACTCAGACATGAGTCCCTTTCTCACTGCTCCATCAGGATTCAAGCAAGCCGGGCCGAAGAGGCTGAAATGCCAGAAACCGGTCCCCGGTAGCTTGTCTCCTTTCTGGTAAAGAATTGGCTTGGTAGTTTAGTCTACCCTGTTCCCATGATGCACTGGGCCAGGGACAGACTGATTTGCATATAGCCAGGTTCTGAGCTGGGATGGGGCAGTGAGATAAATAACGGTGATGGATCAAGCCCTGATCTTTCGACTGGGTAAGAGTGGTCTGCTCAATTCAGACACTCTGTTCATCACCACCCCCTTTTGTAAATCGATTTTGGCCACTATAGGTGTGGCAGGGTATACTCAGACATGAGTCCCTTTCTCACTGCTCCATCAGGATTCAAGCAAGCCGGGCCGAAGAGGCTGAAATGCCAGAAACCGGTCCCCGGTAGCTTGTCTCCTTTCTGGTAAAGAATTGGCTTGGTAGTTTAGTCTGCCCTGTTCCCATGATGCACTGGGCCAGGGACAGACTGATTTGCATATAGCCAGGTTCTGAGCTGGGATGGGGCAGTGAGATAAATAACGGTGATGGATCAAGCCCTGATCTTTCGACTGGGTAAGAGTGGTCTGCTCAATTCAGACACTCTGTTCATCACCACCCCCTTTTGTAAATCGATTTTGGCCACTATAGGTGTGGCAGGGTATACTCAGACATGAGTCCCTTTCTCACTGCTCCATCAGGATTCAAGCAAGCCGGGCCGAAGAGGCTGAAATGCCAGAAACCGGTCCCCGGTAGCTTGTCTCCTTTCTGGTAAAGAATTGGCTTGGTAGTTTAGTCTGCCCTGTTCCCATGATGCACTGGGCCAGGGACAGACTGATTTGCATATAGCCAGGTTCTGAGCTGGGATGGGGCAGTGAGATAAATAACGGTGATGGATCAAGCCCTGATCTTTCGACTGGGTAAGAGTGGTCTGCTCAATTCAGACACTCTGTTCATCACCACCCCCTTTTGTAAATCGATTTTGGCCACTATAGGTGTGGCAGGGTATACTCAGACATGAGTCCCTTTCTCACTGCTCCATCAGGATTCAAGCAAGCCGGGCCGAAGAGGCTGAAATGCCAGAAACCGGTCCCCGGTAGCTTGTCTCCTTTCTGGTAAAGAATTGGCTTGGTAGTTTAGTCTGCCCTGTTCCCATGATGCACTGGGCCAGGGACAGACTGATTTGCATATAGCCAGGTTCTGAGCTGGGATGGGGCAGTGAGATAAATAACGGTGATGGATCAAGCCCTGATCTTTCGACTGGGTAAGAGTGGTCTGCTCAATTCAGACACTCTGTTCATCACCACCCCCTTTTGTAAATCGATTTTGGCCACTATAGGTGTGGCAGGGTATACTCAGACATGAGTCCCTTTCTCACTGCTCCATCAGGATTCAAGCAAGCCGGGCCGAAGAGGCTGAAATGCCAGAAACCGGTCCCCGGTAGCTTGTCTCCTTTCTGGTAAAGAATTGGCTTGGTAGTTTAGTCTGCCCTGTTCCCATGATGCACTGGGCCAGGGACAGACTGATTTGCATATAGCCAGGTTCTGAGCTGGGATGGGGCAGTGAGATAAATAACGGTGATGGATCAAGCCCTGATCTTTCGACTGGGTAAGAGTGGTCTGCTCAATTCAGACACTCTGTTCATCACCACCCCCTTTTGTAAATCGATTTTGGCCACTATAGGTGTGGCAGGGTATACTCAGACATGAGTCCCTTTCTCACTGCTCCATCAGGATTCAAGCAAGCCGGGCCGAAGAGGCTGAAATGCCAGAAACCGGTCCCCGGTAGCTTGTCTCCTTTCTGGTAAAGAATTGGCTTGGTAGTTTAGTCTGCCCTGTTCCCATGATGCACTGGGCCAGGGACAGACTGATTTGCATATAGCCAGGTTCTGAGCTGGGATGGGGCAGTGAGATAAATAACGGTGATGGATCAAGCCCTGATCTTTCGACTGGGTAAGAGTGGTCTGCTCAATTCAGACACTCTGTTCATCACCACCCCCTTTTGTAAATCGATTTTGGCCACTATAGGTGTGGCAGGGTATACTCAGACATGAGTCCCTTTCTCACTGCTCCATCAGGATTCAAGCAAGCCGGGCCGAAGAGGCTGAAATGCCAGAAACCGGTCCCCGGTAGCTTGTCTCCTTTCTGGTAAAGAATTGGCTTGGTAGTTTAGTCTGCCCTGTTCCCATGATGCACTGGGCCAGGGACAGACTGATTTGCATATAGCCAGGTTCTGAGCTGGGATGGGGCAGTGAGATAAATAACGGTGATGGATCAAGCCCTGATCTTTCGACTGGGTAAGAGTGGTCTGCTCAATTCAGACACTCTGTTCATCACCACCCCCTTTTGTAAATCGATTTTGGCCACTATAGGTGTGGCAGGGTATACTCAGACATGAGTCCCTTTCTCACTGCTCCATCAGGATTCAAGCAAGCCGGGCCGAAGAGGCTGAAATGCCAGAAACCGGTCCCCGGTAGCTTGTCTCCTTTCTGGTAAAGAATTGGCTTGGTAGTTTAGTCTGCCCTGTTCCCATGATGCACTGGGCCAGGGACAGACTGATTTGCATATAGCCAGGTTCTGAGCTGGGATGGGGCAGTGAGATAAATAACGGTGATGGATCAAGCCCTGATCTTTCGACTGGGTAAGAGTGGTCTGCTCAATTCAGACACTCTGTTCATCACCACCCCCTTTTGTAAATCGATTTTGGCCACTATAGGTGTGGCAGGGTATACTCAGACATGAGTCCCTTTCTCACTGCTCCATCAGGATTCAAGCAAGCCGGGCCGAAGAGGCTGAAATGCCAGAAACCGGTCCCCGGTAGCTTGTCTCCTTTCTGGTAAAGAATTGGCTTGGTAGTTTAGTCTGCCCTGTTCCCATGATGCACTGGGCCAGGGACAGACTGATTTGCATATAGCCAGGTTCTGAGCTGGGATGGGGCAGTGAGATAAATAACGGTGATGGATCAAGCCCTGATCTTTCGACTGGGTAAGAGTGGTCTGCTCAATTCAGACACTCTGTTCATCACCACCCCCTTTTGTAAATCGATTTTGGCCACTATAGGTGTGGCAGGGTATACTCAGACATGAGTCCCTTTCTCACTGCTCCATCAGGATTCAAGCAAGCCGGGCCGAAGAGGCTGAAATGCCAGAAACCGGTCCCCGGTAGCTTGTCTCCTTTCTGGTAAAGAATTGGCTTGGTAGTTTAGTCTGCCCTGTTCCCATGATGCACTGGGCCAGGGACAGACTGATTTGCATATAGCCAGGTTCTGAGCTGGGATGGGGCAGTGAGATAAATAACGGTGATGGATCAAGCCCTGATCTTTCGACTGGGTAAGAGTGGTCTGCTCAATTCAGACACTCTGTTCATCACCACCCCCTTTTGTAAATCGATTTTGGCCACTATAGGTGTGGCAGGGTATACTCAGACATGAGTCCCTTTCTCACTGCTCCATCAGGATTCAAGCAAGCCGGGCCGAAGAGGCTGAAATGCCAGAAACCGGTCCCCGGTAGCTTGTCTCCTTTCTGGTAAAGAATTGGCTTGGTAGTTTAGTCTGCCCTGTTCCCATGATGCACTGGGCCAGGGACAGACTGATTTGCATATAGCCAGGTTCTGAGCTGGGATGGGGCAGTGAGATAAATAACGGTGATGGATCAAGCCCTGATCTTTCGACTGGGTAAGAGTGGTCTGCTCAATTTAGACACTCTGTTCATCACCACCCCCTTTTGTAAATCGATTTTGGCCACTATAGGTGTGGCAGGGTATACTCAGACATGAGTCCCTTTCTCACTGCTCCATCAGGATTCAAGCAAGCCGGGCCGAAGAGGCTGAAATGCCAGAAACCGGTCCCCGGTAGCTTGTCTCCTTTCTGGTAAAGAATTGGCTTGGTAGTTTAGTCTGCCCTGTTCCCATGATGCACTGGGCCAGGGACAGACTGATTTGCATATAGCCAGGTTCTGAGCTGGGATGGGGCAGTGAGATAAATAACGGTGATGGATCAAGCCCTGATCTTTCGACTGGGTAAGAGTGGTCTGCTCAATTCAGACACTCTGTTCATCACCACCCCCTTTTGTAAATCGATTTTGGCCACTATAGGTGTGGCAGGGTATACTCAGACATGAGTCCCTTTCTCACTGCTCCATCAGGATTCAAGCAAGCCGGGCCGAAGAGGCTGAAATGCCAGAAACCGGTCCCCGGTAGCTTGTCTCCTTTCTGGTAAAGAATTGGCTTGGTAGTTTAGTCTGCCCTGTTCCCATGATGCACTGGGCCAGGGACAGACTGATTTGCATATAGCCAGGTTCTGAGCTGGGATGGGGCAGTGAGATAAATAACGGTGATGGATCAAGCCCTGATCTTTCGACTGGGTAAGAGTGGTCTGCTCAATTCAGACACTCTGTTCATCACCACCCCCTTTTGTAAATCGATTTTGGCCACTATAGGTGTGGCAGGGTATACTCAGACATGAGTCCCTTTCTCACTGCTCCATCAGGATTCAAGCAAGCCGGGCCGAAGAGGCTGAAATGCCAGAAACCGGTCCCCGGTAGCTTGTCTCCTTTCTGGTAAAGAATTGGCTTGGTAGTTTAGTCTGCCCTGTTCCCATGATGCACTGGGCCAGGGACAGACTGATTTGCATATAGCCAGGTTCTGAGCTGGGATGGGGCAGTGAGATAAATAACGGTGATGGATCAAGCCCTGATCTTTCGACTGGGTAAGAGTGGTCTGCTCAATTCAGACACTCTGTTCATCACCACCCCCTTTTGTAAATCGATTTTGGCCACTATAGGTGTGGCAGGGTATACTCAGACATGAGTCCCTTTCTCACTGCTCCATCAGGATTCAAGCAAGCCGGGCCGAAGAGGCTGAAATGCCAGAAACCGGTCCCCGGTAGCTTGTCTCCTTTCTGGTAAAGAATTGGCTTGGTAGTTTAGTCTGCCCTGTTCCCATGATGCACTGGGCCAGGGACAGACTGATTTGCATATAGCCAGGTTCTGAGCTGGGATGGGGCAGTGAGATAAATAACGGTGATGGATCAAGCCCTGATCTTTCGACTGGGTAAGAGTGGTCTGCTCAATTTAGACACTCTGTTCATCACCACCCCCTTTTGTAAATCGATTTTGGCCACTATAGGTGTGGCAGGGTATACTCAGACATGAGTCCCTTTCTCACTGCTCCATCAGGATTCAAGCAAGCCGGGCCGAAGAGGCTGAAATGCCAGAAACCGGTCCCCGGTAGCTTGTCTCCTTTCTGGTAAAGAATTGGCTTGGTAGTTTAGTCTGCCCTGTTCCCATGATGCACTGGGCCAGGGACAGACTGATTTGCATATAGCCAGGTTCTGAGCTGGGATGGGGCAGTGAGATAAATAACGGTGATGGATCAAGCCCTGATCTTTCGACTGGGTAAGAGTGGTCTGCTCAATTCAGACACTCTGTTCATCACCACCCCCTTTTGTAAATCGATTTTGGCCACTATAGGTGTGGCAGGGTATACTCAGACATGAGTCCCTTTCTCACTGCTCCATCAGGATTCAAGCAAGCCGGGCCGAAGAGGCTGAAATGCCAGAAACCGGTCCCCGGTAGCTTGTCTCCTTTCTGGTAAAGAATTGGCTTGGTAGTTTAGTCTGCCCTGTTCCCATGATGCACTGGGCCAGGGACAGACTGATTTGCATATAGCCAGGTTCTGAGCTGGGATGGGGCAGTGAGATAAATAACGGTGATGGATCAAGCCCTGATCTTTCGACTGGGTAAGAGTGGTCTGCTCAATTCAGACACTCTGTTCATCACCACCCCCTTTTGTAAATCGATTTTGGCCACTATAGGTGTGGCAGGGTATACTCAGACATGAGTCCCTTTCTCACTGCTCCATCAGGATTCAAGCAAGCCGGGCCGAAGAGGCTGAAATGCCAGAAACCGGTCCCCGGTAGCTTGTCTCCTTTCTGGTAAAGAATTGGCTTGGTAGTTTAGTCTGCCCTGTTCCCATGATGCACTGGGCCAGGGACAGACTGATTTGCATATAGCCAGGTTATGAGCTGGGATGGGGCAGTGAGATAAATAACGGTGATGGATCAAGCCCTGATCTTTCGACTGGGTAAGAGTGGTCTGCTCAATTCAGACACTCTGTTCATCACCACCCCCTTTTGTAAATCTGTTATCCCTCCAAAGCAAAAAAGAAGACATGTAGTCAGACCACTACCCCCATTTGAGTGCGAGGCAGAGGACAGCGATGTAAATGTGCACTCCAAGCCCACACCGCCACAGCAAGAAGTCCGTGCACAAGCTCACCAAGTCCCACAAGGCACAACCAGGCGCAGACCTCGCACAACCAGCAGTGCTTCAGATCCGGGTGAGGGAACAGTCTTTGCCGGCCTGGAAATGCATATGTTGCAGGTGCAGTGCCTGCAAGCAAAAAACATAAAATCATTACAAAGAGAGGTGAGGGCAGGCTTCAGGGGCATAACGGGTGAACTGAGGGGTGCCATGCTGGCACTCTGTGAAGAACTACGAGCAGACCGTGCTGCTAGGCACCGAGAGCTGCAGCGCCTGGATCTATATACACGGGCCATGAACCGCCTGGCCTCTGCCACCAATATCCTCTCCAGGCACAGCATACACATGCAGCGGGAGATGGCACACGGTAGCCAGGATGTAGCTAGGGCACTGGTGCAGGTTACATCTTCTGTAGATGAGCTCAGGGCAGTTTGTACTACTGGGCCAGGAGTCCTAACTCCCACTGAAGAAGACGCACTGTCAGGCCGGAGCAGCAACAATCCACCACCCATCATGGAGAGGCGCCGTAGTGGCCGATACAGTAGGCCTACAATGTCTAATGAGGATAACACTGTAAAACAACCAACAGGGGCCTCAGCTCGCCAGCGCTGCATGTGAGGTGCTAAGTACCACTGGGAGAGGGAAGCTACAGACTTGACTTTACACTAACTCCTGTTTACAGTCTTGCACTGTGAGAATAACATGTGCAGGAAAAATGAAGTGTGACTAGTTGGCATTCAGGCTGTGTGACATAATTTATCCTGCATTTAAGGAATTAAAACACAGTCACACACGCGAGGTATGGCATTCTGTCATTTTTTCTTACCTAGAAATAGTTGCGTGTAATCTCATCTCACCTCTGGCACCCAGCTGCTGAACCAACTACACCAGCTGCCATACATCCTGGCCAGGCCCCTGAGGATTCTGATTCACTTAGCTCCACTGGTATGCCTTTCCTGATGGCGATGTTGTGCAGCAAGGCACATGCTACCACTATCTTGCAACATGTCTGGGGGCTGTATTGTAGTGCACCTCCACTTTTTTGGAGGCAGCAGAATCTGCTCTTCAGTATCCCAAATGTGCGTTCAATTGTGCCTCTGGTTGCTATGTGTGCTCTATTGTATCGCCGCTCCCCAGCGTTGGCAGGATTCAGGTAGAGCGTCAAAATGAAATCCCGGACTGCATATGCACTGTCACCTGTGGGGTGGAATGGTTATGGTTAGTCACTGTACTGCACATGGTAGTCAGAACAAATGTGGCCTATGTTTAAATGCATTTACCTAGTAGATATCCCTCGCCAAACTCCCCTCTTGTGAATCTACGGTATATCCCACTGTGACGGAAGATGAAAGCGTCATGTGTGCTGCCTGGATATTTTGCAACTATGTCTGTGATGATGTGTTTGGCATCGCACACCACCTGTATGTTCAGTGAACGGTAGCATTTGCGGTTCCTGAACATGTACTCATTGTTTGAGGGAGGGGATATTGCAACATGTGTCCCATCAATGCATCCTATCATGTGGGGGAATGGGGCAATTTGGTAAAAGTCCTGCTTGGTCTGGTCTAGTGCCTGTGGGGTGCTTGGGAAGTAAATGTGGTGTTGCATCCTCTGTACCATGGCATCAAGCAACGCGTGGAAAAACGCAAAAGGGCACTTTGAGACACCCCTCCTGCTATGGCTATCACCCCCTGAAAACTACCTGAGGCCAACAGGTGTAGTGAGCACAGGACCTGGAAGTGACCTGGAAGTGAGTGGGGATGGAATGTGTCCTGTGTGTGGGGTGTTCAAGGAAGGGTCTGAGTTCCGCAATCAAATAATGGATACTGTCTTCATCCAGTCTGTAGTGGGTGTAGTTGTCCTCCTCAGTGCGCTGGTAGATGGTAATGCGCGCACCGAATATCCTCTCCTGGCGTCTCCTCCTCTGTGCAGTAGCTCTGAGTCGCCTCCTCCTGGCTATCACGTAAAGCCCCGCCATTGTGGGAAAAAGTCTGTTGCATTCTGGTACTCCTTAAATAGTTTGCACCTGGTTACCACCTGCTCCTACTTGGTGGTAATTGCGATTCAGTAAATTCCGAATTTCCAAAATTCGCAAGTAGCGACTTTTTCATACATTCTTTTGCGATTTCTTGATTTGCGATTTCTCATTTGCGATTTTTGCACACTAAGAAATCGCAAAAATGCGAAATCACAAGAAATTAGCAGATTTTCCATGCTCGCAAATTAAGGAATCGCATTTTTTGCGATTTCTCATTTTGCGGGGCACTTTTGCTTCATACATTCCAAATAGCGAATTTTCATTCGCAAACACTTATTTTTGCAATTCACAGCATTTGCGAATGAAAATTGGCTTGATACATATGCCCATAGTCATTTTGCTGGAGCTTTTTCTCTCAACGTCTAGCAAGGCTCCTCGTCAGTCTTGGTTTTGAGTTCACAATGGTGGCATAGCTCGGTGCGAGGCCTCAGTGAAATCCTGGACATTTTGAGATCTGGAGCTTTCAGCAGGACATACCTGAAACCAGGCTGGGTTGCAGTTCTACATCAGCAGCTTGACTCTCGTTGCTGGGTCGGTCACCTTATGAAGCTTTTTGCCAAAAATTCTCCAATCTTCTCCAAACCTCTGGATTTTCTTCCAGAAGGTACTTTTGGGATTCCAACGTGGCCACAACACAAATCCAAAGGTCTAGAAGCTCTGAGATAGTCCTTGGAATGTTGGGACTACATTTCT
The DNA here is from genome assembly GCF_964263255.1 of Lissotriton vulgaris. NCBI lineage: Eukaryota > Metazoa > Chordata > Amphibia > Caudata > Salamandridae > Lissotriton > Lissotriton vulgaris. The sequence goes on along the minus strand of NC_141699.1, from coordinate 431,085,829 downwards.
CAGAAGGTAACTGCCCAACTTCTTAAAAGTCCCTTAGACGCCTTCCAGATGGGTTCTTCTTGGTGGAACTGATGCAGTCAGAGATCTTTTAATCTAGTGCTTTCAAGGAGTTCACTCCTTCACTTCTTGAAGCGAGGCACATTCATTAGGGCTCTAGTTCCAAGTGTGGAGCAGGTACAGTCATTAAGAGCGAAATCCTTTGATGAACAGGCAAGGGTTCCAGCAAGGCAGACCTTCTTCTCCTTGTAGTTTAAGGTAAGGATATGAGTTGCTAGGAAATGCTCCTATATTTTTTCACAGTTCCTGGGTATCAAGCAGCGGAGCACCCCTGACCAATGGGTGCAGGGTGCCACCCTCAGGCATGACCGCTTCCTCCAAAGTGTTGCATATTCTTGCCCCAGAGAGCACTATTCTTCAAAAATCCAAAAACGAGAAACTCTCCTGGAGGTTGAGAACTGGCTTAGCCATCCCACGGGGATGGCTGAGTTTCCCTTATTCTCCCCCTTTAAACCATCTGCTAATCTAATTACAGGGGCTCCTGTCTGGCTGGAGGATACAGGATGTTGGGGTGAGCCTGTGCTGTTCTAAACTGTAATTCCCTCTTTGAAAACCAGTTTGGCTATTCCACCCCCGTCCAGCACTTTGCTGTGCAGCTGCAGGTTGCCTCCCACAGGATGTCCTTTGTCTCTAGTCAAGCCACTTCACACCTCATTAAGGCAGTTTTGCTCTGCGACCGGTATTTGACCACCTACATCTGGCCCTAGAAGAACAGAAGGATTAGTGAAATGAGGTTCTCATTAAGTTTGCCTAATTGCTAGAGGATTTTGGAAATGTTTTCTGTAAATAGATCTACGCTTTTTGTAGATGGACAAAGAAACACCGTTGTTAGCAGTCATCTGTAGGCTTTTTTTAAACTCTGACATTAATTGTTTCTGTATGTTCCATACTTAGAAAACTTCTTAGTAAATTCCAAATATATATAGCTACTTTTAAATAAATGCATACAATTCCAAATGAAAGAAGATATTAATTGTACATTGCTGCTAACGAAGAATATTAGAACATTCCCAAACCAGAAAACCATTTTGCTAAAACTGGGTGTGTGATTTGTAAGCCCTTTCGCAATCATTGGAGTGGTGTTCACCACCGAAATGATATGGGTGGTGCAAGTGACAAAACATACATTTGACTTATGATGACATAGTCTTTGACTGCCCAGAGTATGTTTCACATTGAACAATATATAGAAATGCTGCATCCTGAATCATGTTGATGAACAGCGATAGACAGTATGCACATATAACTAAATAAGTAGACAAAAACAAAAATCATTTTTACGTTTAAAGGTAAAGGATCTACTCCAGGTTCAGCAAAATGCTTGCACTCTTTGTCCCATTACCGGGCAGGCATGCAGACACAGTGGCATTCTGACTCATACATAGCTTTTGTGTCTTTAGGCTCAATGCTTGCCTTTTAAGGGGGATCAGAACCCACCACAAGGGGGTGTCGCTTGTGCCTAATAACATAACCTACTGAGCATCCAATCAAATCACATAGAGTTCACTGACTCTGTAGTTCAGTTTTTATAATTTGAAGGACAAATTGATGCCTCAACAGCATCGGCTTCTCTGCAAGGAGACCTCCATATGTGAAGGATCTTCAGCCTCCAACTTTATCAGGGCCAGACATGAAATCAAAATCCATCAGTGACAATAAATGACACCCTACTGTCCTCAAAAACAGACATAAACTACCTCTCAACCTTCCTTGCCCAGGATGTCCAGAACCTACCTCAAATTTAACTCATCCAAGACTGAATTCTCATTGCAACTAACTCCAAACATGCTCAAATCTAAATTATTTCATTGAAAATGTGCGTCATTAGAGACTGATGAGAGATCAGGTGGCAAGGCCAGGAGAAGCTATGGACTCACTTATCTTGTCAGTGGTTGCCCTGTCATATTTAGAGATCCCCGCTAGATATGAAGCAGTATCTATCCATTCAATGGTGCCACCACCGTGGCTTGCCCATGTATGGCACTGAAGTTTGCAGAGTTGGTGCCACACTAGATAGCCCAGTTTGGAAGGATTTGGTTCTTTCTGCAAATTTAGGAATGCCTGCAATTTCAGAGACATTTTTCACTTAAAACTGCAACGTGGGAGATGCATCGAGGAGAAGAACACGTGACAACCTTATGTCATTCAGGGCCGGTTTTAGGATTTGTGGGCCTCTGGCAGAATAGGAACTTATGAGACCCCTCTAAGATGTAACATCACAGCAAGTGACTTCAGAGGAAGTGACATCAATTGAACATTACTTTTCATGCATTGTATTGTTGAAGCTGCTTTGCAAGAAGCTACTTTTCTAGTGTGGATATCACTAAAATGGCTAAAAATATAAATAACAGTCTTTATAAAAATTAAATATACGTTAAAGCTGTAGAAGGTGTAAATACATTATATTTATCAAACTGGGTGAAAACAGCTAGGCCTCTTCAAAGCTGATACAAATACCCTGTTGTTCATTAATTGTTTCTAGATTAGTGCGTGATTAAAATTATGAGTCAGATTGTCCCAGAGCTGTACAGTGGGACTTCAAGTGACTCCCCAGCCCTCCAAAGGCATTTGGCTCTCAGCAGGCAAGGAGGATCAAACAAATGGATACATGCTATATCGAGTAAGTGACCTGCAAGTGTTGCAACAAACAACTTTTAGCAGAAATTCTAAAAGATAAAGTGGAGACAGCAGAAATGTAATACGCATATGGAGTGGCTAATATATTGACAGGCAGAAGCTCAAATGTTGGACCTCCTTGAACCTACGTTCATCCTACTCGTGTAGGCTATGTGTTAGGCAGATGTACTCTTTTTAATGCCCCCTCGACCCTTAGGTGTCCTTCACCCCTGCGACCCCTTCTCCTATACACTCCCCCTTCTCCTAACCTCCCAAAGATGGTCAATAATAACGGTGCTTCTGGAAAGCAGCATTTCCCTATCTTTTACTCACTGGGTTGTGGGATTCTTTTTGTGGGAGATGGCACACGTGCTTGCCCTGCTCAGCTCATTGCCATTCTGCAAATGACAATGAGCCTGGTGGCTTTGTGAGCAGAGTCAAAATTACTCTGTGCACAACAACCAAACGGCTGCAGCAGCCTTTTGGGTTGTGCACCAGCAGCCAAGCCAGCCAAAGCAAAGAGCCCAATATATTCACATTAATAAAAAACATAATCTCACCAGCTGGTATGGCCACAAGTTGGTTGGTCAACTGTGTAATGTTCGCCTTTCATATCTAAGCTTAGCCGCTTCCGTGGGCCTTGCAACACTTAAGTCTTGCCAGGTGGACAACTGTCTGCTATCACTTTGCAGAACATTTTGCGCACACAAAGATATTGGAAGATGTGTGTTAGGTATTAGGAAACTGTTAGTCAGAGAACACATTTTTTGTGTTTCATTCCATAACCACCTGCTCAAGGTCAGTCCCTTTTAAAAGACATAGCTGGCTGGATTAGGTGCTTATCAGTTGTACATAATATGATTTACTGTATTTTAGTTCCAGTACCTTCATCACCTCCTGGAATATTCTTTGATTGATGGCTATTGCCACCTTTGGAGAGACAAGTATCTGAAATGAATAACTCTTATCCTAAAGAAATAAATAGGTAGTTCCAAAACAACAGTCATAAACAATGGTATCCTGCACAGATGCTGCCAATTAACCACCCCTTGCCCCTGACTCAAACTAAGGCCCACATGCATAATTATCGGCTTTTGCGATTTCTAAATTGCGATAAATAGCGATTCGCAATTTAGAAATCGCAAAAGCCTATGCATGATTATTTTTTTCATTTTTTATGCAATTCGGTAGAAATCGCTATTTTTACCGAATCGCATAAAAAATGCGATTTTCAAATTGCGAATTCGCAATTCCCATTCATTCCTATGGGCCAAAAGGCCCATAGGAATGAATGGGAATTGCGAATTCGCAATTTGAAAATCACAAATCCTGATTGCATTTCAAGGGTGGTGAAGGGGGTTCAAATGAACCCCCCCTGCACCCATGAAATGTTGTTTTCGCATCATGTTGCTCACACACATGTCCTAAGGACATGTGTGCATGTCCTAAGGACATGTTTGTCGGTAACATGAATGTTTTAAAAATGCATTTTCTGCGTTATTTACACTTTTTGCAAATTTACCGAGTAGTTCAACTACTCGGTAAATTTATCCCTCTAATTGCGAATTCGCAATTTAAAAAGTAATCATGCATTGCTTTTAGGAAATCGCAAATTTGCGATTTCTTAAAAGCAATCGCAATTTTAGAAATCGCAAAAATGTTGCGATTTCTAAAATTGCTTGATGCATCCAAAAAAGCATTTTTGGAATCGCAAACGGACGATTTTAAGGAATCGCACCGTTTGCGACTGCAAAAATGCTTGATGCATGTGGGCCTATATGTTTCACAATATACTTCTGCCTTTTTCCTTTTACATAAAAATATTGAGGGACTTTCCAGAGAAAGGTAGCAAAGAGATGTCAGAAGATGTTGATAACTTTTTTGCCTGCTGAAGGTTTTTTGAGCAGAGGAACAATCACAAATATTTTAGTTTTTTATATGGTAGAAATTGATGACAAGCTAAACAAGATATTGCACAGAGAGGTCAGGTCAGGAGCTATGATCTGGGAGCGAGTTTTAATAAAATCGCTAAGAGAAGTAATATAGGCCACAGAAAGCTGACTGAAATTCAACAGATGCATTGAGGAGGGTTCAAGATCACAACCCTCAATGAATTATGACACATGCCCATCAAAACTAAGACACATTTTAAATATTTTTACATGAAAATAAAGAGTTAGGGAATTGTAAACTTCAGAAGAAGACTCAGCGGACCTAGGAGCACACACTAGTTGAAAGACATTTTTATCTCTTCTTCAGACTCTTTTTTTTTTTACTGATTCTGTCCACTTATATCCACCTCTCTCCTCCATGTTCTAGCTTTCACCTCATCTCTTTCCCAGCCTGTTACCTACTCTTGCTGGTTCAGGCCTCTAATGACCATGTCACCCCTGCATTATCTCCTTTCGCCTCCCATTTTTCCCCATGCATTTTACCATCTCTCTCTGATTTTGCCAATCCGACATCCATTTATCCCTCCTTGCTCTACTCATTTTCTCTGACCTTTCCACCTAACCTCTCATCTTCTCTTGCTCGACCTGCCCATCTTGCATCCACATATTCCCCTGTCTCTTTTCCTTGTCCTCTTTCGTTTTATCTTCCCTTATTGATTCTGCCTCTGTCACATAGACCTCTCCTCTTCCTCCCCTTCTACCTTCCCTGTCTTCCCTCACCTTCACTGATTCTGCCCACTTACATTGACCTCAACCTCCACTCTTCATCTCTCATCAAGCCTTTAACTTTCTCTTGCTGTTCTGTCCATCTTTCTCTGCCGCTCTCTCTCTCCCTCCCTCCAACCTCTGAAGATCTCTTGATGGTTCTGCTCTCTTCCATCCACATTTCACCACTGTTTCTCTCTCTCTCCACTCTAAATATGGTAGAACTAGTCTTTCTTATATCCATGCCTCTTAACCATGCATTTCACTTCACATCCCATCCCTCCACAGCCTCGTACTGTTTTTCTCAGCTTATGTCTCAATTACATCCACTTCTCCATTTCCAACCTCCAACGCCACTTATTTTTTCTCACTGATTTTGCCTGCCCTCTTACAGCAATTCCCCTCCATGTTCTGCTCTTCTTCCCATCTTTACCCAGCCTCTAATCTTATATTGCAGATTCTGCCCCTCCTAAATCCACCTCTTCCCAAGCTTCCTCCATTTTCCTTGTAGTTTAGTCCCTCTTCTATTCACCTCTCTCCTCCGTGTTCTATATCTCACCTCATCTCTCCCCTCTGCCTCTTACCTTTCGCACTGATTATGTCCTTCTATATTCTCCTCACACCATTCCTTCTCTCTCCCCTCAACTTTCGTTCCCCTGCTTGTTCTGCCTCTCTTACATCTACATCTGCAATCCATGTACTGCCCATCAACTCTCATCTCTCCCTTCAGTCTCCTATTTTTTTTGCTGATCTATTCCCCTTTACATTCACCTCTACCCTTTACCACCCTCCAGTCTCTTACCTTGTCTCACGGGTTTCTGCTTCTCTTCCATCCAACTCTATGTTCTGTGCTTTGCACGTCCTCTCATCTTTCCCCAAGTGTTTTACCTGTCTAAATGATTCTGCCCCTATTACATCCACCTCTCTGCTGTACTCATCGCCTCTCATCTCTCCAGAGCCTCTAACAACTTCCAGCTGGTTCTACCACTCTAACATGTGCCTCTCTCCCTTAGCCTCTCACCTGTAGTTCATGGTCCGGTCTTCTTACATCCACCTCTCACCATTCCCTCTCCCTGTGACTTAAGTTCTCTTGATGGTTCTGCCTCTTATATCCACATCACTATACATGCACTACTTTTTGCCTTTCATCCTTCCCTCAACTTTCTTTGCTGGTTCTGCTTTCTGTATAACAATGTCTCCCTTTTTTCTGGCCTCTTCTTGCTGGTGCTGCTCATCTTACATCTACATCTCCCCTCCATGTGTTGCTCTACACCACTCTCCTCCCCTTAGCCTCTTACTTGTTTAAACTGTTTTTTCCTTTACAGCCAACTCTCCCCTTACACTCTCTGACTCTCAAAAAGGTTTTTACGTGTTTGCATTGATTCTACCCCCTTTCTGTTTCATTTGCCAATGAAAGCTCACGTTAGATACCTGGCTCTGCTCAGCTGGAAGCCCTTTTCTAACCTCAACCCCAAAGTGAGGCAAACTTTCCCTGGAGACGATAAGGCCTAGTCACTATAGCTGCTGACCATGCACCACTGGAAGGCAGGCTTGAATCCAGGCAAATCTCCCTATGCCAGAAAAAAATAATGACATAGTCTGTGTTTTTTGGGAAGTGCTCTTATGCCCATGGGCATTGTATGCGTAATGTAGAGCTACCAAAAATGCAATGTTGTCCTTGCCTGTCATCCATGCGCTATTCTCATCCTCTGGGAAAAAAGACAACGCATTAATCTTTAATGGGCTTAAAGAGATTCCCATCTACTGGCTGAATTGCACAAGGAGTAACTGGAAAACCTAAGATCAATCCTGCCTTCCATACTGGACTAAATTGTGTGATTCGAGGGTTGTGATACTCAGAGTACGGTCCTGGGGTCACATGCAGCCCTACTGACTTTTACATTCGACCCGTGGTCAACAGCAACTCTTTGCTAACATTAAAAAAAGTGTTAAATAAGCAAGCAAACATTTACTTAAAGGTTAATTGAAGTTAAAGAAGAGAAGTAACTAGGGTTTCCTGCATTGCTTAACTTTAGAAACACCTTCATTTTCAAATGAATCTTGCAGCAAAAGTGTAAAGTATGATAAAGTCTGTTCAAAATTCAAAATGTGTGTTTCAATAATACGCAGAACAGTTTCAACTTAAAAGAGCTGATTACATCAGTGCACGGAGAAGTTTTTTTTTAAAGTAATAGCTTTCAAACATGAATTGAGAAACATTCATTCTTTCACCCCACCCCAACAATAATGTCAATAGTGAACCAAGAGACAAGTCAGTTGTTATGTGCACTATTTTCGTGGCCTGGGACTCAATTATACATTACCAATATTCCAGTTTATTAAATCAAACACAGGAGAAGGGGTGCTATAAAACACATCCTGCAGTCATGTATTTCAAGGTCCTCTTATATGTGATAATGAAGAAAAAGGAGAGAAAGTGAAATAAAGCAATTGTCTAGGATCACATAATATTATTAAGTGGAGAAGTAAGGATTAATCCCAAGTTTTTCATTTCACCATGTGTAATTCAGACACTAGATTTATATGTTTTGCTTCCCTTACACCCACCTTACCGCCAACCCCCCAGCCCCCTACCACACCCTGCTGGCATAAACACAGCCCTCAGTCCCATCACAGACCAAACTTTGTGGACCCTGGCAAACTAATTGGAAGTTCTCATGTCTTAGGCAAATTCTTTCATTCGCAAACCTCAATTTTGCTTATTATCACACATCAGGGTACTTTCAAATACGTACATTCAGTGTGCATGCTATAAAGACACATCTTGTGTTTGAAGTAATGAGCGACAACATTGCTAAGTGTTTAAGAATCTGGCCCACATATAAAAGTACACATTATCTCTGATGTGCCTGTTAGTTCACTTATACCATTATAATAATAATAATAATAATAGGAAGATTTGTAGAGCGCATGGTGACGCCAACGGCGTGTCCCCGCGCTGAGATCCAAGTGCAGGCAGGGGAGGTGGAAGATGGTACACTATTGGGAGTAGAGAAGTGTTTTCAGTTTAGCTCTGAAAGTGGAATAATCAGGACGGGGGCAGGAATTGTTCTCAGTTAATGAATGGAAACTCTCACTTTTACTAAATATATCTACAATATAATCTGATGTATTAAGGTAAAACATTTCTGCGTGCTAAAGATATAAACTTTTCTGAATTTTGATGACAGATATAGGCTTCCTTTGCTAGTTTATTGCCCCATCCACCTTTACATGCTATACCTTTCACCTTATCTCTCACCCAGCCTCTCAGTAATTTTTACCCGTTTCATACCCTGTTTTTCCCTCGAATTCCATTTCCACCATTCAAGGAGAGTAATGCCGATTTGTTATGCAAGATGATTCTTTCATTTGTTGTGAACCTTGCAGGACACCCTCCTTCTCATCCACACAAGGACTTCACACTAGAGGGCCCTTCAAGTACCCATCTAAGTTTTGCAGGCCCGGCTTTAGGGTGTTCCACCGGTGCCACCGTACTGGGCGCCAAGCTCAAGGGGTGCTCCATTTTGAAATATCTTACAGAATAAAAAGTAGTTCCTGGAGAGTTGCTGGTGTACCCAGCAATTTTCAGGCAGGAATAAAAATGTCAAGATAGCTCTAGTAATTAGTATACCTGCTGAAGAGAGCTGGATTTCATCCATGGCAGTTTTGACTCATCCTTAATGTGCTTGTGGCAAAGTACATGTAACATACAGATCACAGAATTGTTTTTTATGTGGATAGCACAGTTGGTTACTGCTTTTGTCACAGACATCCTTTTTCTATTTACAGTTTATAAGTTACAATCCTTCTAATATAGCACAGTGAGCTCTGAACTAGAATCAAAGAGCTGCATAAAATGTGCAAGGCATAGGTTTAGAACCCATACCACCCCCCTTAATTGCTAAACAAAAGGGTCTGTTTGGATAAAAATGCTTTTTATTAGTAAAGTCAGCCCCATCCACTGTGCTATGTTTGAAATCCTAGGATTGTGCTTCTAGAGACCAAGCACCCTTAAAGTCTACTGTCTTCCAATCTGGATGACAAATGATTCTGGACTTTTTAGTCCACTTTGTCTTATGTACCATTTCCTATACACTGAATAAACACTTTTATGTTTTATTGTCTCTGTATAATGTGTGTGTGATCTAAAGTGCTCTGACACCCTTTAAAGGTCATTAACAAAGATTGTCTCATCCGGCACCACCAATGCTAAAGCCAGCTCAGACTCGCTGTTATCATGCAATAACAGTGATTTGATTTCTGAAACCCTTTCAACTTATGGCTGCAGGGACCCTCCCTTCCTCCCTTGGGCCTCGCAGGGGTGCTCCATTGGTGCTGCCTGGGCTGGTAACTTTGAAAAATGATGCGTTAGCTCGGGCCATGGGGTTTTGAGCAAGTGGGGCCATGGGAGCTTCCCACACTACACATGCCTATCACTGTCCCACATGTTATGAACTGTTGACATGGTATTACTGCTGTCACTTCAATGAACCATAAAACTATGCCCCAAAAGCAGATTTTCATCTTCAGGACTCACAGAACAAATGCCACCCTTGTAATTGGAGCACCTTGAAGACATTTAAAATGTTTTATGTTGGAGCTGCCATGGTATTAATGGTGTTCTGGGACAGAGGAGCTGAAGGTGGAAGGAGGGACCACTCATACTTTGGTGGCACTATGTTATACCTTGTGTTTCCCTGCTGCTCAGCTAGTATGTATGTCATATGGATTGTTGGATGATTGGAATGTTGCTGTGTTGTGAATGTCAGTTGAGTGAGGGCTGAGCAGCAGGACAGCTGCTCCTGATGGGGTTTCCTTTATAACTTAACTAACTAACTTAAATAAAGTAACTTGATCTACCTTACATGAAGTATCCATCTTCTCTTTGAGTACAACATGTTGGCGACATTTGGGGGACTTTATTCAAAAGAATCAACGCGTGCAAAGGAAAAGACAATATGAAAACTTCATTCTGACCAAGGAAAGAAGGGAAAAGGTACTGGTAAAGAGGAAGAAAGAAGACTAAAGGTAAAAAAAAAAATAATAAGTTTGGATGAAAAGTGCGTGTGTGGCTGGCAAACAAACCCCATCAGTGACCCAGACATCGGTCGCCCTGAAACCAAGGTTTGCCAGATTAGATTTGTTTAATTTACCAGCGGAAGTGTGGAGTATCACTGTAGTCTGCCTGAAGATCAGTATTTGTCATCTTGATAAGGCAAATGACACTACCTCTGAGACTTTTGAAAAAGAGAATAAAACTTTGACAAGGCACAAGAGATTAGCGCTGTAACTGTCAAAAACGAAGAGATTAGCGCTGTGAGATTAACACTGTCAATGTTAAAAGAAAATAAAATTTTGTCAAGGCAGAAGAGATTAGCGCTGGGACAATTAAAAAAAAAAACTCTGACAAGACAGGCAGAACTAGCGCTGTGACTGTTAAAAGGAAGTGCTCTGTTACTGTTAAAAGGAGGCAGAACTAGCGCTGTGACTGTTGAAAGGAAGTGCTCTGTTACTGTTTAAAAGGAAAATAAAACTTTGATAAGCAGAAGAAACTAGCGCAGTGACAGTCCTAAAATAAAAAAAAACGTTGACAAGAAAGAAAGCCTTTGCGCTGTGACTGTGAAGAGAGCAACTGTTGAATGGCAGAGGATATTGCCGCTTTGTGTTTGGAAACAGTAGCGCGAAATGACTCATGGTAAAGTGATTTTGTCAGACTTTAACATCAAAATGTGATCGGCGTTTGAGGCGAATTGTGATCGTTGTGCAGCAGCGTATGGAGTGGGGTTTTGGAGAGCGGAGGCGTCTTTCGAAATTTGAAACAGCTGTGACTCGAGCAGAGAGGCGCGAGCTGATTTCTCACTCACCGTTGAGATTTTCTGCACAGCGGCATCTTTCTAAAAGAGACGGTAGCGCTGAGGAAGCTGGAGAAACCTCAAACGTCACAAGCAGAAGTGATGCAATCACGTCACGTGGGGGCCATCTTGGAGTAACATTGTGTTACTAGGCAACGCGTCTGAAAGAAAGGCAACGCGTCTGAGAAAATAACACGTCTCGGAGATGGAGCGGGACAGTGAACTTTGTGATTCATAGTGACACTTTAAATCCGTCATCCCAGAAATTCTGACAAGGGAAATTGAAGGGGTGTCTGCGGAAGGTGAAGGACATCGATGTTTCAGTTTACAAAAGGTACTGAAAGTGTGTAAACAAGAACAGCGAAGGGAAACAATTATGCCATCTTACTGCCTATGTTCCTTCAAACGAATTGTGAAACACCCATGATGTTGTTGACATGGTGTTGCTGCAATCTGTGGCTGAAACAGGGGAATGTCCTAGTGATGGAAGACGATCTACACTGCGGACACTCTGATGGAACAATTCTCGCTGAATTTGACGAACAGTGTAATGTTAAGGATGCTTGAGGATGGGTGTAGCTTGCTACTGTGTGTGAGTGGTGATCTGGGAGCTGTTTCTCATTTGGTTTTGTGTGTAGGGTTGTGTCAAGATGCTAAACCACTGGTGTGTGTATTATTTGAGGGTTTGTAGTGGCTATGTTCTATGTGGTCACATGGTTATTAGAGGGCTATGCGGTATATGGTCGCTCATTTGGTGTTGGTGATTGTTTTACCAAGAGTTGTTACACAATTCGTCTTGTGTGTGGGTCGAGTTTAGATGTTGGGCGACTCATTAACTCATCTTGGTAGTGGCTACGTGGTATGTGGTCACATGGTTATTTGAGGGCTATGCTGTATATGGTCGCTCATTGGTTATTTTGTTTTGTTGTTGGTGTTTGTTTCACCAAGAGTTGTTACACAACTGGTGTTGTGTGTGGGTCGAGTTTAGATGTTGGGCGACTCATTAACTCATGTTGGTAGTGGCTACGTGGTATGGGTCACATGGTTATTTGAGGGCTATGCTGTATATGGTCGCTCATTGTTTTTGTTTGTTTTGGTTTGTGGGGGCTATGTGGTACATGGTCACCCTTTGGTTGCGTTGTTCCCAATGGATCTTGCGTGTGAGTTGGCGTCAGGTTGTTGAGCCACTCATTAGCACAAGTTGTTTGTCGCATATGTCCAGTTTGGGTTCGTTGTTTGCACCTGGTTTCCCGGTTACCCAAGTGCTTATTGTGTGCACGTGTGGTGCTGAGGTGTGCTTGTTGTGAGTGTGTGTTTTCCCGTAGTATGGATGAGTCATGCGAGTACTGCTACTTATGGTGAGTGCGTCATTTCCTGATATGTGTTGCATTAAGTTTGTTCCTTTGTGTCTTGCTTGTTATACTGGTCTGGCCAGCCTGTATAATTAGTGGCATAAGGATGTAGGATGAAGATAGTTGTTCATTTCAGGAAGTAATGCGGTGCGGGATGTGTTAACATTCATGGTATGTGTTGTTATGTGTACTTTGGTGCATTGTGTTTATATTACTGACTATTTGTACTAGAGTGCATCTTATTGACAACCATTTTATTGCTTATTTGCAATTGTACCCATAACGAAGGGAGATATGTTATAACTTGTGTTTCCCTGCTGCTCAGCTAGTATGTATGTCATATGGATTGTTGGATGATTGGAATGTTGCTGTGTTGTGAATGTCAGTTGAGTGAGGGCTGAGCAGCAGGACAGCTGCTCCTGATGAGGTTTCCTTTATAACTTAACTAACTAACTTAAATAAAGTAACTTGATCTACCTTACATGAAGTATCCTTCTTCTCTTTGAGTACAACACACTACAATGCCATTACTGTCTGTGAGAGAATCACCCACACAGAAGGCAACACTGCCTTGTCCCGTCCTCTGACCCGAGAGGGAAACTGTCATGATATCTGTTATTTTTTAGAGAATGTCTAGTGACTGCCCACCTTTTGATACATTGTAAGTGTTGAGGCATTGGGCCCCTAGATGCTTGTAAGTATAGAAGAGGGCAAACCAGATAAGCCTGTGATCTCTTCACTTTATATGATGATATAAAAAGTGTGACTACATACAATACACTGTGATGCAGATGTTTCTACCACTACCCTACCAACAAGTGTGATGCTTGCTGTACACTGCCTATTGTGACTGTGATATTAATTGAATTCCTATGTTTTTATGCCTAGCCTACACAGCACATGTGCTGTGTTGCAAGACCCTTTGGTTACAATTCATGGAGCTTTAGTTGTTTTCACTGTCACTGTCATTTGCAAACTCTCATTTTCTTAGCTCCTGTAGTCTCCCTTTCTCTCCTATGTCATTCCCTCCCTGGACATGGACCAACACATATGTGTTTTCTTTTTATGAGCGTTCTGGTATTATGCCTGGATGTGCAATGTGCTTCACTATTTTTAACACAAGCATACAGCTCCTTATTTATGTTGTTTTTACCCTATCTGCCATCTCTATTGGCACTTTAGTTGCTTATACCCATAACTGTACTACTCTATGCCACTCCACTCTACGTCACTCTACTATGCAAAATGCCACTCTATTTCAGACGTCTCTATGCCACTCAACTCTACACCACTATATGCCACTTTCTTCTATGTCACTTTACACCACTTTACTCTACGTCACTCTCTACCACTCTGCACCAATCTACACCACTATACACCACTCTAAGCCTCTTCACACCACTCTGCTCCATGCCATTCCACTCTATTCCATTCCACACCACATTACGCCACTCTCCACTCCTCCACTTAACTGCACACCACTCCACACCAATTCACTCTGCGTCACTCCACTCTACGTCACTCCACTCCATGCCACTCCTTTCTACACCACACCACTCTACACACCTCCACTCTAAGTCACTCCACTCTCCACCTTTCTACACCACTCCACGGCACTCCAGTCCATTCCACAAAATACCACTCTACACCACTCCAGGCCACTCAAGTTTACTCTACGTCGTTTTACTCTGTGCCACTTTACTCAATGCAAATCCACTCTTTCCCATGCCACGCCTCTGTATGCCAACCCTCACCTCTCTAGTCTACTCTAAGCTACTCTAAGCTACTCTACACTACTCTATTTCACGCCACTCCATACCACTCAACTCCACACCACTCTACTCCACTTTATTCTATGCCACGTTACACCACTGTACTCAACGCCACTCAACTCTTCACCACTCTACTCCACTAAATTATATGCCACTTTACACCACTCTACTCTATGTCACTCTACACCACTACACTCTAAGCCACACTACACCACTCCACTTCATGCCACTCTTCTATATGCCATTCCACTCCACATTATGCCACTCTCCCCCACTCCACTTCCTGTCACTCTATGCCACTTTACTCTATGCCGCTCCACTCTATGCCACTCTGCTCCATGCCATTCCATTCTACACCACTCCACTCAGCACCTGTCTACTCTACAACACTCCACTCTCAACCATTCTATGCCACTCCACTCCATTTTGCTCCACTCCATTCCACACAATGTCACTCCATGCCACTCAAGTCTACTCTATGCCCATCTTTTCCACTCTATTCTACACTACTCTATGCCACACTACTCTCTTCCACTCTACATCACTCTACGCCACTCTACTCTACACCATTCTACTCTAAGCCAGCACTCCACTCTATGCCACTCCTCAAAACGCCACTCTACTCTACACCACTGTGTGCCACTCCACTCTATGCCACTGTTTGCCAATGTACTCTATAACACTCTACTCTACGCCACACTATACCCTCGACCTTACACCGCTTCAGTCTATGCCCCTCTACTCTATGGCACTCTAATCTAAGCCACTACACTCTATGCCACTCCACTCTATGCAACTCTACTCTATGCCACCCTACTCCACACCACTTTACTCTAGCCACCCTACTCTATGCCTATCCACCCTTCTCCACTCTATGCCTCTTTACTGCACCCTCGCTACTCTAGCCTACTTCAATCTACTGTAAGCCATTCAGCTTCATGCCACCCTTCACCACTCTACTATATGCCACTCTGCTCTATGCCACAATATGCTGATCCACTCTATGGCACTCTTCACCACTCTACTCCATGCCACTCTACTCTACGCCACTCTACACCACTTTACTGTGTGCTACTCTACTCTGTGCTACTCTACTGCACAGAATGCCACCCTATGCCCCTTCATTCTATGGCATTCTATGTCATCTACCCTACCCTAACCTACACCACTCTTCACCATTCCAAAACACTCCGCTCTATGGCACTTTAATCAGCACCACTCTACTCTATGCCACTCCTTGCCACCCTATTCTACAGCACTCTACTCTACGTTAATCCTGACCCCTCTACTCTATGCCACTCTACGCCACTCCACACCACTCAATTTCACTCTATACTACACAACTCTATGCCACTCTACCCTACCCTCCGACACTCTAATCTGTGCCGCTCCACTCTAAGACACAATGCTCTAAGCTAGTCTAAAGCAGGGGTGTTATTTAAAGGTCAAATATATCTGGCACAAGTAATTACAGAGAATTAAATTGAAAGGGGAGAAAACTAGGGAGGCATTCTCTTGTGAAATAAATTGTATTTCAATAAATATACATGTTTGACATATTAAACTTCATATGTACAAGCACATGGAACAGTAGCACTACGTTACATTGAATGGCATGTAACTTACAAGATACTGTGCGCAAGTGCTCGTGAAGAATTGTGACTGTGCAAGTGACACGTGATGTGGTATGTACAGCGATAATGACGGGCACAACATGAAACAAATGTGATTAAACTTCTTTACATATTTAGGATACCCTAACAGTTAATGGTACAAAATACAAAAATAATCTAAGGGGGTATCCGTAAAGGGGTGCGTCAGGAGTTCCGCTGTGGAAGTCGACGGCATTTCGGCCTATAGAGTGTTAGGCCTTTATCAGGACCAGGTTATGGTTATTTATTTTGCAGTGCTGGGGATAGAAGGGTACATGCATTTCTATTTACATGCTTTTCATTTTGGTGGACCAAAAAGGATAGGTAGGGTAGAGTAAGAACATTGCTTAAAGTTGAGCCCAAAACATGGGAAGGGACGGGGCAGAAAACATATAATGGGAGCTGCAGACAATTACTGTGCGACTAGGCTCAGAGGAGAAAAGTGTAAACCAGAGCGCTAGTCCCAATGCAAGAAGGCAACTTCCTCAAGATTCAGTATTACGTTATAAGGCAAGGTCCAAGGTGAATGAGAGTAGGACCTATAGATAAAACTTGGCGCAAAGAGAAGGAAAGGAGAACTAAGTTGTGCTGGAGAGGAGAGGGGTGTAAGGGGAAGGACAGGACTGACAAACTTACTCAAATGGATGTCAGTAGGAGTCCAAGAATTAGGTGTGAGGCATCACTCCAATTGTAAAAACCAAGAAGCTGCTGATAGTACTATCTGTGGAGGAAAAACTAATGAGCAGGTGCCCTCAATGGGGGTGGAGACGTCATGTATGGGGCCTGAGGGAGGACTGGGCTGTACATGTCGCAAGTGGCAAGCTGTTGGAGTCAGGGGAATGATCTGAGGTGAAGAACGACATGGAGGATGGCTGACAAGAGAACGGCTGTGTGTACGTGACAACCAACCTAGGGGGAACTCCTTGGATAAGTTGAAGCGGGCATGGGGGGGGGATTTGGGATGAAGGCTGGGCAGCCATGGAAGCCAGATGAGTGGCAGTTGCGTGAATGGATTGAGGGACCAAGGAGGTGCGTGTGAGGCAGCCAGGCTACGGGCAAAGTAGTGTGTAAGCATGTAAGCTTGAAAGCGGGAGGCATGGGGCCAGGCCATGTATGGGAACAGGCTGGGAGGAGAACAATGTCCGTAACAACTGGGTAACAAGGAGAAGAAGGCGTAAATCATAATCGCTTCGTTGAGTCGGAATAGGACGGTGTCCCTACCACTCAGGTAACAAGGAGAAGTGGGCATAATTCCCAATAACAGCGTGGAGTATGATGGAGCAATGACTCGTAGAAAAGAGACTTGCTTGTACGCAATCCTCTCAGGAAACCTCTGACCACATACTGAACCTGTATTGTGACAAGCGCGGAGAATCACGACGCGCATTTAGGACCCGGCCTCTCCGGACCCCGCCCACTCCTGGTCTCTGGTGGTTGGTCGGGCGGATGGCCTAATCGGCGTCCGGCCGACCCATTTCCGGTCCGGCGATATCGCGTGACCCGAGGGTCAGGGGGTGGAGACTCTGGGCCTATTTAGGGTCAACTCCCTGTGCCTGGCGTCTCTGTTCCCGTTATCACTACTGGATACCTGACTGCTCACGCCGGCACCTGGCCATTCTCGTGATCCGGGCCGGCTTTCCAAAACTATAGAAGCAGAAGGATCGAGCATCGTTCGTGTAGCCAGGTAAGGGGTCGAGTGCCTCGGAGGGCCTCGTGTGCAGCCGTGAGTCACGGTGGGTGCTGGGATGGGATAGGAGTGTCGCTGCCTTACGGTGCTTATGGCTGTGTGCGGGGTTCCTCGTGGTGCGGACTCCTGCCGGGCGGCGTGAACGGTGCTTACGGGTGCGGGAGCAGGGAACGCGGGGCGCGCTAGGTGTTAAGGCAAGGTATTGCGAAGCGCGAGATAGTTAGCATGGCGCCCAAAAAGGGAGGACAAAAGCGAAAAGATTCTGAGCCTGAATTGGCTCAGATTATGAAATTACTGCTGAAGAAGTTGAGCAAGGAGGCTCCCGATAGCGGGGATGAGAGCGACTCTTCTCAGGGGGAACAGCCCGAGGTCGTAGAGAGGCCGCGCAGGGCGGTGGCACCAAAGGTCGCTGGTCCGCCATTAAAGAAGAAACCCAAGGCACAGCCTAAAAAGAAAGGGGGAGCCAGGCAGGGGAAGGGTAGGCCTAGCCCTGTCAGGGGGAAACGGGACGAGGGATCAGTAGATCCCGTCCCCACGCCTCCGTTAGATGCAGAGCAGGTGTACCCTTCTGACCCCATTCCGAATGTACCCGCGCCAGTAGACCCAGTGGGTTCAGTTTTGTCCGAGATTAGGGAGGCGCGGAAGGAGTTGGCCCCGGGAGGCTCGGGACCAGTAGTTACGGTACCCCCAGCCCCACTCCCACCCAGCCGGTGGCAGTAGTGGCAGCCGTGGGCGATCCGTTAGATAGCTTGCTGGCGTCAGTTTCCACATTAGTGGGCCAACTATCAGCTCCGGAGAAAGTATTGGAGAGAGTGAGCGCTGGAGCGGCGGCACCGTGGGGGCCCCCTCAGGCCACAGAACAGGGCGCGTTGCAGGACATCCAGAGGCAGTTGGCCCTCTTAGTCGAGTCGCGCAAGGCGTTGCCCAGTGTAGCGATTGGAGCCCATCCCCCCGCAACAGCGATAGCTGTAACACCTACAAGAGGTAAGCCTGGTGACGCTACAGCAAGGAGCAGCTAAGTGGGGGTTAGTCAAGGGAACGTATTGTCCCAGTCAGGGATGTTAGCTACGCATGTGAGTGTGGAAATGCGAGAGAAGATTTGGAAGGGTGCCTACGTAGACATATTCTCCCTTATCAGGCCAAAGAGAAGAGAGGAAGATTACAAAGACAGGGAGGGGAAAGAGCACTCCTTCCGAGATCGGAGACCTAGGATTGAGGAGACGATTACCAATTGGTTGTTCGGCTTTCACGTTTATATGACAGTGTTGTTGGAAAGAAGGCCAGAATTGGCGATTCCGCTGGTGTTTTATACCAATAGGATCGTGAAGGCTCACTCCACGCATGGTGGTTCAGCCTGGTTGACATATGATAGGGAGTTTCGCTGGGCGAAGGAGGAAAACCCCTCCATTTGTTGGGATCAGGTTGAGGTCAATGCCTGGTTGGAGAGCGTGAGCAATAGGGAACACCTGGCTAGGCAGCCTTTTCGGACTTCCCAGGGAGGGCCGGGCGAGAAGAAAGGTACATGCTGGGCGTTCAATGGCAAAGGGTGCACATGGCCCCCCGGGCAGTGCAAGTTTAGGCACGCGTGCACCTACTGAGGTCTCCCGTCCCATCCCGAATCAAAGTGTAACAAGAAATCCAAAGAACGGGGGGGTACTGCCCCTAAAGATATCAAGGCTCCCCAAGTCTAAACTGCCTACTCCTGTGGACATTGAGAAGCTGATTTTTTGGTTGGACAGGTAACCAGACAGGGCAGCTGCTAGGATGTTGTCGAGGGTTTTTCCAGTGGTTTCCGTATCCCAGCGTTGCATGTCCCCCCTATTACTCAGTGTAGGAGCCAAGTGTCAGCAAGAACCCATCCCTCAGTAGTGGCCACAAAAGTGGAAAAAGAGCGGGCCTCCCTGGGAGAACTATGTGTGCTCCCCTCTGGGAGTAGTGCCCAAGAAGGAGCTGGGACAATTCAGGATGATCCATAACTTATCTGCACCGAAGGGTGCATCTGTAAACGATGCCATCGACCCAGCAGTGTGCTCAGTGACGTACTCGTCCTTTGATGCCGCGGTTCAGAAAGTGAGGGAGCTAGGCCGTGGGGCGTTGCTAGCGAAAACCGACATTGAGTCAGCATTCCACTTGTTACCGGTACACCCAGAGGATTACCATTTGCTAGGCTTTCAGGTCCAACAGCAATTTTATTACGACATATGTACGCCTATGGGTTGTGCGGTCTCCTGCAAGTACTTTGAGACCTTTAGCTCCATGCTGCAATGGGTGTTTTCGCAAAAGTCAGGATGTACAGATGTGGTGCATTACTTAGACGATTTCATGGTGATGGGCCCCGCATTGTCGGATGCCTGCGCTTTGGCCCTAAGTCAGCTGGTGGCTATGTTAAAGGATTTTGGGGTGCCGCTGACACCGAGCAAGACAGTCGGCCCTGACACGTGCATGTCCTTCCTGGGCATCGAAATTGACACAGTAGCAGGGAAATGTAGGGGCATATTATCAAGGGGGTTTATCTCCTCTTTTTTGGCTTTAAAAGCCAAGCAAGCGGAGATAAAATTATCTCCCTATTACCTAGCTGTCGCTAACACCAGTTAGCGACAGCTAGTAGGAGATAGCGACCATCTTGGGCCCCACTTTGCATGTCAGTGATATTTATCACTAATGACATGCAAAGGGGGCGTGCCAAGATGTTAGAGACTGAAAACAGTCGCTAACATCGCTATCTCCTATTACAACTTTTGGAGATATTCGCGCTAAGGGCGAATGTCTCCAAAAGCTAACACCTGCCCTGAGCAGTTCTTAGCCATGTTATCCAATGGGAGGTGGATAACGGCTAAGAGCATTAGCTCGGTAATGCATGAATATCGCGGAATTTTCAGCGATATTCATGCATTGCGGCAATTTTTATCGCATTTGCGATAAACCTTGGTAATACCAAGGTTTATTTGCGGTAAAAATCGCCGCAGCTCAGCGGTAAATTTTTGTCTCTAACCAAGCAATAGCGATAATTATCGCTATTCCTTGGTAATATGCCCCGTAGATTGCCAATGGATAAAGTAAAAGCCATTGAAGTTGCCTTTGCGTGTCCAAAAGTGACGTTGCATCAGTTACAAGTTCTTGTGGGTCAGCTAAACTTTGCTTTGCGCATCATTCCCATGGGACGCCCTTTCTCGAGGTCTATAGCCAGAGCGATGGTAGGTCTTACCCAGAAGCATCATCGGGTGAGGTTAAAAGCAGGGGTTAAGGAGGACCTCAGGTGTGGCGCGACTTCCTGGCAGATTTTAACGGGCGGGTAGTATGGCCTGCGCCGCCGGTGTCCAGTGTTGAGCTAGGATTATACACCGATTCAGCTGGGAGTGTTGGTTTTGGGGCAATCTTGGGCCCTGCCTGGTGTGGGCGGTTTGGCCAGCGGAGTGGCACTTAGCAGGCTTGACTAAGAATTTAGCTTTTCTAGAGCTTTTTCCCATCTGGGTGGCAGTTACGGTTTGGGCAGAGCACTTCAGGGACAGGGTTGTGACCTTCTGGTCAGATAACATGGCAGTGGTTCAGGTTATCAATCGGCAAGGGGCGACTTCCCACATGTGCTGAGGTTGCTGAAGTTGTTGGTGTTGGCATGCTTGAAATTGAATTTGACCTTTAAGGCTGCGCATATACCTGGTGTTGATAACCATGCTGCTGACGCTTTGTCTCGTTCCAAGTTGCAGGACTTTCGGAGGTTTCACCCGCAGGCGGAAGAGAGCATGACGACGTTCCCTACGTCACTGTGGAAAATTGGAGCCCCGCTTTAGCGGGGCTGGTAGGTGCCGCTCTGTGTGACCGCACCAAACGTGCTTATCAGTCACAGTTTAATGTTTACAGATCATTTGTAGAACAAGCCGGAGAGGCTAAGATCCTTTCAACTGAGACGATGTACGCCTTTTTACAGGTTCTGCGGGATCAGGGCAAATCTGTGTCCTATGCTAGGGCCTCCTTGGCAGCGATAGGCTTCTTCACTAAACTGGCGGGGGAGCGGGACTCTGGGGCTTTCATTCGTGATCAGGAAGGCCTTAGCGGGATGGGCCCGATTGAACGGGCCACGGCGGGACTGTCGTAAGCCTTTGGATCTCCCGACCTTGATTGATATTTTGAGGGTACTGCCTGTTATTTGCCAGTCACCATTCGAGGGAATCATGCTGGGGGCGGCCTTCTGCCTAGCCTTTTATGGGGCCTTTCGCCCGGGTGAGATAGTTGGGACCTCCAAGGTAGACCATGGGGGGGTTGCAGTTCAAGGATATCTCCTTTTCATCGGGGGCCTAGTATTGCGGTTGGGACGTTCCAAGACAGACCAAACAGATAGGGGGGTCACCATCCATTTGCTGCCAGCCCCAGGGATAGCAGCCTGCCCCGTATCCCGTATGCAGGCATACTTGGCTCGACGCCCAGCAGGGGGCGGGGTCGGCTCTCTTTGTCCACGAAAACGGGGATTGCCTGTCTCAATACCAATTTAAAGCAGTATTTGGGTTGGCCTTGGGGCATCTGGGTCTGGGAGCAGTGGGCTATTCTTCTCATTCCTTTAGGATTGGCGCCGCAACTTTGGCGGCAGGGGCCGGTCTCGCCCCCAAAGTGGTGAAAGGTGTAGGTCGCTGGACCTCTGACTGCTATAAGCGATATGTGAGGCCTGAATTGTTGTAAATCATATGTGTGCAGTGTCTAACGGCTTCATCTCTCTCCTTTCTGATTAGCATGCCCGCTTCCGTGGTATGGGTACTCGGGCACTCTTTTGTGGGTCGCGCGGCGGTGCGCTTGCAGCGAAGAGAGGTGGTGAAACCGGCCGCATTGGGCGAGACCGAATTTGTATGGCACGGTGTTGGAGGGACGCGTATCCGACACTTGAGGCAGATCGTCGAGGAGCTCAGGGCACGAGAAGACAAATCGCCGGATTGGATTATTCTGCATTTGGGTGGCAACGACATGGTCGACAGAGGGCGCTTGGCTGTCAAGGAAGCCCTACTAGCAGAGTTTGCCTGGCTGGGGCATGAGTTCCCATCGACAAAAATAGTCTGGTCTGGCATGATATCACGCAGGGCATGGGGCCCAGGAGTGTGTCCTAGATCTTTGAACGTCTCGGTGAGGCGATTGAACGGCGAACTAGCAAGGTTGTGCTCAGTGAAGGGCCGCTTGAGCTACCTCCAGCACCGGATGATTTCCGGAGAAGCAATGTACCACCAGGATGGGGTACATTTGTCGGACTATGGAACTGATGCTTTTATCCGAGAACTTTGGTCATTTATTCTGAACGCAGGTGGGGAGGGTGTCAGTCCTGTGGGCCTTGGCCACCCTTGTGGCGGAGAAGAGACCTGCGATCAGTAAATAGTGGCTAAACAAGATGGATGGGAGCCCGCTTGCCGGGCTCCATAGGCCAGTTCTGAGGGGGGATATGGCAAGCTCTCCACTGGGAGGAAGTGACCACCGGCTGGGGAGGCTAGGGCGACAGATTTCGAGCCTCCCGGGCGACCCTGGGCAGCCTAGTGGTCGAGAGGTGGGCCCCGGTAATGGCGGACAAGGATAGAAGGGCGGGACCCACCACTCTAAGGGGCAGGAGCACGGCACTTGGCGTAGGATACCCAGTTGTGAGATGCGAACCAGAGAGTGTTCCTCCCTTAGGGTTGGGAAGGTAATGGAGCATGATATGCTCATAAATGTAGTTGTGTTATAACTTGTGATTTTAGATATGCATTTTATTGCTTGTCATGTTTATACAATGTGGTGAATAAACATGGCCTTTTTAACCCCACCTGAATCTCTGGTGATTTCAAATGTGGGGATCTTGCATGTCTAGGGTAGTTGGGCGGCGGTGGCATATCTGGAGGGTACGGGTCCTATGACAAGCGCGGAGAATCACGACGCGCGCACTTAGGACCCAGCCTCTCCGGACCCCGCACGCTCCTGGTCTCTGGTGGTTGGTCGGGCGGACGGCCCAATCTGCGTCCGGCCGACCCATTTCCGGTCCGGAGATATCGCTGAGTGGTGTGGTGTGGCTCACTGGTTAGAGGCGGCAGACCCGGAAGCAGAGGACGGCCCGGGACCAGGGTTTAATTCCCGACGCGGCAGGGTCGTGAACCAGGGTCAGCAGACTCGATAATTCTCACCTCGGTGCCTACTCTAACCAGAGATCACACTCTGCAACTCTGGGCATCAGCTTGCCTCATCTCCACAACGGCCCCCCACAAACGCCAGGGATGCCTGGTTTCACCTTGGAGATACCCAGGAGGGAACATCTCACAGGGAAAGCCAGGATGGCTTCCCCAGCGGTCTATAGTGCCAGGGCACCTCCGGGTAGCAGTGCGCTTTACAAGACACACACATTTACATTTACATTACATTTACATCGCGTGACCCGAGGGTCAGGGGGTGGAGACTCTGGGCCTATTTAGGGTCAACTCCCTGTGACTGGGGTCTCTGGTCCCGTTATCACTCCTGGATACCTGACTGCTCACGCCGGCACCTGGCCATTCTCGTGATCCGGGCCGGCTTTCCGAAACTCCCACCCACCCGTCCCTTAGATAAATGGTTTGAGGGGCGTTCTGCGGAGAAGAGACCTGCGATCAGTAAATAGTGGCTAAACAAGATGGATGGGAGCCCGCTTGCCGGGCTCCATAGGCCAGCTCTGAGGGGGGATATGGCAAGCTCTCCACTGGGAGGAAGTGACCACCGGCTGGGGAGGCTAGAGCGACAGATTTCGAGCCTCCCGGGCGACCCTGGGCAGCCTGGTGGTCGAGAGGTGGGCCCCGGTAATGGCGGACAAGGATAGAAGGGCGGGACCCACCACTCTAAGGGGCAGGTGCACGGCACTTGGCGTAGGATACTGATGAAGCGGGCTTCAGAAATTATTTTATTCTGACTTGTGGATTCAATTCCCTATAACATGAACTAATCAATTAATGAATTTTTGCATGATTTGTTTAATTAACACAACCTAGATTAAGTTTGCACCACACATATACACGCGGGAAACTAATTACATGTGCTCTTGTTGCATTTGCAAGTCTGTTTTGTAACACATGATTACTATTGTCTTGTTTGTTATGTCTGTCCTATTGTCTTTGTCACTATTAATATGCGGCTGATCATTCATGGCATGTGCTTTTTATATGTGCTTACATGTTTGTCCTATGTTGTGTTTGTCTGTCTGTGTATCATTTAATCATCTTTTTACTCTTTCAGAAACATAAAGCTGGATTACATGAAGAATGGTAGATATTTTATGTGCTGCTTTAATTGTTTGCTTTTGCTAAACGTCTTTTATTAGTGGGTTAATTAATAATTAGCAAGGGCTGGGTGGTACAGAAGGGTTTGCTTTACCTGAATTAATCACTCTTTTTGTGTTTGTTTAAATATTAGCTCAAGAGTGGTTTGAGGCCTAGTCTCTGTTTCTGAAGAAAAGTTGGTCAGCCTGAACTGAGCAGAGTTGGAGTCAAGTGTACACGTTTTGGAAATCTTCCATGCAGAGTTTGTTTTACCTTTGAAAGGATTGTGGCTCTGACTTTTGAAAAAACTGTGGCTCTAACAATGGAGCTTGTTTTCATGGACTGCTCTGGATGTTCTTTTACAAGGCAGAGGAAGTGGCAGGCATAATTCTGCCGAGCTTTGGTGGAAGTCAGATTGGCAACTTTTAATGTTGCAAAGCTCGGAAGCTGATGTCACTTTATGTCAATGAACAATGGCATGGTGACGCTTATTCCCTGGATGTGGTAGTTGTGGTGGCCTGACAGCCATCAACCAATCACAGTGCTGAACTTTTCTAAAATATAACATTTAGTTAAATTTGAGAGCAAAAATGATATAAAATTGGCTCTCTTGAAAGGTTTGATTCTGTCTGTTCCAGAGGGCGCAGTGCTGTCCGATTTCCTTTGGATTGTAAGCATTCTACTGTTTATTATTTGTTTCCCTTTCAGGTCAGAAAACTAACTTAGAGAATAAGATTTATGTTTTCTTTAGTTCATTATTTTGATCAATGCTGATTTGACAGTTATCATTGTGCCAATGTTTAATGCATTTAACTGGATTAATAAACTAAATGTTTGATTTTAATAAAGAGAGTTAATAAAGATTATTCAATTATGAATTTTAAAAATAAACTTTTAAAATGACAAGCTGGTCTTGTTTATTGTAGATAGTTTATAGCTCAAAAACAAATACATATAAGATCCATTAACCTCATGATTCAGCTGCTCTATTGTTTCTTATGGGCCTGGTATTGATTGGTAAGTGTGATAGTGAATTGTGACATCATTTATAAAGTATTTTAGTTGCAGCGCTGGATCAATACCCAGTTGCGAGATGCGAACCAGATGGTGTTCCTCCCTTAGGGTTGGGAATGTGATGAAGCATGACATGCTCATAAGTGTAGTTATGTTATAACTTGTGATTTTAGATATGCATGTTATTGCTTGTCATGTTTATACAATGTGGTGAATAAACATGGCCTTTTTAACCCCACCTGAATCTCTGGTGATTTCAAATGTGGGGATCTTGCATGTCTAGGGTAGTTGGGCGGCGGGGGCACATCTGGAGGGTACGGGTCCTCTGGAAATTAATATGCACAACACTAAAATACAAAAGAAAGTGAAGCTTTACTAATAAGTTGGATTCTAAAATGGCCAATAACTGAAAATCTTTAGTATGCATGTGTCTACTGCATCTACGGAGTATGACATACTTTTGCTTGGAGGGAATTTCCTACACTTGCGCAGTTGCCATTAAAATGGCTGCTTTGAAATTCACATGCTTGTCACCTGCTTGTTGAAAAGCTAAACTTAGCTATTTTACTAATGCTAAAGCGAGGAGAGTATTAATAGGTAAATGGGATTAGAGTAGAGATAAGTGGTATACAGTGAAACCATTTATTTTTTATTTTAACATTTGTCTTTTGACTCTTTCAATATTGCTTATTATGGGCCTTTCTACGTGAACCACGGTCTATTTCCTCTTGTTCTACCGCACATGCGTAGTATAATCAAGCTGGAAGAAGAATGTCATCTTGAACACCGTCCAAGGTTAAGGAAGGATACTTTCCTGAGAACAGAAAGACAGTCCGCTGACATGGATGGGAATCTGGGAACTTTTTTATAATTTGTGACAATTATGATGTGAATGGGGGTGGGAATAAAGATTTATGTTAAAAAATGAAAGGGTGGGATCTGAAACAAAGAACTGAAATAAAATATTGGGAAATAAGCATGGTGTGATGATCACCTCCCCTTGCCTGTCCAATCAGAGTTAATAATTTCATACGTTTGAAACATTAATGGGTGGTACTAGCATACAGAAGAGTATAATTGAGGTAGTTTAGTTAGTTAGACAGGAGACGTAGATGCTAAGCATGAGACTGGGATGCTGTGTGTGTGATGAGAGATGCTGAAGAAGAATCAAAGTGCTAAACCATTTACCTTACGCAAATACATTTTGAAGAAGATCGCAGAAGAATCTCGAGCAGGAAGAGAGTGTCACAGAGGGCTGCTACGCAAGCGTTGGTGATAGAGAGGTCATCTGTCCTGTCCTGATTCCTGTCCTAAAGCCTTTGTTCACCAGATCTTTCCTGGGGACCCTTTCCAACTCCTAGGCCTGGGAGTTGGTTTTCATACCATACTTGGTAACTATAATTATATCTGCGTATATGTGCTTATGTACTTTTCTCTCTATCCTCTCCCCTCTATGCAGTGTCATTGCAAAGTTTAATTGAATGCAATTTTGATTGGTTGATTGAATCTTCCTTTCCTTTGAGAAACGGAGCCTGTTCTGTACACTGTAAGTGGTTCACGTAATATTAATCTAAGATAAAGATTTAAAATATTTCCCTACTCTGTGATCATTTCCAATATGAAAGTAGATTGAATTGATGTCATTTCACCATCAACTAGTTCAACTAATGGTCCATTGACCAGAGTAAATAACTTTTTGATCAGTGAAACATTAGTTAGGAACCAGAGATAACTAATCTTGATATGGTAAGAAATGTATAAAACATGACCCCAGGAGATAGTGCCAGTTTGTTGGGAATTAATTTATGGGCCCAGGTGAGTATGTGGTGTTGTATTACCTGCTGCTGGTAACCCGCTGGATCAAGTATGACCACATAGGAGAGGAGGAGGCACATGCGAGAAGGTGGTGCGTGGCTCCTAAGAAGTAGGCTATGGCACTTGAACAGTAAAGAAACAGGCGCGTGCAGGACTGGCGTTCCGTCAAGGGCAAGTAGCAAGTGGGACAAGGTCCCGAGGGACAAGGAGCTTATGAAGGAAGTAGTAATCGCGGGAGGCACTTGCAGCAGTCAGCATAGGCGAGGCATTTCGACAGGTAGGCAGTAGTCAGACTCAGATTGTGTGTCTCGCAAGGCCTATAGCTCTCACATAGCGAGATCCATTAGATTTGCCAATGCTTGTTATTGTTGTTTGTGTTACATTGTCTAAAAGTGCACTGAAGATATGTAAAGAGTGCATTTTTTCAATTTACTAACCCTCCGAATTAAATAACAAGCCCGTCATTTTATCAGTCACAGATATATTGTATTTGAAGACACGCAGGAAGCCCCAGCTCCATGGGCAGGGACAGAAATAATTGTAATATTTCGTGTATCAATACTTCCGTCGCATTATGAAAGTGGCAGCGGGTCTAAAATATTTGCGTTGTGATTTTTCTTGCAGAAATGAAAAGCTGTCGACTGTGGGCCGCGTGGCAGACGAATATGAGCGAGAAAAAGTGCTTATGAAAGTGAAATTAAAAGCTTTGTGAGCGAGATTTGGGGGGTTGTAAGTAGCATAATAGCATTAGCGCGCTATCAGCAAAAGTCACGGGGCTCAGCCGCGGCATGGTGCCAAATTGCTGGAATGGGAAATATCGAATGCGCTTGATTCTTCCAATCTGCGGCGAAAAAGCAGAGGCTCGGAAGAAAATCCCTTTCTTCTTTACGCTATAAACATATTTAGCATTCTGCACCATCATGTATTTTTTAAGCAAATGTACCTTCTAAAACGATAAGTCAGGCTGCAATGCCGCTATCATTCCCTCAGTGCTTGTTTACACAAAGGTGTAATAAGCATTGGAAATGCCAATCGTTTTGATATTAATTTATGGAAAATATGCTTGCAAGCTTTGATAACTCACAGGAGGGGTGGCACACGGGCAAGGTAGCAGATGTGTGTATCTCACAAATGGGGAAGGTTTGCTCCTGCCCACTTGTGGAGAGCAGCGTCTGGGTTTAAGGCGGCGCCAGTTCGAAAGGGCCAGGGCAGTGGTTGTTGGCCTAGTCAAAGGGAATGTAACGCTGGCCTGCTGGGGAAGTGCAGCAATCAGGAGCGAAGACAAAAGGGTCGAGGAGCAGTCGAGAAACATGGTCCAGTGGAGGCAGTGAAGCATCAGCCGGTTGTAACCAGGGCCGAACTTGCCGTTGGGGGCACCTGCAATCCCCCGGTGGGCCACAAAGGTGGGGGCCGGTTTTTTGCCCCTGGGGGCCGTTGTTGTTACAAGGCTGTTTTTGCAGCATAGCCAAACCGGCCCTGGCAAAGAGCTCGGTCGCACCCCCAACCCCCTAGCACTTTGCCAGCGCCGGTTTTGGTTCCCAGTCCGGCCCTGGTTGTAACCTGCGGGTGAGCAGGAGGGGACAATAGAACAGCATAGGATAAGTGGAACACATGGACATGAATTCTTTAAAATTCCAGGGGCCTTATTTATGCGTCACTTTTAAAATGGGAAAAAGTGACGCACCGGTAGCGCAAGGCCTTCATAAATAAGGCCCCAGGGGTAGCCCAAGTGACATCACACGCCCTTTCACCTTCACTTTCGCTCACACACACGCTTACACATAAACACACATGCTCTCACGTCAGCATACTCTCACCTCCAAGTACGCAGACAACAAATATTTCAGAGCATTTTTTTTCTTACCTCAGCTGCCAGGGAAGGTCATATTCCAGCTAATTGTTCTCCATTTTTGTTACAGTGGTAGTGAATAAAGCAATGCTATTCGCTATTGGTGTTATGAAAAATTGATAGAAAGAAAGGCGTGGAATACCCAACCGATGTCAGTAAGGATGAACTGCCGCTGTGTTCCAGGCACTTATTTGGTTTCCTTTGAGGCCGAGAGGCTCAAATAGGGTTGCCAACTGACCCACCTGTATTTTGATATCTTGGCTGGTACAAAAATATTTTTAGTCTTTATCTGTACATACTTCGAACAGCAAATAAAACTAGAATGCACTTTTAAATGTGTTCTATACCTGCCTTAATGATCCATGACTAATATTTAAAGAATAAATGCAAATAGGAACCCAACTTTTATGAGAAGATTAACCCTCCACAGGAGAAAACAAAAGTTTACCCCTTGGTGGCTTGCTTCCTCATTGGGTCCTTCCCGTTCCGCTACGGAACTGGCCGTGCTGCGACCTACGAGATACGTGGGAGCACTTTTGAAAGTATACAATGATAAAGATGTTGGAGACAAATAGGAGTGGGGGGGGGGGTTCTATGTAAGGTTAAAGAGTCAAAATACCTGGCTAGTAGGTGCAACCTATTTATTATGGCCTCTAATCAGTATGGTTAAAACCAGAGGGGGGACGAAAAGAAGGATATAATGTTCCTACTTTTTCAAAAGGTCAACATGTTTTAAGCCGTACCCCTTTCAGCTTTTCATCAGAACCTGTAGAAACTAACTCCCTTGTACCACTCCTGTTATATTTTATTAAATACACACTCTCTGCATTCTTAAACATGAATCATATACATTTACCACCTGCTTGGTGATTATTGTCTGTATCTCTTTGGAAATATAAGTGGAGAGTTAGTCTGTACAGCCATGCAGCTGTTTACATATCACTGCTTTTCTCTGTGCACTACATATTACTTGGTTTGTTGTGGACCGTGCACAGTCTAAATATCGAGTTTAATATATGGACCTACAAAAATATTGTGTTGGAAATATCGAAGGTATAGAATATCGAGGTCAAGAATATTGTTGGACAGAATATCAACCCTAAGGTAAGTAATATCGATTTTTTTTTATCGATGTAAGTAATATCGAATTTAGTAATATCAATAGCATATATATCGATGTAACTAATTTCGATATTACTAATATCGATATTTGTATTATTGTTATGTATTTTATTATGTATGTGTAATATGTTTATGTTAAGTATTTTAATTATTTTAAAATATTTGTGTCATATTTTTATATATTAATAATGTTATTTTTAAGTAAATTTTATGTTTTAGTACCGGAGCGGGTTGTGGGTTTATAGGGGAATCGGGTGGGAAGTAATTTAAATATACTAAATTAATTATTAATTTTTGGGAATTATAAATTAATTTTATTTAATTTTTGTTTTTATTTCTGTAGCGGGTTGTGGGTTTATAGGGGAATTGGATGGGAAGTAATTTAATTGTAATTTATTAATGGTTTATATTTATTTATTGATATGGATAATTATTTTATTTATAATTAATTATTAATTGGCAATTAATAATTTTGATTGATAAATAATTATTTTAATTGGTAATGAATGTTTTAATTGGTAATGTATTTTTTAATTGGTTATTAATTTTTCAATTGGTAAATAATTTTGTTAATTGGCAATTAATATTTTTAATTGGTAATTAATTGTTATTAATTGGAAGCTATTGTTTATTAATTGGTGATCAATGTTTCATAAAAAGTATTATTTGGTATCACAAATATTTTTTTTTGTTTAATAATTTTTAATTGTGAATACATTTTTAATAATTACTATTTTTTTGTAATGACAAATATGTTATTGTTTAATATTTACTATTTGTTGACTAATATTTATTAATTAATATGTATTGATATTTATTGCTAATTTGGTGTTACCTAATTATTCAATTGTAAGTGTTTTTAATAATTATTCATTGTTTGTAAAGTATGTGGATTTATTTAAAAATGTAATTATTCATTATTTTAAATATAAAAATTATTTACAAGTATTTTACATTTAAATTCTACACTATACAACGTTTTCCTTACTGTTTCACTCTCTGGAGTTGGAATATTAATTTTTACCCCTACGTTATCCAACGCTTTCCCTACTGTTACACCCTCTGGAGTTGGAATAGTAATTTTTACCCATACGCTATCCAACGTTTTCCCTTCTGTTGCCCCCTCTGGAGTTGGAATAGTAATTTTTACCTCTACGCTATCCAACACTTTTGCTACTGTAGCACTTTTTGGAGTTGGAATATTAATTTTTACCCCTACGCTATCCAACGCTTTCCCTACTGTTACACCCTCTGGAGTTGGAATAGTCATTTTTACCCCTACGCTATCCAACGGTTCCCCTACTGTTGCACCCTCTGGAGTTGGAATAGTCATTTTTACCCCTACGCTATCCAATGCTTTCCCTACTGTTGCCCCCTTCGGAGTTGGAATAGTAATTTTTACCTCTACGCTATCCAACGCTTTCTCTACTGTAGCACTCTTTGGAGTAGGAATAGTAATTTTTACCCCTACGCTATCCAATGCTTTCCCTTCTGTTACACCCTCTGGAGTTGAAATAGTAATGTTTACCCCTACGCTATCCAACGCTTTCCCTTCTGTTACACCCTCTGGAGTTGGAATAGTATTTTTTTACCCCTACGCTATCCAATGCTTTCCCATGTGTTACACCCTCTGGAGTTGGAATAGTATTTTTTTACCCCTACGGTATCCAATGCTTTCCCTACTGTTAAACCCTCTGGAGTTGGAAAAAGTAATTTTTACCCCTACGCTATCCAACGCTTTCCCTATGGTTTCACCCTCTGGAGTTGGAATAGTAATTTTTACCCCTACGCTATCCAACGCTTTCCCTACTGTTACACCCTCTGGAGTTGGAATAGTAATTTTTACCCCAACGCTATCCAACGCTTTCCCTACTGTTGCCCCCTTTGGAGTTGGAATAGTAATTTTTACCCCTACGCTATCCAACGCTTTCCCTACTGTTGACCCCTATGGAGTTGGAATAGTAATTTTTACCCCTACGCTATTCAACGCTTTCCCTACTGTTACACCCTCTGGAGTTGAAATAGTAATTTTTACCCCTACGCTATCCAATGCTTTCCCTTCTGTTACACCCTCTGGATTTGGAATAGTAATATTTACCCCTACACTATTTAACGCTTTCCCTACTGTTACACCCTCTGGAGTTGGTTAAAGTAATTTTTACCCCTTCGCTATCCAATGCTTTCCCTACTGATACACCCTCTGGAGTTTGAATAGTAATTTTTACCCCTATGCTATCCAACGCTTTCCCTACTGTTACACCCTGTGGAGTTGGAATAGTAATATTTACCACTACGCTATCCAATGCTTTCCCTACTGTTACCCCCGTTGGAGTTGGAATAGTAATTTCTACCCCTATGCTATCAAACGCTCTCCCTACTGTGGACCCCTCTGGAGTTGGAATAGTAAATTTTACCCCTACGCTATTCAACACTTTCCCTACTGTTACACACTCTGGAGTTGAAATAGTAATTTTTACCACTGTGACTGCACTATCCAATGCTTTCCCTTCTGTTACACACTCTGGAGTTGGAAAAAGTAATTTTTACCCCTACGCTATCCAATGCTTTCCCTACAATTACACCCTCTGGAGTTGGAATAGTAATTTGTACCCCTACGCTATCCAACGCTTTCCCTACTGTTACACCCTAAAGGAGTTGGAATAGTAATTTTTACCCCTACGTTATCCAACGCTTTCCCTACTGTTGCCCCCTTTGGATTTGGAATAGTAATTTTTACCCCTACGCTATCCAACGCTTTCCCTACTGTTAACCCCTCTGGAGTTGGAATAGTAATTTTTACCCCTACGCTATTCGACGCTTTCCCTACTGTTACACCCTCTGGAGTTGGAATAGTAAGTTTTTACCCCTACGCTATCCAACGCTTTCCCTACTCTACCACCCAATGTTAATATTACTGTACTTTTTTGGGGGACTTTGAATAGTACTTTTATTTATTTAGCTATTTAATATTTGTATTATTATTTCTGATAATGTAGAATAATAATAATTTTACAAATATTGAAAGTATATTACATTTTTTAAATATATTACATACAATTATTTACTTTTTATTTATGTTATTGTTTTATGTTTAGATGTATTTATAATTTATAATATTTTTTATTAGTTTATGAGGTATTAAAATAATTAGAAATTCTTAATAAATATGTATATATTACATTTTGTAAGTATATGTGTAATTATTGTTATAATATTGTATATGTATTATTTTTAATTTTAAACATTATTAAATATTATTTTAAGCTATGATTATTTGGTTTATAAGTATTATTTACAATATTTGACACTTTTTTTAATTACAAAAAAAGATTATTTAAAATTACGATATTTTTAATATTGATATTTTTTCGATATTTTTGTACTTACCATGTTGTGGATAGGATGTCGATATTCTTGCCTTCGATATTCCAGCATCAATTTTTCTGTAGGTCGATATTTTGTGCGTGGATATTCTGTCAGTGATCCATAGTGGACACCCCTCGGTGAAGAAATAGATGAGACATATCCATCATGTGAGTGGACACTTCTAGTTTAACGCGAAAGGGAGCTTGATAATCAAGTAAACATTTGTAATCTCAAACATCACAAACACACAACAATGTGAAAAGCACTGCGGGCACATATATATATATATATAACAATCATTGGCATAGCCAATAGGTCTCGCCTTTGGTACCTTGTAAGTGTTTAGCTAGAGCTATTGGCTTTGCCAATTTCTTTAAGTTATGTTGTAGAGCAGTGTACCTGCTGTGAAGCATGTTGAAAAGTTGAAATAAAAAAGTTTCACAAGTATTTTGTTACCTTGTACATAACCAAGAAGACCTTGGGGCCGATTCCGATCCTAGAAAAAAATCGTCCGTACAATTTTCATCCGGAGCCATCGCCGTACGATTCGTATCGGTCCCTCTGAGTCGCGTAGTACGATCTGTATTCCGTCAATCTGTCCGAATTGTCACGATCCGTACGTATTGCAAGGCTGAAACAGTGAACCGTAGGACTCGTACACATGCCGTACGACCCAACAAGTATGATCTGGACCGGGGTATGAGGACGTGATTCGTACGGTCCAAGTCAGGTAAGAGCGATTCGTACGGGAAAGCCCACAATCACTTACACACCATACGGTGCGTACACCCCATGATCGCAGGGGTACTGTGCGTACCCCTGCAATCTTGGTGTGTACTTACCGTACCCCGCAATCGCAGGGTGTACGCAACGTACACCCAGCGAACATGGGGTATGGTGCGTACACCCCAAGTTTGCGGGGTACGGTGCGTACACTCCGTGTTCACAGGGGTACGCACCCTACCCCTGCGATCATGGGGTGTACGCACCGTACCCGGGGGGGCCCTTCCGTACCTGTTTCGGGGTGAACTCTGCTGTTACGGCTGTTTTCAGCTCCCGTAGAAAAAGGGTCGTACGGCACGTACCTGACACAAATTGTACTTGCCGGGTCGAAAAAAGCAGCCGTGAACCGCACAGATGTCGCGTACAGAGGGTTCCGAGATACATTCGAATGGGGATTTGATTCGTACGGTCTCTGTACGATTCGTACGGAGTCCAGCTCCTGGTACGAATCGTACTTCGTTGTAGGCACGGGGGAAGTTGCAGGGTACAATTCGTGCGAGAAAAACGCTCCAAACGGCAATTCGGAGCCGTTTTTTCCCGAATCAGAATCGAGCCCCTTATGTACAACTGAACGAACCTATTAATAAAGAATTAACATAAAAAATATCTTCTAGGTTCCTTGTTCCTACAACGCGGCAAACTTCATCCTGCCTGTTCTAATTCTGCTTTGTTGTACTTTTTTATGGGTAGGATCTAATTGACTCCTGTTAGACCTGGCACATCTTGGTGTGATTACCCCTGACTTTTTTCATCTACCTCCTTTGCTTTTCGATGCTTTGGGTACTTTTCCACTGCTGATCAGTGTCAAAGTACAAATGTTCCCTGTGTAAAGTGTAATGGTAATTGGTTGGCCATGATTGGTATGTTTGCCTTACTAGTAAAGTCCCTAGTGATTTGCACTGTGTGTACCAGTGCTAGTAATGCAAAGGTGCACAAGGAAGGGAACTCAGGCCTGCAGTGTGGGGCCAGCGCGCAGTTTGCTAAGTTGGCTTGATGTCCTGACAAGTGCAACCACTTGTTAGGACGTACTTTCCCTTTTGCGTACACAGTGGGCACCCCTGTGGTAGGTCCCGGGTAATCCCTGGGCAGGGTGCAGTGTAAGTAAAAGGCAGGACATATACTGAAGTGTGTGCTATGTCCTGACAGTGAAAAACACCCCATTTTGTTTTTCGCTGGTGAAAGGCCATCCTGCCGATAGGACAGAACGGGGAGGCTTGGTATCGTGTTTGTTAGCCTAGTTTCCCATAGGTTTAAAATGGAGAGGCGAAGTATAGTATGTATGAACTCACAGTGTCATAACACATCTTTCTATGAAAGTGGTTTTGTCACCGTGTGTTCAGAAACTACTCTTTTAGGAAGTGGCTGAGTTTTGTGCTTTAAGCATTTCTGTGTGTGTCTGCTGAATGTGGATTGACTGTCTGGATCTTAGAGGTGAGAGGAGCTGGGAGGGGTCTTGACCCAGGGAGGGGTTGAGATGGCACCAGTCTGCCCTGCCTCTGGAGAGTAGAGGGAGGAGAAGGCCAGAGTGAAAAGGCCTGGGTTGCTGCTATAAAACACTTGACTCATCTCCTGCTGAGTGTTTGAGGATCCAGACCCTGAGTATCAAAGGGAGAAAGGTGACACTGGGAGGGAGACACCCAGAACTGAGTTAGGCAGGGGTCAGGGACCCCTGAGCACAACGATTTTCAAAGACATGTAGGGGTATAACTATGAGCACTGAGACTCCTGAACGTTGGAATAGAAATGGATTGAGACTGAAAAGGCATGGACCCATTTCGTGGTCAAGAGAAACCTCTGCTGGGAAGGACCAACCCTTACTTCCTGATCTGGGGCTGGTCAGAAGTTTGCTGTTTTAACCAAGGAAGAGGCTGTTGGGACTAAGCTGTGTGCACATAAAAGTTTCCAGAGAAGATTCACACGATGCGGTGGGCGTGTGTTCCGGCAGCTTGAGACCCTCGGAAGGTGTGCCCTGTGATCTTGGACCCATGGATATGTAAGACTGATGCGCTGGGTGTGTTTCGTGGTGCACAGGAGGCATTGGTGAAGACCGCCTGGTCAAAGTGTGCTCGAAGGTGGAGTGAGTCTCGTATGTTCTGGGTGTGTGTCGGACTGCACCACAGGCGTTGGTGAAGAGCTCCTGGTCAGCGTGTGCATCGGAGGTGAAGTGAGACTTGGATGCACAGGGTGCATGTAGTGGTGCACTGCAGACACTGGTGAAGAGCGCCTGGTCAGCATGTGCATTGGATGTGAAGGGAGTCTCTGACGTGCAGGGTAAGTGTTGTGGTGCACAGGAGGCATTGGTGAGGTGCGCCTGGTCAGCTTGCTGTTTTAACCAAGGAAGAGGCTGTTGGGACTAAGCTATGTGCGCTGGGTCCCCCTGCTTAAAGTAGACTGTGCTTTGTGCTGTGTCTTGTTACCCCAAGGGCCCGAGGTGAGATGGCTCCCTGTTTGGAAACACAGGAATATAAAAGTTTCCAGAGAAGATTCACGCGATGCGGTGGGCATGTGTTCTGGCAGCGTGAGACCCTCGGAAGGTGTGCCCTGTGATCTTGGACACATGGATAAGTGAGACTGATGCGCTGGGTGTGTTTCGTGGTGCACAGGAGGTGTGTGTCGGACTGCAACGCAGGCGTTGGTGAAGAGCTCCTGGTCAGCGTGTGCATCGGGGGTGAAGTGAGACTTGGACGCGCAGGGTGCATGTAGTGGTGCACTGAAGGCACTAGTGAAGAGCGCCTGGTCAGCATGTGCATTGGAGGTGAAGGGAGTCTCTGACGCGCAGGGTGATTGTTGTGGTGCACAGGAGGCATTGGTGAGGAGCGCCTGGGCAACGTGTGCATGGGAAGTTGAGTGAGTCTCGAACACGCAGGGTGCATGTCAGGGTGCAGCAGAGGTGCTGGTGAAGAGCGCCTGGTCATAGAGGGCACCGAAGGAGAAGTGAGGCTCGGACACGGTGAGCGTGTCATGGTGCAGCCAAAGGCGTTATGTTATGTTATAACAATTTATATCACGCAAAACTACCAGTGGGTTTCTAGGCGCATTGCGGAACACATACTGCAGAGAGGGATTGGTTTTTTAAAAGCCAGGTTTTAAGATGTTTCCTGAATTCAAGCAAGGATGTGGTCTTCCTAAGAGCAAGAGGAAGAGTGTTCCATAGCCTGATGGTGCTGTGCCTAAACTTCCTTCCCCCCAGGTCACGGTTTTAACTCTGGGGGTAAGCATTAAAAATGTCGTGGCTGAGCGTAGAGATCTACCGGGAGTATACCAATTAAAAGCCTGATGAAGAAACTGTGGGTCCTCTCCATGAAGAGCCTTATGAGCAATGCAGAGTGCTTTGAACTTCACACGTTGCCAATGCAGATCTTGAATTCCTGCTCTAATGGATTGGCATTTAGGAACATCGAAAACCAGTCTAGCTGCGGCATTCTGAGCAAAAATGCAGTCTTCTAAGTTGCTTGGACTGCACATTGATATACAAGGCATTACAATAGTCCAACTTAGTTAGTACTAATTAAGTTAGAACAGTTTTCCTAGCCTTTCTAGGAATGTAGGGAAGGATTTTACGCACTGTTCTGATAGTGTTAAATGCAGAGGACACCAACTTTGAGATCTGAGATTTAAAATGAAGTTTTTCATCTATTATGACCCCCAAATTTTTCGCTTTGGTCACTGGAGTCAGAGGGGGGCCCAAAGAATCAGGCCACCAAGCAGGTGATCAACTTGGAGAAAGCTTACCGAAAAGCATAACCTTGGTTTTGCTTGAATTTAATTTTAGGCAGTGCCTACTCATCCACTCACTTAAGGAGACCATACAGTCGTGAAGTTTGGTAAAGTAGCTGACATCTTTGTCAATGGTAGAGATAACCAACTGGGTGTCATCAGCATACGATGTCGGGAGTAGATTAAAGCTTCTAATCAGCGGGGCTCAAGGTGGAGCCCGGTGGTACCCCACATGACAGAATAAAGGTGATGATTTAAAATCACCTAGTTGCACTGTCTGAGTTCTATCTGTTAAAAAAGATTTTAAAAACCTGAGAGCATTTCCTCCCAGAACTATATACTTTAAGCTTTGGTGAAGAGAGCCTGGATATCAGGGCACCGGAGTTGGAGTAAGTCTCAGTGAAGCAGTGTTTGGCGATTGCAACAAGTGTGATTCTAGCATTGTAACCAGCATAGCATGTGGAAAGCGAGGGTTGGCATTTGAACCTACCAGCCAGGCGGAAAGAATATTACCCTTTATTATATGTTGGCTTTTGTATTGGGTGGTCTTATCGTATATCTTTTTATATAAAGTTTACTTATTTTATCAAACTCGTGTGGAGTCCATTTGTGGTGTCACCAGTCGGTTGCTGTGAGTGTAGTTGCACATACTGAACACTCGTGCCTTGGAGATAGGCCTGGCTGCTCATCCCAAGCTACTAAGGAGGTGAGCAGTGCTATCTCAAAGAGTGTCCTTACTTGGCGTAACGTTGAGTGAGGGGTCCTGGTTCTCGCATTTGGTGACAGTGGTGCGGGACTGGGACTCCAGTTTCCAACAACTCCTTCCTAGGGATCTACAGGAGCATCCTCGCCATGGTGTTCCGGACAACTTGTAGCCTAAATACATGGTTGACAGGCTACAAGTTGTCCAGAACGCCACGGCGAGGATGCTCCTGAAGATCCCTAGGTAGGAGTCAGTTGCTGAAAAGAATTTCACTGGCTTCCCATCCAATCCAGGGTCAGGTTCAAAGCCCTATGTCTTGCTCACAGAGCTATGTGAGATAGGGGTCCAGCCCTGTTAAAAACCATGGTCACCTCTTATGTCCCTAATAGATCTCCTGGGTCCTCATCTGACTACCTCATGAACACCTTAAGGATAAACAAATCCAGATGGGGAGGGAGATCCTTCTCATACCTTGCTCCAAAGCTCTGGAATTCTATGACCAAGGAACTCAGACTGACCAGAGACAAAAGAGGTTTCAGGAAGAAACTCAAGACGTGGCTTTTTCCTTAAGATCCCTCCTCCACACTTTGGCTTCTCTCTGTAGCACTGGGAAGCCCCTGGGCAGCCATGCGTTTTATAAATTCCATAAATAAATAAAATGGGGGATGGGTAGGAACATAAACAGTGGGAGGGTGCCGGTTGTGAAATAGTACCTGAATTACAACACTAGCAGAAGATGGAGACTAGGGGAGAATCAACAGATGCCAGATTCTAAAGTCAAACTAAGGTGGTGCTGAGTGATGTTGGAGTGGTGGTGTGCTGGTGTGTAGGTGACGCTGAGTGAAACTGAGGGGCTGAGGTGGTGCCGACTAATGCTGTAGCACTGAGTCAAGCTGAGGTTGTGTTGAGCTGGTGAGCAGTGGGTGCTAAGTGGTGCCGAGGTTGTTCTGTGCTAATACTGATGTGGTGCTCATTGGTGCTGAACTGCTGCTGAGGTGGGGCTGCACGGGTGCTGAGGTGGGGCTGTGGTGATCATGGGGCACTAATGAGGAGGTGGTGCTGTGCTGAGGTGATGCTGTGTTGATGCTGAAGTGGTGCTGCATTGTGCTGAGTTGCTGATAAGGTGGAGTTGTGCTGGTGCTGACGTGGGGCTGCGCTGGTGCTGAGGTGGTACTGCGCTGCTGGTGGTGCACTGGTGCAGAGGTGGCGCTGTGCTGGTGCTGAGATGGTGCCACACTCGTGCTGCACTGGTGCTGAGGAGGGGCTGCACTCGTGCTGAGGTTATGCTGTACTGGTGTTGAGGTGGTGCACTGATGAGCAGGTGGTGCTGTGCTGATGCTGAGACAGAGCTGTCATGGTGCTGGGCTGATGCTGAGGTGGTGCTGAGTGATGCTGAGGCTGTACTGAGGTGGTGGTTAACCCTGGGCGTAGTACTACGCTTCACTCGCGGAGTGTGCGTAGTTTGGGCTACTAAGCACTACTTAAATTGCATGTAGCACAGTGCAAAAACGCATAGTGTAGCATAGCAGGCATTTTTTGCTTGCTCACGGTCTTCAACGTCAAGTTGGTGACTGCGAGCGAGCAAAATCAATATCCCGGCGAGACTTTTTCCTCATTCGCAATCAGCAACATCGAGGTTGCCGATCGCGATCATGTAAAATATACCTCCCGGCGAGATTCTCAATGCAGGGAGGTCAGGTTTCTCATTGCGAGTGGTCGCGTATGCTCGCGACCACTCGCAATGAGAAAGTACCAGTCCGCATTGAGAAAGCTGACGCTGAAGTAAAAATCTACTCGAGCGGCAGAAAATGACTGTTTGCACTGTGCAAAATGCCGTTTGCAATGATTGCACAGTGCGGAAAAGTGTACCAGTGCAATCAGTGCGAACAGCATTTTCCCTACCGCACTACGCAGCTCGTGTAGAGTGCGTAGTGCGAAGTGCACTTTGTGTAGCTACGCATATCGCTCCTACGCAAACTACACCCAGGGTTAGTGGTGGTGCTGCTCTGGTGTTCAGGTGGTGCTGAGTGATGCTGATTTGGTGCTGTGCTGAGGTGATAAGCTGATGGAGAGGTGGTGCTATACTGATGCTGAGATGGTGCTGAGTGTTATCGAATTGGTGCTGCCCTAGTGCTCAGGTGATGCTTAGCTGGTACTCAGGTGGTGCTGAGTGATGCTGAGTTGGTGCTGTGGTGATACGCTGATGCTGAGGTAATATTGCACTGGTGGTGGTGCACTGATGCGGAGGTGGTGGTGTGCTGATGCAGTTCTATGTTGATGTTGAGGTGGTGCAGCGCTTGTGCTGAAGTGGTGCTGAGGTGGTGCTGCACTGGTGGTGGTACACTGATAATGTGATGGTGCTATGCTGATTCTGAGGTGGTGCTGTGTCATGCTGGGATGGTGCAGAGTCATGCTCTGGTGCTGTGCTGGTGCTCAGGTGGTGCTGAGAGATGCTTAGTTGGGGTTGTGCTGATGCTGCGCTGAGGCTGACGAAGTGCTCTGTCGATGCTGAAGTGGTGCTGCGTTGGTGTTGAATTACTGCTGGGGTGGGGCTGCGCTGGTGGTGGTGCACTGATGCAGAGGTAGTGATGTGTTGTTATGGTGCTGTGCTGATGTTGAGGTGGTGCTGAGGTGGTGCTGAGTTGGTGGTGCACTGGTGGTGCACTGATGCTGAAGTGGTGCAACCCTGGTGCTGAGGTAGGGTTGTGATGGTGGAGGTCCACGAATGCAAAGGTGGTGTAGTGCTCATGCTGAGATGGTGCTGTGCTAATGTTGATAAAGTGCTGGGCTGGTGCTGAGGTGGTGCTGTCCCAGTGGTGATGCACTAATGAGATGGTGAAGCTGTGCTGATACTGGGGTGGTGCTGTTCAGCTGATGCTAAGTGATACTGAGATGACGCTCAGTGATACCGAGTAGATGCTGATGTAGATCTGAGTGTTACTGAGGTATTGCTGAATGATGCTGAGTGATGCTGGTGCTCAGGTGGTGCTGAGTTGGTTTCTGTGTTGAGGTGGTGTTTCACTGATGATGAAGTGGTGCTGCATTACTGCTAACTTGCTGCTGCAGTGGGGCTGTGCTGATGCTGAGATAGTGCAGTGGCGTTGCTGAGATGGTGCTGCGCTGGTGCTCTGGTGGTGCTGAATGATGCAGAGTTGGTGATATGGTAAGGCACTGATGCTGAGGCGGTGTTGCACTGTTGGTGGTACACTGATGCAGAGGTGGTGCTGTGCTGATGAGGTACTGTGTTGATGTTGAGGTGGTGCTGTGCTGGTTCTGAAGTAGTGCTGGTGCTGAGGTGGTGCACTGAGCAGGAGAAGGTGCTATGCTGATGCGGAGATGGTGCTGTGCTAGTGATGAGAGGGTGCTGATGTGGTGCTGCCCTGGTTCTGTGTTGATGGTGGTGCTGGGAGGAGGTGGAACACTTATGCTGAGATGGTGATGTGCTGGTGCAAAGTGATGCTTTGGTGCTCAGGTGGTGCTGTACTGATGCTCAAGTGGTGCTGAGTGATGTCGAATTTGTGCTGCGTTGGTGCTCAGGTGCTGCTGTGCTAATGCGGAATCAGAGCTGAGTTGGTGCTGCAGTGGTGGTGGTGCACTGATGCGGAGGTGGTGCTGTGCTGAGGTGGTGCTGGGGTGGTGTTGAGTGATGGTAAAGAGATGCTGAGGTGGTGTTGAGTCATGCTGTGGTGGAACTGAGTGATGCTGTTGTGGTGCTCTGCTCTTGCTCAGGTGGTGCTAATCTGGGGCTCAGGTGGTACTGTGGTCATGCACTGATGCTGAGGTGGTGTTGCGCGGGTGGTGGTGCATTGATGCCGAAGTTGTGCTGTGTTGATGTTGAGGTGGTGCTGCACTAGTGTTGAAGTGGTGCTGCTTTGGTGCACTTATCATGAGATGGTGCTGTACTAATGGTGAGGTGGTGCTGAGTCATGCTGTGATGGTGCGGAGTCATGCTGTGGTGCTGCGCTGGTGCTGCACTGGTGCAGCTTTGGTGCTGAATTACTGCTGGGGTGGGGCTGCGCTGATGCTGATATGGTGTTGTGCTGATTTTGAGGTGGTGCTACGCTGAGGTGGCGCTGAGTTGGTGCATCACTGGTGGTGGTGCACTTATGATGAGGTGGTGTTGTGCTGATGCTCAGGTGTTTCTGTACTGAAACTGAGTGCACTAAAAGAGTTTTAACGTGCTCAGATCATTATATCTTTACAAGTGTACTCACATTTGTAGGTATTTACGAACATGTAAAAGTAAGTGGGGAACAGCTACATATGTCTAAATAGCTATAAAATGTGTATTTGCACTTGTAAAGTCTTTTTTCATTTTTTCCAAGGGAAAAACGAAATCCAAGCTCCAGAAACCTCATGTAATTTTGACAGTGTTCCTGCCACATTTCCACCTTAAAAACAAATGTGCTCCTTATAAGGATAAATGTTAGGTCATATACATAGTGGATATGGGCCTTGCAAAGTTTGTTATTGCAACAAACTCGCTTACTTTTTGACGTTTACCAGCCTTCCAAGGTATGCAGCGCCTGGTAAGGCCACTCCAAGTTCTGGGAACCGATTTGGCTACAGGTGATATTGCACTATTGAACACTGGTGGACACGATGTGGGATGAGCACTAGTGGGCATCGTAAGCTGTTGGCACTGATGCATCTGGATATTAGACATCAGTGACTATGTTTTTGCAGTTTTATATAGTGCAAACTTGGCCCAAAGGCATCAGAGTGATTTATAAGGTGGCAGCTTCCAATTTTGTGTAACAGTTTAAAGCGAGCAAAACACAAAATGTGCTTTAGCTGTTTGGAACAAAAAAAACATTTATTGCATCAATCCATCCGTTCAAACGTTAGAGCAAAATTGTGTTTGCCGGTGCAAAGTTATGTGCTAGTCCCTCGCTTTTGGGACCTTAAACGTATTTTGCAATGCAGCACATTATGCAACAGTCCAAGGCGACGCCGGCAAAGGGAGAAAGTGAGAACCATAGAGGAGAGAAAAGAGCGGGAGAGGAAAGGGAGTGCAAACTTTGAGGTAAATGAGAGAAAGATAAATAGGGGGACAAAAGGGTGAGAAAGCGTCAAGAAATAGATGTGAAGGTGATAAAAGGAGAGAAGCGAGTTAGGCAGAATTAGAAATGAGTGGGGAAGAGTGATAGGCAGAGACTGAAAGAGAAAGAATACAAATATATAGGAAGCAGAATGAGGAGACCAAAGGAAACAAACTGAGAAAAAAAAGCAGCAACCAGAGATCAAGAGAAATATAAATGTTAGAGTAATGGACGAACAAGAGTGTAAAATAAAAATGCGAGGGAGAGAAAGTGAAACATGAGAGAGAAAGAAACGAGATGGAAAGAAAGTGAACCAATAGTTAAATGAGAGGGACAGAAAGGGAAATGAGAGGCAGAAAGAAAAACGACAGCTAAAGAAAAAGAAAGGAGAGGCTGAGGAAAGAAAAATGCAATAGGTCTCGTATTTGAGAGAGAGAGCTATTGGCATTGT
Organism: Lissotriton vulgaris; assembly: GCF_964263255.1. Lineage (NCBI taxonomy): Eukaryota > Metazoa > Chordata > Amphibia > Caudata > Salamandridae > Lissotriton > Lissotriton vulgaris. Next base: position 431,041,093 of record NC_141699.1, on the reverse strand, counting down.
AAAAGATTTTGGGCCTTATTTATGAAAAGTGACGCATTGCTGCGTGAAAGCAGCGATACGTCACTTCTCAGTGCGCACTCCTTGCGACATTCCTGATGTGTCATATTTAATGTATGACGCATCATGTCGCATGGAGTTACAGATACGTCAGTATTTCTGACGTATCTATATGGCGCAAAGGTGACACATTGCTGGAGTGTGTCACAAAAGTGACGCAACTCCAGCAATGTGTCCTTTCACATGGGGCAAGCCCCATGTGAAAAGGGCCTGCGTCAGTCTTATGCCTGCTGTGAGGCAGGCTTAAGAAATTGACGCATTTGTGTCCTAGAAGTGGCGCAGTGAAATCTTATAGATTTCACTGCGTCTCTTCTATGACCCTGGCTTGCGTCAGAACGCCCCCCCCTGCATACATTATACCTGGCGTAGGTATAATGTAGCGCAGGGGTTTACAAAGTGACGTATCATCCTAGATGCGTCACTTTGTAAATATGGTGCAACAAGGCACATTTTTTACGCTGCTGGTGCTTCACAAAAAGTGACGCACTGGCGGCGTAAAAGTGACGCACGCCTCATAAATGAGGCCCAATATTTTTACTAATGTCTTTTGGTTTGGAGTGGATGTAGGTGGTGTGGAATGGAGTAATGTGTGGTGGATTAAAATGTTTTAGTTGTGGAATTGTGTGTGGAGAAATTGTGTGGTGTGTAGTGTATTTGTATAGTCGAGTTATGTGACATGCTGAATAGATAGCGGAGAGATCTGCACAGAACAGTTAGTAAGGAAGATAGAGAGGAATAGGTAGGTTGTGCATGAAGTGGTGAATGAACCCCAGATAGAGGAGCAGAAAGAGTGCATTAGAAAGAAGGGGAGAGCAGGCTACAGATGCATAAAGAGGGAGTGCCGTGCACAAAGCAGACACCCCAAGAAGAGGAGGAGAGGGTGGGTTTTAGGGAAGGAAACCTTGAAAAGGCACAGGAAACTGAACGATGACCTGAAATGCAGCCAATGAGAGAGTCAGGAAGAGTATATGAGTGATCAAGAGAGAGGGGTAGGAGATGGTACGAGAGAAAGGGTCAAGTGGGATGTGCACCTCTGGGGGGTGGGGCCAGTGCATAGTACGAGGAGATTCAGAAAGGTAGCACTAGTCTTTAGTTCATCCACTGTTGCTGCGATCAACAGTTCAGGGTAGGCTGTAGGCATTACATTGTATTGGAGTTCAAAGTGAGCATTTAGCACCTACACAACCTATCGTTGAATGCACTGTGTAAGTGTCCCACTCATAAAATAATGTGCACATTAGCAATTTTGTTGCTGATCACCCCCAAGTCTAAGAGTCAGAAGTCTCTACAATGATGGCATCTTAAACCCTCCACCCATGCTTTTCCTAGACAACATGCTCCTATTTATGTTCCAGAATATGTTATGACATGTTACGTTGCCTGTATTTTTATATCACCATCACCCGCAGCATATGCCGGCACTAAGCAGGTGTGTGCCTAGTCGAACCTAGGGGAGAGGGTTATTTAAAAAGGCAGGGGCATATTACCAACAACTAGCGATAATTATCGCTATGTTGGTTCAGCGGCGACATTTTTATCACCGAGCTGCGGCGATTTTTATCGCTTAGGAACCTTGCTATTATCAAGGTATATCTCCTAAGCGATAAAAATTGGCCGAAATGCATGAATATCGCTGAAAAGTCAGCGATATTCATGCATTACCGAGCTAATGCTCTTAGCCATGTTATCTACCTACCATTGGATAACATGGCTAAGAACTGCTCAGGGGCAGGTGTTAGCTTTTGGAGATATTCGCGCTTAGCGTGAATATCTCCAAAAGTTGGAAATAGGAGATAGCGATGTTAGCGACTGTTTCCAGTCGCTAACATCTTGGCACAACCACTTTGCATGTCATTAGTGATGAATATCACTGACATGCAAAGCGGGGTCCAAGATGGTCGCTATCTCCTACTAGCTGTCGCTAACTGGTGTTAGCGACAGCTAGGTAATAGGGAGATAATTTTATCTCCACTTTCTTGGCTTTTAAAGCCAAAAAAGTGGAGATAAACCCCCTTGATAAAATGCCCCGCAGATCTTAAGCTTCTTGCGAAATTCAAGAACAAGCGGCGGCTCTGTACATGAGCTACGGACTGTGTTGTATGAAAAACACAAATACAAACCAGTATTTATCAGAGCCAATACGTCTGGCCTTGGCCAACTGGTGTGATGATAGCATTGATTTTAATTGTGAGCATTTGCCATAAAAATAAAAATAAAAGGAAAAGAAAGCATGTTGCCATCTAATGGTGGCAGTCTTGTCCTGGTAAATATTTGTTTAAATAAATAAAAAAATAAAGCATCACAAATAAATGTAAGAGAACAATTTGGGTGCTCCCGATAGGTAGGTTGCTTAGGACAGATAAAGAAACCCTTTTTATTTTAAATGCACATTAAATCAAGATATGTCTTTTTTGTGCAAATAAAAATGTACTAGCGGCATTGTACTCTGAAAACAGTTGTGTGAATAAGTGTAATTTTCCTCAGCTGTGCATTGAAAGTTACAATTTGTATTACCTGCCTGCTAGGAAGCCCACGTACTGTTCTATTGATATTATATACACTTTTTTAAATAAATACAAATTTTATTGCCCAAGACGACCACCCTTTGGAGTCAGTATGTTTTTTTCTCTGTTTTATTTTCTTCTTTTTCATTTTTGTGGCATATGCTTGCCACAAAAAAGTAAAAATAAAAAAACATTGCCTCAGGTTGTCGAGGCTAGACCTATTGGCTTTGCCAATAATGCTCTGCTATGTATAAATATGTTTTTGGGCCACACCTAAAAGTGATACAATATTTTTTGGGGTCAAATCGAAGTGCCTCGTGGTGATTTAACACACAGTGCACGCTGTATCACAAATGTGCACTGTGACAGATCTTTCAGGAAGTTGGTGCTAAAGGAAGTGGCCCCTAAGGGCCACCCATGTTATCTATAACCTCCTACTCGCCTTCTACCAAATGAAGAGTCGGTCACAGTCAAGAATATAAACAGTTATTTATTAGCAATACTCTGCAAAGGAGTCCAATCTGACCTGCACTCTAAAATGTCTGCTGAGGAACTGACCCCCCAACAGTCTGCAACGCATAACCATTCCTCCCAAGAACCTTCAACCATGCCCACAGTGGAAAGTTACCAGCTTAGGCCGAACATGAACAAAGGAGGCACAGAACGATGGGCTACCACCTGCTAGATGGGTACACACTATCACAGTCTCAAGGTTGCCGTGCCGGGTGCCGGGTTTCAGCGTCTCCTAACGTGGGAGCAGAGCTGCACACATGGATAGGTATGCAAAGGCAGAATGGCCTATTCATTAGTAAGTCAGAAGGCATCCTTGAACTGAAAAGTAAATAATAACTAAATACAGTGTTCGGCTGAGGCAAGCAGGACGAATAACAGGGCCTAGTTCAGACACAGCCTAATGGGGATTGCAAAATACAAAATGGAGTTACACTTGCTAACTGTAGCACGCACATTACAGGGATAACTCAGTGGGTTGCATAATATGAATGAGGTCTAATTTAGCCGCACACTGCTAACCTACTATGGCACGAAATAAGTATATAGAGAGAATGGAGTTTTCAAACCTAACAGCGTAAATACCAACGGCTGCTTCACCACACAGAAATTAAAATATTTTAAAGCAGGCAGAAGCATGCATTTAAGGATACATAGTGAAACACATTATATTCCATTTGTCATAGGATGAATTTGGGGTAAAATATTGGATATTTTCACATTTATTCAGCACATATATATCCTCTCGCCTCTTTGTAAGTTGCATTTTTATATCTTATGTAGGACGGTTTAAGGTCCACTGAGCTGATATGAATTGGTTCGCACAGATGCATAGTATACACACGTGCATAATCAGTTTTGCAGGCCGTCTTAGGCCAGCCAAACTGCCATGCACACTGTCTCCAACCCAGCTGCATTGCCAGGTTGGAGACATCAGGCTCCCAGTCTCGCTAGGAGCACAAATCAAGGGTGCTCAGGCCAATTCTGACGCTGCTCTCATGCTGTGAGAGCAGCATCTGGATTGGTCGCAGGGCATTCTGGTAGCCTGTGCCTGCAGTGGAACCAGAAGAGCGGGAATGCGGTGGCATTCAGGTGAGGTTTTTTTTTGTTTATATGATTTTTTGCTCCACCCGCGCCCCCCTCTCCGCTCTCCCCACCACCACCATCACTTTGCCCAGATACCAGCCATGACTGTTGACCAGGAATTCAGCGGCAATATTGTGCAACAGTGTAATAGATGGAAGGCGAAACAGTAAAAACTCTTTTTTAGGAAAAGTACTGTAATTCCCAGATGCCCAAGACTACCAGTGATGCAGTGTAGATTTTGTGCCAAGCTAATGGAAAGAGACGATTGAGTACCATAACTGTATTTACTAAACTAATACCCCTGATATTTCATACTCTAATAACCCCGATATTTCATAGTTAATTAGCTGCTTTCCGCTTGCTGTTTAAGACCTGTTTGCGTTCAGTCCCCCAGAGGGATCTTATAATTGGATCTAGTAGAATCGCAGGGAAGGACAAGAAATGATAAGTCCTGTTACAGAGGCATGAGAAAGCGAAAGAGGAGCACATGAAATACTGTAATAGTTCCAAATTTACATTTTAAATCGCTTTATTGAGACAGTTATGGAGCGTTAAGTAAATGCCAATTGATTATTAAAATTATTTATTGAGGTTTAATGAGACAACCATGTAATGGATAGGAGTGTCGCCTGGCCATATTTTGAATGCAAATAGATGAAGCGACGCGTGGCTCGCAGTGCTAAGCCTGGCTAGTGGGGTTTATTTTGGGCAGGGTGGTGTTTTTTTGTGGATTTTCATTGGTAACTTATAATACCAGAGCCATGACACATCATGCCCAGAGGATGCTGTGATCCTCATTGCAGGCTTGTCAGAGTAAAAAAGTGCAACCCAGAGAGTCGCGCTGCCGGTTAGGTCTCTGTGCACCAAGTGCCCAGCTCTCGCGAGTGTGCCTTTTATTCAAACAGCTTAGCAACAACACCATTGGAGTGTTTGCCTAGAATGTGGTGCATATGCAATCCTCCAGAGGGGGAAGGAACACAGTACAGCTCTGTAAGGTCTCCCAACCTGGAGATGAAAGGTGGCATGTTGCTTTAGGAAATCAGGTTTGGAGTAACAAGGAGCACATGATAAATTGGAGCAGTTGTGCTCTGAAAGGCGTTGGGGCTCAGGTGGTCCATTAAATGCCACAAATGTTATCTCCTAGCGGGGCCAATCAGTATTGGAGGATGAATGACCTATTGACTTGAGCCTAAAGTTTAAATGAAATCTCATTTGTTTTTTGTTTGTTGATATTAATACAAACAAGCCGCATTAGCAGGAAGGACAAGGAGAGGGGAAGACATGCATATGCATACAATAATTACAGCTTGATACATGTGTTAAAATGTTGCAGGCAATAGCCCCAATGTGTTCAGACAGCACCCTATCATTGATGCCTGTGCACATGGACTCCCAGGGTCAGTCTCGGCTTAAAGGCGGAGATAAGAATAGTTGGCAGGGGTGTAGGAGCAATTTCTTTTGGTAAATATTGTGTGTGGTGAAACGATCTAATATGAACCCAGACTGATCAGGTCTAATCATATCAAAAATAGGTACAAGGCGATTCAGAATCAGTGCCCAGTATTTTAAATATTGCTGTTAATCATTGACAGTGGTAGATAAGAATCACACCTGTTTGCCGGCTTGCCTGGTTTCATTATGGTGATGATGACCGCCGCGTGCAAGGATGACTGGAGAATACAGAGTGCTAAAGATTCTTCAAACATTGCCAACAAGTGAGGGGCTAAAAGCAGGACATTTTCCTTGTGGAAGGCCATGGGGAGGCCATCTAGACCCACAGCCTTGGGATTGCCTGCACAACATCCGACAAATTGATTTGTACCCACCGACACTTGGACGACACAGGCGCTTGCCGAAGGGCTGCGTTCCAGTCCATTGAAGTCATAAGAAGGGGGGATTGTGAAGTAGCGCTCGCCCGGACGGCCGCAATTTAGGGTTGGGCCAAGGTCAGCGCTCTAGGCATTTTTACCACCACCCTTAAAAGCAGGGCTGGCGCGACCGTGCCGGCGGTACGCCAAAGGCGCACCAAAGGCAAGCCCATCTGCGCCCGTCCGCGCCGGTCCCGCACCTAGCGCCACGACCCCTGGTTCTGAGGCCCCAGGCAGCTCACCACGGAAGGTGTATGGGCGTAATACTCTATCGAGCTTTAATGTGGTGAAAAGAATGACAGACTGCGAGTCTCTGAGTTTGGACGAGAGCCTGCAAGGAGGTCCCTATGCCTGTCATGTCTGCCAAGAACAGACCCCGCACATCCTGATGAGTCAAATCAAGGCATTAATCCCGACAGGGAGGAACAGGAGGAAACAAAGAGGAGAGATTCTGACTGCCTGTCGATCAACGCTAGATCGTTGGTCAAGCATAGTTTAGAGCTAGCTGAACTAATTAAAGATCACAAAACTAAAATAGCTTTTATTACTGAAACTTGGACGGATGCGGCATACGGCCCGGACCAAGTAAAGACGATCCCAGCGGACTACCTCAGTTATACACTGGATAGGCCGAAGAAAAGAGGAGGAGGCCTTGCGATCCTATATCACCCCTCCAATAAAGGCAGCTTCCTCCCCATAGCGTCCGACCATTGCGAGGCCCTAGCATTTAATTTAATTTTATCGGACCATTAATCCTTTAAGGGCTGTCTCATATATAGAACACCGGGCACCAAATCTGGGTTTTTGGGGGAAGTGGGTAACTTTTTAGAGGAAGCACTATGTACAAAGGCCTATACTGTCCTTGGGGATCTTAATTTCCATCTGGATTCCAGTCAGGACAGTGATACAGTGGCACTAAAAGACCTAATGGAAGGGCTGGGGCTAATGCAGGTGGTCATTGGGCCCACTCATAAAGCAGGCCACACCTTGGATGGGATTTTTACGAGTCACCAAGACTTGCAATTCGCCGGTACCGAGCCCGTAGCCTGGTCAGACCATGCTGTGATATGGTTTAGAATCCAAGGCGGGGCATTATATAGGGCGAGACGGAATAAGAAGGAAGTCAAGGTTAGCAGAGCCTGGACTAAAATAGATGGGACTGCCTTGGAAGAACTGTTGGCATCCTCCAAGGTGCCTTTGCCTGCAGGAACAGAGGAAGCCGCCACCACTTTTGCCAACTGGATCAACCAGGCTTGTACTATACTGACCCCACCTAAAAGCTGGCTTCCCACCCGCACGGCTCCATCAGCCCCCTGGTTTACAGAGGGACTCAGGGAGCTAAAGTGCAAATGCAAAAAGCTAGAACGAGTCTGGCGCAAAAACTACAACGAAGCCGAGAAGAAGACATAGAGAGCTAGTCAGGGAAAATATAAAGAGAGAATAAGACAACTTAAGGAAGCCTAATTTACAGAACGCATCCTTGGGGCAAAAAACTCATCCAAGGAACTCTTTTATACAGTAGCAAGCCTGGCCACACCTAAATTAGCAGTTACGCCTCCAAGCCAGGAACTCTGCGAGAATTTAGCTCCGTTTTTTTCAAGCAAGGTGGAAATGATTTTTGCATCTTTGGAAGCCCCGGTGGCACAGAGCCTGCAGGCATCCAGATCTAGGAGCCGGACGGCAGCCACCCAGGGTACTAAATTGCTCGGCTTCGTCCCTGTGGAAGGGGCCAAGATCAAAAGACATTTGTTGAGCATAAAATCTGGCTCACCCTATGACCCCTGCCCAGTAACAGTTGCAAAGTTGGCAGTAACCCCCAAAGCCAATGCTCTCGCAGGATTATCTAATCAGTTATTTGAGATGGGGGAGTTATCAGTTATTTGAGATGGGGAAGTTCCCATCGAGCTGGAAGCGGGCGTCCATCAAGCCGCTACTAAAAAAGCCTAACTTGGACATCTCGGACCCCAACAATTATCGGCCAATTTCAAGACTTCCTATGCCGGCCAAGATCATAGAAAGGATTATGAACATCCAGCTTAGTGCACACCTAGGAACCACTCAGGGGCTAGACATCTCACAGCATGGGTTTAGACCAGGCCACAGTCGGGAGTCCGCCCTGATCAAGTCAACAGAAGAGGTCAGGAAGGTGATGGACTCCGGAGGTTCGTGCGGCCCTTGTTATGCTGGATTTGTCAGCTGCCTTTAATACGGTCCACCACACCATCTTGGTGGACCGGCTGGAGGAATGTGGGGTTCAGGGGAAGGCTTTAGACATTTTGAGACCTTTTTTGACCAATAGGGTCCAGGTAGTCGCGCTGGGGGACTTTGAGTCGAAACCCTTTCAACCACTGTGTGGGGTTCCTCAGGGTTCCTCACTTAGCCTTACCTTGTTTAATGTCTACGTCTCCTCCCTGGCCCCAGTCATCCGCTCCCATGGGTTTGAACTTACATCTTACGCAGATGACACACAGATAGTGGTGTCACTGCTACCTGGGAGGGAGAATGACGTGGCCAGCAAGTTCCAGGAATGTCTAAAAGCCGTGAGCAAATGGATGGCCGGAAATTGTTTAAAACTCAATTCGGCTAAAACCGAAGTGATACTGTTTGGCTCCACGGCCAATTTTTGGTGCCCGAGCTGGTGGCCGGAAGAGATTGGGACTCTTCCCACTCCTGTTAATAAGGTTAAGAACCTGTGGGTCATTATAGATGACAGACTCCCCTATAGACCTCAGGTAAACGCCTTGGCCTCATCCATCCACTGGACACTGAAAATTCTTTGGAAGGTTCTTCCGTTTCTCCCACGGGAATGTAAAAAAATAGTGGTGGTGGCCTTGGTGCTCTCACGATTGGATTACTGTAACAGTCTGCCCTTTGAAGCCCAGCAAGGAGTACTCGACAAGTTACAGATACTGCAGAATGCAGCAGCGAGCCTGCTTACAGGCTTGCTTAAATTTGCGTCCATCTCCTGCGAACTAGTGAAATTACATTTGTTGCCAGTAAGGAAGCGGATCCTATTTAAAAGCCTGTGCGTTGTCTTTAAGGCGATCTACGGTATAGGTCCAGCATTCCTGGGGCAATACTTTCACTGGTATAAACCAGGTAGACTTTTGAGGTCAGCTACTTTGGGACTGATCAAGACCCCACACATCAGGAAAGCGTGTTGGGGTGGCAGGAGTTTTAGCCGAGGGCGGCGGTGACCTGGAATGCCCTTCCAGTGGCACTCGGACTGGCCCCTGTGCTGATGACCTTTCGGCCAAAGCTAAAAACATGGCTTTTTGTAAAGTAACCTGGGGATTAGTTTCAGGAGTTATCAAGACAGCGCCAGGACACCGTGCGGTAACAGTGCGCTTTATAAGTGTCAAAAATAAATAAATAAATAAATAAATCTTCCACCGTGAAGCATGTATCAAGGTAAATGTGTGCCCACTTTCTAGCCTGAGAAGCTGAATTGTGTCAAAGAAAGTGCTCAAAGAATCTGTGTCAGGGGCTATCTGCGTATTTTATACTTTGGCATAAAAGTTCATCATGACTCTTGGGATCTCAGGAGGGTTCATATGGATGAACTGTTGGTCGTCTATGAGGTCAGTGATGTAGTCACTGGCCCTCCGCTTAGGGAGGAGTCCTGCAAGTGTCTTCCCAGACTTGTCCACCTTACCATAGTGTTTAGCTGTTGCCTCTTGGCCCAGGTAGTGAGTTTCCATAATTGCTGGCTCATTGTCTTCGGACAGTCACTCTTGAAGGACATCAAGCGCCAGTGTATAGCTAGTTTTGGAAAATTGCAATTCAAGTTCACGGATGCCAGTTTCCAATTGGGTCAGGTGTGCATGCAGTGACTTAAGCATGCTGGAGTGTTTTGCAAGGCAAACACCTCGTATAACCAACTTGAATGACTCCCACAATGTGGATGCAGTGTCAATTGATCGCTTGTTCTGGTTGAAGTATTCAAGTATGACTGCCCGGAGCTCCTGCGGGTACACTGGGTCTCGGAGTGCATGTGGAGCAAGTCTTGAAGAGAGGACTTAAGGGTTGGCAAGGAGAAGGGAGAGCTCCAGTAGGACCGGTGCACGATCAGATAGAGTTCTAGTGAGGTGACATACACTGGTGATCCAGGTTAGCACATCTCGGAAAACCAACCAGAAATCTATCATGGACCAGGTGTTATGAGTGGAAGTGATACATGTGTCCTAAGTGTTTGTAGGAGGAGGGGTCCACCATATTCCAGGGAGGGTGGTGTCCTGGTTAAGTGTGTGAAGTTGGACGGCAGCAGCAGGATGAGGCCGTCTAGTGTCACTTGATCTGTCAGCCTCCTGGTCCAGGATCACATTAAAATCCCCACCCCAAAGTATCCTACCAGGTCCCATAGCAGTGATTAAATGCTGCATCTCTGCAAAGAAATCAGGACAGTCAACACTGGGGCCATAGTCAGTATGATAGGAAAGCAATGCAGCATGCCCTGTAGTGTAACAAATTCTCCCTCAATGTCATTGAGAGTTTGATGAGTGTGCCATTGCAGCCCTTTATGGATGAGGGTGGTAGTACCACAGGCATAAAATAGGAAACATGCGTTTTCACACCCCATCCCGACCAAAGGCGGGAGCGAGTCGCCTCAGTTAGGTGAAGTTCCTGGAGAAAACCAACGTTTATGTGGTGTTGGTTGAGGTAAGAGTGAGCCAGCCTCACCTTATGGCGATCTTTGAGCCCCCGGATGTTCAAGGTTAGACATCTAATAGGAGCCATCAGGTGTATAGGGGGTATATGGTATGTGTACATTACATGAAGGAGGTATGCCAAGCATGAATAGAACACTAAGGTATGACATGTCATATTTGTGGAGGGCAAAGCATGAGAGACTAATAGGAAAAATCAAGTTGGGACTCACCTGCCACCCGCCTCAGCCCCCCAAACTGGTTGAATAAACCCATCTCACCCCCCACCCCACAACCCAACACTCATTCAGCACAGCAGGAACCATCCTTTAGGGTCGCCAGAAGCCCAAACCTATACCCCTGTCTATAGTAAACTGGTTGGCCGAGTATCTAAAACCCATTGTGGTTCCATGCAAGGGTTACTGACTCTGAATGCCATCATGGATCCTCCATCCTGACGCCTCTCAGCCATAAGCAGTCAGAATGTGCATTTCAGAAGAAAGAGCCTATGGAGGAGCATAAAATCAACTAATCATTGTCACTGAGAGATCTACTAATGCTAACTACCAGGGAAGCACCTCCTTTCGAAGAGAACTTCATGGCTGCTTTGGGGTCTGTGAAGTAGTGGTGTTTTATGTCCACATTGATGTTTAGTTTAGCAGGGTAGAGCAAGGACTAAGTGATCCCAGACTTTTGGAGGAAATGTTTCACAGGCAAGAACTTGCTGCGTGTTTTCTGGTCTGCAAGGGTGAAATCAGAGTACAGAGAGAGCGTGTTGCCCTGGTATTGGAATGATGTCTCTGTCCCTATAGTTAAGTATCCTGGTACAATAGGTCTCCCCAAGGGGGTCACATGCCCAGCACTCTAAGGGCACACTCAATTATAAAGATCAGTGATAAGGCATATCCAAACAGAGAGAAAATATTATTTTAAATGTATGTTTTCAGTTAATGGCCATTGATTCAGGGGCTCCGAATATCCAGAGGACCTCACCTCAAGGTCTTTTTATTGTGGATGACTTCTAGCACCTTAACCACCTGGAGGCGGTGTTCACCAACCGAAGTATGGTTGTCCTCCATATCCGAGGTACAGTGTTCTGGATTATCAATGCGGTCCTCTTGTTTGTCCACTCGCTCCTTGATGTGATCTGTTCTGTCAGTGGGGAGTCGAGTCAATGGTGCAGAGACTGTTCTTAAGATCAATAAAAATGGCCTTAATGTCTTGCTCTGGGCCTGCATCTCCCAGTGGGGCAACAGAGGTGTCCTGGTTGCCCATCTCTGAATCAGCTGTTCATGTATGCCTCTTACCATCAAAGGTAAGCTTGGGTTGTCTGGCACCAGCTTTGCCCATAATGCACAAAAGTGCTGAATCTGCCTCGCTGGCCCTCAGAGGCACAAGACACACTTCAAGTTCTGCTTCACCCTAGTCACAGCCAGTCATGAGGTGGGGGCAGGAGCAGACTTGGGTGTCAGTCAAAGGGCAGGGGCTCTCACAGATGGCAGCGGATGTATCCAACCCTATAGGGCATCAAAGTCGGATTCGCAGTCCTCTCAGCGGCCCCTCAGCAGGCCTGTGCAGGCCTTAGCATGGAGGCAGGAGAGAGTGGCTCCCCAGGAACCCCCAGGAGCAGCATGAGTCAAAAAGGCCCATTGGTCCATCCGCGCAGGCCAGCCCGTGCACCCCACGGGCCAGGGCCAAGTCAGGATCATGGTACCCGGGGCAAGCGCACTCCAGCTTCAAGCAGTCTCAGCCACATGACCATTGCCCAGCCATGTCTTTTGCCCCCCATGGCCACAGCCACCAGCAAACAGAGCAGAAGGCCAGAGCTGGTGCGTGAGTCCTCCAATGGCAGGTCAGTCATTGACCTTATCTCGCCTCTCCATGCCACTGACCCAGGCCTCAGAGCAGACACTGTGCTGCGAGGCGACCCACCTCTCCGGTGTGACCCAAAGCATGTAGGAGGCTTCAGCTTCTGTCGATCTGCTGCTCCACTCCCCTCTGCACGGTGAGCCCAGTGGGAGCTCTGCCACCAGCAGACCGGGTCCGTGTGATCCACCAGGATCCCACCCTTCTGCAAGGATCCTTCACCATTGCCATCATAGCTCCCAACTCATCTGCCACGTCGTATAAGCCCACCAATAAAGACGGCCGACAAAGTCTGATTAAGGACCCCTCACTGACTTGCAGGGGTAGAAGAGGCATTCAATCCTCACCTCTAGGGTAGGTGCAGCAATACAGGGGGGAGAGAAGAGGAGGATGAGCCTTCATATCAAGGATAAATGATGAATTGATGCAACAGCCTGCAGAGCCTGGCTAAGCAGAAAGTCTTGTTGCTAGGTTGTTCGTTGCCCCAAAGGAACTCTCACTTGTAGTAATCTGTTAATGTTCTGGAGTTTAATGGATGCATGTTACAATAATAAGTGACAAAATATCATCCTCAAACTACAAGTACAGGATATTGGTCTACCAGCATCTCATCAAGGGAAGTGTATGTACATAGCAGACTTACTATTCTGAGCTCCACAAACTAAGTGAATGCAAGATTTAAAAAGAATTCAAGATACAGAAGTGTGGAGTTAGGAATTACTCTATACTTGCCTAAATATATATTTGACAAAATTATGGTAGTTGATATACTGTGCACTATATAGGGGCCTAGGGGGTAGGTGTGCCTCTTCTTGCTGCCTGAACGTTGCGATTTTTATAATCTTTTTAAAACTGATACTTTGCCTTTAAACTTAGCCCTAATACCCGCACTATAAACATTGACATTGCTTTGCTTTGTTTTCACATTTTCCCTACCTTACCCGAGCTCTTCATGCTTTTTCCCTGGTGCCAAGAGGAACCGCCATCTTGGAGAGTTGGCGGTCTAGTTCCTCTCGCACTGGGGAGTATTTCATTGTGCGCTTGTTGGAGGTGACAGCCAAGGGGGTAGGTGTGCTTCGATTACGCTCCTTGTCGCTGCCTGAACATTGCGATTTTTATAAACTTTTAAAACTGATACTTTGCTTTTAAACTTAGCCTGCATACCCGCACTATAAAAATTGACATTGCTCTGCTTTGTTTGCACATTTTCCCTACGTTACTGAAGCTCTTCCTGCTTTTTCCCTGGTGCCGAGAGGAACCGCCATCTTGGAGAGATAAGAAAAGGGGGTGGTGATGAACAGAGTGTCTGAATTAAGCAGACCACTCTTACCCAGTCCAAAGATCAGGGCTTGATCCATCACCGTTATTTATCTCACTGCACCATCCCAGCTCAGAACCTGGCTATATGCAAATCAGTCTGTCCCTGGCCCAGTGCATCATGGGAACAGGGCAGACTAAACTACCAAGCCAATTCTTCACCAGAAAGGAGACAAGCTACCGGGGACCGGTTTCTGGCATTTCAGCCATCTTCGGCCCGGCTTGCTTGAATCCTGATGGTGCAGTGAGAAAAGGACTCATGTCTGAGTATACCCTGCCACACCTATAGTGGCCAAAAACGATTCAGAAAAGGGGGTGGTGATGAACAGAGTGTCTGAATTAAGCAGACCACTCTTACCCAGTCCAAAGATCAGGGCTTGATCCATCACCGTTATTTATCTCACTGCACCATCCCAGCTCAGAACCTGGCTATATGCAAATCAGTCTGTCCCTGGCCCAGTGCATCATGGGAACAGGGCAGACTAAACTACCAAGCCAATTCTTCACCAGAAAGGAGACAAGCTACCGGGGACCGGTTTCTGGCATTTCAGCCGTCTTCGGCCCGGCTTGCTTGAATCCTGATGGTGCAGTGAGAAAGGGATTCATGTCTGAGTATACCCTGCCACACCTATAGTGGCCAAAAACGATTCAGAAAAGGGGGTGGTGATGAACAGAGTGTCTGAATTAAGCAGACCACTCTTACCCAGTCCAAAGATCAGGGCTTGATCCATCACCGTTATTTATCTCACTGCACCATCCCAGCTCAGAACCTGGCTATATGCAAATCAGTCTGTCCCTGGCCCAGTGCATCATGGGAACAGGGCAGACTAAACTACCAAGCCAATTCTTCACCAGAAAGGAGACAAGCTACCGGGGACCGGTTTCTGGCATTTCAGCCGTCTTCGGCCCGGCTTGCTTGAATCCTGATGGTGCAGTGAGAAAGGGATTCATGTCTGAGTATACCCTGCCACACCTATAGTGGCCAAAAACGATTCAGAAAAGGGGGTGGTGATGAACAGAGTGTCTGAATTAAGCAGACCACTCTTACCCAGTCCAAAGATCAGGGCTTGATCCATCACCGTTATTTATCTCACTGCACCATCCCAGCTCAGAACCTGGCTATATGCAAATCAGTCTGTCCCTGGCCCAGTGCATCATGGGAACAGGGCAGACTAAACTACCAAGCCAATTCTTCACCAGAAAGGAGACAAGCTACCGGGGACCGGTTTCTGGCATTTCAGCCGTCTTCGGCCCGGCTTGCTTGAATCCTGATGGTGCAGTGAGAAAGGGACTCATGTCTGAGTATACCCTGCCACACCTATAGTGGCCAAAAACGATTCAGAAAAGGGGGTGGACTAATTTGCATATAGCCAAGTTCTGAGCTGGGATGGTGCAGTGAGCTAAAAAACGGTGATGGATCAAGCCCTGATCTTTGGACTGGGTAAGAGTGGTCTGCTTAATTCAGACACTCTGTTCATCACCACCCCCTTTTCTGAATCATCTTGGAGAGATGGCGGTCTAGTTCCTCTCACGCGGGGGGCTATTTCAATGCTCGCTTTTTGGGCACTCAGCGGACATGCACAGCAGGCGTGCCTTATGTTTGCCGAAGGCACGCCTATGGCAAGCCTGTCTGCCCCCGTCAGCACCCCGGAAGCGGCCAGCGCCAGGCATGCTGCCCGTGAGTTTGTAGGGACTGGAAGAAGGTATTAGGCTGCAGCATTACAAGCCCTTGACCCCATTCATCATTGTCAGGGGGAGCGTGGCATCTGACCAAGATATTTAACCATGCTTGTCATGTCTGCGTGTTCCAGCTGCTACCGGGTCAGGCTGATTTGAAGGAGATGGGCAATATACCGGAACAGCGGTCACCGGCTCCTTTGATTAGGGCGGCCTCCATTATTGTGCGGTCTCTTAGGAAACATTGTGCTGAAGTTTTTGATCTCTTAGGGGATCGTTCACTGGATCTATTATTTTTGACTGAAACCTGGCATGACCCCTCCTCCGATCCAATTGTTAGCTTGGCAACACCTTTAGGTTATAAAATCTCCTGAGTTGCTCGGCCGGTGGGGCGAGGGGGCGGAGTTGTGATCATATAAAATAAAAAGTGGGAGCTACGTATGGTAGAGACCTCGCCTTGGGGCAGCTGTGAAGCCCTAGACTTTAGTATTCGGCTATAGGTGCATTTTACTCTTGGAGGCTCACTCATTTACAGGCCTCTGGGCCCAGCGGGACCGTTTCTCCAGAAATGTGGTGACGCCATTGCTACAAGAGCGGTCAGATTCTCCCACTTTTTGGTCCTCGTGACCTGAATAAGCATCTGGATCAGTAACAGACAGTAAGGACACACAGGACCTTCCTGATGGGTTGCATCTCGCCCAGCTTAATCAACATGTCAGCCTCTTCACACACCTGGCTGGACATGTTCTTGATCCCATCTGCACTAATTTTCCGATTCAACTAAAGGAGCCAAGTCCGGTTACTTGGTCGGATCATTAAAAAAAACATTTTTCTTGGGAAACCTCTAAACCAAGACTGGTAGGAGAGCTTGACGCTCAGGTTGTGGAGTTCTCTAGCTGGGCTTCGTCTGCAGTGGCGACCGTGGCCCCTCCTCGCTCCACCAGGCTGGCTAGAGAATCACCGTCTAAGCCCTGGTTTAATTCTGCGCTTAAAGACTTGAAGCATGATTGTAAAATCCTTGAACGGATATGGAGGAGAAGTGGCTATTGCCCATCGGACAAGAGTAAGCTTAGAGATAAGCAGAAATCCTATTATGCATCGATTAGGTTAGCCAAAGGGCAATTCTATTCAACCTGTATTGAAGCTTCCAACAATAACTCTAGGGAAATCTTTGCAATTGTCCAGAGTTGTATGTCTCCTGTTGCCCAAGCCAGTGTAATGCCATTTTCACCTTCATTTCTTTCACCTCTTTCTCGCTCTTTAAAAGATAAGATCTTAGGGATCCAAGCAACTTTCATTCCTCGGACTATCCACTCAGAGGAGGCTATGGTCTGTCTCCCGGTAGGAACTGGATGCTCACTGTCTGAATTTAGGACAGTTGTCCCGCAAGATTGTCTTAAAATTCTTAAAGCTTTAAAATCAGGTTCACCTTCTGACCCATGCCTGGCTAGGAAGCTGGCGGCGGCTGCTGAGGTTGTTAATGTAGAAGTGACCGCCTTTATCAATCTTTCCCTTCATAAAGTGGTGGTACCCAGTGGCCTGGAAGGAGGCTAAGATCCGGCCTCTCCTTAAAAAGCAATCATTAGACCCCCTTTGCCAAGGGAATTACCGGCCCATCTCCCTCCTCCCTGCATTGGCAAAGGTATGTGAAAAGGTGGTAAAAATGACAGCTGACAGACTTTTTGGAAAAGGAGGCGCTTCTACAACAAGTGCAGTCTGAGTTCCGCTTGTCACATAGCACCGAAACAGTGCTGGTTGAGGTGGCAGAGGCTATCCAGCACTGTTTGGACGCAGGCAGGAGGGGGGCGCTAATTTTGCTTGACCTCTCAGCCTCGTTTGATATGGTCTTGCATCCATTGCTTCTGTCTCGACTGGCCAGGATTTGGCTGTCAGGCACCGTGTGGGCCTGGCTCCGTTCCTTTCTGGAAGGTCGGTCCGAGCAGATCTGGATCCACCCTTCTCTTCCTCCCCTCAAGTGTTTCAACGGGTGTCCCGCAGGGGTCTGCCCTTAGTCCCCTTCTATTTAACATCTATATGACCTCTCTGATATATTTAGCAGAGGAGTTGGGGGCTAAGGTGATGGCGTACACGGATGACACCCAGCTGCTCTTCACCTGGGATAAAGGGGCGGGCTCCGTATCTCTGGCCCAACATTGCCTGGCCTCAATTTTTAACTGGATGGCGGATGCACAGCTCAAATGCAATGATGGGAAATCGGAGATCCTTTTGTTTGGTACCTTTCCTTCTAATTTCAGAGAGCAGCTTTGGCCTCCCGATTACCCATGTCCAACCTCTATTGGGAAACCGGCAAAAAAGCTTGGGGTCTGGTTTGATGAAGAGCTTTCTTTTACGGCACACATTAAGAAGCTGGCCGGTGGCTGCCTCGGCTTGCTTAAATTTAGGGCACAGGTGATGTATACCTATTAAAAAAAGACAGTGTAGGCCAGTCAAAAGGTCTATTTTGTAAAGTCCTATTTGTAATAGTTGGCGGTCTAATTGCCAACACCCACGCACCCACGACATCCGCAGGCCAGGCGTGGCCTGAAGGGATTTAATAAAAGAAGGACGGCCGCTCGGGGCAGGTCACTTCCTAGCTTACGACTGAGGTTGCCTCCCGTTATTTTGATCAGCGCTCCTGCCCCCGCGCTAGGCCCTTCATCTACATCAGGACTATAGCCTGTCCCTGGTCCACTACTCAACACTGGTGACGAGCAGGGGGAGCCCAACCCTCGCTCGCACTCGCACTGCCCCGGGGAGCGACCGTCTCTTGTGCGTGGCAGTGCAGCTGTGCGCCGCATGTGGCCAGAGCTGCTGCATGTCCATGGTGTTTGAGTGCGCCGCCCCCACCTCAGCGGCAGCCGCGATTGATGCATGAGGCATCTCAGCGATCTGAAGACTCACCGGCACAGCACGTCGGCAGGCCCAGGCTGGGTCGTCTGAGAAGACCATGCCCGCTCAGCGATAGCGCTACGCTCCAGATCGGGTGCCTAACCTGCCTGAAGCCGCACCAGCGTTGTGTGGCCCTGCTGCTAGAGGCCCCTCCACTCCGCGTTTGTCCCCATAATGCACTGGCATAACCAACTAGAGTGCAAAGAAAAGCACTGGCAAAACCAAAGAAGAAGAAGGAAGGGGATACACAGCGGGGCAAGAAAAGCCCCTGGCAAGTCAAGTAAGGAGAGAGTGGGGACATCAAGTGCTGGAGTGCCCTGAGAGTGGTAGGATATTACAAGACAGCACCACGTGGGGCACACAATGCCATCTTTTTCCTTGAACCGGCCAGAACGATTAGGAACACTCACCGCTAGGCGCCATGGTGGACGACAATAACGCCGCTGCGCCAGCCTGCATCCCATTCGAGCACGCAGCATCAGGAGTCCTACCTCCTTTCAGTGAGCTAGAAGATCCCGTATCAGCCTCTCCCTGGTGGAGAACAAAGATCGAAAGCCTCAACAACTATTTTGTCGTGACCAGGGAGACGGACAAGGCGGTGAAGAGATCCTTGCTGCTTCACTATGCAGGAGATGAGATCTTCAAACTTTTCAAGCATCTGCCCAACACAGGGGCATCAGATGACTATGATGCAACTGTGAGAGCGGTAAATGGCCATTTTGACCCGCAACTAAACCCAGATTTTGAAGTCTTCAAGCTCGGACAAGCCCGCCAGAGGGAAGGAGAACCCATGGACATGTTCTACGCACGTCTCCGGGAGCTTGCCAGCACCTGCACTGATGAAGACCAGCCAAAGGAAATCAGGAGACAACTAATTCAGGGGTGCTGCGATATGACCTTATGTGGACTCATACTGCGCAAGCCAAGAATCACGCTGGAGGACATACTGATACTAGCCAGATCACATGACTTGTCTGCGGCTAGGGCAAACAAAATGGATCAATCCCTAACCAAGTCCCATAGGAAGCTGGACCCCATCAAGACAGAGCGAGCTGATGCAGGGAGGACCAAGCCCAGAGGAGACACATTCAGAGGACCACGAGGAGACGCTTCCAGATCAAGATGCGGATACTGTGGCCACGAGCCGCAAGCTGCTAAAGACTGTCCCACCCAAGTAAAGTTACGAGGGCAGAAGCCCCCAACGCGAGCCGTTCGACAACTATCGGTGACAGACACCGCGCTACCAGACCACGCACAGAGAAGACCCGTGAAATTTCGCAGAGGATGACGAGGAGGAGGTATACATAGTGTCCTTCGCAAGGAAACTCAAACAACGCCGCCGACCACAACCCAGGTGCATAGTCCAGGTCACGGGGACCGAAGTGAAAGCGGTCATTGACACAGGAGCAACAGTAAACGTCATGGGCCTCCAACAAAACCAAAGCCTACACCCTCGTCCTCCCGTGGTACCATCCAAAACCTGAATCTATGCGTATGGAGCAGACACGCCCCTGCCGCTAAAAGGAAAGATCTCAGGACCCATTAAGGCAGACGACCTTGAGGTAATGGCAGCAATCCACGTCATCGACCGGGAAGCGGATACCCTCCTGAGTAGCCACACTGCCGAAGATCTCAAGCTAATTGCTTTTGCCAGATGGATCCAGACATACCAGGTAGAAGAGCTCCTCGGACATTTTTCCGAGCTGTTCCAAGGCCTCGGGTGCATCAAGTGTGACCCCATCAAACTACACATTGACAAGTCAGTCACCCCCATTGCCCTGCAACACAGGAGAGTTCCATTCCACTTGCGACCGCTCGTGGAGAAGGAGCTGGAAGCCCTGGAGGAGCAAGGAGTCATCAAAAAAGTATCTGGGCCGACACCATTGGTATCCCCGATGGTCATTGCGGAACAGCCTAAACAGCCAGGAGCCATACACCTATGCATCGACATGCGGCTTCCCAAAAGCAATTAAGAGGGAACGCCATATAACACCAACAATGGATGACATCATTGCGGATGTCAACGGATCCAAATGGTTTTTGAACATTGACTCAAAGGCTGCACCATCAGGATTCAAGCCAGCCGGGCCGACGACGGCTGAAATGCAAGAAACCGGTCCCCGGAAGCTTATCTCCTTTCTGGTGAAGAATTGGCTTGGTAGTTTGGTCTGCCCTGTTCCCATGATGCACTGGGCCAGGGACAGACTAATTTGCATATAGCCAGGTTCTGAGCTGGGATGGTGCAGTGAGCTAAATAACTGTGATGGATTAAGCCCTGATCTTTGGTCCGGGTAAGAGTGGTCTGCTTAGTTCAGACACTCTGTTCATCACCACCCCCTTTTCTGAATCGTTTTTGGCCACTATAGGTGTGGCAGGGTATACTCAGACATGAGTCCCTTGCTCACTGCACCATCAGGATTCAAGCAAGCCGGGCCAACGACGGCTGAAATGCCAGAAACCGGTCCCCGGAAGCTTGCCTCCTTTCTGGTGTAGAATTGGCTTGGTAGTTTGATCTGCCCTGTTCCCATGATGCACTGGGCGAGGGACAGACTAATTTGCATATAGGCAGGATCTGAGCTGGGATGGTGCAGTGAGCTAAATAACTGTGATGGATCAAGCCCTGATCTTTGGACTGGGTAAGAGTGGTCTGCTTAATTCAGACACTCTGTTCATCACCACCCCCTTTTCTGAATCGTTTTTGGCCACTATAGGTGTGGCAGGGTATACTCAGACATGAGTCCCTTGCTCACTGCACCATCAGGATTCAAGCAAGCTGGGCCGACGACGGCTGAAATGCCACAAACTGGTCCCCGGAAGCTTGTCTCCTTTCTGGTGAAGAATTGGCTTGGTAGTTTGGTCTGCCCTGTTCCCATGATGCACTGGGCCAGGGACAGACTAATTTGCATATAGCCAGGTTCTGAGCTGGGATGGTGCAGTGAGCTAAATAACTGTGATGGATCAAGCCCTGATCTTTGGACTGGGTAAGAGTGGTCTGCTTAATTCAGACACTCTGTTCATCACCACCCCCTTTTCTGAATCGTTTTTGGCCACTATAGGTGCGGCAGGGTATACTCAGACATGAGTCCCTTGCTCACTGCACCATCAGGATTCAAGCAAGCCGGGCCGACGACGGCTGAAATGCCAGAAACCGGTCCCCGGAAGCTTGTCTCCTTTCTGGTGAAGAATTGGCTTGGCAGTTTGGTCTGCCCTGTTCCCATGATGCACTGGGCCAGGGACAGACTAATTTGCATATAGCTAGGTTCTGAGCTGGGATGGTGCAGTGAGCTAAATAACTGTGATGGATCAAGCCCTGATCTATGGACTGGGTAAGAGTGGTCTGCTTAATTCAGACACTCTGTTCATCACCACCCCCTTTTCTGAATCGTTTTTGGCCACTATAGGTGTGGCAGGGTATACTCAGACATGAGTCCCTTGCTCACTGCAGCATCAGGATTCAAGCAAGCCGGGCCGACGACGGCTGAAATGCCAGAAACCGGTCCCCGGAAGCTTGTCTCCTTTCTGGTGAAGAATTGGCTTGGTGGTTTGGTCTGCCCTGTTCCCATGATGCACTGGGCCAGGGACAGACTAATTTGCATATAGCCAGGTTCTGAGCTGGGATGGTGTAGTGAGCTAAATAACTGTGATGGATCAAGCCCTGATCTTTGGACTGGGTAAGAGTGGTCTGCTTAATTCAGACACTCTGTTCATCACCACCCCCTTTTCTGAATCCTGTCAGAAGATTCATCACCACCTTCAGCGCCCACCTAGGGCTCAGGAGGTACAAACGGATGAACTTTGGTATATCCTCTGCGGCAGAGGTGTTCCAAAATACAATACGGGAACTGCTATCATGCCTGCCTGGAGTGTTAAATTTGAGTGACGATATCCTCATCGACTCCACGACGGCCGCCGACCATCACAAGCACCGTCTCGACACACTGAAATGCCTCAGTGAACACGGAGCCACTCTACATAAGGACAAGTGCCAGTTCTTCCAGCCCTCCCTCGAGTTCTTTGGCTACGTATTCAACCAGGAAGGCATACAGGTAGACCCGAGGAAGTCGCAAGCCAACAAGGACACCCCCGCACCAACGACACCGACGGAGGTGCAGAGCTTCCTGGAAAAGGCCACATACTGTGGGCGGTTCATACCAGGCCTGGCCACCCAAAGCGGGCCACTACAAGCCCTCATGAAAGTAGATGCAACCTGGCACTGGGGCCCAAAGGAGGAAGAATCATTCCAAGGGGGTAAAAGATGCCCTCCTAGGAGAAGCCATACTAGCATTCTTCGATCCTGCGAAGCGAACTGAAGTACTGGTGGACGCAAGCTCAGTAGGACTCAGTGCAGTGTTGACTCAAGAGCTTGAACCAGGCCAGTGGGCCGCTCTGGCATTTGCCAGCAAGTCCCTCACCTCCACAGAAGAAACATATGCCCAGATTGAGCATGAGGCGCTCTCTATCAAGTGGGCCTGCAGCCATTTTAATCTGTTTCTCCATGGGCACCCGTTCACCATGGTCACTGACCATCAGCCTCTGGTTCCCCTCTTCAAAGGGACAGCACCACATCCACCCCCACGCATCGAACGCTGGGCAGTCCAGTTACAACCGTATGAAATAGAGGTGGTCTATCGCCCAGGATCCAAGAACCCAGCCAATTTTCTCTCAAGACACCCCGTTCAGTCAGAGAAGCATGAAGAAGATGAGGATGGCAAAGAACATGCCCACTGGGTAGCTCTTGCATCCTGCCTCCAGAGTATGTACCTAGATGATATAAAGTAAGTGGCCGCTACTGATGCCGTCTATGCCAAGACACTATACGCAGTGCAAGAAGGCTTGTGGACAAACTATCTTTGCCAGGCCAATTCGTGGACCCCGGAAGAGCGTGAAACCCTAACAAAAATGTGGCGGGTCCGTCATGAACTTAGAACCGCCGGAGATGGCATCCTGCTGAGAGGACCCCGGCTGGTCATCCCTTAGAGCCTCAAGCAACGGGCAGTCCAACTAGCCCACGGGGGACACCATGGAATGACCAAGATGAGAGCACGGATGCGGGAAATTGTCTGGTTCCCTGAACTTGAGGAGTTGATAGAGGAATATGTCAGACGATGCTCATTGTGCCAGCTGACAAGTGGCCTGGAGAAGCCTCTCCTGGTCATCACTGAAGAGGCCTGTACCGTCCCATGGTCCAAAGTAAGCTTGGATTTTGGACGTTTCCCAGGAGGAAGGCACACACTTGTCATCATAGATGCTAACTCAAAATATCATGTGGTATAACCCATCGTGTCAACGGCCTTCCACCACTTTGGACCAGTGTTAGAAAAAGTTTTCGCCATGTTTGGATTTCCTCAAGAAATACGCTGTGACAATGGCCCCCCGTTCAAAGGGGCCGAGTTTGCCACCTTCCTCCAACAACGAGGCATATCGCATCGCCGCATCACCCCCCAGTGGCCCCAGGGCAACGGGGACGTCGAACGCTTCATGCGCACTCTGAACAAGATGTTCCGCATATCGGTCGTAGAACAAGTGGAACCGGAACAAAGGCTCCACAAGTTTTTTAGAGAATACCGAAGCACCCCTCATTGTATGACCCAGCGGTATCCGTGGGCCCTCATGCTCCATCACCCGCTGTGACCTACTCCCTACCTGCCCGGGATGGTCGTCACCTCAACTGGACAGCAAAGAAGTACAAGAGAGGAGAGTGCGACAGAACCAAGACGCAAGCGTCCAACGCCGCACCACCCCAAGAAGGCTTAGCCATGGAGTGACAGTCATCCTGCGGAGCCGACGCCAGTGAGGAAAATTCCAAACAAACTACGAGCCTGGCACCTGGACCGTCACCGCTAACCATGGCACCATAATAACCACGTGCAAAGGAGCAGAAGAAGTATCCAGAAACATCTTGTGGTTCAAGGAGGTCCCGCCAGACCAGTGAGACCTCAAGTGACCACACGAATCCCATGACCACTGCTGTGCCCGGAGAAGGAGCGGCAGAATCGGCGAGTGGCCAAGTCGTTGAGACCCCCAGAAGAAACTTTCTCATCTCAACACGGAGCTTGCTCTGAGAGCCCCGGCCGGAACAGCACGGAAGGTCGTACCGGCACCAAAAGATACAGCCTGAGGCCAAACTCCCACTGAGTCAGCGGCTGAGAGACTATGCCTGCTGACGATGCCAGGAGCTCGCCGACTGAGGCTCACGCAAGTACTGTGTGCTTCTATGTTGGACTAAATAACATTTGTGGACGATTGTGATTCTGGTCAAATAACTGTTATAACAAAAGAGCTGAGTTGGATAGGGATGTAATAGTTGGCGGTCTAGTTGCCAACACCCAGCAACCTTACATCCACAGGCCAGGCGATGCCTGCGGGGATATACTAAAAGAAGGACGGCTGATCAGCACTCCTGCCCCTGCGCTAGGCCCTTTATCCACATTGGGACTGTAGCCTGTCCATGGTCCACCACACAACACTATTGACAATTTTAAAACTGCACTACAGACTGCAATGGTAGACATGAGACATGTGGCAATCAGGTGCAAGTCAACTGCACCCTGTTTTAGGGACAATGCACAAGCACTTTAGCACTGGTTAGCATAATGCCAACAAAAGGGAAATTCAGAAAACAGGAGGGGTGAAGTCCAACAAAGAAAACAGAATATATATGCACATACGCACAACAGCCGCGGTCTGTGCAGGCAACAGTGGTGGGGCGGTGGGGCCGCGAGGGGGGTTATTTCGAGGGACGATACAGAGGGAAAATTAAATAAATAACTCATTTTTCATCATCATTGTCACTCAAAATCCCCCCCCCCCTGTGGCCCCACCGCGCCACCACTGTTACCTGCACAGACCGCGGCTGACGCACACACAAATATTTATGTATATAAACAAATATATTTATATTGCTCATTATGCATCTTTATATTACATGTTTATTTAGCTTTTTTCGTCAAAGTGCAGCTAACAATTGTCACTGATTAGAATTAACATGTTTAGGTTTACCTTTCCTGACTAAATGTACAATGGTGAGGGCCAGTAGGTTTATTAATTATGTAGCTGTGGCATTTACTGAACAAGTTTAGATTTAATGCATTTGCCACAATATTTGTCACATATTGTGGGTATCTGACTCAAGTTGATGAAAATATACAGTCAGAGAATGTTTGGTGTAATCCATAATTAACACAACAGGTACATAAACTATAAATCTTACACCAAATGCAATTCGTATCACCTCACCCTTAATGTGACAGTTGCAATTACAAATATTGTAAATAATTTTAAAAATGAGATTCAATATTATATTAACCATACAACTCTGAAAGAGACCACTATGAATGCAGTATTATTTACTGGTTTGAGTTGTCTTGTTAATTATTATGTGCTTTTTGGTGTTCTTACTTATTGCTATAAATATTGTGAAGTCATGACCATTGCATTTCCTGCGAGTTGATATGAAATTTGAAAGGACCACGAGGCAAAAAATGCCCGAGAAGGCTGACCCAAAGCCATCTCTTTGTACATTTTGTGTGTGTTTAATGACATGGAATCTGACTGTCAGCTACAGCTGTTGGTCGCCAAACCTAGAAAGACCCTAGTCTGTGTAAAGTTCAAAAATCATTCCAATTTTGTTGTGATTCCTTTCAGTAGTTTTTGCTGTCCTGGGACATCAAAATGTTCATTCGTTTAAATTAATCTCAATAGTTTTTCCCTCTTTACAGATGTATTCGAAATTTGAAGCAAAGGAATGTTCAGAACATCTGAGGAACACTCTCCATTTGATATCTGGAGATGTGTCCTTTGAGGTCTGATGGATTTCATATGAATTTGTTATGTGTGCACAATGAATAACGTGGCTCATAACATTTATAATCCCCTTTGCAAAATCGACTTTCTCACGAGTTAGCAGGGACTTCAAACATTTTTAGTACAATTCTTACCCAATGCTTACACTGGCTTCAAAGCCATTTCACGTTTCTACTGACACTAGCAGTCTCTGACGGCAGAGACAGCAATATTGCCACTCACTTTGTGTGGCCTTGTTAGGAACTTTGCAGAAGAGCAATCAGCAAGTTGGGTTCACCGCAAAGGACATGGCCCACTTACAGTGCGTTGAATTAGGCTTTCAAATCGAATCCACCTTCTCCGCAATCATGTTCCACAGGATCAATCAGCTTCTCACTTCTAAAATAGTGTTTGCTTTCATGCCATTATTTTTCCCTGTCCTTTCTGTATTTTATGTGCATTACACTTTCTGTTATTGGTAGATGTTACATCTGAGTGTGCTATTAGAATTGACATCCTTCCAAGGGCATGAACACCACAAAATTGTCTTCGAGTGATAAAAGGATTATTGATGACCGTAGCAAGGTGGCTGTCAAAAATTATCTTTCCTGCTCGATAAGCACTCAAGAGTGTTGACAAAATTACCATACTCTGTAAAAGGAATAACACCCAATATCACAACTGTGAATTACCGGGTGATTCGTCCCTTCAGAGTTAGTCTCCACTGACCGCAATTTGGCCCTGGAAAATGAAGTCCCGTCAACCAAATACTTGGCGAATGCTTGTGATTATTCTTCACTTAAGTCATTCAAGTGTCTGAAGCCAATCAGAAATCAGCATGTCGCATCACCGAAAGGACTCTCAATTTTTGTCAAGAGGCGCTCAAATGCCGGTTCACTTCATACAGTGAAAAGTTTCTGAGGAAAATGGCAGACCAAGAAAAATCAAATCAGCTGTGTAATTTCAAAGAGGGATTACAAACTTTTCAAATTACAAAGTCACAACTGCATGGAACTTTTCAAAATGTACTTTAATGCATTTTTCCTCCAATTTATGAAGTCTGTTGTAGTAAGCACACTCCATCCAAAAAGGTAACATCATATTGTAAACTGAATATTATATGACTGTAAATATTCTATTAGGAGAGTCAAAGAGTTAACCATTGATTATTATGTAAAAGAAAGTAAAAATGGACAGAAATGAAGAGACATCCTGCATTTAATTCAAGATGCAGGAACAGGACTTGCAAGAAAAGAAAAAAAAGAGTATCTGCGAGGAAGGCAAAAACTTCAGACATGCCAGAAGGTAAAAACATGAGAGGAGAATAGATGGATAACGTTTCAGAGTGAAACATGGACTTTAAGAAGTTTGCAGGACGAGGCTACTCTGAAGACAGGAGCAGAGGGAGTGGCGAGCACACTTTGTAAGTGCACAAAAATGTTTGGCAAGCCATCTAGGGACGGTCAAACATTTCTGCAGACTTTGCATGTTCTCCACCCACGCTGCATTACAGCCTGGGTGGAGAACATGCCCAGGCTCCCATTCCATGTCAGAGCGCTGAGCCACAGCTCTCAGACCAATCATAATGCTGCATTGCAGAGTTGTGATTGGCTTATGCAGCCTGGGTGCTTCCTGCTAGCAAAGAAGCCAGGAAAGGGGATGAAGAGGACGGAGGCAGCCAGCCAGCTGGCCGGCCGGCAGCTAAGTGAGCTTATTTTTTCTTATACCTCCCAGACCCTCCTCTCCCCATGCCCACCCCACGGGAGCAGCCGCCACTGGTTAGGGTACCCCTATGAGCGGCATGATTTCCCCTATAAGGCACTAGTACATAATAGGGGTGGGGGATTACAACTACAGTTAAGTCACAAGTACATAATGGGGCATGGAAGTTAAGAAGCCAGAAGCTCTTTCTGCTGTAGCATGCATGCATTGCTGAGAGTGTGATATCATTTTAAAAGCAGCCCTGTTTTGCAGAACTGCTTTTAAATGGAAATTGTGCCCAAACTTGACTTTGTTGTTTGAGGCACTTACAAATTGATAAACGACAATATTTTGGCATATTAGGTAACCCCAGGGTCTCCCCTAGGTGTAACAGGAGTGGTGTGTCAGGTATTTAGAAGGAGGACCCTTATTAAATAGGTTTTATATGCCTTGCGGGTAGAGAAATTGCACATTTCATTCCCTCTTGTAGGTTCAGATTCAGATTCAGATAAGCTTTATTCGATTTTAGTTTAAAAATCATAAAAGCATCAACAATACATAAATAAACACCTTAACACTTCATTACAAAGTTAATAAAACAAGATTAAATAGGTATAACGAATCAGCTAATCAATATCGAAGGATTTCATTATCAATAAAACAGCTCTAAAACCAAAGTCATACGTACATACTGAGGAGCCGGGAAGAACGTTAAGCAAACCTCTATCAGTAATTTACTTATCAGTTACATACTACCCTGTCAATTTAACTCAAACTCATGAGTGGCCTCTTAGTGATGGGGTCTTAAAGATACAATTTTTTGGACAAAAATTCAAAACAGTTGGAGGCTAGAAGGTTAGTTTCGCTATAGGGACGGGGTCCCCTTCCCCAGGAGTAATAGTTCTTTGCCGTCGGTCTATATAACGGAATATGTGGGGAGCTCGGATAAAAATTGTGCAAGTCCCACATGCGAATAGTGCCATGTGTTTCTTTGGGGTGACAAAATCGTAAATAGGGGACGATATTCCTGTTTTTAAATTTAATTAGCACCAGGTCCCCAGCGATGTCTTTGGGCAGCGTGCCTAACCACCCCACCCTCCTGACACTCAGGATACCACGATCTAGCTCAGGTGGCAAAGGTCTATTGTTTTATAGCCAGAAAATGACCTTATTTAGTAGGTCCTGCTGTGATTCGTGTGATCCCTGACTGAGTGCAGGGACCCCAGAGAGGACAGACACATATGGGGCGGCCTCAGGAGGTAAGTTGATTCGTGGCAATGTTACCGGAGCGGATCTAGCCACTGTGTGAGTTTTTGGTGCAGGGTTTAGAATTACTTTGGGGCCTGTTGGGGTAGGTCTACTGGGAGACTGTATTTGAGTTTCACCGTTCTTACATATACCAGACTTATGCTTTTCGGGGGCGATGGGAGGGTTAGGGCAGACGGATGTAGCCATTATATTAGTTGGAGGAGAATACTTCTTGATTTGTTCCTCGATGCTAGTCAGCCTATCCCCCAAGTCGTTAATTTTTATGACCAAGGGTGAAATTGCAGCTAACAACAGTTGCACAATTTGGGCCAATAAAGTCAATTGGGGGGACAAGACAGGGTCGTCTAGTTTGTCCGCGGCCGTGTCCTCCATTAAGGTTGTTAGATTAGGGGGGGATGATATTGGGCTGGTGCACAGATTTTGTGTGCTTGCATAGTTCTCATTGTCAATTTCGCTGTTGTGCTTCCCTCTAGTGTTGAGATCCAGGGGCGAAGCGTTTGCTTGATTTTGGTCTTTATTTACCGGAGAAGCTAGGTCCCGTGGGAAGCCATTGGAAACAACACAGTTAGTGCCCACAGTAGGGGGGGTTAATGCATCAGGGACGTACTTTGTGCCACACAGGGCGTTGAGCTCCTCCCAAATGGACATAATGTCTATAATAGTAATGGAAACACTGTATTAGTCAATAAGATTAAAGCATGACAATACCTCCTCCTGTGATAGAGTCAAATGGGGTGGCCCGTCCCGTCCTCTTCAGGTCCTCTGAGGGCCACAGAGGGCCCAGGCTTCGCCCGGCGTCCCGCGGAGCGGAGCAGAGCGCTGCTTTAAGGCGCCTCCTGGCGCTCTCCTGATGTCAGAAGGCAGCGCCACCGCTGAGGCTGCCGGGAGATGTAGTCCCGGGGCGGCGGCGTTGTAGGCAGCAAAAGATTGACTCCTGGCGGTGGGGGCCTCCTTGCCTCCCCCCTCCAATTGTGCAAGTCTCCCCGCGCTCTGCCGAGCGGAGCGCTGCTTTAAGGCGCCTCCTGGCGCTCTCCTGATGTCAGAAGGCAGCGCCGCCGCTGAGGCTGCCGGGAGATGTATTCCCGGGGCAGCGGCGCTGTAGGCAGCAAAAGATTGACTCCTGGCGGTGGCGGCTGCAGTGGGGGCCTCCTCGCCTCCCCCCTCCGATTGTGCAAGTCTCCCCTCTTGTAGTAAAATGCTTCCCAAAATCATCTTTTGTGTTAGGGGCACTGTGGAGTGAGGATCTACATTAATATTATATATCCAGAACCCCTAGGTGTCCGAAGGGTGGGGGGCCCTGTAGGTATAAGAAGGGTACTTAAAAAGCATTTCGTAGACCCTGGTGCTGGAGAATTTGGGCATTTCATTTTCCCCATTGTAGATCCTGAGCCACATAGGTTAACATTGCAATGTTATAAATTATTAACTATGGCAAGGGACAAAAGAAAATATAATTCAAGATCTTAGGAGAATGTTACTCATAAATCAAACAATATTCTGTTATTTAACTTACCCTCAAATGAACAGAAAAGTTATAAAACATTTTTTGTCTGTAAACCAAAATTCAGCCTTCCAGTGGTCTGCCCTGATCAGTCGGAGTTTATTGGATTTGCCAGGCTCCTTTGGTGAAGTGATAAGTGGCACCTGGGGTGAAGCATCTATCTGGGAGGAGACAGTTCTGCACAGAAATGCCGGAGCAAGGTGGAGGGGTCGTAAAACATGAACTTCAAAGTAAGAAGAGGACAGGCAGATGAAGCCAGGTCTCATCCCCTCTGAACCCAGCCAGATGGCAGGCTCAAGGAAGGAATGTGCAGGTGCCAGGGGAGGAAAACTATTGAAATGAGCCATCCTGGAGGTTGTTTAGCTGTATCTTGCCTCTATTCTGAGACTTCAGCCATATTGAAATTTTGGAGAAATAGTGCTTTCTGGGAGCCATTGTGCCACACTTCGGAGGAAATTGTCATGCTTTGGGGTGTTGCTCTACATCCCATTGGACAGGAGTGCCCTCATTTGTGACCCATGTGAACACTGAATAGGTATTTGAAAGGGGCTTAGCCTCTCAGACCTGCTGCTTGAAACAAGAAGAAGAAGAAGGGTCAATACTGGAAGCTTGGTTTGCATCAATGAGGCCTTGCACTCTGACAGACTGCACCTGCTGCATAATCTGGAATTCCAGCCCTGTGGAGCAAACCTGCTTGAAAAGGACTAAATCGTGGGCTCCCTGTATGCTTCAGGTTAGCAGAGATCACCTGGGTCATCACCAACAAGAATTCCCAGCCTGGAGTCACTCCAGTAGATTTGTAAGGATTTTGTCCAAGTGGATTGTCGGAAAGGAAGTCCCAAACTTTCAAGCACCATCTTGAAGCTTCCAGACCCTTGGAGTAAGTTGTGGATACTTTGGAACCCTTAGAGGAACTTCAGGAAGAAGTTACAGAAGTTTGAAGCAACTTTGGAAAAAAAGCTTCATAAGTGGACTGACACGACCTGGCCAGCCAAGCAGGTGACCCTCAACCGCGAGCCGGCCTGCCCTCCAGGTTCATCCAGATGAAAAGCTACGGAGGTCCGACTTCCAGAGTTCGATCGGTAGCTGGTCGAAAGCCAAGCCAGCGAACCATCACTGAATCCGGCCTGGTGAACTGCATCAAGAGAGCCTACGGGAAAAAACTTTGGTAAAAGTTTCTAAGTCTGAAGGTAAAAGACTTGTACGGCTCCAACCGCAAGAGTCAATCCGCCCACCTTCAACCACAAGCCAGTCTAGATCCTTTGTTTGTTCTGCTGGAAAGCTCCAGAGGTCTGACTTCCATGGTTTGACTGGGAGCTTATCGAATGGCATGCCTGAGAACCATCAACTAATTCGGACTGGTGGAAAGCTTCCAGGGACTCCAGCAGGAAAAGCTTCAGAAAAGTTTCTAAGTCAGAAGGTAAAAACTTTGACCATGGCCTAACACAAGGTGTAGCCATGCAGAGCTCCATTGCAGTTGGCCTGAAACTTTGACTATGTGTGATCAAATGTCCCAATAGACGATATCGGTTTCTATGTACTATGGAGTGCTAAAACTTTTAAAATTCGTATCGCTGGTTCCTTACATTGGATTGTTTTTGTTTTATTATCATTTTTAATATTTCCTATTTTCATAAATTGTTGTTGGATTTTTATTGTGTGTTGTGTCTTAATTATTTGATTAATTGGTGTTTTTATATGTTTTACATACCTGCCTCTGAACTTAAGCCTGCCTGCTCACAGCCAAGCTACCAAGGGTTGAGCATGGGATTCATTTTCTGCGAGTGTTCTGAGACCTAGACTGTTAGTGGCCAGTGGTAGATATATATTAACCACTACTAATATCCACTTTCCAACATTGGGTGAGTGAAATGGTGAATTAAAAATACCTAAGGAGTACAGTGTGTAATATTTAATCAGAAGTCCCCTTGGTATGGATAAAAAGGATGTGTTGATTGCTAACTACTAATTATGAAGAATGGCAATCTTTCAATATGTGAAGGATGACATTTTTCATACCTCAGGGGTCCAGAAGGGATCTATGGCTTTCTTCTGGACCAAAAAATATATTAAATATCCCTACACTCTGTCAGGGTTAGATGCATGGATTTATAGTATCAAATCATTCCATAAAATGACAATGGGGCTCATTAATGATGTCGGGTGGAAAGCCTCCGCCCAACACTGACTCGGAAGGGGGACCGACCGACTTGCGGTCGGCGATTCCAACCGCTGCATTACTATGTGACCAAACACTGTTTGATCGGAGGTACTTTGTTCCCTATGGGAGCTTGTGTTTCTCCCAACAACTGGCAGTAACACGGACTCCTATGGGGAAATAGGGTATATGCAGAAAGCCTGCACCCTGTCGCAGGCACCCCACGGTCCCTGCCACACAATGCAAGGGTTACAGGGGGACCCTTAGGTACCCCCTCGGCCATCAACCATAGGCCACAGGGCCTGGGGCGCCTGCCAGGGCCCCCCAAAGTCACTTTCAGAAAGACTTTTCCTGTCAGACAGGCCGACACCGAAAGGCCGTTGGAAATCGACATTGTAACTGTGAGGGCGGAAACCCTGTCCATAGGGGTTTTCAATGCGGTTGAGACTGACAGGAATACTTTGCTAGTCACAAACAACGTAAAAAGTGGCTCACGGTAAGGGTAAGGATATTTTCTTACCCTACAGTCAAGGAATTAGTCCACATTGGGTAGGTAGCAGAGGGCCACCTAAATACTGCGGTGGAAATTCTAGTGAAGTAGGCATAAGGTGAGAGGTCAAAAAAGAGGCAGGTGTACCTGTAGAGGTGGAAAGTACCACTAGGAGGGTGGAGCACTTACACAGATGATTGCAGTGAGTAGCCTATTCACCTACCCTTCCTTTTGTTTGCGTGGAGGTAACTTAAGCCTGGGTAGAGACACAGTTATATGCATCACGGGGCACCCAGCTGGAATCAATGTTCTCGCTTGGCGCCTCGGTGCCATGCCGGTCGTCATGTAGAGGTTGTCACATAGCACTGAGTGGAGAGGCTGGTATATTGTAGGAAAGTGGGCTGGCCATATTGGCCTGTCATTATAAAATAGGTTCACAATGTTGTCTTATATGTTGATTACTGTAATATGTAGTTTTAGGCCCAGATGAAGTCTTTTCATTGGGACTAAATTAGTTGGGTGGATATGCCCAAAATTGGAAACAGGTTTGAAAATGAAGAATATTTTAAAAATCCACCACTTGGAGAACACTTTTTTTCCAAGAGAAATTGACTTGAGTTTGTGACCATTTGACTACAAGTCCCTGGATATTTGCTAAAATGATGCGAAAAGTGCTGCCCTCTTCTACAGTTACTTTCCTACTTACCTTAAGTCCAGAAGAACAGCCCGTATATGTCTGTAAGTGTATCTATGCAGTGAATCCTTTTCCCATAGCATTGTTCGAAACTTATGCCTCAAATCTGACAGCGGTCATTTTCTGTTTTCACTGTAAAAATTGATGATGACTAAAGTACTCACCTTATTCTGATGATCTTGGTGTCTAAAATGATATAAAACTTTTGTTATTTTTTTGTAAAACGGTCTCCAGTTTCTCCTTGAGTGTGTGTCTCATTTATTGACTCAGTGTGTACTACAAATGCTTAACACTACCCTCTGATAAGCATAAACTGCTCGCCCAAACTTCCCCAAAAAGAGCATTTGAGATTATTAATTTAGGCCCTGTAAGACAATGAGGGCCATCTAAACTTTCTACAAAGTGTACCTTATTTTGGTACACTACATAAAAAGCCAGATTCCTACACTGTCTACACACATGCGACTAATACTGCGCCACCCACCTGTCTTTCAGAAACTCTAGCCTGTGCACGTGTCACTCTTGCAGATGCCTACTTTGCTTTTAGAGTTAAAGACCTATCAATATGTGACAGACTTTGCTCCACCCCTTTCAACGTTTTAGAAACACAGACCTATCCACATGTGACTATCTCCAGTCCTACAACCTTTGAAAGCAATTGGCCTGCCAAGGTGTGAAGGTCTCTGCTCCACACAACTGGGCTTTCAGCAGTGCAGCTCTCTGTGGGAAAACTCATGGAGAGCCATACAGACTTTCAGGGGATTCCGCCTTTCAAACTGTGATTAAGTCTGCCCCAGCCCTACCAGCCTCTCAGGGAAATTGGGCTGTTGGGAAACCTCATTTAAAGCCGTAACCACACTTGATAAAATTGCTGGTAGGCATATGTACTCCAGCTTCCTTTCTTTTCACGGTTCCTAAATATTATCCTCAAAGCCACGGCTCCCTGAGCCAGCTCCTTTTTTTTAAATCATAAAACAGATTTTTTAAGTCAGATTTGCCAGTTCAAGTTCAGCTGAATGTTAATGAACAAAACTGATAGGTTAATAAGTTAATAAATTGGATCATATAGCAGCACAGAACTGAGCTTGATCAGCCACGGCAGGTAGGCATAATGTATTTATGGGGCAGGGACTTGCAGCTGAATTTTCATAAAAGTAACATGATTTCTATAATGGACCTAATTCATCTTGAATGAGAATTTGATCTTTGCTGATATTACCTATTTATTTTGTTTGTCGGGCAGAGAATGATTAGCCTGTATCAATAATGAGACACATTAATATAGCTTTTAAATAGATCATTAAACCCGCTGCAAGAATATATTAAGATCTCCAGACCGCTCTGAATTTTAATACAAACTGTTCTCAGCTATGTTAGTTTTAATAATTCAGGCCTAACTTGTGGCTCGTGGCTAATGGCCACCGAAGTCTCAGTAATATCATCTTACACGGAACGCGCATCATCTCTTCTCACTGTGGGATGTGTGCATATCTATGCAACCATGTCTGAGGTTTCTTTTATTCTGTCTCCATCATTTAAGTTCTGATTTAAATCGCAGGATACGGTTTGTACTGACAGGGCGATGGAGTAAAATGCACCGTTGCCTTGACGGATTACTTTTTTGATCCTGTGGACTTCTCTAGTCATTGTCAATAACCAGGTTTTAAAATTTTAGTACAGGACTCGGTCAATCATATTGGCTGTCCATCAGACTTTTACATTTATTTATTTTTTTTAAATACAAAATCCAAAAGTGGGATTTTGATTTGAAAAATCATAAACGAATGACCCCCCCACCATAGGATTTGTCTAAGGCGTGGGGGGGAAGGGGGGTGTTCTCATCATTTATTTTTTTATTGACCCTCAATGCCATGTTTTACCTGGTGGTGACAGACAGCAAAAAAACATACAACGTCTTCCATTCTAAGGGCCTGATTACAAGTAAATTGTTATTTTCGGACCCCTGCGTAAACCCCTGTTTGCGCAGGGGTCAGAATTACCAGTTAAGTGTTATTTGATGATTCCAATAATTATCGGATGCGTTCAATACCTCAACCTTCGTTAAACAGGGGAAAAGCATACAGTATTTATGTATCAGGCAGATGCTTGTGTATTAAATACCAAAATTTGCACTTAATTCCCCAGAAACTCACAATAGGTGCTATTTACCATTCCCAATAAATAATAGACCCTGCGCTATTGAATAGCACCAATACTTGTAATCAGGGCCAAAATCAGGTGGATGTTGGTTTATGTAAACCTCAGATAGCCCAGAATCTGTTGGGTTATCAGAGGAGTATGTCACCAACGGAGCCAAAGCAAGCTATGCTACTAACCAAAGGTTTGGCGGAGAGTGTGCACCTTTGGAGTTGTGCTAGAGTACCTTCTACGCCAGACTGAATCATGGCCCTTGGCTTGTTTCTCACAGCACTCTGTTTATCACTGTTCCCTCAATCCCAGCACTCTCTCAGGGCATATCTGTATTTCCAAGTATGTCTATCATTTTTCCTCTTCTTATCTCCCTATGACTCCTGTTTTATATCTGGATATGTATATTTTTGTCGAGAAAAAACCTTTGCAACGCAACTTTTACATCGCACTACAATTACAACGCAGTAATCACATCGGAACATCCTTTACATCGCATGTCATTACAATGCAGGTATTACATCGCATGTCACTACAACGCATTCCATTCGAACGCATGTCACTACAACGCAGGCATTACATCGCAAGACATTAACACGCATACCATTACAACGCATAGTACCCTTATACTATCCAACACTTACCCTACGGTTGCACTCAGTGGAGTTAGAATAGTAATTTTTACCCCTACACTATCCAACACGGATGTATGACATTACAATGCATGCTTTTACCACGCATGCCTTTACAACGTGGTTTTTACATCGCAATCCATTACAACGCATAGCGCTTTGGGGTGCTGGATAGTGAAAAGTTTAATTTACTATTCCAACACCAGTCCCCGTGGACACTAGGGAAGGTGTTGGATAGTAAATCATACTTATTCCCTATCCTAGAGCGCCCCCCAGCGCAATGCGTTGTAATGGTTTGCATTGTAAATACCGCGTTGTAAAGGCACTGCATGGTAAAAGTTGCGTTGTAAAGGTTGTTTACCATCCAACACTTACCTTAAATGCGATGTAATGGTATGCGTTGTAATGGTATGTGTTGTAAATGTATAATGAGATGTAATGGAATGCGTTGTAAAGGTAGTTTCTAAAAATGCGTTGTAGTGACATGCGATGTAAAATCATGCAATGTAAAGGATGTTGCTATATAAAAACTGCCTTGTAAAAGCATGCGTTGTAAAAGTATGCGTTGTAACGTCGCATCTTTCTATTTTTCGGTGGTATGTCTTACATTGTCCATAATTTTGACTAGTATACTTTAGGGCAGATTTAGTATTTTTTCATGTAGCACACCGCAGAAGCTGCAAATGCTGCGCTACATCAAAAGGAGAGAAGAGGTGAGCGCCCAATTTACAAAAATAAGGACTCTCCTCCCGTCTCACTAGTACAGGCTCTGAAATCAGCTGCTGTGCACCACAGAGACACCTTTGCGCCATGCTGCAAGGGCGTCTCTGTGAATCTAGCATAGGTTTTGTACTGAAAGGAACCCTTCCAGCACACAATATTATGCACAGACTCACTTTAACCATTTCCCCACTTTTTATGTGTGCTATAAAGTGCAGCACACATGTAAAGTCAAAAGAGGAAGGAGAAATGGAAGCATTTCTCCTTCCTTACACATACTTGAAAAAGGCGCAGTTTTCTCACACTAAACCCGATCTACTTTATTTAGTATATAGGGTTTAGCGTGACAAACCTTGGGTGGTTGAATGGGAATGCCCATGTATCACCTTTGGTATGCCCCCATGCGCAAAGTAATGCAAAACAACTAACAACAGAAGGTTTGGCCCTTAAACAGTAAGGCTGGGTCCAATACTCATAAACACCACCAGAAAGCCAATACTGCTATCTCTCTAATCCAGTGGTTCCCAAACTGGGGTCCGTGGACCCTCAGGGGTCTGTGAAACATTCCCGGGGGTCCGCAGTCAGCAGTTGTATAAGCACTGCAAAGTTTATTGTATAATCAGCGGGTTTCTGGCAACAATAAAAGTGTCAAGATACATCTGGTGATTAATGTACTTTCTGGAGAAAGATGGGAGTTTTGACCAGGGGCAGCTTTGAGTCATCTAAGGTAGCGCAGTGGGTGAATATGCCTGCTGCAAAGAACGTGTTCCATTCATTTCAAAAACAATATTTTATGTGCATAGGTCGGTGGTTAACTGCTTTTGTCATTGAGACCCAGTTGGAAATTTGAAATTCATAAGTTACAATCGTAATCTAGCATAGTATGCTATGAACCGCCATCAAAGAGCTGCATGCAAATTGCCGAGTACAAGTTAGTAAGTTATGTTTTTTCCAAGTCTTTTATTATCATGATGCTGCTAAAAAAGGTTTGTTTGGGTATTGGTTATTAAAGTCCATGCTGAACACTGTAGGAGACCGGTCAAGCGATCCGGTGGGAGGTCAGGAAAACCGATCCAGTAGGTGATCGGCGGGAAGGGGAGTGAATCTCAGATAGGCGAGGCACCCGTGTGGAATGAATCCGAGCTGGCGTCGCTTGACCGGTCTCCTACAGTGCCGTCTGGATGCTCCACCGGACCTGGCTCTCTCCTTGTTTGCCGATTCGGCTAACATTACGGACCGGGCTCCTGACTCACGCTGCCCAAGCACTGCACCCAACCTAAGTCCTGATGATGATCCTGATTTAAAAAGGACCGAAACGCCGTCGACCGTCCAGCGCGAACATAGGCGCTCCAGACTAAATGGTTCCAGAAACAATACCTGCATAATCATATTGAAGTCAATAACTCAAACAAATGTGGAACTATATTGTGTTTTTTACTGACTGTATATAGTGACCACCAGTCACTTTGCGCCGCCGTCGCTGATTATTGTCACTTGTGTCGCTATCGTGCCTCTCACTCACTCGCACTGAACACCAAGTACAATTGGGGTTATCTACAATTGTGTTACTTTGCTCCTTGCAGTGCTGTAATAACTGCAAAATTATCCTGATTATTGTTTTCCTCCCTTTTTTTGTACTCCTATAATAA
Source organism: Lissotriton vulgaris (assembly GCF_964263255.1). Lineage (NCBI taxonomy): Eukaryota > Metazoa > Chordata > Amphibia > Caudata > Salamandridae > Lissotriton > Lissotriton vulgaris. The sequence continues at coordinate 431,001,929 of NC_141699.1, read as the reverse complement.
ATATGATGCAACATGCACATATGTGAAAAACCAAAAAGAGGCTCCTTATCTCCTTGTGATAATGTTTTATACATATCTTAACTAACTGTTTCTAAATCATACCAGTTGGGATACCATATGTTACTTACTTACATTTGAACCAGACAGTGCACTATTCTTAATAAACCCACTGTACAACAAGCATCACAATATATTCACTTACATTTTTTTGTTTTTTTATTTTCCATTCTTGAACATAACCAGGGGTGACTCTCTTTTTGCTGCACTTGTCTGGATAAATGTGTGGTCGGCGTGTTTCGAACCCAACCGGAAATTCACGAGGTTCTCATCAGGACCAATATCGTTGTAGAGAGATCAGCCGATCTCATGTGTTCCACTCATGAACTCTTATTGGAAATTATTTTGTCATGCAGAGACTACTTCTGCAGCCATTCACACAGTGATTTCAAATTATCTTTCCGATTTTCTTTTTGGCATGTAGCACCATCTCAGCTCTCTCAATCTTTCTATTCTGTAACTATGGAGGGGACGGTGTACATTCCAAATGTTGTTCTCTTCCGTTCGGGTTGGGTTTGTAAATTGTTTTATGTGTAAATTGTTGAAACTTTTTTGATACATGAATAAAACAAATGATCACGAATAATTTAAAAGAAAAAAAGAAAAGAGGATCATATGAATCTTGGTGTTACTTTGAGTTGTTCCATGAGTCACTTCCATAGGTAATGGATTAGAGAGAAATCAGTATTGGCAAAGTAATGCAAAGCAGCGCTGCTTGGCATTACTTTTCCGTTTTTTCCAGAGCTAAACAAGTTTAGCACTGGAAAGTAAATGGGGAAAAAAAGATTTTGGGCCAACTTGCGTCACTTTTGCAACGCAAACCCGGTGCTAAATCTTAGTAAGTCTTTACCTTTGAGGTTTTTTTTTATCCCCACATTTTTGATTCTTGGTCTGGCACTCTATTGCCCTAACTCTTATTAGCTCTGCATTTCACTGTTAATGTAGCTCTTGCTCCTTCCGGATATGTTTACCATCTCCCTAAAACTCTTTTGAAATATATTTTTTCACAGAGGTCTCTTTCTTTATCTCTCTTTGTAAAACTATCTTTTTGTTAAAAATGTATGTTTCACATTTTCCCTATCTTTCATCTCCGTTATCACTCTTATCATTGCTCTTAATATATATTTCCCTCTTTCTTTCTTTGTACTAAATTCTCATCGGTCTCCTAGTGTGCCTCTCTGTCTTACTTTCATATTATTCTCTAACAAATTCCGTTCCATATTTCTCTTATGTCTTTCTTTCTTTATATTTATTGCTATATGGACTTCTAATGTAATGCTGTGCAACAGTTCAGAGCAGCTTGCAGCATCCATGCCTTTACTTCTTTTTGTAAGAATGATTACATTTACCTAGGCGACCATTCTGGGTGTGGCTGGAAAGGAGTTTGTAGCTCAGTTGGAAGTTACTGAACTCCCACTAAAAAATTGTGAAATTTCAAGGTGGGAAACCAATAGGAAATGGGGGTTTATCAATGGAGTTGTGTGAGTTTATACTGATACATGTAGTAATTCTACATTTCTCAAGGGACAGTCAGGATCCCACTTGAAATTGGCAGATAATTCCACATCCAGAATTTTCTGAGATCTAGGTTATCTCTAATTTGGAATACAAAACTACTGATACTTGTGATTTCACTTATCAGCAATTTCCATCTTTGACATTTTCATTACTTTCTTGCTGTGACTCCACTCATAGACAAACACTACATTACCCTATCTTTTTTTCTTCTAGGTAATAATCAATTCAGCCCTTCCTCTTTGTAGGGATTGCTGTCCAGGTGCACTTACCCAGGCATTTTCTTTTTCAGCAACCCATTAACAGGAGCTCTAGATTTTGGTCAGACAGGAAACGAGACTCTTTGTAATGACTGCATGACGAAGTGTGGATTGAGAACAGTTGACATCACTGATACGTAATCAAGACACTACTTCCTCATAATCTCCTCACCCTTCTTCTCCTTTCAGTCTGCTATATACTTGAGGCATACCCAAGCGCACCCAGAAACGAAATCTATTAAAATCTTACCCCCAACAATGCCATACCTATTTTTTGTGACACCATTGTAGATCATCTACCTAGAATATATAATACAAATTTTCATGTGCAGCAAACATTAGAACTCAGGCGGACCTAGCCGTATAAACGTGTGCACCCAGATATTTGCTTGGTCCGGCAGGTGATATTGTGTGGCAAAACCGTTCCATCCCAAGAAATCCTATAATACTAGTGTGCAGCGCAGGACAGAAACATGTCTTCGGAGTCTTTATTGTTTTCTGAATAGTGATGTTTATTGATAACACCACTGACAGATGAAACGGAACATCTGAATTCTGGGTAACGCCAATGGGCACTCAATGTTTCTTATATTGTATATCAAGCTCTTTCAATGGTGGAAATGGTGAGAATTGCAGTAACCCTTGTCTGATCTTCTCCTTTCTTTTCCTAGGGTCTCGGAATGGTTGCCGCCAACACCTTTGGGAAAAGCGTAAAAGGTATTGGTAAGTCTGATGATGATTTCCTATCATTTATTTAAACCAATTGGAAAGGGGAACCTGTGACCTGTAAAACTTGAAAAATCGAGGGTAAAGAGTTCCCAGCTCTAAAGGAAGACCGATGTTAGGCTCCTAGTTTAGTGGATTAGGACAGCTTTCCTCAAATCCCATTAGGCAGTCAATCAGTAAGGGGTGTCAATCTCGCCTTTCTCCCTAATCATTCTTCAATAGAGCCACAACAACAAATTGAAACCCTTTAAATGCACATGAATTTATTGAGGCAAATGTACATTTTATATCTGCAACAAAAAAAGAATACATTGCAGGAAGAGAGAGGTATGTTCTCAAAACATGGCCCTGGGTATTGTCTCCTCGCTCTCCTGCCAACGGTTCTTTCAAGCTTATAGGGGCTTTGGCTTGCGCAGTCGTCTCCAGGGCAGTGGCGTCAGTTTCCTTCCTCCGGTGCTCCTCGTTGCAGTCGGCATCAGCCGGGTTAAAAGGGACTATTCCTTCTAAATCCCGCTTTCCTTTTATTGGCCCTGTCTCCTCCATGCACTCTTACAAGATAGTCTGTCTTCACTTTTGCTGGTGGGATCTACAGTGTCAGTCCTTCCTTCCCTCTGACATTTTGTCTTCTTTTCTCCTGCAGGTTATGCCGGCATCGATCAACCGTACCAGATGGGTCTATGTTCCCGGTTTAAGGTAAGTACTGTGACTGGAGGGACCCCTGGCCACAACCAACCTTGTTGCCATCCTTTACACGTAACTCACAACACCATTACCTCTTCAAAAGATGAAATCAGGATATTTGTTTAGTGCTAGTAAAAAGTACAACTGTTAAACAAGATAAGCAAAATGCATGTTATTTTATTTTAAAATGCTTTCATTATGAGTGATTCCTATGTTCCCCAGCAGGACTCAGGCAAGTCCAGTTGGGGCTAGTCAGAAGGAGAGTTGTAGGGTAGACCTCTGGAGGCTTTTTGTGTCCCTGTAGATCAAACAGAAGATCAGCCAACTGACCCTTGGAGTCACTTCTCCTGGGTTCAAGGCAAACAGATATACTCTTCCTTTCTCAAGAGCAGGGCAGGTTGTTTTCTGAATCTTCAAAAAGTCCAGAAGTGTTCTGATGAGAGGTTCTGAAGGTGCCGCATTTACAGGAAGTGCCAGCCTTTGTGTGGGGTTGATCCCTGGCCTACGTCCAAACTGGTTCTGGTCAGTTCTTCCCCTGCGTTTGGCTCCAAACTATCTAGGATGACAAAAGCAAGGACAGGCTGGTGTCGGGTTCCTTGGTGTGTTTCCAGCAGGGTGTTTTGAGGTGTAGACAGGGGAAGGCACAACTTAGCCATCCTTCAGGAAGACTCATTCCCTCTACACTCATGCCCAATGTATCCCCATATCTGAAAGGAACACAGAACACAGGAGAGACATTCGCAGTCATATGACCTGGGACACTGGCAGAGAGGCATGTTTGGTTTAGGCAGCACAATGGCAACTTTTTAAAAGTGGCATTTTCAGAATAGTAACTCAAAATTTGACTTGCTCATTTAATTTTTACTATCTGTTTCCAAACTGAAGTTACGACTTATTGAGTGTAATAAAGCAAACCAGTGTTAGACTAAGGGAGAGATAGCTTTCCCGCAATGAAAGAACAACTTTAAGAGTCTTTCACTGTAGCCATCCATGCTGCCCTACGAGATTTAGGGTTTATTTTATGAGAAACATATAAGTATTACAATGGAAAGTTAGGCCCTGCAAAAGGTTTATTTTAACAGGTTGAAATGGCAGTTTTAAACTGCACCACCAGTTGTAGTGCAAGGTGCAATGACTGCTGCCTACTAGTACCATTTAGTTTACAGGCCCTGGGCATATGCAGTTCCATTTACCAGGGACTTATAATTAAATGTGCCAATTAGGTGTACACCCCACTACAAATTTGTACCAGACATACAAGCTGGATCTCTTTCTGTGATGTCACCCATGTTGCAGGTATGACCCTTGTGGAACATGACTTAGCCCCAGTCAGCAAGCGGAGATCTACAGCTACACATCCATGCTGAAATCACTAACCAGATCCAGCCACAGAGGGCAGTTTGAGTTGGAGTTCTTTGAAGCAACACCAAAAGGAATATAGCATGGTACAACACATGCTAATACATCGCATACTATTACAACGTGGTCCTTACAACTACCGCGTTGTTAGTACGCAATACCTTTACATCGCAAGTCATGACAACAACTTGCTGTAGGGGGCGCACTGCATTGGTTTATATCCAATACCTTTGCGCCCCCTACTTCAAGTCATTGTAATGACTTGCAATATACAGGTATTGCGTACTAACAACGCGGCTATTTTAAAGACCTCGTTGTAATAGCATTCCGTTGTTTTGACAGCGTTGTAAATGCTGTTTCCCCACCAAAAGTCTATCAGATCATATGAAAGTTTTTTCATATCTTACAAACCACTAATTGGCATGCAGAATTCATTCTTAACTAGATTAGTGAACTGCCTGAGAAGTTCTCAAACATGAAACTCTACTCTCTCAAAATCCATGAGGAAAGGGTATGACATCTGCTGGTCTAGAGAAAGAGAACTAGCATGTTTAAAGTCCATGGATATATGGGATGAAGCTATTTTAGGCCCTCCTCAACCATCCAAGACTAAACAACCTTGAGTGGCCTGACACAGAATGACTATTATCATTAATACTGCATCTTTCTTGATCGAAAGCAATAGCTTATGAATGAGTAAGAAACATGTCAATCAATCAATCAGCACATTTATAGAGCGCGCTACTTACACGAAAGGGTCTGAAGGCGCTGACGGGAGGGGGAGTTGGGGGGTGCTACTACTGCTCGAAGACTCCTTCAAAAAATAGGCTAAAACCCGGTAAACCATTGGCATCTGGGTAAATAAAGTCATATATAAAGCAAATGATGCCTAGGACACTAATAACGCAATCTTGCTACTAGGTGAGATAGCTCCATTGTCCCATCCTATGACAAATATATAATCTTAAACAGAATAACTTCTTGTATTTGTTTTTATAAGGCTTCCCACCTCCATACAGAGCACACAATATACTCTTTTTTTTCTATTTGCTTTTCAATAGGTGCTACTCCCTACCCTAATATGACCTCGCCCCCTTATACAGAATAGGGAGGTAGCATTTAATATGGGTATCAGTAAAGCTTTATCATTCGTAACATTGCGTTCCTTGAAATGCTGGAAATACATAGTGGAATTAAAAAGTTCAAAATCCTGCCTTTTTTCCTGTAACCAGGTGTCATTTTTGGAATCAGTTTATACGTACATACAGGCATTTGGATCTAGGAACCCTGACCTCCATCCCCTTCAGCATCAAATCCTTGATGTCTCTCTATATACTTCAAAATGGCTTCATAATCCTTTTCAGAGTATATTTTAGGATTGGCAACATAATGTGAATACATTAATGATAACAATTGCCACCATGCTTCGCAACTAGCTAAATGGGATAAAGGAAGGGAGATGAATAACTCATGCTGATGCATGACTGATGGTAACAATCCTCAAACCCAGCAGTTTGTTTTGTTTGTGGTGCTGTGGGTCTGATGCAACATTTCAATAAAAACATTCTTTGAATAAGTTTCCCTATGTCTAGCCTTATGTGGCGGCAAAGAATAAAAGAGATGTTCTTCTGGAGCAGGAGTGGTTCTCAATAATTTCTGCACTGGATGCTGAAATTCCAAATATACAAATACACACATCATTATTATAGTAATTATGACAATAACAGCAACGAATGCCACCTTCACTCTGGTGGGCCATCCGGAAAACAGGTGCATGTTATGAATATAACGCAGAGGGGCAAGTGGTCGTTCATCTTCCATTATAAATCGAGCAAAAGGAAACATGCTCCCTATAAGTCCAAATCTATCTTGGTCCCTTGCTAAAAGTCCAAAACTAATCTTTGTATCCACAAAGCACGCACACCACCAGAGGGTTTCTTCTTTCCACCAAGGGATCTTCTCCCTGTGTCCATTTTAGAGCCTCACAGGCAGACCCCTTTTATTCAACAAAGAGAAAGCAAACTTTCAGATTCCAAAGGTACGATCACGGCCCTTAACTCAGTCTTTCTTTCTGAACAGAGCCTAATCAACACAATGTTCCAAGCTGTCTGCGAGTTCAGTCCAGTGTCTCACTCAGTACCCCAATCACTCTACTCAAGGTTTTTCAACACAAAGTCTTGGTCTACTTTCTTCCATTAGAGAGTGGGGTACCACGCTGTTTTCGGGGCCACAGATCGTATCGACAACGGCCAGGTTGTTCCTGGTCAGAAAACAATTCGGTAGCATGGGTAACAGGCTCTGTCACCCCTTGTGGCACCTCGGGACTGGTGGTTGGTTCTGACTGAGCTGTCACACCTTCCCCTTCAGGCAACACTTCACTTGATTGCCCTATTTCCTGGGCATCCGAAAAGGGCACAAAGCTTTTAATCAGCTCTCCTTCCTGGCTCGGCACTCAGTCTTTGTTCTGCCGATCGTAACCAGGATGATCTGCTAGGGCACGGAACACCTGGGCTCCAAACTCGATTTCCGTTGATAATTCTTCACCAGTACCCACTGGCCGGGCTCCAAACGATGTCCAGGACCCTCCGGTAGTGGCTGCAATGTGTCCGATACCTGTTGATGAATAGAACGCAGGTCTTTAGTCAAGGCATACAGGTAATCTGTCATCAACGGGTAATCAATATCCCTAAAGGATCGGGCCTAGGGACTCCCCACACATTGGCGGGGCGTCCAAAAATTACTTCATAAGGAGACAGACCAGTTCTAGTATGAGGGGTCCTTCTAAGGGACAACAAGGCCAATGGGAGGGTTTCAGGCCACTTCAATCCAGTGCCTGCAAATATTTTGGCCATCTTTAACTTCGAGGTACCATTATATTTTTCAACCAGGCCCGCTGACTGAGGGTGTCTAGCAGCATGGAATTTCTGTCTTATTTTGAATCCATCACAAACACTTTGTACAAGTAGGGCATTAAAATGTGGCCCGTTGTCCGACCAAATAATTCAGGGCAAACAATATCGGGGGAAATATTCCTTGATAAAAACCTTGGCAGTAGCAACTGCTGTGGCATCTTTGGTTGGGTAGGCTTCAACCCTTTTACTAAAGGCACACACCACCACCAATACATACTTCAAATTATTCACACGTTTCATCTGTATGCAGTCTATTTGAATGACCTCCAAAGGCAAAGATGGCGGAGCAAAATTGCCACTCAAAACAGATTCTCTACCCCCAGGATTGTGCTGTAAACACACCGGGCAATATTTGACGATGTGTGCGGCAATTTTGGAAATATTTGAGTTATTCCATACTGGGTCTAATACTGCACTAATTCCTTTTGCACTTATATGGGCCGGGCTTTGCGCCATGGTTACTACTGCATATACCAATGCATTAGGAAGCAACCATCGCTGTTTCTCAGATTGGTCTATCCAACATTCATTTTTATCTAGTTTCCCAATCTCCCGTTCCCACCTCTGCATTTCTTCCATAGTCGCTTCTTTCTGTAATTCTTTTACACTCTCAATGGTATTATCAAAAAGGGATGTTTCGGTGGTCCATCGGGCAGATGTAATAGGGAACATGGGACTCCTTTTAGCCTGAGAAGTCTCTTTTGCTACTGAATAGGCAAAGGCGTTTCCCTTTCCAGTAGAATCTACAACTTTCGTGTGGGCACTGCACTTGATAATGGCCACCTTCTTTGGTAATGTCAGAGCAAATAATAATCGATCAATCAAAGGACCATGTTGTATTTTCTGGCCATGTGTGGTGAAGAAACCCCTCTCCCTCCACAGCCTCCCAAAGCTATGGGCAACGCCAAAGGTGTATTGGCTGTCTGTAAAAATGTTCACCCTCAGACCTTCACTCAATTCACATGCTCTCAACAAAGCTATTAGTTCAGCTGCCTGGGCTTTTGGAATATTAGCGCGAGGACCTTGATGAGCATATAGAATCAGAAATTTACATGAGTGAGCCAGTAGTCCTCCACTTCAGTGACACAAATAAAAAGGTCTCTTCACAGATATTGTTTCACCAAATATGGCACGCTGCCACTACAGCACTATGTTCTAAATCCAAAACAAGAACAGTTGTAAACTGTCAGTATGAGGGCAAACCTCACACATCCCTCCAGGTCACAAGACAGATCCAGACCTCACTAGTATCAAAATAAAGGTCTGTGTCTGTGTATACCCACTAGATTAGTTTGAGGCTAGGGCCAAATGTAAAAATCAGGATGCCAGATACATGAAGATGGCCAAAATAGCAAAAAGATGGATGGAGGAATGAATCTTTTCAACCACTCACCCCCAGTCTAGAGAAAGGGGTTTAATCCATTGTTCTTTTACTCACTGCACCACCACAGTTTAGACTCAGCCATATACCAATCATTCTTGACCCTGCTCTTCATGGGAACAGTCCATCTCGAATTGCCAGGCCAGGTCCTGCCTGGACCGGAAACAAGCACCCTGAGACCGGTTTTGGGGTATCACTCCTCATCAACCAGGCTAGCTTGTATTGACTGGCACAGCGAGCAAGGGATCCATGTTTGGGCATACCCTTAGCCACTTAGGGAAAACATAGCAAACACAAAATAGTGGAGAGTGCAGAAACTTTCCAACTACTCACCCCCAGACAAGAGATCAGGGTTTATTCCATAGTTCTTTTGCTCACCTTGCACCCCAGTTTAGACCCAGTCATATGCAAATCAGTCCTGACCCAGCTTCTCATAGGAACAGTCCAGTCTGAACTGCCAGGCCAGGTCCTCCATGGACCACAAGAAGATTCCTGAGCCCAGTTTCAGGATACTGCCCTGTCATGTCATTCCTGAAAATACATAGATACTGCATGTTTGAGGGACAACATACACTAAGGGATTGGTGGCTAGACTGATTCCAGACACCGCCGCAGGGTATATCGGCCTATAGTCCAGCTAGCTCACAGTGCCACCATAAGCACCCTAACTTTGCTAAGAAGCGAATAGTTTCTGGCAACCTTTAAACATGACAACCCTTGATCTTTCTGGGATTGTGGAAATAGTTCAGAACTTTTCGCTCAGTCACTCATGCTCACTTAGTCTCAGAGAGATACAGAGAATAAATATTGGGGACGTTTTCTATAAGAATTTATTGAACCAGAGTCATTCTAGTATGAAACATATGAGTTTTGACAATCAATAGACAGAGGCTAACATAAGAGATTACTAGCACCAACAGAGTAAATAAAAGGTAAAATTCTACCATGGTGCTAAAACAGTGAATATATGCAAGCATACAAACATGACAGTAATAAAGCATACTCCTACAAAGCAGACCCTACGTTTAGCTAGCATGTATGTGGGAGTACAGCTGAGAATACCCTAGAAAAGAGCCAGCCCCATTACCTGGTGGGAGAGAATGAAGGAACCCGTCTTGGTCTCGAGTTGGACACCCCACAAGGGATGTCAGACCACTGCATTTTGAAGTTTCTGCTGGCCGGGATATCAATGTCCTTTTTAGTGTGGAAGCATCTCCTCTCCTTCACTAGTGAAGGTGCACTTCTTTTATGCAGAAAAGTTAGCCTCAGGGGTTCTACCACAATTAATATGTTATGAGTATGATTATGTAGATGAGCCTAAGTCAATAAATGTAATTCATGCAAAGCAGCTTGATTGCCCTAAAATGAAAGATAGCAATGACTTTTGTACAGAGTTTGTTAATCCTGTTATGTACGTCAACGCCATGTGCAGGGGATTTTTTACTAAGAATCCTCATGCATAATAAATTGGGCTAGTTTCAAGGAAACCAATCGGCATTTATTCAGCACGTAACTAGGTAAGCCATTACAGCAAAACACCACCTTGCCCCCTGAAGATTACACTCAACGCAGCAGCAAGAATGGTCTCCAGAATTAAGAAATTCAAGCACATCTCTCCAGCCCTCAGAGAACTCAGATGGCTCCCAGTGGAGTTGCGAGCCAGCTTTAGAGCAGCCTGCCTCACACACAAAGCCCTGCATACAGGTAAACCAGAATACCTGGCCGCCAAACTCAAAAGGCCAAACCAGTTCAAAAATCTCAGGAGCTCTAGCTCTCTACTGCTCATCCCTCCAAAAACTCGCAGGCAAAGAACTACAGCCAAGTCTTTCGCTGGAAATGCATCCAAAATCTCGAACTCCATTCCACCCCAAATCAGAACAATCCCATTGTTTTCAAAATTCAAGAGGCTTCTCAAAGACCTCTTCCTCAACCACATTTGAGGGAACTGACAGACCCTGGACAGTCCTGCAATTGTCTCCACATTGTTACTAAAATTTGAGTCTGACAACACGGTCGCAGCTCAAGAAAGCCTATGTGCACCAACATTTTGTTGGTCGATTTTGTATGGTTCTTTATCAGACCCTTCCCTCTGTAGTAGCTCAAAAACCCCTTCTATGCTTAATCTCTTTGATTCTCGAATTATGTATGGCTGAATATCAGATATCTCATGCCTGCCCTAACCTACATGTTCCCCTACACCCCTTGATCCCCTGGATCTCACATTTGCGCATTAATGTATATGATATTTATGTTGTGAAGTGCTCTGATAACCTTTGGTCCAGCAAGTGCTATACAAAACTTCTAAAATAAAAAAATTAAAATAAAATCGGTGGACAATCAAAATATTGATTTTTAAATATCAAAGCACAGTTATATCGAGTTTTAAATATCATAGGGAAAAAATATCGAAATCAAGAATATCTACAACCAGAATATGAAAGTAAAGGTAAGAACCATGGATGTTGCAAATATCGATGTTAGTAATATCAATAGTTAAATTATCAATGTTAATAATATCGATAATAATATGAGTGTTATGTATTTTAGTATGTATTTAATATTTATGCGTCCTATATTTTTTGTTAAGTATTGTACTGTTTTTTAAATATATGTATACATTTTTCAGAAATTAGTAATTTTTTTATGTAAAATTTGTGTTTTAGTACCGTAGTGGGTTGTGGGTTTGTTGGGGAATAGGGTGGGAAGTAATTTAATTTTAATGAAGTAATTATTAATTTTTAGTTATTGTTATTAATAATTATTGTATTGTTTTTTAATTATTAGTTGGTACTTATTTATTATTAATGTATAATCATTGTATTTGTATTAATTTATTATTGGAGTGGGTTATGGGTTTATATGAGAATAGGGTGGGATGTAAACTATTTGTAATTAAGTATTATTAAGAAAAATTGAGTATTGCTAATTAATTTTTTTGTTAATTAATTATTACTTGGTTATTCATTTTTAGTAAATATTATTTATTGGTGTTGATATTTTTTGTTAATTAATTATTCATCGGTTATTCATTTTTAATACATATTATTTATTGGTATTGATACTTTTTCATTCAATTTAAATATTAATTGCAAATGAGTTTTTATTAGTTGATTAATTGAAAATAATTTAATTGTGTGAGATTTTATGTGGAGTGTGTTGTGTGTTTATTGGGGAATAGGGAGGGAAGTATGTAATATTATGATAGTAATGGTTATATTTGATTTATTTGTAGTTTTTTTTCCTAAATTTATTAATAAATCATTATTAAATTACAATATGTATTTCATTTATAAGTATCTTATTTTTAACATCTACGTTGTCCAACACTTTCTCTACTGTTGCACTCACTGGAGTCGGAATAGTAATTTTTACCCCTACACTATCCATCGCTTTCCCTACTGTTGCACTCTCTGCAGTGGGGAGAGTAAGTTTTTACCCCTACGTGATCCAACGCTCTCCCTACTGTTGCACTCTCTGGAGTGGGACTAGTAATTTTTACCCGTACACAATCCAATGCTTTGCCCTACTTCTGCACTCACTGGAGTGTAAATAGTAATTTTTAGCCCTACGCTATCCAACGCTTTCCCTACTGTTGCACTCTCTGGAGTGGGAATAGTAGTTTTTACCCCTACGCTATCCAGCACTTTCCCTACTGTTGCACTTACTGGAATGAGAATGGTAATTTTTACCCCTACGCTATCCAGCGCTTTCCCTACGTTTGCACTCTCTGGAGTGGGTATAGTAATTTTTACCGCAACGCTATCCAGCGCTTTCCCTACTGTTGCACTCACTGGAGTGGAAATAGTAATTTTTACCCCTACGCTATCCAACGCTCTCCCTACTGTTGCACTCACTGGAGTGGAAATAGTAATTTTTGCCCCTACACTATCCAGCCCTTTCCCTACTGCTGCACTCTATTGAGTGGAAATAGTAATTTTTACCCCAATGCTATCCAACGCTCTCCGTACTGTGGCACTTATTGTAGTGGGAATAGTAATTTTTACCCCTACGCTATCCAGCGCTCTCCCTACTTTTGCACTCACTGGAGTGGGAATAGTTATTTTTACCCCTACACTATCCAACGCTCCCCCTACTTTTGCACTCTCTGGAGTGGGACTAGTAATTTTTACCCCTACACAATCCAATGCTTTGCCCTATTTTTGCACTCACTGAAGTGAAAATAGTAATTTTTACCCCTACGCTATCCAACGCTTTCCCTACGGTTGCACTGTCTGGAGTGGGTATAGTAATTTTTAAGCCAACGCTAACCACCGCTTTCTCTACTGTTGCACTCACTGGAGTGGAAATAGTAATTTTTACCCCTACACTATCCAGCCCTTTCCCTACTGTTGCACTTTATGGATTGGGAATAGTAATTTTTACCCCTACGCTAGCCAAACCTCTCCGTACTGTGGCACTCATTGTAGTGGGAATAGTAATTTTTACCACTACGCTATCCACCGCTTTCTCTACTGTTGCACTCACTGGAGTGGAAATAGTAATTTTTTCCCCTACACTATCCAGCCCTTTCCCTACTGGTGCACTCTATAGAGTGGGAATAGTAATTTTTACCCTTATGCTATCCAACGCCCTCCGTACTGTGGCACTTATTGTAGTGGGAATAGTAATTTTTACCCTAACGCTATACAAGGCTCTCCCTACTGTTGCACTCTCTGGAGTGGGACTAGTAATTTTTACCCCTAAACAATCCAATGCTTTGTCCTACTTTTACACTCACTGGAGTGGAAGTAGTAATTTTTACCCCTACGCTATCCAACGCTTTCCCTACTGTTTCACTTACTGGAGTGGGAATGGTAATTTTTACCCATACGCTATCCAGCGCTTTCCCTACGGTTGCACTCTTTGGAGTAGGTATAGTAATTTTTACCCCAACGCTATCCAGCACTTTCCCTACTGTTGCACTCACTGGAGTGGAAATAGTAATTTTTACCCATACACTATCCAGCCCTTTCCCTACTGTTGCACTCACTGGAGTGGGAATAGTTATTTTTACCCCTAAGCTATTCAGTGGTTTCCCTACTGTTGCACTCACTGGAGCTGGAATAGTAAGTTTTTACCCCTACGCTATCCAGCGGTTTCCCTACCGTTGCACTCTCTAGAGTGGGAATAGTAATTTTTACCTCTATGCTATCCAACGCTTTCCCTACTGTTGCACTCACTTGAGTGGGAATAATAATTTTTACCCCTACCCTATCCAGCACTTTCCCTGCTGTTTAACTCTCTGGAGTGGGAACAGTAATGTGTACCCCTACACTATTCAACGCTTTCCCTAATGTTGCACTATGTGGAGTAAGTATATATATTAATTTATATGGATATGTTTCAGTTATTACAACATTATACATATTAGTTATTATTTTTAATTTTTTTAAATATTTTTAACTATATTTCTTTTAATTATGTGTATTAGTTACTTAAATTTACATTATTAATAAAACATTTTAAAAAACGATATTTTTAACTTTGATATTTTTGACAACTATATATTTTTGTACTTACCTTTATGTACATTGGATTTCGATATGTTTTACTTCTATATTTCTGTGTCGATATTTTTGTAGGTCGGTTTTGGAGAAGTGTGGCTCAATGCTTAGAGCGGCAGACCTTGATGCAGAACGCTGGCCAGGGACCAGGGTTCGATTCCCGCCTCGGCGGGTTTCGGGCTTAAATTCCTCTGACCGGATATTCTCGCCTCAGTGCCGATTCTAAGCATGGGTCCCACGCTGCAACTCTGGGCAATAGCTTGCTTAGTCTCCACAAAGGCCCCCTGATACACAAGGGATGCCTGGTTTCACCATGGGATGCCCAGGAGTGGACACCCCACAAGGAAAAGCCAGGAGGGGTTCCCTTGTGGTAGGAGTACAAGCGCCGGGATGCCTCCGGGTCACTGTTCGCGCTATACAAATACGCCACATTTTCTGTCCATCGATATTCTGTCACACATTCCATTCAATCAGTTGTCAACTATGGATACTTCTACCAAAGCCTAATTTTTTTTATTTATTTATTTTATTTATTGAAGTTTTGTATAGCGCTAGCTGGACCCAGGGGTATCAGAGCACTTCACAGCAAATACAGATATGCAGCAAAGGAAAATAAGCATAGAAATACAGGAATCAAGAACAACAATCAGAAATCAACAGTAACTTGAGATCAATATGGGACGGAGATCAGGAGCGGGTCAACCGGCTCTCAATTCAGAGAGATAGCGGGCTTCCATCGTCAGGCGTGGGGTTCTCCTTAGGCACCGGAGTGTTCAAGGAAGAGGGCTTGGAGTAGCAATTTGAATTGCGGGAAGGAGGCGGTCATTCTGATATGGGGGGATGGAGTTCCAGATCCTGGGGGCATTCCCCGCAAAGAATTTATTTGAGGTTTTGTGTTTCTGTGATTTCAGAGGGATGAGTAGTAGTTTGTTGGATCTTCTAAGGTTCCTGGACTGACCCGCCCTTTTGAGTTTGGAGGCCAGGTATTCTGGTTTGCCTGTATGCAGGGCTTTGTGTGTGAGGCAAGCTGTGCGGAAGTTGGCTCATTGGTCAATCAGGAGCTATTTCAGTTCTTTGAGTGCCGGAGAGATGTGGTCAAATTTCTTTGTTCCTGTGACCATTCTTGCTGCTGCGTTGAGGGTGGAGGTGCGAGGTCCCAGGTGCGACTTGGCTGTTTCAGTCAGCACTGCGATACCATAGTAAATTCTGGAGAGCACAAGTGCCTGCGTGGCCTGTTTCAGGTCTTTGGGGGGGAGGAAGGGTTTGATTTTGTATAGAAGTTTCAGGTTCAGGAACACGCTTTTGGTGTTTTTAGAGATGTGTTTATTCATGTCCAGTTTGGGGTCGAGAGTGATTCCTAGGGATTTTGCGGAGTCCGTTGGCGTTAGAGAGACATTGAGGGCATTTAAGGCTTTGAGCAATTCCATTATTTGTGGGTTTTCATCTTTGTTCGAGATTAGGAGTACTTCCGTTTTTTCTTCATTCAGTTTGAGGTGGTTGGCTGCGAGCCAATGTTGGACCTCAATGAGTGTAGCATTTAGTCTGTGAATGTCTGCGATCAAAGTGGTTTCCAGATACAGCTGTTTGTCATCCGCGTAAAGGTGGAAGGGGACGTTGGAGTTCCTTAGGAGTGAGGTGAGGGGTTCCATGTAGATGTTGAAGAGTTGTGGAGAGAGAACTGACCCTTGAGGAACTCCTCTGCTGTTGGGGAGGGGGTCAGATTCGAAGCTGTTGATCTTTATTTTTTTAGTGCGGTTGTTAAGAAAAGAGGAGAACAATTTTAAGACTGTCTTTTCGATGCCCGCTCTCTCTCGGAGGGCATTGAGTAGGAGGGTATGATCCATTGTGTCGAACGCAGCCAAGAGGTCAAGGATGATGAGAAGGCTACATTGGTTGGAGTCGAGTGACATGTGCAGATCATCTAGGACATTTAGGATTGCGGTTTCAGTACTGCAGCCCTTCCTGAACTCTGACTGGTGTGCGTCCAGTAGATTAGAATTCTCAAGATGTTGGGTTAATTGTGAAAGCACGCATCTTTCAAGAATTTTGGCTAGGAACGGAAGGTTCGAGACCGGTCTGAAGTTGTTCATGTCCAGGAGATCAAGGCCAGGTTTTTTCAGAAGTGGTGTGACTTGACCAAGTTTAAATTGCAAAAAACACAGTTGATGGACAGAATGCAGAACAATGTCTTACATTCACCCCAGTACAAAGATCTAGGCCTAAATCCATCGTTTTTTTGCACTCCACACCACCCTAGGTCAGACAATGGCTATATGCAAATCAGCCTTGACCCTGTGCCTAATGGAAACAGTCCAGCCCGAACTACCAAGCCATGTCTTTCCTAGACCGGAATCAAGCATCCAAGGACCGGTTTCTGGCTATCAGCCTTCTTCAGCCTGGATAGCTTGACTCCAGTGATGTGGCGAGCCTGGGACTCACGTCTGAGCATACCTAGCCCACTCGGGGTGAAAATTGCAAAAAACACAGTTGATGGACACAATGCCTAACAATATCTTACATTCACCCAAGTACAAAGATCTGGGCCTAAATCCATCGTTTTTTTGCACTCCACACCACCCTAGGCCAGACAATGGCTATTTGGCAAATCAGCCTTGACCCTGTGCCTCATGGGAACAGTCCAGCCCGAACTACCAAGCCATGTCTTCCTAGACAGGAATCAAGCATCCAAGGACCGATTTCTGGCTATCAGCCTTCTTCAGCCTGGATAGCTTGACTCCAGTGATGTAGAGAGCCTGGAACTCACGTCTGAGCATACCTAGCCCACTCGGGGTGAAAATTGCAAAAAACACAGTTGATGGACACAATGCATAACAATATCTTACATTCACCCTAGTACAAAGATCTGGGCCTAAATCCATCGTTTTTTTGCACTCCACACCACCCTAGGCCAGACAATGGCTATATGCAAATCAGCCTTGACCCTGTGCCTCATGGGAACAGTCCAGCCCGAACTACCAAGCCATGTCTTTCCTAGACTGGAATCAAGCATCCAAGGACCGGTTTCTGGCTATCAGACTTCTTCAGCCTGGATAGCTTGACTCCAGTGATGTGGAGAGCCTGGGACTCACGCCTGAGCATACCCAGCCCACTCGGGGTGAAAATTGCAAAAAACACAGTTGATGGACAGAATGCAGAACAATATCTTACATTCACCCCAGCACAAAGATCTGGGTCTAAATCCATCGTTTTTTTGCACTCCACACCACCCTAGGTCAGACAATGGCTATATGCAAATCAGCCTTGACCCTGTGCATCATGGGAACAGTCCAGCCCGAACTACCAAGCCATGTCTTTCCTAGACCGGAATCAAGCATCCAAGGACCGGTTTCTGGCTCTCAGCCTTCTTCAGCCTGGATAGCTTGACTGCAGTGATGTGGAGAGCCTGGGACTCACGTCTGAGCATACCCAGCCCACTCTGGGTTAAAATAGCCAAAAACACAGTTGATGGACAGAATGCAGAACAATATCTTACATTCACCCCAGTACAAAGATCTGGGCCTAAATCCATCGTTTTTTTGCACTCCACACCAACCTAGGTCAGACAATGGCTATATGCAAATCAGCCTTGACCCTGTGCCTTGACCAAGTTTAAGGCAGTCAGGGATGAAGCCCTCGATCAAGGAGCTGTTGATGATCTTGGCCCAGATAGTGGCTAGAGTGAGCCTCAAATCCTTTGTCAGTCTCGAGGGAAGTTGATCGAGGGAATGAGATGAGGGTTTAGTGGCGCGATAAGATTGCTTATCATTTCTTCCTTCACCGGCTGGAAGGATGACCAGTATATAGGCGGGGTTACTGGGGGGTTGTGGTTGGGTGCAGGACTCGTGCTGAATGAGTGATCAATTTTGGCGATTTTTTCATTGAAAAAGCTAGCAAAGTTTTCGCACTGGGTCTTGGATGTTACTAAGTTGGCTGTCTTAGGGTTGGAAGTTTGGTTCCTAATGATGTTGAAGAGTTCTTTTGGGCGGTTTTTGGCGTTGTCAAGGGCAGAGCAGAAGAAGGATGACTTTTTGCTCTTGATGTGGTTATAATAGTTTTTGCGTGCTGTCTTGAGTTGGTCCCGGTGGAGGGCGGTGGGGTTGGTCCTCAAGGTTCTTTCCAAGGATCTTAGGTGTAAGCAAATAAGTTACTTGGCCATCTTCATTTTTATATCTTCTAGAATGTAAGAACAAATCTTTCCCTCCTGCATTGCTGATGATAAGGCGTAAATGTCCTTCAACAGTGACTGCACACAATATGATACAAAAAACTGACCTTACTGACAAATTCATATAATTATGCACCTTCTTGGGTGGACTCCCCAATCAACTGATCAATCAATAACCATCTGTGAGGCATCTAATAAAAACTTAGACACTCCTCACGTGTGGCTTGGAGCATTGAAATGACTCTACAAGTACCTGTTTATGCAGGGATCTCAATTATAAGTGGTGAGCTACCCGTAATTACTGGATGTGATAAAGATTACATGCACCATTATATTGCAGCACGTCAAAAACCAGAAGGAAGAAAAAGGCTTAAAATATTGCCATGGCAGTCAAAGTTTGATGCACTAAGCACCAAAATCAGTTATTTTAAACCCCATATAAAGGGCAACACGTGTAATAGGTAACAATGATCTCACCTGAAAAATGACAAACACCTCTGCATCCGTTTTTATCAAATGTGGTAATTATTGGATCGAGAATCAGCCACTTGTAATGAGAGCCTTAGTATCCAAGTGCACAATCATTAAGAGAAAAAGAACATCCAGATCTAAATAGGTATCTTTCAGCTGCTTTTTCAACCACCACACGCTTGGAACTGTCTCATTGATAGTTACAACTCATTCTAAAGTTCAGAGCCCAAGACTTTTATTGTTTAGCCCCCTGACAATTACAGTTAAAGCAAATATAACCAGGCTTATTTATGACATTTCAAAAGTCTGTTGGAAGAACACCATTAGATGTTCAACTTCACAATGATTTGGGCTAGGGTCTTCATTAATGTAAATGTAAATGTATGTATACTTGTAAAGCGCACTATCACCTTTCAGGCATCCTGGCGCTGTATACCGCTGTGGAACCCTTCCTGGCTTTCCCTGTGAGATGCCCCCTACTGGGCACCCCCAAGGTGAAGCCAGGCATCCCAGCGCTTTCGGGCCGTTGTGGAGATCAAGCAAGCTATTGCCCAGAGTTGCAGAGTGGGACCCATGATTAGAGTAGGCACCGAGGCGAGAATTGTCGAGTCCGTGGACACTGAGCCCAAGACCCTGCCGCGTCGGGAATTGAACCCTGGTCCCGGGTCAGACCTCTGCATCAGGGTCTGCCGCTTTTAACCAGTGAGCCACACTTCTCCATAAAACATCTAAGAAGGGAATCAGCAGCAATGGCGAGACAGGATGTTGCTCTGTAGTGTTCATCCTGAGGTACCTGGAAATCTTTTGCCTGGAGGTACACATATATCGGCTTTACGGCTACACACAATATGTTGGATGGTGTTGAAAGCTTTCTGGAGCAGCAAGGTAAGTTATTAGACCTACATTTGGTCTGTTAGTAGCTTTGTTATTCATTTCCTGCTGCTCCCTCCACGCTTCTGATTACAGCTGCCATTTTACGAGCTTCTGGCTCTTTTTTCCCTAGGAAAGTAGGAATTTATTTTTAGACCTACCGGTATAAGTCCAAAAGTTGCGATTCACTCATTTACAATGGAGACGCCTTCAGTGAGTTTATTTTAATTCTAATATAGATTCTTTCCTCATTTTTTCAAGGAGCTCAGAATTCAGAGGGCCGTATGAGCAACTTGATTTGTGTTTCGGTCTTCAACGGAGATTACATAAATGCAAATGGGTTAATATTTGACTGTCATTTGTGAGTGCACACTCTTAGTAATTCCTGTAATTCTACATATGATGTTTTTTATTAATTTTCCTGACATAGTGGGCCATCCTATTACTGCTGCGCATTTTGACTATCATTGTCTTTCGTTGTCCTCGTGGATGTTCGAAGGGCTTCCATATGCCATTTCATTTCTACTACTCATTAAAAATGGAGACAGCGCATTCATCTAAATCACAAGCTTTTATCACCTCTAACGCTAATGGCTGCAAAGAGCCTGGTGGTAAACTAATAAAAGGGTAAAAAACAGACCCATCTTCTCCAAATAAATCACAATTGCCTCTGATATTATGGATGAACTGAGAAATATGTGACCATTTATGGCAGACACTAGTGCAGCACTTCAGAGAATTGAAGCAACATGGTCTCATCTTTTTTCAAGACTTACAGAGGTCAAACAGAGAGTTAATGATGTGCAGGATGTAGTCGCTAAAGACGATATCTTATCTAAAGAGGTAATTCAATTGAGGAAGGTAATGGAGGATCTGAAAAATTGCAACAGGCGTAATAATTTATGCATATATGGCATACTGGAAGGTTCCTAAGGGTCCGACACGATACATTTCTTAAAGCTACATATGCCATGTGGAAGTAGTCTTAATATTTATTCTTTGAATTTTTTCTGTGTTTATTGTTCCTCCATTAATTGTTCTTAACATAATTCCTAACCTTCGGTGGTTCTCATTTAGAACGGCCTCTGTTTTTTTCACTCCCCCCTTTCATCAACATTGTCCCTCTTGCTCTTATTTAATATAGCTAAAGTGTTGCATCTTTTTGTCATCTTTCTTCTGTATTTATATTTGGGGAATCTTTTTACTCCCCTTTTTCTTCCTATTTATTTTTTTTGTTCTTATTTCTACCTCTTTCTTCAAATTCTTTTGCTTATTCTTTTTCCATACAGCTTCCTTTTTTTATGCAGCTTCCACCATTTTCTATCTTATTCTTTATGAATGGCTAAGTATTGTCTATATTATAGGGTTCCAAATGTGTGTCTACTAATGGTGTATTATGTACTCCTTTAATGAGTCATTTACATTTTCTTACATGGAATGTTAAGGGACTTCGTAAGCAAAGAGTGTTATCTCATTTATCTAAATTAAATTGTCACATTGCTTTATTTCAAAAACATATCATAAAGACAAAGGATATAGCCTCCTTGCATAGGCAATGGGTTGGGCTCCCCTGCTGTAAATAACAAAATCATCGGTGTCATTATATTGTTTCATAAATCGTTATGTTTTTATTTGTTGAATGAGGTTAAAGATGAAGTTGGCTGATGGCTTTTACTAACTATTAAGATACATGATACCCAGTTGTCTCTATGCAATGTGTATGGTCCCATTGGTGTAGATTTGTTATTTTGAATTGATTTTGTACTGTATTGTCTTCTCATGCGTCCGATCATCTTATAGTGAGTGGTGATTGCAACCATTTTATGGGTTATTTTCTCGATTGACCATCTCAGACAAAGTTTATTCCTATTAACATGCACAAAGCCTTTCAGGGAGCCATTTCCTCCAGAGGGTTAGTAGATGTTTGGAAAATCTCTTACCTGGACATCTTAGAATTCATCTTTTTTTCTCCTGTTCACAACTCATTTTCCAGAATAGATTATATATGATCAACTCAGACTGTTCTCCAATTTATGACACATGCTGAGATAGGTTCTGTACCTATTTCTGATTAAGCTCCTGTCATAGTAGATTTGGATTATCCTACCCCTATACTCCCCACTTGCAGGTGGAGATTTAATAACGCTCTACTGCTTGACAAACACTTTACGGAACAAATACAACATTTTTCCATGAGTTTTTCAAGAATAACCTTTCTTCAGACATGCAGATTAATTTTATTTGAGGTGCATTTAAAGCTACTGTAGGGGGGCTTATAAAAGATGTTGTCTCAAAAAAGAAAAGGAAAGCACTCAAAGACTCTCTGCAACTTTTAATACAAATTAAATCTTTAGAACATGAATACTTTTCTTCTAATCCCACTGATACTTTGTCTAGACTTATGGAAGCTAAAATGCAATATAACAAGCAATCCTGGAATCCTGCGGTAGCTTACTTAAGTTTAGTGCTAAGATTTTAGGTGGCCAGAACAAAAAGGCAGGCAAATCTCTGGCTAGTTACTAAATAAGCAAAAATCTAAGATAGTTACCATAACACGCACAGTCAGGGTCAGGAATGTTAGTGACTCCAAAATATTAGTGCGTTTCACAGAATACTACACCAGATTATATATCCCTTAGTACTCATCTACTACTGAACTAATGGATGTTTTTTCTTTATCAATTCCTAAGTCCCCAAACAGTGCAGTGGACTTGTCTTCTTTAGATACTGCAATTTCTGAGAAAGAGATTCTAAATGCCATTAATCACCTTCCAAAGGATAAAACTCCTGGGCCTGACGGCTTCCCTGTGCAGTTTTATCTCTATTTCAAGCATCTTTAAAATCCAAAATGTTTACTTCTTAGTACTGATTTTTTAACCATGGGGCAGACACAAGGCTCATTTTCTCAGGTCATGCTTTGTTTGCTGCCATAAAAAGGTAATGACCTTGCTCAATGTAGTAACTATAGACCTATGTCACTAATGAATACAGACTGTACTATTCTGGCTAAATTATTGGCACTACCTATTAACCAAGTTATTCCTGATTTAATAGTTTTGCATCAGTCAGGGTTTGTGAAGTGGTAGACTTGGCATGTTTGGCGTGGTTTCCCCTCACTTTTGCCTTTAACTCCTGTATTTTTGATGCTGTGATGTATTTCGTTTTTGCTAGCTTAGATGCTTTGGGCACTTTGCCACTGCTGATCAGTGTCAAAGTGCTAGTGCTCCCTGTGTTACTGCAATTGGTTTTTCCTGATTGGCATATTTGATTTACTGGTAAGTCCCTAGTAAATTGCACTCAGTGTTCCAGAACCTGTAAATCAAATGCTACTAGTGGGCCTGCATCACTGATTGTGCCACCCACCTAATTAGCCCTGCACATGCAACTAAGACATGTCACTGCAGTGTCTGCGTGCAGTTTTAAACTGCCATGTCGACCTGGCAAGTGCACCCAGTTACCAGGCCCAACACTTCACTTTTCTCACAAGTAAGGCACCCCTCAGGTAGGCCCATGGTACCCCCGCAGGCAGAGTGCCGTGTGAAAGGTAGAACATTAACTGGGGTGTGTGACATGTCCTGACAGTGAAATACTGCCAATTTCGATTTTCACCATTGAAAGGCTATCTGTCCCATGGTATGGCATGGGATATACTTTGTAACATCTAACAAAGTATAACGTCCCATTGGGACAAGTTAGAAGAATAAAGTTTAGGCTCTCTGAACTCAGAATTTAATAACCCGTCTTTTGGTAAAGATGGTTTTTAAATTGTGTGTTTTAAAATGCCACTTTTAGAAAGTAGCCATTTTCTTGTTTAACAATTCTGTGTGCCTATGCCTGTGGATTGACATGTTTGGTTGTAGAGTGACAGGGGCTTGGGATGTGCATTCAATGTAGACAGCCACTGGGGGGCAGAGGGGTGCTGAGCCCTTTCTGGATGACTCAGAGCTGAGCTGAATAGACCTTGGCTGCATTTAGAGTAGCAGTATGAGTTTCCCTTGCATCTGAATGGTGGCCTGTCTCCCTTGCACAATGCTGTCCCCACCCCCTGTGGTACTTCTGCACCAGTGAGGATAGAACTGGTTTGGACTGGGCTCGGAGACCCTTGCACAAAGAAGAACAAAGACAAAATGCAGAATAAGTAGGGGACCTTAAACCCCAGAACATTTGATCACCTCTGGACTCAAGAGCAATCTTTGCCAAGGAAAATATTTGGAGAGCTGTGAAGGAGTACTGCCCCTTTGTTGTGTGCTTTGTGGGGTTGGCCTGCAGTTGCTGCTTCTGCCAAGGAAAGGACAAAGACTGGAACTTTGCTGAGAAACCGGCTTGAAGAAGAATCGCCAAGGGTTGTGTGTGAGACACAAAGACTTCACCTCCAGCTCCCCTGAACTCTACTACTGAAGGGTCAGACCTGCCAGGAGGTACCTGCTCCAGATTTAGACCTTGGGTGGCTGTTCCTGCTGTTGGGTGAGAAGTAAGAAAATCAATCTCTGACAGTGTCAGAGATGCCACTGTGTTCTGCCCCGAGGCCGGGGGCACCGCTCATGAAGTGTACAATATACCTCCTGGCCTGCACCTCAGCTCCGACACCCTTTGATGCCTGCCAACACCTGCAGTTATTGCCATTCCTGACACCAGTGTTCGCACCGACTCCATCACTGCCAGCATCCTGTTATTGTGGCGCCAATAACCACCGATGGTGACTCCATGAACTCCCCGACTTCACGCCGCCCTACCGGAAAAGATGTCGCCTCACTAACGTAACCGACTTCCCCTGTCCTGGTTTCAACACATCGCAGACACAACACCTCACCTCCCCCATGGCAGTCAGGGAGCCGACCTCGGTACCGATGACTCATCTCCACGAGAATGTGCAGAAGCCTAGACTTTGTTTTCCAAAGTACTGTTTGTTTCGGGGTCTGTGTGACTCTGTGCCCGACGCCATGCACCTCTCTGTCAGCACCAAACTTTGAATTTATGTTGGCACAATGCTGTAATAGCCCCAGGTTGAACTATTTGTTTTCTACAAGCTTTATTTTGGAAATCTCTTTTTTTAAGTGCTATTTTACTACATGTATATGGGCTGTTTGTAATTTTGGTCTTGTTGAGTTTAGATAAAGATATTTGATTTTTCTAAAGTGGTGTGGTGTCCGTTTGTGGTGTGATCACTGTGTTACTGTGTGTTTTGAGTACAAATACTTTTCACATTGCCTTTGGGATAAGGCTGTCTGCTTGGGCCAAGCTAACAAGGGGATGAGCATGGTATACCTAAAGTGTGTATCCCCCCTTACCCTGACTAGAAGCAAGGGTTCCTACTTTAACAACGGTACCTCTCCTAATTAGAGACCCCCAGTTCTAACATTAAGGGACAATATATTTTTGTTAACTCCAGAACTTTCCTCAATATCATTAATTTGGCCTCCAATTTGCACTACCCCTTAGGTGCCATAACTCTGGATGCGTGAAAAGGCTTCATGTTCTGTCAGGGGTCGCAGAGGACAGCGCCTTCCTCATTCACAATAAGTAGCAAAGATTACATTTCCCAGGAGGCCCAACTGATCAGAGGCTCACAGGATAAAAGACAAAGCTGCACGCCTGTCTGTTTGAGTAATTTTATAATTTCTAGAATTCCTGTGATCCGCTTTGGCTGACCGAGTCTTGAAAATTTCTCCTCTTGGACGGAGAGTTATCCATCGGAGTCAGGGTTTGCCTCATAAAGTTGCCTTTCCTTTTGTTTTCTTCTTCACCGGAGTGTGGGGGGAACAAGCGGTATTAACTGCATCATCAAAGCGGAGACTTCAGCATTTGGAGAGCTTTGGAGGACTCCAGCCGAGGAGATGTTCTGCCTCAGACAGTTTTTTGGCATCTTTTTCCGTGCGCTGGGACTGCGGGAAAGGAAGCGGTTTCTTCCGCTTCAGAGGGACCAACTTTTTCCCGTGTATTTAAATGGGAATATTAAAGGCAGTCATATCAAGCTGTTGTGACAGACCTATAAATTGCTGTTGTTCTTATGAAACAAAAGGTGGAGTAAAGCAGCGTACAGGTAGGAAAATGTCTGGTTTAGTCGTTCTTTTTGTTCTCAAAGAAGGTATTATTTTGTTCCACAAACGTTGATTTTGGCATAAGTGTGTTTTTTAGGGAAAAACCTCCAAATGGGATTGATGTTCAAAGGTGCGAAGATTATTGGTTATTTGACTATGGATATAAGCTGAGTAATAACTCTATGTTTAGAAAAAGCTAATTTTGGTGACATTTATTTGAGGAGTAGTGACTGTGTATTTGGCAAATCCCTCAAAGGCTCTCCTGTTCTATCTTTTTACTTGGTTTCCTTTTTTTGTTGTTTGAGATATGTATGGCTGACAGTTATCACTTCTCAAATGCTGAACGTGATATGGGTTGTGTGTTTTCAGGAAAAGGAAGAAGTTGCTTCTGCTTTGTTTCTACAGGCCTCAGCAGGAAAAAGTTATTGAAAGTCTTGGCGTAGAATTTGGAGCTCAAGGAAGCTGGCCCCAATTTGTTCCTAAGGTATAAATTGTTTATTATGAGATACATATATGAGAAGTCATAAAAAGGGTAGTGTTGATTAGTATTTTCTTGTTTTCTACAGGTTCAAATTCCCTGCTAGTCCATCTCCCTTTACCCTTTTCTTCGCCTGCTCTCCCTTATGCTCTGTGCAATATTATTCTCAGAGTTGGGAATAACAGGAGGTGGAACCCTTTGTGCATCATTCTGATTCTGAGGAGTCTCGCTTTAAGGATCCAACATGTTCGGAGCATTATAATGGTATGGTTTTATTCCACATTTCCTCCACTATGTTCATTTGTTATATTCTGAACCCTCTACTTCCATTTGAGACAACGACAATCAATCCAGTTATTTTTCTCTTCACAGAGGGACTAGACAGGGTTGCCCCTTTATTTATTTTATCCTTAGAACACTTTTTGGAACAATTCCTTGATCTTCAAATTTTTCGGGCTTCCAATTTAAGAATCTGGATATAAAATTCGGAGCCTAAGCAGATTTTAACACCATCAGTGCTGCAGCAATGTTCCCTCTGTGCTGGCTCTCATTTATTCCCATTGTTCATGACGAGCTCAGCTCATCATGAGCACACGAGCAGTGTACTGCATGACGAGCTGAGCTCGTCATGAGCATCGAAGTGGATATTTTTGTTATATTTATCTAACCCCAACACTTCATTACCTGAGTTTTTTTCATTCTTAAATTAATTCTCTGCAGTTTCTTGATATAAACTTAATACAGACAAATCAGAGGTCTTTCCCTTGAATAAATACTGCCTCACAGAAAATGTAAAAGATACTGGATTCACATGGAACTCTAAGTGCATTAAATGTCTAGGTATTCTACATTAAAATAATATATTATGTTATGTTAGTGGATTTTATAAAGCGCAACAGCTGCCCCAGCAAAGAGGCGTCCAGGCGCTAACAGCAATGTGGTGAAGGAGGGCTCCAGGGAGGCCTACGGAGTGGGAAAGAGAATGTTTTTATGGTTTTCCTGAATTCTATGTAACTATTAAGCCCACAAATGTGGGCAAGCAGCGAGCTCCAAAGGATGGCCTCTCTGTCCGGAAAAGAACGACCTTCGGCGTGAACCCTGCTAACCCGGGGAACCACCACCAGGTGTTGTGCAATGGAACAGAGCTGGCGGGAGGGGACATAGGGTAGAAGCAGGTCAGTCAGAATATTAGGAGAGGCAAATTTCAGGACTTTAAAGGCAAGGCAGAGAGCCTTGATCTCAATCCGCCTAGTCACAGGCAGCCATGGGAGACGGCCAATAGCGTTTGTCACTGAGCAGGCTCTGCGCAGACCGAGAAGAGATCTTGCGGCCGCATTCTGAACTCTCTGTAGCCTGTATTTTGGTCTTCTTCACTCCCAGATACAGTGAGCTGGCATAAGAAAGTCTAGATATAACAAAGGCCTGAATGATAATCTGCCTGGTAGGGGCATCAGATAAGCCCAGGATGGGGTTGAGTCCTCGCAGCAGCCCAAAGCAAGTTCCTGCTACCTTTTCTTAGTTTGAATCTGGAAGTTGAGGGATGCATCCATCCAAACCACCAAGTTCTTCACTGCCTGCTTGGGGGAGGGGGCAATACTTAGGCTCTGGTGCCACCAGAGCTCATTCTATAGACCATGGTCCTTTCCCTCCAACAACACCTCCGACGTGTTAGCATTAAGTTTGAAACAGTTGGCGGTCATCCACTCGGCGACTGCCGCAAGATCACTTTGAAATTTAAGCGTGTCCTGCTTAGAGTCGCTGGAGAGAGCCACCACCAGTTGTGTATCGTTGGTGGAGGAGTCCATGGTCAGCCCTCTTCTCTTAGCTATTACAGCCAGAGTTTGTACTTATATATTGAAAAGCAGAGGGCTCAGGTAAGAGCCCTGTGGCTCCCCTGTGGCACCCCTTGCTTGATGGGAAAGATGCCAGAGGTGAAGGGGGGAGCTATCACCTGACACATCCTATCAGCAAGAAATGAGGCCAGCCACTTCAGGGCTGAGCCTATGATTCCTCCCGTCTCCAGGCGTCGCAACAGAATGGTGTGGGACACTGTATCAAATGCGGCACTGAGATCCAGAAGGGTCAGTGCCGACGTCTGCCCTGCATCTAAAGCTGTCCAAAGATGTTCTGTCACAGCCAGGAGCGCCAACTTTGTGCTGTGGGCAGGGAGAAAGCCATTTTGGGAAGGGTCAAACTTGTTGTTGGAATTCAGGTGGTCCATGCGGAGGGAGTTAATATAAGCCTACGTGATTTAGCACACCAAGAAAGCAGGGAAATCGGCTGAAAGTTTTCTGGCTTTTTTGGGTCTAAGGAGAGTTTTTAAGCAGTGGTATCACCTTGGCCTGTTTTCAAGCTGTAGGCACGCCCACTAATTTTAGAGACCCATTGATCACCTGTTCTAAGGTAAGTGAGATAGTGGATCGATTTTCTGAAATTGGTCAGGCTTCAGTGGATCGGCCTGACTTGATTTTGCAGCATAGGGCAAGTAATTGATCCAGAGGAATAGGAGGAAAAGCCTCTAGTATGACATTGGTGAGGGTGCAAGATACCTCAGGAGGGCTGGATTGGTCCATAGGGAAGCATTTATTAATGTATTCTACCTTCCTGACAAAGAAGGAGGTGAGCTCTTCAATCTGCTGATCAGAAGAGGTGAGTGGACCTGCGGCGTCTTCCTGAGTTTTAAGGTATGAGACTATTGAAAAAAAACTTTTCGCCAGGTTGGTACTCTTGCTGATTTGCTCCGCCTAGAATGCTGCACGGTCAACGTGGATGACCCTGTGATAACTCCTTACGGCTACCTGGTAGTGATCCTTGGAAGTCCAGTCAAAATCCCTTCTGAAGATTCTATCCAACCTTTTACAGATTTTGCGCAGTTCAGCTGATTTAGTGTTGTACCATGGGATGTATTTTGATTTACGATTCATAGACAACTTAGCTGGAATCAGGCTATCCAATCGGTGAAGACCAAGTTAGCCTCATTAGGGTCAGCCGGTAGAACTGGGGTGGTGGTGGAGAGGTGGGCTAGGAATTAGTCCCAATTCAGTTCATGCTATGGGTGTTTGAGCGAAAGTGTTTTTTCAAAATTACAGGCAGGCGTGATGCCCTGGATGGACATGGGGACAAGGTAGTGATCAGACCATCCCATCAGGACAGGGGGTTGGACAGTAAGGGAAGGTATATTTGTGAAAACTGGGTCCAACAGGTGGCCAGCCGAATGCGTTGACCTGAGACTCGTTGATCGAGCTGAAAAGCTGCAAGATTGGCCACAAAATTAGCCACGTCAGAGTCAGAGTGATTATCCAAATGCAGATTAAGATCTCCTGTGACTGTAAAATTCGAGGCATTAACCGCCCTGATTGTCTCAATAAGAGCTTCCCTGTAGACTTTTGAAGGACCGGGAGGTCGATAAACTAGCAAACCTGTCATAGTGTAATTAGGATTAAGGGTGATTATAAATGAGCACATTCGCAAACAGCTGCGGGTTGCTTTATGAAGGTGCAAAGGTAGCCGGTTTTAAAAATAACCGCAATACCCCGCCTCTTTTCCCGATTGAGGGAGTATATCCTATACCATTCCAGGAGTGCGAGCTCTGGCTCAGCGACCATGTCCTCCAAGAGGCAGATCTCTGTGAGAAACAGAACATCAGGGGACTCTGCTTCCAGAATATCATGGGCGTCGGCAAAGTGTTCGGCTAGGGAGCAGCAGTTTAGGTGGAAAATGGTTGTTTTACTACTAGGGGGTGAGTGGCGGCAGTGAGGAGCTGTCGGGATGACAGACATGAAGCCACAGCATTTTCAGCCAAAAGGACCCTCTAAACCACCCAGGCCAGATGATTTGCACCTGCCAACCCGCATCCTGATTGCTAACAACTCCTTCCGGGTGTAAGTGTACCCCATTTTATAAAAATGGGCAGCATGCCTGGCGACGAACTGGTGCGGACGGGCGCAGACAGGCTTGCCTTTGGAGCGCCTATGGCGTGCCGGAGGCGCGGCCGCTGTTTTCGTCCTCTGCGCGGCCAGGCACCCATGCTGTTTATGTAATGCCCCGGTATGGGGAAATGGAGAGGAAAAGGGCAGAGCTACGTCCCTCCGCTCAAACAACACACGCTGGGGTAGAACAGTGACTGGCGAGAAAGGAAGTGCAAATGCTCAAGTAAGCATTGTTTTCTTAAAAGTTAAACTGTAAAATACTCTCCATTTAAAACACAACTAAAAACAGATAGCAACACAGAAGTAAATACAAGCTAAGAAAACAGTGGTGACCTTGCCGAGCGGTGCACTGTCACCACACGCTGTGCGGCCAGGCACATATGCTGTTTATGTAATGTCCCTGGTAATGGAAATGAAGGGTAAAAGGGCGGGACCACGTCCCTCCACTCAAACAGCACAAGCTGCGGTGGAACGGGGACCGGCGGGAAAGGTAGTGCAAATGCGCAAGTAAGCTTCACTTTTTTAAAAGTGAAACTGTAAAATACTCTTAGTTTAAAACGCGGCTAAAACACATTGCAGAAAAGAAGCAAATACAAGCTAAGGAAACAGTGGTGACCTTGCCGAGCGGCGCACTGTCACCTCACGCTGCACGGCTGGGCACCCATATCAAATAAACCATTAAAATTATCCTTAATGAAGTCAATACAAAAGTTCCCTTCTTTGGTGGAGAGTTTTGGTCCCCTGTATTTTTGTCTTGGTGGGGCAGATTAGCTAACAATTAAAATAATGATGTTACGATAATTAATTCGTACTTTTCCATGCTCCCCATTACACTTCTGCTTATATTTTTTACAATTATTAATTATTTCATGATCTGATTCCTGTGGAAATGCAAGCCACTAATCTCTTTAGCGCGACCAGCAATCCAAGAATACTGGACGGGTTAACTTTCCTAATCTTAGGCTATATCATTCTGCCTTCACACTCAAACACATTTGTTTCTGCTTTTCGGCTAATTCTCATGATTTGTCAACAATTTGGGAGCAATTGGAACAGGTTCAATTTGCACCATTTTTCTTCAGGGAATTATTAAAATTTCTTAACCCCAGAAAGCTTTTCTTTCTCCTATACTTACTTATTCTATAGCCATTGCTACACCTTTAATTACTACTTCTAATTCCCATTTGGGAATTATTTCACAAACTCCTATTTGGTACAATTAGCAAATAAAACTAAAAAAGATAGTTCTTTCATGCAAAGAATGGATTAAGAAAGGAATTATAACCAGGGGTCGTATACTCTCCAATGGTTCTCTGTTAGAGTTCTCTTAAATTCAGCAAAAATACGTCATATCTTCGTATTACACCACCCATTAGCTGCACCTCAAGACTCATCTTCTATTTCTTTCTCAAAAATCTGCTTCTGTCTCACATACGCATATTTCCTCTTGGATTTCTCTTCTCAAATTAAAGCTTCTGTCAAATATATGTTTTTTAATGGTTCTTCTGTTCTAAGAACACAATCAACCTTAGAGCTTCAGGAGGAAGAGGATCTTCACCAAGAGCTTTCTTTACAAACCTGGAAATCTGTGTGGGCTATGATATACACTTCTTGTCTTTTTAAAAAAAATGTTTTTTTATTGGTAGCAGAATTAAAACTTACAAAGAGTAACTTTAACAATACAAGCAGTTATTATCACTTTATACAATTAAAATTCAATATATCGTCTTAACTTATAGCTGGAATCAATTTCTCTCACTCCTCATCGCATACGGATACAAATCCTGCACTATCAAAATGTATGATATATATGAAATACAGAATAATAAAATACTGTGCAGAACCATTTTACCATAATCAAGTTGTTATATTCAGGTTTACTTTGTGGGGGGACTCGTCCCTCATCCGTTCTAGATACATAGAATAAAGTGCAATGCATTGCAGCTTTCACGTGATAAAACATAATGAATTCAGTAATAAATGTTACTCATCCCTCCTCATACTAAAATACTAAGCCTTTTACTTTCTACCTTTTCCATAAATGTCCAGACCAGCAAGAATCTCCTAGTAGCCCCTACCCTTTTTGCATATGCTTCCTCAAAAGTTTTAGCACGTTGCATTTTTCTATACCAATCTTGGTAGGTTGGAATTTTCACACTTCTTCTCGTTCAGCAAGTGCAACTCAAACACTACATTATTTCTATAATAGATTATGCTTAACCCCTATGTGCTTCCATAAATTCAAGCTCTAAAGCAATGCCAAATGTTGGTCTTGTTCTTAATATAAAAGCGACTTTCTACATATGTTTTTTGAATGTCATTTGGTCAAAAAGCTTAGGTTACTCATATGGGACAAATTGAACAAAATGTTATCCACAAATGTACCTTTTGATATTGTTTTAGGAGGTTCCTTTCCCTTATGATGATCTCACAGTATTCTTGGGAAGTGTATTGATTTGATAATAGCAATTGCTTTACAAATAATTGCAACACATTGGAAAGATACCACTACAATTACCTTTTTTGGTTGGTAGAATCTGCTATGTCATCATCACAGATTGGATCGAGCTCATGCTACCTCTATTCCTTTAACGGTTAAGAAAGATTTATTATGGCTGCCACTCACCTCCTTGTTATCCAAACAATCTGATCAATCCACATCTAATGCTGTTAGTTTGATCCTCATAAAGATTGGAATGCTTATTAGGCTGTAATTATTGCATTGCTGTTAACATGTGCTCACTTGTTATATTTAGTACTATATCTTTGTTTTCTTTCTTCTCTTTTTTCTTTTTACCTTTCTTCTCTTTTCTTATCTTTTCTTTTCTTGTCCTGTCTTACTTTTATCAAAATTGTTAAAATGCATCTGGACTAATATTACCTTCATATCTTTTAACTCAAGCTTTTTGGTTCAAAGTTCACTAGATCTTTTTTGTTAATAGACCTGTGAATTTGTTATATTTCATTATTCATTTCTGTATGCTTGATTAATTTGATTTTGTATTTTTATTTTTATTTTTGATTCTCTTTAATAAAGCATTTCTAGACCTAAAAAAACATCTAAGAATAAGGATTTGTCGTCTGCCATCTCCAGTCAGCAAACAATGGAGTCTTCTCAGTGAAGGTGAAATGTGTTCTTTCTTTGCCACAATAGCCACATCCCTCATCCTGTGGTTTTAGATTTTCTGCAGGCAGACAATAGGTTTATTTTAGTAAACTATTGCAGTGGTTAATACTGGATTCAAGAATTACTTGAGCAATGGTGTAAAGTTATTTTCTGCCCAGAAGAAATGTAGATTAGCCAGCACCATGATATAATCCCTGCATAGATTTTTGTGAGTCCCTTGGCCTGGAGTTCCAGAGCAAAGTATCAGAAAAAGGAAAGAATCAATTGCTTTTAAGTTTTTAGGTTTGACATGACAGTACAGCTGTATGTAGAGCAGACTTTGGCTTCTTCTCTCACCTCTTTGTTTTAGCAGATTTTTTTTTATTTGAAAAGTTTCATACAGCGCTACTAGACCCAGAAGTACCAGAGCGCTTTACATGAGTTGCAGTGAGTTACAGGTTACATAGTTACATCACTTAAATCCAAGAGTCACAGGAGGAGGAGGAGGGGGAGGGACGGAATACACAATGGGAAAAACAAGGAAAAAAATGTAAGATGTCCGGTTGGGTAGGTGACGGGCGAGGGGGCTGCATATGACAGTTCCACCGGGCAGCGGCCAAGGTTGTTTGTGCATCTAGGTGAGTACAAACAGTTTTGACGCTCTTGGGGCATCATCATAGGTCCGTCAGAAGTTCAGAGGAACATTATTTATGAGGTATAGATAGTGCTGGCTAGATCAGTAGGTATCAGAGAACTTTACATTAGGCTACACAATGTTACAGAGAATGAAAACAAGTACACATTACGTCAAAAATTAAGCAACAAATTGGGAGAGGAAAGAAAGGTGAGACAAATAGCGAGGAGGGGAAGGGGGAAGTGTGAAGGGGGAGGATGAGGGAAAAGACAACAGTAGAGATGAAAGGAAGTCTGCCCAAAGACCGACTGGGTAGGGGGGATATATGATGATACAACGCATGTTATTACAACGCATGCTTTTACATCGCATTTTTTACAACGCAAAAACTTTTACAACGCATGTATTTACAACGCATGTTTTTACAACGCAGGTACCTTTACAACGCATACCATTACAACGTAAGTATTGGTAAATATATACTAATTTTATAATCGTAAATTAATTGAAAAAAATATAATTTAATGTAATTTAATTTAATTTCATTTAATTAATTTAATTTAAATTTAATTTTAATTTATTTTTACCCTGTACCCCAAAAACCCCAAACTGACCCTGAACCCCAAAAATACCCCTTTACCCAAAAACCCAAAACTGACCCTGAACCCCAAAAATACCCCTTTACCCAAAAACTAAAAACTGACCCTGAACCCCAAAAATACCCCTTTACCCAAAAACTAAAAACTAACCCTGAACCCCAAAAATACCCCTTTACCCAAAAACTAAAAACTGACCCTGAACCCCAAAAATACCCCTTTACCCAAAAACTAAAAACTGACCCTGAACCCCAAAAATACCCCTTTACCCAGTTTCAGTTTCAATTTCAAAATGCTTTATTCGGTTTGTACAGGTACAACCATATAGCAACATTCATAAATGCAATTGAAGTCACTTTTGTAAAAGATTAAAGAATAATGAAACTTTCTAAAAACAATTACATTAATTCAGCCAATCAAGTTAAAACCTGCAAGATATCACATTTATGTACAGTAGAAAATAATCACTATATGTAGCGTCAATTTAAACGTTTGGTGCAAGGCATGCCGTGGGATGGTGCTAAACAAGAGGCCTATGCTGGACGTAAAGTGCAATAATATGTGCAAAATATGCAAAAATTGGACATAGTATTTAACAGTAATTTAGCAATTTAGTGCAAAGCATATCACAATTATATACAGTAGAATAATCACTTATATGTAGCAGTCATTTTAAACGTTTGATGCAGAGCATGCAAATGGGATGGTACTAAACAAGAGGCCTATGCTGGGCATAAAGTGCAATAGTATGTGCAAAATATGCAAAGATTGAACGTTGTATTTAGCAGCAATTTTAAAATTTAGTGCAAAACATGCCAAGTGAGGTAGTACAAGTCGGAGAGAGGCCTGCGCTGGGCATAAAGTGCAGTAGTATGTGCAAAAATATGCAAGGATGACTAAAGTGCAATGTCTATAAAATCTCTTACGTATTTTAGCAGCAGTTATGTACAAGAAATTTAAAAAGCATTAGTCCAGGGAGGTACAGAACCGAGGGAACAATCGATACCCGGGTCTAAAAACATAATAATAACAAAGTTCGTGTATAAGAGAAATGCAAAAGGTTTGGCAGTAGCTCACAGTTGGTCAATAGGTGTCTTTTCCAACGGAGATCATATAATGGTTGATTTCCTGTGCCCGATGCATTTAAGAACATAGGTGGCTACACGGTAACACACATTAGGGGACGACAGGTCAAACAACAGTTGCATTGCAGCTCTTATATCACACGTACTATATTCTAAAAATAGTTGCTTTAGGTAAAACTTTCTAAAACCAGTATAAAAGTTACAAAGTAGTAAAAAGTGGCAGATACTCTGTTTAGATTTCCCATCGCATGGGCAAGGGCAAGACCCGGGCTTCTTTACAGTAGGGAAAGCCACCAGATGGTGGACTATACCCAGCCTCAGGCGTGCCAGAACGAAGCGATGGGAGTTAATACTGACAAATGTAAGGTATGATGGGAATCCTGTGCTTAGATTATATTCCAGGTACAATTTAAAAGTACTTTGTGTAGCATACCCCTTCATTCTAATCCCCTTTGCATGATCCATATAGGTGGATTTAAGGTCACGCTTTGTTAGAACTAATTCTGTTGGGGTGTCTTTAAAAATATCCTGACCAAAAAGGGAATTATACCAGTGGAAAATGTGTTTTAGCCAAGGGATTTTTAAGTGCTGGTCCAGTTTAATGCAGTCTAAAATTACTTCCTGGGTAAACTTGGTTTCGTCTTTAGCCCAAATGGATCGCCAGAGGGAGAGGGGGCGTAGTGCAATCAAGTCTGTGGCATGGTGTATGCCTAGCTCCCTATAATGATTTCGTTGGATGCTGAAGCAGGAAGACATAATAAGCGTTTAAGGTACTTGTTTTCTTCCTGCTGAATGGAGAGGGCGATCTGCGAGTTATATCCCCATATCCCTGCTCCGTATAGAGCAGAGGACATGCACCTGGAATTATAAATAGAAATCATGTCCCTTATTCTACGCCCCCCTAGTTTGGAAGCGAATCTGAAGATACAGTTTGTATTTCTAATCATCTTCATGCCTATACAGGATTGCTCATTTACCCATCTCCCATCCCATGAGAAAGTAATGCCTAAGTAACAGAAATGTTGCACAGACTCAAGTTTATCCCCATCAAGGAAGAATGACTTACTTTTCTTTAGTTTCTTTCCACAGGTCATAGTCATAGTCTTGCCCTTGTTAATTTTGAGCTTTCTGCCCTTGATAAAAACATTGAATTTGTCAATTAGCTTTTGGAGCCCGTTCGCGGTCCTGGAAATCAGGACCGCGTCGTCCGCGTATAAGAGGACGGGTATTTGTTTGCCATTTATCATAGGGGCGTCAGCAAAAGACTCTTGTAGGGACTGGTCGACCTGGTTTATAAAAAGGGAGAACAGCAAGGGTGCGAGAACACACCCTTGCCTAATCCCTCTGCCTATTTTAAAAAAGGGGGTGCATTCTCCGTTTGGACCGAATCTAACTTTACTTGATAAGCTGCTATACATTCTGGCCAGCAAATGAATAATTTCGGGGGGTGCGCCCATAGCAAGTAATGTTGGCCAGAGCAGTGTGTGTTCCACTAGATCGAACGCTGAGCTTAGATCGGCAAAGCACATGAACAAATTCCCTTCCTTTGCTTTTGTGTACTTGCCGATGATAAGCTCAAGGTTCACACACTGCTCCATGGTTCCTATGCCCCTACGGAACCCGTACTGGATTGGTGACAGGACATTTTTGTCCTCGACCCAGGACTCTAATCTTCCCAGAAGCACGCGACTCAGTATTTTTAGTGACGAGTCCAAAAGGGAAATTGGGCGATAATTTCGTGCTTCAGCCCTTGAACCTTTTTTGAAAAGTGGCATCAAAATAGATTGACCCCATGAGGTAGGTAGCTCGTCCTCAATAGCAGCATTGAAATAGCGTGTTAAAATAGGGGCCCATAAATCTATCTTGGATTTAAAAAAGTCCACAGGGACCCCATCTGGGCCCGGGGCTTTCCCCCCCTTGCTTTTCTCTATAGCATCCCGCACCTCATTTAAAGATACTGAAAACAATAATTTCTCCCATTTAAAACTGATTGGCATTACAGTTAAAACATTAGGATCTGGGGCCAAAATACAATCAAAGGTACAGTCAGAGTTAAAAATCCCAGTAAAGTGTATAATCCAGTCTTGACAGCTGACATGCGAAGTAAGTTCGGGAATGTTGTCGTTCTTTAAGAACGGGCTGTTTACAGTGTCCCAGAAGAGTTTATGGTCTTTTGTTTCCGCAGCCTGATCTAATTTAGCCCATGCCTCGTCCTGTAGTTCTCTCTTCCGAGTGGCTAGTGCGATTTTGTAATTGTAACGCTCTTCCCTTATCTTACAGGGGTCTCTCGGTTTGGCATCTAGCAAAATCTTTAGCCTTTTTAGTGACTGGGCACAATTATCATCAAACCACACTGTCTTAACTTTTCTTGGCTCCCGTGTTTTGCGTGTCAGTGATTTCTCGACGGTTTGTGTAATAATTAGAAATTTAAACAGCAAAGTTTCTGGGCATGGTATTGGGGATAGACAGTACTCCACTTCTCCATAGCAGTTTGTAATTACATTGGTGACAATTTTAGCAGGGTCAACTTTTGTCCATTTCACCCTTATCCCATTTGGCCTTCCTACGGAGATGTTCTGAATAGGTTGACCATAGGAGTTCCTTTTTGACCCCCAGCCCAGTAATTCGACAGATACACTGTTGTGGTCACTGACCGTTTGTTCAATTACCCAGACATTTATATATGTTGCAGACCTGGATACGATGATGTGGTCTATAAAGGATTGGCTATTCCTTCCGTGGAATGTTGGACATCTGACATTGTTTGCATTTGTGTTACATTCAAGAAGTTCCAGATCATATTTGGCCAATAGGTTATTCAAGGCACTGCCTAGGATGTTGTGCGGAAAATGATTGAAGACGCATGTGGTTTCCCTTCCAGAGTATTCCTCCCTATGGCCGCAAGCCCCCTTAAGTGCATAAGTGCATGTTTTGATGTTAAAATCTCCGGCCCACAAGATTACAGCTGGTTTGGAGGAGCTTAATAACATTGCATCGATGGCCTGCTCGATATCAGAGATGAACAACCCCTGTCTATGGCCGGCGATGTTGTTGTAAAAGTTCACAATTATTAAGTCTTTATGTCCACTGTGGGCCACGCGCAAAACGGAAGCGTAATCTCCCAAGACTGCATGGTTACTGACCCAGAACTCGGTCAATGTTGTGGATAGCAGGGTCACTAACCCCCCCTTGGCTCGACCAGCCTGCGAAGCCACAGCCAGCACGTTAAAGGAGGTATATCCCTCGACATATACTTCAGCTCTGTCCCAGGTTTCTTGTAGGCATATGATGTCATAGCCTTGTTTGAGAAAGTCATCCCATGCGGGTGTGTTTACCTTGGAAGCTAGGCCAGCTATGTTCCACGTGATAACCCTCAATGAACCTTCCCTGGATACATGAGGTGGAATAATATCTGTTGTGGCTGTCGGTGGTATTTGGTCGCCCGGGTGGTTTGCAACAGTACAGGTGCTGTTAACTATCGTAGACAGGTCGTTTGGGCTGATTACAGGGTTCTCTATGAGAGGTTCATTTGCAGGAGGGATTTCAACCGGACAAATGCAAATGGTGTTGGCTGTCATGGTTAGATTGTAGGAACTTGTAGCAGAAGTGTCTTTATGGGATTCACTTTCTCCGACAAGTGTATTCGAGAGTCAGTCGTTTTCATCTAGGGAGTTGAATACCTGGAATCTGTTAGATGTTGGGACTGCGAATTGACCAAAGATGTTATTTCCAGACCCGATCGTATTGTGGTAATTAAGGTAGTTGGGGTTAGGCATTCTGTACAATTCCATAGGTGGTTGTGGAACATGCTGATTGCTAAAGACATGAGGGGTTGAAGGATACCCGGCTAATTGTACAGGTGCCTGCTGTGCAAGTGGGTATGGTGTATTAGTTGCTCTGGGATGTTTAAAATTCTGCACCGGAGTCTTGAACCCCACCAGATTTCTATAAAAGTAATCCAAAGGAAACAGGGTTGTGTTGTAGTCATTGTCTGAAGGAATGGGCGCGTTCAGGATGG
Organism: Lissotriton vulgaris; assembly: GCF_964263255.1. Lineage (NCBI taxonomy): Eukaryota > Metazoa > Chordata > Amphibia > Caudata > Salamandridae > Lissotriton > Lissotriton vulgaris. The sequence continues at coordinate 430,962,144 of NC_141699.1, read as the reverse complement.
AATCTCGTGCCCATTCAGTGGTTTTGTAATTTATAATTACACAGTCCCCGTTTATTTCCTTTTTGCTAGGGCCCACCCACCCTACCCTTTGGGTTGAAATAATCTGGCCTGCACCACTTAAGGGGAAACCGCAATTATGGACAAGCCAGTGTAAAATTTTGTTTTTAAGGGTTTCGCTGTTTTCGAATTGGGAGGGTTTGAGTTTTGGTACGTTGGCAAGGATTGCTACAAAAGGCCTGCTTTCTGGTGGGAGATTGATCACGGCGGGGATAATATTATTATAGTAGCTACGCGCCGGCGGGTTCCTGCTTACTAGAGTATAGTCCTTGGGCACCTCCCCAGTTACTCTGTGAGAGGTGGATGAAGATGGGCCGTTGGTGACGCTACTTTGTAAATTTGTAGTTTTACCGGTAGATGCTGGGGGATTCGTATTTCTCACTGGTGGAGCCTGTGGTTTGGATACGGTATGGACAGTCGTATTGGCCTTATTCACGGTCGGTACATTTTGGATGGGTTGGGTAGTTTGTGTAGTTTGTGGGCCTAGGTGTTCAAGAATGTCTAATTTGGCTAGGCCCAGTTTTTTCAGATTTTCCACCTTTTTACCTATTTGCTCAAGTTTATCGTTTAGGGGGGCAATGAGGAGCTTCATAGCATCCATGATTTGAACCAGTATAGACTCCATATTAACTGCAGGTCCTGGATTTGGCACTGATTGTACACTTCCATTAGATTGTTCTATGGGGGGTGTTGGTAAAATGATCTTCTTTCTTTTACCCTTTTGTTTCATACATCCTCTAAAAGGAGCCGGTAATTTCCTAATATGGGTACGCCTGGATCTGCAATGGGCAGTGCCATGGTTGGTTGTTCTATTGTCGCTGCTATTGTTGGCTAGATCTATTGTATGAGTGGTATCTGCGTTGTCGCAGGTAATCAATGATGCGCTAGGCGCAATACTGGGGCCCAGTTCCTCGGGTTGTGTAGCATTAATCTGTAGATTAGGGGTTAGGGACAGACGACTGTCCCTATCTTGGAATATTGTGGGGGGTGTGGAAGGGTCTTCTGTGGGAGGGGGCACAGTTCCAGGAAGGCCTGTGTAAGATTGCATCAGAATGGAGTCATTTGATAATGCTGTCATGTTAATGTTATGTACAGTGCTGTCAACAGGTTGTGGTGTGCGGTGAATTAGGCAAGCGCTAGGTGGTAGAGACAGTCGTCTCTCAGTGTTTTCGATGGCATTTGCTACCACTACGATTGTCTGTTGAAGCATGCGGTCAATAGCAGTTAGCGTTGGTAGCGGTGTTTTAGTTTGGGCGGTGATCCTTGCAACAGAACGTGTGTTAATAGGCGTTTTTTTGACCATGTTTTTAGTGATGGGTTTGGATACAGTTGGAGCCATTTGCAATATGTTTTAAATCACAAAACGTAGTACCTTGGTGGTCAGTGCGAAATTGGCCAGGGGGTGGTGCCCAGCCCAGTCTCCTCAGGCCTCTGAGGGCCACAGAGGGCCCGCCCTTTGCCCGGGCTTAGCCCCGGGCACGGCCCCGTGCGCGGACCCGCGACGCGGGAAGGCCAGCCCCTTATGCAGCGCCTCCGGGCGCCAAGCCTCTACGCGACTTCCGCTCGTGTCGTGGAGGCTGCTGGGTCTTGTAGTCTCTACTCCCCCTGCACGGCTGCAGACCCGGTGGTAGAGGGCTGCAGCGGGGGGAGGAGACAGCAGGCAGCAGGCGCGGTGGTGAAGGCTCTGGGTTCCCGTCCCGTGTGGCTGATGGTCCCTGGGTGCTGACCGGCAGGCTGAAGGGCAGACCGACGAGCAGGTAAGCTCGCGTGTAGTTGCGCTGGAGCGCTGACACCGACACCCGCTCCCCAGCAAGGCCAGCCCCTTATGCAGCGCCTCCGGGCGCCAAGCCTCTACGCGACTTCCGCTCGTGTCGCGGAGGCTGCTGGGTCTTGTAGTCTCTACTCCCCCTGCACGGCTGCAGACCCGGTGGTAGAGGGCTGCAGCGGGGGGAGGAGACAGCAGGCAGCAGGCGCGGTGGTGAAGGCTCTGGGTTCCCGTCCCGTGTGGCTGATGGTCCCTGGGTGCTGACCGGCAGGCTGAAGGGCAGACCGACGAGCAGGTAAGCTCGCGTGTAGTTGCGCTGGAGCGCTGACACCGATACCCCTTTACCCAAAAACTAAAAACTGACCCTGAACCCCAAAAATACCCCTTTACCCAAAAACTAAAAACTGACCCTGAACCCTAAAAATACCCCTTTACCCAAAAACTAAAAACTGACCCTGAACCCCAAAAATACCCCTTTACCCAAAAACAAAAAACTGACCCTGAACCCCAAAAATACCCCTTTACCCAAAAACAAAAAACTGACCCTGAACCCCAAAAATACCCCTTTACCCAAAAACTAAAAACTGACCCTGAACCCCAAAAATACCCCTTTACCCAAAAACTAAAAACTGACCCTGAACCCCAAAAATACCCCTTTACCTAAAAACTGACCCTGAACCCCAAAAATACCCCTTTACCCAAAAACCCAAAACTGACCCTGAACCCTAAAAATACCCCTTTACCCCAAACATATAACATTTAAAAAATAATTATATACTTACCAATACTTACGTTGTAATGGTATGCGTTGTAAAGGTACCTGCGTTGTAAAAACATGCGTTGTAAATACATGAGTTGTAAAAGTTTTTGCGTTGTAAAAGTTCCGTTGTAATGGTATGTCGTTGTAAAAGTTGCGTTGTAAGTGATGTTCCCCGGGTAGGGGACGTCCGAGGAGGAAATCGACAGCCCATCACCCCAATAGCTAAACAGGTAGCTCCATCGGGCATCTGTGAGATTGCTAGGTCTCAACTGACGAGGGAAAGTTCACAGAAGAAAGTCCAGTGGATAGACAGGGTGGAACTATGAGCAAGGACGGGTGAGGGAGGGGGGTAGGGGGTATGGTGAAGAGGTGAAGGGAGAAAAATCCAGTAGAGAGACGCAGGAGAGTTTGCCCAAAGACCAGCTGGATAGGTGATGGTCAAGGAGGGAAATCCATTGTTTATCTCACCTTTAGCACAAGAGGTAGCTCCACTGGGTGGCAGTCAAAATGTCTATGTCTCAACTGCCAATGGAAAGATCTCCGAGTCAAGTGTAATGGATGGTGAGCAGGAGCGGGGTCGGGTGAGGGTTTATCCAGAACAGGGCGATGACCATTGAAGGGAGAGGTGTGGCGCCGCGGCCAGGGTGACTCCGGAATCTGGGGATCACGGTTCGATCCCCGGGACCGGCGGCAGATTAGCCCAGCACCATGTGACTCTGGGCAATAGCTTGCTTAATCTTCCCGACGGCCCCAAGTGCCTAGAGACCCTAACGGGTGATGGTTCATACTTTACAAATGTGCTTTATTATTTTAGATCAGGAGAGATACTTGACTCCGTGGAACGTCCCACCAGCTCAGTTTGGGAGTGCCCTTGTACCTCAAGAATCCCCCACGGGGAGGAGGAGCCAAGCAGGCATTCGAAATGGCCGCATAGTCGCTCGGCTCCGTGAGCCCTTTCACCCCACACATCTATCCTGACGTCTATCCTGAGCTGCGAAGGTATAATCTGATAGGAGAAGGAAAACGGGCACCTACCGTTTGTTCCCGGAGCTCCGATGTGCAGCGGATCCTGGGAACTGTCCCCGTCTGCTCTGCGGCCTACGCGGTGATGAGACTGGGGTGTTGACTCGGAGGGGCCTCCGGCTGCAGCTGTGGCATCAACGGCCGTTGATGGCGGTGAGGGGCCTGCCGGTGGGTGCCGCTGACGTGAAAGACCGCTTCTGGTGGTGAAGACCCGGTCCGCTTGTCGACGACCCTTGAGGAGCAGTGGGGTGGCACTGGATCGGATTGGGCGCGTGACTCCTGCCCCCCTCCCCAAACGTTGTTGCCCGGGCATAACCAAGGTCTGCCCCCGATATAGGTGGGCGACTCTCGGGGCCCGGCTGGGACTTTAGCCTTTTGGTGGCTCCCCTTTCTGTAGCCTGCCCCATAGTCTGTCTGCCCTGGAGACGCATCCCGTGGCACCCGCCTGGTAAGGCCTAGTCCCTGAGTGTGGTGAAGAGGGACGGGCCGGCTCGATCAAGATGGCGGCGGGTACCCTCCTCTATGACTTGAGTCCAAGTCGGACGGCCGGTGTACGGATGGGGCCGGGATGCCCGCAACACACAAAGGAGTTCACTTCCCGAGATGTGATAGCTGCCTTAACAGTTTTGCACGAGACTATACTTTGCCATGCTCGAGACTTGGGCGGAAAAATGGACGCCATTGCTGGTTCGCCGTTCTTGGCGGCCATGCCCCGATCTCAGGGGACTGCCTGTGTGTTTGCTGCTGAGCCTATGGAGGAAGTTTCGGCTCCGCGGGGGCACTGGGGGCCGTTTGAGGACCGGGCTCCCGTGCCCGTGCGAGCCGACTCGATTGCTCGCCTGGATTTCTCCTTGGGACACTTGTTCAGCTGGCGGCGGGGGGAGGAGCGCTGTTTTTCCTCTTGGACTGGCCTGGCCATGTCGCAGCGGTGGCTGGACTGTGTGACTTTCCTCTCCTTGATGGCGTTGCTGTTTGTGAGCTTTGGAAGGTTCCCGGGACCGGCGTTGATATTGTCTCAACTTTGTTGTTTATACTTTAATGGGCTTGGACTATTGTACTCTTCCATGGCTGCGTTCCAGCCGGGCCCGCTCATACTGTTTGGACCCTCCGGATGGTGCTCTAAATTAATTAACGAGAGGACTTCTGGCAATGCCACTGCCAGACGGGGTCAGGGATGATGTGGTTAATTGCTTATTGGTAATATTATTGGCAGACGATGGAGTGGGTATGTTCGATCGATATTTTATCGTGCTTATACTCGGGATTTGTTATTCTCCAATACAGTATTACTTCCATTCTGTGATTTCCGTGGCGTGGGGTGAAGGGCGGGGCCAGGCGGCATGATGAGGGCCCTCCTCCGCTTACTTTTTTCGCTTTTTTCCTCTATCTTTCTATATTTCGGTTCTCTATTAGGGCGACAGGCACGCAGCTGGGGGGGTAGGCCATGGCCTTCTGCGGGTGTGCAGGGTCGGGGTTGCGGGATGGGTGTTTCGATCTATATTTGTTTCTATGGCCCTTTAGTATTTCTTCCTTTTTAGTGTCGTCGTCGCTCATGCTCTTTGCGGTATGTTTGGTATTGAGGGGCGGGGGTTAGACTAGCTACCCGATGGGGCTGTGCCTACCTTTCTCCTGTTTTGTATATTTTGCCCCCCGATGATTCCTTCATATCATTATTATTTGCCGATATCCTGATTTGCTCATTATTGCGGGACTGAGTGCGATTGTGCAACACCTTTCCTTAGTTTCTCATTTGAAAAATGAACCTCTTGAATCCTGATTTTTTTCTGTCGTGTATGATTAAAATCTATGCACTGTTATTTTCTTATCCTGTGTTTCGAACTGCTATACCTACGCATAATGCTTGCTTTACTCCAGTTCTGTTTAGCGGCCGGCCGAAGTGGTTGTAGGCCCATACCTGTAACTACATGTACTACAAATAAAGGTTCACAAAAAAAAAAAGAATCCCCCACGGTGGTAGTCAGGACTGGCCCCAGTTGCCATCTTCCGGACATGCACTGTAGCAAACTCCACCTCCGCCTGAGATGCAAGCATTGTGAAAGTCAGAGGGCACGGGGGGAAGAAATCATGGTAGCCTTTCCAGCAGGAGACGTGGACCAAGGTCCAGCAGGTCGTTGGGCCAAGAATCTGAAGGTGTAACAGGTGCTCACTGTGGACGGTGAAGGTTCAGCTGAGAGTCGGGTGCTCCTCAGGGCAGCGATGGCACAGGTCCAAGATTCTAAGGCACGGGGCATCTACCAGCTCCCCAGCCGCAGCGACGGTGTGCACTGTGAGTTGGGCACCGTTACAGTGCTGATTGAAATAGTGTGGGTGGCGGTCGCCATCATAGGGTCTGGCAGCATTTGGGACCCGATGTGCGTGCAGCACGGGTTGGCTCAAATAGGGAATGCGATTCAGAAAAGGGGGTGGTGATGAACAGAGTGTCTGAATTAAGCAGACCACTCTTACCCAGTCCAAAGATCAGGGCTTGATCCATCACAGTTTTTTAGCTCACTGCACCATCCAAGCTCAGAACTTGGCTATGTGCAAATTAGTCTGTCCCTGGCCCAGTGCATCAAGGGAACAGGGCAGACCAAACTACCAAGCCAATTCTTATACTGGGAAGGAAACAAGCTTCCGGGGACCGGTTTCTGGCATTTCAGCCGTCTTCTGCCCGGCTTGCTTGAATCCTGATGGTGCAATGAGCAAGGGACTCACATCTGAGTATACCCTTCCACGCTTATGGTGGACAAAAACGATTCAGAAAAGGGGGTGGTGATGAACAGAGTGTCTGAATTAAGCAGACCACTCTTACCCAGTCCAAAGATCAGGGCTTGATCCATCACCGTTTTTTAGCTCACTGCACCATCCCAGCTCAGAACTTGGCTATATGCAAATTAGTCTGTCCCTGGCCCAGTGCATCATGGAAACAGGGCAGACCAAACTACCAAGCCAATTCCTATACTGGGAAGGAAACAAGCTTCCGGGGACCGGTTTCTGGCATTTCAGCCGTCTTCGGCCCGGCTTGCTTGAATCCTGATGGTGCAATGAGCAAGGGACTCACATCTGAGTATACCCTTCCACGCTTATGGTGGACAAAAACGATTCAGAAAAGGGGGTGGTGATGAACAGAGTGTCTGAATTAAGCAGACCACTCTTACCCAGTCCAAAGATCAGGGCTTGATCCATCACCGTTTTTTAGCTCACTGCACCATCCCAGCTCAGAACTTGGCTATATGCAAATTAGTCTGTCCCTGGTCCAGTGCATCATGGGAACAGGGCAGACCAAACTACCAAGCCAATTCTTATACTGGGAAGGAAAGAAGCATCCGGGGACCGGTTTCTGGCATTTCAGCCGTCTTCGGCCCGGCTTGCTTGAATCCTGATGGTGCAATGAGCAAGGGACTCACATCTGAGTATACCCTTCCACGCTTATGGTGGTGATGAACACAGTGTCTGAATTAAGCAGACCACTCTTACCCAGTCCAAAGATCAGGGCTTGATCCATCACCGTTTTTTAGCTCACTGCACCATCCCAGCTCAGAACTTGGCTATATGCTAATTAGTCTGCCCCTGGCCCAGTGCATCATGGGAACAGGGCAGACCAAACTACCAAGCCAATTCTTATACTGGGAAGGAAACAAGCTTCCGGGGACCGGTTTCTGGCATTTCAGCCGTCTTCGGCCCGGCTTGCTTGAATCCTGATGGTGCAATGAGCAAGGGACTCACATCTGAGTATACCCTTCCACGCTTATGGTGGACAAAAACGATTCAGAAAAGGGGGTGGTGATGAACAGAGTGTCTGAATTAAGCAGACCACTCTTACCCAGTCCAAAGATCAGGGCTTGATCCATCACCGTTTTTTAGCTCACTGCACCGTCCCAGCTCAGAACTTGGCTATATGCAAATGAGTCTGTCCCTGGCCCAGTGCATTATGGGAACAGGGCAGACCAAACTACCAAGCCAATTTTTATACTGGGAAGGAAACAAGCTTCCGGGGACCGGTTTCTGGCATTTCAGCCATCTTCGGCCCGACTTGCTTGAATCCTGATTGTGCAATGAGCAAGGGACTCGCATCTGAGTATACCCTTCCACGCTTATGGTGGACAAAAACGATTCAGAAAAGGGGAATGCACATCCCAAATGGCATTAGGTGAATGAATGAATGGGACCCTTCCTTAATGTCACTAGAAGGGAAAAGGGTGCACCACTACAACATGAACTCAGCTGTCGGGCACGGTCGAGCCATCTCCATCCTGTACACGCCCATGCGTAACTGACGGAGACCTCCCGACTGCACCCTGTTGGAGCCAGTGCATTGAGGCAATGTCTGATTTGTGTATCATTCCACCTCCTTTGGAATGCTTGAATGGCTTTGTATGATGGACTATTTTATAGCTCAAACCTATGCTCATGTATTAATTTTATTATCTAAAACATGGAAAGTACTCAGTTTTTCTTGTCTTTTTTCACTGCAGTAGTCACCACAAGTACAGCACATGCGGCACCAGAGCAACCTTCCTTTACACGTATGTAAACAAAACACAAGTTAATCACAAGACATTCACAGTGAAAGTGTAAACACAGACGCACATACAACACAAACAACAATGGATACTTCTGTTATACCAGTAAAATATTGTAACGGTGAAGGAAAATAAAATAGCCAGCAGCCAGGCATGTGTGTCACTGTATTTTCAGTCATTTCAGTCAGCTCTGCAACTTTGGTGGGCAGGCTATGATCGATTAAATGTAAACCCAGGGGGTATAGGAGCCTCTAAGAAGGATTTTGTTGATACACATCTCTCAATTTGGATACATGTGGATTTTATTCTAGAGAGGGCTGTACCTAAAATCAACGTCATCTCCAGTGACCCAGCCAGAGCTAATGTTATATTTAGGCCATTTATGCACATGCATAATGGTTTGTTATCACGCATGCCCCAAGATGTTGACAAACTGAAAAAAAAGATTTGAAAAGGCCCTATTTCTTTTGAAAAATTGAAAAATATTATTTAGCCTGGGGCACTGAAAATCCTTGCCACTCTCAGAAAAAACAGCAGTGGCAAAGCCAGTACGTCTGGCTCAAATGTACTGATGAAGGCAAGGAGCATTTTTATATGCCTCGGTTTGTTTCGTTTAATTAATTTAGATGTCTTATAGAGTGAAGCATTCATCCAGAAGGGGTAATACGGTGCTCAAAAACTAACTCAGGTTTCAAAAAAGACTACATCAACCAAGAAAGAAAAATTCAATCTAGTGAGCCAAAGGTGGTGCATACACAACCAAGGGCCAGATGTTCAAAGCTTTTTTACAGTTGCCAACTGCCTGTTGGCAACCTCAAGAAAGCTTTTTAGAATGTACAAAAGACAAATTACCATTCAGTAACATGCTACTGAATGGCAATTTGCCTTTGCTACCAAATCCTTTCCCTTCGTTCACGTCGAAATGCTGAATCAGAATGATGTGAATTAATGTTTTGCGACCACATTCTGGTCACAAAACAGTAATAATTTACCACCAACTTAAAACGAGTAGTAACCCAATTGAAAATAGGAAAGGGTCCCTTGGGGACCCCTTCACCCTTGAGAATGCTTACCAAAGATTGTTATACGACTGCAAATTCTTATAAAAATGAAACTGGAAAGTCAATGTTTTCGTTTAAAACGCATTTTCCTTTGAGGAAAACTGCTGCGTTAAAAAAAGAAATTAAAGAAAAGATTGCTTTATTAAAAACCACTCACAGACATCGTGGTCTAGTGACCTCACCAGGCCAGCATCCCTGTGATGGCTACGATCCCTAATGGGTCACAAATTGGGACCTACCTCAATAATATACACAAGGTAAGTCTACTTGCGACCGACTAGGAATCACTAATGAAACTTAAAAGAGGTTCATACATAAGAAATACCAATTTCAGAGAGTCTCGCAATTTGGAAATCGGTATTCCTAATGTTTGTACATCTGACTCAAAGGGGCAGATTTACAAGCCTCTTGCGCTTATTTTACGCCCCCGTTGCGTCACTTTTGCGATGCACAGGCGGCGCAAAAGATGCGCCATGGTGCGGGGTATTTACAACGTGACGCATTTCCCAGATGCGTCAGGTTGTAAAGCCCTGCGCGAGAAGGAGGCGCCGTGCGCAGGGGGGGCGTTCCGGCGCAGGAATGCCTCCTAAAAGTGGCTGAGTGAAATCTAAAAGATTTCACTCAGTCACTTTTGGGCCCATGCTGCATCAAAAGCCTACGCCTGCTTTAAGCAGGCGTAAGGATTGACACAGCATTGTGGATATAGGGCCTCCCCAGAGCATTGCTGGAGCTGCGACGCAACTCCAGCAATGAGCCGCTTTTACAGCACAGATGCGTGATGCATCTGTGCCGTTTTTGCCCCATGGTGGGCGGCATTGTAAATGAGGCGCATCCAGTGTAGAGGAGCTGAGGCGCACAATAACTGGCGCATCCCTGCTGATATACAGGGATGCGCCACTTATTGTAAATCTGCCCCATAGTCTTTAACTCCTTCATAAATGTAGGGAAATCAGCAGTCTGTGTAAGATGTAGGCAGAGTTCCACTCCTGAACAGCTAGAACAGAACAGCTGAGCACCAACAGTTTGACGTCAAACTTTTGGAACAGAAATAAATCATTTTGTTCTGAGACCTAATTGACCATGAGGGCTAGTGTGGGCAAAGTTGTGATCTCAGAACAGAGCCGAATGATTAAATAAGGAAATGGTTTTGTGCACCAGGCACAAGGGTTCAAAAGGGAAATGGGGTATCACTGGCAGCCAGGGCAGTGAGGCCAGAGCTCTGCTCTGTCATCTTCAATCTGAGCCCCAACATTGTTGCATAATTCTAATTAGGTTGGAGCTTGCAAATTAAACAACTAATCTTCATTACTATGTTTTGGTATAAAAAAATATGGGACCCTGAAATAAGGTGGTTGTCATGCTGAATGTGGACTTTCAGCATTTACTGTATTTTCTTGGAGGTAAAACTGTATTTTTTGTTTTTAGGCTTTTGATTTCAGTCTTTTCTTTTAATCTTGATTTAGATCCGCGCTTGTATAGTCAGAACAGTTTTTTGGACACAGTTAATAGTTCCATTACATCACGAATCATGTCTTGATTACCATACCTTTTTTCATCCATTCAGTATCACATTCGCAATTTTATTATTTATGCGTTTTTATATAACAATGACTTTACCCGAAGGTGTCAGAGTGCTTTCCAACAGAACCAGTTACATTACATAAGGACTTCAGAGTACATGAATAACATAAAAGATGCAAACAGATAAACTTTAAAATCACATAAGAATGGTAGTAGGTACATAAGTCTACTACTGATATCAGGGGATAGAGTTACATATACACAAGTTGCACATTCACTCAAGATGACATTTTAAGGAGACTTGAAGCGATTCGGGTTAGAGTCAAGTCAAGAGACAATAACCACAAAAATTTGAAAAAAGGGTCCAAGGGATATATAATTTAGAGACCCACACCTGATCATATCCCCAGCTCCTACTTAGTGTATAACACAAGAAACAAAGGTGGTCTACCAGCTTAATACTAGAGCTGTACTGTCAAAACCGAGTCCACAAGATCCCAGAGTGTGTATATCACAAAGACAGTGTGTTTGAGAGAAAAAGAAAAAAAAGAGAGAGAAATAGGTGAACTGTACATGCATAGAAGGGACCGTTACATCATAGGGTATTGATAAATGGCTAACCAGTCCAGAACAATTCAGATCGGGTTTCCATCAAACAGACTTAATGATCAGTCATATCATTTGGCCAAACCCTTGTGCATAAAGGTTGATCTCTTGATCATAGGGACAGTACCTGCACCTTATCGCTGTTTTGGGATTTGGTCCACCAACATAAACAAAACGTCCATGATGACTGATCTTTTGATGGTAGAAAAGACAAGTGCAACAAAACAAATAGTGAAATTAAAATAGGACGGAATGCCCTCCTTCTGACAACTTTATTCTGCAGACAAGACACACCTCCTAATTAAAAACCAGAACAGTGCAAAAAAGACAGTAACAGATATCTACCTATAAAAGGGCCAACATGTTTCTGCCTAATGGGTGTAAATCCCTTGGCATTCATCAGGGCCTCTGCTCTTATATTATAATAGTTGCACTCCTAGTAGTGAAATAAACAGGATAACCACCATCACCAAAGAAATAAAGATAAACCTGGTTAGATAGGGTACAACCTGTAGTAACCACAGACTTTCACCCTCCGACTCACTTTGGCTACAGTGAATTTCTGAGAATGAAAACAATATATTGTTAACATTATGTCTGATGTATCAATCTCCTATCAAGCATGTGTCACCGAAATACCATAAATATGTGTAACAAAAGAAAATTCAATGCTCACCCTTAATGGTAGGGGAAAGGACCTCACCTCACCTGGACTCTGCTCAGGTATAGGAGGCCCGCACTACAAAGATACAGGGAAGAAAAAAGGAATATAGCACAGTGAAACTAAAAGATATAGACTTAACACCATGCATACAACTCAATTCTTTGGATATTACCCCATATCTGAATGCTAACATATAAAATAACTCAATCCACGGACCTAGCTGCACCGAGCCATTAGGCAACCCAGACACTGGACTCTAGCACCAAGCTGTTTGGCACAACAACATTGCTCTTTAAAAACAATTATTTACGACCACTCTCTCCTCCATCAAGGGCAGTAAGAAATCATATATGCTCTTACCTATCCGTCGGTGCCACAAGCTTGCATCTGAGGCTTGGGGGAGGCACCGACAAGTGTAATTTAAGTTGGCTGATGTTCTTGTAGTAACCCTCTGCCTGTATGTTCTCTACTGAATAACAGGAGCTGTTTGTGTACAGTGTCTCCCACCTGCCTTATCGTTTATTGTGTATGTCTGATAGTAGCGATCCAGATAACACCAACATGGGCGCACTAAGTTTTCAACAATGTGGCAGAGGAAGGGGCAATAGACCTTACTCATATGGTAACCAATATACTAATCAATATCAGCAGTGGTGGCCACCCGGCCCCTGGGGTTTCCCACCTAACCAACAGCCCTACCTTGCTCCACCACCACCACCCCCGCATTTCCAAGGATTTCCAAATACCTATAACTCACAACATTTTTTAGGGTTTGGCCCTCGCCGACCCAGAGGCAAAAGGCGAGTGGCACAGAATACGAGTGTACAATGGGAAGACCAGACAGGTCCACATGAAGGGACACGGAGCCAAACTGCCAAGAACCAGAAAGCAGGCCCATCGTGGAACAATCCCTCGTAGTCAACTTATCTACAAAGATACTGACCACACTTTAAGATGAAGTATTGAATAAGGGCTTGGGTTTCGTCATGACGAATCATGGGGCCCCATTCACTTTTCAATGTGAACTTAGTCAGTTTTTCAGAAAACTTAGACTTCACTATTTCCTTAAAGATAAGAACAACGATGAAGACCAGAGAAAGGACACTAACACTGGACTAAAAACTAAATCCAAATTTCAACCACCCATTCATACTATTCCGCCACAGGTTTTGGCGTTTGAACAAGCTGTAGCTGAGGACACCTCCTCTCTATGGAACACAAGAATCAGGTCATTCAACAATCTGACCAGATTAGAACAAATAACACTGAAGACACTGTCGCAAGATCAGTCAATAACTATAAAGCCTGCAGACAAGGGCGGCTCTGTAGTTATTTTAAATACTACTGATTATCAGAATGAATGCTACAGACAACTCAACAACAGACAGGCGTACCTTCCCTTGTCTACAGATCCTACTGAGGATCTCATCAAGCAGATACGAGAATTGGTTGAAGAAGCACTTGCTGAGGGTTGGATTACCCAGAGTGAGGCAACATTCCTGGTTTCCAAACATCCAATAACACCCTATTTTTACCTTCTGCCACAGGTACACAAGCCACAGAGGCCACCTCCTGGTAGGCCTATTATATCAAGCATAGGGTCAGCCTTAGAGCCGCTGTCAACTTTTGTGGATCACTTCCTGCGGCCTATTGTTCAACAAATGCCTACATATTTGCAGGATACTAAAGATGTGCTACGAGTCTTACCAGAAATAGACTTTGATAGCGAAAGAGACCTGTTGGTCTCTTTCGATGTAGAATCTTTGTACACCTCTATCCCTCAGGATGAGACTCTGGAAGTTGTAACATCCATCCTGAGGGATAGTATAGGTGAGACCGTCACTCCAGTATCGTTTATAATGGCCTTAGCCACACTGGCCATGAAAATGAACTTTTTCAAGTATGAAGATAAGCTATTTCTCCAGATCTCTGGAACTAGTATGGGCAGCGTTTTTTGCGCCGAGTCTGGCGAATTTATATGTCCATCAGTTCGAACAACAACACGTACTGACACCCACCAACCCCTTCCACACCTCCATTAGGTGGTGGAAGCGTTATATTGATGACGTGTTGGTGGTGTGGAGAGGCACACTAGATTCAGCTAACGAATTCCATCAGTGGCTAAATAGCCAAAACCAGTTTCTCAGATTCACCATGGAAGCACACAGAGAAAGAATTGCTTTCCTAGATCTATCGATCTATGTCACTCCTGCAGGCCTGCAGAGTGAACTCTACAGGAATCCCATGGCGCGCAACTCACTTCTCCTGTACGAGAGCTATCATCCGAAGGCCCTGCGCCAAAATCTACCTTATGGCCAGTTTCTACGCATTCGTAGAAACTGTTCCAACAGAGAGGACTTCGAGGTACATGCCAATAATCTTTGTGTACAATTAAAAGATAGACATTATCCTAAGTCACTCATTAAAAGATCACGAAAACGAGCACTTAATAACAACAGAGAGGCGCTCCTTGAAGCTCCTATCGCAAAACCTCCATTGGAAAGACTCACTTTTGTGAGCACCTTCAACACGAGAAGCAATACCATCCAAAAGATCGTGAAAAGACTTTGGCCCCTACTAAATCATGGAAAAGAGAAAATTGTGCAACCTTTGTTCGCATTTAAAAGGGTGAATAGTATCAGAGATCGACTGTCCATACACGCCCAAGAGAGACTCCTAAAAAACTGGGTGAAACCCTATCGGATCTCCCTCCAGTTGTTGGGCATCATCCGTGCGGTAATTTCTCGGTTTGTCCCCAGACCAAACATACAAAGGAGATAGATATAGGCACTAACAGACCTTGGTTGCAGAACAATTTCAGCAATTGTAACAGTACCAACTTGATCTACATGCTGACATGTCCCTGTTCCATACGATATGTAGGAATGACTACTCGGAAAGTTCGCACTAGAATGCTGGAACATAAGAGCTCTTTCCGATGTAAGAAAAGCCACACAAAACTTACTAGACAATTCCTGGAACAGGCACACCTTGAAACGGATTTCCAATGGACTGTTTTGAAAAGCCGCATATACCCAGTTATATAAGTGATGTGTCCGGTTACCTCTTTAGTAGGAAACAAAAATGGATCTATAGGCTTCATTCTGACAAAGGGGGATTAAATGATGATATTCCCTGGAGCTTATTATAACGATCTACTTCTGTACAGTAGTGGCAATCACCTTCTAGCCTTATTCTATAAGGCTTAAACAAGTTTACAGACACTGAATCACCCGGTCTTTTAGTTGTTGACATAACACTGTCTTGCAAAGTATAGTAGCAATAAGTACTTTAATATCTATACTATTTATATAACCTACTGTAGGTGCTGCTACTCACATTACCTACTTTGCACTCAAGTTTGCAATGTACATGATCCATACTACCTTATAACTGATGTTGATTACACTACTTGGGGAGTTTGTTCAGATTGCCTTAAGTGGATAGAGTCAATATACATTCTTAACCTCATCTATGCTAATGGTTTTCCCCTCCTGTGCTGAAAAATGCAAATACCAATGTTACATGACGAGCTGGGCTCGTCATCAGCGTGCGAGGAGGCTACACCATGACGAGCCCAGCTCGTCATCAGTCTGGAAGGGGTTAAGATAGTCTGCTATTTTTACATTTTCATACTTTCAATTGAAATACCAACTACAAGCTCTTTGTAATACTCGATCAGTTTGCCAATATGAGAACTACTATTATGGCCACAATAGTCTTGATCTGTAGTTTTTGGCGTGACCTCGCGCTATCTTGTAAGTAAAGCACGGAGCCCCGGGCTACGATCTAAGCCCCTGACAACGAAAACTACAAACATGGCCGCAATATCCTCTAATTGTAGTTTTTGAGCGCTTGATCTCGTGCTATTTTGGAAGCAAAACATCAAATTAAGCAAAACATCGAATCAAGCATCGAGCAGAGTGATTACCACTCATAGCCCTTACTGTCCACCCGCTGACTTGTCTGGTCAGGGTGTGCTTAGGAGTTGGGGATGTAACTAAGGAGATCCGGGTATGTTTTGGTCGGTACCGAGGGTCTGAACTACAAAAATGGCCCCGAAAGAATTGAGTTGTATGCATGGTGTTAAGTCTATAACCTTTAGCTTCACTGTGCTATATTCCTTTTTGCTTCCCTGTATCTTTGTAGTGCGGGGCCTCCTATACCTGAGCAGAGTCCAGGTGAGGTGAAGTCCTTTCCCCTACCATTAAGGATGAGCATTGAATTTTCTTTTGTTACACATATTTATGGTATTTCGGTGACACATGCTTGATAGGAGATTGATACATCAGACATAATGTTAACAATGTTTTGCTTTCTTTCGCAGAAATTCACTGTAGCCAAAGTGAGTCGGAGGGTGAAAGTCTGTGATTACTACATGTTGTACCGTATCTAACCAGGTTTATCTTTATTTCTTTGGTGATGGTGGTTATCCTGTTTATTTCACTACTAGGAGTGCAACTATTATAATATAAGAGCAGAGGCCTTGATGAATGCCAAGGGATTTACACCCATTAGGCAGAAACATGTTGGCCCTTTTATAGGGAGAAATCTGTTACTGTCTTTTTTGCACTGTTCTGGTTTTTAATTAGGAGGTGTGTCTTGTCCGCAGAATAAAGTTTTCAGAAGGAGGGTATTCCATCCTATTTTAATTTCACTATTTGTTTTGTTGCACTTGTCTTTTCTACCATCAAAAGATCAGTCATCATGGACGTTTTGTTTATGTTGGTGGACCAAATCCCAAAACAGCGATAAGGTGCGGGTACTGTCCCTATGATCAAGGGATCAACCTTTATGCACAAGGGTTTGGCCAAATGATATGACTGATCATTAAGTCTGTTTGATGGAAACGCGATCTGAATTGTTTTGGACGGGTTAGCCATTTATCAATACCCTATGATGCAACGGTCCCTTCTATGCATGTACAGTTCACCTATTTCTCTCTCTTTTTTTTTTTCTCTCAAACACACTGTCTTTGTGATATACACACTCTGAGATCTTGTGGACTCGGTTTTGACAGTACAGCTTTAGAGTCAAGTCAAGTCAAGTCAAGTTATAAATTTGTATAGCGCGCTACTCAGCCAGAGGGTCTCAAGGCGCTTAAGGGAAGAGGGGTTCGCTACTTATTGAACAGCCAGGTCTTGAGTTGTTTTCTGAAGGAGAGGTGGTTCTGTGTAAGATGGAGGGGGGTGGGGAGGGAGTTCCAGGTCTTGGCCGCCAAGTAGGAGAAGGATCTTCCTCCCATGGTGGCTCTTCGGATGCGTGGAATCGTGGCGAGGGCTTGGTTGGACGATTGTAGTTGGCGGGTGGGGGTGTAAAAGGTCAGGCGAGTGTTGGGGTATCTGGATCCTAGGTTGTGAAGGGCCTTGTGTGCGTGGGTGAGGAGACGGAAGTGATTCTCTTGTTGACGGGGAGCCAGTGCAGGTCTCTCAGGTGACCAGATATGTGGTTGTGGTGAGGTATGTCTAGGAGGAGTCTGGCGGAAGCGTTCTGAATGCGTTAAAGTCTATTCTGTAATTTGGCTGTGGTTCCGGCGTAGAGGGTGTTTTCGTAGTCCAGACGGCTTGTCACAAGCGCTTGGGTGACCGTCTTCCTTGTTTCGGTGGGGATCCAACGGAAGATCTTTCGGAGCATGCGTAAGATGTTGAAACATGATGATGAGACGGCGTTGACTTGTCTGGTCATCGAGAGGGAGGAGTCTAGGATGAATCCCAAGTTGCGAGCATGGTCCGTTGGTTTGGGTGCGCTGCCTAGGGCCGAGGGCCACCAAGAGTCGTCCCAGGCAGAGGGGGATGATCCTAGGATAAGCCCTTCCATCTTGTCTGAGTTCAGTTTTAGGCGGCTGTTCTTCATCCACTCGGCTACGTCTTTCATCCCTTCGTGTAGGCTGGTTTTGGCGGTGGTTGGGTCGTTGGTGAGGGAGAGGATCAGCTGGGTGTCATCTGCATAGGAGATGATGTTGAGATTGTGTTGGCGTGCGATGGATGCGAGGGGACTCATGTAGACGTTGAAGAGGGTGGGGCTGAGTGAAGATCCTTGTGGTACACCGCATATGACTTTGGTGGCGACTGTTCTGAAAGGGGGAGGCGGACTCTCTGGGTTCTTCCGGCTAGGAATGAGATGATCCAGTCCAAGGCCTTATCTTGTATTCCGACGTTCCTTAGTCGTTGCACAAGGGTGCGGTGGCAGACTGTGTTGAACGCTGTGGAGAGGTCCAGGAGGATGAGGGCCACTGTTTCCCAGTTGTCGAGCAGTGTCTGGATGTCGTCTGTGGCTGCAATGAGGGCGGTCTCGGTGCTGTGGTTGGCTTGGAAACCGGATTGTGAGGGGTCTAGGGCATTGCTAGATTCAAGGAAGGCGGCGAGCTGACTGTTGACGGTCTTCTCTATATTACATATTTACAGAGCATGATCTTCTCACCATTGCTGGGGTTCTTGCGGTGCTTGTTCAGCAGCTCTCATGGGCAGTGATCTTGGACCTGGAGGGATCCATGGGCTGGTGATGGTCATAGGGGCAGACTGATCCATGCCACAAAGTCAGGCCTCCCGCCGGGCTCAAGCACACACAATTCCACTGGGTCTCAACCTCCACGTCGCAAGATCTCTCCACCAGGTACCCCGGGGGGGCTCTCACACTTCTCCATCACTCCTGGCACTTATTTAAGGCTCTGGGCCTCTCTTGACATTGGGTCTTGGTGCCAATGGGTCTCCTAGTCACAGCCCTCCTCCTATTTGCATGGCTCTTAAAATTGGCACAACTCAATGCTATCAATTTTGAAGTTGAAGGAGAGACACCATTACTATTTCTTGCAGTATCTAAAGTTCCTTGTTGTCAAGAAGGGGAAAGGTTCTCTAGAGTCTGACTTACGAGGTAAATATGAAACAACAATGATGTTAGAAGGTGCAACACAAGCATAAAGCCATGTAATTCCACAAACTGGTGACTATAAGATGTAAAGAAACTATTCAGGGGAGAGGAAGTAGCCTTACGGCTAGAGCTGTTGACATTGTAACTGGGGTTCTGGGTTCGAGTTTCGCCCCAACGCTTAACATCCTTTGATTCTGGGCAAATCACTTAACATCCCCGTGCCTAACAAAAATGAATGTGTCCATCTGTAAAAAAACTGGTGCTCATGTACAGCGCTCTGATACCAGACATCCTCGGGTCTAGTTCACGCTATATAAAACAAAAACAGAAAAATGTTTTAAATCAAATTGTGGATTGTTTATTTGTGCATCCAGGCCATACATGACTTTGCACAGTTAACAATTGTCACACCTTGTATTCTAACATGATAAATAGGTTTATGAAGTCACCTTTTTTCAAATACAACGTGCACATAATTCCTATAAAACCTATGAATACAAGCCTTGGCAATGCCGTAGGTTGTGTCTATGCAAGATCTATTGGCTTTGGCAATGTGTTTCAGACACGTTTTACACCAATGTGACTGCTGTTCAGTATGGCTTGAAGTTTGTGGCATGGAGTGACGTAGAGTGGAGTGTAATAGACTGGAGTAGACTGGATTAGAGTGTGGAATATTGAAGTCATGTAGCGTGGCATAGAGTGTCATAGAATGGAGAGTCATGAAATGGAGTGGTGTAGAGTGTATTAGAGTGGAATGGAGTGGATTGTATCTCCAAGAAGCTCCTACAGGCCCTAAATGTATATTGACATTAACAGAAAGAGGATGGTTTCTTTGAAGTTTACTATGTTGTTTGAGCAGAGTGGGACTTTGAGTCATTAATCTTCACCAGCTGAGGGAAGCCCAAAAATGAAAGTAGAAGCTTTTGAGAATGGTTCGATCAATGTCAAAGCATGCCATCATGATAGGAAGAAGAGGGAATATGTAAAATTAGAAAAGGGAAATCACATGTTCACTTTAGATCACACTTTCAATATTCAGCATGAATGATGGAGTAGGTATTTTCTTCTATCACAACATGGATGGCATTCTTAACTCCCACGTTGGATCTTTTCTGTACAAAGCAATTTAGAGATGTCTTGACACCAGCTGAAAAATTACTGAACAGAAAATCTTGCATGTTCTAGGGACTACCGTTCCTTTCAGGTATTAATACTGTAGTGTTTGAAGGTATGTCAATCAATCAAAATTTGACTAAACAAGTCAACACCTTCGAGAATGTCTAAACCTCAGATTTGAGTCTGCATTTATTTTAGCTTTGTAAATCTTATCTGTACCTTTTTCTTCTAGTCACGTGATAGTTCAAAGTTATGATGGCACACACTCTCACTATATTGGTACAGATTCATCCTTTACTCTTTTAAAATCCACAGAGTCAGTTTTCAAAGTTCTGATAGATTAAGCTATTTTCCTCATTTTTACATTCTCACTAGAAGAGCAGGCAGAAATGTTATGTGATTACTCCAGTGGAAAATTAATGTTTTCTGTATGAAAACCCAAAAATGAAAAGTGAAAATCTTCCTCTCTTCCCTAAGGGAGAGGTTTGTGTCACACTTGCATCAAGCAAAGTGGGACATGCATGACGCAAGCCTCTAAGCCAGATTTATGAAGCCACTTTGTGTGGCTTCTTAAAAATTTGGAGTAATGCAACGCAGTGTAAATCACTTATCACAAGCGAGACATTCCAGTCAGTGTTCCCACACTACTTCCATGGTTTTTGATGCATTTGCACATTTATAAGGACTTGTAAACCTAGGAATGCCCCAAAATCTTACTCCTTCCCCAGGTGATGCACACTGAGAAGACAAATCTTAAATTCTACTCCTTTTTCCTCTTTCTATGCTACATTTTGCAACACACATAGAAAGAGGAAAAAGACTCTCAAAATTGTTTTTGTGCAGAGAGATGCTCTTTCCTTCAAACAAATAATCTTACATGCAATGGAGGCAACCGTTCACTATGTTGCAAGGGTGTCTGCATGGTGCTAGGCTGCCAAAAAACCCCAGCGCAGAGGAAAAGGAAAGGAATGCGTTTCTTGGATAAATAGAGCACATTCCTGCCCGTTCCCAGTGACACAGGGCAGCAAAGTGACTTGCTGCTCTGCCCTGTTGTAAATTCAGTACGCAGGAATAGTATTTAAGAAGATTTATTGCAAGAACACAGGAGCAAGGTAGGGCACAGCCTACACAGGTCTTCTTCCACTTCAACTGCCCTCAAAGCCTGGCATCTAGAACCTAACTGAGAAAGCACAAGGAAGGAGAAGGTTGAAAAGATACAATTCTAAAAGTAAACAAGAACATGACACATTTTCCCCTTTAAGGAAAATAATAAAAAAATAAAGGATATAAAAAAAAAAGACAAGATCAGCAAACAAAATCCTCCAACCATTTTGGTTTGGAGACTACACGTTTCTTCAAAACAGCATCATCAACATTAAGATCAAAAGAATTGGTGTTCTTAGTAGGTTCACAATGACTATTTCTGGTTATATCAACATTTCCATGTGCAGGTATAGTTCCAGTATTAGTAACTGTTTCAGATGTTTCAGTATTATTAATAGTATTGGATGTACTATTGGTATCAGATGTAACAACATCACCCCGTTCCTCCTCAACAATTTCATAAAATTCACTCAAACACCGGCGAAAGGGTGATGAAGAGGGAACAGCCAAATAATGTTTTCCCTTGTAAATGGCAATTCTTCTAATGTTCCATACTTTGCCATCACTTAAAAGAACAGCGTTACACAAAACTTTTTTAACCTTCAGGGGTTCAGAAAATTGAGATTCACCCTTGCGCACTTTCCAAGGTTTTTTAACCTTCACCCACATTCCTGCTTTGACCTCACCAAAATCTCCCCTAAACGTGTTATCTAAAGTACATTTGTATTGTAAATGTTTTTCCAGTACATTATTCTTAACAGAGTTCATGCAAATATCAAGACCATAATTCTTATGCAGATATCAAAAGGGGACATTTTCAATGCATCATGCATATTAGTTCTATAGGTCCAAACCGCTTTGAACACTTGAAGTTCCCAATCTTCCCCCTTCATTCCTGCTATTTGAATAGCATTTTTAAGGACTCTATTAAATCTCTCACACATACCGTTGCCACTAGGATTATATAAAGATGTGGTCCTATGTGTCACACCTATCCTATCAAAATAAGATTTAGCTAATTTAGATACAAATTGTACCCCATTATCGCTGATTACTTGAACTGGAAGACCTTCTTCTATGAAGACTCTCTCCATAAATTGTAACACAGCAACAGAGTAAATTTTATCAACAATGGTAATAAATGGCCATCTAGAAAAAACATCAATAATATATATTATATATGTAGAGTTGACATCAATTAGACCCATGATGTCCATGGCGATAGTGAGCCAAGGACCATCAGGAATGATAGGTTCACACATATCAGGTCCTAATGTCTTAAGAGCTTTATCTGAATTGGCGCAAACAACACAATCAAGTACAATTCTTTCTGCACTTATATCAATGCCTGGCCACCAGTACCAATTTTTTTACATTTTGTTTGTTTTTTACTATGCCACAATGGTCCTCATGACACAATTTTAAAATTGAATTCCTTAATGACGTGGGAGGAATGGCTTTGTCTCCTCTAAAAATAATGTTATTCACCACGGAAAGCTCATCTTTCACCTTCAAAAAAGATTTGAGGTCAGAATTTATTTTGGACTTTTCCGGCCAACCATCACGAATCAAGGACATGAGCGAGACCAAAACACTCTCCTTAAGATACTCCTCATTCCATTTTTCCTTCTCAATACAAAATTGGGTTTCATCATGAACCAAAGCAACTTGTAAGGAAACCCATTCATGCACATTGCATTCTTGTAATTCAGAAGGCATGCGAGACAAAAAGTCTGCTAAAACGTTACTTTTGCCGGGGACATATTCAATTTTATAAAGGAATTGCTGTAGGCGCATGGACATTCTGGCTACCCTAGCTGAAGCTTTGAATAATCCTTCAGTAGTCAGAAGTTTCACTATGGGTTTATGGTCAGATCTGACTGTGTATTCCTTGCCTCATACAAAACTTCTGAAATTTTCCAAAGCCCAAACCACCGCTAAGGTTGCTTTCTTAATAACTGAAAATTTACATTCTTGAGCAGATAGTGCCCTAAAAGCGTAAGCAATTAATCACTCCTTGCCACACTCATCAATTTGAGACAGGACCCAGCCTAAACCTTTATGACTCGCATCAACTGTAATTATGAATTTCCTATCCAAATCAAAATGACAAAATACAGGAGCATGAATAATGGCCTCCTTGATAAAATTGAATTCATTTTCGCACTCTTTAGACCAAAGAAATTTAACATTGCTTTTGAGGAGCTGTCTGATATTATACACTTTTCTTGAAAAAACCTGGACAAACTTTGAATAAAATTCAACCATCCCTAGGAACGACCTGGTTTCATCTTTGTTGGATGGAGGAGGGGTATTTTTTATAGCCTCCACTAATTTGGGTTTAGTTGCTACACCATTTGCACATAAAACATGACCAAGATAGGTAACGGATTTGACAGCAAATTTACATTTAGAATGTTCTACGGTCAAACCTTTCTCCTCCAAAACACTTAATACTTCATTCAGAACAGAATCATGCTCAGTGCTATCTTTCCCAAAAATGAGAATGTCATCTTGGAAAAATCTCACCTTAGGATGCTTGCCAAACAATTGATGCATAATACGCTGAAAAATGGCAGTGGCAGATGCCAAGCAAAGGCATCCTTTTGAATTGAAAGCACCCCATAGGTGCAATGAAAGCAGTAAGGTGTCTGCTCCCCTCATCCAGTGAAATCTGATGATAAGCCGTGACAAATCAATCGTAGAAAAAACTTAGCATCTTTACCTAAAGTCAACATTTTGGAAATTTTCGGTAAAGGAAACTTGTCTATAACAATGTTTCCATTTAAATGACGAAGATCAATACATAAGCGAATTTTGCCATTAGACTGTCTGGCCACGACCACTGGCAAAATCCATTCAGAGGATTCAATTGGTTGTATGATATTCTCTTTAACCAGTTTATCTAACTCTTTTTCTACTTCGTTGCGTAATAAAATGGGAATGTTCCTCACTTTGTGAATCTTAGGATTGGCGTTACTCTTTAACAAAATTTTTGAAATTGCCTATTTTACCACTGAAAACCTTTTCAAATATAGATAACATGGAATTCCCAATTCCACTCCCATCCTCAATTGCCATAACAAGGTCAGGGCTATTGGGATTTAAAATAATGTCAAGATTTCCTTTATCCTTCCATCCGAGGACGGAGGGTCCTTTTTTTGCAACATATAATTTTCCTAAGGATTCCCTGTCTTTAAACCTAAAATTTAAAACTCTAAACCCAATCAAATCTATTTTCTCTCCAGAATAACTTTCTGGAGAAATGTCTGGAGCGTACAGTTTGTACCTAGGAAATTCAAAAACTTCAAATTCCATACATCCTTGCTAATTATAGTATATGGGGAACCTGAATCTGCATATATGTCAATGGAGATTCCACCTATAGACATATTGCAGATTGGTTTCTTTTTCATGGATTTGTTCGTAGGGTCACTGATGTTAAATAAAAATAGTTTTTCCTCTTGAATATCGTCCTCGACAGAGCAATGTAAAATTTTCTTAACAACAAATTCATCCTCACTAGAAGTAGAATCAGAAATGATTTTAACTTTCTTATTTTTTTTTCTGTTATAGGCTTTAGAATATTGCCCTATCAGACCACAATTCAAACATTTTTCCTTAATAGCAGGGCACAATTTGTTATTCGCCAAATGGGAGTCACTACCACAATGGAAACATTTAAGAACAGCATCTTTTTTAACCACAACGGCTTGGTTTTTAAATTGTGATTTTTGTTTGAAATTCTGCTTGTTTTGGACCTTAGAGACTACTTGTTCAATGTCTTCCTTACTCTCGTTTTTAATAGCTTTGGCACTACGGCCCAAAAGTTCAGCCTTTCTAACAATGGCAAAAACAACCTTAAGGTCTGCATCACCATTGATCCAAAGTCTATCTTGGATCGTGAGCATGCATAACAACTTGGTCCCTAATGAATTGTTCCTGAAGATGATCAAATTTACAATCCTATGCAATTTTCTTCAATTCAGCAACGTAAACGTCAATAGTCTCACCTGGTTGTTGTTTCCTGTGGAAAAAATTATCCCTCGTAATGCCTATACATACTTTAGGGGAGAAATGGTTATCGAAGTCTTTTAAAATATCAGAAAATACATTAGCATCAACCCCACCAGTTGTTTTAGTAATTTCATCATAAATCTTTAAACCACCAGCACCAATTGAATGCAAAAGCAGTTTTTTCTCTCTTTCTGGTTTCATTTTACCATCTTTGTCAATTATCTCAATAAAGTTAAAAAAATAGGCTTTTCTTTGCGGCCACTTAATACAAGGTTCTGAGCCTGAAGGCCAAAAGGCTTGTGGGGACTGAATGGAAAAGTTCTGTGTAGCCATAATGTAAAAAAAAAAGAAAAGTATTATTTTTTTTAAAGATGAACTTCACTTGAGAATGATAATGAAAGAAAGATGTAAAAAACATTCTTTAAATGCCAATGCTGTCGAAAATTGTCAACAATGTCAACAAGGAAATAAGATTCTTTTTAGTTATGAAGCTTACTTGGAGTCAACAGCAAAATGTCGAGAAAATTGAAAAACGAGCAAAATCCTCAGCTTGAAAGAGCTTGTTAAGTCGTAGGAATCCTCAGCGTGAATTAGGTAGTTCATGTAGTCAAGGAAACCTTCAAAATGGCTGTGGGGCATCTTACATCATCATGCCTACACGAACGTGGCAAACTTGCATCATACGCCCCAAGTGAAGTAGTGTGGCTCACTGGTTAGAGGCGGCAGACCCGAGAGCAGAGGACGGCCCGCGACCAGGGTTCGATTCCCGGCGCGGCAGGTTTCTGGACCAGGGTCAGCGGACTCGATAATTCTCTCGCCTCGGTGCCCACTCTGATCAGCGATCACACTCGGCAACTCTGGGCATTAGCTTACCTCATCTTCACTAACGGCCCCACCAGACCGCCGGGGATGCCTGGTCTCACCCTGGAGATACCCATTAAGGGACCATCTCTCAGGGAAACCAGGAAGGGTTTCGCAGCGGTCGAAGCACCTTGGGACCCTACGGGTAAGTAGTGCGCTATATAAATGCCTATACATTTACATTTACATTTACGTTTACAAGTGTCCAGACATCAATCGGGAATTGGAACAACGGCATTCGGAATACTGCCGGCTCTCGTCACGCTCCAATGCTTCTTCAAGATGACAATAAGATTATTTTGAAATATGCACAAGTGGTAGCGCTCGAGACAACAACCAATTTGAAGCGCCGAAATGTATTTAAATCACAGATCCAAGGTCAAGCTCATGCTCTCCGTAAAATAAGGAAAGCTACTAGTAATTAAATCTGTTCCTCGCTTAAAAAAAAAACAACTTCCAAAAGTTTTCAGTAATAAGAAACAAGTCAGTACTCACTTTGTTTCACACACAGGATACAGGTTACTCCTTATTTCAGAAACTGCTCATGGCGAAGGCATACACACCAGAAAGCCTCTGCAGTTGAAAATACTTCTATTTTCTGCGTGGTACAGGTCTGAAAGTTGTCAAAGAAGAAAGAGAAAAAATAATCCAGCAGAATTTAAAGGGTTCAGTTGTTTCCTAGTGAGAGAGCGCAATTTGAATAAAATGTATATCCGAGTCATATTTAGAGGTATATCGTATAAACGTAGGAATGAAATGTATATCGAACGTGAAGTTGACGCTTATAGCATAAAGTTAACAGACGTGACCAAAGTAATATAGGAAATAACTGTATTCACTTTAGAATGTATTAGATTTAGAAGGCCCGTATACGTAGTGGGCTAATGTAGAAATGTGTAGAAATGCTTACGAACAGAAGAACGTGCAAGGAGAATTCATGTACGTGTGTAACTTTAAATGCAGAAACGGCGAGAAATGCAACATGGAGAAATGTGCAGAGAGCATACGCATAACGATGTAACAAATGAGAATATAAAGTTATATTCTACGTAATTTATATTTTATGTATTAAGGTTTATATTCTACGTAATTGTATATTATGTAAAATGTATTCACATATAAGCAAGGGATTTGCTAAATGCATTCATATATAAATGTATGTTAAAGGTTATACTGAGTAGAAGAAGTTGTAGGAATGTTAGAAGAGTTTTAGGTCATTTGTGATTATAACCTGACTGACCAAGGTTCGCAGGAGTGTAGTCCGCTGTTGGTAATTTAGTGGGCTCACAGGAGTCGTGAATAGCCTTCACTTGAATGTGCGAGCCGAAGAGTCTAGTTCTTGTTAGATTTAAGGTGACAAATGTCGAACGAAGTTTATTGCCTAAACATGAGAGGAGACGATTGGAATTTGAGTCTTGTTTTGAAATGACCATTCACAGGACCAAGAAGGGTTACAATCATAGCTGTAAAGAAAAGTTAGCTGATAAGTTGATAGGTTTGTTTCGAAAATGTCAAAGGTATAGTTGAATGAAGTCACCAGCAAGAAGACGAAGATGGCGTCTAAGGGGAAAGGTCAACTTAACGGACGACGAAGAGCCGAAGCCATGGAAAGAACTGGAAGATGACCTCACGGGGAAAGTCCGTGGTGGGCGTCGAAGGGGCGTTCCACCCACACTGTGATTGTGTATTTTAGGGACAGCACCCCGGGGAGAAGATAGCGATTAGCGGGAACAGCGAAGAGCTCAGGGCAAGCAAGAGATCAGATGACTTGAGCAGATGCGCTGAGAGAGATCAGAGCGCAAGGGAGCAGTAGGCCGAGGACCCTTAGAAGAGCGGATGGGTAGGCAGAGAGGGTACTGCTTCTTAAACTTAAGTTACCTTTAGAGGCTAAGAGAGTTTGAACTTCTTTGGGAGTCAAACTGCTGACACCTTTTTAGGGTTTTAGAAATTTGCGAAGTAGGGATGTCACCTAGTATAGAGTAGGGACAGATTTAACTTGATTATTTTTCTCTTTCTGTAGATGACGCAGAAGAACCACTTCATATCGATGCTTTTTAATTTGCTGATTTTGGAACTGACTTTAATTGTATTCGTTTGTAGACTGAGGTTCTTTAGGGAATACATGTTCCTATTAGTTCCTGTATATTTGATGAATTTGATCCTGAGAGGATTGTATATGCAACTTTTCTTAATTTTATATTAAACCTTTTAAACTTTATCAGTTGTAAGTGGTTCTTCAGAGTGGCGTCAGTTAATGGGGTTTATCTAAACTTATGTGGGGTTGTCTTTTACTCAATGACAGACAACAACCGATCCAAAATTGACGAATGAGATAAGTTATCAAATTGATCATAAAAGGTATTAAAATCTCATTCCCCGCAGTTGGTAGCAGAGAAAGATGGTTTTCTTCTTGAGGAAGACAACCTAGGTCAGGTTTAGTTTACCCCAAGGTCCCTAGTCATCGACGACCAGAAGAAGAATCCCTGCTGAAGAAGGTGCTGACGGTGCGTCGAGAGAAAAGCAGCAGAATCGGTCGAGAGTGAGTATAAGGGTCATGCGTTGTAAGATTGCGGTGTTTTATGTTGTTCCTGTGTTGTAATGTCAAGCGGAGTTGAATGCCTGTAGTGTGATTGAGGGAAGGTTGTGAGCGCGCGCAACAGGATAAAAATCTTATGTCCAGAGGGGGCTTAAGTGGTTCGGGTGTATCGAACACCCAGAGTAATTTGTCTACCATTTAAAGGGGGTCATGAGGTACCATTGATCGCCCGCAGACCGATGATAGGGGGAGCGTTTGAGTGAGTGTATGAGTAAACGCATGCTGGTCGTACGTTTACTGTGTGTAAGTAACCTATCAGTTGAGGTGAGCGTCTGACCGTAAGAGGAAGACGTTTCGCCAGTTGAGGTGACAATTACAGTTAGACTGTGGCCGTACAGTCAGAGAAAAGTGATTGCTTGGACGGAAGTAGTCATTTTTCGGCGTATGAATGAAACGCATGTAAAACCGCGAGACGAGTTGAGAAACGAAGGAAACTGCTGCAGAGAGGACGAGTGACGTCAGCGTAGAGCCGCGCTGAGATTGGTCGGTTAACGTAGAACAGCATTGGGATAGGCTGATTAGCGAGAGTCGCACAGGGATTGGTGGTTTGTCATCGGGACATAAGCAAGGAAGAGAATTAATAAGGGAAAATCGTAGATTATAAAAATGAAGTGCTTTAAGGGT
Organism: Lissotriton vulgaris; assembly: GCF_964263255.1. NCBI lineage: Eukaryota > Metazoa > Chordata > Amphibia > Caudata > Salamandridae > Lissotriton > Lissotriton vulgaris. The sequence goes on along the minus strand of NC_141699.1, from coordinate 430,932,979 downwards.
TTAAGAAAAATCTTTAGGAGAAATAGAAGAAACTTATATGCTGGAGAAGAAGCTCCACCAGAAGGCACACCAGCTTATCATATGGCAGTAAATGTAGGCTTACACTCGATAATGTGGATCTCCGAGTGGAATAGGCTAACGGAAGGGGAAAAGGAACTGATGTTTCCGAGATTCGGAACATTTAAGCTAGACGTGTTGAACCAACTGAAAGCAGTAATGCTTGCAACGAGACCTCTACCGAGGCCAACACAATTCGAAGCACTTAGTGCATGGTTTAGAGCGGCACACGAAAAGAGCGTAAAGAGGCGCCAAGAAAGAGTGAGACGATCAGTAAAGGCAGTACAGGACGCGAAATGGGATGAGGAAGCTAAGAAGTGGAGAGTACAAAAGATAGAAGCAGACAAACTGTTCACCATGATAGAAGCTACGGGAGAAAAGAAACCTCTAGAGGAAGAAGATGAGGAAAGCGAGACGGAGGAGGATCTAATAGATAGGCTGTTAACAGATAGACCACCTCCATATAGCGGTGAATCCGCAAGTCCCATATTACAGCAGGGGGACGGAGCTAGATGGGGAGAATATAAATCGATCCCAGTAACAGAGTGGGATTCCAACAAGAGTGAGGAAATACCCCAAGCTAGTTCCGAACAGAGAGTAGTGGGAAGATTCGTGGTCCAGAAGGTGCCAGAGACGCAATGTGCAAGGTCGTACCAAATGCCAGACGCTCTACAAGTACCTGTTACCATAGGCCCTATAGTGTCAATCTACAACCCAGAGGGGATCCAGCAGGAGGAACAGGCACGATGGGACAGGGAAAGGGCAGAGATGGAGAATAGGAATAACACGATGAATCCTCAGAGGCAGATACTAGCACCAGTGAATCGGAGTACCCCATTAGATTCCGCAACGGGTCCCTGGATAGAACAAGGGGGTCAAAGAGGATCAATGGATTTGAGGGGACCAAAACCGAAATCCCATAAGGAATTAAGGGAATATCTGAAAGAATGGGATACTGCCGAAGAGGCTCGGAATAAAAGTTTAGAAACAGGAGCAGAGTGGAGAGACCAGGATAACAAGATCCTCTCTCATTGTGGAGCTGGCGAAAGCAGCCCGGAGTGGGAGAGAGGGAGTCAAGGAAGCAGGGGAGATACTTGCCCTACTACTAGTGGCAATAGGCAAATGTGTAACAACAGGAGTGCAGGGTGTGGGGAAGTGCCTCGCGTCACCTTTAGTGAGGGAGAACGAAGGACGCAGGAATACCGGAACACTTTCAGATGCACACACCATACTCCGGATGAAAATGTGCAACATTGGAATCACGGGAACATGGAGAGTCGTGAAACGTCTCGACATGCCTCCGGTGATTACGGACGGAATCACGGGAACATGGAGAGCTGCGAAGGGTCTCGCCATGCGTCTGGTGAACAAGAAAGAAGTCTTGAGAATATAGGGAGTCGCGAAACGTCTCGCCATACATCCGGTGATCATGAACGAGATCGCGGGAGCATGGAGAGCCATGAAGGTCCTTATCGTTTGTTGAGTGATACCAGACAGCAAGCAAGTTACAGTGGTTTAGAACAGCACGGAGGATCCTATCTCGTATCTGGAGAAACCGAGTCGAAAAGACGGAATGTAGGGTTGAGGGATGGAGCATTGTTCCACCACACCCCAAGGGAAGATGGAAAAGCTTGGGATCTAGAGAGGTGGGAACAAAGAGATGGAAGAAAAATTCCTCATAACTCACCTGTGCTTAGGCGTAGGGCGCATAGTGGAGGTGAGAGGGATGTAAGAGAACAACCTAGGACTGACGTACTGAGAGCTGAAATAAAAGCAAGACGCATAGATGTAATGAGTTTAAAATCAGACTTGGATGAAATAATTGACGGCACAGTGGCAATTGAGAGGTTAGAGCTGTACGCACCAGATGAGATTCTGTTTTTATCTAAAGACGTTACACGAAAAGCGAGAGCAGCTCATGAAAGGTTATCTGAATTGGCAGAAAAGTACATGATAGACATATTACGAACTAAGGCTTTACAGGCCAACCATAGGTTGAATTGCACGGATCAAGATCTAGATGAGCTGCAGAACGATTGGGCTAAGAGTACACATAAGGGAATTGGTCATGTGTATTAGGATATGGAGAGATCTGGATAGATGGGAGGAAAGATGGTCCAAGAAGGGATCTGTCAGACGGAGTACCCTTGTGAAGTCTCAGGATACAGACTTAATGCGAATGGAAGCTTTCCCTTTGCGAGAAATCGCGAACGGAAACTACGTGCATGTACCATGGAGTAGGGGGGATTTAGCGGCATTCACTAATTCCTTCCCGAAGCTCAGAGAAAATCCCGTAGAGTGGTACAAGCAGGTAGAGAGATTCGTGAAGATCTCTAAGGTACTGTGGATCGATTTGAACACTTTGTTCGATATCGTGGTACCCGGAGATTTGTGGACGGCATGCAAACTTAGTATTGAATGGCCCACCTGTGAGCCTCAGAGAGATACACAGACAGGCGGTCCATCGGACAGAGTCATGGAAAAATACGAGAGAGTAATAACATGGCTAAAAGAGAAAGTGCCGGTGCAGGACATAGACTGGGTTAAGATAGATCGAACAACTCAGGAGCCTAAAGAGACAGTTCACGAGTTTTATGAGAGGTTACTGAAAGCATTCAAACAGTACAGTGGATTAGACGTAATGGATCCTAAGGACATAGGACAGTTTGTGTCAAAGTTTGTTCTCGGATTGAGACCAGACATAAGCCTGATGATTCAACAGCATTTAATTTGCTGGCAGAACAAACCTTTAGATGAGATTCTGAGGTATGCAAGGTACTGTAGCGATGAGATAGATACAAAGGCAAAGAAGCTTAAGGAAAAGCTGATGTTAGTACAGATGCAAGCAGCCGGAAAGAGTGGACAGCGGCAGCAGGGAACAGGAACGCAAGCAAAGAAACAGAATAATCAGAGCAGAGAAGAGGAAGAAAGACCGAGACCGAGAATAGATATCGCAACACTGAAAAGGACAACCAGGTGTCATCAGTGTAACGAGGTGGGACATTGGAGACGCGAGTGTCCTTATAATATTGAGACAGGGGAATTAGAACAGGAGGAGGAAGAGGTACAGAACAACGTGGTTAAGGGAGCAACAGTCCCGAAGGGAAAGTTTTTCAAAGGGGGGACTCAGACTCCTTGAGCCCCGTTTCCTCAACCGCCTCGCATTACGAATGGAGGGAAAACCTATAGACAAATGCCATTGTTCGTAGGAGGAGAAGAATGCTACTACGTTGATCCTCTTACAGGGCAACGAGTGAATAGGGAAGAAGACTGTACTTTAGGAGCAGCCCTGGAAGTAGATCAGAGAGGACCATACGTAGAGGCTGAAGTAGCTGGATGTCCTACGACCTTTTTGGTGGATACGGGAGCCACTAGATCCACGTTGAGATCAGCGGTAGTCCCAGGTCTGCCAATATCAGGAGAAATGATTCAGGTGGTAGGAGTCGCAAACAAGAGGATGACGAATCCTCTGACAGAACCAGTATCAGTGAAAATAGGGAATTACAGTGACGAACATCAGTTTGTGATCTGTGATTCTAGCCCGGTGTGTTTGTTAGGAAGAGATCTGTTGTGTAAACTGAATTGCACAATACATTGCACACCTGAAGGAGTAGAAGTGCAGACCAATGATGAGGATGCTGATTTTAAAGTTGTAAATTCGCAGGAATGTGTGGAACTATATCCTACCTTAACAGTGGAGGAGCTTCCACAGGATTTGAGGGAGAAAGTGTCAGCTGAGGTGTGGGATTTTACTGGAGAAGAAATAGGATTGATCAAGGGGGTAGAACCAGTAAAGATCATGGTAAGACCCAATGCCGAGTATCCAAGAACACCACAATACAAGTTGACACCGGAGACGATTGCAGGAATAAAGCCTGTGATCGAATACATGGTTAAACAGGGAATACTGAAGGAGATCGTGGGTAGTCCATGTAACTCACCGATTATGGGTTTGCAGAAGCCTAGTGGAAAATACAGAATAGTGCAGGATCTTCGAAAGATTAATAATATTGTTGTCTCATGTTGTCCAGTGGTACCGAATCCATCAGTGATATTATTTCAGATACCGTTCCAAGCTGAATGGTTCACCGTGATAGATTTGTGCCAGGCTTTCTTTTCGATTCCTTTAGATGAAGAGAGCCAGTATCTTTTCGCTTTTAAGCTGGAAGATCGCGTTTTAACATGGTGTCGTATCCCTCAGGGGTATACAGAAAGCCCATCGATTTTTAACCAGCTTTTAAAGAGAAATCTTGAAAGTCTAGTGCTGCCCAAGAACTCAGTTCTAGTCCAGTACATAGACGACCTCCTAGTTGCGTCAGAAACAGAGGAAGCTTGCAGAGTAGACACCATCACCTTGTTAAATCACTTGGCCGAGAACGGGCACAAGGTGTCTCCAAGTAAATTGCAATATTGTCTTACTGAAGTGCAATACTTGGGCCACAGGATTGAAAAGGGGAAACGGAAGGTGTCTCCAGACAGAATAGAGGCGATTATGAAAATGAACGCGCCTACAACACAAAGAGAGGTCAGGATGTTTCTAGGCATGGTCGGTTATTGTCGGCAGTGGATAGCTAACTTCTCACTGAAGGCAAAACCTTTATTACAACTGACGCACAAGGGAGTGAGTGATCCGGTACCATGGGACAAAGACTGTTTGATGGCGTTTTTGCAGCTGAGGGAGGACTTATGTCGCGCCCCGGCTCTAGGAATGCCTGATTACACTAAACCATTTTTGCTTTACTGCTGCGAAAGAGAGGGATGCGCTTTAGCAGTTTTGGCCCAGATTCATGGAGATGCGCGTAGGCCAGTAGCGTATTTTTCGGCTACATTAGATCCAGTAGCCGCAGCGTTGCCCGGATGTCTCAAATCCGTTGCTGCAACGGGTGTCAGCATTGAAAGATCTGAAAGTGTGGTAATGGGACATCAGTTAGTGGTGTACGTACCGCATTCTGTGGAATTGTTAATGACCAGGACTAAGACTCAGCATCTGACGAATAGCAGGCTCACACGCTACGAGCAAGTCATACTGGCTGCCGAGAATGTGACCCTAAAAAGATGCTCCGTCTTGAATCCTGCTACGTTGATGCCACTTCCAAATGAGGTGGATGATGAAATTTGTACAGATCATGATTGCCTTGATGTGACTGAACTATGCACCAAACCGAGACCCGATATCGTAGATGAGCCATTGACTGACCCCGATGAAATTTTCTTTGTTGATGGTTCATGCGTAAGAGACGATATTGGTCGGCTGAGAGCAGCTTATGCAGTTTGTACAATTACCAGAGTTGTAGAAGCCGCTTGCCTGGAAGGAGTACACTCCGCTCAGGTAGCTGAAATTATTGCCTTGACGCGTGCCTGTTTAGCAGGTAACAAAATTCGAGTCACCATATACACCGATAGCCAGTATGGTTTCGGGGTAGTTCACGATTACGGGCAGTTATGGTCTCAAAGAGGTTACATGACCTCCTCGGGTTCTCCCATTAGGAATGGAGAATTCGTGAGATTATTGTTAGAGGCATTGCAAGGCCCGACAGCTATCGCAGTAGTCAAATGTGCTGCGCATACAAAAGGTACAGATTTTGTGTCACAAGGTAACCGCTATGCGGATGAAGTAGCGCGTTACTGCGCAGAACAAGGATATTCTCACACGGATGTGAAGGTGGGGGGAATCCAAGAAAGAACTGAATTGACAATGTTGTTAGACACTGTAGATACGTGGGATGAACTGAAATGCGTTCAGGAAAATGCACCAGAAGATGAGAAAAAGGGCTGGGAAACAGCTGGGTGTATAAAAAGCGAGATGAATTTTTGGATCTCCGCCGATGGGAGAGCAGTTTTACCAAATGAACTTGTTAGTCCAATGGCAAGGAAATTGCATGGATCAGCACACATAGGGAGAGATGCCATGGTGAGAGTATTCAGACAAACGTGGTTTAATCCTAAGTTTAGAGTAGCGGCAGAAGCAGTATGTCAGCGATGTGCGATCTGTCAGCAACTAAACGTGGGAAAGAGAACACCAGTCACATTGAGTCACATTGGGAGGTCTGGGGGGCCTTTCAATAGGATGCAGCTTGATTTTATAGAAATGCCTAAATGCAACAAACTTAGATACGTTTTAGTGATTGTCTGTATATTTTCTAGATGGGTTGAAGCTTACCCTACACGTAGATGCGATACACTTACAGTAGCAAAACTGTTACTTAGAGAGATAATACCGAGGTTTGGGGTGCCATCCTCTTTGGAATCGGACAGAGGAACTCATTTCAACAGCGAAATAGTGAAGATGTTGTGCTCAGCTTTGAGTATCGATCAGAAGCTCCATTGCAGTTATCGACCAGAAGCTTCAGGGATTGTAGAGCAAATCAACAGCACAATTAAGTCCAGACTTGCCAAAGTTTGTTCATCAACATCCCTGAGTTGGCCAGACGCACTACCAGTGGTTCTTATGAGCATACGTAGCACACCAGATAGAAAAACAGGTCTCTCTCCACATGAAGTGCTAATGGGGAGAGCTATGAGATTGCCATCGGTTCCGACTGCAGCGTTATTGAACATCACAGACGACTTGATCTTGGACTATTGCAAGGGACTATCTGATGCCATTAATTCTGTGTCCCTCCAGGTCCAGGCTGCAGAGGTTCCATCAGCACAGGACTTGTGCCATGACCTGAGTCCGGGAGACTGGGTTTTGGTGAAAAAGCATGTCAGGAAGAACTGCTTAGACGTGCGTTGGTGAGGACCATTTCAAGTCATACTTGTCACGAACACTGCAGTGAAGTGTGGAGGCCTGCCAAATTGGATACACGCTTCACATACTCGAAGAGTGCCAACACCTCTAGAAGAAACAGCTCCTCTCTCGGATGAGAATCCAGCGGAAGGCGGAGAAGCCATAGAGGGGGAAAGCCAAGCTGTAGAGGTGATCGAAGAGGCTGAGACTGTGACAGAACAGGTCGACGAAGGTCAGGACACCAGTGAGACCGAAGTCGCCTCAGGAGAAGAAAGTAACTGGGAGAGTGAATCGGATACTGAACAAGCTGAGAGTGACCAAGAGACGGGTCCAAGAACAAGGAGCAGGAGGACAAGGAGTGACGAAGCCAGTTGGCCAGAGAGAAGAAGGAGGCCAAGCTTAAAGGCACAACAGGAGAAAACTCTTGTCCCGATCGCAGAAGAGTCAGACCAAGAAGAGGAAACTACAGACTCAGGAACTGAGAGTCCAAGAAGATCGAGAAGGGTACGTGTGCCCTGCAGAAGGTACGCCACCCCAGAGTGGACTTATCTAGCAGATGTCTTGGGGACAGAAATCTGGGAAAGTGAAGAACGTGAAAGTAATCGATCTCGATCCATTTGTGGCAGTGGAGATATGGATGTTGACTCCTGGATTAGAGACTGAGGGATTACTGACTTTCACACTTCCCATACCCCCATACTTGAGTCAGATCAAAGATTTAGTGTTAAACAGATTACAATTTCCAACATTTGGTCATCAAATTCCAGAAGAAGAAGAAAAAGTCATTCGTTTTGAATTATTGGAACTTGTTGCGAGAGCTGCAGGTACAAGAATAATTGTTGATGTATAAAGACTTTTGTATATAAGTTATAAAGAAGAAGATAACCTAGCGCCGAGTGGAAAGAAGAATAAAATTAGGGATTACATTTAGAGGACGGAGAAGGGTTAGGGTTGTCTGTTGTTAAAAATAAAGAGACATTGTTGCGAAAAAGAGACTTTGTTGATAAAGAGCACTTTATAAACTGAGAAGAAAACAAAGCAAGCCAAAGACTGGAAAGGAAAGGAAAACTTTTTCGCAAAAGAAAGAGTTACGCTGTTTCTGACAACATGGAGAACGGCAACCCAAACAGAAAGGCTAAATGCATAATAGGCACACTTATAGCAGTAGTAATTTTTCTTATAATTACAGTAGTGACAATATCATACATAATAGGACATGAAGCAGATAAAGAAATAGCAGATGTAAAGCCTGTAACGACTTTGAAACCTGCTCTTGTGGGGAAGAAGGAGGAGAGCAATGTTATACGTGAAAAGGCGTTATTGGCAGACGAAGCTCGTAGATTACATGTAGACGAGTCACAAGGAAACTTTAGGTCAAACGCATATGCTAAACTGTTATACGAATATATCGATGCCATGGAGGCCAAGGATTGCTATGTATGTATGCAATTGCCGGCTTCTGTAGATGAGGGCATTAGATATCATAAGTGGGACTATTACAAAAAGGAGGATAGACTAGCTAAATTCTTCCTTCCTTGGGATACATTAGATACATCATACGCACGTAGAAATAATTTGACTTGCAAAGTGTCAGAGATTGAGAAAAAGTTTATAGGACAAGTAGATGACCGATACAGAAGGCAGAAGATTCTAAAAATGTCAGGACAGTGGAAAACTGATTGGACCGAAGAAGAGAAGGCACATAAAAGGAAAGGTAGCAATGGTCCAATAGCATTGGATAGAACGCAGAAAGGAAAGTTATGTTTAACTCGAAGCAAGACATATTATGAGAGTGTATTTGTAGGTGAAGTAAATTGCGAACATTCTTTTCGATTAGAGTACTATACGAAGGATTTCATGAAGGAGATGCAGATGATTCCTAATGTATATTTTGTATGTGGGAGAAATGCCTATGTAAAACTGCCTGACAATTGGTATGGTTCGTGTTACTTGGCAATTGTCTTCCCCAAAATATATCATGCAAAGGATTTAGCGATCATAGAAGGAAAGGCTTCGACAAGAATGAAAAGAGAAGTAGGAGATGCAGAAGTAGTAGGAGACGTATTTGGAGCGATGTTTCCTATGTTAGGTTTAATACTTAACGATGTTAAGATCAGGAGACTAGCTACAGTTGTAGATAGATTATCTGCAAGTACTGCAAGGTCATTAATGCTAATAGAGGGGGAGATGCAATCGATTAGAGCAATGGTTCTTCAGAATCGACTTGCTCTTGATGTGCTATTAGCAAAAGAAGGCGGAGTTTGCAAGGCTTTGAAGGTTCAGGAATGTTGTACTTATATTCCTGATAATTCAAAACCACTTGAGAAGGTCATAAGAAACATTACACAAATTCATCAAGAAATCGGAGATTTGTCAAAAATAAATGTTTGGGAAAAAGTAGGTCACGGAGTAGGAAAGGTTGGAAGTTGGTTTGCCAATCTTGGTAAAAGTATAGTATGGTACATATTAAAATCTGTATTAATAGTATTAATTTGTATAATTACATTGTTAGGATTAGTGAAACTATATAAATGGTATAGGACGAACCGGTTACAAAGATCTATGAGAGAACAAGAGAGGAGATTAGCTGCTTTACAAGATCAACAGTATAAAAGCTTGAGAGCACTTGAAATGATGAAAAGAGGGAATGATGTAACTAGTTCTGTTTGAAGGTACTATTCAAATTGCATTTAGTGATGACTCCTAAAAGTCATCAAAGGGGGGAACTGAGAGAGCGCAATTTGAATAAAATGTATATCCGAGTCATATTTAGAGGTATATCGTATAAACGTAGGAATGAAATGTATATCGAACGTGAAGTTGACGCTTATAGCATAAAGTTAACAGACGTGACCAAAGTAATATAGGAAATAACTGTATTCACTTTAGAATGTATTAGATTTAGAAGGCCCGTATACGTAGTGGGCTAATGTAGAAATGTGTAGAAATGCTTACGAACAGAAGAACGTGCAAGGAGAATTCATGTACGTGTGTAACTTTAAATGCAGAAACGGCGAGAAATGCAACATGGAGAAATGTGCAGAGAGCATACGCATAACGATGTAACAAATGAGAATATAAAGTTATATTCTACGTAATTTATATTCTATGTATTAAGGTTTATATTCTACGTAATTGTATATTATGTAAAATGTATTCACATATAAGCAAGGGATTTGCTAAATGCAATCATATATAAATGTATGTTAAAGGTTATACTGAGTAGAAGAAGTTGTAGGAATGTTAGAAGAGTTTTAGGTCATTTGTGATTATAACCTGACTGACCAAGGGTTCGCAGGAGTGTAGTCCGCTGTTGGTAATTTAGTGGGCTCACAGGAGTCGTGAATAGCCTTCACTTGAATGTGCGAGCCGAAGAGTCTAGTTCTTGTTAGATTTAAGGTGACAAATGTCGAACGAAGTTTATTGCCTAAACATGAGAGGAGACGATTGGAATTTGAGTCTTGTTTTGAAATGACCATTCACAGGACCAAGAAGGGTTACAATCATAGCTGTAAAGAAAAGTTAGCTGATAAGTTGATAGGTTTGTTTCGAAAATGTCAAAGGTATAGTTGAATGAAGTCACCAGCAAGAAGACGAAGATGGCGTCTAAGGGGAAAGGTCAACTTAACGGACGACGAAGAGCCGAAGCCATGGAAAGAACTGGAAGATGACCTCACGGGGAAAGTCCGTGGTGGGCGTCGAAGGGGCGTTCCACCCACACTGTGATTGTGTATTTTAGGGACAGCACCCCGGGGAGAAGATAGCGATTAGCGGGAACAGCGAAGAGCTCAGGGCAAGCAAGAGATCAGATGACTTGAGCAGATGCGCTGAGAGAGATCAGAGCGCAAGGGAGCAGTAGGCCGAGGACCCTTAGAAGAGCGGATGGGTAGGCAGAGAGGGTACTGCTTCTTAAACTTAAGTTACCTTTAGAGGCTAAGAGAGTTTGAACTTCTTTGGGAGTCAAACTGCTGACACCTTTTTAGGGTTTTAGAAATTTGCGAAGTAGGGATGTCACCTAGTATAGAGTAGGGACAGATTTAACTTGATTATTTTTCTCTTTCTGTAGATGACGCAGAAGAACCACTTCATATCGATGCTTTTTAATTTGCTGATTTTGGAACTGACTTTAATTGTATTCGTTTGTAGACTGAGGTTCTTTAGGGAATACATGTTCCTATTAGTTCCTGTATATTTGATGAATTTTATCCTGAGAGGATTGTATATGCAACTTTTCTTAATTTTATATTAAACCTTTTAAACTTTATCAGTTGTAAGTGGTTCTTCAGAGTGGCGTCAGTTAATGGGGTTTATCTAAACTTATGTGGGGTTGTCTTTTACTCAATGACAGACAACAACCGATCCAAAATTGACGAATGAGATAAGTTATCAAATTGATCATAAAAGGTATTAAAATCTCATTCCCCGCACTAGTGTTCGTTGCAGCTCCCTCGTAGCCAATTGTAAAGTCAGTACGCAGGAATAGTATTTAGGAAGATTTATTGCAAGAACACAGCAGTAAGGTATGGTGCAGCCCACGCAGGTCTTCTTCCACTTCAACTGCCCTCAATACCAGGCATTTAGAACCTAGCTGAGAAAGCACGAGGAAGAAGAAGGTTGAAAAGATACAATTCTAAGAGTAAACAAGAACATGACACAAACCACTCATTTCATAAATGCGCCCCTAAATGTGGCTGGAGACAAGCAAAAAAAAACTACACGGGCAGAATGGTGAAAATAAACAATGAGACGAGGATTTGCTGCATGCGTAACTGTGCCTTTATTTTATAGAGGAAGGATGACCACCCTCACAATGGCAGGGCATTCTATGGCAGAGGAAAGTCTTGACATGGCATCAGTTAGGGAAGAGGGTTTCTAAAAGGTGAGTTAGAGTAGAGTGGTGGGCTGAGGCAAGAGTGGGGGGACAAGTAAAAAGGACAGGTCTGCGTTTGTGCGGGGGCTGCATGGCTGAGGATGGTTGCCAGGTGTTGGGGCGGGCAGGACAGGAGACATGCCGTGTTTGATGGTTCCGATGGAGAAATGATGCCAGGCAGTCCCAGTTCTCCCAGTGACACTGTTCGGCCCCTCACACAAACGGAATACCTTACTGGGGGTTTTATTTATTTGTGTACGTTAATTGCATATGCAAAGCATGCTAAGTTTTGAAAAATGCGAATGTACAAGCCTGCCACATTTGTCGCTTTGAGCACTTCTCCATAGGACTGGTCCTTACATGCATTTAATTTAAAAAGGCGTCACATGAGCTCATTAACTCGTGCTCACAAATTAATTTCCAAGTCATGTTGTTCAGGATTTAATCATCAGTACCTCCTTTCTGCAGGTCCCTTTTTTGTTTGACATTTCTCATCAGAGTCCTGTAACCCCCTCCCACAGAAAGTAAGTGCACATTTATTTACCTTTCTATAGTGTTGAAAGCTGATTTTCATTTTACTGATCTTTCAAAGCTGCTGAGACGACCTCCTTGACAAATTCTCACCTGCGACCTGTCTTTCATTCACATATGTCAAAAGCAGGAACTTAGCTAGCTACGCTATCTTATCGACAAAGAGAAAAGAACCCAAAAGGACAAAAAGGAATGTTCTTGTTCTGGTCTTTGACTGTTCCAGGAGTCATGGGCCATATTTATCAAGAAGTGACAGGTGACAAGGAAAGGGTGATGGAGCGAGTTTCAGAAATAAATTTGTTTTTGACTCGTGAAGTTATATTCCCATAATAAATAATAGTATTAATGGTTTTTGCATGATTTGTTTTAATTCAATCTAGTTTAAAAGTTTGCACACACAAACACGCGGGACTAATGTGCTTTCATGTTGCACTTGCAAGTTCGTGGAAATTAAACCACTAATATTGTCTATTGTTTGTCAACATTAATTGCAGCAGTTTTCATTAAATGGCATGTGCTTATTTTGCCTTTTGTTTATGTCGTGTCTTTCATGTGGCATAGGTTCGTGGAGATTGCTGTTTGAAGAAGGTTTTTATAAACGCAGCATATATGTGCTTCATGCTAGATAATATAAACTAATGGGTTAACATTAGTAAGGTGGGTGGGTAACAGAACTAGTCTCAATTCTCTAATTAATTACTGTCTTGTGTTTGTTTGAATAAAAGGTAATTCGTGTGGGCCTCAGACACCCATTTGCCATGCAGAGCTGAATTTGATGGCAGAGCTGAAATGATGACTCGATCAGAGTGAAGCCTTCACTCACGTCCTGTGATAAAAAAAGAATTTGCTGCTAACAAAGGAGTAATGTGCAGGGCAGTTGATGGATTGAGTAATGCACGTTCTTGGAGAAAGCGCCAAGGACGACAGTTTGTTTTGCCTGCCAAGAAAAGGAAGTGGAAGTTCATTTTGTGTAGTCGAATGATACTTTTTGTAGGAAGCCAAAGGATGGTTTCTAAGAAAAATAGGGGCTTATGATGTGCCCTGGACTTGGTCAGGAATGAGTGACACACTGGTGGACTGACATGCTTTAGCCAATTGAGAAGCAGAATTTTTGGTGACATTTAATATTTAGTTACTTAGTTAGTTAGAAAGGTATAAAAACAGGTTCCTTCGAGCGGCCCTTGCTACTGCTTGCTGTTTTCCTGATGACGTGCTGATGGACTTTTGGCGCACGTAAGACTGAAAACTCTTTATTAATATTTTCCTTTTCAGGTTGAGACAGAGTTAGACAGGGAAAAAGATTTAATTTGAAAAACTAAATATGCATACAGTTTGTTATTTTGACTTGCTTTTAAAGCTGTTCGTTGGATAAATGTGCCATAATAAAAGAAGTTAACATTCGCTAATAAAGATTTCTAGCTTTGCTTTAAATTTTGAAATAAACTTAATAAAATTGATTTAGAAATTACAAGCTGGTCTTGTTCTTTGAAACAGTTACCATGGTAAAATCCATCGCCTATGTGGCTTAATTAAATGTGTATATTTATAAATATGTTGATAACAGAACTGCAGTTGTAAATACATGTAAACAGATTTCTTTAATTAGGTCACATGATTCAGTTGGCCAATTCTTGTCTCTTATGGACCTAAAGTTTAATTTATGATTATTGTGAGTATCATGGTATGGAGTTATGATTATTGAGACAGAATTTCTTCAAGGCCCCTGGATCAATTTCCTGGTAGCAGAGATTGATGGTTACTATGGTAACAACTCGCTACGTACACATACATAGGATATATGACTAAAACTTGTTAAGTTCGTTTTTCTTGTTATATGTAGTCGAAAGGTTTTTTCCAGCTGCGTGAAAAATCCTAGTTGATCTGGCCATAGCAGAGCAGTGTGACTAGAAAAGTTACACAGTGCATTTGTTCAGTTTCAAAAAGTGGTATAGAATATATCACTAGTATTGTGGACGTACAATACAAGTTTAGGGATTTAGGTATTAATGGTTGTTTGTATAGCAAGGATTGTCTATGAAATTGTAGCTTTGAGCATAGGGACTGAGCGCCCGTTTTAAAACTCGCTGTGAAAAGAGTAATAGAATTTTTCTGAGCTTGAATGAAGGGTAAGGAAGTGTCGTCTATTCTTACTGGCGATTCTGGATTTCTATTGGTTGGTTAGAGTCCTGCCGAGATTTCATGTATGCATGGTTATGGTTTTCTGTTTGAATGTGTATAAATGACTTTGAGAAAATAGCGTTGTCTATCTCTTGTGAAAGAAATTCTTGAATGCTTGGTAAAAACTATCATTTTGTTAGTGAAACAGGCAAATGGTTTGTTTTTCTGTAGTTACTAATTGAAATCATCGAAAGAATTGTTTTTAAAATGGCGCTGTGAAAATATTTTGTAAGAGAGGGGTGAGTTTACGGAGAAAACGTGCACAGCTCCTCTGCAGCGACAAACTACGTCACAAGGTTCGCGCTGTGATTGGCTAGCATACGTCACAGTAAGCGCACTGGTTGGTTCACATGATCGTGATGAGCTGTAAGCTGATTGGTTCTTTCTGAAAGCAGAATTTCTATTGGTTGAGCAAGGTAGTGACATGGCTTAACCTGATTGGCGTGTTGGTGTGTTTCGCGCACGGATTGGTTAGAGTAGCGGAACAACAAAAATGCATACGATCTTTTCTGAATTAAGCGGAATATTTTAAAATATGAGTTATTGGTACGAGGGTCGGGAAAAGAAGCCTTCATGATTTCAAAAATTGAAAAATATATTCAGTTCAGACAAGAAAATTGTAACGCGAGGTGGAAAATTACTTCATAAATACAAAACACCCGCAGCATATATGGAAGGTGAATATGGTTACCATACTGTTCTTTGGTTTGACAATTGGATGCTATATACTAAGAATGACTGTGTATTAGCTTGGCCAGAAGATGGGTCATTTAATCAAAAAGTTTTAAGAAACTTGAATGAAAAATTTGAAACTCTTGTTGAATGGGAAGTTGAAATGATGGAACTTGAAACAGAAAATAGGGGTATACCAAGACGCCCAAAATTAGACATAAATAGGGAAACACGTGAAGATAAGGTTCATCGATGGAGAAAATATGACATGTCTGATGGTTTATTTCCAGTAAGAGTAATGGTAACTGACACTCCAGGTCAAAAGAAAACTGAAAATAGGAGTAGTCAACTTGATGAAGAATTAGATGATGCAGTTTTAGAAGAAATTTATACTTCAAATCGCAACCCACCACCCTATCAAGCAGATTCACAGTTTACCCCAAGAGTTTCTACAGAAACCTCTCCTAGTGCACCTCCTAGAGAATCTGTTGAAAATTCACCCAGATTTTTAAAATTACCTGAAGGAGCTAGGTCAAGAAGTAAGTCTATTACTCCAAAAGAAAACAGAATTTATCCAAAAACTCCAAACCAGAGAAATGAATTTCCAAGAATTGAGGAAAGAGCAGAGAGACTTGAAAATTTGCTAAAAAATTCAGAATATTACAAAGCAAAGGAAGATTTATTTCAACAATTAACGAAAGGGATGGAAGCAGTAACAGTTCCAGCAACAATTGGCCCTGTTGTACCAGTTTTTGAGCAAAAAGAAAACAGACATTCAGCTATGACTCCATTCAATGTGGAAATTCAGAAAGTAGCTGAGAAATTTTATTCAGAATTGTCAGATTTACATCAAGAAAGACCAATGCCAGATTTATCGTTTAATCAAAGTTTGTCAAGTTTTCAGACACCACCATCTGTTGCAGGTTCTGATTCAGGTTCTCCTGAAAAGAGCACAAATAAAATAGACTTAATAAAGTCACCGCAAATTTCCCTAATTCCTAAGGCTAAACAACTTGATGTGGCAAAATTAAAATCAAAACTAGAGGAATTAATTATTGGCACAATTGGAACTGACTGTTTGAAGCAATATCAAGATGATGAACAGTTGTTTATCTGTAAGAGTATACAGTGGAAAACCAAAAATAAATATGATCAATTTGAAGAAGTGACTGCTGAATTAGACATAGATTTGACCAGACATAAACAATTGCAAAAGCATTACAGGGTGGATTTTTCAGAAAATTATATAGAAAACCTGAATACCACAGGTAGGATGGTTCATATAAAGGACTTAATTGTGTTCCTGAAAAGGTTAGGTGAATTAAATAAATGGAGAGTGAAATGGACAAAAAGAAAGGAAGAAGAGAAAAGAGAAAAAGGGGAATTCTCTAGTGAATTTCCAATGAGAGAAATAGCTGGTGGAGGTTATGTACATGTTCCTTGGTCAAGGCAGGATATTTTACTGTTCACAAATGACTTTCCTCGTTTAAGAGAAAAGCCGGTGGAATGGTATTGTCAGGTAGACAGATTTATTAAAGTGTCAAAGGTTCTGTGGATTGATCTTGATGGATTCTTTGACATCGTTGTCCCGTCAGATCTTTGGACAGAATGTAAAATTTCTATAGGTTGGCCCAATGAAGAACCAGCCCGAGATAAAATAACAGGTGCTCCTTCAGCTGATGTTATGGATCTCTATGACAAAGTAATTGTCTGGCTGAAAAACAAAATTCCTGCAAAAGAAGTAGATTGGGTTAAAATTGACAGAACAAACCAAGAACCAAAAGAATCAGTACATTCATTTTATGAAAGATTACTGCTGGTTTTCAAACAATACAGTGGCTATGAGAAATTAAGCAAAAGTGTCATGAGCCATTTCATATATAGGCTTGTTTACAGTTTGAAACCTGAAATTGGAGATATGATTAGAAACTGGATCGTGGGCTGGCAGGCACTTTCAATTGATGATATCTTGAGAAAGGCAAAATACTGCAGTGATGAATTAGATGGTAAGCAAAAGAACCTCAAGGAGAAGGCAATGTGGGCACAAGTGAAGGTAGCTGAACAACAGATAGCAACCTTAGAAAATAAAAATTTTCAGCAGAATCCAGAAATGTTTAAAGGGAATTTTACGAGTAAGCCTAAATTTAATATAAATATTGAAGAGCTGAAACAAAAGCTACCTTGTTTTAATTGCGGCGAAATTGGACACTGGAAGCGGGAGTGTGAGAATCCGCCCAGAAATTAAAAAAAATAATTGTTAAATCCACAGATGCAGTGTGAGATAAATCAACAGCTACAGCGACAATTAAATGAAATAAGTCAGCAGCAACAGCTACAGCGACAGTTAGTGAATCAGCAGAGCCAGTTGAATCAGCAGAGTCAATTGTAACAACAGAGCCAAATTCCACTGCCACCTTTTCCAAATTGTGTGAATACACAGAGGTTCAATCCTGAGATGGAATTCAGTGGAGGTAATCAGGTAATCAGTTCACAAAGAGTGAATGTGCCAAATGTTTCTTAGCAGTATTGGATGAATGGAGGAAGTGATTCTGAAGATAATTCATGACGGTGCCTGAGAGAGGAGGAAGAGTGTGTGCTTGGAGCCACTCGAGGTAGATCAGTCTGGCCCATTTGTAAATGGTAAGGTGAATGATAAAGAAATCACTTTTCTTGTGGACACTGGTGCTACCCGTTCTACTGTTAGATTAGTGGAAATCGAAAACCTTCCTCTCTCGGGTGAGTCTATCCAGGTAGTTGGAGTAGCAAATCAACACATAAAAACAGATTTAACAGAACCAGTTAAAGTTTAAATTGGAAATTTTGTAGATACACATAGATTTGTTGTTTGTAACAGTAGTCCAGTTAACCTACTAGGAAGGGACATTCTCTGTAAGATTAATTGTAAAATATATTGCTCACCGGATGGTATTGAGCTTCAGACCTTAGAAGAAGATGGTCTGTATAAATTAACCATGTGAATGGTTGAGGAAGAAAACAAGTTATTTCCTGCTTTTGACACAAACAATTTGCCTAAGGAATTAAAAGAGGCAGTGAATTCAAAAATCTGGGATTTAACAGGTGATGAAATGGGTTTGATGAAACATGTTGATCCAGTAAAAATTGCTGTAAAACAAGGAATAGATTTTCCAAACATTCCTCAGTATATAATGAAAGCTGAAACAATTGAGGGTGTCATTCCTGTGATTGAAAAATTTATAAAACAAGGTGTTTTAAAAGAAATTGAGAGTAGTCCTTGTAATTCACCGATTATGGGAATTAAAAAGCCAAATGGAACTTACAGAATAGTTCAGGACCTGAGAAAGGTTAATCAGATTGTTGTCCCTTGTTGCCCAATTGTACCAAACCCAGCGGTAATTCTATATCAGATTCCGCACGATGCAGAATGGTACACGGTCATAGACCTGTGTAATGCCTTCTTTACGGTTCCACTGCATCCAGAGAGCCAACACATTTTTGCGTTCAGGTTCCAAGGACATATTTTAGCATGGTGTAGTATCCCTCAAGGGAATACTGAAAGTCCATTTATCTTTAATCAGTTGTTAAAGAAATCTTTGGAAGATTTCGATTTGCCTGGAAGATCAACATTGGTCCAATACATTGATGATATCCTAGTGGCTGCGAAAACACGAGAAAATTGTGTAATAGACACCGTTACTCTTTTAGCTTTGCTTTAAATTTTGAAATAAACTTAATAAAATTGATTTAGAAATGACAAGCTGGTCTTGTTCTTTGAAACAGTTACCATGGTAAAATCCATTGCCTATGTGGCTTAATTAAATGTGTATATTTATAAATATGTTGATAACAAAACTGCAGTTGTAAATACATGTAAATAGATTTCTTTAATTAGGTCACATGATTCAGTTGGCCAATTCTTGTCTCTTATGGGCCTAAAGTTTAATTTATGATTATGGTGAGTATCATGGTATGGAGTTATGATTATTGAGACAGAATTTCTTCAAGGCCGCTGGATCAAGGGCAGGAATGTGCATAAGACAATATGGCCATAGCTACCAATATTTCAGATTGCTTCAGTGGGACATCTTCATAATTTCATTGTAATTATGAGTACGGCTCCCAGTTTTATGGTATTTCGTTTTTTGCCATTTCCGTCTGTATTTATCCATATTTATTTTTTGCTAATTTTATCTGTATTTATCCATATTTATTTTGGCTTTTGTCGAAAACTTAAGCTGAAATTAGTATATTTCCACATTTATTTAACTGATAAATAGGCACTCATGCTTGAATGTCGGCCAGGTTTCAGTGCTGTGAACACCCGCAGAAGATAAATCAGTGCACTTACATGAAAATGTGCACATTTCAGTAGCAACCTTTTTGTATATCTACTGCTTTAAAGCCTCTTTACTAAAATTCCTTTAATTTTTAACCCCCTCATCTATCAATCCATACATCTATTGACCTGGCAGTCATGGCAGACAGTAATTTAGAATTACACAAAAAGCAACCCAATATCCGTTTTTATCCGCATTTAAAAATAAATAAAGACAATAAAATGTATGTTTTCTGCCTGTATTTATCTGTAAAAATCAGTAAAAATGGAAAACAGGGAGCCTTAATTATGAGTGACATTCAAAGACTATGAGTGACACTTATTTTGAGCAAATATCAAGCAATCATAGACTTTCACAAGCACTTGCCAACTTTATTCTGCAAAAGTGAGAGTTCCTGGCACGGGGCTCCATCCTCGACCCTGCCGGTGAGAGCTCAAATGCCTTCTGAGAGCCTGTGCCTTTACGATATGTCCCTGTGTGCCTTTGAGCACCAGGTTGCAGCTCAAACACCCTCTCCCCCAGCAGCACAACACAGAGCAATTTGACACTGACATACAAGTATCCAAAAATCAGACGGAAGGGTTGGTATCAGAAAAGCAAAGCAGGAGACATAGAAGCACCTGACAAAGAGGGCACGTTTTGTCCAGCTGCGGTCCGTGCAGGTAACAGAGGTGGGGCTGGGTAAGGGGGGATTTCGACGGACGATGCTGAGGGACATGTAATTATTTATTTAAATTTCCCTCTGCATCGTCCCATGAGATCCCCCTTTACTCGGCCTCACCACCCACCGCTGTTACCTGCATGGACCGCAGCTGGTTTTGTCTTTGTTCTGAGAGTCTGCCCGAACCACAGCAAGACTTCAAAGAAAAGGTAACACTTCCTTTCTTTATATTTCAATTGAGCCGGACAATTTTAATGAAATGCACTGTAAAAACAGAGGCCTTTCCTTCTTTTCATGTCTGCGTGCAAACCTGCTTGTCCTTTCTGCTCAATTGAAAGGAAAACACATTGATGAGTTTGCTGTGGATTTCGTACAAGCATTCGTGAAACTCTTGTTCCTTCTTTCCCATCTTGGTTACTTTTCAATAAGAGTGGCAGCTGTGCATTTATTCTGACTCCTGAGGTGGGTGCACGTGACGTCATCTGATCAGTGCGGCCTTGGGTTAGAACAGAGTCAGTAGCTGTCATATTTTAAATGACCTACAGTAGTAGACAGGCTGCTTTTAGTAGGCACCAGGCCATTAGATTAAGCACACAGAGTCACCACACTTCTATGTTCTCCAGCTTTCACCTGGTCCATTGAGCCTCCCTGCCAGATTCAAGCTGGTCGTGTGGAATGCGTGACTATGCATTTTATTGTGGTGATGCAGACCACCACACTAAAATGCGTTAGTCTAACCCCTGATGTGTGGTACTTGACAGGGCTGTATGGTGCATTCCTGCCTTTTCCCAGCTGTGACGCACAAAGTGCTGCCTAGCGCCATTCTAAGCAGGATTTTGTTTGTGCAGCAGGGATACCTTACTGCAAAAAAAAAAATCTGCCGAAGAATTTTCCTCTTTATATGTGTGCTGCTGAATGCAAAATACAGATAGAATACCAATCCTGTTGGCAACTAGTGCATGTGCACACAAGAGCCATTTCTTTCCTTGCCAGCGCTTTTTACCATTGTCGCCTGGAGATTCCATAAAAATCATCTCATACATTAAAAAAAGCATGTCGAATTTGATGAGGGTGCTGCCATCAGTCTTACATACCTGAAGTCATAGGGAATGTGAAAAATCCAAGCATCACACAAAGAATAAGTATAGCAAATGAACCATGAACATTCAGGAGGAGAGTGGCAAAGGTGTGATATGCAGCCGGCAGTGCATTTTGGAGCACACTGTTATAAATATATTACTACAGCAGCACATTTTCCATTGAAATGGCCTCTGAATGTTCGCAAACATGCAGCTTTGCTGATTCAACTACATAGCGCATAATCAGCTCTTTCACATCAGATAAAACTACAATCTTGGTTATTAATCCTGTTTAGTATTATTGTATTTGCTCCGCTTATGTCATTTTGTTTCATCGTCTAGCCCATTCTTCATTACCCCATGTTTATAAAGGATCTGTTATGTGTGCACTATTTGAATCAATGCCTATTAGATTCCCCATTTGAGTCTTTTGTGATCTGTGACCCTCCTTCCCCTCAAATTGTAAAGCGCTCTGATATCCTTCAAGATCAAGTTTGCGCTATATAAAACTTTACAAATGAATAAAAATAAATAAGTGACTTCAGAACTGTTGTTTAGGCCTTGTACTCTCAGCACTGGTTTGTGGTAACCCTGTTCCATGGCCTCCTTGACTTTACAATGGCGTTCCATTAAGGACATCGTACTTGCACAGCACATCTCATCCAGGGCTTGATGAAATATGATCACATCATTCTTATCCCGATTCTTGCCTGCAGCACTATGTTCAAAATCAGCTGGACCATTTACAAAGGCATCATGACCAGTACCACCACTGTTGTACTTCCAGAATGCATTGTAGATTTTCTTTATTCTTCTAGGGCCATATGTATCATCAAACTATTTTGCATTTCCTAAATAGCGAATGTTAAGGAATCGCTATTTAGGAAATGCAAAATGGTATGTATGAACAAAATTGCTTTTTATTTGCGATTCCTTAAGCTTCCTTATTTGCGAATTTGCATTTTGCGAATTCGCAATTAAGGAATAATTTTCAATGCATTCCTATAGGAATGAATGCAAAATAATTAATAAATTGCGAATTCGCAATTTGCTAATAGCAATTTGAGAATTATTGCAAGGGTGCAGGGGTGTCTCAAAGAAACCCTGATGCACCCCTGAAAAGAACATGTGTGTGCATATGGCGCACATACATGCCCTATGGGCATGTGTGTGGATCATATGCCACCTTTAAAAATGCCAATTTGTGCATTTTTGGAAGAATTCGCAAGTTACCATCTACTGAAAGTTGGTGGTAATTTGCGAATTCTTAAACAAAATTTGCAAGCTAAAATTGCTACATACATAGCAGTTAAGGAATCGCAAATTTGCGATTCCCTAAATGCTATGGAAAAATAAGGAATCGCACAAGTTTGCAATTCCTTATTTTGGGAATGTTTCCTACATTCCAAAACGTGCAAAATGGCCGTTTGCGAGTCGCAAAGGCCGAAAGTCGGCAAATTTCGGCCTTTGCGATTCAAAAACGGCTTGATACATATGGCCCCTATTGTTACCTTGTTTACTTTAGCCGAGTGTTTCTTCCCTTTCTACCCCTGCTTTGCCACATCATTATAGTCATCAACCTATCCCTGAGGTCTGTACCCTTGACGTCACTGAGCCTACTCGGCACTTGCGGCAACCCCGTTATCGGTCCAGTCCTGTATTAGCATCCTCGCCTGTGGGCTTATTGTAACTTTAATTATTAAATACATTCTTATCATATGGCGTGCTGCCTTTTTCCCCCCCACAACAATTTGGCGATGAAGGTCAACAAATCATAGGCCCCTGTAAGAATGAAAAAGGACAACATTGAATTCGAAGTAATTTACTGCCAGAACATCGTGGACGGAGGGCACGCACGTTGAAAGAATCAATTTTAAGAATAAGTAAGTGCGTGAGTTACAAATAATGCATTGCGCGTAAAGTTTGTCACAAGTGCCCAGCAAAAGAAAAATCCTGCCAGGGAGGCTTGCTTGAGCGCTGCAGTGACGTATTCAAGGAATCCAGAAATATCATTGGATATAAAATAACGCTGACAACTAGCTCAGAAACAGGACTGGCTATAGGGAGAATACTGTGAGTTTTCGCCGAAGAATTGAAGTATTAAAAACATATGATAAAGAGTAAACAAGGAAAAATAGCAATTTGAAACAAAAATAATATAAAGATAAAGAATAAAACACAGAAATAATGGCACAGAGTAACAATATATGTGTGCCTCCCCACTTCTTGGATTAACCAGGAAAACCACCAATGAAGTGGAAAAGCTGGCTAAGAGCCTTTAAAAATTATATAATTTCAATTGATGGGAAACAATATGAAGCAGAAAGGAAATAAGCTTTACTTTTTGGACACCTCGGAAATGTTGGACAAGAAATATTCGATAGTCTACCAAAATATGAGAGTCCGCCTGGTGTTTTTATTCCATTAAATGAATACCAGGAGGCAATAAAAAGACTTGAAATTTTTTTTTCAGAGGAGAGTAAGGTAATGGTTGGCAGGCATAAATTTGCCCTAAGGAAACAAAGCGAAGAGGATACAATTGAGTAATATATTGCAGCTTTGCGCGTTTTGGCAAAAGATTTCAAGTTCGAAGAAATGACTGACATTTACATAAGAGATCAGCTAGTGGTTTATTGATACTCTATAAAAATACAGGAAAGACTGCTTGCCTGTAGAAATCTAACATTACAGGAAGTAGTGGACATTGCGAAGAGCATTGAAAGGTCATTGATTTCTACGAAAGAACTGTCAAATGCAAGAACTAATTCTAATGTTTTTTACCTACTGGAGAAGAAAAGAAGTGAGGAGAGGTCCTATGACAAAACAAAGAGTAACAAGAAAAATGAAGGAAAATGGTTAAGTTGTTTCAGATGTGGGTCACATGAGCATTTGGCTGATTGCAAAACATGCCCTGCTATAGGTAAAAAATGCCTAAAATGTAAAAAGTATGGCCATTATACTACATTGTGTAAAACAAAGAGGAGTTTGAATCAGGTAAAAGTGAATGCCATAAATGATTTTGAAGATGAAATGTGTGCCAATATCGTCTTATCTGTGGATATTGTTGATGGAAAGATAAAAGGACCTATAGGAGAAGTATTTATTGATGATATTACATTAAATGTTACAGCAGATTCAGGTTCACCAATAACAATAATTTCCGATACTGTATTCAAAGAAAAGTGGAAGAATGTTGAGTTAAACGAAACTGATGTAACCCAAAGGCTTTTGGGGAGTTCGATATGGATATGGTAGGATACTTCCATGATACTCTTACATTCAAAGGAAGAACGATTGAAACTAAAATGTATGTAGCTGTACAGGGACGAAATGTAATAGTATGGAAAGATTTGGCAAGGCTAAAAGTTATCTTGAAACCCGGAGCAGAAGACCCTATCATTTTAGAGGAGGAGTATGTATGTACCATACAAATTGAAGAAAAATGTGCAAAATTAGAAAGCATATTAGAAAATCACAAAGAAGTTTTAAAAAATGAAATAGGATGTGTAAAAGGTTTCGAACATAAAATTAAACTTAAGGAAGGTGCCATTCCTGTGGCACATGAGGTAAGAACGGTCTCATTGTCTGTGAAGGATGAACTTAAAGTGCTTCTCGATAAGTTGTGTAGTGAGGGAGTCATAGAACCAACTGATTCCTCCGAATGGTTGCCATCAATAGTCGTTGCTAAGAAAAAGAGAACAGGCGAGATCAGATTTTGTGGGGACCTTAGGTCACTCAATAAAAATATAATTGATAATTGCCACCCGTTACCGAAAATCCAAGAAATACTAACATCTGTAGCTGGATCAAAATATTTTCGCTGATAGACTTGAGATCAGCGCATCATCAAGTGAGTTTGTCTGAAGAATCCAGGAATTTAACTACATTTGTAACCCCATTTGGGGCGTTCAGGTACGTAAGGCTACCATTCGAATTATCATACGCATCAAGTGTATTCCAAAAACTAATGGACATGTTGTTTGGTGGAATTAAAGGCATAGAAACCTTTCAAGATTACATTTTAATTCATGCAAAAACAGAAAAAGAGCACTGCGAAATATTAAATGAGGTGTTGCAGATACTAAAAGGGAAAGGAATGACTGTATCTAAAGACAAGTGCAAATTCATGCAAATAAGTATCGAGTATTTAGGCCATGTACTGTCATCAGAGGGAAGAATAAAGCCAAAAAATGATTTATTAAAAGCAATAAGAGAAGCTCCAACACCTTGTGATAAAGAAACCCTAAAATCATTCATGGGACTTAGCCAATATTACGCTAGATTTATAGAAGGATATGCAGATAAAGTTGAGGCACTGAGAAAACTACTGCGTAAAGGTGAGAAATATCACTGGGGCAGTGAACAAGAGGAAGATTTTAAAAATGCTAAAGACAGTATATGTAAAGCACCTGCTCTACAACCATTTGCTCCGACATTAAAAAATATCATAACTGCTGATGCTAGTGCAAAAGGTATTGGCGCTGCGTTTTGCCAAAGGCAAGGTCAAAAGGAGAATACCATTGCGTTTATCTCTCGAAAACTAAGTAAAGCAGAGAAAAACTATAGTACCATCGAGAAGGAAACGCTAGCATGCGTATGGTCTGTGGAAAAGTTGAAAATGTTCTTGTGGGGAAAGGAGTTTGAAATAGTTTGTGACCATAAACCGTTAATTTACATGATGGAGGGATATGGTCATGTTAACCAAAAGGCGAGTGCAAGATTAATAAGACTACAATCTAAGTTACAAGAGTACAATTTCAAAATGTATCACATAAAAGGAGGATTAAACTACAGAGCAGATTGTTTGTGAAGGTTGCCAGTCAATGATTGTGAGGAAGGAGTTCTAGATGATACGGAACGTGTAGTTGCACACATTGATGCCACAATTATACGTGAAGGATCCATCTCTGAGAATGAATGGATGAACAGTCAAAAAGAAGATCTTATCATACAGAGAGTTGTTAACTATATACCTAATGTATGGCCGCCAATAAGGGAACATAAGTGATGAACTGAGACCTTTTCAACAAGTCTGCGATGAATTGACTATAGATAATGGATTCCTTGAGAGACATGACTTATTTGTGCCACCCCTAAAATTAAGAAAGAGACTAATACATCTTGCACATAAAGTAGCGCTGCAACTAAAAACATCTTGAAAAAATACTATTGGTGGCCAGGTATAAGCAATGATGTTAACAACTATGTCGACAAGTGTGAACAATGCTTGAAGGCTGACAAGCATTGGAGAGTGAGTAAGAGTGAAATGCAAATGGTCGAAATACCTGATGGACAATGGACAAAAATTGCCATTGACTTCTCGGGACCTTTTAATGTCCTGCCTAATGAATGTAAATATTTGGTTGTTTCAACTGATTATTTCACTAAGTGGGTGCATTATGAATTTATACAAAATGTAACAACTGATGTTGCGATACAATTTTTAAAGAAAATATTTGCATTAGAAGAACAACCTAAGATTTTAGTCTCAGACAACGGAACACAACTTGTGTCTAGAAAAATGAGTGAGTTTTTGGTAACCCTGGGTATCAAACAAGAGAAGACACCACTGTACAGACCCAAGTCTAATGGGCAGGGGCAAAGAGTGAATAGGTTCCTGAAGGAAGGGGTTCAGTTAGCTGTAGCATCTAATTTACCCATTAGGGACTATTTAAAATATAAGGTAAGCACATACGATAACACCACTAATGTAATAACCAAGCACACCCCTTTTTACCTAATGAGGGGGGGGGGATGTAACACAGCTCTTACACCTAATTACCATGAATGGTATAACAAGAACGCTGTAATAAACACTATGTGCAATGAAAATAGTGAAATTAGGGAGAGAATAGTAGATAAACAAAAGTATACCAAGGCTTACTCTGACATGTACAACAGAGCCAAAGAGTAGACTGTAAAGCAAGGTGATTGGGTCATCATAAAAAACATTTAGAGTACCTAAAGGTGAGTCTACCTTCAACGTTCCTATTTGTGTCGAAAAAGTATCTGAGGGTGCTGTTTACCTTGGAAAGAAAGGATGGTGGAACAAAAGTGATATTGTACCATTAAAGAATGGCCAAGAAAAAATCATAATGAAAGGGCGATCTGAGCAACATGAAACTTTTAATGACACTTTATTAGATTCTAATGAAGATACGTCTTGTAATCAAAGTTTCTATGATGATTATGACAGTCCATCTTCTATTTTTTTTTAAACAAGCAATTCAGAACCTGTGGAGGAAAGTAGTTTACTTACCAATGAAACTTGCAAAGAAAATTAGCAGGCTGGTGCTTTGTGTAATGAAAGTGATAAAAGAGTTGTTACTGGAAATGCAAATGTCATGCTTGGTAAATACAATGCTGAAGAAAAGAGTAATGAGGAACTTATTCACACTACGTGTGGAAGATGTGTCAGAATTCCAAAACAGTTTGATGACTTTGTAATGAATTAGTTTTTCTTTGTTCAGGAAAAAAAGGAGATGTTGTACTTCCAAAATGTATTGTAGATTTTCTTTATTCTTCTAATGTTACCTTGCTTACTTTAATCAAGTGTTTCTTCCCTTTCTACCCCTGCTTTGCCACATCATTATAGTCATCAACCTATCCCTGAGGACTATACCCTTGACGTCTCCCAGCCTCCTCGGCACTTGCCGGCAACCCCTTTATCGGTCCAGTCCTGTATTAGCGTCCTCGCCTGTGGGCTTCTTGTAACTAATTCTTAAATAAATTCTTATCCTATCTTTACTGGCGTGCTGTCTTCTTCCCCCCACAACAACCACCTATGGGGCTCACTAGCTCCTCCTTTCGGGTGAATCTCGGCATACCCACAGACAAGACACCATCAGACTGCAAAGTAGGGCCCTGATATTAGTATAGGTGGTTCTTATCACACCACAGGATACATTCTTTATCGAGTGCGATAAATACCAGCTAATACAAGTTATTTACAAATAACATGTAGACTTTGGTGTTTAACTCACCAAAATCCACATGATATAGTAAGTACTGTTAAAATTCCACCAGTGTAATCTGTCGAAATTTGATGATTGCTGAGTTTTTTAACGCATCTGATAATTATCGGGTGTGTTAAATACCTAACAACCCATAATTCCAGAGCGTGCATCAGAATTAAAAGCCCAACTCGTCATCAGGCCCTACAAAGTGTAATAAAGAAGAAGAAGAAATGCAAATGACAAATACATACATGATTGAAAAAGTAGTATATATTTGCACTTTATGATGTAGCATCCCTGATGTTGCATGTTATAGCTGTGCACTGTAATACAGTACATAAGCGCTTACTCCTTAAAGAGTGTATCGATGGGCCGATGTACTAGTGGCCAGGCCACTTTAGTGTATGGCACAGTTAGGAGGGTGAGTGTACATGGACACCATGCTTGGCCTTGTTGGTCCTTTTGGGTGGCACTTTAGAATGTAAGTTACTCAGTTGAGGGGCAGATTTCGTTAACAGCAAAGTGACGATGAGGATGTCCCTCAGGGACCAGTCACCAGTGATTGCCTGGGAATAGGATAGGTGCCCACTAGTTCCATCCTGCTCAGCTAGATGATCTATTTCTGTGCCACCATCTCCCTTAATCACTCTGATAAAAGAGGTGACACTATACCCGCTGGTGATGTGGAGCGCTGAACTGTATCTAGCAGGATATAAGTAAGTAGGCACGCAAGCTGACCCATCTTACATGACTTCCAACCCCATAAGTAGATCTGACGACAGAACAGTCTGCAACCTAAATTGGTGGTCTGGAAAGAAATATAAGATCCTGGTTTAAAAATCCCTGCAACTGACTCACCTTTATAATCCATGAGAGATGACATTTGAGTTTAATCTCCTCTGGATAGACCCACAGATGAGTCACTGTCCACCCAGGAGAAGGTCCTTTGTTTATCTAGACCATGGTGGGACCCCAGTGCAGGAAGACTGAAGAACCTGGGGAGCTTGGCATGAGTAAATTCAGACTCATCCTGATGTAATTATTTTTGCTCTTGAGTATAAATGTACATACCAGAGGGACCTGTATGAGTATGATCCCTGATTGAGAATTATTTTTGTTTGGCTCATGGTGTGAGGATTGGATCAGCCTTGGACCTCATGTTCACCACTTTAGGTTGAGCACTCTTGGTTCATCCTACGAAAGAGGGGACGAAGCCAATTCTGAACTGTAGACAGAAGTGTTAAAAGGGACTAAAGCATCACTGAACTAGTACTTTACATTTGTGGAGTGCTATGAAGAACCATTGAAATAATACTGAATGACTGAACAGTGAAACTGCATCTCTATAATAGTACTGTATTAACCCACTGTATGACACAGGATCACTAAGATAGCACTGCATGCCTGAACAACTTATCCCAATATCATTTAAAAATGTATGTGTAGCTTGAAACAATATAACTGAAGCAGCACATTCTATCAGTGACATGAGACAGTGTCACTGACGTTGTACTGTCTACCAGTGAAGTGTGATATTGTATCATAGAATTAGTATTGTACGGCGTGAGCGCAGCTTCCCTCTCAACAATGCAGGTCACAGGAGACAGGCAGGCTGGCGGTTTCAAGTTGACATTGGCAACTTGCTTCAGTGCAAGGCCTTGGTGACATCCTAGAAGTCTTGAGCTCCAGAGCTTTCAGAGGGACAAACCTGAAATCCAAGCCAGATCTTGGTTCAATGTCAGCGACTTGACTGTCCACGACAGGCCGCTCAACTTATAGAGCTTTTTTCCAAAATGTCTTCAAAGTTCTCCAAACTTTTGGAACTTCTTCCAGAAGGTCCTTTTGGGGTTCCAGTGTATACACAACACCAATCCAAGGTTCTAGAAGCTCTGAGCTGCTCATTTGGATTGTGGGACTACCTCGCCTTCCAGCTGGGGTCTTCTTTCTGGAGATTATGCAGGTGGAGCTCTTTTAACCTGTTGCTTTCAGGGAGTCCAATCCTTCAACTTTCAAAACCAGGCAAAGTCCTTTTGGGGCTGAAGACCAAAGTGTGCAGCATGTGCAGTCCTTATGAGTACACTCCTCTCTTGCACAGTCCAAGGGTACAGCAAGGCAGTACTTCTGTTAGATTTAGGAAGGGATCTGAGTTGCTGGGCAGCTCTCCCATATTTATCAAGTGTTCCTGGGTGACAAGCAGGGGGGCAAATCAGACCGATGAGGTACAGGGTGCCACCCAGAAGTATGACAGCTTCCTCCAAAGTGTGACACTTTTTTCTCCCAGGAAGCTCTAGTCCTTCAAAATCCAAAATGGTGAAACTCTCTTTTGGAGGTTAAGATCTGGCTAAGCCAACTCAATGGGGTGGTTAAGTTTCCCTAACACTCCCCTTCAGCCCTTCTTGTAATTCAATTACTGGGTCTCCTGTCTGGCTGTGGAAGGGAGGCTGTGTCCTGTCCTGTCATTTCCCCTTTGAAGACCAGTTTGGCTCCCAAGCCCCCTTCCTGGCCTTTTCTTTTCATCATGCTGATCTCCTCCCACAACATGTTCTTTGTCTCTATGCAGGCCTCTTCACACCTCGTCAAAGCAGGCTGGCCAACCAGGTGAGCCTGCTGGAAGGCTGGATTTTAGTTCATCAGAAGAGAAAATTCTATTACTTCTTTTCTGTGATAGTAATAATAAATCTAACTGTGGCAGGTTGCTGGATTTATTCGATCATTTCAATGCTTTGGAATATGTTTTTAGCATTCTCCGATCAATATTTATACTTGATTAAAGTATTCCCATGTTACGCTATGGAGCCAATGTGCTACAAGAAGGGGAAACAAAATGTCGCAGTTTTTCCCTCACCAGGGGATATAAAAACATCTTTCATAATGTCCCTGCTTATAGTTGCAAGGCACCCTACACCTAGGGCACCTAGGGGAGACCTTAGGGGTGATGTAAAAATAGGGTTGTTTAAGACTTTGGAAGTACCTTTAATTCCAAAATCGAATTTGCATATTTTGTGGTATTAAAACCGGCCTGCAGAGCAGGCCTGCCTTTTAAGGACAACAGGAAAAACATGAGTGCACTCTTAAGTGCATTAAATCTGCTGGACCTCTAAACCTACATGCTCTACCATATACTAGGGGCCTATAGATAGGTTGTCTGAACCTATTGTAATTACAACTAGTTACCATGCACTTTTAATCACAGCACATGCCATGGGTCTGGTTAGCAGAGTCCAGGGCACAATCAGAATAACAGCATCTAGTACTTAAAGTGGAGGGACACTGGAAAAAGCCCTGGTTTGTCACAGCATGTACTAAAGTGATGAACATTTTGGTAAGCGTGGGCGTAAAATCCGTTTTGCGGGCGAATTTACGGATTATTGACGATTTCGCGATTTGTGAACCGCGCGAATTTACCCAATAATCCACAAATTTGCAAGCTGCGAATTATTTTGCTTGGTCGCGCTTGAAAAATACAATATCACGCGCGCGGCGTTGACTCTGAGCCTGTCATGTTGTTTTTCTCCCGGTTTTGCGTGTGCTGTGCCATTTTCGATCTTGCTGCATGATCGCGCAAGAGTTTTTCGAATGCAATTACGTCATCGTGGCTTACCATCTTGGACAGCGAGAGTTTGACAACGCGAGTACGTCATAAAGACCTGCGAAGGCGCGCAGCTGACTTTCGGCGGGAGGATTGAACAGATCGCGTTCCCGAAATTGCCAAAATTGCAATTCTGCACAAGAAATCCACCGCAGGAAGCATAACCCCTGTGAAAATGATGATTTTGATCAGAATAACTCCTGAGATTGACATTTGGCTGCACTTTTTGGTGCAGGAGTCCATTTTTTTTGGGGGGGGGGGTGGGAGGAAAAAAGTGACCCAGAGTCTCCAACTTCCTGTTCCTGTCCAGCAGGCTCCTCCCAGTGCTTTGTCCATGTTTCGATCACTTTTCATTTGGCTGTTGAGCTGGAAGGATTACTTTTTCTGGCTGATGGTGGATATTTGTATTTGAGGACTTTTTGGACTTTGGAGTTTGGATCACTTTTGAACTTGAGATTTTACAAGTAAGTTGCTGTTGTTTGTTTGGGGCATTGTAGTTAAGGCTACTCCTATTCTAAAACATTTTTCACAACTTTAAGAAAATATATATTGTGGTGGGTAGCTAGCCACAGTATCCAGTAGGCCCAGGGTTAGTCATGGGTGCATGATACAACTGTTTCTGTGATTTTTTTTAAACGTAATTCTCATTTATGTCATGGAATTTTAGCTCAGTGTTATATGTTGTTTTTTGTTTTAATTTTGGGATGCCTGTAAAGCCTCACTAGCCAGTAGGCCCAGGGGTACTGAGTGGTGCATGGGCCTAGTCTTTCTCTGGGGTGTCTTGAATTTAAACATCATTGAGGGCATGGATGGCATGGGATTGTGGTGATTTTTGAGGGTTTTTCGATTTTTGGGGGTGTTGTTGGGGCCTGGCCATGTGGGTGGGGGCCATCTTGAGGCCTGGTACAGGCAGGGCCTGGCCATGTGGTGTGGGTCAAGGGGCCATTTTGAAGGCAGGCAGTGTGCTCAGGCCTGCAAACACTTTGCCTTGCTTTCAACCATTATGCCCAGTTGTACTCAGTGGTGCTTGGGCCTAGTCTTGCTCTGGGGTGTCTTGAATTTAAACATCATTGAGAGCATGGATGGCATGGGATTGTGGTGATTTTTTAGTGTTTTATGACTTTTTGGGGTGTATAACTGGCTTCCATTGCTTTTAGGTGCACAAGAGAACCAGCAGTGCCAGGAGGAAGTCCTGCAGCGGTGTGTGCAGCACAACTTCACGTGTGGCCACAGACAAGACAACTCTGCAACTCGTGCAACTGCGGCCTGCTGTTCTGACATCTCAAGAAGATGGCCCCAAAGAAAGTTGGCCGCAGCGCCGCAGCGAAAAAAGTCGCCAGTGCCGCTGCCAGTTAGAAGGAGCAGAAGAAGCAAGTGGCACCACCTACCAAGGAGACTGGTGTGCCCACCTACACCTTTTTTGGGAAAAAAAACTACGCCTGCAGCAGCAGCGGTGTCCACCGGGGACCAAGCTGGAAGCAGCACCTCCGCTTCATTGGGCTCAGTGCCCCTACGCCAAGTTAGGTCCAAGACAACCATGAGTGCTGCTGCGGCAGCCACTTTGGTTGTTGAATCACCATCGACCAGTGATCTTGGCTCATCACAAGAAAGTACCATCCAATAAACGCCGGGTGTAACTCAGCTGATGAGTGTTCAACAAACACAGCCACTAACACAGGTGCAAGTAGTCCAAGCCCAAGTACATGGGCAAGGAGAGGCGCAAATACAGCCGCAAGGAGAGGTGCAAGTAGAGGCGCAAGTACAGCCGCAAGGAGAGGCGCAAGTAGAGGCGCATGCACAGGTGCATGGAGAGGTGCGACTAGAGGTTCATGGAGCGGCACAACTGCCTACAACGGTTGTTCCTCCAGAAGTAGGGGCACAT
This sequence comes from Lissotriton vulgaris, assembly GCF_964263255.1. Classification (NCBI taxonomy): domain Eukaryota; kingdom Metazoa; phylum Chordata; class Amphibia; order Caudata; family Salamandridae; genus Lissotriton; species Lissotriton vulgaris. Next base: position 430,899,458 of record NC_141699.1, on the reverse strand, counting down.
CAGGAAATTGCTATTCAAGAGGAGGTATTCGACGAAGCCACTCCTCCTGATGATGATTATCCATTTTCTTCTAGATCCCCAGCAAGAAAAAGGTCAAGGAGGGATACTAGAAGTTCTTTTTCAAGCCCCCTTCCTTCTGATGATGCTGATGTTGATTGGAACCCACCAATGCTTTCTGAGAGTGAGTCACCCCATGATGAGCCGACAAAGGTAGCTAAGCCTAAAAGGAAGGCTCCCGCAAAGGCTCTACTTATGGGTGATGACGAAGAACAAGAAGTGGTATGTTCTGCTGCTGATGAACAGTCTGATGATGACCCAGTCATCACAGTCGTCACTCCAGCCCCAGCAGGCATGCAGCAGACAGACATTTTAACCCTAGCACGGATGGCTGCTGAGAGGGATATGGGCGGCGTGGCACTGGTACCACCAGCGTTCAGTACAACACCAACACGACCTACAGCTTCCATCTTTTTTAGTCAGAAGGGCCGGCATGGACCTCCATCCAGCTCGACCTCAAGTAGTGGTGCTGTAAGTGAACAACAGAAACAAATTCAGCCACGCCCATCCTCCACTTTATCTGGCATTGAAAGTCAAAGTAGCAGTAGCACCTCCACCACCAGCAGACATCACCAATCCGCAGTTTGGGACTTCTTTACTGTTAGCGCAAAGGCGGAAAACGTGGTCATTTGTTCGATTTGTAAAACATCAGTTAGTTGGGGTAAGCTTAGTACCAACTATGTTACCGGAGGCCAGAGAGGTCATCTCAAGTTACACCACTCTATCCAGTGGGAAGCACACATGAGGAAGATCGAGGAAACCAAAAGAAAGAAAAATCCAAATGTATCCCTTGATATTGAATCTGATGATGACGAGAATCTGATTGTGCAGGGCGGAAGTGAAGAAGCGACAGACATTTTTTCTGGTACACCCAGTACCCCTGGCAGCAGCACTGCAGTGGTATCGCCCACACCCTCTACCCCTGCAACATCTATGAGGCACACTAAGAGTGCTGGAGAGATACCAATGCGAAAAACTACATCAATGGGCCTAACTGGTTTGAAAAGGTCATCATCATCATCATCACGTAAAATTATCCAGCCCACCATTAGAAGCATGCTTTGGCCGGAGGCGCCATTTGAACGCAACCACCCAACGGTACTTCTGTATAATGCGAAGCTTGCTAAATTGCTAGCGCTGGTCCTTCTCCCTTTTTCGTTCGTGGAAGGGGTGGGGTTTCTAGAATTAGTGGCAACAGTCTGCCCTAAATGGAAGGTTCCTAGCCGGTCCTATTTTGGCAGAGTTGCGATTCCAGCACTACATCAAGATGTGCTGGAGTTGATTGGGGCAGCTTTGCAGAAGAGTGCTGTTCACACTATCTACTTGACAACAGACATGTGGACCAGTTGCCAAGCTCTTGATTACATGTGCATCACTGCACACTGGGTCTCTTTTGCTGGGTCTTTTGCAGGGGTTAGAGACAAGTCAAGTGCAGTTGCTGACCTGGACACAGTTTTTCAAGCTTCTCGGAAACATGCAACATTAGCCATGTTTGCCATGGCGAAAAGTCATACTGCAAAAAACATTTTGGATGAGTTTAAAAGTAAGGTCTCTGAATAGCTGGAACCAAGAAATCACATAGTGGGTTATGTTTCCACTGATAATGGGAGTAATATAGTTAGGGCAATGCAAGACGGTGACTATTTCAGAGTGCCGTGTTTGGCGCACTGTATAAACCTGGCTGTTCAAGATTTCTTGAAAACTGAACCCCAAGTCAAGAAGTTACTGTTTATGTGCGAAGAATCTGCACACATTTCAGCCATTCTTTTAAGGCCCGGAAGCAGCTGAGGACCTTTCAACATGCACGTAAAGTGCCAGTCAGAGGACTCATCCAGGAGGTGGCAACACGTTGGAACTCAATCTTTTACATGCTTGTGCGTCTGGATGAGCAGTGCATGGTAATCATGACTATATCTTTACGTAGGTTCTATTGACCTGAGGCTAGAGTTGGAGGAATGGCAGCTAGTTAAAAGCCTGACAGACATGCTTCGTCCTTTTGAGGTCTTCACGCGTGAAGTCAGCAGGGAGGACTGTTGTTTGAGCAAAGCTATCGCATTGTTGCGCATGCTAGAGCACCAACTGAAGGCGGTGTCTTCAACGTTGAGAGATGAAGGTGGAAAGCAAGCTGCATATCTGTTGGTGGAGAACTTATTAAGCCGCTTAGTTGCCAATGAAAGGCTTCAAAAGAAACATCCAGAACAACATTACATTTGTGCCACTATTCTGGATCCACGGTACAAAAAGGCAGTGGCCAGCAAAGCATTCATTCCTTTTGATGAGGCAGATGTTTCAAAGTACAAACATTGGATAGCTGTGTCAGCCAGACGGTTCAAAAAAGATCGGCAGAGAATTCAAGGAGCCGTCAGAAGTCCAACTGAATCAGCAGGTGATCCAGCGTCAAGTTCCACTTCTGAATCTGTGGCCGAAGGGAGTCACTTTCCCTCACAGCCGTTAACGACACCAGCAGCAACCCTATCATCATCCTCACCTGCACCAGGCCCAGCCACAATATTTGAGTTGATGGTGCAGGCCTATCTGGATGAGCCAACACAGGTCTTTGTTCATACGAACCCATCGCTGTATTGGTAAATGAAAATGGCTCTATGGCCACTGATCGCCAACCTGGCTCTAAATTATTTGTCTTGCCCACTCGCAAGCGTGTCTTCTGAACGTGTTTTCAGTGCTGCTGGTGCCATTGTAACTTCAAAAAGGTCCTGGCTCTCGGCCAAAAATGTGGAGCGGTTAACACTGATCAAGATGAATCAGCACTTGATACCACCAGATTACAAAGTACGTGAATGCATGCAGGATGAAGAGGATACCGACTTAGGTGACAGAAATTCTTCTCTGTTACCTGACCTACTACCGTCTCAAATCATGGAGTTGGAGGACGAGCTCTACTTCCCTGACACCGAGCCCTGAAAATAACTTCCTTTTTTTCCTCCTTATTCACTTTTATTCCTGTGTGTCTTTCTTTGTTTTGCAACTTTTACCACAACAAAACTACAATCACCTAATCACAAGTCCATCAGCAGCACTGTCTTCATCTTATTTTCCTTATTGATTTGAAGGTGCCTCAGTTCTGCATTCCTGAGGTTCACAAGTTCACAACTCAATCATGCTCCTTTATATTCCTCCTCCAGACTCCCCCTATCCATTTCCCTCAGCATTTAGGCCCTGTTGTTTCCCTGTCCTCAGCTGCCCAGCAAGTAGTGGCCAGCCGCCACGTTTAGGTTTTGGTGCAGTGGCGCAACCTGGACTTTGATGTAAGTTCTGTGCTAAGGTAATTTCTGTGAAATCTCCTGTGCTGCGCCTTTGAATGTGTTGATGCAACATGTGTCTTGTTCTTACATCTCTGAATGTGTTGTTTATGCATCATGTGTTCTCCTGTGCTGCACCTCTGAATGTGTTTTATGCATCATGTGCCTTGTTCTTACACCGCTGAATGTATGTTTATGCATCATGTGTTTTCGTTCCCAGGCCTATACCCCTAAATGTACCGTCATATTTAGTTGGTTGCTTTTTCCTACTACAGGTGTTCCCTGTGAGGTCCTGGTTCCCTGCATAATATTCTCCTAAGGATGGTTATGGTTGCTTAGGTGGTACTTACCGGTTACCAATAGTTACTGGTTACTGTGTGCATAGCGGGGAAAAGGAAGTGCCGCTCTGAAAACTTCGGATGGTATATTGGCGGCCAAAAGCTGGAGGTAGTTAAATCTTATACTTTTTTGGGGAAAATCATTGCAGCTAATCTGAGTGAGAGGCCTCATATTGAACATAGCTCTCGGAAAGCCCTCACCCATGGTAAAGGCTTAAATTCCCTTTACTTAGCGACCGGGAAAAGACATTTTGCCTGCATGCTGGAGGTCTATAGGGCTAAGATCCCCACTACCCTACTCTATGGCATCGAACTTGTAGGGTTGAAACATTGGGATTTCTGTCATAAAATTCAAGGGAAACTCCTGAGATCCTTATCCTCACTAAACACTAATTGCTCTCTGGCTGCTTGTAGACTCGAGTTTGGTCTTAGGAGCAGTTGGGTGCAGGGATTATGTGCCTTGGTAAGTTGGATGGTTTCCCTAGCTATAGCAGAACCGGGGACGATGAGAGCCCTACTTAAAAATGAATTATTGGGCAACTTTAAAGAGTTTTCACAACTTGTAAGGAACTTTAGAAGAGCGGTGACTCTTTTGAAGTTAGATGAAAGTGTTTTGTTCCTGCACTCACAATCTCAACTAAAATTCCTTTTAAAACAGGCATCGTGGGAACTAAGCTTTCTGACAGATAAGAATATAATACAAGGAAAAGGGGGTTGTGATTTCCTCCTTAACTCATATGTCGTCAAGAAAGCCCAACCCTATGCTATATGGAATTTGCCCCATGGCATCAGAAGATTATGGTTCCTTCTACACTATGATTTATTACCTTTAAATGTACTTCTATCCAAATGGTATGGATCGTCCCAAATGTGTAATCTCTGTAATCTGAGTATACAGGATCGTATGCATGTTTTGCTGACCTGCCCTGCACTCCACACATTGCGCCTTAAATGGCTAAAACCTATATGTCTCCGCTTAGGTATCCTTAATGTGAATACTTTTGTTCAATCCTTATATTGGCCTCCGAATGAAATGTTCTGCTTCTATATTTTTAATTTTCTTAAAGGTTTTTTAGCTATTTATTAATATGTTATTGGATTGGTTTAACCCGGCTTTTTGATGTATTTCTGTCAATGGACAATCCATGGATTTGATTTAAATATGTTTATAGAACATTATGCTTTTTTAACTGTATTTGTTTTGAATTCGTTGTATGTATTTTTATGTGGCCCTCGTTGAGAGCCAAAACATAATAAAAATAAAATTGAAAAAAATTGAAAAATACTGGTTGTGTGCTAAAGTGATTTATACTCTATGTTCTAAGTGCTAATTCTAACAGTATTTCTAGTTATAAAAGTGCTGATTCCCGACAGTGGTACAGGTGGCCCTGTCTTGTACATATCCCCTGTAAATTCTGCCCGTGCCTGTTGGCACATTGTGTAGTGTGTGTTTTTATCTAATGTGTTTTGGTGTAATACAAAGGCTATTTTTATACATAACCTTGTGTGGAGTTTCCTTAGTGGTGGTCCTTGGGTGCTGTTGCTGGGGGTACATGCGCAAACACTTAACTCACATTGCCTCCGAGTTCAGCCTTACTGCTCATGCTACGTTACCAAGGGGGTGAGCAGGGGTTATCTTGGCGCGTAACTCCCTTGCCCTGCCCCTGACGTGGAAGTTGTGGTCTCTGACTGACTTTGGCGCAAGCCCTGGCCGGCCTGGGATCCCATTTCTAACATTGTCTCGTTCATATTGATGATGGCAAATTTTTAGGGGGGTTTGGTGTTCTTTGGTCCAGAATTGGCAGAATTTTGGCCTTTTTGGGTGTTTTGCGGGCACGTGTGTTTGGGTAAAAAGTAAGTGAAAACTAGTCGTAGGCCTTCCTTCTTCTTCTTCTTCTTCAAAGAGCGCAGTGGTTCGATTTTGTTCTGCCTTGCTGAGATTCTTGTGAATTGCTGGAACATGTGACTGTCCATGTGAGTTTCAAGAGGATCGAAGTAGTGGAAGTGCTGAAAACAGCAATGTTTTGTAAACAGCGCAATTTGCCATGTTTTGAATATACCAGTAATGCATGTATTTGGGGGGCTGTTTGGGGGGCTTCTAGGTTTCTGTGGGTGGGTTTTGGGGTCTAGGAGCACTGCTGGCACAGTCTAATGTTGATTGCATTTGTTTTTTATGCAATCCATGGTGAAAAAGGGGAGTTAGGGCCTAGCTGCAGAGCGTATTTGGACTGAATTGAAGGTAGGCCCATTTTTGCTTTTTGCCTGTTTGGGGGTGTTCTGCTTTTGGGCGGGTGGCTGCAGGGGTTTAGGGGCATAGCTCGGAAGGTCTAATATCGGAATCAAGTGTTTTGAACCAAATTGGAGGTGAAAAAGTTTTTGCGTTTTTGATCACTTGCCTGTCTTTGGGGTGCTGTTTGGGGGGCTTCTAGGTTTTTGTGGGTGGAGTTTGGGGTCTGGGAGCACTGCTGGCACAGTCTAATGTTGATTGCATTTGTTTTTCAGGAAATCCATGGTGGAAAAGTGGAGTTATGACCTAGCTGCAGAGTGTATTTGGACTGAATTGAAGGTAGGCCCATTTTTGCTTTTTGCCTGTTTGGGGGTGTTCTGCTTTTGAGCGGGTGGCTGCAGGGATCTGGGGGCACAGCTCGGAAGGTCTAATATCGGAATCAAGTGTTTTGGACCAAATCGGATGTGAAAAAGTTTTTCCATTTTCAGGAATTTCGCTCACTTTAGCGTTTTTGGGGGCCTGATCGGGGGGTTCCTGGTGTTTGGAGGGGTTGGGGGGTCTTGGAGCAACGCTGGGTATGGTTACTGTTGATTGCAAGTGGTTTGGAGAAAATCTATGGTGGCAAAGGGGAGTTAGGGCCTAGCTGCAGAGCGCACACAGAGTGATGTGGGAAATTTGCAGAAATGTGTCTGTGACCATTTTTTTGTTTTTGCTTTTTGGCTGTTTGGGGGGGGGGGGGTTAAACTTGTTTCCGCCTGGGTTGATGGGTCTGGGGGCATTGCTGTGATGGTCTAATACTGGATAAAAGTGGTTTGGAGAAAATCGGAGGTGAAAAAGTTTTTCCATTTTCAGGAATTTTGCTCACTTTAGCATTTTTGGGGTGCTGTTTGGGGGGGGGGTTCCTGGTTTTTGTGGGTGGGTTTTGGGGTCTTGGAGCAACGCTGGGTATGGATACTTTTGATTGCAAGAGGTTTGAAGCAAATCCATGGTGGCAAAGGGGAGTTAGGGCCTAGCTGCAGAGCTCGTATGGAGTGATTTTGGAATGAGGGAAAAATAATTCTAAGTGCCCATTTTTGTATTTTTGCTTTTTGGCTGTTTGGGGAGTCCCATGAATCCCTTGCTCACTGCACCATCAGGATTCAAGCAAGCCGGGCCGACGACGGCTGAAATGCCAGAAACCGGTCCCCGGAAGCTTGTCTCCTTTCCGGTGAAGAATTGGCTTGGTAGTTTGGTCTGCCCTGTTCCCATGATGCACTGGGCCAGGGACAGACTAATTTGCATATAGCCAGGTTCTGAGCTGGGATGGTGCAGTGAGCTAAATAACGGTGATGGATCAAGCCCTGATCTTTGGACTGGGTAAGAGTGGTCTGCTTAATTCAGACACTCTGTTCATCACCACCCCCTTTTCTGAATCGTTTTTGGCCACTATAGGTGTGGCAGGGTATACTCAGACATGAGTCCCTTGCTCACTGCACCATCAGGATTCAAGCAAGCCGGGCCGACGACGGCTGAATTGCCAGAAACCGGTCCCCGGAAGCTTGTCTCCTTTCCGGTGAAGAATTGGCTTGGTAGTTTGGTTTGCCCTGTTCCCATGATGCACTGGGCCAGGGACAAACTAATTTGCAAATAACCAGGTTCTGAGCTGGGATGGTGCAGTGAGCTAAATAACGGTGATGGATCAAGCCCTGATCTTTGGACTGGGTAAGAGTGGTCCGCTTAATTCAGACACTCTGTTCATCACCACCCCCTTTTCTGAATCGATTTTGGCCACTATAGGTGTGGCAGGGTATACTCAGACATGAGTCCCTTGCTCACTGCACCATCAGGATTCAAGCAAGCCGGACCGACGACGGCTGAAATGCCAGAAACCGGTCCCCGGAAGCTTGTCTCCTTTCCGGTGAAGAATTGGCTTGGTAGTTTGGTCTGCCCTGTTCCCATGATGCACTGGGCCAGAGACAGACTAATTTGCATATAGCCAGGCTCTGAGCTGGGATGGTGCAGTGAGCTAAATAACGGTGATGGATCAAGCCCTGATCTTTGGACTGGGTAAGAGTGGTCTGCTTAATTCAGACACTCTGTTCATCACCACCCCCTTTTCTGAATCGTTTTTGGCCACTATAGGTGTGGCAGGGTATACTCAGACATGAGTCCCTTGCTCACTGCACCATCAGGATTCAAGCAAGCCGGGCCGACGACGGCTGAAATGCCAGAAACCGGTCCCCGGAAGCTTGTCTCCTTTCCGGTGAAGAATTGGCTTGGTAGTTTGATCTGCCCTGTTCCCATGATGCACTGGGCCAGGGACAGACTAATTTGCATATAGCCAGGTTCTGAGCTGGGATGGTGCAGTGAGCTAAATAACGGTGATGGATCAAGCCCTGATCTTCGGACTGGGTAAGAGTGGTCTGCTTAATTCAGACACTCTGTTCATCACCACCCCCTTTTCTGAATCGTTTTTGGCAACTATAGGTGTGGCAGGGTATACTCAGACATGAGTCCCTTGCTCACTGCACCATCAGGATTCAAGCAAGCCGGGCCGACGACTGCTGAAATGCCAGAAACCGGTCCCCGGAAGCTTTTCTCCTTTCCGGTGAAGAATTGGCTTGGTAGTTTGGTCTGCCCTGTTCCCATGATGCACTGGGCCAGGGACAGACTAATTTGCATATAGCCAGGTTCTGAGCTGGGATGGTGCAGTGAGCTAAATAACAGTGATGGATCATGCCCTGATCTTTGGACTGGGTAAGAGTGGTCGGCTTAATTCAGACACTCTGTTCATCACCACCCCCTTTTCTGAATCGTTTGGGGGTCTTCTACTTGTTTTCGCCTGGGTTGACGAGTCTGGGGGCATTGCTGGGAAGGTCTAATAACGGATAAAAGTGGTTTGGAGAAAATCGGAGGTGAAAAAGTTTTTCCATTTTCTGGAATTTTGCTCACTTTAGCGTTTTCGGGGGCCTGCTTGGGGGGGGTTTCTGGTGTTTGTTGGTGGGTTTTGGGGTCTTGGAGCAATGCTGGGTATGGATACTTTTGATTGCAAGAGGTTTGACTGAAATCCATGGTGGCAAAGGGGAATTAGAACCTAGCTGCAGAGCGCGCACAGAGTGATTTTGGAAGTAGGGCAAAATATTTTTAAGACCCTGTTTTTGTACTTTTGCTTTTTGCCTGTTTGGGGGTGTTAAGCTTGTTTTTGCCCGGGTTGCCGGGTCTGGGGCCATTTCTGGGAAGGTCTAATACCGGAAAAAAGTGTTTTGGAGAAAATCCATGAGGAAAAAGTTTTTGCATTATCTGACATTTTGCTCACTCTAGCATTTTCGGGGTGCTGTTTGGGGGGGTTCCTGGTGTTTGTGGGGGGGTTTGCGAGTCTTGGAGCAATGCTGGCTATTGATACTTTGGATTGCAAGTGGTTTGAAGAATATCCATGGCGGGGAAGGGTGGATTCGGCCTACTTGCAGAAAGTGTCTTTTGAAGTATTTTTCACTTAGGGCTCGTTAGGGTTTGCACTTAGCAGCACTACAGTATTGCATGTGTTTGGGGGTGTTCAACATTTTTTCAACTGTTTTTCAACTGATTTCTGGGGTCGTGTGGAGCACTCTTGAAAAAAATGTAAACATTTGGTTGCAAGTAATTTGAAGGGAATCCATGGAGGAAAAGGTGGGATGCATTTGGGCCTACTTTAATTACAAAGTACGTTTTAGAACCATTTTCCACTAGGCCTCAGACAGGGAGCAGTATCGCACGTTTATTGAGATGGGATTGGGGGTCTTCTATATTTTTGAAACTGGGTTTAAAGGGTTTGGATTGAAAGCCCTGCTGCGAAGGTCTACTTTTGTTGTAAAAATCGCAGTTAACACTACACCTAGCTGGAGGAGAAAGATCCACAAAATTTGCCCATACTTAATTATCCTTCAAAAGGAAACTCAGAGTACGCACTTTCAAGAGTATTGTACTGTCGATTCTGAAATGGATTGTGTGACTTTTTGCACTACACAGCGGACGTACCTTTTTTTTCTCCATGGTGTTAACACTTTCTGTTTTTCAATCAACAATTACAGGCCGACTTTCAAATTGTACGATGGGAAAAAGGATGAATTCAGGCTCGACTAGAGGCTTCACATTAGCGACCCGCAATCAAGCATCCGACAGGCAGGCAGTGGACAAGGTGTCTTGTGGTCACCAACGTTGATTGACAGAGCGTCAGATGGAATGGAGGAGTACCGCAAAGAAGAGGAATGGCTGCATGCATGCAACTTCCCAAATTCAACAGGACAACTTCACCAAAACACAGTATCAGTAACTATATGCATGCTCTTATACTTTTCTTTTAAGTTATGTTATTGCTGTGAACTTCTATGAGTGTAAGTAACTATATCAATTTGTTTGCTCTCTTCTTCAATTCATCCCTCCAGCCATTATGTGGTAATGTACTAAGTTGTTCTTCCATCTGAGGGGCAGAAAGACTAGTGAAATTGCGTAATTGTTGCATGCCCTATACCTTTGACATTATTTCTTCATAGGGACTATTATAAAGTAACACTTACTTTTCTGTACACCATTACCAAACAACTTCATGCATGCAGTAGTGCATGCAATAACTTTATGTCCCTTAAAAGATTTCTAGATAATTTCGTTTCCAAAGATTTGTTTATCTCCATTGACTTGTTTGTCCATGCTGCATTGTTTTTTCTCTCTCAACAAACCTTTCCCCACAAACCCCGTTCCCATCCAATTTTCAAACCCTAACCCTCTTCCCCCGGGCTGTGTGGTATTCATTGAGGTGTTATACTACATCACAACAATTATACCACCCACTTGCTGGGAAGGATAAGGTGCAAGCAACCTCCTCAAATCAATTTTTCAATCAGCTACATGAAGAATAGGATCTTTCAATTATGGTGAAAAAGAATATTTTTCAATACATTGTGAATGTCATGCAGAACCACCATCGTCAACAATCAACATCATCCTAAAAATGTCTTACACACTGTTACGCTGATGTTTTACTCTTCTTACTGTAGCCATAAGCATCCATGCAAATCTTTTTTCCCAAAATGTATTAGTCTACTGTTCATTAAGTTCTTCTAATAATCCGCTCAGGCCAATATATGTCTTATTTCTTTGCTTTGTTTTACATATGCTGATACTGCTGCTAGTGTGGTAACACTCATACACTAACACCACAACAAAGGAAATTCTGTCCTGGATGACGCAATCACCATTTGACATGCAACCAGTGCTGTGCCAAGCTGTATTCGCAAAAATGAAACACGGGTAAGATAAGCATTTTGGGGATGTAGAATAATGGACGAGGACGAGGAGGAGAGAATGACAGTAGTACTAATAAAGTACTAGTAGACCAATTGAATTCACCTAGTCTGTTACTGCCACTTTTGAAAAATGTTGGACGGTTTAGATAATTCTTGCTGTTCTCTGGAACGGAACGGGTAAGTTGGAGGAAAGTACCAAACGTGCCGTAACCCCCGCCCAACACCACCCTAAACAAATGACATCAACAAGTACACTAGGTAAGAAAAATAAATAATTATATATTTCCCTAACAACAAAGCTAGTCCCACCCCTCCCTAACCCAAACAATTGTCCATGAGTCCTTTTTCAAATAAAAGAAACCCAACTTCCGGATCCCACCCCCCCAACAGTCTTTAAAAAAGGGGCAAGAGACATAGTCACCTCCGGCGGTGTGGGCGGTCCCGTCGGTCCTTGCGGAGGTCCCGGACATCTTTCCTGAGCTTTTCGACCGTACGCTCCAGGTGGTACACTCGGAGTCGGAGGCGGCGCATGCGTCCTAAATAGGCTCTGAGGGGGCCAGCTGCTGTTGGTCTTGCAGCTGAGCGGTGGCGGCGGGAGGCTGACCGAGCCGGGCCCCGTGCTGGAGGCTGCTGGCTGGTGGGCACGGGGGCACTGGAAGAGGTTGTGGAGGTAGAGGCCCCCTCATCCAGTTCCCGAGCACACAGCCGGCAATATTCAGCAACTATGGCCTCCACCTTGCGGGCCCTGGCCCGGACAGCCATCTCCTTTCTTGTGAGCTTTGGTGGAGCATCTAGTAAATAAAAATAATGTAACCAAGACTCGGTACCAATAACACAAAAGAAAATTCAACTGAAAGTTGTCTCACATTAATACTAGCAATTTGCAAGCACACTACAACATTTGGCATGTATTGTATCTTTACGCCGTCTTTGTAGACCAGTAACAGTGGCAGTTTCAGAAATTCTATTACCATGCAGCACCATGGACTCAATACATAGTCAGAGAGTCAGAGAGTACAGCAGCATGATTGGTTTTTTCAATACTTTGAGCGAAAAAATTACTTATAACTGAAGTTGTGGTAGCGGGCATAATACCAGCTCAGTCAGCTTGCACCCAAGAAAAAGAAACACAACCCATGATGACACAGACTTGCATTACTTTAAGCAGTACATACAGTTGGGGATAGGGAAGCTCTTACTTTTGTATTAGGGGTGGCAGTGGCCATACACGGTTACTTGAAGGGCTACTGCTCAATTAAATTTATATTTCAAACTGGCCCCACTGGCCCTTCTGTACTACAAGGAACATGAAGATTATTGTTTTCTGATTGTATCCAGCCAAGCACATGATGTCTTCAGTGCTTATATGGTGGACGAGGATGAGTTTAGGTGGATAATTGTGATAGACTGAGTGAACAACAGTGACAGTCCACCCATGATTAACAAAGCAGAAAGAAAAAAATGAACATACGGAGTGAGTGTGGTAACCATAATTGACACTGGAAGAGACTTGACTTGATATAATTGTCACTGACACAGACCATACACAATATATGCTGTGCTTGTAAAGTACTGTATTGTTACTTTAGGCAAGGGCGAGTTTCAGAACAATCATAACTTGAACTTTTTTGATTTACTCTGGGTTGCAATTCTGGGACGGACATGCTGTTCGAAAAAAGTAACACTCTTCATGCACTGAGTGTCTGCTCTACTCACTTACACCTCAGTTATATCTGTGGAAGTACAAGATAACATACAGGCTTCAAAATTAAACGTCTATCATTCTACTTAATGTCTCTACTATAACAACTTTATTTTTTCTTAAGAAGAAAGTTAGCACCTTTTTAATTTCTTTGATAAAGCACCCTCTTGAATTGCATTTGAGGTTGACCACAATGATACATATTGTTATGCTCACCACACATGGATTTTCTGATTCACCCACACAGGCAGTCACTTTACCATTTCTCCTCCAACAGTCCTTCCTTTAATTGACTCTAAGTTCTTTCCCATTTTCGATCAACTCATCCCTGCAATTTCATCTGAGATTACTTGGCTTCACGATGAAAGTTTCACAGCTGATTAGACGTCAAATTGAGGGGGCCATTGCTTACTTGAGAACTTCCACCACTAATGCAATTGATAATTCTACGGTGACTGTGTTATCTGTGATTGCCTAAAATGTAGTTCTAAATCAGTAACTGTTCTTAACAGTACAGTCTTCTTGTTGTACTGAAATGTCTATTGTGCAGTACATCATACACTCCTTTGCGATCATTCTCTAAAATGTCAAGATCTAAGGAGTATAATAACTTACCACCGTCCACTGCTGCTGCACCATCCCCCTCAGCTCCTCTAGGTGGCACTTGTGACACCGCCTCATCCGCCCCTTGAGCAGACCCCTCCGCGCTGCTGCTGGCCCCGGCACTGGTGGTGGTAGGTGCTGCATCTGATGTTGTGACGCCTATGAAATACAAGTCACATTTTTAGGTGCCATACACCACCACATATTCAGATTCATAATGGGAGAGAAATAGTGAAACAAGAAGCCACAGTTTGGGGGAGGAAGTTCACGCTTCATTAGCCGTATGATACCATGCAACTATTTTTGGCACAACTGATGAATGCTTCATCTTGAACGTGCAACATGATTCTTTGCAGACAGAACCAACTACTCCTCAAAGTCACACCACCACGAGGACTTGTGGTTCCAACAAGGTGATGGCTCCTAAGTCATGCACAGTTACTTAGGAGTTAGGAACAAGGTATGTGGAAAAGATCGAACTGCACCTATCTATCATAAACAATGTCCTATTTCTCTTCTCCATACTTCTGTATGTATAGAATAGTCCATGAAACACTTGCGGTATGGACTACGTGGTATGTACTACTATCATATCACCAATTAATAGCTTCTTCTTGCTGAACATTGACATTTTCTTGTTATAAATTGTCAAAGCACTAACATTAAAAACACTAACATATACAACAAGGGCAACAGAGAGCACTGCACTGCATGACTCTACAGCTATTGCATGATCAGAGTTTTGTTTAACACCGTTTGCCGAATGGGCAAGCTTAGCTACCTACACTGAACCACTCCGAAATTAATAATAATAGATAGTAGTAGCACGTACAGTGATGGTAGAGAGGCAGGATAAGAATGTAGAAACACAGCGTACAAGAAGATAAAAGACTAAGGGGCAGATTTACAAGGCCCTTGCTCCTCTTTTGCGCCGCCAAATCACTTTTGTGATGCAGCGGCGGCGCAAAAGATGCACCATGGTGCGGGGTATTTACAACGTGAGTCATCTGGGAGATGCATGACGTTGTAAAGCCTTGCACCTTAAGGAGGCGTGCCGCCACAGGGGTGGCCGTTCCTGCGCTGGAACGCATGCTAAAAGTGGCTGAGTGAAATCTTCAAGATTTTAATCAGTCACTTTTAGGCCAATGGTACGTCAAACCCCTGCGCCTGCTTGAAGAAGCCGAAAGGCTTGATGCAGCATTAGCAAAATGGGGCCCACCTAGAGCATTGCTGGTGCTGCCTCGCGCTTGCGCCACAACTCCAGCAATGTGACGCCTTTAAGGTACAGAATTCGTCACCCATCTGTGCCGTTTTTGAACCATGGTGCGTCGCATTGTAAATGCTGCGCATCATGGGTGGTGGGGGCATGCCGCACACTTACTTCTGGCGCATCCCTGGTGATACGCAGGGATGCTCAAGTCATTCTAAATATGCCACATAGTATTTTGTAAAAGATATTATTGGGAAACAGTTTGGAATGAGTAGACGCTATAAAAGTAAGGGAAGTATAAGTAAATTAAAAACACAAGAACTTACTGGGGCCAGCAGAGGACCTGGACTTCCTGCCCACTCTGTTCCGCCGGAGTCTGGGTGGTCTTCTGGCCCCTGGGAGGTGCTGATGATCATGAAAAAAAAAAAAACATGGATGAAGTCCCGTGAAATATTTTATTTCTTTGAACACAGTCTTAAATTATCTCGGGGAAACAAATTAGCAACAATTGCCCTACATGTATTGACCTATCTGACCTGGTCAACTAGGAGAATAGTTGTACAGTATTGCTTGATTCGCAGACCGTCTACTTGGAAAGTTAGGTACATCACTAGCTAAACCAACAACAAAACGGTTCTAGTATGACTGCCAGCACTCAGCAGCAGGCGGCGCACGTGACAGACACAATCCGTCATAATGATTGTAGAGTGCAGACCACTAAAAAATGTCCTACTACGTACTAATAACAAGTCATACTATACTAAACCTATGAATCCACCCCTATCTCTTCTTCTTAATGGCAGCAGGAGTACAAAGGAACGGCTAGACATGAGTCTCTAGTCTCACTAGCATTACGCAGTTCTGTAAAGCACTACACTCATTCATATTCAGAAAAAATGTGCACAAAGTTGCAAACAAGTAAGCATAGGAGCAACGCCACTGAGCAGGCAAGCAACTGCAAAGCTGCAGCATTCTTGATCTTTGTGAAAAAGACATATTAGCAATATAACACAGACCAGGAGAAAAAAAAGGAGTTCATAAATAGCTACTAGTGCTCACCTAGGCCAGGGATCTCCAAGCCAAGCACGTAGAGCAGGTCCTGCTCCCGGTCGAGGATGTCAGCCACGGGTGCATCGCTTGGCCGTAGGTGCGCCGAACCCTCGACTCCCTGTGCATGGCCCGGCATACCATATCCCAACGCCGGCGACGCTCCGGGAGGCCTTGCCCTTGACCGGGCCTGCCCCCTGCTGCTACGGTCTTAGGGAGGTGGCGCAAAACAAAGAATATCAAGGCGGCCACCTCCACCGCAGAGAAGATCTCCCTGGCCGTCACATCCTCAACCCTCAAACGGCCGCAAGGGAGCCGGCTACGGCTACGGAGCGCTGGCCCCTTCCCCTTGTCCTTGCTGGCTCCCTTTGCCATGGTCCTGGGCACAAGAGAAGAAGGAAAGAAATAGGTGTGAAAAAATGGAGAAAAAAGTAAGAGAGAGTTAAACAAATAAAGTAGGTAAAAAAGTAACAAAAAGTTTAAAAAAAACACAAAATATAGATGCAGGAAAATAGAAAGATAGCTAAAAAGCAAAAAAGAGCAAATAAATTTCAGAAAAACAAAAGATTGCAAAGATTCAAGACAGATTGAAAGTATAGCAAGCCCAAAACCATAGCAATGACTGGAAAACAAGATGATCGCGCCCATTGAGGACCGCGTGGGTAAGTTCACGCGATTTTTCCCGTGCGAATACGCAAAAACACGTGCGCACTGGTAATAGCGCGCCGCACACAACGCAACATCGTCAATAGCGCCCGGAAACGGAAATACGCAACGCGCACAAGATGGCAGCACCCATGTACGACCTGCATAGGCAACCTCGGTGCCCTGCAAGCGGTCCGCGAATAAGCAAAAAACCGGGCGAACACGCAAAAAAAAAGAAATCCGCAGATTCGCACGAATTCGCGGATTGCAAGTTCGATTTCGAGCAAATTTGCGCCCCGCGAATCTCGCGAAATTGCAGAAAAACGAATTTTGCAAAACTGAAAGCACTTAGCAGGTGCAAAAGTTCAAGCTAATTTGTAACCATTCCCTGTAGTGCTTCCTGAGGGGCCCCTCCAGAGTTCAGTTGCCTACTTGCAACTATTCTCTGACCCTGCTCTGACCCCCAAAGCAGGGTCAGAGAATAGTTACAAGTATGGCACAATGCTCCCGTAAAAAAACATTAAACTGCAACATTAAGCACTTACAGCTAAGGAAGCAGGTGCCCGACTTGAAGCTCAAATTCAGTGACACATTAACCAGCCCCAAATTAATTCATCTCAGTTGAGGCTGGGAAGGTGTGCTTTGCTTTCCCCCCATAATCTACAGTGATGAACCAGAGGGTGGCAGGGATGAACCAGAGGATGGCAGTGATCAACCAGAGGGTGGCAGTGATTAACCAGAGGGTGCTGTGATAAACCAGAGGGGGACAGTGATGATCCAGAGGGTGGCAGTGGTAAACCAGAGGGTGGCAGTGATGAACCAGAGGGTGGCAGTGGCGAACCAGAGGGTGCTGTGTGTGAGAAGTTGGCCTGGTATATCATGATCACTATTCTAGTGAGCACCTTGCACCAGTCCAAATGACCCTTATGGTGATTGGTTGTAAGTCAACCTTATAGACCAGTTATCCTAGTGGTAGCATGGACAAAGCAGTCTTAGGCTAAAGTCAAGAGGGCATGTGAAGCCAGCTGTTTTACCATATGCAATCCTTTAAATACCAAATGAAAGGACACCACACAAGTTATATATTATAAAATATATGTATTTATTTCTAGAATAATCCCCTTGACTCTTTATGAGCACAGGAGCACAAGCGTTAAACAAAGAACACAGTATAACATACAATAAGATGCACAATTATGGATAGGTCGGTTGGCTACTCAAACCATATATTAAGAAAGTGGTATAAGTACCATGTCACGCACAATGAACAGGCCTAGGGCCTAGGGAATCGCTGGGCCTACACTGGACTAACGAAGGTTAGGACATAGGAGGCCCACAGGATGCGGGTGCAGTGTCTATAGGCAACCGCGTTTACCATACAAGTCAAGGTTTAGGAGTCTTCCGACTGGACTAGAACTTAGCCACTAAAACCTAGGACACTAGAGGTGTAAACCACTATAGGAGCACCGGTGTAATCTCGTTACCTCGCCCACAGGAAGAGGGTGCATAGGTGCCAAAGTGCGTTGGGTTTCTTCGTGGAGTTCTTTGGAGCCTGGAGGTAAAGATGCTGCAGGCGGCCAGGAAAGAAGAGTCCGGTTGGATCCAAGGGTGGATCGAAGATGTAGAGTACCTGAAAGCAGAGGGGACAGAGTCTAGGTCACTAGCCAGTGACCAGGATGCAACCAGGACGGAACCAGGCAGTGACGGGTTGCGATCAGGTACTGTCAAGTAGTTTGTCTCCGCTGCCACGTGAACCAGGAAGGATCGAAGATGACCAGCTGGTGAACACAAGCTTTCCCACAAAGGCTCTTGCTGTTGGTGGTGTTGGTTCTCAAATTGGAGTCACCAAACCTTGGCAAATGCAACCCAAGCAGGACTCGAAGATGTCTTCTGGATCGGACCAAGAAGATCAGATCGATGGCTCCTCTTCAGGGGAGCTAGGGCCACTCTGGAACAACCAGACCAGAAGTGTAGTTTCAATGGATCCTCGTCACAGAGGCCAATAGCCAATGGGCAAGCAACCGGACAACGCGTCAAGCAGGAAAAGTGCAAAAGGGCCCCACACAGCACTCGGTGGGTGTGGAGGGGTGATCTTTGGAGCACAGGCTGCTCAGGGCTGAAGATTCTCAAAGCACAGCATTGAGGGTGTCTCAGGAGCTGCACAGGAAGCACTTTGTTGACTTTTCAAGATGGCCGGTCCCACATCTCTCGTCGCCTCCACGGGTCTCAGCTTTGCCAGGACTGTGGATCGAGCTGTTGGATGTCTGGGAGTCTGGGTCTTGTTGATCTCTGTCATTCGAGCTCCGGCTGGAGCAACAGCAAAGAAAGTCTTGATGCGCTGATGGTGCCTGCTTGCACAGGGTGGCCACTCCTTGACCACAATGGAGATTCTTCAGTCTTCCACGTCGAGTGGGATGTCGAAGGGTCCAGAGTTTTGTTTCAAAGTTTCAGTCAGGATGATCTGGTTTGCATTTGCACAGCTCCTATCTTTATTCCAAATCTAGGGGCTGGATCTCCTGCTAGGTCCCTCCTATAGGTGGTACCCAGGAAGGGGGTGGCTTCACCCCTTTCCCTTTGTCCAGTTTCGCGCCAGAGCTGGGGCTGGAGAGCCCCAGCACTGGTTTGAACTGGACTTTGCATGGGACACCTTGTGTGCCCAGTCAGTGTCTAGTTTCATTCAGCCCTCCCTGCCCCAATCCACTATCTCCTGTCTGGGGAGGTGTAACTCCTCCCTGCGACAGGAAACCTATTGTCCAGGCCTCCCCTGCCGGAGTTTCAGTCAGCAGCAGGAGGCCAGATTTTTGTCTGTGGCAGCAGCATCCATTTTGTGACGCTGAGGCTCTGGTTCGATTTAACCGTGGTTAAAGCAAGCTAACATGTCATCTTCCTCTACAAGGGTGGCATTCTACTCCCGTCACCAGAACTGGCGAGGGGGTAGTATTCCAAAGCGTATGACACCTTACACAACATGTTTCGATAAAGCCAAACCAAAGTTAGCAAGTAACCGCGAGGATTATAATGCACTTAAGAGTATATGGTATGGCAATATCCCAGAACAGCTAAAGGACATGGTTCCGAAAGCTGCAGACAGGCTCAGCTCATGCTAGAGCACCCTATCACAGAAAACCAAGCACTCTGCCTCCAGGATTGTTAAGGCCTGCCATAGGAGTGACTTATAGGTGCATATGTGTCCAGATATAGCTTTAGATATAGGTATACTACATCTTAGCAAGGGGTGATTACACCATCTTGCCCCAGCTGAGTGATCAGCCAGTAGTGTCAGTTTGGATAGCCAGCCAGGGGTGGCAAAAGATTTGCTGCAGCCCCTGGTAGGCCTTGGATGCACCTATGCCCTGGGTACCTATAGTACTCTGTACAGGGGCTGATAAGGTTATCCAATCCCAATTGGCAATGTACCTAAAGTACATGGATATGAATTTTACAGAGAGAGCTGATTAGCAGGATCCCAGGCCAACTAAGTCGAAAACCAGCTAAACACTAGGCAAAAAAATCTGGGGTAACCATAGTCAGGTATCCACCTTCCTACACTGTGATGAACCAGAGGACGGCAGTGATCAACCAGAGGGTGGCAGGGATGAACCAGAGGATGGCAGTGATCAACCAGAGGGTGGCAGGAATGAACCAGAGGATGGCAGTGATCAACCAGAGGGTGGCAGTGATGAACCAGAGGGTGCTGTGATAAACCAGAGGGGGACAGTGATGATCCAGAGGGTGGCAGTGACAAATCAGAGGGTGGCAGTGATGAACCAGAGGGTGGCAGTGATGACCCAGATGGTGGCAGTGATGAACCAGAGGGTGGCAGGGATGAACCAGGGGGTGGCAGTGATGAACCAGAGGGTGGCAGGGCTGAACCAGAGGGTGGCAGTGATGATCCAGAGGGTGGCAGTGGCAAACCAGAGGGTGGCAGTGATGAACCAGAGGGTGGCAGTGATGATCCAGAGGGTGGCAGTGGCGAACCAGAGGGTGGCAGTAATGACCCAGAGGGTGGCAGTGATGAACCAGAGGGTGGCAGTGATGATCCAGAGGGTGGCAGTGGTGAACCAGAGGGTGGCAGTAATGACCCAGAGGGTGGCAGTGATGAACCAGAGGGTGTCAGTGGCGAACCACAAGGGGATGAACCGGAGGATAGCAGTGATGAACCAGAGGGTGGCAGTGGTGAACCAGAGGGTGGCAGTGATGATCCAGAGGGTGGCAGTGGCAAACCAGAGGGTGGCATTGGTGAAGCAGAGGGTGGCAGTAATGAACCAGAGGGTGGCAGTGATGAACCAGAGGGTGGCAGTGGTGAAGCACAAGGTGATGAAGCAGAGGATAGCAGTCATGAACCAGAGGGTGGCAGTGGTGAACCAGAGGGTGGCAGTGATGATCCAGAGGGTGGCAGTGGCAAACCAGAGGGTGGCATTGGTGAACCAGAGGGTGGCAGTGATGAACCGGAGGGTGGCCGTGATGAACCACAGAGTCGCAAACAGGTTGGACACGTAGAAACAACATGGCCGCGACCGTTGCGACCACACAGCATCCTCATTTATCGCCCCCCGGGTTCCACCGGACAATTCAATACTTCTCTCATGTCAGTGGCTTCACAGCTGGTTGTCTCCCCCTCCAATTTCACCATTCTGGGAGATTTTAATTTTCATTTTGACAACTTGCTAGATCCCACGGCATCAGAGATACAATCAAACCTGGCTGCCATCCAATTAGAGCAACGAGTTCCTTCGGCCACACACGAAAAGGGGCATCTTCTAGATCCAATTTTCAGTAATAGCGACCAGCTCAAAGTAGGCCTTATTAACAAGCTCCCATGGACCGATCACTTCCTGATAGCGTTTACCTGGACTACAAGTAAACCACCCCCTTCCCTGTTTACATCCAGGAAAACTCGAAACTGGTCAAAACTTCCTCTTGACAACTGGACGAAGACTCTCAGTAACACCAGACCCTCCCTCTCTCACAACCCTACATCCAATAACATCAGATATGAAGACTGGCTAACAACCTCTTTGGACTTAAGTCTCCCATCATATCCATCTAGATCAAAAAGACATAGCAAATCAGCCCCATGGTATTCAGAAGATCTTAGAAACCAGAAACGCCTATGCAAGAGACAAGAGAGGAAGTGGCGTATATCCTACAACCAAGCCGAAAAAACTATTTACAGGGAAATGATTAGGGAGTACAAAATGGCCATAAAAAATGCGCAAGCAGCCTACTACACCCATAAAATAACAGTGGCAAAATCAAAACCGAAAGAAATATACCACATAGTAAACTCTCTGACAAAACCACCCCCGCCCGCCTCAGATAATAACAATTCATTGTCCAAATGCAATGACTTGGTTGAATTCTTTTTCCAAAAAGTAAATAAAATATACTCTTGTTTCCTTAACTCGCCTATCGATCCGCCCCCGCAATGCTTGGACTCTGCCCTGGACAGGGACATTGAGCTGAAATCATTTCCCTTGATAACAATGGAAACTTTAAAGAAACTAGCCCTACAAATAAAAACCGGTTCCCCTTGTGATCCGGCCCCTCCAGGCCCACTGGGTCTAGCCAGTGACATTATCTTCCCCACCCTGCTAGAACTGCTGAACTCTTCTATACTGAGTAAGACAGTACCCGTAACCTGGAAGCATGCAATGGTGCAGGCCCTCCTAAAGAAACCCTCCCTGGACCCAGCTAATGCGGGTAACTATCGTCCAATCTCTTTGCTCCCATGGGCGTCAAAAATCCTGGAGAAGCACGTCAACACCATTCTGACGACATTTCTCGAGGACAACCACCTCCTTGATGCTTCCCAGACGGGTTTTCGCCTCAAACATGGGACAGAGACTGCCCTACTAGCTGTAACTGAGGAGGCAAGACGGATCTTGGATCGAGGGGGATCAGTGGCAGTGATCATCCTCGATCTAAGCGCCGCGTTCGACACGGTACACCACAAGATCTTGTTGAACCGTCTTGCCGACCTGGGAGTATCCGGAGATGCCCTGCCGTGGCTGGAATCCTTCCTGTCAGACAGAACCTTCCAGGTCTTCGACGGCACATCTGTATCCTCCAGTAGGCCACTGGGGTGCGGAGTGCCGCAGGGCTCTTCCCTAAGCCCTACGCTCTTCAATGTGTACATGAGGCCGCTGGCTGGGATTGTTCGTCCGCATGGTGTTAATATCATCTCCTATGCGGACGACACCCAGCTGGTGGTCTCCCTTGCACAGAAGAGCGGTCTCCAGACTCCACCTGACCTGGCGGCCTGCCTGGAGGACGTAAAAAGGTGGATGCTGAGCTCATGCTTGAAGCTCAACGATGATAAAACGGAGCTTATGCTCCTTGGCCCAGCAACTCCTTCCACTCTGGAGCTAATATGGCCCCCAAGTATGGGCACTCCCCCTCTCCCCAAAGACAATATCAAAAGCCTGGGAGTATGGCTCGACAAATCGCTGAGCCTAAATACTCAGGCCACTAAGGTGTCAGCCACTTGTATTGGCCTTCTCAGGGTAATCAAAAAAATCCTTCCCCTCCTTCCATTCGAGGCCAGACAAATTGTCATACAGGGCCTGATTCAATCACGGCTGGATTTCAACAATGCCCTTTATCTTGGAGCCCCGGACTATACTCTACAAAAACTTCAGCGCACTCAAAACTGTGCTGCCCGGGTGCTCCTGGGAATCCCTCGGAGGACCTCAATAAAATCCGGCCTAAAAACTCTACACTGGCTGCCTGTCAGGGACAGAGTAAAATTCAAGGCCCTCTGCATCGCCCACCAGACTTTCTGAAGAATGGGCCCAGAAATCAACTCTTCCCTGATCTCCCCATACCAACCCAATAAAACTCTACGCTCCTCAACTGCTACACTTGCCAAAATCCCTCGAATATTTAGAACTAGAGCAGGAGGACGCTCGTTCTCATACAACGTTGCCAAACTGTGGAACACCCTCCCTCTGCAGATGCGAAACAATACAAATCTCACCAGTTTCAGGAAACAGCTTAAAACCCTCCTGTTCAACAACTAGTAACCTCAGCGGTCAGGTTTGTTTGGTTAGCTCCAGCGCCTGGATGCCTCAGGGCAACTGCAGCGCTCTATAAGCCTAATTTTCATTTCATTTCATTTCACAAGTAAGTTTGTGTTCCCGAACTTATAAAAAACCCTCGCGAACTGGCAAAAACAGCAAATTTGCAAATTGGCACGAATTCGCGAATTGCGAGTTCACTTTCGCACCAATTCGCAGATCGCGAATTCGCAAATTTTGCCCATACTTACATTTTGGCCATATAGCATTAATATCCCAATGTTATGGACTTCGGGTGAGGGGTTTTGTCTGCAAAAAGAATAAAAATCATTAAATCAGTAAATGAAATTGAAACAGAGAAGAAGGAAGGATTCTTTCTTTTTTGTGAATATGTTATTCATTTTTCGCATAAGTTAATCTTACTTCAGGCATTTTGCTCAAAACTGCTGATCCTTTAAAAGGGTACTAAGTTTTTAAGAAACCCACAGATTTTAATTCTGATTTCAAGGCTTGATGTTTTCGGGCTTACAGGGCCTCGAAGTGAAACACATGATACATATGTAAAGTACACTGTTCAGAGTGCCCTCTAGTGTGCAACACAGCATAAAACCAAAACTAAAATCGTTATTTGAACCATGACTGTGATGCTGAAAATAAATGAAGAAGACCTTTTATTGCAAAGATTGTGTCCATATAGGCTTGTATTTATTTATTTTATTAGTATTTTAAAATATTTATAAAGGGTACTAACACTACATAGTCTTCTTGGTGCTAGAAGACAAATAGAACGCAGAAAGAAGGCAATCCAGGAAAAAGCCAATAAGCAATTAGAAAGTGTTTAGACCTCACCTGAAGGGAAGGTATCTGTTCGGCATTCCATTTCTCATTAGAAGGGCATTCCATCATTTAAGCACCAGGCGCTCTTTTTCAAGCGAGGTTCATTGATTAGAAGGAGGTAAAATGCTCACTGATGGCAGCTATGAGTGTAGGGCGCTAACATAGTATTTTTTTTTTAATTTTGATTGCATAATTACTAATATTCTACAGAAAATTATAGCATTCCCTATTTTTTTACAAAGAAGCCAAGTCTTACATCTTTCACATACAAGAAGCAAAAATGAACATAACACAGTATAGGAATATCATACCTGCCAGCTTACAAAATCACTTCACCATGTGAGGAGGGGGCAGGCCTAGGAAGGAGAGGAGCCTGGTGCCGAGAGCTATCTAAGAGGCATTCTGCACCTCACAAGCCCCCACCCCAAAAATACAAAGGGTCCTCCAGCCTGTCCCTGATGTCATGGGGTGTTTTCACATGTTTTAATGGATATCGGCTGCGTACAGCCTCCGAAAACAAGCTGGAAATTCAGGCCTCTTTTATGAATGGTGTTACATCGCTGTGCTAAAACAGCGAAGCAAAACCTTTCAGTGCACCCTCCTTGCGACACCATGGATGTGTCTCATTTATTGTATGGCACTCCATATCCCAAGGATTGACAGATATGTCCGGAATCCTGACGTTTCTGTCGGTACAAAAATGGCACATCGCTGGAGTGTGTCTGGAAACAGATGCAACTCCAGCAATGTGTCATTTCAAATGGGACAAGGCCCATTTGAAAAGACCTATGTCACTTTATTCGCCTGTTTCAATCATTCGTAAGGATTTGACTCAGTGAGGCCATAGAAGTAGCGCAGTGAAAATTCATAGATTTTTCCTGCGACACTTCTACGAGCCTTTTCGCGCCAGAATGTCCACCCTGCATACATTATACCTGTTGCAGGTATAATGTAGTGCAGGGGTTTACAAATTGACACATCTGCACATTTTTTACGTTGCTGCAGCATCACAAACAAAGGTGCAAGGCGGCGTAAGGGCCTCATAACTAAGGCCCTCACTGCTTACAGAGGTATTCAGCTTGTTCTCCCTGCCACTGTGTGATTTCGACTCCTCACTGGGTGACCGTGTGAAGGGAACCAAAATTATGTGACACACAGTCACACAGTCAATCAATCAATCAATCAAGGAATTTGTAGCGCTCGCTACTTACCCGCTAGGGTCTCAAGGCACTGGGTGGGGAGAAGGGGGGGGGCTGCAGCTAATGGTCGAAGAGCCAGGTCTTGAGCAGTCTTCTGAATGCCGTGAGGTCTGTGGTCTGTCGTAGGAGGAGGGGGAGGGTGTTCCAGGTCTTGGCGGCACGGTGGGAGAAGGATCTGCCCCCGGAGTTGGATTTGTGGATGCGTGGGACAGCGGCCAGGGAAAGGTCGGCGGAGCTTAGTATCCTGTTGGGTAAGTAGAAGGAGTTGCTGTTGAGATAGGCTGGACCGGTCTTGTGGAGTGCTTTGTGTGTGTGGATCATGAGTTTGAAAGTGATTCTTTTGTCGACGGGAAGCCAGTGTAGGTATCTCAGGTGAGGGGTGATGTGGTCCCTGAGTGGGACGTCTAGGACCAGCCGTGCGGAGGCGTTCTGGATTCTTTGGAGTCTGCTGATGAGTTTGGATGGGGCTCCGATGTAGAGGGCATTTCCTTAGTCGAGTCGGCTGCTGATGAGGGCGTGGGTGACTGTTTTCCGTGTGTTTGTCGGGATCCATCTGTAGATCTTGTGGAGCATGCGGAGGGTGTGGAAGCAGGAGAAGGAGACTGCGTTGATTTGGTTTGTCATGCTGAGCGTAGGGTCGAGGATGACCCCTAGGTTGCGTGTCGGGCTGAGGGAGGATGCCTGCGGGATGCAGCAGATGGTTTTGGTGGTACCGGATTGGAACGGGGGGAGGAGGACTCTCTGGGTTCTGTCGGTGAGGAAGGAGGTTGTCCAATCCAGGGCTTTGTCTTGGATCCCTGCGTCGAAGAGGCGTGTGCAAAGTGTGTGGTGGCAGACGGTGTCGAAGGCAGCAGAGAGGTCCAAGAGGACGAGGGCTGCTGTCTCGCCGTTGTCGAGGATGATTCTGATGTCATCTGTGGTGGCGATGAGGGAGATCTCAGTGCTGTGGTTGCTGCCGAAGCCAGACTGGGAGGGTCCAGGATACTGTTGTCTTCTAGGTAGCGGGTGAGCTGGGTGTTGACAGTCTTTTCGATGACTTTTTCTGGGAACGGGAGCAGGGAGATGGACCGGAAGTTCTTGAGGTTGCTCGGGTCCGCCTTGGGCTTCTTTAGTAGGGCGTTGATCTCGGCGTGCTTCCAGCTCTCAGGCAGAGTGGCGGTTTCGAAAGAGAGGTTGATGAGTTTACTCAGGTGGGGTGCGATGAGGCTGTTGGCTTTGTTGGCGATGTGGTAGGGGAGAGGGTCCGAAGGGGAGCCTGAGTGGATGGTGCTCATGGTCTTGATTATGTCTTCGGTGCTCACGTTGGTCCATATGGTCAGCAGGTCGTGGTCGGTGGGGTTGGGTGTGTTCGTCGTAGTGGGGTTCGTTGGGTTCATCTGGGGGTTGAAGCTGTTGTGGATGTTGGTGATTTTGTGGTGGAAGAAGGCGACGAGGGTGTCGCACAGGGCTTGCGACAGCGGGATGTTGTTGGTGCAGGAGCTGGGACTGGAGAGTTCCCTCATGATGTTGAAGAGCTCTTTGCTGTTGTGTGAGTTGTTGTCGAGGCGGTCTCTGAATTAGGCTCTTTTGGTGGTCCTGATGAGGCGGTGATGGTTGCGACTGGTGTCTTTGTGGGCTGCGTGGTTGGCGGCTGAGCCAGATGTTTTTGAGTTTCCGGCAGGTGCGCTTGGAGGTCAGGAGCTCCGGGGTGAACCAGCTGGCTCTCTGGCTGGTGTCTCTGTCGGCGGGTAGTCGCAGTGGTGCTACGGTGTTGGCGCAGTTTTCCATCCAGAGTCTGAGGGTGCGGGCCCCCTCCTCTGGGTCAGTGGGGCTGGTCGGTGGGTTGATTGCGAGTTGATCTTCCAGCAATTCCTTGGTTACCTTGCCCCAGCGTTGGTGGGGGATCTGCGGAGTGCGGTGGTGAGTGACGGGTTTCTGGAAGGTGAAGTGGATGCAGTGGTGATCTGTCCAGGTGAACTCGGAGGTGTGGCTGAAGGAGACGTGTGGGCTGGAGGAGAAGATGGCATCGAGCGTGTGGCTGGCGGTGTGGGTCGGGGTTGTGACGATCTGTTTCAGTCCGAGGGTGGCGAGGTTGTCGACCAGGGTGGAGGAGTTGCTGTCGTTGTTGTTTTCCAGGTGGATGTTCAGGTCGCAGAGCAGGATGTAGTTGGCGGAGGTCAGTGCGTGCGTGCTGATGAAGTCGGCGATGGAGTTGCAGAATTGGGGGCGTGGGCCAGGTGGTCTGTAGATGAGGGTGCCTCTGAGGGTGGTCTTTGGGCCCGTGTGAATCTTGAAGTGCATGTGTTCGGCGGTGGTGAGGGTGTTGTCGGTGTTAGTGGAGACCTTGATGGTGTTCTTGTGGATGAGGGCGATTCCTCCTCTGACTCCATTGGCGCTGTCTCTGCGGGAGACCTTGTATCCGTCGGGAATGGCCATTGCGATGTCTGGGGCAGAGGCTTCGTTCAGCCAGGTCTCGGTCAGGAAGGCGATGTCTGGTGATGTGGTGGTGAGTAGGTCCCAGAGCTCGACGGCGTGCTTGCGTGCGGGGTGGGTGTTGAGCAGGATGCATCGTAGTTGGTTGGGTCCCATTGCTGTTGATACATTGGCATCGTGGGTGCAGGTGAAGGTGTAGTTTCAGCAGGTGAAAGGGCTTGGGGGTGGTTTTGTAGCAGTTGGAGGGCCATCCATGGTTGAGTGCAGCGAGGGTGTTGGCGTCGTAGTGGAGTCTTGCATGGGGGCCAGGGATTCCGGCGCTGGGCGCGGTCCAGGCGCAGACGGGCTTATCTTAGGCGCACAGCTGCCCATATAAGGGGGAGGTGGGGAGGGAGGGTCAGCTGGGAGGCTAAAAGAGGGCCGCGAATGGGCAAGGGGGGTGGGGGCCGCAGGGGAGGCATCGGCGGGAAGGAAAACAGCGGGAAAAATGGCAAAGAAATGGCGGAGGAAGAGCGATGCCAGGGAACCAGGCAGGCCCGCTCGGCGGCAGGGGGTAGCAGGCAAGGCTGGCAGGCAGAAGGGGCACACGGAGAAAAGGGTCACAGGCAGACGGGGTACAGGGAAGCAAGGGTTAAGGGCCCAGGCACTTAGGGAGTAAAGGCGGCAGTGAAGGCGGCGAGGGGAGCCGCAGTTAGCAGAGGAGAGGTGGCAAGGCAAGGTTGGCACAGGAGTTGGTGGTGCTGCAGCGGAGGGGGGAGCGACATACCAGAAGGTCAAGGGTGTGAGTTGACAGGTATGTAATATGTATCATTTAGACAGAAAACGCACACTTCAGAGAAATCTTTTGACATTATCGCTAGCAGGAACTGTGTACTCATGTGTTTTATGACACTCATAAGTGCACCTTCATACTTGATGTGCCCATTGCTTAGCCTTTCAGTGTATGAAATAGGTTTGAGTGATGGAGCTAATATGGGAATGGGGATATGGAAATGTGTGAGAGTACAGGGTGGGAAGGAGACAGTGGCAGTGTCTCTAACCCGCTTGGCGTTTTGACTTGACCTGGCCAGTAAGAGATCGAGAAATAGAAATAATTGCTAGCGCTTTTAAAATTGAATTGTAATATTGCTGTGATATTGTGCCTTTTAAATTGCTGCTTTTTAAAATTCATTACCCCCTGCACCACACGCCACCACTGACTGATTACCGGAGCTGCCTCCCTGACTATTCTCGTGGGGACCTGCAGGCACTTCCGGTCGGCCAGCACGAAGAGCGGTTAGCGCTCTAGTGAATCACTTCCTCAGAGCTATTTAGGCGGAGCAGGGGAGTTTCTCGCTGTGGGAAGGAGACAGTGGCAGTGTTTCTAACCCGCTTGGCGTTTTGACTTGACCTGGCCAGTAAGAGATCGAGAAATAGAAATAATTGCTAGCGCTTTTAAAATTGAATTGTAATATTGCTGTGATATTGTGCCTTTTAAATTGCTGCTTTTTAAAATTCATTACCCCCTGCACCACACGCCACCACTGACTGATTACCGGAGCTGCCTCCCTGACTATTCTTGTGGGGACCTGCAGGCACTTCCGGTCGGCCGGCACGAAGAGCGGTTAGCGCTCTAGTGAATCACTTCCTCAGGGCTATTTAGGCGGAGCAGGGGAGTTTCTCGCTGTGGGAAGGAGACAGTGGCAGTGTCTCTAACCCGCTTGGCGTTTTGACTTGACCTGGCCAGTAAGAGATCGAGAAATAGAAATAATTGCTAGCGCTTTTAAAATTGAATTGTAATATTGCTGTGATATTGTGCCTTTTAAATTGCTGCTTTTTAAAATTCATTACCCCCTGCACCACACGCCACCACTGACTGATTACCGGAGCTGCCTCCCTGACTATTCTCGTGGGGACCTGCAGGCACTTCCGGTCGGCCGGCACGAAGAGCGGTTAGCGCTCTAGTGAATCACTTCCTCAGGGCTATTTAGCCCTCGCAGTACCACGGGCGCGCAGCGATCGCTCACAGCCCCGCCGAAGACCCGCCAAAGAGCTGCCCGTCTGCGCCCGTCCGCGGCAGGACGGGGCGTAGGGGCTAGGGCCTATGTGTTATGGACCCTCCTGACTCAGGTACTCGTTATATTTCCTACTCCTCTAGCTCCTTACACCAGCTTGAACACACAGGCATTTGTACCACACGACTATCTTGCTTACAACTCGAGGGTTGCTTTTCTTGTCGACAATGCGGCTATCAATCAATGGGGTCAATAGAGTGCTCCTCTGACAATGTGACTTCTTTAGTATCCCCTCTAGAACTGAAGTGTCTTCTCCTTAATGTACGCTCTCTCCCCAAACACCAACTCCAGATCTGGGATCTGATTTCTTCCCAACAACCGGACATATGTTTTTTAACTGAAACTTGGATGAAACCACATACTATAACTGCTATTACATTGGGGGTCCCAGTAGGTTATAGAATCATACATGCGGATAGGCCAATTAAGACAGGAGGGGGGCTTGCTATCATTTTTAAAGACTCCTTTAAGATAGCAATGTTAGAACAAAGTTTTACTCCTTTTTTGGAAATCATGGTATTTAAAATCAACCTTGCTAGCAACATCTCATGGAAAGGAGCATTAATATATCGTCCACCGGGACACAATTCAGATTTTGCTCTTTCTCTCCTGGAATTACTGGCCCCCCATGTTAGAGCTAAGGAGGATTTTTTCCTCCTTGGTGATTTTAATGTACATATGGATAACTCTGAAGACCCTGAATCAATACAATTAACAGCAGACTTGTCCAATCTTGGACTTGAGATAAAAAATAGTGGGGCTACCCATATAGCGGGTCACACCCTTGACTCTATATTTTCCAATTGCTCTAAAATTAGGTGCCTTCCTGCCACTGAAATCCAATGGACAGATCATTTTCTGGTGGAGTTCTATCTGGCAGGACCTACTAAAAAACAACTTAGAACACCACCTCCTCCTATTTACCGCCGCCAGTGGCATAAAATATCAGCTGAAAATCTGCGTGAACTTTGGCAACAGCCTCAGTTCTCTGAAACAGACTCTGCTGAAGTGGCATTGGAAAAGTATAACAAATCTCTTAAACAAGCTATAGATACTCTTGCCCCGCTTAAACTTCATAAGCAATATTCCCCTACTAAACAAGAAAAGTGGTATACCCTTGAACTTAGGAAAGAAAAACAGAATTGTAGGAGGCTTGAAAAAGCGTGGAGGAAATCAAAAAATGAGCAGGAAAAGGAAATATTTCTACTTGCTCAGTCAAACTATTACAAGAATATAAAACTTGCCAGGAAAAACCACTTATTTTTACAATTAGAGGAGGCGGGTAATTGCCCGAGGGAATTATTCAAAATTCTGCTCAGCTTTGTAAAACCGTCTGCTACTGAGAGCCCTGACGATGCCTCACAGACTCTGTGTGATGAGATTTCCATCTTCTTCGAAGATAAAATAAATCTGATTTATAATAAAATCATTGCTTCTCAAGGCACAGGAACTAGGTCCCCTCCTTCATGTCTATCTTCGGCAGCTATGAAAAGCACCTTTCTTACCATTCCACCGGTCAGTGATTTAGACCTTCCTCTCCTCATTACCCACATGAAAACCGGCTCCCCAAATGATCACCTCCCTGCTAAAATGGTGGCCCCTCTGATCTCCACCCTGGGACCCTCCATTCAGTCAGTCATGAATACCTCGCTGGCGAAAGGACAAGTCCCGAGGGAATGGAAAATAGTGGTGGTAAACCCCATAAGGAAGAAGGCGACCTCCCCCTGGACAGACCTTTCCAACCTTCGGCCCATCTCCCTCCTACCCTACATCGGTAAAATGACAGAGAAGCACGTAAACACCCACCTATCGAATCACCTGGAAGCAGCAGAAGGCCTGGACCCCTCACAATCTGGGTTCAGGCCAAACCACAGCACCGAATCAGCCCTACTTGAAGTGACCAATAACATCAGGTTGACACTGGATAGTGGGGGATCTATGATTCTGGTGCTGTTGGATCTGTCTGCTGCTTTGGATACGGTGTCCCACAAAGTGCTTCTCGGTCGCCTGAGTGATGTAGGGGTGGGAGGTACAGCCCTGTCCTGGGTGGAAAGTTTTCTATCCTGCCGCTCTCAAGAAGTCAGGTTGGGCTCCCATACATCCACCTCTAGGGAGCTCACCAGGGGTGTGCCACAGGGCTCATGCCTCAGCCCCACATTATTTAATGTGTATGTGGCCCCCCTGGCCGACTTAGTGAGGCCTTATGGGTTTACCCCGATATCCTACGCTGACGACACCCAGCTGATGTTCCCCTTTAAAACTTTCACCCCTGCCCTGCAAAAATCTTTCGCTGAAGGTATGAGAGCCGTCGCAAATTGGATGGCAGAGAATTGCCTTCAATGCAACGTGGGCAAAACGGAAGTTTTATTGTTTGGAGAGGCGGCAACATTATGGCCTGGGGAGTGGTGGCCCACAGAACTAGGACCAGTCCCTGTCCCAAAGCAGACGGTCAAAAACTTGGGGGTGTTATTCGATCAGGCCCTGACTTTCAAACATCATGTCAACCAAGTTGCGGGCACATGCTTTAGGGCCATCGGACTATTAAAAAGGGTGTTCCCTTATATACCTGATAGTCACAGGAAAACCCTAGTCCAGGCACTAGTGATTAGTAGACTGGACTACTGTAATGGCCTTCTATTGTCAACTAATGAAGGCCAACTAAACAAATTACAAGTGGTCCAGAATACGGCGGCTAGGTTAGTTCTCAATGTTCCATCTAGAACTCCCTCCCGCCCTCTACTAGCCAAGCTCCATTGGTTGCCAGTGCGGCAACGCACAAAGGTCAAAATCCTCCGCACTATTCATAGATGCCTGACAGGAAAAGGCCCTAAATATTTGACCAGAGCCTTTCAACCCTATGTGCCAGGCCGATCACTTCGATCAAGTAATCTTCATCTACTTCAGGTCCCCAAAATAAAAAAATCCCGTCAAGGAGGTCGTGCTTTGGCACATACAGGCCCTGCTCTCTGGAACTCCCTTCCCCTTGAACTTAAACTAATCACCAATCACTTATCCTTTCGTAAAACTCTCAAGACCCATCTTTTCAGCACTAATTAATCTTATTTATGATTTCTCACCTCTGTAATGATCAGACACAGGTCCAATCTCCCCCTCCAACATGAGCGCGGAGATATCCCTTCGGGGATCTATTCAGGCGCTATAGAAGCACATAAATAAATAAATAAATACTGTTCTATGATATAACACAGGAGGAGAAGGCATGGTTGAAGGGCAATATAGGGGCTACAGAGATTACTGAAATGAAAGGGTAGGTGGGAATGGGAAAGCTGTGATGGAAAGGGCATATATCAAATTCTGTCCATGGATCTTTGTAATTCGACAATGTGGTCAATGGTGGCAGGAGTCCTTAATAGGTCAGCAGTCCTTCTAGTGAGGGCTCTTCCAATGTAAGTCTGTGCGTCAAAATATATGGATGTTATGAGTGGTTGTGGAGACATGAGACCAGGCTTTTGTTTGCCCTCCATTTTCAAATATACACCGATATGGGGGAGTCTGAAAATGTGTCAAGATGAGCCTCCAATACACTGGCTATGAGGTTTTTTATTTGGTTGTATTTCCAATGCTACTTATGTGTTAAGTTGCACTACTGCTCTAAAATGTTAAAGATTTCAGAATGCCTTGTTCTAACAAGTCATTGAGGGTGGCTATGAAAGTAAGTTATGTGAGGGCCTTCTCACCAATGGTGATTCCATCCTTATTCCACAACCTGTCTTGTGGAGGAGGCGATGTACTTTAAAGATTTTTTGTTTGTTTGTCCTGGAGCCTATCATTGATTTTATCATGGGAGGGGAAGTCTGAAACATGTTTGAATTTATCCTTGTAGAGAGAGAAGTTGGAGGCCAGACAGGCTATCTAAACATGTCTTTCTATAGCTGTCCAGAATGGACGTTCTTTGCAATCAGACAGAAAGTAAGATGATTGAGACAACTGGTGAACCAAGTGATATAATGGTGTTGTAGTCCCAAGCCACTTGAAGTCGTATTGGTCTGCATTTTTTAAAGTGTGAATCGAGGTCTCGTACCAGACCAAACTTTTTAAAGATAAGGTTGATCTTGTTAATGGTTCCTCCCTGGAGTGACAATTGCAGCTAGGATCAGCGAACAGAAATGCACTCCGTTTTGAACATATGTTTTCTGGGGTTCTAGTTTCCTGTTAAGCGAAAGGCCCAGGTATTTCAAGTTGGTGGTTAAGCATTCGAAACCAGAATCCTCTACATACATGTTGTATGTTGAAACAATTGGAGCACCTCACATCTGCCTTAGTGAATTTTGTAGACCAAGGGCAGAAAATGTTACAACCAGTGACATCAATGTAGGTATGGGTGTAGATTCTTCAAAGTTAGCATATTGCTGTTGGTGTAAAGCATGAGTTTCTGTTGATCGGTGGTAGTGAGTACCATACCGTCTAGTTGCACTGTCACAGCTGCCAATAGTTTCAGAGTTAGTAAGAAAAATAAGAGGGAGAGAGAGGGCAACCCAGCCTCGTGAGCCTAGAGATGGGAAATACAACAGTCTATTTGAGCTGTGGACTCTGTGCATAGCCGTGTAACTTTCACTAAGTCTAGGCCCACACCCGCCCAACCAATGTCTGTTATAGGAAGCCCATTCGACCCTTTCAAATGCCTTTTCCAGCAACTTCAAAGCCAACAGTTTTGCTTCGGTCATTCTTAACTTCCCACTGGACATTGGCCAAGAGCTGTTGATGGTTCATGAAAGTCCTCCCAGCAACAACTCCCACATGTGAGGTGTGAATTGAGAATGGTAGTATTTTGCCCAGCCATTTTGCCATTACTTTAGTTAAACTGTTTGTGTACAAGGTAACTAATATGATTAGCTGGCAATTGGAGCAGTAGAGGGGATTCCTGACCAGTTTTTGGAGAGGGTGATAATAGCTCTGATTAGTTCGGGTATCAGCCCACCACACAACACCATTGTGAACTGGGATTGAGAAATTCTGTAAAATGTTCCTGGTAGGCCGTTTTCAGGAAATTCAGATAGCACAGCTTAATTCTCATCATCTGTAATTTCATCCTCCTACAATGCTCTACACTCCTCAGACAGCACTAATATTCTGACACCTCTAAAAAAGTATGTCTCAGCCATTAGCGTGTCTCTTTAGTCTGTACTATGGAGATTTTGGTAGTAGTTGGCACAAAGCTCCCTTATATTCGTGGGGTGAGTGATCATCCTTTGTGTGCTTTCATATATGGCAGGAATACATGTCAGATTTTCTTGCTGTTTGAGTTGGATGCATGGAGGTGTCCTGTCTTCTCTTCCAGTTTGTAGTGGCACCATCGTAGGTGAGCTAATGGTTATTTCACCTTGTTAGTGAATAGAGTATTTTGGTCAACTTTGAATATTCTAGGTCATGCCTTTTTTCTAGTGATGTTTGTGTGGTGTTGAGGCATGTAAGTTGACTAATTTCAGTTTCCATTTGTGCTTGTATGTTAACTGTCTTAAATTTGTGTACAGCAGTGTCTCTAATCATGCTGTCTACTCATTCCCAAGTGCAGTCAGTGAGTATGAAAATGGAAGGTACTATTCCTGTCAACCAACTGATTTATCAACCAACTAAAGTTTAGCCAGATTGAATAATTTGCCAGGCTCCTCTATCCTACTCATCCTCTAGCAGGGTATAAAATATAAAACAATGCATAAACATTTAAAGGTATGCTGAACGTGACTTTAGCCCTGCACAGTATAGAACTGAGTAAGATCATTGTAGCTTAGAGGAGCCAGAAGACAAGAAAGAGAAAAGGAAAGAACAAGAAGAAAGGAGCTTTCAGAGGTGCAATTGTATGTCCAGAGTCTTACTGACATAGAGAGTATGCTTGGGTCACAACCCATGTGTGGTTCAAGCAAAGATGGTTTGTCATCCTCCGACGCTGTGATGCAAACACAGGGGAAGCATCTGTGGCGCTTAGTAGTCTAATATTATCTGCAGGGTATTGTTGTTCAGCCCTTAAAAAGGGTACCTGGACTTGCCTCTGTTCCTGGGTCCAGTCTAAGTCATTACCAGTGACTGCTTCCTTATCGCATGCACAGGCGTCTAGTTTGCTATCATGAACAAGATTGATCGCGATAGGCTGGGTCAATTCCTATATGCAACCCCCATACTCTGATTCTGCTTCTGGTGGGACCAGTGTGTCTTAGAGTTGTTCCATGTCCTCTGACTCACTGAATTCCCTATGTTTGCCATTCATTGTCAAACACATCCTAGCTGGTCCTTGAAATCCATTTTATGAAGGATGGGCAAGAGCACCAGCAATTTCTTTCTTTTCAAGTTTATCGCTTGGCAAAAATCCACCAACACGTGCATGTGGTGCATATCAAATGGGAGTGGTCATTTTGTTTCTGTGTAGCTGCTATGACTTGTCTGGCCTGGTCATGTTTTTTGTCCTCATTTGTGCAATCAACAGGGATAAAGGAGATATCAGGGGTCTTGTTTCTCTCTATGCAGTCTTGAGTTTGTTTCTACGCTCCCAAACGCCACCTCCGATCAGCCAACCACGCCCTCGCCGCCGTCCCCTGCATCCGAAGAGCGACTACAGGAGGAAGGTCCTTCTCCTACCTGGCCGCCAAGACCTGGAACTCCCTCCCGACCGACCTGCGCCTGACCCAAGACCACCTCTCCTTCAGGAAGAAGCTGAAGACCTGGCTGTTCGAGCAGTAGCGGCACCCCCCCCCCCCCCACCCCCAGCGCCTTGAGACCCTACGGGTATGTAGTGCGCTTTATAAATGTCTTTGATTGATTGATTGATTGATTGTTTCCAGGGGCCCTTTACTCTGATAGACCCCTATCATCCTGTCCCATTGGTTCCAACAAAAAGAGGACTGCTTCCTGGGGCCACAAGTGCAAGTGCCTTATTTGCAGATTATTGCTCTACTGCGTAATCATTTGACATCAATCGTGTCCCTTGTCCTGTTAAAACACTGTGCCATATTTCCTCTCCCAGATGTCCCAGAAGTCTGTCCTCTTGCCTTGCGCCCCCGCTCTGTCCATTTTATTTATTGTCTGGACCGAGGTTACCCACTCCTCATGTGTGGGTGGGATGTTGAGTACCCACTTGATACAAATCTCCCTCCTAGCCAATATAATCAGTATAAAGATTAGATTGTTGTGCTTGTTACTTAATTTCGCTCTGTTTCCTTTGCGGCTAAGTACCCCAAATATTATTACCTCTGTTCTTACCTCTATGCTGTGGCCCATCACATCTGTAAGTGTCTTACTCACATCTTGCCAGAAGCCTTGGAGCTGGGGGCACTGCCAGAACATGTGTATGTCATCAGCCTTTTCTTCTCTGCATTTAGGGAAGCACTTTGCATCTTGCTTGCTCATCTTTGTTAACTTTTTAGGCATTCAGTACGCTCCATGCACAGTAAATAAATGATTCTTCCTGAGGGGTGCAGATTTAACAACATACTAACATGTAGACATTGATACTTGCCATAAGTCTGAATGCTCCAGCGTCTGCAGATCTTTCCCCCGGACCTCCACGGTTAAGATACAGTCCCTATCCTCTGCTGTTATTAAGCTCCAATACTACCTTGCAACTTCCTTTTTCTGTCAAGCTGACTTGCATCATTTTTTAAAGATCCCTATTTCCGGATTCCTCATTTCTAAGAGAATCTGCCCAGCTCTTTAGCTGCTAATATTTGAACTTTGATGTCTTGCCCTCAGTCCTTGATAAGAACTGCTCCCAACCTATAAGTGTGATTTCCTCTAGCAGTTGACCCCATTTCAATATACCTTCCTGCTTTAGTGGTAGTGCAAGTGAATCTTTCAGGCAGGTCGGGTTTCCCGGGGAGTCCCAGTTTGTAGCAAAGTCATTCTAAAACGGTATCTTCGTAGTTCTCCTGATATGGTAGCACAGTTTGGATGCAAACCACAGTGTCTTCAATTTCACTTTTTTGTTGTTCCCTTAATAGTACTCTTGCATTCTTGAATTGGAATGCTATGTAATACTGATAAAAGTCTGGTGTGACTATCCCACCGCATTTTTTTTCCTTCTAAGCTTTCTCCAAGCTATTCTAACTCCTTTGTCAGCCCATATAAATCTGCTCAGCTCTCCTTGAAATTTTTTAAACCATTCCCTTCTGAACTCCAATGGTATTGTGCTAAAAATGAACGAGAATTTTGGGAGAATCAACATTTTTAAGATGTTGGATCTACCAATAAAAGTTAGGGGGAGAGCCCTCCAGCTTTTTATTAACGTATTAGTTTCGAGAACAAGTATATTAAAGTTCACACAAGCGATTTTGTCTATGTCTTGTAATATTTGAAAGCCTAGGTATTAATGTCTGTGTTTTACCAGGGGGTTGTTGCTTTGGAAGTTCCATTGCATGATTTCTGTTTTTTGCTGATTTGTTTGGTAACTTGAAACTCTTCTGAAGTCTTCTAGATCTTTTAGTATTGTTGGAAATCTGGATAGGAGGTTCTTTGTGAAAAAACAATAGGCCATCTGCATATAGGGCGACTTTCTTTTCTCATCCCTAGTAATAAAAGGGTGTAATTCTAGGGTTCTTTCTAAGAGTGTAGGCTAGGGGTTCTGTGTACTGAATAAAAAGTAGGGGAGACAGTTGACAGCCCTGTCTAGTGGCCCTTCTTATACCTATATTCTCTGTGAGATTCACATTGACTAGAATTTTTGCTGTTTTGGTTTTTGTACAAAGATTTTATTGCCCCTGAACGTTCCCATCCTAGAGTGTTCCAGTCAATTACTTTGAACAAGAAGGGTCAACTGGCCCTATCAAAAGCTTTTGCAGCGTCAAAGTTGAGTTATGACTGGGGGATATTCTCTCCGGAAATTACATCTATTGCCCTGAGCAGTTCATGCGTCCGTTCTTGAATTTGTCTGCCTTTGACAAAGCCCTTTTGGTCTTGGCGTATCAGATATGCAGTCACTTCCCCATGCCTTCTAGCCATAATTTGTGTATACATTTTATAGTCACAGTCTAGTAAAGATATGGGCCTGTACAGCTCACATTTTTTGGGGTGTTTCCCTGGTTTGAGTATTAGGCATATAGTTGCATCCTCCAATGATTTGGGAATTTCTTGCCCATTTACGAAGATGATGTTGAAAAGCTCAGTCAAGAAGGTAGCTAGCTCTTCTGTTATGGTGCAATAGATTTAATTTGGCAGTGCATCTGGCTCCGATGCCTTCTCCTTTTTAGGTCTCACCTACCAGCGCGCATGTGCTGCATAGGAAAAAGACCTTTTGAAATCGGTTGGCCTTTCACCCTAAAAACGCGCATGCGTTTCATTGCTTTCAATGGCAACGCGTGCATGTTAGGCGATTCCCTTGTGGGAGCGAGCTTGGCACCATGTGTTAGAATTTATCGCTCCTGGTGCTGCTCGCTCCCGCAAGGGAAACGCTTTCACTTTTGCCAACAGTTTTTTTTTTACTTGAGGTGCGGACGCTTGTTTCACTTAGCATGTGGGCCTAGAGCTCACAACACCACAGCCTTGTGGATACCACTTAATTTGGAATTTTGCAGATCGTTGTTGATGTTGCTTTATGCTTCATTGTGTAATGGTCTATCTGATCCATTATGTTGCCTAGTGAGAGATACTACACACATGCCTTGGTAGTTCCAGCGTTCTTGTCTATTACCGCTGCTACTCTTCATGTTGATTCTGTAGATTTTCATTCAAGCAGAACAACCGAGCTGCAGGGCTTGACCCTCAGAGCTGGATCACTTGACGCAATCCTGATGAAGAACACAATACATCAACTCTACCGTTATGTAGGTTTGTGCCAAACAAATAGTGGCTGCATTTCCGTAGTGATGCCTCAGACAGTACCCTCAGCAATGACAAAAGAGTGTCCGCCCCAGAAGAAAAGTAAAAAGCCTCCGTGCAACACGTCTAAAAAAACAATAAAAAAACACGGAAATGTATCACTTATTAAATGTTCGTGCACCTGAAACCTAAGCCGCAATGACCCACGTTTACTCGGTCTAAAATCTGGCCCTCAGAAGCGGTCCTGCACCTTACTCTGTATAGTAAGGTAGAATATGGGGTTGCTTCGGGTGAATACTGCGCAGGGAAGGAGCAAGTGCCCTCTTCTGGTACTTGTGATGTACATCACTTTAAGCTAAAGAAAACCGTTTTTCTCTAACCCGAGCTGTCAGGTAAAAAATATGAGGAAAATATAACATGCAAAGCACTAGCCCAGTTTTCCTCATATTTTCTCCATTTATAATGCAATTTCACAAAGTATTAAAAAGGCTGTGTTGTGTTTGCTATTTTCAACCACTAGCTGGTAGTTTATTTACAATTAATTCGGCAAGTATTTGCCAGGTTTCTGAGCATTTCGGATTGCATCACCATGGCACAAAAGTAAGATGGCATTAAAAATTAAAAAGCATTGCTATATTATATATATAAAAGCTCCAAGTTTGTCCATGAAACGCTGTGTTCTGTGGTTACCAGCCTGTGAAGAAGGAATCTATCCGAAACGCGTCGGCGACATCCCGCTGTGGGTGAAGGTCTGAGGGGATTTGCTGCAGCCTGCGTGCGCTCTTGTTTGTGGACAAACTTGGAGCTTTTGTATTTACACGGCAGCCCAGCCGTGGAGAGCGCACCACCGCCTCTAAGGGCAGCGGGCCTTTGAACTTGACATCCAGTCGAACTCTGCATATGGGGCAGCAGCACCTTGAATATAGACCTTTCCCACTCCGGGGCCCATCTGTGGGCTTGATTGGGGACCCACAAAATCACTGCACCCAACTGGGTAGAATCACTGCACTACATGTCCCATAAGACCTGGGACGTTGCTGATTAGAGCGGCTTACCGGCCTATCAGGAGGCTTGTAATTGAATAAAGTGGTGAGGCATGAAACGCTGTGTTCTGTGGTTACCAGCCTATGAAGAAGGAATCTATCCAAAACGCGTCGGCGACATCCTGCTGTGGGTGAAGGTCTGAGGGGATTTGCTGCAGCCTGCGTGCGCTCTTGTTTGTGGACAAACTTGGAGCTTTCGTATTTACATGGTAGCCCAGCCGTGGAGAGCGCACCACCGCCTCTAAGGGCAGCGGGCCTTTGAACTTGACATCCAGTCGAACTCTGCATATGGGGCAGCAGCACCGTGAATATAGACCTTTCCCACTCCGGGGCCCATCTGTGGGCTTGATTGGGGACCCACAGAACACTGCACCCAACTGGGTAGAATCACTGCACTACATGTCCCATAAGACCTGGGACGTTGCTGATTGGAGCGGCTTACCGGCCTATCAGGAGGCTTGTAATTGAATAAAGTGGTGTGGCATGAAACGCTGTGTTCTGTGGTTACCAGCCTGTAAAGAAGGAATCTATCCGAAACGCGTCGGCAACATCCCGCTGTGGGTGAAGGTCTGAGGGGATTTGCTGCAGCCTGCGTGCGCTCTTGTTTGTGGACAAACTTGGAGTTTTTGTATTTACCCGGCAGCCCAGCCGTGGAGAGCGCACCACCGCCTCTAAGGGCAGCGGGCCTTTGAACTTGACATCCAGTCGAACTCTGCATATGGGGCAGCAGCTCCGTGAATATAGACCTTTCCCACTCCGGGGCCCATCTGTGGGCTTGATTGGGGACCCACAGAACACTGCACCCAACTGGGTAGAATCACTGCACTACATGTCCCATAAGACCTGGGACGTTGCTGATTGGAGCGGCTTACCCGCCTATCAGGAGGCTTGTAATTGAATAAAGTGGTGTGGCATGAAACGCTGTTTTCTGTGGTTACCAGCCTGTGAAGAAGGAATCTATCCGAAACGCGTCGGCGACATCCTGCTGTGGGTGAAGGTCTGAGGGGATTTGCTGCAGCCTGCGTGCACTCTTGTTTGTGGACACACTTGGAGCTTTCGTATTTACACGGCAGCCCAGCCGTGGAGAGCGCACCACCGCCTCTAAGGGCAGCAGGCCTTCGAACTTGACATCCAGTCGAACTCTGCATATGGGGCAGCAGCACCGTGAATATAGACCTTTCCCACTCCGGGGCCCATCTGTGGGCTTAATTGGGGACCCACAGAACACTGCACCCAACTGGGTAGAATCACTGCACTACATGTCCCATAAGACCTGGGACGTTGCTGATTGGAGCGGCTTACCGGCCTATCAGGAGGCTTGTAATTGAATAAAGTGGTGTGGCATGAAACGCTGTGTTCTGTGGTTACCAGCCTGTGAAGAAGGAATCTATCCGAAACGCGTCGGCGACATCCCGCTGTGGGTGAAGGTCTGAGGGGATTTGCTGCAGCCTGCGTGCGCTCTTGTTTGTGGACAAACTTGGAGCTTTTGTATTTACATGGCAGCCCAGCCGTGGAGAGCGCACCACCGCCTCTAAGGGCAGCGGGCCTTTGAACTTGACATCCAGTCGAACTCTGCATATGGGGCAGCAGCACCGTGAATATAGACCTTTCCCACTCCGGGGCCCATCTGTGGGCTTGATTGGGGACCCACAGAACACTGCACCCAACTGGGTAGAATCACTGCACTACATGTCCCATAAGACCTGGGACGTTGCTGATTGGAGCGGCTTACCGGCCTATCAGGAGGCTTGTAATTGAATAAAGTGGTGTGGCATGAAACGCTGTGTTCTGTGGTTACCAGCCTGTGAAGAAGGAATCTATCCGAAACGCGTCGGCGACATCCCGCTGTGGGTGAAGGTCTGAGGGGATTTGCTGCAGCCTGCGTGCGCTCTTGTTTGTGGACAAACTTGGAGTTTTTGTATTTACCCGGCAGCCCAGCCGTGGAGAGCGCACCACCGCCTCTAAGGGCAGCGGGCCTTTGAACTTGACATCCAGTCGAACTCTGCATATGGGGCAGCAGCTCCGTGAATATAGACCTTTCCCACTCCGGGGCCCATCTGTGGGCTTGATTGGGGACCCACAGAACACTGCACCCAACTGGGTAGAATCACTGCACTACATGTCCCATAAGACCTGGGACGTTGCTGATTGGAGCGGCTTACCGGCCTATCAGGAGGCTTGTAATTGAATAAAGTCGTGTGGAATGAAACGCTGTGTTCTGTGGTTACCAGCCTGTGAAGAAGGAATCTATCCGAAATGCGTCAGCGACATCCCGCTGTGGGTGAAGGTCTGAGGGGATTTGCTGCAGCCTGCGTGCGCTCTTGTTTGTGGACAAACTTGGAGCTTTTATATATATATATATCTATCTATCTATATAGATATATATATATATATAAATATATATCTATATATATATATATATATATATATATATTACCTACTGGCGATAGCCAGTAGGTATATATAGTTAGGATTTTTTTCCTATGGGACTTTTGAAAATTCTATGTCTAATAACTTTGGCGTTTGTGGACGGAATCGGCTGAAATTTTCAGGAAAATGGCACATTTTGTTTCTGAGCAGCTGCTGAAAATTTGGGGGGGGTTCGTCAAGGGGGGGCCGAGAAAAAAGGGGGGTCCCAAAACGCGTTTTTCCCATTTTAATTTCCATAGGGCGGTTGGACTCACTTTTAGCCCGAACGGCTGAATGGATTTCCACGAAACTTGGCAAAATTGTAGGGACTGTTAGCCCGATGTGCCTTTGCTAGGTCTCAATATATGTGCTTCAGTGGATTTTGAGAAATTAACGTTTAAATCAAGATATATATCTGTAACAGCGCTCCGGGCAGCGCTCCGGTTCGCGAACTTTTCGCGTATCGGAACTTTGCGAAGCGAAGCTGATTGGCTCTCCGGTGTCTGTCAACATTCTAAACAGTCCGGTGCGGCCGCCATCTTGTCTCTCGGTAGGATCGAGAGACAAGAGGAGGCCAAAACAAAGGGGGAAATGAAGGAAAGGGGGCAAGGTAGACCCCTTCTGACCCCCTAGGATTGATGAGGGGGATATTAGAGAGCCACGCCAGGCCCAAAAAAAAAAAAAAAAAAATCCGATTTTTTCGCCGTAGAGACGCGTCTTGGTTCGCGAACCGGGCAGCTAACCAGGCAGCTAACCGGGAAGCTAACCGTCAGTGTAACCCAAAAAAAAAAAAAAAAAAATCCGATTTTTTCGCCGTAGAGACGCGTCTTGGTTCGCGAACCGGGCAGCTAACCGGGCAGCTAACCGGGAAGCTAACCGGCAGTGTAACCCAAAAAAAAAAAAAAAATCCGATTTTTTCGCCGTAGAGACGCGTCTTGGTACGCGAACTGGGCAGCTAACCGGGAAGCTAACTGGCAGTGTAACCAAA
The DNA here is from genome assembly GCF_964263255.1 of Lissotriton vulgaris. Classification (NCBI taxonomy): domain Eukaryota; kingdom Metazoa; phylum Chordata; class Amphibia; order Caudata; family Salamandridae; genus Lissotriton; species Lissotriton vulgaris. The sequence continues at coordinate 430,855,388 of NC_141699.1, read as the reverse complement.
AAAAAAAAAAAAAATCAGATTTTTTCGCCGTAGAGACGCGTCTTGGTACGCGAACCGGGCAGCTAACCGGGCAGCTAACCGGGAAGCTAACCGGCAGTGTAACGGGAGTCTGAGGAGTAGCTGATTGGCTGTCAATATTGTAAACAGTCCGGAGCGGCCGCCATCTTGTCTCTCGGTAGGATCGAGAGACAAGAGGAGGCCAAAACAAAGGGGGAAATGAAGGAAAGAGGGCAAGGTAGACCCCTTCTGACCCCCTAGGATTTATGAGGGGGATATTATAAAGCCACGTGGGGCCAAAAAAAAACAAACAAAAAAATCCGATTTTTTCGCCGTAGAGATGCGTCTTGGTACGCGAACTGGGCAGCTAACCGGGCAGCTACCGGGAAGCTAATCGGCAGTGTAACGGGAGTCTGAGGAGAAGCTGATTGGCTGTTATCATTGTAAACAGTCTGGAGCGGCCGCCATCTTGTCTCTCTGTGGGATCGAGAGACAAGAGGTGGAAAAAAAAAAGGTGTAAATGAATGAAAGGGGTAAGGCAGACCCCTCCTGAACCCCTAGGATTGATGAGGGGGCTATTAAAGTTCCCTGGGGGGTGAAAAAAAAAAATTGCGATTTTTCGCGGTAAAGGTGCTTCCTGGTACGTTAACCGGGCAGCTAACCGGCAGCGTAACGGGAGTCCGACATATTGTGTTTTTTGAACGTTTGTGATATGTGCACGTGTGGATTTTGTCTAATTAAGGTTAAAAAAATATATATATATCTTTAAGCGTGTTCTGGCGCGCTTACGTTTTGGGTTTGGTTTGCGCTGCAGAGACGATACGTCACGGTTATGCGATGCATCATGAGGCGTCTCACGGGCTACGTGATACGTCACTTAATAAAGAATATATTTTACAGCTATAGATATTAGCTTTTAAAAAACCAATGAAATTCACAGAAAAAACCATAGGTTATAGACCATATATAGTTAGGAATTTGCATTTACAAAACCTTGAAAATTCACTGAAAAAACCATAGGTTATAGACCATATATAGTTAGGGATTAGCATTTAGAAAACCTTATTTTATTTGCACAAAACCATTGAAATTCCATATATAGTTAGTTGCACTAACTATATATCGCGGACCCGCAATCCACTGCTAATGATGTCACATATTACATCATTCATGACATGGTCAGTGACATCACTGATGACATCACTGATGACATCTCAAATGACATCACTGATGACATCACTGATGACAACACCCAGTGACTGTATGTTTCTGTAAAGTTAAAATATGTCTTACATATTGAAGAATGAGTGGATGTATAAGTGTCTGGATGAAGGATTTAGTAGGTGCATGACTGACTGTATGAGAGAATGATTAAATGTGTCTCACTGAGTGCATGGGTTAGTGAATAAAGTGTCTTAATTTGGCAATCAATATTTATGTTCTTCTGTAAACTGCTGCATGTTTAAATCAGTAGCTATATCAGTAACTATATGGGTTATTGAATGGTTGCCCAAGTATTTGTATGGGAGACTGAGTGTGTGTGTGGGTGGCTGGGAGGTGTATAACTCTGTGCATAGATGTGTGAGCGGTTGATTCCCTAGGTGTATGGGTTCAAAAGTGCATGTAGAAACAGCTGTATGGACAGTTGACTGTGTGCATGAGTATATTGGTGAGTGAATGGATATCTCAGTTCTACATGTCAAAGTAAGTACATATGTAAAACACACTCCATGTGAGAGTTGACATATATAAATAACTGAACATAAGAGTCAGTGAATGTGAGAGTGGCTGTATGAATCATTGTGAACTTGTATCAAGGATTGTATAAGAGAGTAAATATGTGTTAGTATATGTTTGAATAAGTAAGGTGTGTATAACTGTATAGTTAAGGAAATGGAGATGTGATTGATTCTTTGCATGACTGAATAGGTGTGTGAGTAACTCCATGGATGTGTGACAGTCTGTGAGTGCCTGTTTACACTGAGTGTATCAAAGGTTATATTAGAGTCTGAAGATGTATTATCACATAAATGATATCATCAGTGATGTAATCAGTAATGTCAAATGAGATGTCAGTGATGTCATCAGTGATGTCATTTGAGATGTCATCAGTGATGTCATCAGTGATGTCATTTGAGATGTCATCAGTGATGTCATCAGTGATGTCACTGACCATGTCATGAATGATGTAATATGTGACATCATTAGCAGTGGATTGCGGGTCCGCGATATATAGTTAGTGCAACTAACTATATATGGAATTTCAATGGTTTTGTGCAAATAAAATAAGGTTTTTTAAATGCTAATCCCTAACTATATATGGTCTATAACCTATGGTTTTTTCAGTGAATTTTCAAGGTTTTGTAAATGCAAATTCCTAACTATATATGGTCTATAACCTATGGTTTTTTCTGTGAATATATATATATTTACATGACGTGGGCTACAGACACAAGTAACCAAAGCCCTAATAAGCTGAACACCACTTCCTCTAAGCGATGCCGTTTCCCTACTAGTACAATAGGTCAGGTACAGAATACAATAATAACAAGCATAGGCATAGCCAATAGGTCTCGCTATTGGGACCTTATAAGTGTTTAACCATGCAACACTTGATGTTGTTGCACCAAGGATATTGTGCTGGATAACTAAACACTCATAAGGTTCCAAAGGTGAGACCTATTGGCTATGCCAGTGCTTGTTTAGTTTTGCTATCACACTAACCACCTCTTCAGTTGTTATTTTTGAGTCAAGGTCATCTCTCTGATCTTCTGACAGTGTTGGGGTTGTTGTTTTTGCTAGATAATCATGTATTTTCTCCTCTGTGGCTGTGGTGTTTTCCGTATGAAGGTCCTGGAAAAAGGTTGTAAAGGCTCTCTCGATTTCTGAGTCTTCTGTGCTGGGAGCTGTTGGATCTTCCTGTTGTATTGCAGTGAACTTATTCAGGGTTTGCTCTGCTTTTAGTTTCCAGGCTAGAAGTTTGCCACACCCTTTCTCATGTTCATAATGGGAAAGCTTACTTCCTCCCACTTGCTTCTGACTGAGAGCTCCAGAGTGTTGTATAGCTCCTGTTTTTTCATTTCTATCTCTTTCTTTATTTTGTCTGTTTCTTGGGCTGTTGAGCTTGGTCTAGAGCCCCACTCAGGCGTTGTAACTCGGTTTCTATCTGGTTGAGCTCCTTCTTCTTGTTTTTGTGTTTCTGGGCCGCTAGACTGTTCAGGTTCCCCCTGAGGACAGTCTTGTATGCATCCCAAGTGACCTGTAAGAATGTTCCAGTTTTGTTTGTTAGAAAGTAGCCTATTGTTTCTGATCTCAGTTTCTCCTTAATTTGGTGGTCTAAAAGCAGTTTTCTGTTCAAAGTCCATCTTGGAAGGGATAGCGTCTTGCTTACTATTAATTCCATTTGGTCTGCAGAGTGGTCATACAGGTGCGCCTGTAAGTTTTCAATTTCCCGAATGATCTTGTTTAAGGTTTTATCAGTGAGGAAGAAGAAGAAGTGGCTGTATTTTTTACTCTACAAGGTACATTTGTGTTCCTTGGCCCCTTTAGTTTTCCATACATCCTCCAAGCTCAGGTCTTCCATATAGCACTTCAGCCCCACTCTCTCGTACTCTGCAGGTTAGATACCCTCCTTTTTGGAAGTCTATCTTCCCTTGGGTTAATTATCAAGTTAAAATCCCCACCTAGGATTATCAATTCTGAGAAATCTAAGAGCTGGCTATATAAGGATTGAAATGAACCTCACTGCCCAGTTCCTCCAAACATGATTTCACCGTTGATACCCACTCCATTAGCGTGTTGAACTTAGCCTCAAGGACTTCACATGTCCCTTGTAGTCTCTCTTGGTTATTCTTGGATGTAGTGAAGTTAGCTCTCATTTCTGGTTTAAAGTCTCCATAATCTTCTCCATGCCTGTGTGTCTGCTTGGTTCTTTGGGTCGCCGTTCCTTGTCTTGCTTACTAAGCTCACTCTGTTCATTTTGGTGCTGGGGTCAGGGGACATCTTGCCTGACCATCTCCTCTATTTCTAGGGCATGATATCTGTTGTTAGTTAGCATTTTCTCCCCGAGAGGTATTTCCCCATTTGTATTGTAGCCCTCCTTTCTCTCCATCTGGGTGTCTGTAAGGAGTTCTGCACATGAGGGGGTGGGGGGACTGCTTAGATTAGACTTTGAAGAAGGAGCATAGGTATGGGATGATCTTGATTTTAGTACTTACGGATCTGCCCTTTCCCAAAATAATGGTGAGATTTTCCAGTTGCTCTATAGTGTCTAGTTTTGCCTTCCTCCTGCTATTTGTGAGTATTAATATGGGGCTTTTCCTTGTACCCCCAGTGGTGGTATCTATATTCAGCCCCCTGTTCTGTGAACAGTAACCTATCGCTCGTTTCTGGCTAGGGTTTTGCTCTTGAAATTGATTTTTTTGTAGAGGAAGACTTCCTCCCACTCTTATTCTCAGTATTCTGGCCAGAGACAATGTCAGGTTCCTTTTAGCCTTCCTCCCCTGCCTTGCTCACTTACCAGACTCAAGCCTGGGCAGATGGCTGCTTCCTCTGCTTGTGAGTCATGCGGTTGGTGAGGCACTGCTCCTCTGTCCCTAAGGTTTCCCAGCCTGCCCCCGAAGGAAACCTGAGCAGCCGCCCTTCTCCTGATGTGGAGAACCAACACTGCATCTTCCCAGACCAAGCTTCCTGCCAGGGGCCGTACCGGCCGCATTGGTGCCCTTCTCTGTTAGGCTCCTTGCTGCTTGCTGAGCTGCCCCGCCACCTTGCAGGGGCTCAGATTTTCTCAGGGACCCGATACCACCACCGCACCCGCCCAGAAGGTGCTTCTTGAGGATGGGTATGCCGGTGATCCTTCCTGCCATCCTCTGTGCCTCTCTCTGTGCTGTGCTGTGTTACCTAGCGGGGGCTTCAGCCAGCCCCGAACTGCATATCCTTGACGATAGGAGGTAGCAGGGAGAGTATTTTTGGGTTAGTGTTTGTGTATCATTTATGAACGGTAACATGCCTGGAGAGCACTTGAGCTCCCGAGTAGGCTATTCAGCCAGCCACCATGTTCTACCACCCCTTAGCTCCTGACCTGGTCATATTGCTGAAAACATGCAATGATTGGTCTAGGAGAACTAGGTTTAAGAAATTCTTGAGCATATTTAATGTTCCCTTTGGAATTCCAAAAGAGGACTGAAGGTCAGCTTTGTCAAATAAAGTAAGAAGGTAGAGAGAAATACCTGCGTGTTGTCCATTTCCAGTTCCTCTCGAATGCCTGGGAGACAAACATTGTTTATTCAGCTCTTGTCCTCCCGGTCAATGGTCTTATGATTTAAAGCACAAAGTTCAAGACCAATGTCTGCTGCATTCTCTGTGCAACACAGTGAGATTCTACGGTGTCAATTTCCCACTTACTGGTATATAACCATAATAGAAAGGAGGATAATTCCTCCTTCAGTTATTTGACTTCAGAGGTGGTGTCATTAGTGTCCTCATGTACAGAGTCTATTATGATTTTTATCACAAATATTTCCTTTAGAACACTTCCATTGTGTAGTAATTGAGGCGGAAATGGGTATAAATACACGTTAGTATTTTTTAAACTACATGGTCGTGGAGCCAATAGAAAACAGCTCCCCCAGGCTCAACAGAAAGGACCAACTGACCCAAAGCATTCAATCCCTAGGCAACACAAAGATTCTACAGTTGACATCATAAAGGTTGAACTATATACAGCAGGAGCAATTAAACACAATAACATTGCTACATACCTTCCCTTGTTCCTAAACAAAGTATAAAAGGAAACAAAGGAGAAGAAACTTTACGAAAATGAGAAGGAAGAGCATGGGGTCTTGCACTCCTTCTCACAGAATGAGTAGACATGGGAACTTGCTGAACATAAGAATTAAGATCAAAAGATTTTATTCTGAGGCTCAGAACTAGCATTTGACACATCATCAATATTGTGAGAGTCTGATGGACTAAAACAATGAACAACTTTAGAAACGTTTGACAAATTCCACCAGTGCTCTCCTTCAATTTGAACAGCATTGCCATAAATCTTAACAACATCAAGTGGCTTCCCAAATTTGCTTTCCCCTTTCTTGGCATAGATAGGAGACTTATTTTTGACAGAGTCACCAATGTTAAAATAAGACAATTTGACACTTTTCTTGGAGTCAAACCAATTCTTCTGTTTAGACTGAGTATTTGACACATTTTCTATCACCAGAGGCATGAGATCATCAACTCAGGTGTCAGATTTCACCCATTTTGTCATCCATCCAAGTCTAAATGAAGTATTGGCTTTTCTACCTCTCATGAGAATGCAAGGTGCAACTTTAGTTGAAGAATGCGGTGTGGTTCTATAAAACCAAATTATGTTATTAAGAGAACGTACACCATTGTGGTGTCCAGCTCTGGCCTACTTGACACAATCACCAACAACACGATTCATTCTCTCTACCAGATTGTTTCTCTGGAGATGATTGAGTGAGCTCTTAACATGTTTGATATTTGGAGACTGTAGAAACTCTTGACATTCCCTTCTGACAAATTGTTTTCTATTGTCAGACACAACTATCTCTGGAAAGCCTTCCCTCAAAAAAACTTCAGTGAGGAAAACAATGACAACTTTGGCATTAGCTTCTTTGACAAGGTTTCTCTATGGCCACTTGAACGCATAATCCACAAGGACTAGAATGTACTTATTCTGTCCACATAAAACATCATAGGGTCCCTGAATGTCAATCCCTACCTTAACCCATGGTCCATCAGGACACTCAATGTGTAACAAGAGAGGGGTAATCACCTTCATGGACTTATCAGAAGTCTTGCAAATACAGCACTCCCGAAGCATGTCTTCTACGTCGGTATCCATGGACGGCCACCAAAAGGCATCCTGAATATGACATTTAGTGAGTGTGGCACCTAAATGACCTTTGTGAGTCCTTTCCAAAATGTTAACCCTGAGAGAAGAAGAAGGAACCAGTTTCTCACCTCCGATCAATAAACCATCCTCTAAGGATAACTCACTTTCAATCTTGCAAAAGGGGTGTAGTGACAGAGAGAGAACTTTTTCACATGGCCAACCATTATTAATTAATTCACAAACATCATGAAGAATGGGCCCAGCAAGAAAAGCGGATCTCCATTCCTGTTCTGAACCTACTTTAAGTTCAGGGTTATCAATGGTGGCAACACAACAATCTTCACAATCTCCGTCAACAAGATCATTAAACTTAATGTTGTCTTGTTCATTGCTGTTAACAGGAAACCTAGAAAGAAAATCTGCCCTGAAATTTTTACCCCCAGCAATGTGTTTAATATTGAATTGATACTGTAACAATTTATTGACCACTCTGAGAATCCTGGGAGTACAGCACTTACTCATGTTGTCACCCAGAATGTTCACAAGAGGTTTGTGATCGGTAAGGAGTAAAACACGCTTGCCCCACACATATGGGCGAAACCTCTCTATGGCCCAAGAAAAAGCCAACAGCTCCTTTTCAATGACTGAATATTGATGTTGGGCAGCTCTCAGAACTCTTGAAGCAAACCCAATGGTTTGTTCAACACCATCAACAAACTGAGTTAACATGGCTCCTAAACCAACTTGGCTAGCGTCAACAGTGATACAACAATCATGAATGGGATCAAAAGGTTTAAGAGCTTGATAATTAGACAACAATGATCTCACACGTTCCAATGCAAGAACACACTCTTCACTCGACTCAAAGTGCACAGCTTTTTCTAACAGAGCACTTATGGGGTGAACAATGGTGGCGAAATCAGGAATGAATTGTGAATATTATTCACAAAGCCCTAACAAGGACTTAACACCAGTCTTGTCTGATGGAGCAGGAGTAGTAGTGATGGCTTCTAATAAGCCTGGCTTATGACTCACACCTTCTTGAGACACAACATGTCCTAGGTATTCCACTTTGTCGCAAACAAATTCACACTCTTCTGATGTGAGAACAACCCCATGCTCTTTGAATAAAGATAAATCTTTATGAAGAACAATGTTGTGAGTTTGGGAGTCTTGCCCAAAGACTAGAACATCATCCTGAAACACAAGAACAAAGTATAAGTCTATTAGGATGTTGCTCATGACCCTTTGGAAGAGCAGAGGCCATAGAGGCTAGCCCAAGGGGCATGCAACGGTACTGGAAAGTGCCGAAAGCAGTGAGATGTTTGGATTCCGGGTAGAGCTCCACCTGATGATATGCACTAGCAAGGTCTAGTTTTGTAAAGCACTTAGCTCCCTTGGTGGCAGCATACAAATAAGACATTTTCAGTAGGGGATGAGAGTCGATCCATATTTCTTTGTTAAGAGATCTCAAGTCGATACAGACCCTGAGATGACCATTCTTCTTGCGTACCACCAATAAGGGAGAAAGCCACAGAGAAGATTTGTCTGGCTCGAAGACTACCTTTGAGCTCCTTCTCCAAATCAGACCTGACACTAAAAGGTACTCCTCTAAGTTTGTGTTTCACAGGAGTAGCACCATGCTTGACCACAATCTTATGTTTAAAACCACTTATCTTACCTGGTTGATACCCAAACATGGAGGGAAATTTGCTAATCCACATTTGTCTAGTGTTGTTTTGTTTTGAGTCGTCATGGCCTCCACAACTAACACTTGTTCACGAGTCCCAGGTTCCAATATCATACCAATTAACTCATGGTGAACCCACCCAAGAATGTTTAAACCTTTAACAGCAACATACATTTTGCTTTTTATGTGACTCCCTTTGAAAGACATTTCATCTTCAAAAAATCCAAGAACATCAATCTAGCGTCCTTTGTAAGACACAGGTGATCGATCTGGAGGAGACAACCCAATTGAATTTTACCATGTCTCCACAAACAATTGTTTCATAATCATCGTAATATGAGCACCTGAATCTACCAGTAGTTGAAGAACTTTGTCCCCAACACTGATGTCTAAAATAGGGTCAACACAAGAAGAAGGCTCACCTTCCATAGCATCAGAAAATGAACTAATATGCTCATTTGCATTTGCATTGTCAGAAACTAATTCATTCTCTTTGTGGATTACAGAAACTACTTCTGAATCACTTTCGGAGTCAGAATCAACAACGCACACAACAGGTTTCTTTGAGCTTTTCCTCTTTATACAAACTTTGGCGAAATACCCTACTTGCTTGTAATAACTGCCGGTGACGGTAATGGCAGGACATATACTATTCTTGGTATGAGTGGGGTTGCCACATCTAAGGCAAACATTAGGATAAATTCCCTCAAGTTTGGCAGACTTCGGAAAACTTTTATTAGGAACATTCTTGGATTTGGTATGAGGTTTACTAATCTTACTAGCGTTAACACTATCAATACGTTTGTCACTACTTTTGTCCTCAAGTTCTTTGAGAGACGTCGTTGAAATCTCAATACTTTTAGGAATTTTATTGTCTCATCAAGCAATGGATGACTTAGGTTTAGAAGTCTCTGCACTGACAAACAAATTGATATCTTATGAGTTGGTCCGTGAAATCTTCAAACTTACAAACAGCAGCCAATCCCCTCAAAGCAGAAATATTTGAATCAACATCTTCATTGTCCATTTGTTTCCTCTTGAAAAATGTGTGTCTTAACACCATAAGACTGGGTTGCTCATCAATTCTTATTTTTTATTTCAAAACAGTTTCTCGAATCTCATCTAGACCATCACCTTCCTCTGTAGACAGTATGGGTAAATGTTTGAAAATGGATCTTCCTTCGAACCCCAGTGAATGAAGAAGGAGGCATTTTTCATAACAGCAGCATATCTTGAGGCTCATATAGCCCCTAAGTACGTTTTGAAAGCATCAACCCAGATTTTGCAATGAACTGGAGGTTCACGTGGAGTGTCCAGGAATGAAGGAGGTGGGTTAACAGTTTGCATTGTGCACATTTTAAGAAATGAAAGAATTTAAATGAAATAAAAAACATTATATGTATCTGAAAAAAAATGGAATTAACATTAAAAATGCAATGGTAACACACCTTGTATCATTAAAAATAAAAGAAGACCAGTGTAATTTTGAAGAAAATGGCAACACACAACAAAGGTGTGTGTGTCACCATTTAACACACATTCCTAGAGATAAATCCATAATAAACAATAAAATTATTATTTTGCAAAAAACAAACAACGGGTGTATATCACTGTGTAATATACATACAAATGGGATCTACACTTGAAAATAGATGACTGTGGAACAGTAGGCGTGTGTATTACCGCGTAATACACATACAGACAAAATATGTGCACTCTGGCATTGATGACTGTGGAGCTTAAGCTGTAAATCACCGCCTAATATAAAAAAAAAATTGTAGAATGTTAATAAATAGGCTGGTGTGCGTATCACCGCGTGATACACAACTGATAGTCTTGGGAGCAAAACCGCTGTAAATTGCTTTGCTAAAGATGCCTAAAACACCAGTAGTATGTGTCTTGAAATGAGGTGGGTGTGTGTATCACCGTGACACACAAAGCCGTTGTCCTAGGCACCACCTCTCAGAAATGACCACTGTAATGGAAACTGTGGACTGTAGACTAGAAAAGACGAGTGGGTGTGTGTATCACTGCGTGATACACAAAGGCGTTGTCATAGGAACCCCCATGAAAATGGCCGCTGGAAAGCAAAGTGCCGTTTTGTAGCGTCTAATGTCAAGCGAATGACTGTGAGCTGGAACGCTGATGTAAGACGTGAAGGAGAATCGCAGGCTGAGAATGTCCACGTGGACAAAGAACTAAGGTTCTCATTCCCAGTTGCCAAGGGAAGAGAAGACAAAAGTAAGTGGCTGTTGAATTTTGTAAAATGCTAGATGCACAGCAATATGTGAAAAGCTGAAAGTTAAAATATAAGCGCAAAGTCAGACAGCGCTGAGCCTGAAATGTTATGGCAAATGCCTTAGAACGCAGTGAGACAGACACAGAAACACAGTGCAAGCGTCCTACCAGTTCATCGCTGTCAAGATTATGGCACCAGGAAGGTATGCGACGTTTACAACGCAAGCGTTACAACGCCGTACCATTACGACGCGGTCATAACAATGAAAGTTGTTACAACGAATTACGCTGGGTGGCGCTAAAGGATAGTAAATCATTTAATTTACTATCCCAACACCTTCCCTACTATCCACAGGGACTGGTGTTGGAATAGTAAATTACATTTTTTTAATTTGCGCCCCCTGAGGTTCCGTGACAATTGTAAGTGGTGTTTCCGACTCGTACGAAAATGGTCGAGTCTGGTATCTATGAACCGCAAATGACGAGTTTAGTAAGTGTGCGCAGTTTCGCTGTGCTAACTTAAACCGTTCGTTTGTTACGTGGGCTTTTCATCTGTACCCACGGGTTCCATCTTAGATACGGCATCCATTTTGTCTCTTGCCCTCAAGTAGTCAGCGAACGGACGCTGTCCGCTTCGCGACCCTGGGACTCCCAAGATATTTGCGGAAGACACATGTCCTTTGAAAGTGTCTTTATGACGAGGGGGTTGCTACTGTAAGGCAGGTGGCGCCGCTCGAGGCTCATCTTGCCGCACGGACTTATTGTCTCAGCCGTGCATCTCATTAGGCACGTCCCTTTGATGCCTGTATCTCGTGTTTCCCGACACCTCCCCTTTTACACCCTTTCCGATCTCCCCACTGTCTCTGTCTTCCTCTGCACCTGTCTTCGTTCCTGTTTCGATCTACTTGATTGCTGATTGGAATTTGCTAATGGTGGGAAGATGGGTTTTTACAGTTGGGAACCACCAAATGTTTCCGCACTTATGTTCCGGACCTTATGTGTTTCAAAGCGACCAAAGCGACCCCTCTGGGAGCTCGATGTGGGAACTGAGTTGTAAACCTTTGTGTTCAATGTTAGCCTATGGGTAAAAACTGTATAAAAGGAGCGATCCACATAACCAATTTGAAGCAGTCTCCCCAAGTTGCACGTGGTGTACTTGCCGTGATTTCTGTGTTCCCTGCAGTAAATAAACCTTGACTCTTTGACGCCGAAGGAAGTGTCCCGTGTCTCTGTGACTTGTACGCCGGAACAGGTTACCCACGAAGGTTTCAGGTGTTGTGCCCTGGCACCGCTGGGTCCAAAAGAACCCAGTCCTTCAGTTGGCGCCCAACGTGGGGCTGCATCAGTGGTACCGGTCCAAGCCCGACGATCGTGAGGAACTTCGTGTGAAATCTCCGAGGGAAGGTGCACCCCGCTTCATCGATCCTGTTGTCGAAATAAGTGGCCCGAAGACTTTTCCCGCGAAGATTCCCGCCTCCTGACGGCTGCGACGGACTGCTGCCCTGACTGTAGACCTGTTTTGGCGCCTGGCGTAGACCTTGGTATAGCGAGACGATTGACGGGCCTTCCTGAGGACGCCATTGATCTTTGAGTTAAGTATTTGTGGGTCGCTCCCAGAATCCTTGGTTGTAAACACTTTAGCGAGTGTTTTTGTTGTAGACACTTTAGCGAGTGTCTTTGTTGTAAACACTAGTGGCTTTGTTGTACACGCTGTGTGAGTGTTTTTGTCGGTGACACTTTGCTAGCGTACTTTGTTGTTGTATTTGTTTGACGACTGCAGCCGCCAAAGACCGAGGGTTTTTGTTCTTGCTGGGACTTGGTAAATCCCGTAACCCTTGAAGTTTGTGAAACTCGGCTAGCGTGCAAGATGCCTGGTCGCAGTACTTTGTTTAGTTGTTGTAGACCTTGTGGTGCGGATTCCCTGCTGGAGGACTCGTGTCCGATACCTCCGGTTGGAACTCCTACTTATGACTTATATAGCAAACATGGGCTAGGCCCGATTGCTTTTAACGATTATTGGATAAAATATACAAAGAAAGACGGCGATCTTCGTTGGCCACCTCACGGTAGCTTCGAAGCGTCGATCTTAGATCATTTGGAAATAAAGTTGTTCGAACGCAAATCTAGGCCGGCCATGTTTGATGCCTTTCGGTTGTGGCGCAAAGAAGCCCGACAGAAAGAGATCAGACAGAATAAACGTAGTGAGCGAGATAATGTTGCTACCATTGTGAAGAAAGCTGAGCAGTTTCAGCGTGATAAGGAGGATAAGGATAAGGAAGTGTTTGAGAGGCTACAACGTATGACCATAGATAAATGCTATCCTGCTTTGCCCACGGAGTTGGATAAGAAGGAAGAGGCAGTTGAGGATCCTTTAATGTCCTATCTTATGAAGTCGCCACCCCCGTACGTACAGGGTACCGCAGCTCCTGTGGTCCCTGCCGTACCTGTTCTTCCACCTGTTATTCCTCCACCCGTTCCTCAACATGCACCCGCTTTTCCGACTGTTCCTGCTCCTGTGCCTGTTTCTATTCCTACTGCTCCTCCGCTTCCACATACTCCTGCTCGCGCTACTGCTCCTGTGTTGTTAACTCCTGTTGTTGCTAACGCTTCTATTCCTCCTCTTGTTAGTTCTGTGTCTTACTCTTGTCCCTCTACTCGTAATCGTAGTTCTCCCATTGCGACAAATTTTTTCCAGTCGCTCGGACCTGTCTTTGGGTCCGCTGGTTCTGATGGTCCTCAGAGACGTAGTCAGCTTCCTGGTAATAGGGAACGCGCTGCGCTATACAATATGGCGATGGGTTGGATGGACAATCCGCAAAGAAATCCACCCCGAGTCGTTCTTGAAACATTTAGTCAATTCAACATACCGACTCAGAGATATGTGTTTGACGAAATGTGTAAACTCCTACATGATCAGATAGCGGCTGTTGCGCCTGACGAGGTGCTGACCGCCCTGTCTAATCTTCGGCTTCAGTTCGCAACTGGACTGATAGTCGATACTAATGTCCGACGTGCTATCGAGCAGTTGCTGTCTTTTCGCCTCGCTCCTATTCCTCACGCACTGTTTGTTGAGGATCTTGAACGCCAACAAGCTGAGTCTGGCCAATATCCTATGCGTGAAGTTCCGCCGGTTTGGGTACCCGCTGATAATACTAATGCTAACGCTCCAGTGGCGGCACATTTCCAGAGAGTATGGATACATCTCCCATGGAAACGATCGGAAGTGCTTCAGGTGAAACAAACTTTGCCTGATCCTCGCAAAAATCCTGCGGGGTATTACAAAGAATTATCGCAGCTTGTAGATGCTACGGTAATGAATCTTGCCGACATCGACATGTTGTTTGGCAACGTCGTACCGCAGCCGGTATGGGCTAAGATTCGTCACCAAGATCACGCAAATGAATTAGGTGGTGATTGGGCTGCCATTACAGCGGCAGACGCTGGACAAGTGGCTGCTGCTAAACCCGATCAGTTGATCGAACTTCTTCCCCAGCGAATCATTACGTTAATGAAAACGCTTATGCCAGCTATGAGGGTAAATTGGGACAAGTTGTCAGCCTGTAAGCAAAAGAAAGATGAGAGTGTTTCAGACTTCTTTACGAGGTTTGAGGAAACATTTGTTGATCATAGTGGACAGGATATGGGTACTGAGGGTGGACAGAGGTTGTTTGTGGATAAATTCGTGTCGAACTTATTGCCCGACTTGTGCAATAAATTGAAGAATTCAGAAAGTGCATGGGCCGTTTCTACCTCAGCTCAGATTCTGGCTACGGCACAATATTATGAAAATAGAGAGAAAGAAGTAAATGACCGAGCTGATAAAAAGACAAAAGAGCTGAAAACTAAAGTGTTGTTACAGCAAGCATATCCGCCGCGTTCTAATCAGAATGCGTCTCAGCAGAATAGATCACAGTCGCAATCGAACCGATCGCAGTCGCGTAATGATTCCTCTTTCAACAGATCTTCGTTGGGGTACAATCAATGTGCTTATTGTAGACAGGAGGGACACATTAAATTTGATTGTCCTGCTTTAAATGATCGTAATAGTGGTAATTCGTCTAGAGGAGGCCGTGGTGGTTCACAGAATGCATCACGTGGTAGAGGTCGTGGTGCTCAGAACGACCGCTCTGACAACTCATCAAATTCTAATAACTGTTTCGACCAACGTGGATCATCGCAAGGACGATCTGCGCAGTACAATGTAGACGATTATTACGTCGATCAGGGAACTGACGACAGTAATTACTAGGACAGCCGAAGACAAGGAGAGGGAGTGGTATCAGTTCCGGTTGATCAGAGAGGGCCTTACGTCGCAGTTGCTACATCGGGCGTCGTTGAGCCTTTTCTGTTGGACACTGGTGCAGCGAAAAGTTCCATTATGCATTCGAAACTCCCTGGCGCACCTTTGTCTGGCTTAACAAATGTATCCGTTGGATTCTCTGGCGCCCCCGTTAGCAATCCAGTTTCACGCCCTTTGCCCCTTCAAATTGGGCCACGTGAGCTCGAAGCTCCACTGATTTTGACCACTGGTTGTGGCGAAAATCTTTTGGGTCTGGATTTGCTTAAACGTTTGTATGCAACTTTGTATTGTTCTCCTGCGGGTGTAAAGCTTACGTTTGGGGAGAAAGTAGTCTCTCCCATGTATTTGTCTCTCGATAAGCTTCCACCGGAATTGGATTCTCTTCCTGCGTCTTTGTGGGCGACGGGTCCAAACGATGTGGGCCTACTTGATATCTCCCCTTATGTTGTTCAGTTGAAATCAAATGTGCGATTGCCACGTATTCCCCAATACCGTATCTCCCTTGATGGTGAACGAGCTTTGTTAGCGATCATCTATGATTTGATCGAGAAAGATGTTATTGAGGAGACTCGAGGAAACGTGTGCAATAGCCCTGTACTGCCCATTCTTAAACGTACTGATCCTACCAAACCGCCTGTTTATCGTTTTGTTATCGATTTACGGGAGGTAAATAAAATTGTGGTTCCTCAATTCCCTGTTGTGCCTGACATCACGGCGCTACTGACTCTGATTCCAGCTACTGCAGCATGGTTTTCGGTGATTGACTTGAAAAATGCCTTTTTCAGCATCCCGATCGCCGAAGAGAGCAGGGACCTTTTCGGTTTCTCTCTTGGTGGACGTAGCTTCCGGTTCAAACGCGCTCCTCAAGGCTACTGTGAAAGTCCGTCTATTTACAGCCAAGCCTTGAAGGGTCAATTGGATGCGTTTAGGTTGCCGGTTGGTGCGGCCTTAATTCAATATGTCGACGACTTATTGGTGGCTGCTGATACTCAGGACATTTGCAAAATTGCTACGGTGTCTTTGCTGCAACATCTCTGTGAGTTGAATCACAAGGTGTCACCTTCTAAACTCCAATATTGTTGTCAAGAAGTAACCTATCTAGGTCACTTATTGTCAAAGGAGGGAAGGAGATTGACCCCAGAGAGAATTGCAGCGATTGCGCGAATGGCTGTGCCACAAACCCAAAGAGATGTGCGTGCCTTTCTAGGTATCACGTCGTACTGTAGGCAATGGATTCCAAATTTTTCATTGCTAGCGAAACCATTGGTGGCTCTTACGTGCAAGGATGTTTCAACTCCTTTACCATGGACGGAAGAATGTCAGAAAAGTTTTTCTGAACTACGTGATTCATTGTGTTCGGCTCCTGTGTTAGGTACCCCTGACTACAGCAAACCGTTCACGTTATATGTTCACGAGAGAGAAGGCTGTGCGTTGAGTGTCTTAACGCAACCTTTTGGTGATAAGCAACGTCCATGTGCATATTTTTCCTCGACCTTAGACCCAGTAGCTAGAGCATTGCCGAGTTGTTTGAGAGCAACTGCGGCAGCTGCGGTCTCTATCCGACAATCAGCAGGATTGGTCATGGATAATATGCTTACGGTGATGGTTCCGCATGCAGTCGATACTCTTTTGAATCGAACGAAAACTCAGCACTTGACGAGTGCGAGGTTGTCTGGGTACGAATTGACGCTTTTGGCAAGCCACATTCAAATAAAACGTTGTAATGTCCTGAATCCGGCAACTTTGTTACCAATTAGTGCAGAGTCAGATGCAGTAACAGAACATGACTGCTACTTGCGTACAGAAGAGGAAACAAAAGGTCGAGTGGACCTTAAAAACACCCCATTGGAAGACCCTGACGGCACTTTGTATGTGGATGGGTCATGTTTTAAATTGCCGAATGGTGATGTGACTACTGCCTATGCTGTTGTGACGTTGAATACTGTTGTTGAGACTGCGAGATTGAATCAGAATTCTGCCCAAGCTGCAGAGCTGATTGCTCTTACTAGAGCATGCGTGTTAGCGAAAGGTAAACGTGTGAATGTGTACACCGATAGCCAGTACGCTTTCGGTGTAGCGCATAGCTTTGGACGATTGTGGCGAGAGCGTGGTTTCTTGACGTCACACGGCACGAAAATACAGCATGGCCAGCTTGTGAATGATCTTTTGGATGCATTGACTTTGCCCGCTCAAGTTGCGATTGTTAAGTGTAGTGCGCATCGTAAAGTAACGGATGATGTTGGTCGTGGTAACGCGTTTGCAGATGAGATTGCTAAGGAGACTGCCCGGAACCTTAGCACTCGAATGTATGTGACAAGTTCGGTTAGGTGGCCTACAGAATCGAGTATGTGTGAAAATACTATAGAGAGCGTGAAAGCAATTCAGAATGAGGCCACCGATACGGAAAAGATGAAGTGGAAAGAAAGTACGGGAAAGTTGGATGTGAATGGTTGTTGGATTGATTTGTCGGATCAGAAAAGATGGATGTTGCCTGATGCGTATGTGCTGGCCGTTGTGACAATGGCACATGGGTTAGCACATATCAGCGCGAAAGGCATTTGCAAGTTGTTGTCGCCTGTGTGGAAGAATGATGGTATTACAAAGTGTGCTGAACGTCTGGTGAAGAATTGTATGGTGTGTATAATGTACAATCCTGGCAAAGGAACCCCAACTCCCCCTGGCAGTTTTGCTCCTCCTTCGTATCCCTTTGAGGTGATCCAATTGGACTTCATCCATATGGAGCGATGCAATAACTTGAAATATGTTTTGGTTGTGGTTTGCGCATTTTCCCGATGGATCGAGGCCTATCCCCTCAAAGACAATACTGCTTTGTCTACTGCGAAAATCCTACTGAAGGAATACTTTCCTCGGTATGGAATGCCTAGAGTCGTGTGGTCAGATAACGGAAGTGAGTTTGTTGGAAGTGTGATGAAGAATGTGTGTAAGGGCCTTGGAATTAATCAGAAATTCCATAGCGCCAATCATCCCCAGTCAGCTGGATTGGTTGAAGGGTACAACGGTACCCTTAAACTAAAGCTAGCGAAGATTCAGGCTACGACTGGACTTTCGTGGCCTGACGCTTTGCCTCTAGCATTACTGTCAACTAGGGCGACTGTACACTCCCGAATAGGGCTTAGTCCCTATGAAATAGTGTTCGGCCGTCCTGCGAATGTGTGGGGGGTTCCTAGGCCAGGTATATTCGTTGATCTTGAGTATCCGATGTTGATTGATTACTTACATGACTTGACTGCTAAACTGAGGTTAATTCATCAACAGGTTTACGACGCCTTGCCGACGCAGACGGAGGGTCCAGGCCACCAGCTCCAGCCCGGTGATTGGGTTGTCACCCGTAATTTCTCACGCAAGAAGAATCTGGACCCCCGTTTTGTTGGACCTCACCAGGTGCTCCTGGCCACGAGGACTGCCGTTCGTCTTGAGGGGCGGAAGAATTGGGTACATGCTACCCATTGTAAACGAGTCCCTATTCCTTTACCGGCAGACCCGTGGGTGAGGAAAGGCATTGCGTCAACAGAAGCAGAGACATTGCCGGCGTTTGTACCTTTTAGCGACGCACAGCTTGTTGGTGAACACTCAGCGCAGCAGAAAGCCACTGTTGGAACATTGTCAGCCAAAGACTCAAGACCAAATCAACAAACTGATCAGCAGGACGCTGTCTCTTCAACGGATCCTTTGTTCGACGAGCAGACACGTCCCGGGAAACATCGATATTCTTTGCGTTCTCGCATTAAGGACTAATAAAATTGTTTTCTTGCTTTGCTGAAACTGATAACTGCAATATCCTCGTTTCCCCTGATCAACTTTGAACATTCGTATCGTTGAAACTTGTTTTGTATATACATTAAGCTTCTTCCTTGTATCTTTTTCCTTCCACAGCTGAATTATTGTGTTAAATAAATACATATTGTGTATTGAGGGCCGTAGGGCCGCGCGCGTACTTCCTTCTGGACAGTAGGTCTTGACGCTAGGTTGAAGGCCGTCGGTTCCTAGGAACTCCTAGGGATTGACCATTGCTGCACAGAACGAAGTGCGTCAAGAAACGTTGCGGACGGTCATAGGGAAATGGCATTTTCGAAACTGAACGATTTGGAAGGAGCTCAGGCGTATAGAGTCAAACTGCAGAAACTCAGTCGTACTAAATGTTTTGTATTCCAATTGTTTGTATTGTTCTTAACTGCTTCTGCATTCCTGGCGGGTGGGGTGTATTATGCTATGTCTTACTTTTTACTTCCTACCCCTACTCCTACTCCTTACCCTAATCTTACCCTTACTGCTACTACTGTTTCTCCCCATTCTTTTCACATTTTACCGGAACACGAACAGGCTAGACGTGTAGAATTCCGCAACAATTCCTTTATCCAGCTCCTCCATCAGCATCAGTTAGTGGTTAACACTACTAATTGTTGGGTGTGTGGGTTGATGCCACATACTACGGGTAAGGGAATTCCATATCTGGTGTTACCGTATAGTTCCCAAGGGTCAGCTCGAGCATACCAAACAATGCTTCGAAGCGCACTAGGTTTCCACCCCTCTCCAGAACGTTCCCCCAAACCGGGTCCTACCTCGTGGCAGTGGGTGGTATCGATGATAATACAGGATTTGGAAGATGAGATCTATGATGCTTTTCTCATCCCTAAGGCAGAGGTACAAGCCTATAGGGCACCGGATAGAGGGGAATATAGTATGTTCACTAATGAAAAGCAGCTTAAAAGCTCGCCTCCAATATGGGTCGTACCCCACACTGGTAATCTTTGTCTTGTGGGTCGTGGTTCGCAAGCCTCACTTGGAGTAAGTGCTTGCACTGAAAGTTACGTTCTGTCAATGTCCCCGATCCCTGTGTTTCTGGCTGCCAAGGGTACGTACTTCATCTGTCATGATCGTGCATATACATGGTTGCCCTCAGACTTTATGGGCTCGTGTTTTGTTGCAAATCTGTTGCCTCCGACGTTCACTGTAGATGCCGATTACCATAAGACTAGAGTTGTACGAGGCGTAATTAGCGAAGAGGATACTGCCGGTCAAGAGGCAGGAGACTTTTTCAAGGGTTTCCTCCCGTTTTGGGGACCTATGGTTAATAGTAGGAACCTGAGACATTTGACTCGAGTGGTAGAATCGACAGCTAATGTTACTGCCAGTGCCCTTGGTAATATCACCACAGAACTTCAGGCGGAGAGACTTATGACGTTGCAAAACCGTATGGTTTTAGATGTCGTCTTGGCAGATCGTGGTGGGGTATGTAAAGTGATCCATTCGAGCTGTTGCATTTTCATACCTGATAATGCTCCTACTGTCTATCAAGCCATCTCGAAGTTGCATAAGATCTCCGAATCCATACACGTGGATGTAGGGGATTGGACGCTACTCGGTTGGTTTTGGGGCCTGATGTCGACTTGGGGTTGGAAGATTCTGATGATCATCGGGGTTGTGGTAGTGTTCCTGTTCACGTGTTGCCTTTGTGTGCAGTGTGGTCCTGCCTTATGTGGCCTTTGTGCTACAACGTGTATGAGACAACCACCTGTTACCAAGGGGACTCGGTTGGACAAGGCTATGCTACAACGACATCTTGATGGTCTGATGAATATCGAATATGATTCCGACTAGTGCTTGCCTACATGAGGGCAAAAGGAGCGTCTGAGGTTCCGTGACAATTGTAAGTGGTGTTTCCGACTCGTACGAAAATGGTCGAGTCTGGTATCTATGAACCGCAAATGACGAGTTTAGTAAGTGTGCGCAGTTTCGCTGTGCTAACTTAAACCGTTCGTTTGTTACGTGGGCTTTTCATCTGTACCCACGGGTTCCATCTTAGATACGGCATCCATTTTGTCTCTTGCCCTCAAGTAGTCAGCGAACGGACGCTGTCCGCTTCGCGACCCTGGGACTCCCAAGATATTTGCGGAAGACACATGTCCTTTGAAAGTGTCTTTATGACGAGGGGGTTGCTACTGTAAGGCAGGTGGCGCCGCTCGAGGCTCATCTTGCCGCACGGACTTATTGTCTCAGCCGTGCATCTCATTAGGCACGTCCCTTTGATGCCTGTATCTCGTGTTTCCCGACACCTCCCCTTTTACACCCTTTCCGATCTCCCCACTGTCTCTGTCTTCCTCTGCACCTGTCTTCGTTCCTGTTTCGATCTACTTGATTGCTGATTGGAATTTGCTAATGGTGGGAAGATGGGTTTTTACAGTTGGGAACCACCAAATGTTTCCGCACTTATGTTCCGGACCTTATGTGTTTCAAAGCGACCAAAGCGACCCCTCTGGGAGCTCGATGTGGGAACTGAGTTGTAAACCTTTGTGTTCAATGTTAGCCTATGGGTAAAAACTGTATAAAAGGAGCGATCCACATAACCAATTTGAAGCAGTCTCCCCAAGTTGCACGTGGTGTACTTGCCGTGATTTCTGTGTTCCCTGCAGTAAATAAACCTTGACTCTTTGACGCCGAAGGAAGTGTCCCGTGTCTCTGTGACTTGTACGCCGGAACAGGTTACCCACGAAGGTTTCAGGTGTTGTGCCCTGGCACCGCTGGGTCCAAAAGAACCCAGTCCTTCACCCCCCCAACGCAAGTCGTTGTAACGACTTGCATTGTTACAACCGCGTTGTAATGGAACGCGTTGTAAAAGTGTGCATGGTCATGATGTGCATCCCACTAGGAAACATCCAAATCCAAAGCTCTTGGACAGTTGAAGCGAAGACTGTTCAAGTTGACGAAAGAATGAGGTACTTAAAGACCATTGAATTGGCTAGTTAGCTTGCTGTTAGCTTGTCTGTTCATGCAGGAAAACTGGAAACTGTTGGCACGCAGGGTCCAAGGGGTGACCATGTAGTTAGAAGATTGTCGCCAATCAATTTTTAGTATTGAGGCATAAACGGGTATAAATACATGTTAGTATTTATTAAACTACATTGTTGTGGAGCCAATAGAGAACAGCTCTAACAGGCTCAGCAGAAAGGACCAACTGACCCAAAGCATTCAATCCCTATGCAACACAGAGATTCTACAGGTGATATCATAAAGATTGAACTTTATTCTGCAGAAGCAATTAAACACAATAACATTACCACACATCGTCTCTGCCATTGCTTCCTGGTCACTTTTCTCTTTTTCTACGAGCACTTCCTAGAAGAGCAGTTGTCAAGATATCTAAAGCCTGGATATGGGTCTTTCAGCAAGTAAACAGAGTTCCCAAATGACTGGCAGCAGTAGGAGAGTTCTCAACTTCCCAAACCTGTGTCTCCCCTCGTCGCAGAGGTCACTGATACAGTCTACTAGGTCAGGTCCTGTTAGTTCCTTGTTAGGCGGAGATTTGTTGCAATAAAATGCCATGTCCATTCTGAGATGCAAGGAATGAGGCTGTGCCTTCTTCTGAAAGCATGTGGTGATCAAAACAATAGGTTGCAGTTTATCTGCCAGCTACCTCCACAATCAGATTGGTAACCAAGGCCCATGACAGGATGTCAACTACCTGCTACACGCTGTGATTGGCCGTCTCTATGGTGCCCTTGTGTGTGGAGTCTTTAGCCTCTGGAAGTATGGATTAAGAGGCAGAGGAGAGCATGGTTGTGATGGGCTACTCCAAGATCAGGCTCTTAAGAATGGGAACACTTATGTGCTTGAGAGCTTAGTGCCCCTATTACTGAGCAGACAGGTACACTGGCAGAACACAGCATGATGCATGTCAAGCATGATTAGGGTCCTCAGCGTGATCTCTCTGGAGGGAGTTCCATGGCATAGTTATAGTCAATTGAGTGCAAACCTGTGATGAGCAATAACGAAGTCTGTCCACAAGAGACTTGGTTTTATCCCCCTTGGCCCTGTGCCTGATTAGGCTCACATCAATGGTGGAAAGATATTGCTCCTGTTGGAAAGGACCCACTGTCTGCAGTGTTCATCTTATGGTGTGTTTGCTGTCTAAAGCCTGGGGCCCAGCTGGAGTCTCTCCAAAAGAGCCACTTGGGGGTGTAGGGTAATGTGCTCAAGGGATGTCTGAGCAAGATGCTGCAACTTACAATGCACCAGCAGGATGAGTGCCCTTCTCTTGCATTTTACCTCTGTTTTTGGTCTGTAGCCTCACTGTGTAACTGCAAATATTGCATGAGTCATCCAGCGTTTTCTGCACAATGACTCCTCCTGGGCTGGTGGCAGCACCAAAACATCCTGCTGAGGGTCAGAAGTATGAAATGTTTATGCTCCTCACCATTTTACTGTGGGAGGGGCCTCTAAGTTGGAAACATATGATGGGGCAAGCCTGAGCTTTTAATCAAGCCCCCTATATGGAGCATGGCGTAGCACCACCTCCATTAAAATAGTTTTTAAAATCAGATCCCGATAGACCATAGAATATCTTAGTAGCCAAATAGAGAGCCTTAAATTATACACTTTGCTTCAGTGCTACCCAGTAGAGGGCCGATCATGCCTCCAGAATATGATCAACTTCCTGTCGTTTTCAGGTAGTCCGCACAGCTTTATTTTTTATTTTTTGCAATTAGTACATCAAATATTATTGAAGACCTTAATTGAGGCCTTTACCCTAGTTTAACCAAAATATGATCAAAGAAGGCACTATTGTGGAGTGTTTATCAGCAGACTGGAGAGGGACTATCTTCCCAAAGGCACCTAAGATGAAGAATCATAGGAATGGACAGAAGTGATAAGTGCTGAATAGAGCGGAATCATAGTTGATGGTGACAATAAAATGCCAGAGCACGGAGCTGCACCAAATTTGGCAGACCCACATTCCGACATTTTCAAAACACAGGGTTGCACCATATTCACAAGAATATGGCACACCCCAGTGTTTACCCTAATGCTGGCACAAAATAATCTGCCTAGCAAGCGCAGACACCACGCTGCCATGTTGCAAGGGTTCCTGCGTTGCAGGGAAGGAACATCTTCTTAAACATGAACAATCAATAATGGTGATTTGCACCTTCTATGTGTGCTGCAGAATGTGATACAGCATAAAAAAACTATTGATTGAACTAAAATAACAGTATCATTAAATAGGTTTTAGACACCTTAGCAGTATTATATAATATTACTGCAGGAGTAAGTCATAAGTCATATTGTGCACTGTAATACAGTGGTGTGTGAAGTATAACCAAAAAAGTACTGTGTATAGCATCTGTGTAGTGTTGTACGCTAGATGGATTAGTACTATCTATCCTTGCACTGTAAAATAGCATAACTGAAGGCTTGTACATTCACAATATGTGAAAAGGTGTGTTGGGATGGGAGGATTCCCTGGATGGTTTACTCTTGTGTCCCTTGCCCTGAGGGACCATCTGTCACAGCCAGCCTCACGCTAATCTACAGTATGTGTGTGAGCCTAGACTTTTCTGTGAAATGAGCCAAGACCTGGACCTGCCTTGGACCTGGAAGTGTTCACCAAGTACACTCTCCATAGTTTTGTAGCGATTCTAGTGTGACCAGACCATTTTATTTGTTTTACCGAAGTGGTGGCCTACTGACCCCCTCTTGAAAAGTTCCACTGCCTGTGCTGATATCTTAAGTATATGCATGTATGCATGCTTGTGGTTTATGTGTTATATACACTGTGTATGTCTGAGTGGACCAGTGTGGCACACCTCCTCCTGCCTCTGTTGCTCTGTTGTGGTTGCACCATCCTGGCGGTGACCTTGATGTTGATCTGTTGTGGGTGCACCATCCTAGAGGTGACCTCGTTGTTAAGAGCAATACCCTAGACAAATGCTGAGTATGAATAACCGCTTGACAAGGAGACTTGAAAAGGAGACATGAGAGTATAACTAACACTAACTGTTTCCGGAAGTGTAGAGAGAGAATACACATCCCCTGTCTGTTGTACCTGTATAAGAGAGGAGGGGGTCGTGTGGCTTAGTGGGCTAATGCATCTGCTATAGGGACCTGTGTTTGACTCCATGGTCACAGGTTCAAATTCTGGTGGGCCCACCCAGCCCTTCATCCTTCTGAGATTGATAAAAGGAGCACCACTGAGTTGGTAACAATAAACATCTGTTATTCAGTGCCAAGATACCTTTGGGTGAAATGTGCTTAACAAATGCACATTGTTGCAGAGTATCCCTGGGCACCCCCAACTTTTTTACTTACTGGTGGTAACTGACTCTTATTGACCCTGGACTATGCCTAACCTGGCCCCGGGCCAATGCTATGCTGAAAGAGACAGAATACAGTGAAACACCTACATACACTAGGCTACACTATGAGTTAGGGTACCCCTATCATTGACATGATCTTCCCTATAAGACCCTAGTGCATAATAGGGCAGGGGGATTGAAACTATCTTAAAGTCCTGACTATATAATGGGACATGGCAGTTTAGAGGCCAGCAGCTCTTTCTTTTTTTTTGTTTAGGAAATTTTTATGGAAGGTTTTGCATAAAACAGAACATAGGCCATAAATAAACATAGTCTAAAAAGGAATAGAATAATACAATTGGGCAAAGTAATATATGATAAATTATAATCAAGAGGGATATTGGAGATGGAGTAGGAGAAAGGAAAGAGAGAAGAAGAGGAAGAAAGAAAAGGGAAAAAGAAAGAAAAAGAGAAGCGAAAAAGAATGCACCAATAGGATTGTTCGAGGAAAGATATGAAGTGAGAAGAAGCCATAGGAGATCAGATTAGATTTTTTGAGATATAGAAGAAGAGGAGACAGTAGCAATCCTATGTTCATCACAAATAAAAGTCCACCAAATATGTAATAATAATTTGGAATTATCTTTCCAGGATGATAAAATGGTCTTAAAAGCTAAAGCAATAAAAAGGTCAAACAATCTAGACAGATGGTACTACTGCTATATCAGGTGATAATGATCCTAGGAAAATATGTATTAATGATATAGTGGTTTTAAACTTAATTATTAACATGCAAACATTCCAAACTGAATTCCAAAAGGAAAAAACAGCAGAACACTCATATAGTAAATGTTTTAACGTTCCTGTAACACTGGAACACGACCAGCAAAGAGGAGAGGAATTTGGTGAAAACTTGCAAATACTAACAGGAGTAATAATCGCTCTATGATAAACAAAATATAAAGATTGAGTTATATGTGCAGCAGCCGAAACTTTAAATAACTTAGCCCACAATTTTTCCCAAGTAATAACAGAGAAAGAAAAAGACAAATCATTTTCCCAAGCAACTTCAATATTGGATTTTGAACGAATTGGAGCATTGGATAACAATATGGTATACACAAGAGCAGCCTTAGGTACGTGGGTAGAAAATAAAGGATATAAAAGAGTAGAGGGTGTTATGGAGTGAAAATCAATTGGGAGTGACAAAGTAGCTAAATGTGATTGAATGGCGGTGGTAATTATAGTGTATTCACTGGAAAAAGCATCAGGTAACTGATAACGGAGTTGCAAATCATGGAAGGGGATAATTGGAAAATTATGGAGAAACTGATAAACAAAAGAGGTATCCTTCTCCTTCCAATATTTGTAATAAAATGATTTACCTTTGTATTTAAGAAATGTATTATACCATACAATGGAGGATAAAAAACATTGCAAGGGAGTTACATCTTTAGAGAAGGTATTGGAGATGAGAGTCTGAGAGTATTTTAAAATGGGAAGTTTGGTCAAGAAAGAGCAATTGGACATGAAAGCAACATGTTTAAAAGGAAAATCTTTCAATAGTGATCGCTCAAAAAGGACCCATTTGGGGACCGGTAAATCCAAGAAATCATAAGCTAATGAAAAAGATTGTTTAATCAGAAAAGCTGAATGGTAGGCTTTCACATTTGGGAATCGGACACCACCTTCATTTTTAGGACGAGTAAGTTTAAGCAGAGCAATACGAGGGTGCTTATTATTCCATAGGAATTTTGAACAAATATAATTTATTCAGGAAAAATATACATTAGGGATTTTAACAGGAAGCATAGAGACAGTATACAACACATGGGGAGTAATCATCATTTTAATAGTGTCCAATCTTCCCCACCATGAAAGAAATAATGGAGACCATAGAAGAAGGAGGGATTTAAGCTTCTTAATCAAATTTTTAAAGGTAAATTTGAGAGTATCTGTTAGGGTTGATGAAAACCAAATACCCAAATATTTAATCTTGGAAGGACACCAGGTAAATTCTGTATCACTGAACATGAATTGACAGCAAACAGAATTTAAGGGTAGAACTTCAGTTTTAGATAAATTGAGTTTATAACCAGATATAGAGGAATAAAGTCGGACTTCATTCATAAAATGTGGTAATGAATCAACAGGGTTGGACATATAGATCAAAAAATCATCCGCATATGCAGATATTTTAGTTTCAACAAAGGTGAAATTAAAGCCTGTAATCATGGGATTATTCCGAATACACTCTAGGAATGGCTCAAGGCAAAGAATAAATAATAAGGGGGAAAGGGGACAACCCTGCCTCATGCCTCGAGATAAAGAAAAAAACTTAGAAAACTGATTATTGACATAAATGCTAGCATGAGGACAGGAAAATAACAGTTTAATATATG
Source organism: Lissotriton vulgaris (assembly GCF_964263255.1). Classification (NCBI taxonomy): domain Eukaryota; kingdom Metazoa; phylum Chordata; class Amphibia; order Caudata; family Salamandridae; genus Lissotriton; species Lissotriton vulgaris. The sequence goes on along the minus strand of NC_141699.1, from coordinate 430,827,811 downwards.
AAATAAAAGAGGGTCCGAAACCAAATGATTGGAGAGTCTGAAACATAAATTGCCAATTAATTTGATCAAATGCTTTTTCTACATCCAAAGAAAGAGCAGCAAGGAGGTCTTTAAATGTCTTACTAAGGGAAATAATGTTAGCGAACAGACATGCATTGTCTGTTGCTAGTCTACCTTTTACAAATCCAACCTGGTCCATTTTAATCAAAAGGGGGAAACTATTATGTAGGCTAGATGCAAGGATCTTAGCAAAAATGTTGCAATTGTAATTAATTAAAGAAATAGGATGGTAATTTTTGCAGTAGGAGTGGTCTTTCTCAGGTTTGGGGATGATAATAATTAATGCGTCCATAAAGGACCCCAAAGCCCTAGCATCAGCAATAAAAGAGTTAAAGAGTTGTAAACGTTTAGAGGCAAAAATGGAATGAAAAGTGGAGTAAAATTCTACGGGAAGGCCATCTGGACCAGGGACTTTTGATTTCTTCAAAGCATGAATGGCAGTAATTATTTCCTGAATGGTAATATATTTCTCTAATTCGGCAAATTCATCAGGAAGGGACGGTGGCGGGGGAAGACCAGAAAAAAAAATTCTACATTTTGATTGGATGGAAATGTATCATCCGAGTAAAGGGACCAATAATAATCATGAAAAACGTCTGCAATATCTTCATCAGATGACACTAGTTTGTTAGTTGTTTCATTAAGGACGGGACCAATGGTTTTACGTTCAGACTTAATTTTTAGATAATTCGCTAACATCTTGCCTGCTTTATTCTGACTGCCATGATATTTAGACTTAATTTTAGGCAAGATGTTACAAGCTTCAATAGTTGCCAGTTTGTTAAGTTCCGTTTTTGCTGCAATTAAGGTATGAAGGGCAGTAGGATCTTTAGAAGTAAAATATGTATGTTCTAATCTTTTAATATTTTGCAATTGATCTTCATATTTAGTTTTAGCAACCTTTTTCTTCTTGGAAACAAAGGATATGACAAAGGCACGAAGGGCAGCTTTAAAAGCACCCCCATGTGTTTGGAATAGATGTGTCTGAGGCATCATTGAAAGAAAAAAATTCATTAATAAAGGTAGTGACATCTTTGATAAAAACGGGGTCAGACAACAGGAAAGTATTAAATTTCCACCGGCTAAATTTGGAGGAGGTATGGGAAAAATCCAGTACAGCATAAACAGGTGCGTGGTCTGATATAAAGATAGAACCAATTTCAGATTTCTGAATAGAGGGAAGCAGAGATTTACTGACTAAGATATAGTCAATTCTGGACCTGGTATGGTGCATATTTGAGAAAAAAGTATATTCAAATGAGTCAGGGTTACATGTTTTCCGTACATCATATAACGGACGGGAGGCAATGGCCGATTGGAATGATTTGTGAGTTTTGTCAGGTTGGAACTTACACTTAGATAATCTATCACTATTAACACAATTGTTAATAGTGCATGTGATGATGCAGGCTCTAATTTGGATGAAGACGAAGTCTTCAAAGAGCCTTATGATGAGTTTGTTCCTGACCTGGATGACCAGGATTTGAATGATTTGGACTTTAATATCCATTCCGAGGCTGACTCCTCTCCCTTCTCTACAGACGCCATGTTTGACCCTTTGGGTGGCGAAATGTTTTCCCCTAATAACATCTTCCACCCTAATAGTTCTAAATGGTTTCCCCATGATCATGTCGCCAAGTTTATCACTAGATGGCTAAGAAATTCTCTAGAAAGAGAGGCACGTAATACCCTAAGCTCCGAATGCCTGAGACCCTCCATCGAAGACAAGGTCTGCCGGACCCCCAACCTCGATCCTGACCTTATAACATTTTTGTTCAAACTGGGTAAAGATCCCAGAAAAGGCCTCGAGAGGGCTCTTAAAAGCTGCCAGGATCCTCTTCATGATGTTCTCGGCCCCCTTACAAAGATTCTTGACCTGGCTAAGGAATCTTATATCTCTAATTCTCCCCTCAACACTAATCTAATTAGAGGTTGGAGCCAGAGAGCTATTGTCCTGCTTGGTAATGCTAATTCTGGTCTTAATATTGAAAGAAGGAAGACCATCCTTAATAAGATTAACCCTAAGCTGGGTGACCTTGCCGAAAAGGAACCCTCTACCAAACCCAAGGGTCTCCTCTTTAGTGAAGATATGATTTAGACCATAGGGAAGTACGTTTCCACCTTCACTGCCCTAGACAAGGCCCAAAATAATCTGAGACGTGTCTTCACCACTAACCTTTTTGGACAGGCCGGAAGAAGGGGCCGTTCTTCTGGCCGTGGAAACTACCGGCCCTTTTCATCCAATAGAGGCAGAGGTGCTGCAGGCAGGGGCTTCTGACCCTCCAACCGACAATTCTACCCTCAGAGAGGAAGAGGTACTCGCGGACGGGGCTTCTCATCCTGAGGAACTACCAACACCAAACCTTCAAGTAAGTCTTCCTTCCCCTTCTTCCCCTCCCAGGGTCGGGGGAAGACTCAAACCCTTCTTTCACGCTTGGAGTTCCTTAACTCAAGACCCGTGGGTTATCAAGACAGTTCAAGGATTCAGAATATATTTCGTAGATATTTCATATCAAACTCATACACCCTATTGTCCTTCCTTTAGAACATCTAGAAATTGTCAAAGAGTAAATTTCTTCTATGCTCCAGAAAGGTGCAATTGTGGTGGTGTAGTATCCTGGTTTGGATACCATGTGCCTTTCCCATTAACCTGTCTTGCTACTCAGCCTATCTGGGTGAATGGTGGAATGTTGAGCTACCTGGTTGGTACAACGGAGCGTCAAGGACTTAAACAATATTCATGCTGCCTCCCTACTACCTTCAGGGAAGTGGAACGAGAGGAGGAGAACAGAATCTGGGCAAAAATCAGTCATCACTGATTTGTTACATAAGGATTATATCAGAGGAATAGTCATATACTCAAGGGGGAAGTGGAAGTTCAAGTAACGTAATTTCAAGTTGAACTCTCTCTCGCGTATTGTTGTTAATTATCCTGGAAAGCGGTGTGCTTCTTCTCTGAGCAGATTAAGTATAGGCTACAAGGTCGGAGATGTAATACGTGAAAGAGCTGTAGCATGTGGTAGTTTGCTGCCATCTACTGGGCGATATTTTGTGTGCTTTTTAAGACATGCGGTGGAAATGAATTCTGCTTAGATTCCTTCAATTTCAAGCTCATCGCGTTTTGGAAAAGAAATCAAAAGCATGGTAAAGTCTTAAATAGGTACAGAAACGTCTGTGTGAGTTTAAAGGAACAAAACAAACAGACATCGAGGAACCATCAGACAACCAAGCGGATGAATGTGCTCATTTCTGTTTGAAAAACAAAAAAATGATTTGTCTGTCAAAGCACGTTAGCGATGGGCACTGGAATACAACGATGAGCATCAGTTTCTTTTACTAGATAGTAAACTCTACGTTTCATCAGTTTTTACTATAATGAACTTCCGTTGTAAAGCCTGGCATTTTTTGAAAACTTACTTGATCACGAGCCAGCCACATTTTCGTGTCTCGTTCTTTCTATTCTTCTTTCTGAGGTCGGATCTTCATGCAGCACGCCCACGTAAGCAGTACTTATAAACAGACAATGATCCAAAACCTATAAATTATAGTATTAGATCAAATCAAGAATAGTATAAATGTTCAAAACAAGAGCAACAATAATTAGTCTGCTTTCTGTAACTCAAAGACTATATCTTTGAAAGGAACCTTACACCACGGTTAAAGAAAATATATTCCTGTTTAATTTTCTGTATTCATTTTTTACATTATTTTTTGTCGATAAAAACACATAGGTTGCCCCAAAGAAAAAGAAAAGATGTGATCCGAAAATTGAAAACAAGTGAAAAGAAGGAAAGGAATTACACAGTAGTGATTAAGAGATAGTTTTCATAATTTTTACAATCAATACTGGACACAAAATTCACCGTATTGAACACCTGGCCAACAACGTAGTTCATATGTTCGTGATCAACAACATTGTAGTACATAAACATAAATGTCCTCAGTCCTGCACTGTCTACAATATTGGAAAAACAATGGTCCTGGGTACATATATTGAAAATGTCGACGTTTCGACTCGACTTATTCCCAACCGGTGATTTGGACCTGGGGATTGCGAGTCTTCATCAGGACAAAGAGCAAAACGAGGCAACCAGGGGATATTGAATAACCCTAAAAAGAGAGGAATAGTGGAATTACTATCCGTGGTGTAAAGGTGATGCCTATCCCCCACATGGGGTATGGCAGTTTCTCTTATCCTTCGTGATAGAGAAAATGATGTCGGGTGATCCAAAGTTACCACATCTCCACAGGAGTCCTGTAGAGACAAATTGGAATAGAATCCAGAATGTATCTAAGTAGACTGATACATAAATTCACAAATGGTGACTATTGTTGTAGGAATATCATTTTACCTTAAATTCATATCTGTCAGGGCTGCGTTATTTCATATGTGACACGGAGGACGATACCTAAAATTAATTAAGGTGACATCAGTATACCCTGTGTAAACTAACTAATAGTTACTACTGTATGACCCTACTGGGTGGCAGTCCATTACCTTAATCAATAATCAATCAATAATCAATGCCCCCAAGTCGGTAAATTGCAAACTTCCACTTCGGAATTCAATGGACACTACAAAAATGACAGTGAATCGTCATTTTTCATATCACTACCACCACTCTGTCAGATTTTTCAAGATTCATTCATGTAAACTGAAATAACTTTAGACGCTTACCTGGTTTAAAATATAATGATTTCCAGATAAGTACTGACACTAGTACTCCAATTCAATTGGGAAGAAGCTGTATTGAAGGAGACACAAAATCAAGTCTCACTCGGGTGGTTGTGCGTAAAGTTAACCATATAAGATAAAGAGGGGGGGGGGCCCACACCTACCCGCTGTATTGGTAATATCAGCGTATACATCCAAGCCTCACGGTGCTTCCGGATGTCCAATCGTTCTAATGTGGAGAGCGCTCCTACTCGATTATAAGAATCTGCATAAAAACACATACAAGGAGCTTGTTTTAGTAAGCGCTCGGGACAAAAGCGTGGTGGTACAAAAGTGGAGGGATCGCTTTTAAATGGTCTCCACCTACCCGTTCTTTCATACGGGAAATCGTCTACATCCGAGCCGTGCTGCAGGATGCCGTCAGTAACTGCACTAGTCCTTCCGCGTTTCGTAAATACCAGACTGCATCACACAGTCTGCATGAAAAGTGGACTGCCTTGGTTTGTATTTACACAATACGGTTGCGTATTTTCAAACAACCAAATATACACATGTAGTGTTGACTGCCCAGATCGCCTCGTATTTGAAGAACCGGCGATGAGTGTTAATTAAAAAACGTATTCAGTAAATTATGTTCGCAAAACGGGGGCAATGTTGGATAAAGATAGACAAAGGACCAGGAAATGTATAATGGACTTCTGGAAATTCTATCATGCTGCGAAAGAGATGACACATAGAACGGACACAGTGCACACATATATCAACAACGTCTGGTTAATACACTGGTCACGTTAGTGAAAATAAAATAAATTCATAGATTTTATGATGGGTAATGCTGGTAACACAGTGACGAAGCTGCAAAGATGGCTATGTCAACATTCATTATGCAACATACATAAAGCAATGACAGGTATATCTCATAGTTACATCGCGTTTCTTCAAGAGATATTATAGAAAAAACACATGAAACAGTCTATTGAGATAGACAGCATAATGCAATCCAATTCAAAAGCATTCTACTGTTCAAGATATTACAAAGCCTATTGCCACCTACTGATATGGATTCATATTCCCAACAGTGCCACTTGTTTGTTCATCTCCTCTAATTCATTCAACCCCTTATTAACAGTATTAAGGGTGTGTATCCATTTACACTCTCTTCTATTTAGGATGTTGTGTAGGTCACCTCCTCTAGGGTTAGCTGTTATTTTTTCTATCACCCACCACCGTATGCTATTCTCATGATGTTCAAATCTGCTAAAGTGATCAACCAAAGGTGCACCCTGAACTTTACACCTTATGCGGCTCATGTGTTGCAGGATCCGACATTTTATTTTCTGTGTGGTCTGACCCACATACAGAAAACCGCACGGACATGACACCGCATAAACTACCCAAGATGTGTTGCAATTTGTATGCTGTTTGAGTTTGTATGTTCGTTCATTGTGGTCAAACTCATTACACTCTAGTGTGAGGGGACAGGCTTTACAACTCCCACACTTTTTATGGCCTTCTACCGGTGGTGCACCCCAAATTGTAGGTTGACTTGATGGTGATTTGTGTGGTAGGAGTGCTTTTACCAGGTGGTCCCGGATGTTTTTACCCTTTCGGAATGCATGTAAAGGTGGGGGCATACCTCCCAGTTCACCACTGATTAGATGCCAGTGGCGGTTTATACATTTTTTGATGTTATTGCTTTTTGTGTTGAATGTCGTGACACATACTAGCCTGTCTTCTTTGGGTTTTTGAGAAGTGTGAAGTAAGTGCTCTCGATGGTTATGCCAGGCCCGTTTTCTAGCTTTTTTAAGGAGCCTGATTGGATACCCGCGCTCACTCAGTCTCGACATCAGGGCGGCGGACTCCTCTAGATAATCATCCTTCCTGAAGCAATTTCGACGCACCCTCAGGAATTGCCCAAAGGGCAAATTGTCCCTGAGGTTGCGTGGGTGGTGACTTGTATACCTGAGGAGAGTATTTCGCTCACTGCTTTTTCTATGCAGAGTGGTATACAGTTTACCATCTGCAGTTTTTATTTTTAAATCTAGAAAATTGATGGACATTGAATCACATTCCAGAGTGAGTTGAATATTGTTAGAGCAGGTGTTAATCCAATTATGGAAATCCCTAAGATCAGAGTCACCACCGTGCCAGATCAACAGAACGTCATCTATATACCTTACCCACAATAAAATATTATTGAGGTAAGGATTATATTGATTTTGGACAAATCTGCTTTCATATTCACTCATATAAATGATGGCAAGATTCGGAGCAAAACTAGCCCCCATTGCTACTCCACTAGTTTGAATGTAGTGTTCATTTTGGAAAACAAAGAAATTTTTAGTCATTGCGATTTCCAAAAGTTTAACAATGAAGTCGGTCGGTACTCTATGGGGTGCAGATCTCAAATTTAAGGCACGCTCTATACAGGACAGTGCTTCATTTTGAGGGATGTTTGTGTATAGGGATGCGATATCCATTGCAGCCAATATACACGTGTTGTGGTCATAATCGAAGCCTTCCACCAATTGAATGGTGTGTGAGGTGTCCCGCACATATGTTGGGGTAGCTGTAGCTATGGGCTTCAGAAACACGTCGATATATTTACATAATGGCTCCAAAAGGGACCCACACCCTGATATTATAGGTCTTCCCAGGGGTCGTCTAGCCTTTTGTGCACCTTGGGGAGCGTATATATGGTCGGTGTTCTGGGGTTCTTATTATTTAGAAAATCATACTCATGTTTATTAATGATCCCCTGTTCCAATGCTCCTTTTGTTAATTTTTGAATGGAATCACTGATGGTTTTACTGGGATCCTTCCTTAAGCGAACATAATTTCCTGGAATGCCCAATTGTGTATAGATTTCAGATTTGTAACTCTGCAAGTTCTGTACAACAATAGCTCCGCCTTTATCTGCGGGCTTTATGACGATGTTACAGTTGTTTTTTAGGGATTGTAGTGCAGACTTTTCGTCCCTGCTTATATTATATGGAACGTACTACCTAGTAATTAAGATCTCATTGATATCCCTTAAGACTATTTGTTCGTAGGTCAATATCTTGTTGTCGATCAAATGTGTGGGGGGATTAAACCTCAATGGCGGTCGTAGTCCACTACCTGAAAATGTAGGGTTAAGTGGGATTTTTTGAAAATAATGCCTAAGGCGGATCTTTCGAAAAAATGGTTGCAATTCAACTGTAAGGTTGAAATCATTGGGCATATTAGTCGGGACAAAGGACAGTCCCTTGGATAGGACTTGTTGTTCAATAGGGGATAACTGGTAATCCGATATGTTGATTATAGGATTGTCTGGTTCATTTCTCACCATTTGTATTGTTGCCTTCTCGTATTGATTTCCCCGTGGGAGTTCTGTTGGAAATGAGTTTGTTTTCTCCCGCGTCCCGCTCCCCTGTTCCACGGGCGGGATCTCGAGCCCCTGGGCTTCCCCCAGGGGCGGCCTCTCGTAGATGAACCCCACCATTGGTCTTCCTCTAAAAAAGGCTGTTGGTCTGGGTAGTTTTGATTGTGAGGGGGGTTGGTTGCTGAACCAGTGCTCGTACTCGGGCGTTCAGAATCACTATCTGAACCGCTGCCTCCCGATGAACCAGAGAAAGTATTATACCTCCTATAACCACCTCTCCCCCTACTAGACCAACCTCCCCGTTGGTCTTTTTCAAAATATCCTTCCTGGAGGTAGGGGTACGTGATCTTTTTGTCTTAGGATTTTATGTCGTTTGTGTCTTTTTCCAACTTGATGCCTTGTGTGTATATTTCGAAGTCCTTGATAGTTTTTTCTAGCCTTTCTAGCGCTTCTTTGGCATTCACTAGGGCCTTGTCATCGATAATCTCTTTCCGTAAGGCTGCAATTTCCCTTGTTAGTCTCTCGACTTCCTCCACAGCAGTCTCTATGCCCAACACCATCCAATGTCTGGAACACGTGTTGGACACAAAGCTGAAGTTCTCCTTGAATTTGGGATTTTCCAGGAAAATTGCAGGTTTGTTTTTTACTTGGAGGCCAATGGGAATTACGTTTGATCGTAGATATTTGGCCGATGTGTGACCATGCAGCCTAGTTCTTATCAACTTTTTTTCTAGTCTCTCTAACTTTGAGATTTTTTCATTGAGAGATAGGTCACCAGAGACTACACTACCAGCTATGAGAGTTCCCCCTCCCTCTTCTTCTAAGAGTTTATTGATATAGTCTTCACTATATGTGAGGGTTTCTTTCTCAGACATAGTCTGGTGAGTGTATTAGAATGATTGGCAGATTTCCGGTGCCAAGTTGTGACACGTTGAGCAAAAACTTTAACAAAAACCTTTAACAAAAACTTTAAGACAAAACATAAAGACAAAAACAACCCTCGCAGTCACACTGCACAAAGGTAACCATTATAGAAATGGGGTGGCCCATAAGGTATGGACCTGGGTTAATGTAATTATAAACAGACAATGATCCAAAACCTATAGATTATAGTATTAGATCTTAGTTAGTTAATTAGTCTGCTTTCTGTAACTCAAAGACTATATCTTTGAAAGGAACCTTACACCACGGTTAAAGAAAATATATTCCTGTTTAATTTTCTGTATTCATTTTTTACATTATTTTTTGTCGATAAAAACACATAGGTTGCCCCAAGACGGGAGCGTGCAAAAGAAAAGATGTGATCCGAAAATTGAAAACAAGTGAAAAGAAGGAAAGGAATTACACAGTAGTGATTAAGAGATAGTTTTCATAATTTTTACAATCAATACTGGACACAAAATTCACCGTATTGAACACCTGGCCAACAACATAGTTCATATGTTCGTGATCAACAACATTGTAGTACATAAACATAAATGTCCTCAGTCCTGCACTGTCTACAATATTGGAAAAACAATGGTCCTAGGTACATATAATGAAAATGTGGACGTTTCGACTCGACTTATTCCCAACCGGTGATTTGGACCTGGGGATTGCGAGTCTTCATCAGGACAAAGAGCAAAACGAGGCAACCAGGGGATATTGAATAACCCTAAAAAGAGAGGAATAGTGGAATTACTATCCGTGGTGTAAAGGTGAAGCCTATCCCCCACATGGGGTATGGCAGTTTCTCTTACCCTTCGTGATAGAGAAAATGATGTCGGGTGATCCAAAGTTACCACATCTCCACAGGAGTCCTGTAGAGACAAATTGGAATAGAATCCAGAATGTATCTAAGTAGACTGATACGTAAATTCACAAATGGTGACTATTGTTGTAGGAATATCATTTTACCTTAAATTCATATCTGTCAGGGCTGCGTTATTTCATATGTGACACGGAGGACGATACCTAAAATTAATTACGGTGACATCAGTATACCCTATGTAAACTAACTAATAGTTACTACTGTATGACCCTACTGGGTGGCAGTCCATTACCTTATTGCCGGAAAATCAATGCCCCCAAGTCGGTAAATTACGAACTTCCACTTCGGAATTCAATGGACACTATAAAAATGACAGTGAATCGTCATTTTTCATATCACTACCACCACTCTGTCAGATTTTTCAAGATTCATTCATGTAAACTGAAATAACTTTAGACGCTTACCTGGTTTAAAATATAATGATTTCCAGATAAGTAATGACACTAGTACTCCAAATCAATTGGGAAGAAGCTGTATTGAAGGAGACACAAAATCAAGTCTCACTCGGGTGGTTGTGTGTAAAGTTAACCATTTAAGATAAAGAGGGGGGGGGCCCACACCTACCCGCTGTATTGGTAATATCAGCGTATACATCTGAGCCTCACGGTGCTTCCAGATGTCCAATCGTTTTAATGACCTACACAACATCCTAAATAGAAGAGAGTGTAAATGGATACACACCCTTAATCCATACTAATAATATAAAGAGAGAGCCCAAACCTTTGAGGCGGGTAATCTCAGGAACCACAGCAACAATCACACCACCCAATACAGCGTTGGAAATGGCAGTTGCAGCAGAAGGACATAGGCTACACAGACGCCCACCATATACATTTAAAAGGTAAAAGAACCGTGCCAGCAAAGTAGTCCCCTTGTGGGCGTGTCTGTGTTGGGCTGTGGGCATGTGCTGGGGGCGTGACAAACACTGGGGGCGTGTGGTACGTTCCACCCCTCATGCCATGTCTCATATTGTGTGCTAATCCCACCCTGCTCCCCTTAAATACCCCTGCACCCCATGATCATAACCCACCCTTACTCCTTAAAATACCCCAACACCCTTAAACACTAACCCATCTTAACCCTAAAAATATATCCTGTACCCCAAAACCCAAACCTATCCCTAAACCCTAAAAATACCCCTATACCCCAAAACCCAAACCTAGCCCTGAACCCTATAAATACCCCTGTACCTCAAAACCCAAACCTACCCCTGAACCCTAAAAATACCCCTGTACCCCAAAACCCGAACCTAGCCCTGAACTCTAAAAATACCACTGTACCCCAAAACCCAAATCTACCCCTGAACCCTAAAATACCCCTGTACCCCAAAACACAATTCTAGCCCTGAACACTTAAAATACCCCTGTACCCCAAAACCCAAACCTACCCCTGAACCCTAAAAATACCCCTGTACCCCAAACCCCAAATCTAGCCCTGAACCCTAAAAATACCCCTGTACCCCAAAACCCAAACCTACCCCTGAAACCTAAAATACCTCTGTATCCCAAAACCCAAACCTAGCCCTGAACCCTAAAAATACCCCTGTACCCCAAAACCCAAACCTAGCCCTGAACCCTTAAAATACCCCTGTACCCCAAAACCCAAACCTACCCTCGAACCCTAAAAATACCCATATACCCCAAAACCCAAAACTATATCTGAACTCTTAAAATACCCCTGTACCCCAAAACCCAAACCTAGCCCTGAACCCTAAAAATACCCCTGTACCCCAAAACCCAAACCTAGCCCTGAGCCCTAAAAATACCCCTGTACCCCAAAACCCAAACCTAGCCCTGAACCCTAAAATACCTCTGTACCCCAAAACCCAAACCTATACCTGAACCCTAAAAATACCCCTGTACCCCAAAACCCAAACCTAGCCCTGAACCCTTAAAATACCCCTGTACCCTAAAACCCAAACCTACCCCTGAACCCTAAAAATACCCCTATACCCCAAACCCCAAAACTTTATCTGAACCCTTAAAATACCCCTGTACCCCAAAACCCAAACCTAGCCCTGAACCCTAAAAATAGCCCTGTACCCCAAAACCTAAACCTACCCCTGAACCCTAAAAATACCCCTATACCCAAAAACCCAAAACTATATCTGAACCATTAAAATACCCCTGTACCCCAAATCCCAAACCTAGCCCTGAACCCTAAAAATACCCCTGTACCCCAAAACCCAAACCTACTCCTGAACCCTTAAAATACCCCTATACCCCAAAACCCAAACCTAGCCCTGAACCCTAAAAATACCCCTGTACCCCAAAACCCATACCTATCCCTAAACCCTAAAACTACCCCTGAACCCTATAACCCAAAACTATATCTGAACCCTTAAAATACCCAAACACCCCAAAACATATACCTCAGTACCCCAAAACATATACCCCATTACCCATACTTACCTTATCCAAACATTTAAAAAAAACATGCTTTTAGTATTCATGCATTTACAGCGAATTTCGTTGTAAATGTATGCGTAGTAAAAGCATATAAAATGTAATGCCATGTGTTATAATGGCATTGCGGAGTCATGGTACTTTCGTAATGAAAGTATGCGGAGTCATGGTATGCGGAAAGAAAGTTGCGGAATAATCAGTGTTTACCCTCACCCGGTAAGTACATGGTGGCACGGCGGCCCACATCTCCAGCAACATACTCATATTTTTTCACCACCCATTTGAAAAATGCACAGGTCTCTCTCATTGATGGCCAGCACCAACATACACTTTTAGACACACCCCCGCCACAAGTTCTAGAATTGCGAACTTTAGAGCTGGGGAGCTACGTTCGAATCTCGGCATCAGCTCAACAACCTGTGATTCCAGGCAAATCGCTTTGTCTCCCCGTGCCTACCACAAATGAATGTGTTCTTCTGTAATGTAAATTGTGCTCATGCCATGTTGTCGAGTTTGCGCTATATAATATTGCAAAGAAATATAAAGTAGGAAAACTCGAGTTCACACACTACTGAACGCGCACTCTTAAGTGCATCAGCAGTGCACTGTGAATCGGAGCGTTTCACAGGCCTATCACAGATAAGAAATGCTATCAAAACGAAATCCTACAAAACAATATACTACTGGCCGGCAGCAATTCATACCCGGACAACGTCGGCACGGGCTGCTATCAACAATGAAATCATAAACCAAGGACTTATAGAAATTGAAGACTCACTGTATCCATTAAGCGAGAAGTCCTTACAAGAATTCAGCCTGCCTCCAGAGGTCCGAACTAACCTAACTGGATACCACAATATCGCTACCGCACACAATATTCCAGAGCTAAATACCTACCTTGCTCAACACTTGCCTAACTTAGTTCCCGATCAACAACTCGCCTACAACACCATAGTTGATAGTGTTGAAAAGAAGCAAGGCCAACTATTGTTCATAGACGCCCCCGGCGGCACAGGAAAGACTAACCTAATCAACCTCATACTTGCCAAAGTTCGATCTTCTGGAAATTTGGCTCTAGCTGTTGCTTCATCTGGAATAGCTGCCACTTTGCTAACAGCTGGGAAAACAGCAAATTCTACCTTTGAACTGCCTCTAACAGTTTCCCTTGAAAAGGATTCAATATGCTCTATTCGGAAAAACTGACCTTTGGGGACACTGCTTCAAAATGTGTCTCTCATCATGTGGGACGAATGTACAATGATACTAAAACCATTGGTGCCTAGCCTTATTTTACCCGGACAACGTCGGGACGGGCCGCTAGTACTGTTAATAAGGGGTTGAATGAATTAGAGGAGATGAACAAACAAGTGGCACTGTTGGGAATATGAATCCATATCAGTAGGTGGCAATAGGCTTTGTAATATCTTGAACAGTAGAATGCTTTTGAATTGGATTGCATTATGCTGTCTATCTCAATAGACTGTTTCATGTGTTTTTTCTATAATATCTCTTGAAGAAACGCGATGTAACTATGAGATATACCTGTCATTGCTTTATGTAAGTTGCATAATGAATGTTGGCATAGCCATGTTTGCAGCTTCGTCACTGTGTTACCAGCATTACCCATCATAAAATCTATGAATTTATTTTATTTTCACTAACGTGACCAGTGTATTAACCAGACGTTGTTGATATATGTGTGCACTGTGTCCGTTCTATGTGTCATCTCTTTCGCAGCACAATAGAATTTCCAGAGGTCCATTATACATTTCCTGGTCCTTTGTCTATCTTTATCCAACATTGCCCCCGTTTTGCGAACATAATTTACTGAATAAGTTTTTTAATTAACACTCATCGCCGGTTCTTCAAATACGAGGCGATCGGGGCAGTCAACACTACATGTGTATATTTGGTTGTTTGAAAATACGCAACTGTATTGTGTAAATACAAACCAAGGCAGTCCTCTTTTCATGCAGACTGTGTGATGCAGTCTGGGTATTTACGAAACGCGGAAGGACTAGTGCAGATACTGACGGCATCCTGCAGCATGGCTCGGATGTAGACGATTTCCCGTATGAAAGAACGGGTAGGTGGAGACCATTTAAAAGCGATCCCTCCACTTTTGTACCACCACGCTTTCGTCCCGAGCGCTTACTAAAACAAGCTCCTTGTATGTGTTTTTATGCAGATTCTTATAATCGAGTAGGAGCGCTCTCCACATTAGAACGATTGGACATCCGGAAGCACCGTGAGGCTCGGATGTATACGCTGATATTACCAATACAGCGGGTAGGTGTGGCCCCCCCCTCTTTATCTTAAATGGTTAACTTTACGCACAACCACCCCGAGTGAGACTTGATTTTGTGTCTCCTTCAATACAGCTTCTTCCCAATTGAATTGGAGTACTAGTGTCATTACTTATCTGGAAATCATTATATTTTAAACCAGGTAAGCGTCTAAAGTTATTTCAGTTTACATGAATGAATCTTGAAAAATCTGACAGAGTGGTGGTAGTGATATGAAAAATGACGATTCACTGTCATTTTTATAGTGTCCATTGAATTCCGAAGTGGAAGTTCGCAATTTACCGACTTGGGGGCATTGATTTTCCGGCAATAAGGTAATGGACTGCCACCCAGTAGGGTCATACAGTAGTAACTATTAGTTAGTTTACACAGGGTATACTGATGTCACCTTAATTAATTTTAGGTATCGTCCTCCGTGTCACATATGAAATAACGCAGCCCTGACAGATATGAATTTAAGGTAAAATGATATTCCTACAACAATAGTCACCATTTGTGAATTTACGTATCAGTCTACTTAGATACATTCTGGATTCTATTCCAATTTGTCTCTACAGGACTCCTGTGGAGATGTGGTAACTTTAAATCACCCGACATCATTTTCTCTATCACGAAGGGTAAGAGAAACTGCCATACCCCATGTGGGGGATAGGCTTCACCTTTACACCACGGATAGTAATTCCACTATTCCTCTCTTTTTAGGGTTATTCAATATCCCCTGGTTGCCTCGTTTTGCTCTTTGTCCTGATGAAGACTCGCAATCCCCAGGTCCAAATCACCGGTTGGGAATAAGTCGAGTCGAAACGTCGACATTTTCAATATATGTACCTAGGACCATTGTTTTTCCAATATTGTAGACAGTGCAGGACTGAGGACATTTATGTTTATGTACTACAATGTTGTTGATCACGAACATATGAACTACGTTGTTGGCCAGGTGTTCCATACGGTGAATTTTGTGTCCAGTATTGATTGTAAAAATTATGAAAACTATCTCTTAATCACTACTGTGTAATTCCTTTCCTTCTTTTCACTTGTTTTCAATTTTCGGATCACATCTTTTCTTTTGCACGCTCCCGTCTTGGGGCAACCTATGTGTTTTTATCGACAAAAAATAATGTAAAAAATGAATACAGAAAATTAAACAGGAATATATTTTCTTTAACCGTGGTGTAAGGTTCCTTTCAAAGATATAGTCTTTGAGTTACAGAAAGCAGACTAATTATTGTTGCTCTTGTTTTGAACATTTATACTATTCTTGATTTGATCTAATACTATAATCTATAGGTTTTGGATCAGTGTCTGTTTATAATTACATTAACCCAGGTCCATACCTTATGGGCCACCCCATTTCTATAATGGTTACCTTTGTGCAGCGTGACTGCGAGGGTTGTTTTTGTCTTCATGTTTTGTCTTAAAGTTTTTGTTAAAAGTTTTTGTTAAAGTTTTTGTTCAACGTATCACAACTTGGCACCGGAAATCTGCCAATCATTCTAATACACTCACCAGACTATGTCTGAGAAAGAAACCCTCACATATAGTGAAGACTATATCAATAAACTCTTAGAAGAAGAGGGAGGGGGAACTCTCATAGCTGGTAGTGTAGTCTCTGGTGACCTATCTCTCAATGAAAAAATCTCAAAGTTAGAGAGACTAGAAAAAAAGTTGATAAGAACTAGGCTGCATGGTCACACATCGGCCAAATATCTACGATCAAACGTAATTCCCATTGGCCTCCAAGTAAAAAACGAACCTGCAATTTTCCTGGAAAATCCCAAATTCAAGGAGAACTTCAGCTTTGTGTCCAACACCTGTTCCAGACATTGGATGGTGTTGGGCATAGAGACTGCTGTGGAGGAAGTCGAGAGACTAACAAGGGAAATTGCAGCCTTACGGAAAGAGATTATCGATGACAAGGCCCTAGTGAATGCCAAAGAAGCGCTAGAAAGGCTAGAAAAAACTATCAAGGACTTCGAAATATACACACAAGGCATCAAGTTGGAAAAAGTCACAAAAGACATAAAAGCCTACGACAAAAAGATCACGTACCCCTACCTCCAGGAAGGATATTTTGAAAAAGACCAACGGGGAGGTTGGTCTAGTAGGGGGAGAGGTGGTTATAGGAGGCATAATACTTTCTCTGGTTCATCGGGAGGCAGCGGTTCAGATAGTGATTCTGAACGCCCGAGTACGAGCACTGGTTCAGCAACCAACCCCCCTCACAATCAAAACTACCCAGACCAACAGCCTATTTTTAGAGGAAGACCAATGGTGAGGTTCATGTACGAGAGGCCGCCCCTGGGGGAAGATGAGGGGATCGAGATCCCGCCCGTGGAACAGGGGAGCGGGACGCGGGAGAAAACAAACTCATTTCCAACAGAACTCCCACAGGGAAATCAATACGAGAAGGCAACAATACAAATGGTGAGAAATGAACCAGACAATCCTATAATCAACATATCGGATTACCAGTTATCCCCTATTGAACAACAAGTCCTATCCAAGGGACTGTCCTTTGTCCCGACTTATATGCCCAATGATTTCAACCTTAGAGTTGAATTGCAACAATTTTTTCGAAAGATCCGCCTTAGGCATTATTTTCAAAAAATCCCACTTAACCCTACATTTTCAGGTAGTGGACTACGACCGCCATCGAGGTTTAATCCCCCCACGCATTTGATCGACAACAAGATATTGACCTACAAACAAATAGTCTTAAGGGATATCAATGAGATCTTAATTACTAGGCAGTACGTTCCATATAATATAAGCAGGGACGAAAAGTCTGCACTACAATCCCTAAAAAACAACTGTAACATCGTCATAAAGCCCGCCGATAAAGGCGGAGCTATTGTTGTACAGAACTTGGAGAGTTACAAATCTGAAATCTATACACAATTGGGCATACCAGGAAATTATGTTCGCTTAAGGAAGGATCCCACTAAAACCATCAGTGATTCCATTCAAAAATTAACAAAAAGGAGCATTGGAACAGGGGATCATTAATAAACATGAGTATGATTTTCTAAATAATAAGAACCCCAGAACACCGACCATATATACGCTCCCCAAGGTGCACAAAAGGCTAGACGGCCCCCCGGGAAGACCTATAATATCAGGGTGGGGGTCCCTTTTGGAGCCATTATGTAAATATATCGACGTGTTTCTGAAGCCCATAGCTACAGCTACCCCAACATATGTACGGGACACCTCACACACCATTCAATTGGTGGAAGGCTTCGATTATGACCACAACACGTGTATATTGGCTGCGATGGATATCGCATCCCTATACACAAACATCCCTCAAAATGAAGCACTATCCTGTATAGAGCGTGCCTTAAATTTGAGATCTGCACCCCATAGAGTACCGACCGACTTCATTGTTAAACTTTTGGAAATCGCAATGACTAAAAATTTCTTTGTTTTCCAAAATGAACACTACATTCAAACTAGTGGAGTAGCAATGGGGGCTAGTTTTGCTCTGAATCTTGCCATCATTTATATGAGTGAATATGAAAGCAGATTTGTCTAAAATCAATATAATCCTTACCTCAATAATATTTTATTGTGGGTAAGGTATATTGATGACGTTCTGTTGATCTGGCACGGTGGTGACTCTGATCTTAGGGATTTCCTTAATTGGATTAACACCTGCTCTAACAACATCCAATTCACTCTGGAATGTGATTCAATGTCCATCAATTTTCTAGATTTAAAAATAAAAACTGCAGATGGTAAACTGTATACCACTCTGCATAGAAAAGGCAGTGAGCGAAATACTCTCCTCAGGTATAAAAGTCACCACCCACGCAACCTCAGGGACAATTTGCCCTTTGGGCAATTCCTGAGGGTGCGTCGAAATTGCTTCAGGGTGGATGATTATCTAGAGGAGTCCGCCGCCCTGATGTCGAGACTGAGTGAGCGCGGGTATCCAATCAGGCTCCTTAAAAAAGCTAGAAAACGGGCCTGGCATAACCATCGAGAGCACATACTTCACACTACTCAAAAACCCAAAGAAGACAGGCTAGTATGTGTCACGACATTCAACACAAAAAGCAATAACATCAAAAAATGTATAAACCGCCACTGGCATCTAATCAGTGGTGAACTGGGAGGTATGCCCCCACCTTTACATGCATTTCGAAAGGGTAAAAACATCCGAGACCACCTGGTAAAAGCACTCCTACCACACAAATCACCATCAAGTCAACCTACAATTTGGGGTGCACCACCGGTAGAAGGCCATAAAAAGTGTGGGAGTTGTAAAGCCTGTCCCCTCACACTAGAGTGTAATGAGTTTGACCACAATGAACGAACATACAAACTCAAACAGCATACAAATTGCAACACATCTTGGGTAGTTTATGCGGTGTCATGTCCGTGCGGTTTTCTGTATGTGGGTCAGACCACACAGAAAATAAAATGTTGGATCCTGCAACACATGAGCCGCATAAGGTGTAACGTTCAGGGTGCACCTTTGGTTGATCACTTTAGCAGATTTGAACATCATGAGAATAGCCTACGGTGGTGGGTGATAGAAAAAATAACAGCTAACCCTAGAGGAGGTGACCTACACAACATCCTAAATAGAAGAGAGTGTAAATGGATACACACCCTTAATACTGTTAATAAGGGGTTGAATGAATTAGAGGAGATGAACAAATAAGTGGCACTGTTGGGAATATGAATCCATATCAGTAGGTGGCAATAGGCTTTGTAATATCTTGAACAGTAGACTTATTTTGAATTGGATTGCATTATGCTGTCTATCTCAATAGACTGTTTCATGTGTTTTTTCTATAATATCTCTTGAAGAAACGCAATGTAACTATGAGATATACCTGTCATTGCTTTATGTAAGTTGCATAATGAATTTTGACATAGCCATGTTTGCAGCTTCGTCACTGTGTTACCAGCATTACCCATCATAAAATCTATGAATTTATTTTATTTTCACTAACGTGACCAGTGTATTAACCAGACGTTGTTGATATATGTGTGCACTGTGTCCGTTCTATGTGTCATCTCTTTCGCAGCACGATAGAATTTCCAGAGGTCCATTATACATTTCCTGGTCCTTTGTCTATCTTTATCCAACATTGCCCCCGTTTTGCGAACATAATTTACTGAATAAGTTTTTTAATTAACACTCATCGCCGGTTCTTCAAATACGAGGCGATCGGGGCAGTCAAGACTACATGTGTATATTTGGTTGTTTGAAAATACGCAACCGTATTGTGTAAATACAAACCAAGGCAGTCCTCTTTTCATGCAGACTGTGTGATGCAGTCTGGGTATTTACGAAACGCAGAAGGACTAGTGCAGTTACTGACGGCATCCTGCAGCACGGCTCGGATTTAGACGATTTCCCATATGAAAGAACGTGTAGGTGGAGACCATTTAAAAGCGATCGCTCCACTTTTGTACCACCATGCTTTCGTCCCGAGCTCCTTGTATGTGTTTTTATGCAGATTCTTATAATCGAGTAGGAACGATTGGACATCCGGAAGCACCGTGAGGCTCGGATGTATACGCTGATATTACCAATACAGCGGGTAGGTGGACTGCCACCCAGTAGGGTCATACAGTAGTAACTATTAGTTAGTTTACACAGGGTATACTGATATCACCTTAATTAATTTTAGGTATCGTCCTCCGTGTCACATATGAAATAACGCAGCCCTGACAGATATGAATTTAAGGTAAAATGATATTCCTACAACAATAGTCACCATTTGTGAATTTACGTATCAGTCTACTTAGATACATTCTGGATTCTATTCCAATTTGTCTCTACAGGACTCCTGTGGAGATGTGGTAACTTTGGATCACCCGACATCATTTTCTCTATCACGAAGGGTAAGAGAAACTGCCATACCCCATGTGGGGGATAGGCTTCACCTTTACACCACGGATAGTAATTCCACTATTCCTCTCTTTTTAGGGTTATTCAATATCCCCTGGTTGCCTCGTTTTGCTCTTTGTCCTAATGAAGACTCGCAATCCCCAGGTCCAAATCACCGGTTGGGAATAAGTCGAGTCGAAACGTCGACATTTTCAATATATGTACCTAGGACCATTGTTTTTCCAATATTGTAGACAGTGCAGGACTGAGGACATTTATGTTTATGTACTACAATGTTGTTGATCACGAACATATGAACTACGTTGTTGGCCAGGTGTTCAATACGGTGAATTTTGTGTCCAGTATTGATTGTAAAAATTATGAAAACTATCTCTTAATCACTACTGTGTAATTCCTTTCCTTCTTTTCACTTGTTTTCAATTTTCGGATTACATCTTTTCTTTTGCACGCTCCCGTCTTGGGGCAACCTATGTGTTTTTATCGACAAAAAATAATGTAAAAAATGAATACAGAAAATTAAACAGGAATATATTTTCTTTAACCGTGGTGTAAGGTTCCTTTCAAAGATATAGTCTTTGAGTTACAGAAAGCAGACTAATTATTGTTGCTCTTGTTTTGAACATTTATACTATTCTTGATTTGATCTAATACTATAATCTATAGGTTTTGGATTATTGTCTGTTTATAATTACATTAACCCAGGTCCATACCTTATGGGCCACCCCATTTCTATAATGGTTCACGTAAGCAGTACAACGCATGCGCCGTGCGTAAAATAACCTGACAGACATTTTGACTCTTGTTGTGGTATCCTAGCAACCGAACGAGGAAAATCTCCTTCGTTTGACTAGAGCACTGTATCAGCGCTATCCTTTACTGAAGTTCACCACGCAGATATTTCTGTTTGCAGCTTTTATTCCCAGGGCACCGGTGTTATTCTTCAGATTATCGTAATGGATCAACAGGTACTGTTACTTTTAGTTTCTTCATTCTGCTTAGTGCATCTTTTATTCCAAAGGCGTCATGTTCTACAGCGATGGGCACGCTTCATGATTTATTGTAGTTATACTCTACATTGGCATTTAAATACAGCGCGTCCAACTCTTCAGCGATGCGCACGCTATTTGTTAATTATTTGATTTCGCGCTTTACAGTTCAACAATGCTCACGCTGTTATAATTGCTTCTATACAGCGCGTTTTACTTCAGCGACGCGCACGCTTTCCTATAATTAATTAAATACAGCAGTCGTCAAGACTTAAGCCTGCCTCAAGTTTATGATATCTGATGTTCATCTCATTATGACAGCGGTGTCTACTTTATTTAATTTAATTTGTTGTTTTAAAAGGAGACTGAATTTTAAGATTTGAATATGTATTGTACATCATTTATTTTATATGATACCTTATTACTTTAATGCCTATTGCTGCATAGGATTTGGAATGGTTATGTGGCATGTGTTTAATGCATCGCATTTTTAATATGCACTGTTAATATGTTTTGAACACTCTTTACGATCTGTTTATCGAATTTAGCCCGTGTTCTTCAAGGATAACACAATGTAGGTATAGCATTCTAAAGGTAATTTGCTATTTTTAATGGTTTGTCTACATAAGTTTTAAATGTAGCATGAGCGGAAGAATAGCATTCTAAAGTTAATTTGCTATGCTTGAAGATTTTTACATGAATTTTAATAGCATACTATAGTTAATTTGCTATCCTAGAAGATTTTACATGAATTTTAATAGCATTCTAAAGTTAATTTGCTATCCTAGAAAATTTTACATGAATTTTAATAGCATTCTAAAGTTAATTTGCTATCCTAGAAGATTATTACAAGAATTTGAAAAGCATTCTAAAGTTAATTTGCTGTTTTGTATAGTAAATTCAATGCTATACACATATGTATTCTTTATAGTTAAATGCTACACGTTAGCATATGTGCTGCATACATTGCATGTGACTCTATAGTTTAGTCACTTTCATATTCCTATTTCGTGTACGTTGTGCACACTTCACTTTATAGGAATTATAATTTTATTAAGTACTTTTTGGTGATTTTCTCGTTCGCATATTTTAATTGTTTACTTTTCCGTTTCTTTCACTTTGCTGGTCTGGCCAACTGGCATGTGTGTGGGTTACGGTCAATTCTATTCATTACATCTTCTGAATTTTTTTTTTGCGAAAATATGTATTATCAATCTATTTCTGTTTTACGTGTAAAGGGGGAAGGAGTGGTCGTATTGTATACTTTTATGTTTTATGATAGTTAAGTTTTTACAATGCAAGCTTAATTGTAGAATGACCATTCTCATTTTTTCACTGTTCATTTGTTTGTTCCTTCTAAGGGGGAATGTGGTGTAGTATCCTAGTTTGGATACCATGTGCCTTTCCCATTAACCTGTCTTGCTACTCAGCCTATCTGGGTGAATGGTGGAATGTTGAGTGTGTGAGGTAATATGGAATGTGTGGTGTGCCTGGTGGATGGATGACAGTTGGAATCGAGGGCTGAGTAGCAAGAGAACTGCTCCTGGTAGGGCTTAGGAGAGACTTGAATGATACTTAAATGATTACATGATTTAACCTTGAAATCCATCAATAAACTATCATCTATCAATACTACTCGGTTACAGATCATCTTATTACAGGAGGTCTACTACCTTGAACATCAGCTTTGGTATTTTCCTTGGCTAGAGGTGACCCCCCCCCCCCCCCCCTCTATCGGTTTTCCAGATGATGAAGTTCCGCCAAATGGGTGGGCTGATGGAAACTTTACTCAGGCCCGGGATTGGACAGGCGATGCAATATTGGTGAACTGTATTTTCCCCCACACCGGTTGTTCCTCTGTTGCATCACACTAGACCATCTTACTCCTTGTAGTTAGTTAAGCAATTGTCGAGATCCCTTGGTCTCAGAAGAAGTTTGTGAGCATGCTTTTCTTAGTTCAAAAAGAGGAGAAAGGTTGGAGACCGGTTATAAACCTTCGAGAGGAAAACAAGTACTTAGTGCACAGACACTTCAAAATGGGGGGCATCCACCTCCTAAGAGATCTTCTTTTTCAGGGAGATTGGCTGGTAAAACTAGATCTAAAGGATGCCTATTTTACCATTCCTATGGCAGAAGAACATCAACCCTTCCTCCAATTCATATGGGACAATCACCTCTTTCAATTTCAAGTTCTCCTCTTTGGCCTTTCATCCGCTCCCTGGTGTTTCACCAAGATCATGAGGACAATCGTTTCTCTCCTGAGAGCAAAAGGAATCCGCCTCATTATCTACCTGGACGATATTCTCATCTTGTCCCAGACTCATTCTCAACTCTTGGAAGATCTCAGGTTCACCATGAATCTCATAGAAGATCTTGGCTTCATTATAAACCGAGAAAAATCCATTCTCACATCCTCCAAATCTCTAGAGTTCCTAGGTCTCACCATAGACACCTCCAAATGTCTCCTCCTGCTCCCCAGCAAGAAGATCGCCAAGATTCGGAAGGAGATCAGGTTTGCTCTAAAACAGCAGTCCCTTACTCTTCGAGAACTGGCCAGACTTCTGGGCTTACTCTCCTCTTAAATTCAGGCTATCTTTCCCGGACCTCTCAATTATCGTGCTCTCCAGAGAGTGAAAGCCAATGCCCTCAGATCTGGTCTGTGGTACGGCGACCTTGTAACCTTAGATCTACAAGCAAGGCTAGAACTGTCCTGGTAGCTGGACAATTTGGATGCATGGAATGGAAGGGCTATCTTTGGGTCGTCACTGGACTTTGTCCAGGAGTCAGACACCAGCCTTCATGGATGGGGAGCTCGCCTCCTCGACCAGGACACAGGCGGAGTCTGGTCTCATTCCGAGTCCTCCAACGATATACATTTTTTAGAGCTAACTGCTGGCCTTTATGCCCTAATGAGTTTCAAACACTCTCTTCACGGCAGATCCGTTGTTCTGAAGATGAACAACATCTCCGCAGTCTCTTATATCAACCGCCTTGGTGGGACAAGGTCAGCAGACCTCTCTGATTTGGCCAGGAAACTCTGGATGTTCTGTTTAGAACACAAAATTTCTCTGAGGGCAGAATATCTCCCCGGAAAATCAAATTTTTCTGCAGATTGGAACTCGAGATTCCTTCACGATTTCAGCGATTGAAAACTCGACATGAATGTTTTCAATTCTCTGTCTCTTTTTTGGGGCCCATTCGATGTGGACCTTTTTGCCAGCAGATTGACTTTCCAACTTCCCCAATATTTCAGCTGGATGCCAGACCCGGGCCTCTTGCAGTGAACGCCTTTCTCCAGCCATGGTCCCTTCTTCACCCTTACACCTTTCCCCCCTTTGCCATGATTGAGAGGGTTCTTCAAAAAGTGAGACAGGACCAGTGCTCCCTAGTCCTGATAACTCCTTTCTGGCCCTCTCAGGCGTGGTTCCCCACAACTCTGGAACTTTTGTGCGATATTCCCTTCCTGATTCCTGCAACAAAAGGTTTGGTTCGAAACGGAGAAGATCACCACCTAGTTCTTTCAGGGAGTTTGAACCTTCTTGCCTGGAAAGTGTCAGGCAATCTAACGAGTTGTCTGGACTTTTGTCATCTGCTCTCACTCTCCTCGGAGAATCCTGGGCACCAGGAACTCACTACAGATATGATAACATCTGGAGAAAATGGTTTCATTGGTGCATGGAGAGGAACTTTGATCCCGTGGAGGCTCCTATCGTCATTATATTTAATTTTCTAGTTGAACTATTTGGCAATGGCCTCTCCTATAGATCGAATAATTGTTATAGATCTGCCATTTTCGCCGGAAATTCTCTTGTCAACGTTAAGGCGGTAGGTAAGAATGTTATTATCTGTGTAGTTTTAAAGAGTATTAGACTAAGAAGACCTCCTAGGCCTAAATACCAATCTGTGTGGGACGTTAAACTTATGCTTGCCCTTTTTTGCTCTTGGCCTGATAATTCTCTTCTTAACAGGAAATATCTTTCCATTAAACTTGCTTCTCTTTTATGTTTAATTTCTTGTAGAGTTTCCGATGTGAAATCTCTAGATATTTCTAATAGATGCTAAGATATGTTTGGTGTTAAGTTTGAAATCCTTAGGAGAACTAAAACCATATGAGATTCTATTTTTTACCCTCGTTTTGACTACTGCAAAAAACTTTGTGTTGTTGATTGTATGAAAGAATACGATTCCAGAATGAAAGACCTTTGCCCTCCTGATGCCAATCAACTTCTCATTTCTTTTGTCAAACCTTTTAAACCTATCTCATCCTGTTCTATTGCCAGATAGGTTAAATTAGCTATGAACTTTGCTCGTATTGACCTTTCCAAATGCCAAGCTCATTCTCTCAGAGGTGCTATGGCAAGCAAGTCCTTCTGGTCTGGTGGTAAGTTGGATGTTATCCTTAAAGCTGCTGATTGGTCCAATGCCTCTACTTTAGCTCATCATTATTGTAAACCTATTGAACATATGTCTGATGTTGTTCTTTAAGGCTACCAACATGCATAATGTAGCCTCCTGTCTTGTAATGAAATTGCGATGCTCCTATTAACATGACCAGAGAATCTGGATTTCATTAAAGACACAGAGGCTAACATTATCCCACCCGTCCCTCCCTTGGACAGAGCATCTATTCTTATGCTTTTTTGGCTATTTGCACTTCATATGATGTTGTTATTTGGTCTTGTTCATGTTTACAATTTGCTTTTTTCTTTGCAAGGTTCTTTCAACCTTTTAATTTTTCACTTTTATTTTCAGATAATTTGTCCTAATGGATCTTCATGGATTTGCCTTCACTTCCTTCCTTGGAATTCACCTTCTTCATCGCTTTTTGTTCCAAGTTGCACCTTGATTTTGCTGACTTTCTCCTTGCTTCATTGCATTTAAAAGAGGCAGCTCTGCTCTTGCGCATTCCTTATATTGTTGCTATGTTGTCACCACATTCTAGTTCTTATCTTTATGATGTAAGCGGCTGCTTGTGAGTTGCATTAAAAGGATTAATGCATAATGTTAGCCTCCATGTCTTTAATGAAATCCAGATTCTCTGGTCATGTTAATAGGAGAATCGCTATTCCCATTGCAAATCTCCTGCCACACAGGTTAACATGGGGAACAGCCATTACAACGCAGGTTTTACCATGCGTTGCTTTTACATCGCATGCGTTACAATGCATGCGATGTTACAACGCGTGGTAAAACCACGCATCCCATTACATCGCATGCGCTTTTACAACGCATGCGATGTAATGTGTAATGGCGGCGTGGGCGGCTATTCACGTCGTTGTGAGGAAAATTATGCTGTTTCCTCACACCGACGTGTAGCAAGCAGGAAGAAGGAAGCAGGATCTGATGGCAATGCTGGAGATGAAAGAGGTAAGGGGGTTTGTGAATGGGGTGGGGGTTACTTTTGTAGGGTTTAGGGTAGTTTAAAAGTAGTGTGGTAATGTTTGTGTTGTGTGTGTGTTTTTTAAAAACATTTTAGTGTGTGTTGTGGTGTTGTCGTGTTTGTTTAGTGTAGTGTATTAGGGAGGGTAGTGTAGTGTATATGTAATGTAGAGATTTAGGTTTTAGGATAGTGTAGTGGTGTAGTGTTTATTGCAGTGTATTAGGGTTTAGGGTAGTGAAGGGGTGGGAGTGGTGTGGGTAGTGTAGTAGTGTTTTAGGGTTTATGGTAGGGGTGGGAGTAGTGTGGGTAGCGTAGTAGTGTTTTAGGGTTTAGGGTAATGTAGGGGTGGGAGTAGTGTGGGTAGTGTAGTAGTGTTTTAGGGTTTAGGGTAGTGTAGGGCTGGGAGTAGTGTGGGTAGCGTAGTAGTGTTTTAGGGTTTAGGGTAGTGTAGTGATGGGAGTAGTGTGAGTAGCGTTGTAGTCTTTTACGGTTTAGGGTAGTGTAAGGGTGGGAGTAGTGTGGGTAGCGTAGTAGTGTTTTAGGGTTTAGGGTAGTGTAGGGGTGGGAGTAGTGTAGGTAGCGTAGTAGTGTTTTAGGGTTTAGGGTAGTGTAGGGGTGGGAGTAGTGTGGGTAGCGTAGTAGTGTTTTAGGGTTTAGGGTAGTGTAAGGGTTGGAGTAGTGTGGGTAGTGTAGTAGTGGTTTAGGGTAGTGTAAGAGTGGGAGTAGGTTGGGTAGTGTAGTACTGTGGCAGTGTTTTTGGGTTGGGGCAGTGGAGAGGTGGGAGTAGTCTGTTGTGTAGGTGTAGGGATAGGGATGTTACTTACCTTGCATACTTTTACCACAAGTATAGCTTTACCATGCATGCCTTTGCGTTGTAATGGCATGGTTGTTAGAAGCATACTTGTGTTAAAAGTATGCGATGTTATGGCATGCGATGTCATTGACATTGCGTACTAATACCCGTGTTGTAATGGCATACAAGGTATTAGTATGCAATGTAATGACATACATTCAGTTAACATGGCAAGTAGTTATTAACTAATAATTCCCGATAGGAGAATAAAAAAAAATGCCATTCAAAGAGTTTCTGGAATGGTATTGATAAATCCAACAATATGGTATTGTTTAGCTTCTACTAAACTGTACAGACAAGACGTTATGAGACCTTACGTCTGTAAGCCAAAATTCAGCTTTCAGTGGTCAGTCTTGATTGGTCAAAGTTAAGTAGTTTACCAAGGATCCTTTGATGAGGTGATAAATACCCCTGGGGTAGATAGCTCTTCTGGGAATGCCAGAGCAGGGGGAGGTATTGTAAACCATATTTTTCCATGGAAGGAGGAGATAGTTAGAAGTCGGTTTCAATGTATACCTCTCCTCTTTGATACCAGCCAGATGATGGGATTACAGAAGGAATGAGCAAAGGCAGGTGGAGAGACTAGGGAGATTAATCATTCTGGGGGTGTGTTTAGCCAGCTCTTCTCCCCCTGCTGGAAAATCAGCCATGATAAATTTTGGAGAAACGGTTCTCTCAGGGAGAAAATAATGGCACACTTTGGAGGATGTGGTCATACCCTGGGGTATTGCACTGCACCTCGTTGGACAGGAGCGCCCTTCTGCTTATCCCAGAGAACTTGGAATAAGTATCTGAGAAGGGCCATTATGCCAGCTGAGAGAGGCTTTAGAGAAGCCTCTTAAATAAGAAAAGGACAATGTGCTTGATTATGTGCTAGGCCTGAGATCTAGAATAGCAGAGTGCATTTACAAGGCAAGCAGGAAACTGGAGGCTAGCCAGGAGCTCATGAAGCACGGGTATGATTAGAAAGCTACTATGCCTGAGTATACTCCAGGACAATTGGTGAGGGTGTTGGAGCCTGGTTCAAAGGGCCCTCCATGACAGCAGGATTGGGTCCTATACAATCTTAGAAAAGAAGGGTGAAGTTACCAGTTTGGTTGACCTTGGCACCCCCAGAAACCCTCATAGGGTCATGCATGTGAATAGAATGATACCAGGCCATGACAGGGCAGATATGACCAAGTTACTGGTCACTGATGAGACAGTGGAGGAGGAAACAGAGCCACTCCACTAATGTGCAAGATGGGTCAGTGGAAGGAGTTGCACTCTCTCCTAAGTTGACAGACCAGTAGCACAGAGATTATAAGCAGGTGCTAAAGCAGTTTGCTGGCCTGTTCTCTTTGACCCCACACATCACTGAGTGGTGTGTGCACAACATTAACACTGGTGACCGCCTACCTGTCTAGAATGAGCTGTACAGGTTGCCAACCATGTCAGAGTCAGTATTAAAGCGGAGGTAGCTAAAATGATGGAATTGGGGGTCATTGAACTGTCTGAAGGTTCATGGGCCCATCCAGTGGTGCTGGTGCCCAAGCCTAATCCTCAGGGGAGACTGAAGGAGTTAAGGTTATTTGTGGTCTATGAAGGAATGTATGCAGTCACAAAGACTGATGCTCACCCTTTACCTAGAACTGATAATCTCATTCATTGACAGGTAAAGGGAAGATAAGTAGCTGAGTACCTTTGATTTTACTTCAGGTTACTCGCATATTGCCCTCACGGATGAAGCAAAGGAGAGGTCAGCATTCTCCACACCAGAGAGACATTATCAGCTCAAGGTAATACAGTTTGGCTTAAGGAATGCACCTGCCATATTCCAAAGGCTTGTTAGCAGGGTCTTGTCTGGGTTAGAGTAGTTCAGTGCTCCTTATCTGGCTGTTGTAGCTGTATACAGTTCTACCTGGGGGGTGGGTCAGTTAAGCCTCCAAAGAGAAGTGCTTCAGGCCATGCAGCAGGCAACCCTGACTATTAACGCAATTAAGTTCCAAATGGGCAGAGTTCTGTGGTGTACCTGGGCCACCTGGTAGGTGGTTGCCATGTACATCATCTCCAGGCCAAGATTCAAACTATTTTGGATTGGACAGCTCCTGTTACCCAGACCCAGGTCAGGGCATTCCTTTGGGTGGCAGAGAATTATAGAAGGTTAGTTCAAAATGATGGGACTATTGTGGGCCCCCTAACAGAAGTCACTTCCAAGTAGAGGCCCAAATATGTGGATTGGTCCCCAGAGTTTCAGAAGGTTTTTCACACTCTGAAAGCTGCTATGCGTTCAGCACCAGTGTTGGTGGTCCCTGACTACACAAAACAATTTATGGTTTAGACAGATGAAGCAGGCCTTAATCAGCCAATGGCTTTTATTAGCAGGCGATTTCTTCCCAGAGAGAAGAGGTGGAGTGCCATTGAGAGAGAGGCTTTTGCTGTGCCTTGGTCCCTGAAAAAGTTGAGACCATATTTGTTTGGGGCTCACTTTCTTTTTAAAACTTACCACAGTCCTCTCAGATGGCTCATGCAGATGAGAGGGGAGAATCCCAAGCTGGTAAGGTGGTCCATTTCACTACAGGGAATGGACTTTCCAGTGGAGCACAGACCTATGGTGGCCATGCAAATGTGGATGGACTTTCCAGGTTTTTCCACTTAGCTGATGAGTACTACAAGGGTATAGGTTATTAACCCATCACATTTCGTTGGGGGTGCTATGTTGCAAAGTTATACTGTGCCCGGCGCACTCCCAACTTTTGTGCTGATTGGTACTGGTGTTAACTGTTTTTGACTTATCCTGGGATCTGCCTAACCAGGCCCAGGAACTGTGCTATGCTGAATATGACACGTAATATGCAGTGAAAACACCTATATACACTTGGGTACACTATGGGTTAGTATACCCCTCTGATTGGCATTACCTCACCTATAAGGCTCTATTACATAATAGGGCAGGGGGATTGAAACCCCCTTTAAATCCCTAGTATATAATAGGGAATGGCAGTTTAGAGGCCAGTAGCACTTTCTGCACTTGCAAGTGTGCACTGCTGAAGCCTGAGGTCAGGTAAAAGCTGTACTGCGAGACTGCTTTTGAAATGTAAATTGTGTCCAAACTCGACTTTGGTGTTTGGGGCTCTATGAAATTGATAAACTACAATGCTTGGGCATATTAGGTACCCCCAGGGTCTCCTGTAGGTGTCCCAGAGGTGGGGGGTCAGGTATTAATAAGCAGGACCCTTGTAAAATGAGTTTTACTTTCCATAGGTTTAGTGAAATTGCCCATTTCACTACCAAATTGGGTTAACATGCTTCCCAAAATCGACTCTTGGGCTAGGAGCACTGTGGATTGAGGATCTGCAATATTTTTGCATATTCAGAACCTCTAATGTCGCCCCTATGTATCCCAGGAGGTTGGGCCCTGTAGATATAGACAGTACCCTTATGAAAGATGTTTTATAAGCACTGGTGTTGGATAAATGGCCCAAGTAATTTTTCTCATTGAAACTCCTGTGCCACAAATGTTAGCATTGAAATATATAGAGGGGGGTTGTACCCAGATATAGTTACGGGGACCTGGGTTATCAAATGAGGTATGGGAAGGGGTCCCAGTAAACATGAACAATAATCACAAAGAAAATATAAACACTAAAAGAAACCAATTGAAAAGACACATTGTTTTATTCACAATGTGCCAGTATCATGTATATACGTCACTTTAAACATACATTGATCTGTGACTATTAAGTAGTGCCCCAAAGGTTGGGAAAGGGGGGGTGGGTATGTGATACGTGTGGGAAATAGGTGAAGGAAAACAGGGTTTTCAGTGACAGTAAAAATCGGCGAATAGGAATGATTCAATGTGGTTACATGTCAATGTACCCAAACAAAACGACCAATTGGTTCATATACATTCTTTCACAAAAATCATACTCCAAAATCACAACAAATGAGAGCAATAGGGTGAGGAGTTGACTGTATAGACCAAAGTGATGTCGACGTTTCGACCCTCGTTCGCAGATATAGGTTTAAATCTTGCCGTGGGGTCTTCTTCAGGACTGGGGAGATGGGGGGCACGTGACCTAGTTAGTGTACAAATATTCACGAATTAGTGTGGGGGAAAGGAAATTCCCATATGTTACTCATGCTTAAAAACACACCAAACAATTAATGCAGGCGGCTGACTATTAGCAAAATCTAGTTGAATGCATATAATTTAAATAATTTGAACAATGAGTCGCCGCGAGTACGACTTGCTCAGCCAGTGGATGTATTCTCAGTCGACATCATTGTGCTCACACATGGAGGGAAGCAGTCTGAAGATAGGTCTTACCGCACTAGGGCAGCCCATCCAAAATACCAATGAGCTATACGTGAATTAGCAACAAACGCTAATATGCATAGGTCCAACATGTTGATCAACACTTTACAATCCATGGATACCAAAATATACCAGTATACGAGTCTAACTTGGAAAGGTTATGACTTACCACCGAGGTGGTGTGCATAGGGACCCGATAAGCTGGAGGGTAGATAACGGTAATGGATCTGTGAATTAAAATCCAATAGGGTCTTATTGTGTTGATAGTGTATTATGTGAAAATTACAAAAATCACCGCATTGTGGATAACTTACCGAGGTGTCGCTCGGAACCGCCTAATGATTTAATGGTCAGGGTTCAGTAGAAACATCAGAAGGGGAAATCGCTCTAAGAGTAAAAAACCATAGAGGGAGCCTTTAAAAACTGTCCCCGCAGGGCAGGGGAAGTTAGAGCAAATAGCAAATGGCAGATACAGATCTAGAGACTTACCCAACAGCCGTGTTACATCGACTTTCGGCGTGGGTTGGCAGGCAATCGCGCTGTGGCATCGAGTGCTTGGCAGGACTGAATAAGGGGTAAGAGGGTATGCAGAGCGTTAGTTGTCTGCTGAGATTGAGCGGACTGAACGCAAGAACTCCGAAAATTGCAAGCGCTTACCGGGGTGAGGAGTTACTACGGAGCCGTTCACTGCTCGCCGAGGGAATGGCGAAGCAGAGTTCCGCTTACATGGACGATTAACACCCATAACGCTGGATGGGTTGGTGCACATTTTTGATATAGCGGTTCAAAGGAAAGGATTGACAGATTGATAGCTCTTTCTCGATTCTGTGGGTGGTGGTGCATGGCCGTTCTTAGTTGGTGGAGCGATTTGTCTGGTTAATTCCGATAACGAACGAGACTCCTCCATGCTAACTAGTTACGCGACCCCCAGCAAGTTATGAGAATAATCAGTTCGGGGTATGGTGATATGATTCACCCATGTATTTTTACGCCTTAGCCAGTGCTCAGCTTGCTATAAAGAACAACATTGTCTGTGGTTGTTTACATTTATTCCCTAATTGATACATCTACCCATATGCACGTATTTTGCCCGACCGATAGGTACCCGATTGCCCAGTTCCGTGATGGCTAGTAATACCTCCATCGCTGATATCTTTCAGTCGCCCCGTCATTTGTGATTAAGTTATTCAATCACTTTGAACCGCTATATCAAAAATGTGCACCAACCCATCCAGCGTTATGGGTGTTAATCCGTATATGTGTCACAAACGAGTGCCTGACTCTACACAACTCACCAACTCTTTGAGTCTGTCCACCATGTCCATGAGTCACGTGACGTGCAACCTTGACAACGTCCATGTAAGCGGAACTCTGCTTCGCCATTCCCTCGGCGAGCAGTGAACGGCTCCGTAGTAACTCCTCACCCCGGTAAGCGCTTGCAATTTTCGGAGTTCTTGCGTTCAGTCCGCTCAATCTCAGCAGACAACTAACGCTCTGCATACCCTCTTACCCCTTATTCAGTCCTGCCAAGCACTCGATGCCACAGCGCGATTGCCTGCCAACCCACGCCGAAAGTCGATGTAACACGGCTGTTGGGTAAGTCTCTAGATCTGTATCTGCCATTTGCTATTTGCTCTAACTTCCCCTGCCCTGCGGGGACAGTTTTTAAAGGCTCCCTCTATGGTTTTTTACTCTTAGAGCGATTTCCCCTTCTGATGTTTCTACTGAACCCTGACCATTAAATCATTAGGCGGTTCCGAGCGACACCTCGGTAAGTTATCTACAATGCGGTGATTTTTGTAATTTTCACATAATACACTATCAACACAATAAGACCCTATTGGATTTTAATTCACAGATCCATTACGGTTATCTACCCTCCAGCTTATCGGGTCCCTATGCACACCACCTCGGTGGTAAGTCATAACCTTTCCAAGTTAGACTCGTATACTGGTATATTTTGGTATCCATGGATTGTAAAGTGTTGATCAACATGTTGGACCTATGCATATTAGCGTTTGTTGCTAATTCACGTATAGCTCATTGGTATTTTGGATGGGCTGCCCTAGTGCGGTAAGACCTATCTTCAGACTGCTTCCCTCCATGTGTGAGCACAATGATGTCGACTGAGAATACATCCACTGGCTGAGCAAGTCGTACTCGCGGCGACTCATTGTTCAAATTATTTAAATTATATGCATTCAACTAGATTTTGCTAATAGTCAGCCGCCTGCATTAATTGTTTGGTGTGTTTTTAAGCATGAGTAACATATGGGAATTTCCTTTCCCCCACACTAATTCGTGAATATTTGTACACTAACTAGGTCACGTGCCCCCCATCTCCCCAGTCCTGAAGAAGACCCCACGGCAAGATTTAAACCTATATCTGCGAACGAGGGTCGAAACGTCGACATCACTTTGGTCTATACAGTCAACTCCTCACCCTATTGCTCTCATTTGTTGTGATTTTGGAGTATGATTTTTGTGAAAGAATGTATATGAA
This sequence comes from Lissotriton vulgaris, assembly GCF_964263255.1. NCBI lineage: Eukaryota > Metazoa > Chordata > Amphibia > Caudata > Salamandridae > Lissotriton > Lissotriton vulgaris. The sequence continues at coordinate 430,793,303 of NC_141699.1, read as the reverse complement.
CCAATTGGTCGTTTTGTTTGGGTACATTGACATGTAACCACATTGAATCATTCCTATTCGCCGATTTTTACTGTCACTGAAAACCCTGTTTTCCTTCACCTATTTCCCACACGTATCACATACCCACCCCCCCTTTCCCAACCTTTGGGGCACTACTTAATAGTCACAGATCAATGTATGTTTAAAGTGACGTATATACATGATACTGGCACATTGTGAATAAAACAATGTGTCTTTTCAATTGGTTTCTTTTAGTGTTTATATTTTCTTTGTGATTATTGTTCATGTTTACTGGGACCCCTTCCCATACCACAAATGTTAGCATGGCAAGAAGGTATTAATGAATTTCTCCGAAAGTGTACAGACAAGAACGTATAAGACTTTTTTGTCTGAGAGCCAAAATCAGCCTTTCAGAGGTCAGTCCTGATTGGTCAAAGTTAAGTGGATTACCCAGGCTCCTTTGATGAGGTGATAAATAGTCCCTGGGGTTAGCCAGCTCTATTGGGAATGCCAGAGCAGAGGAAAGGCTTGTAAACCATATTCCTTTATGGAAAGAGGAGACACTTTCAATGTACACCTCTCCTCTCTGAACCCAGCCAGATCGTAGGATTAATGAAGGAATGAGCAGAGGCAAGGGGGAGAGACTATGGAGATTAACCATTCTGGGGGTGTGTTTAGCCAGCCCTTCTCTCCCTGCTGGAAAATCAGCCAGGATACATTTTAGCAAAATGGTGCTCACTAGGAGAAAATAGTGCCACACTTTGGAGGATGTGGTCATTCTCTGGAATGTTGCCCTGCACCTCATTGGACAGGAGTGCCATCCTGCTTGACCCAGAGAACTTGGAATAAGTATCTGAGTGGACAGAGCCTCTCGGGTCTGCTGCTTGAAACTTAAGAGAGAAGCAGGGTCCATGCTGAGGAATTTGATTGGCACCAACCAATCCCAGCACTCTGAAGATTGAGCCACCTGCACAACCTGAACTACAGCCCTGGGAACCTAACTTGCTTTAACAGGACTAAAGAGTAGGCTCCCCGAAAGCTACATGTTACCACAGCTCACCTGGTACATCTCCAGCAAGAATCCTCAGCCTGGAGTACTACCAGTGGGTTTGTAAGGGTTAGGTCCAAGTGGATTGTTGTAACTGAAGTCCCAAACGTTCAAGGACCATCTTGGAGCTACCAGACCCTTGGAGTAATTGTGGACACTTTGTGACCCTTTGGGAAACTTCAGGAAGAAGTTCCAGAAGTTTGGAGACCTTGGGATGAATTTTGGAAAAGCCCTTGATAAGTGGACCGACTCAACCTGGTCAGACAAGCCTGGATTCTCAACCACAAGCCAGCCTGCTGTCCAAGTTTGTCCCACTGAACAGCTCCAGAGGTCTGACTTCCAGAGTTTGATAGGGAGTACGCTGAAATCCAAGCTTGCAAATCCTCACTGAAGCCAGCCTGGTGAAGAGCATTGAGGAACCCCTGAAGAAAAAGCTATGGAAAGATTTCTACGTCCGAACAAAGGAAAGGTGACCGGGACCAATCGCGAGAGCCAAGCAGGCGACCTTCAGCTGTGAGATGGCCTGGATCCCTGGTTCATCCCGCTGGAAAGCTCCAGAGGTCAGACTTCCACAGGTTTGACCGGGAGCTCATCGCAAGGCAAGCCAGCGAACCCTCACTGCATCTGAACAGGTTGAGAGCTTTGAGGGAGCCCGGGAAGAAAAGTTGCAGAAAACTTTCTAAGTCAGAAGGTAAAACATGTCGGACATACAGCAAGAGGTAGCCAATCAGGGCTCCATCGCAGTCAGCCTGAAGCTTTGACTTTGACCTGGTCTAACACGACCAGATGTCCCAATAGGCGCTATCGGTATCTATGGGCTAAACAGTGCTACTTCTTAAAAAATTCTTATCTCTGGTTCCCTACATTGAATTTTTGGTGTCATTTTATAGCTAAAATATATCCTATTTTTATAAATTGGTGTTGGATTTTTATTGTGAGTTTTGTCCTAATTATTTACTGAATTGGTGTTTTTAAATGCTTTACATACCTGTCTTTGAAGTTAAGCTTGTCTGCTCGCAGCCAAGCTACCAAGCGTTAAGCAAGGAATAATTTTCTAAAACCTGTACTGAGCCTTATTACCAGGGGCAGACAAACATTTGCCACTACTAATAATCCACTTTCCAACACACATCATATGTTACCTGTTGTCCCACTAACTCATTTTAAAGTTCTCTACAACCAGGGAGGGGGTGCTCTTCCTCAGAAGACTCAGACCACTACTGCACAACCAGGGTTGTGTCTGCCTGACAGCCAGCTTCCTGTAGTTGAGTTTAGATCACCTAGAGTATGACCTGAAAGAAGAGCTGTCCTGTGCTGCACAACATGTGGATGATCCTGTCTGAAAGAAGAGTGAATGAGCAAGTCAGCCCTGTAGGAGGAGTGGACAAATGGTGTGGGCAAAGATGATGTGGGTCCATGTGACAAACACTTGTGGAAGTGTGGAGTTCCATGCTCCACATTCTGAGCTAATCACCATTGATGTAGCAAAGGATATGCATTACTATTGAAGTATGCCAGAGCAGATTTCCCTTGCTGTCACAGCTGTGGGATTTGCCACAAAGCGTGCCACAGCCGTCTGCATCACTGAAGATGATACCACTGCTAAATCATGGCTCTCAAAATATGTGCCTGAATTGACTTTGTTAAGAAAGCAAAAAAATACACAATTGATGGACGGAATGCAGAACAAATCGAAACATTCACCCTCAGTCAAGAGATCTAGGTTAAATCCATCATTCTTTGGCTCACCATGCCACCCCAGTTTTGACCTGGCCATATGCAAATCGGTCTTGACCTTGTGCATCATGGGAATCGTCCAGCCTGAACTGCCAAGCCAGGTCCTCCATGGACCGATTAACTTTGTTGTCACAGCCATGGCACTTACCCAATGTGGCCGGTGTTGCTGAAGTAGAAACCCACATAACCACATTGCACTTATCCCAAATGTGCACAGACTTGCATCATGGCAGTTTTACTGTGTGTTAAAGTGTATATTTGTTTTACAAAGATAAGCACTGGACGGGACAATCATATTATTATCCTGTTGGATGCCTGTTGAGTGCTGAGTCTGTTGTGCCCCCACACTAACCTCTCTGAGGAACATGTAACTGCTCCCCATGATTGGTCCATTGCGCAGAGGCATAATAGAACATACTCTGGGACATCAGAGGCAAATGACCCCACACACCGCCCCTTCTCAGCTGTGGCCTATTAGCCCCGGCTTGCAGCGTGGCCACGAACGGGATCTGTCAGAGTATTATATCATAGTGGTGTATATTGTTTCTAAGATTTATGACGCTTTCTTGCGTAACATAACAAGGGTCTTTGTAGAGTGAACATTCAGTGATATTGACAGATAACAGATGTTTAATATTACCCAATTCAGGGGGATATTCTCAAGAAGGTGCGATCATTTCCGCAAAAGTAGCTTAACGCAACTCTTCACATCGCAGTCTATCATGGGAAAATAACGATGTGTTAAAGTTGTATTCTCAACAGGGCGGTACCAAGCGATAGGCACACGGTAATGCGTCAAATAACCGTTTTAAAACTAACGCGACGCCAAAAAACACGAAACACGAAAGCGAAAATAGTAGCAATGAGGCCAATTGCGATACAAAAATCTGCGATAATCAGCAACAGGCCTGCAATTCCCACACGTCATGTGGGCAAATACACCATAAAAGTAGAGTAAAAAACGGTGAGATGACAATGTACGAGCACAACCCCACTTCCGTGATGTAGAAGAAATAACCATTGTCCCTCATCAAACATGCATCTCCTCACAAACAGTCACAATGTACATTGTCATGCAGTCTGCATGTGAACTGCTCCAATGCGGGAACATACATGGAACACACAGTGAAACCGCATCTCCCCTTCACATTGCAGAGGGAAAATCCACACCTCCTGCACACAGACGTGTCATGTCCATGATCAATCAATTTTGAAAGCATGGACGAATGTAGGGGCAGTGACTTCCACTTATGTACATGTTGCCCATGTTGTGGGACTTGAGTCACAGGGTGCATCCCTGCATCATGGTGGTACATATCTGACCCCAAAAGGAGACCTGTTGTCACATGTAGGTCACAAATGACAGCCAAAATGGAATGATCTGGGACACATGTAAAATGCCAACGAGTGGGAATCCACACTAACTGTGACACACACAGCTGGCAGGTCGAATACGTGACACCCTAAACAACCTCTCTGCACAGAGGTGACACACCCACCATCCATTAACAAATCATAAAAGAGTTAGCACTACATGTCGCACTCACACTTGTCTGAGTGATGTCCTTGTACAGATGAGTTACATGCACTCACAGAATGTGTCTTGGAATGCATTTATTTGCACATACTTTGCCTGTGGTCTTTTTGTACTATCCCATGATTGCTAAGGACTGTCACAATGTGAGATGCTCATGTGAAGACATTGTCAATGATGGTGTTCCTATGGGCTATTCCTACTGCAGCTGCAGTGGGGTGTGGTCCACCTGTCTCATCTTCCTCATCATCATCCGGGGCAACTGGTACTTGTATCCATGGGCCATTGCTGCGTACACTTTAGTTGTGCAACACACAACATGCAACAATCATCTTGCACACGATGCCTGGGCTGTACAGAAGCCTTCCACCTGTGATGTCCAGGCACCTGAAACATGATTTCAACACGCCAAATGTGTGTCTCACAACATCCCTGTTGCGTTTATGGGCCAAATTATACTGCCTCTTGGCCTGTGTGTTCGGGGCTCAGAGGGGTGTCATCATCCAAGCGCATAGTGTATATCCTTGATCACCTGTGAAAGTGCAGAGACATGAGTCAATAGTTGGTTCTTCATGATGTGTTGGCAGGCCCACTGGTTCATTGGTGTGTGATAAGTGTGACTTAGTGATTCCTGTATGACATGTACCGCGTGTTGCAAATGAGCGTCATCAATGTACATTATGTAGCCTCACTGCTGCTCCTCCCTCCACTCGAGCCTATTCACTAGTTTGCACATCGTGGTTGTATCACTTACACCCCTATGGCACACCATTGTCATGCCTGTCTGCACATGTCCAAAAGCATGACAATGACACAGTGATGTTGTGCGCTGAAGGTGGGCGGCCACGTGTGTTTAGGCCTATGGTAAGGACAGGGCAGACACAGATGTAGAGTTCATGCCTGGCTGAACTCGCAATGCGGTTGAAGGTAGACCTTTGGCTTATGCTGTGGTAATAGCGACACACACACCAGTTAGCGTGTATGATCCCGGACCCCGAGCAGGCGTGCGCTCCCTCATTTACCCCTTGAACGACTCCGCACTCCGGGGGCATGCTACATTGCAACATTGTCCATTGAAGGATGGCTGGCGCAGACACTACAACAGAGACACAAGCATTAGTTACTTCTGTACCAAGACCTAAACTTAACCATGCCCAGAGCCACATGTTGAATAACCACACCCCTATGCTGTACTGTCGTACGCCGGTCCACTTCGCTTACGCTCACAGGGTAGTACGATGCAGCTACATGTCCCAGGTCTACACGCCTGAGGTGACAAGGTTGCACCCGCTGTACACAGCACAATGTAATGCGGCATGGCCTGGGGCCCTCATGCCTACATAATGACCACAAAGACACACTGAGATAGTTGGTGGAACTGGCTACGGGCACGTGCGCCCGGCACCTTTTATTGCCAGGGTCAAATGTCTAGTGACACCTGTGTTGGATGGGTTTTGGGTAGTGGAAGCTGCCCCTCAGGGGTTGGTTGGTGCTGGCAATAACTACAACAGTGATCAGACAATCAGAAGTTCAAAGTTCAAACAGCAGGGGTCCATGGCTTGAGCTGCACAGAGTTACTGGCCCCGGATGCACTGCAGCCGGCACAGGCACACCGCCACGAGACGGTGAATTTGCTATACACTGAGGTAGGGCCACGAGAGCTGAGCATGTCCTCGTTGATGTCCAAGAAGAATGTCGCGGAGTGTTACGGGGAACAGTGGAAGGAGTCCTTCCAGGGCATGATGCAGAGGGCAGAACCAAGCTGAACCAGGGACATGGAGGAGTTGAATGCTACAGGCTCATTTTTACCACCATGTCATTATCAGCTACATGATGATGAAGACAACCCCCATGCCATGGACTCAGATGCTACCAAAGTTCAACCAGAAAGTGTTCATAACTTTTGTGGCACAGAGTCAATGGCACCAGAGCTGGAGGGTATGCAGTCTGCGATGAGGCCTGTACAATGATATGAAGTCTGCCATGAAGAGATCAAGACTCACTTCCCATTGTGTGACCTACTCGACCGCAGTGTGTGCCAGAGGCAGGGGTCAGCAGTGGCCCACAGCCACGTGTCGTTGGCTTGCAATGCATAAAGTTAGTGGCACCAGTACAGTTGTTGGTAGTGTTCGATCACCTCCGTAACGGAGATTATATTTTCCTCTGGACTGAACTGCGTCTTCCTCTTACTCCTCTCCTTGCGTACTGTTATAAGAACTCTGCCATGAAGAAATCAAGACTCAGTTCAAAATGTGTGACCTACGTGACCGGAGTGTAGGTCAGAGACAGCGGTCAGTGCGGGTCACCCTCTGTCCAGCAACAACCTCCTGGACCTCTAACACACGAGGTTGGAATGGCATGTGGAGATGATCTGTGGTTAATGAAATGAAAACAATGAAAACAGCACTTTTATAGCGCATGGCTACCCGGAGGCATCCCAGAGCTTGCAGCTACAGAAGTGAATCAAAGAGAGGAATTAATTGATAGGAAAAAGCCAGGTTTTTATTTTCTTACGGAACACAAGATGATTGGGCTCCTGTCGAAGGGAGAGGGGCAGAGAGTTCCACAGCTTCGCGATGTTGTGGGAGAAGAGGCGACCACCCGTGCGGGCCTTATAAATTCTGCTAACTTGTGCCAAGTTCTGGTCGTTGGAACGAAGATTTCTGGGGGCCTTGTGCATTTTAATTAAGTTGGCCAAGATGGGAGGGCCATTGCCCTGAAGATTTTTATGGGCAGTGCAGAGGGCCTTAAAGTGTACCCGTTCTTTTATGGGTAACCAATGAAGAGATCTCAAAGCCGGTTTGGCGGAGGAGCGATGGTTAGTGTTTGTCAGCAATCTGGCAGCGGAGTTCTGCACCACCTGGAGTTTTTGGATTACGGAGATCGGGGCTCCCAAGTAGAGCGCTTTGCCGTAATCCAGCCTTGATAGAATCATGGCCTGGATCAGAATCTTTTTGGCTCTTTCGGGAAGTAGAGGGAGGATTTTGCGAATGGATTTGAGCAACCCAATGCAAGTGGCCGCAGTTTTTCTGGCTTGTACTTTGAAAGTCAGGCTATCATCTAGCCAGAAGCCCAGGCTTTTGATCGCTTTTTTAGGGGTTGGGCTGGCACCCATGGACGGGGGCCAAAGCATTGGGGAATTGAACGAGGCCTTCCTTCCTAATAGCATCAGTTCGGTTTTTGACTGTTTAATTTTAGCTGGTACTGGCCCATCCACTTTGATACCTCTTCAAGGCAACTGCTCAAACTAGGGTGCAATGAATCAGCCTGATTGAGTGACACCACAAGCTGAGTATCATCAGCATAGCTGATGAATTCGATTCTGTAAGGGGCCACTATCTTAGCAAGAGGGGCCATGTAAACGTTAAAAAGTGTTGGGCTAAGGGAGGAGCCCTGAGGAACCCCACACTGCAGGGGGAGTGATGAAGAGTGACAATCTCCTTCAAATACTTTGAAAAATCTGTCCCTGAGGAAAGATTCGAGCCAGGAAAAAGCTTTTCCCGAGACTCCAGTTTCTTTAAGGCGGGAGAGAAGGATACGGTGGCTAACCGTATCGAAGGCGGCACTATGGTCTAGGAGGATGATGGCCACATTGCCACCCGTGTCCATTATCCTCCTAGACTCTTCTACCACCCTAAGTAGTGCCGTCTCCGTCCCCTGACCCGGGCGAAAACCAGTCTGGGAGGGATGAAGTGAGTTAGAAGTCTCCAAAAATGATGACAGTTGCTGATTGATACATCTTTCGGCTAGTTTACTGATGGCCGGGAGAAGGGAAATGGGCCGGTAATTGGATAGGTCTCCGGGGTCCAGGTTAGATTTCTTCAACAAAGGTTTGACCATAGCTATTTTCCAGTCCAAAGGGACTGTACCTGTTTCAATCGAAAGATTGATCAGGTTGATAACTGGAGACTCTAGGATGGGCATAACTAGCTTCAGGGTGTTAATGGGAGCAGGATCAAGAGGAGAACCACTTTTGATTGAGTTGAGGAAGGAGGATAGGTGTTCCTTGGTGAGCAGGGTGAATGAAGAAAGCCCAGGGGTAGAACTAGGAGGGGGGAAGAACAGATGTCGCTGGAAGGTCGGGACTGGAGACAGGAGGGAGGTTCAAAAGAATATTTTGAATTTTCGTGTGAAAGAAGAGTGCCAATTCCTCACAGCGAGATTCAGATGCTTGTTGGACCGAAGGGGGGTCAGGGGGTATCAACAGGCTTTTCACAATTTTGAAAATCTCTTTGTTTGAGTTAGGGGAAGTGATAATTTTTTCGGCATAAAAAGATAATTTCGTTGCCTTTAGCAATGGAGATAGAATCACCAGAGCTGAGCGGTTGTGCAGCCTGCGACGATACCGTGTTCTGCCTGGTACGGACTGTATTGGATTGGTTTGAGGCCTGCTGAACCGCATTTTAGGCCGAAGGCAGAAGTCAGCAAGGGCCCACACACACTTGTGGTTGGAATGCTATGCACAGAGTTGGTGGCACTAATTTGAAGGGAGTATAGTGATATAAACTCTGCCATAACATGTGTACTCTGCCATTGTGTAATCAAGACCCAGTTCCAAATGTGTGACCTACTTGTCCGCTGTGTATGCTGGTGGAGTACGTCAACGAGAAAGGAGTACTGCGGGCCTTGCTTAGGGAGGCCGTGATGGTCTGAGGAGGCTGCCAAGGTCGTAGGCCTCGGGCTTGGAGATTACAGTGGCACGTGGTGGGCCATCGGTGACATATGCCAGTGTCGGCAAGTGATCAGTGAGACCTGGTGCGCAGGGGAGGACAAGACTGGTTCGGGGAGCAGCGCCCCGGGGTGCAGCATGCATACAGGATCGCAGGCAACACCGCTAACGATGCTGGAGACGACCTCGTGGCGGGGTAAGAGGCGACGCCCTGGCGGAGACATTAGACATTCCGGAAGAGAACCACACCCAGAGCTACGTGCTTTTTATTCACACCCCTACGCTGGCCTGGCATACGCCGGGCCAGCCCACTCTGCTCAAGCTTACAGGGGGGGACATAACAAGCTACATTTCTGTGATCTTCCCCACTGGCTGGGGTGACATGGTTGCGCCCACTATCAACTACACTCCATACACCAGCAATGTATGTCGACATGGATATGTGTGTGGTCTGCATACTGCAGTTTGGCCAGCACATCCACGCCACACTTGGCATTGTGTACATTCTCATGCATGGGTCACTTGCCTCCTTCGCACATGCCTGGTTCCCACCTCTCCCCACAATCTGCTATTGTATGGCTGAGATGCCATGCAGTTGATGGCTTATGTACATGGCTGGCCCAGGTTCCCACAGTGAGTTGTGCTGTTGTGTCTGGTATGTGGGCATGTTGTTTGGCATGTTGTAGGTGAGTTTGTAACGTGTGCATTCCCAGAGTTGTAAGTTGCATGATTGCCAAGTTGAGGTGTGTGGTGTGTTCATTTGGTACTTACCAACGAACAGTGCATTTCCATAGGTGCCATCCTGGAAGCACTGGTTGATGATGGACTGTTGGAAGATGTAGGAATCATGCACACTGCCTGGATAGTTTGTGACAACATTGGTGAAGAGTCCCCGGTGGCCTACTATTTCCTGCACATTGATGGAATGTGTGTGCTTTCTGTTGCGGTAATTGTGTGCAGTGTTGGCAGGGGCACAAGTAGCACATGTGTGCAGTCGATTGCCCCCAACATTTGCGGGAAGCCAGCTATGGTGTAGAAGCCTTGCTTGGTATTCAGCTGTTCCTGCGCAGGGTGGGAGAAGTATAGGTGCTGGGGTCCCAAGCTGATGATGGCATCCAGGACAGGTGTGAGGAACTTGGATAGGGCTGGCTGTGAGACTTATCTGACTCTGGAGGTTGTTGGTTGGAAGGTACCAGAGGCCAACTGTTGCAGCACAGCCAGCAGCTTTATCTGCGGAGGGATGTTGGTTGTCCACTGTGTTGGTACCGTCAGCCTGTGGGCAATGAGGTTCAGGATGGGGAGGATGGTTGTCCTGTTGAACCTGTAGTGGGCAATAACATTTTCTGATGTTAAGTCTGTGAGGCTGGGGCGTTTCCTGAAGGTCCGCTGTCTTTGTCTGCGTTGCCTCTGTGGTGGTCCCAGGGGGCAGGGGGTCCGGGTGGGGTGGCAGACCTGGGGGTGGTGGTGATGGGTGTTGTGGCCCTGTTGGGGCTCCTAACTGCATGATCAGTAGCTCCATGGCATCTGTTGATCTTCAGGTGTGGCTCTGGACAGGGCTCCCTTTTCTGGTGCAGGTTGTCGTCCAACTTTACACCAGGTCCGAGCAGGTGTTAATTTCCTGCTGCTAATGTGCCTTATTGCCTGTTTTATGGTCTTATTGCCAATCTGGCTGCTCGTTGAGAATGTTGCGGTGTGGTGTTGCTGCAGCTTTTTGCACGGGAACACCTACCCTGCATCTCATTAGCGTTGGTTGCTGGGATCATCTGTGGCGATGTTTTTAGCGGCACCTATCGGAGGTAAACTGGTGTTATAGGCTGTTAGCACCGGCTTGTGAATGGGGCGATACATTTATCACCACTTTGGCTGCGATAAAGTGCCGATAACTTGGCGATAAATCGTTGAGAATATGCCCCATAGTGTTACTCAGTTTCTCGATGTTTGAAGGTTGACCAGAGAACTGACAGGATTTGCACCTGTCTGCAGCGGGTAAATGAGTCCCCTGGGCTACTAGACCTTCATGAATGGATTCTTGTTTCTGTTTCTGTTCCTATGCTCTGGCAAAAACTGGGACAAAGTTATAATCTAATGAGGAAAAAGGCATTCAAAGACAGCCGCAGCACATGCAGAGTTAAACGGACAAGGTTGTATTTATTATTTTTTTTTAAACATGCATGATCAACACCTACACAGATTTGTAGCCAAGTGCCAATAGGTAACAGATCGAATGAAAAGAAACTGCATCTACAATGCAGTTCCAAAAAGACAGGGTCCCCTCCCTATTCCTGCCATCGTGACCATCACCAATGTGACTTCAGTATGAGAGCTTGAAGCTCAATGTAGCCAGTCTTAAAAAATGCATTGTATTCCCCTGCCATGAAAAGACAAACCACATTTTTAGCGGAGACAATGATTCGTTCTGAGAGTCACGACCAGCGGCCTGTCACTCACCGAGTCTCTGCGGCGCCTTTTTTCATTACTACAGCCTGCAGAAAAACACTGCCTCACACTGTTTTCCGGGTCCCATTCTTCCTCTAGGGCTGCTTACAAATTAAAATCTTAACTTCAAGTTTAAAAAATGCCAAAAGATCATGTTGACCTTTCTGATTTTCCTTATCAGTCATTGCTTTTATGATAACACCGAACTATATTGAAATCAGAGGATTGATTGCATGAATTGTGATAAGAGGTCGTGTGGCTCCCTCTAGAGCATTGCATATGAACACAAACAATATACACATAAATAAATACGTTTTATCTCGGAAATGTTGGCTGGCGGCTAAAGTTGCTGCCGACAGAACAAAAATTCCCTTTAGACCTTTATTGGTTCCCAGTAGTAACACCTCCCAGGATGTCTGGATGAAACAAATCCACAGAACATTAAAAAAAAAATGTTTGTGAACTGCAATTTTTTTAATCGCTGCTCCTGCCTTAAGGTTACGATGCCTTTGACACGCAAATCCCGCCGAGGGATTGACGTAAACAGCACGCGCTGAACTTGCAAAATTGCTTTTTGCACAATATCATGCTGTGTTTACAACCCATGCGTGCCAATGAAATCATCATTTTCGCTGAAATTGGATTAAAATCCAGTAGCCAGCATAGCCTACTGTTCCCTGGGCTCAATTTTCGTTATATACATATTATGATTGACCTCTCCTTCAGGAAGAAGCTCAAGACCTAGCTGTTCGAGCATGTAGCAGCAACCACCCCCTACCCCCACCCCCCCCAAGCGCCTTGAGACCCTCCGGGTAAGTAGTGCGCTCTACAAATGTCTTGATTGATTGATTGATTGATCTCACATGTAAATGCGGTCAGATATAGGATTTACTGTTCACTTTTCTTACGCAAGTGCGGTTTCAGGTTTCTTTCAAATCATGGGGCAGATTTATGTCGGACTTGCACCACGTTTAAGCCGCCGTTGCGTCACGCAACAGCGGCATAAACGTGGTGCATCCCTGCGACCCATTTACAACGTTTTAGAAAAGGGGGTGGTGATGAACAGAGTGTCTGAGTTAAACAGACCACTCTTACCCAGTCCAAAGATCAGGGCTTGATCCATCACCGTTATTTATCTCACTGCCCCATCCCAGCTCAGAACCTGGCTATATGCAAATCAGTCTGTCCCTGGCCCAGTGCATCATGGGAACAGGGCAGACTAAACTACCAAGCCAATTCTTCACCAGAAAGGAGACAAGCTACCGGGGACCGGTTTCTGGCATTTCAGCCTTCTTCGGCCCGGCTTGCTTGAATCCTGATGGAGCAGTGAGAAAGGGACTCATGTCTGAGTATACCCTGCCACACCTATAGTGGCCAAAAACGATTTAGAAAAGGGGGTGGTGATAAACAGAGTGTCTGAGTTAAACAGACCACTCTTACCCAGTCCAAAGATCAGGGCTTGATCCATCACCGTTATTTATCTCACTGCCCATCCCAGCTCAGAACCTGGCTATATGCAAATCAGTCTGTCCCTGGCCCAGTGCATCATGGGAACAGGGCAGACTAAACTACCAAGCCAATTCTTCACCAGAAAGGAGACAAGCTACCGGGGACCGGTTTCTGGCATTTCAGCCTTCTTCGGCCCGGCTTGCTTGAATCCTGATGGAGCAGTGAGAAAGGGACTCATGTCTGAGTATACCCTGCCACACCTATAGTGGACAAAAACGATTTAGAAAAGGGGGTGGTGATGAACAGAGTGTCTGAGTTAAACAGACCACTCTTACCCAGTCCAAAGATCAGGGCTTGATCCATCACCGTTATTTATCTCACTGCCCCATCCCAGCTCAGAACCTGGCTATATGCAAATCAGTCTGTCCCTGGCCCAGTGCATCATGGGAACAGGGCAGACTAAACTACCAAGCCAATTCTTCACCAGAAAGGAGACAAGCTACCGGGGACCGGTTTCTGTCATTTCAGCCTTCTTCGGCCCGGCTTGCTTGAATCCTGATGGAGCCGTGAGAAAGGGACTCATGTCTGAGTATACCCTGCCACACCTATAGTGGCCAAAAACGATTTGGAAAAGGGGGTGGTGATGAACAGAGTGTCTGAGTTAAACAGACCACTCTTACCCAGTCCAAAGATCAGGGCTTGATCCATCACCGTTATTTATCTCACTGCCCCATCCCAGCTCAGAACCTGGCTATATGCAAATCAGTCTGTCCCTGGCCCAGTGCATCATGGGACAGGGCAGACTAAACTACCAAGCCAATTCTTCACCAGAAAGGAGACAAGCTACCGGGGACCGGTTTCTGGCATTTCAGCCTTCTTCAGCCCGGCTTGCTTGAATCCTGATGGAGCAGTGAGAAAGGGACTCATGTCTGAGTATACCCTGCCACACCTATAGTGGCCAAAAACGATTTAGAAAAGGGGGTGGTGATGAACAGAGTGTCTGAGTTAAGCAGACCACTCTTACCCAGTCCAAAGATCAGGGCTTGATCCATCACCGTTATTTATCTCACTGCCCCATCCCAGCTCAGAACCTGGCTATATGCAAATCAGTCTGTCCCTGGCCCAGTGCATCATGGGAACAGGGCAGACTAAACTACCAAGCCAATTCTTCACCAGAAAGGAGACAAGCTACCGGGGACCGGTTTCTGGCATTTCATCCTTCTTCGGCCCGGCTTGCTTGAATCCTGATGGAGCAGTGAGAAAGGGACTCATGTCTGAGTATACCCTGCCACACCTATAGTGGCCAAAAACGATTTAGAAAAGGGGGTGGTGATGAACAGAGTGTCTGAGTTAAACAGACCACTCTTACCCAGTCCAAAGATCAGGGCTTGATCCATCACCGTTATTTATCTCACTGCCCCATCCCAGCTCAGAACCTGGCTATATGCAAATCAGTCTGTCCCTGGCCCAGTGCATCATGGGAACAGGGCAGACTAAACTACCAAGCCAATTCTTCACCAGAAAGGAGACAAGCTACCGGGGACCGGTTTCTGGCATTTCAGCCTTCTTCGGCCCGGCTTGCTTGAATCCTGATGGAGCAGTGAGAAAGGGACTCATATCTGAGTATACCCTGCCACACCTATAGTGGCCAAAAACGATTTGGAAAAGGGGGTGGTGATGAACAGAGTGTCTGAGTTAAACAGACCACTCTTACCCAGTCCAAAGATCAGGGCTTGATCCATCACCGTTATTTATCTCACTGCCCCATCCCAGCTCAGAACCTGGCTATATGCAAATCAGTCTGTCCCTGGCCCAGTGCATAATGGGAAGAGGACAGACTAAACTACCAAGCCAATTCTTCACCAGAAAGGAGACAAGCTACCGGGGACCGGTTTCTGGCATTTCAGCCTTCTTCGGCCCGGCTTGCTTGAATCCTGATGGAGCAGTGAGAAAGGGACTCATGTCTGAGTATACCCTGCCACACCTATAGTGGCCAAAAACGATTTGGAAAAGGGGGTGGTGATGAACAGAGTGTCTGAGTTAAACAGACCACTCTTACCCAGTCCAAAGATCAGGGCTTGATCCATCACCGTTATTTATCTCACTGCCCCATCCCAGCTCAGAACCTGGCTATATGCAAATCAGTCTGTCCCTGGCCCAGTGCATCATGGGAACAGGGCAGACTAAACTACCAAGCCAATTCTTCACCAGAAAGGAGACAAGCTACCGGGGACCGGTTTCTGGCATTTCAGCCTTCTTCGGCCCGGCTTGCTTGAATCCTGATGGAGCAGTGAGAAAGGGACTCATGTCTGAGTATACCCTGCCACACCTATAGTGGCCAAAAACGATTTAGAAAAGGGGGTGGTGATGAACAGAGTGTCTGAGTTAAACAGACCACTCTTACCCAGTCCAAAGATCAGGGCTTGATCCATCACCGTTATTTATCTCACTGCCCCATCCCAGCTCAGAACCTGGCTATATGCAAATCAGTCTGTCCCTGGCCCAGTGCATCATGGGAACAGGGCAGACTAAACTACCAAGCCAATTCTTCACCAGAAAGGAGACAAGCTACCGGGGACCGGTTTCTGGCATTTCAGCCTTCTTCGGCCCGGCTTGCTTGAATCCTGATGGAGCAGTGAGTAAGGGACTCATGTCTGAGTATACCCTGCCACACCTATAGTGGCCAAAAACGATTTAGAAAAGGGGGTGGTGATGAACAGAGTGTCTGAGTTAAACGTTGTAAAGCCCTGCGCCACATGTGGGCGTTCCGGCGCAGGATGGACTTTCCGGGGCAGGTGCACCTCGCAAAAGTGGCTGAGTGAAATCCACAAGATTTCACTCATTCACTTTTAGGCCAATACTGCATTAAAACCCTTCGCCTGCTTGAAACAGGCATAAGGCTTGACGCAGCATTGGACAGATAGGGCACCCCCGAGCCTTGCTGGAGCTGCGTTGCGCTTGCAACGCAACTCCAGCAATGCGCCACCTTTACGGCACAGATGCGTCACGCATCTGTGCCGTTTTTGCCCCAGGGTGCGCCGCATTGTAAATGCGGCGCACCATGGGTGGCGGAGCTGCAGCGTACATTAACTGGCGCATCCCTGGGGATGCGCCAGTTGTTGTAAATCTGCCCCTATGTATTTAACCCACTGGCTTTGCTTCTATCTAGGGCGGGTGAATTTGCCCTTTCCCACTCTTATTAGTCAAATATGAAATTGGTGGTAATTTCACCCTTTCCACGCCCACCTTCCATGGAAGAATGCAGGAGAAATGCACTGCTGAGCGAACATTCTTAATCCCGGGAATAAAAGAATACAAGGAAGGAAGAATTCTGATGCAGCCTGGCACTGTCGGTGACAATCTTTGTACTCGCCCTAATGGGAATGGCTTCAAAAAGCAAGTGCGCATTTTGGTTTATGTTTCTGCCCATGGAGCAGCAGAATAAGTGCAAATCGACCCCATGGGGCAGAAAAAAAATGAAACAAGGATAATTCTCATTAGTGGAGTGTGGTGAAGGATGTGTTGAGGTGGTGGATGTGGCAGAAAATCATCTCTTCTATTTCTAGCGAGTGAGTACGATGGGCCTTATTTATGAGGCCTTGCAACAGTTTTGCGCTTCCTTGCGTAACTTTTTGTGACGTATCAGCGGCATAAAACATGCCTCCTGTTGCACCCTATTTACAAAATTATGCATTTAAGCAGATGTGTCACTTTGTAAACCCCAGTGCTACATTATACCTGCGTCAGGTAAAATGTATGCAGGGTGGGCATTCCCACGTAAGTAAGCCTCGTAGAAGTGATGCAGTGAAATCTACAAGATTTCACTGCAGCACTTCTAGGGTGCAAATGTGTCAATATCTTCCGCCTGCCTCGCAGCAGGCGTAAGACTGACACAAGCCGTTTCACATGGGGCTTGCACCATATGAAAGAACACATTGCTGGAGTTGCGTCATTTTTGTGACAAACTCCAGCAATGAGTCACTTTTGCGCCATACAGATACGTCAGAAATACTGACGTATTTGTAACTCCTTGCGACATTATGCGTCATACAGTAAATATATCGCCTCAATCATGTCGCAAGGAGGGCGCTTTCAGGCAGCGATGCGTCACTTCTCATAAATGTGGCCCGTTGTTTTCAGCGCGAAGAATGATTTGAGGTTGTAACTCTCAGCCTTATAGGTCAGTAAACCCTTTTGGTTTGGTTTCTTGTTTATCGCTCCTCCGATATATTTTTCCTAGATGTGAATTAATAATTAGATTTTTTAACTATATAGTGATAGTGCATTTACATTTGAAACTTGCTATCTCTGTTATAAATTCTTGTTTAATCAACACACCTACCTTTATAAAGACAAATCTACAAATATTAAATATTGTTACAAAAAAGGACAGGATGCGGCTGACCACGGTTCAGCACATCTATTCCCAGGTAAAGATAAACTATTAGAAAGTCTCTGCAACTACTTCCAGAGCTCACCGCACCTCCACTCCACTGGAAACAAGATAAGCAAATTTGTATAGAAGGGAAGGTGCACCAGAACAAAGTCAGTAAACTCCAAGTATATTCAAAGTCTCTTTATTGTTGTTTGAAGTAAAAAATTGGACAATATTAAATATTGGTTAATAATCTAGTTTAAAACAGTACATGAACCACTGGACCACAATAGTACAACCATGGTTTCTGACCAGTAACCTCTAACGGCCTAACACAGGTATACTCACATTCTGAACTACATTTTTGGTTTTTAGGGTCAATGGGCCTTAATAAAAAATTGTGGGCCTCATTTATGAGGCCACTTGCACCATCAGAACGTCACTTATTGTGACGTTCTGTGTTGGAGGAGCCTGCTCCATTTTTACGAGGCAACATTTAGCCACTTTTTTTGGCTTAATGCTGCCTTGTAAATATTGTCCCCTTTAACGCAGTGTTCTGCGTTAAAGGAGCGTGCAATGGGTGTTGCTGGGGGTGTTCCCAGCAACATCCATGGTCTTTTGACACTGCCCCAGATTTACGAGAAATCGTAAATCTGAGGCAGCGCCAAAAACCTACGCCTCCCAGGGGAGGCATAAGGGAGGCACAATGAGGAGAAATATCTTTATTTCTCCTCGTTTTTCCTTTTTCTGTGTGTGCTGCATTCTGAAGCACACATAGAAAAAAAGGAAAAAGCCTCTTGTGATTGTTTTTGTGCAGGAAGGTTTACCTTCCTGCACAAAAATAATCATCCTCTCAACGCAGGCACCTTTGCACCATGGTGCAAAGGTGCCTGCGTTGGCGCATGGCAGCCCATTGTGCACCGGTGCAGGGGAAAAGGACAACCAATGCGCCATATCTCATAGATACGGATCATTCCTGCCCTTTTCTTTTACCATAGGGCAGCGTAGTAGGGTGGCCTATGGTAAAACCTCATAAAGGAGGCCCAATATTTTCACTTTTCAAAAACATAAACACACTGGCTCAGAGGAACACCAACCTACCCCTCGTTCCACAAACAGTACTCACAACAGCAGGCTATATGGCGCAAAAGGGGCACAACAGAATCAGCAAAAAGAACCTAGTCAGGGATAACATTTTTTTATTTTAATCCATCAACAGACCATTTCTTGCTATCTCCCAGGCGCTGAACCCGCCTGATGTTTCAGCTGCCTGTAATAGCCTTTCTCAGAGGTGTCCTGGTCATTAGTCATTCCCATGTCGTGTTAATTTGTGTCACCTGTGATAATCATATTTTTTTCTTCAAAACCACATTATTGCTGCTGTATGAAAATTACCTACTTGGCCGTTCAATTAATATGTATAACTGTAAATGTGTCCTTTCTGTTTGCATCATTACATATCACACTACACTCGGCTCTGTGAAAGAGATGCCTAATAATGAAGCATTATTTACAGAATTAAGTAAGCTGTTAATTAATTATATTGCACTTTTGGGTGTTGTTACTTACAGGTATAAATAATGTAATGTATTAAGCATTGCTTTTAGAAGGAGTTACAGCATAAATGGCTGTTGTGAGGCTTGTGGATTGCAGATTAATTTGTAGCTCATCATAACTTTAATTTAAATATAATTATTTCAGTGCAGTGCATGGTGCAGTGTGGACAGCGCGGGTATGCCATGCCCTGCTCCCAACCTGCCTAAGACGCCCAACACCAGCAGCACACAGGGCCTCATTTACAAGCCCATTGCGCCGCCGATGCACCACTTTTTTTGGTGCAACAGCGGTGCAATGGGCTTGTACATATTTACAAGGCCACGTAAATTCACCCTACATGACTTTTCATGGCCTTGTAAATATGGGCCCCTTTCACACATTATTCTGTGCGAAAGGGGGCATTCAATGGTTGTTGTTGTGGGTGTTCCCAAGCAACATCCATTGAACCTGGCACATTCCCAGATTTACAACGGTTTGTAAAGCTGAGAATGCGTCAGAATCCTACTCCTCCCCAGGGGAGGTGTAGGAGTGGCACAATGAGGAGAAATGCTTTTATTTCTTCACATTTTTCCTCTTTTTATGCATGCCGAATTCTGCAGCATGCAGAGAAATAGGAAAATGCCATAAATTATTGTTTTTGTGCAGAAAGGTGTCTCTTCCTGCTCAAAAACAATCAGCACCGCAACGCAGGTTCCTTTGCAAAATGACGCGAGGGTGCCTGAGGTGGCGCATGGCAGTCAATTTTGCACCAGCACAGGGGAAAGCATACAGATGTGGCTTATTGTTGTTAATACGATGCATCGTATGCTTTGAAAACAACACAGCTAGGCGCAGCAAAATTGCTTGCGGTGCTGTGCTGCATCATTTTCTTGTAAATGAGTCCCATAACTTTAACCAGGCCATCTTCTCAGTCCACCAAACAACCCACCTGCGCATGACCTTCAGGCAGCCAAATGGAGGCTCACCTCCATTTTGTTCTTGGTTCATAAGCCCCAGAGAGAGTTGACCAACTGAAACGGATTTGGGGCGCTTTAAAGACCTTCCAAAGGTTTTGTCACATGGTACTACATCTACTGGCCCTGCCGGAGGTCCATCATGGACCCATGAGTCTGTGTGGGTTCGGGAACTTTGAACCAGGGTTGGATACTCAGTGGTGACTCCAACAGGGGTCCTCAAGCAACAGGCTGGTATTTGTGGCCCCCGGGGCATAGTTTGTGGGTCTTGGAGCCATTTTAGAGTGTTTACATCCTGTCTCAGTATCTGCAAACCTTTGTATTCAGGAAAAAGTCCCCTGTGCTGTAATAGTGGCAACAATTACTCTCTGATGCAGCCGGTATCAGAAGTGTCAGCTCTACAGACCCTGGCTGTGCTTTGCAGACCTGAAATATACGATGGATTTAAGCCCCCTCTTTCAATTGGTTCTGATTATTTCTAAAGTTTTTGCGCAGATATTATATGAACCCATGTTTGCAGAACATCCATGGACCAATGTTTTAATTAACTCTAACTGTTAAACCCTTTCAAGCCCACTTCAAATATTTTATAAATACTATTTGCTCGAGAACTACTGAACAAACACAAAACAAGCAAAGATACTTCCTTGAGTAAATCTCTACTTTCACAGCAAGTTTGAATAATACCATTCAGCAGGTTTTTCTCTGTTGGAGTCCAACTATTTATATGTGTGTTAAACGTTTTGACTACCCACCTTACCACTCATTCATGTATATGTACCATTCTTGCTGAGGCCAACCCAAGTCAGGGGCGGGGGAGAGGGAAACAGAGAGAGAGAGAGAGAGAGAGATGTTATATAATGGGTAACTGTGTAGCTTGGACCATTATTGCTTTTAAGGCAAACACAAGGAGATGATGGACGGAGCGCTGAAACTGTTCAGACACTCACCCCCAGTCACTGATCTGGGTTGAATCCATTATCGTTCTTTAGCTCACTTCGCCACCCCAGTTCAGAAACAGCTATAAGCAAACCAGTCTTGACCCTGTGCCTCAAGGGAACAGTCCAGCCCGAACTGTCAACCCACATGTTCCCTGGTCCGGAAACAAGCATCATAGGACTGGTTTCGGGTTAACAGCCCTCATGAACAAGGCTAGCTTGAATCCACTGTCAAAGTGAGCAAAGAGACCCCCTCTGGGCATACCCTGCCAACTTAGGGCGAACAAAGCAAACACAAGAAGATAGTTGACTGAACGCTGAAACTTTTCAGACACTCACCCCCAGTCACAGATCTGGGTTGAATCCATCATCTTTCCTTAGCTCACTTCACCACCCCAGTTCAGACACAGCTAAATGCAAATCTGTCTTGCCCCTGTGCCTCATGGGAACAGTCCAGCCCGAACTGCCAAGCCATGTCTTCCCTTGATCGGAAACAAGCATCCTGGGACAGGTTTCGGACTAACAGCCCTCATCAGCGAGGCTAGTTTGAATCCAGTGGCTAAGTGAGCAAGAGATCCACATCTCCGCATAGCCTGCCAACTTAGGGTAAACAAAGAAAACATAAGGAGATGATGGCGGAGCGCTGAAATTTTCAGACACTCACCCCTAGTCACTGATCTGGGTTGAAGTCAGACTCTCACCCCTAGTTACAGATCTGGGTTGAATTCATCATCGTTCCTTAGCTCACTTCGCCAGCCCAGGTCAGACACAGCTATATGCAAGTCAGTTTTGAACCTGTGCCTCATGGGAACAGTCCAGCCCAAACTGCCAAGCCATGTCTTCCCTGGACCGAAAACACAGGGAAATACATGGTTGGGCCACCGCCAACCATTCTTTTTCATTTGCCTTTTTGTCCCTAGCGCTCTAGTATTCGTTAGAATGGGGATTAACACCTTCTCTTCACCTCTACCAGAAGGACGCAAAGATACTTGTGCCTGGGAATGGTGGAACATATGCCCATGAATGGGGTGCTGCAACCCAAAAAACAGTAATAACACAATTCCCTGTTGTATAGTGGGCTTTCTGCCCCCATGGTGTGGGGAGCCCAGCCCAGAACCACATCTGAAGACCAACACATGTCATGGAGACAGTGATCATGCAGCTCGGAGACCCAAGAGGTCCACAACACAAACCACCACCACCCCCATGCCCACCCCGACCACATCCCCCACCAGGCCTACCACAGAGGCAGTGCAGAACAGGACTGTGGACGTTCCGTAAATGGCATGGCCCCTCAGCCACACACTAGCAGAATGTGGGGAGAGGTGGCAACCAAGCTTGTGTGCATGAGAATGCACACAATGCCAAGTGTGACAGTGATGTGCTGGACAAACCTCAGAATACAAAGCACAGACCTGTCCATGTGGACATACACTGAGCACCACAAGTCAACACCATGTGGCCTTATTGAGGCAGAATCTATTGGGCAAAAGACGGATGCAACAATGTCACCTCAGGCAGTGTAGAAGACCTGGGACGATGAAGATGAAGATGAGCACAGGCGTCACTGGATATGTGATCCTGGTAATAAAAAGGGGCCGGGTGCACCTGCCCGTAGCCAGTTCCCCAACCTATCCAAGTGTATCTGTGTGCTCATCATGTATGAATGATGGCCCGGGCCCTACCACATTACATTGTGCTGTGGACAGCGGACACAACCATGTCACCTCAGGCAGTGGGTAAGAGCTTGGACATGTAGCTAAGTCCCCCCCCCCCCTGTAGGCGACAATGTTGCAATGTAGCATGCACCCGGAGGGCGGGCTCGCACGAACAGGTAACGAAGGAGCGCAAGCCCGCTCAGGGTCCAGGATCATACATGACAAGTATTGTGTGTATCTGTATTAACGCAGCATGAGCCAAATGCCTAGCCACATTAGCAGCACCAGTTCAGCCAGGCATGTACTTTACATCTATGTCCACTCTATCCTTACCATAGGCCTACACCTTCAAAAGCCAACATCACATTGTCGTTGTTGTCAGTCTGGTAGTCATGCGCAGACAGGCGTGACAATACTGTGCCATAGGAGTGTGAGTGATGTAATCGTGCAGCGCACTTAAGTAAATGAGTTTGGGGGGAGGGAGGAGCAGCTGTGAGGCTACTTAGCACACAGTGATGCCGTTCATATGCCACATGCAAGACATGTCAAAAATGAATCCCAAAGTCGCACTCATCCCACCCCACCCTCAAAAAGCCACTTGACATTTTATGAATGCGAGCAGATTACAAATTTGCACTAGGGATGAAAGCTCCTTTGTCTGAACTATTAGGCGGAAGCACATCTGCACCTCCGACATCAGAATTGCATGTGCCCGGCAACCCCTGACAGATACTATAGCAGCTGATGCCGACTCCCACACTACACACAGCCCAACAAGAGACCAACGTATACACACCCCACACACAGGAGTCTTTGCTCCAAGTTATCTTGCATGGAATGGCCTTCACACCTACTCCCACAACATCCCAGGCATACAACCTGTGCACACTGAAAGAACTCATTGATCCGAGATGTGGCATTTCATCCACAGAACTGGCGCATGTCAGAATAGTGCCGCTTCAACAAGAGCCACTAACGCAATGGCTGAACATTCCGGACACATGGACAACCCCTGTCATGTGGAACTGTTCCGTGCATGAATACTGCATTTGGGTACTGCCATTGACAGTGCTGCGGATCAGTTACCGGCTAAGCTTCCACCTTGCCAACGTCACCTGCGTTCAGCCTGTGTTGCATTGTTGAGCATGCATAATCGAGTCCTCCATGGATGTCTGCCTATCCAAAAGGATTATTATTATTATTATTATTATTTTATTTCTTATATAGCACCAGAATCAACCCCCGAAGGGGTATCTCCGCGCTTGCCTTGGGAACCCGTACTGGTTTTTCCCTGTGAGATAGCCCCTACAGGGCATCCCCAAGGTGAAAGCCAGGCATCCCGCCGCGGGGGGCCGTTGTGGAGATTAAGCAAGCTTAATGCCCAGAGTTGCAGAGTGTGAACCCATGATTAGGTCAGGCACCGAAGCGAGAATTATCGAGTCCGTGGACATTTGAGCTCAACACCCTGCCGCGTCGGGAATCGAACCCTGGTCCCGGGTCTGACCTCTGCTTCAGGGTCTGCCTGCTCTAACCAGTGAGCCACACTTCTCCACAGGATGGTAGCTGAACTGGATTTTGACATTTGTGTGCACCCTCTGTTGGCCACGACCAGGAGTGTCACTGTGATACCCGTTATTGGGATGCCTTGATACTTGGCATACATGATGGCACCTGGACCTGGGACATTGCACAAATCCTCGTGTGCAGTGACCACATTGAACCGCTCCCCTATTGGGCTTTAGTGCAAATTGGTGTAAGGGGGTGGACGCAGCACATCTGTCTGGACCTGCTAATGGATCACCTCGCTGTCCTGTTTGATGAAGTCGACAATGACCTCATGTTGGAAATGTTAGCCTACAAAGCAGCAATCGCTTTCATGGATGAGTAACGACGTACCTGCGGCCACAACAGATTGGAACACATTGCACATGTCCGAAACCTCGTTGCTTCTTGGAGATCTGGTCACATATCCCACTACAACAGTGGACATGGCTGCATTCGCCTGGACTCTGAATACATGAGCACTGTTAGGCCTGGCATATCTTGGCATGATTACCCCAGACTTTTTGCCTCTACCACCTTTGCATTGGGATGCTTTGGGTGCTTTGCCACTGCTGATCAGTGTCAAAGTACAGGAGTTCCCTATGTAAAATGTAATGGTGATTAGTTCACCATGATTTGTATGTTTGCCTTACTGGTAAAAGTCCCTAGTGATGTGCACTGTGTGTGCAAGGGCTAGTAATGCAAGGGCGTGCAGAGAAGTGAATTCAGGCCCGCGCGCAGAATGCTAAGTTAGCATGTAGTACTGACAAGTGCAACCACTTGTCGGGCCTGATTTTCCCTTTTACATACACATGGGGCAGCCCTGTGGTAGGTACCACGTAACCCCTGGGCAGGGTGCAGTGTAGGTAAAAAGCAGAACATAAACTGACGTGTGTGTTATGTTCTGACAGTGAATAACTCTCCATTTTGTTTTTCACTGCTGAAAGGCCATTCTGCCTATAGGACAGAATGGGGAGGCTGGGTGTTATGTTTGTTAGCCTAGTTTCCTGTCAGTTTATAATGGAGAGGTGAAGTTTAGTATGTATGGACTCACAGTGCCATAATGCATCTTTTTGAGAAGGTGGATTTGTCACTGTGTGTTCATAAACCACTCTTTCACAGAGTGCATAAGTTTTGTGCTCTGACCATTTCTGTGTGTCTCTGAAATGTGGATTGTCTGTCTGGAACTGGAAGGTGAGAGGAGCTGGGAGAGGTCTTGACCCAGGGTGGAGTTGAGATGGCACCAGGCTACCCTGAATCTGGAGAGTAGGGGGAGAAGCCCGGGAGATGAAAAGGCCTGGGCTGGTGTTATAACCAATTGACCCATCTCCTTCTGAGTGATTAAGGATCCAGACCACCAGTATCAAAGGGAAAGAGGTGACACTGGGAGGGAGACACTGAGGACTGATTTAGGGAAAGGTCAGGGACCCCTGAGCACATACACATTTCAAAGACATTAAGGGGTATAACTAAGAGAGCTGAAGCCCCTGAACGTGGGAATAAAACAGATATGGATTGAGACTGAAAAGGCTTGGACCCATTCTGTGGACAAGTGGAACCTCTGCTAGAGAAGGAACAACTGAAGAGACAGCGGTGGATAGACGAATCCTTGCTTCGTGGAATGAGCTGGTCTGCAGTTTTCTGTTCTAACTAAGGAAGAGGCTGTTGGGTTTGTGCTTGGAGGCGCTGGGTCCCTCTGCTTGAAGAAGTCTGTGCTTTGTGCTGTGTCTTGTAACCACAAGGGCCCGAGGTGAGCTGGCTCCCTGTTTGGAAATACAGGATCATAAAAGTTTCCAGAGAAGTCCCAAGGAACGCGGTTTACACATGCTTTTCACCGCTTCAGAAACTTAGAAGTAGTGCCCTGTAATCGTGGGCATGCAGGAGTAAGCTAAGTCTAAGATGCCCAGAATGTGTGTAGTCGTGCAGGCCAAGGCATTGGTGAGGAGCGTCTGGTCGTGGTGTACACAGGGAGATGAGGCGAAGCTAGGACACGCAAGGGTGCATGTCGTGGTGCAGCCCGGGTGTTGGTGAAGAGCGCCAGGGCCTCGTGTACACCAAAGGAAGAAGCAAGACTCAGACGCGCAGTGTGCGTGTCATGGTGCAGCCAGGGCATTGGTGAGGAGCACCTGGACATTGTATGCACCAATGGGAGAAGAGAGTCTCAGACGCACTGGCCCCTGACTCCGCTAGCAGGCCAGGTCAGCCCCCTGCTGCCCAGCATCTCCACCTGCTCTTCAGCCCACTACCGAGTCGAACGCAAGTTTGTGCCAGCTGCGCTCCTCTGCCGCTGATCGCCATCTGATTGGGGTTGTATCCTCTTATTCCGCATTCTTTTACCCTGTACTCCCGCCTCCCAGCTGCTCCCCCTCCCTCCCCACCTTAAATAGCGGCCGCTGCTTGGCCCTGCACAGCGGGTGCGCCATTGGAGCGCCGAATGCGTGCCAAAGGCAAGCCCGTCTGTGCCCATCCACGCCTGGACCGTGCCCAGTGCCAGACCCCTGGACCCCAGACCCGCCACGACGCCCGACTTCGATATGACGCCAACACCCTCCACGCTCTCGACATCGGCCGAGACCACCGCTGCTTCCAGGCCGCCCCCAAATGCACCCATGGACCCTTCACCTGCCACACCTACAGCTTCACATGCGACAAGACCACCAAACCTCCAAGAGCCGGACCCAACCACCTCCACTGCATACTCCTCAACACCCACTCCACACGCAAACACGCAGTCGAGCTCTGGGACCTACTCGACACCTCCGCCCCAGACGTTGCCTTCCTGACCGAGACCTGGTGGAATGACTCCTCGGCACCTGACATCGCCATAGCCATCACGGACGGCTACAAGATCACCCACAGAGACTGCACCAACGGAATTGGAGTAGGAATAGCCATTGTCCACAAGTCCACCCTCCAGGTCCACACCCTCATACGACTCCCTCAACACCGCCGAACACCTTTACTTCCAGATCCACACCGACCCCAAAACCACCCTCAGAGGTCTACAGACCTCCCGGACCCCGTGCCCCCTTCAGCGACTCCATCGCCCACCTCGCCATCACCCACGCACTCGCCTCCACGGACTACATCCTCCTCGGGGACTTGAACTTCCACCTCGAGAACAACAACAACGCCAATTCCACCTCCCTGATCGCCAACCTCGCCAACCTCGGCCTTGGACAACTCGTCACCTAACCCACTCACGCCGCCGGCCACACACTCGACCCCGTCTTCTCCTCAAGCACCCACATCACCTTCAACCACTCCACCGAACTCCACTGGACCGACCACCGCTGCATCCACTTCACCTTCAAGAAACCAACCACGCACCACTGCACCCAACAGCTACCTCGCCGATGCTGGAGCAAAGTCACCAAAGACCAGCTGATCAACAACCTTGCCCAGAACCCGCCGACCGACCCCACAGACACAGACGCCGCCGCCCGCAACCTCAGACAGTGGATCGACGACTGCGCCAACACCCTCGCCACGCTCAAGAAACCCTCCACCAACCACTCCAGCAAGAAAGCTGCCTGGTTCACAGATGTCCAGACCTCCAAACGTACTTGCCGGAAGCTGGAGAAGAAATGGCTCCACGACCAGACACCAGACAGCCTCGCAGCCCACAAGGATGCCATCCGCAGACATCACCACCCTATCAGAACAGCCAAGAGATCTTCCTTCCAAGCCTGCTTGGACAACAACGCACACGACAGCAAAAAACTTTTCAACATAGTGAAGGAACTCTCCAACCCCCAGAGCCAACACAAATGATATCCCATCCTCGCAAGATCTGTGCGACTCACTGGCCACCTTCTTCCATCGCAAGATTGCCGACATCCTCGACAGCTTCAACATCTCACCCGCCCGACCACTACAGATCCCACCCCGAACGACACCTGCTGCACCAACCAGCTGACCTCCTGGTCCCACGTCAGCGACGACGAGACACGTATAGTCATGAACTCCATCAACTCAGGATCTCCGTCAGACCCTGCCCACACCACGTCTTCAACAAAGCTGACGCATCCATCGCACCCCATCTACGGAAGGTCATCAACATCTCCTTCGACACAGCAACATTCCCGGAAAGCTGGAAACATGCCGAAATCAACGCCCTCCTCAAGAAGCCCAAGGCGGACCCCAAAAACCTCAAGAACTTCAGGCCCATCTCCCTGCTCCCATTCCCGGCGAAGGTTATCGAGAAAATCGCCATTATACAACTGACACGCCACCTCGAGGACAACATCCTTGACCCTTCCCAGTCCAGATTCAGACGAAACTACAGCACCAAGACAGCCCTCATCGCCGCCACAGACAACATCAGGTGCAAACTAGACAACGGCGAAACGTCAGCCCTCATCCTCCTGGACCTATCAGCTGCTTTCGACACAGTCTGCCACCGCACACTAAGAACACGCCTCCAAGAAGCTGGAATCCAGAAGAAGGCCCTGGACTGGACCAGTCCTTCCTCTCCGGCAGAACCCAGCGAGTCCGCCTCCGACCCTTCCAATCCAAAGTCACCAACATCATCTGTGGCGTACCCCAGGGCTCATCCCTCAGCCCAACTTTGTTCAATGTCAACATGACCCCCCTAGCACAAGTGGCCCGCAAGCACAACCTGAACATCATCTCCTACACCCACGACACCCAGATCATCCTCTCCCTCACCAAGGACCCGCACAGCGCCAAAACCAACCTCCACAAGCAAATGAAGGCCTTCGCCGAATGGATGAGGAACAGCCATCTGAAACTGAACTCGGACAAGACAGAAGTGCTCATCCTCAGCCCCACCACCTCTGCCTGGGACGACTCCTGGTGGTCGACCATACTGGGACCGGCTGAAACACCCACAGACCATGCACGCAACCTAGGATTCATCCTCATCTTCTCCCTTTCCATGTCAAAGCAGGTCAACGCCATCTCCTCCTTCTGCTACAACACACTCCACATGCTTCGGAACCCTGACCTATGCCAACATGAGGGAGGCATTAGGCCTCAGTTATGGGCTCATTCCTGAACAATAACAGCAGAAGATCAGGGTCTCCAAGAAACTAGAATCCTGTACTTCTGTAGAATGTGTGAATGAGTACACGCGGGCACTGCATGGTTGGATGCTGGGCAGCAAGGTCAATGATGTTAAGGGCTTATGCAATTTAATCAGTTGGGAGCACCTGAGTAGCCTGTGTGTTCCAGAGCTGCACCGGCATCTATTGGATAGTAAGTTGACTTATCCCAGTAAGCTTGCTGAGGAGGCGGACTGCTGGACTAGTCCCAGGGTCCGATTGGGAGTGCCACTGCCAAAAGTGCACAGGGTCCCCCGCTGAAGGTGGGAATGACAAGGGTAACCACAAGGAGTCTCCTAAAGGGCCCCAAGGTAGTTCCCCCAAGAAAGAATCCCAGTATCCCAAGGCGAAGAGGGCCTGGGCCTTCAAGGGCAAGAAGGAACCCTGAGGTCTGCCTACCTGATACTTCTGTAAGGAAGTGCGTCATATCTCCCCTAAATGCCCCAAAAAGTCATCTGCATCCACTGGCGCTCCAACACCTGGTTTAGTGAGTGTAGCATTGGGGGAGGAACTGAGTCCTTGGAATGGGTTAGGAGTCAGCAATTATGACCCTGGTCTCCTTGGGAAACCAAGAGATGGTTCAGGAAATCCCTCTGCCTGAGAACACTAAAATATACAGGCAGTGGGTGGCCATCAGAGGGTGGAGGCTCTGAGGGATACTGGAACCAGTTTGACATCTGTCAGGTGTCAGTGGGTGTCTGAAGAGCAAATAATTCCCGATATGCCTCAACCTGTAATGTCAGCAGACAATTCAGTGCACCTCTGCATGAAGGCGCTGGTTCCCTTTGAATGAGGAGGGGGTCTCAGGTTCCTTGAAGGTAGTGGTAAGTCCGTCAATGCCTGTAGACTGTCTGCTCAGGAATGACCTGGAGAGTTCTCCAAGGATGGAGGTGGAGCACCAGGCACATTTGGAGATGTTGGGTCTACCTGAGTGGGCTTGTGTGACCACTCGGTCTATGGTAGCCTGTAAAGGTATTCAAGAGAACCTAGAGCCTGAAACAGTGGCCCAGGTGCCTGCCAGTAAGAGAAGTGGCAGGGGGCATGGGAAACCGCCTGTGGTTCCCAAGGTCCAGGAGGAGGCACCCTTCGAGGAGGATGCCCTGGAGCCTACAGGGGAACAAGTGGCTGAACTATGGGACCTACCCGGGCTGACCAAATGCCACAGGATGGGGGCCCTCCAGGGAGGAATTCTGTGAGGAGCAGAAGAAGTGCCCTTCTCCTGTGGGTTTGCGGCAGCAGGCAGCAAACCAGGCAGCAAACCAGGCAGCAGGTGATCAGTCGGGATCACACTTGATTTAATGGGAAAACGATCTCCTGTATAGTGAGCCAATGGTGGCTGAGTCGGGGTCAGCCCGGGCGCTGGTAGTGCCCCAGCGCTTCAGAGCCTTCCTATTGGGGTTGGCTCATCATGTACCTTTGGCTGGACATTTGGGGCAGGACAAGACCTTTGAGTGGCTTGTCACCCACTTCTACTGGCTCCAGATGTGCAAGAGTTCTGATACTCATTGCAGGACCTGTCAGACTTGTCAGGTGAGTGGTAAGAGTGGAAGGAAGCAAAAGGTTCCCCTCCAACCCTTCACTGTGATCAGCACACCGTTTGAGAGGGTGGACATTGACATCGTGGGGCCTCTGGATCTCAAGACGGCCATGGGCAACAGGTTCATCCTGGTCTTGGTGGACCATGCTACCCGGTACCCGGAAGCCATCCCTCTCTGGACGGTGACGACCCCCGTGGTGGGCCGTGCGCTGATGGGGATTTTCTTCCATGTAGGGTTCCCCAGAGAGGTGGTGCTCGACAGGGGTACTAATTCA
The DNA here is from genome assembly GCF_964263255.1 of Lissotriton vulgaris. NCBI lineage: Eukaryota > Metazoa > Chordata > Amphibia > Caudata > Salamandridae > Lissotriton > Lissotriton vulgaris. The sequence continues at coordinate 430,762,529 of NC_141699.1, read as the reverse complement.
TATCACGGTATATGAAATCTCTATGGAAAGAGTGGGGTGTAACTTATAAGTTCATCACACCTTACCACCCCCAGGGCAATGGTTTGGTTGAGAGGTTTAACCGGACCTGGAAGGGCATGATTATGGATCTAGAAGAATCCATGAGGTGTAGGTGGGACATCCTCTTGCAATGCCTACTGTTTGCCTATAGGGAGGTGCCACATAATTCATTAGGGTTCAGTCCCTTTGAGCTCCTGTATGGGCACCTGGTCAGAGGACCGCTGAGTTTGGTGAAGGAGGACTGGGAGAAGGCCCCTAGTAAGTCCTCCTGGATGTATACAACTACATGCTGACCTTCAGGAACCAAGCTAGGCTTTTCAAGCAGCTCGCTCAGGCGAACCTGGAAGCCAGCCAGGAAAACATGAAACAGTGGTACAAGCAACATGCCACTTTCGTTGAGTTTCAACCTGGGCAGAAAGTGTGGGTGATGGCACCAGTGGAGCCTTGTGCACTCCAGGACAAGTGGACTGGGCCTTGTGAGGTGGTGGAGCGCAGGACCAAAGTGACCTACATGGTGGACTTTTGGTCTCCTAGGAATCCTTTGAGGGTTCGCCATGTGAACCGCCTCAAACAGTACTTTGAGAGGTCTGAGGTGACCGTGCTCTTGGCTGCAGATGATGGGGTAGAAGAGGAGAGTGAACCCCTTGCTGACCTCTTATCAGCCAAGGAGAAGGATGGGTCAGTGGATGGGGTGCACCTCTCGCCTACCCTGACCCCGGAACAGCGGAGGGACTGTCGCTAGGAATTGGGTCACTTCGCCTCCCTGTTCTCCCTGACCCCAGGAGTCACCAAGTGGTGCGTCAATGATGTGGACACTGGAGACAGCCTGCCTGTAAAACAAACATTTTACAGTGTAACTGATTAAGTCAGGGCCAGCATCAAGGAGGTTTCCAAGATGCTGGCACTATGGGTGATTGAGCCATCCAGGAGCCCCTGGGCCAGTCCAGTGGTCCTTTTGCCAAAAGCTGCAGCGCTGGGTGCCACTCCGGAATTTCGGTTCTGCGTGGATTACCGTGGGCTCAATGCGGTCACTAAGACTGACGCGCACCCCATCCCCAGAGTTGATGAGCTTGTGGCTCGGGTGGGGGCTGCCTGGTACCTCTGTACATTTGATTTGACATTGAGGTACTGGCAGATTACCTTGACAGGGGGGGCCAAGGAGAGATTGGCGTTCTCAAAGCCAGAGGGGCACTACCAGTTCAGGGTTATGCCCTTTCGGTTGAAGAACGCCCCTGCCACCTTCCAGAGACTGGTTAACCAGTTGCTGAGTGGGCTGGAGGAATTCAGCACTGCTTACCTGGATGAAATTGGAGTGTTCAGTTCGAGTTGGGAGGAACACTTGTGGCACCTCTGTGAAGTATTGAAGATATTGCAGAGGGCAGGCCTAACTATCAAGGTCAGTAACCATTTAGCGATACTCTGCAATGAGCAATGATCTAAACAGATTAGTGGTTGTAAAGACATATGCAATTGTCTACTGTACCCTCCCTGTTTGTATTTATGTATTTGTGTAATTAACAGTTTTTTGATCCTAAAATAAATAAGGGGAATAAAAGGGAAAAACCTTTTTTATCGCCGTGAGGGGGGATATGATGTTTTTATCTTACTGTTTTTATGTATCTTTTCAAAATAACTGTGGTTTAGGTCCTATATTTATTGTGACCCATAGGAAAATTGATGATTTTCCTTTAGATCAGATATGGTGATTTATTTATACATAAAGTATTAAAGAAAAAAAGTATTTTAATAACATACCGGTGTGGTATTGAACGTTTATGTAACCAGGGGTGTATATAAAGGGATGAGTGAGACCAGTGTAAGAGTGTGAAGTGTTTGCAAGATTTATAACAAATAAGCCCACAGGGAGATATCTTCTGACTTAGCAGTAATAAAAACCAACAGCCTACCATATATCACAGATAAAACCTCTGCCCAATGAGTAGTTTGACAACAAACTCAACTTCATTGAGGTTCTTTAAATTACGAATTAGTTCGTGCTCAGCCTCCATTTTGAGATCGCCGCCATTTTGTGTTGCCCTCACTCAGGCAGCTCGGCGAACGCAATGTTTTTGTCATTTCTGCTTTGCGTGTCAGGTGGCTTCCTCGCCTATGTTTGCTAACGAGTGTCAGGGTCTGGCCGAGTACACTGATTCCTGTCTGAGCTGATTAATCCCCGTCCGGACTACATGTCATTTCACACCATTGTTTCCTTTAAGTTATCTTATCTGCTGTCCTTCGCTGCATGTCTCATGCATTCTCCTATTTCTCGACTGTCCTTCTACAACATGCAGCTGTGTTTTCTCTGCTTGTAAATCGAATTGTGTGGATTCACTTGTGATTTACTTAAGGGGTCGAATGACAAACAGAACCGGGAACTTGAGTTGCTTTGGTCTTAAAACATTGTCTATAACATTTGCCTATAGCTCATGCTCGTGTGTGATTGCATTTTGCATTGTGTTGTATCATATATAAACCTATGCACCACGGAGTTAAGTGGCAGTATCTTTTGAACCTCGTTGTACTGACGACTTCTAAGACCACTGTACTAGCTGCAGCTAATAAATACCATCTTCTACGCCAGACGAAGAGTCTGTGTCTCTGTTTTTACAAGGTAGGTGAATCCCGGGGATTTAGGCGTACCCTCCGCCGCCGGGCCTTAAGGCTGCAGTTCTCCAACATTGGGTCCCTAATTCTCCATCCTGTAAGACTTCCAGCTTGTGGGACTTGCCCCATTTCATGGTTAGCCCCAGAATACGCATGAAACAATGTGGGTGCTCCCTTTTAATTGTGGAGAACCAGATCATTTTATGCACATTTTTTATGCCCAAGTGAGCAAACTGGTGCTCTTTTGCCCAAAGAGTTTATCTGTTTGATCTGATGAGGCCACAGTTGCAACACAGGACATCCTTACACTTTTGATAGGTCTTGTCTGCAGGAGAATATTTTCTTGACTCTGGGTGATTTCTTTATTTTTCCTTTGTGACACCTTATCTTGCAACTTTGCTCCTGTGCAAAGAACCTGCATGTGTCAGGATGCTGGACTGTGGCTACTCCAGGTACAGCATGGTCCATCTGCTTTCCCCACCTGACCGGCACCTGCAGCTAGTGCTGGGTGGCAAGGCTACGCCTTATACTCTGACTGCTGGCACAGACTACTCCTTATACTCTCACCACTGGCATAGACTGTGTTCTCTTCAGTCACATGAAAGCAGGAAGGACATGACAATGCTCATGTTGGCTGGATGGTCTTGACCACAGGACTGTCTACTGGAGAAGGTGGTATTCTCTTGGGGCCAGATGTAGGAAGCCTAATTCCGGTCGGTAACGGCCGAAATTACAAAATTTCGGCCGTTACCGACCGGAATTAAGCTTTTCAGATGTAGGTGGCCAAAATGTAGGATTTGGTAATTTACCGAATCAGTAACTTAAGGAATCAGTAAATTACCAAATTCCTAACATACTTATTCAGTAAATTACTGAATCCTTAATGTAGAGAGCACTCAAGGGAGTGCTTTTTACATTTAAGGATTCGTTATTTACCACCAACTATTAGTTGGTGGTAAATTCCGAATGTAAAAACAAAAGCATTTATTGAAAGGAGGGTCCAAGGGAATATTTATAGACCCCCACAACAGTTACAGCCCCTAAACAAAACATATAAATACAAAAGGGTAACTGTGGGTCTTAGGCAAAAAAGTCCTATAGTATGTCTCATATGTTATGACTAATTACCTAAATGCATCCAATGTGTCAGTATGGTATGCAACAGGATACTCGCACAACGTGTCAGGTTACCATCAGTTAACCATCCTATACCGCCATTTCCATCATTTGGGCCACTACACAGAGTGGAGAGTCCTCGTTGCAACCACTCCACTAGAATCTAGTTGTGAAGTGTGTGGGACTCACTAAGTTGTTGAGTAGGCAAGGATTGGTTACTAGAAACAGTGCATAAAGAAAGATGAGTGAGAAAACGTGCTCAATTAAAATTGGAGAGTGGACGCAAAATTTACTTCATTCTATGGCCGTACACTTCCAATGGATAAAAACATAATTAGTGCAAAGAGTCAGTGGGTTCAACAAATAACTACTGACTAGATGTTTAGGTCGACATGTTTCTGCAGTTTTATGATATTCAAAAGGTATCTACTGCTTCATCAGGACCAATAAGAACTCTGCTACAGTTTCAAAAATATGTGTAAGTGAAAAAACAAAGTATGAGAAGGATATCACCTGATTCGTCACTCAGTCCTCCTGTATAAAAGGAAGGTGTCCAGACGCAGGAGACATCAGGTCAAAGACACAATACAGACATACAAGGTTAGAGATAACAGCAAACACATTAGTACCGTGATCTCACATGAAGCTGTTCACATGTAATAGCTCATGTATAAGTCATTTCAACATTGCCCAACTTCAACTTGTGGGTACTCCTCCCACTCACCTTAAATGTGAGAGGAACGTGCTTCTCCTCACCTGGCTACAGCTCAGGTTCTAGGGGCACTGCTCTGTTAATAAAGAGATAAATGTAACAAGAGAGAAGTGCTCCACAACTGTGTAATGGCCCAAATGATGGAAAGGGTGGTATAGGATGGTTAACTGATGGTAACCTGACACGTTGTGCGAGTATCCTGTTGCATACCATACTAACACATTGGATGCATTTAGGTAATTAGTCATAACACATGAGACATACTGTAGGGCTTTTTTGCCTAAGACCCACATTTACTCTTTTGTATTTATATGGTAAATTCCGAATACCTTTCAAAAAGCTATTTTTAGCTTTTTATTCAGTGCCATGTGGCAGACATACATGCCCTTGGGCATGTGTGTCTACCACATGTGCGCCCATGCACTATACAGGAGTTCAACAGGGTGTCAATGTGCCACCCTGCCACCCTTGTAGGTCTACCCCCTATTACCGATTCGGTATTTACCGGTAATTCTCATTCATTCCTATGGGCCTCCAATACCGAATATTACCGGTATTTACAGAATTTTACCGATTCGGTAAAATTTAGCGAATTATTACCTACATATCATTTACCGATTCTAAAATACTGCAATGGTAAAATTCAGTATTTTAGAATCGGTAAATGATATTTACCTACATCTGGTCCTTGGTCCCCAGGATGGAACTTCTGATCCCGCTCGGGATCATTTTATGGTTGTGGGTGTTCCAGGCACCCAAGGCCAGCTGCAATTGCTAGAAACATGCGGATAGGTAACCAATGCTATCTCATGAATCTCACGTCTAGCTGAAACAATTCTAATCGGTATTTCCAATCTATTTCTGATGGCATACTCCAGTTCCAGGAGTATGCTTCAGGGTTGTATAGTGGCCTCCAAACCCCCTAAATCATAGTCTGGTTACCTACTACCCCTGCAGCCTCTAGCACGGCTGGTTTCTGCTCCTCAGCAGCAGGCCACATTTTGTGAATTGTTCCAGTCTATCTAATCTGGGTTGCTCCTGCCAGGAGCAGTCCATGGTCTACGGTAGAGCGCTCATCTTGCCTGCACACCTCAGCCACTCAGGTGTTTTAAGTCACTGCTGGAGTCTATAGTGCACACTCCTGAGGTACTCACAATGGACAATAATCAAAAGAAGGGGGAGAAGGAAAATGTGATCCTTTCGGTTTCCCTTAGGTTCAATATCATCTAATCATAAGAGAAGGATCACTTGTCCTGCATAACTAGGGTATGCAGGTTCGTTCTTACTAGTCCCAATAAAAAACCCTCATGCACGTGATCTAGATGGTAATTTAAGCGGTATATCTTGGTTCTCCGCTTTCCGTCTCACGTGTGTGCATAATCATTGGGTTTAGTTGTTTTTGCACCCTCCACCAGGAGGTTTTACCCTTAGTTAAGAGCAGTAGTGACCAGTGATGTGATTGTGAGTCAGTGAAGTGAATAAGTTAAAAATCCCTTGTTGGACTTGGTCCTCTTGGCAGGGTCATCCCTGAACTTTTTGCCTTCCTCCAATATTCTCTCTGACCTGTTTATGTTGGTTTAATGACTCTGGGCACTTTACCTCTGCTGACCAGTGCTAAAGTGCATATGCTCGCCCAATGTAAAAGGTATATGTGATTGATTTCCATGATTGGCTCATTGGATTTACTGTCAGTCCCCAGTAAAGTGCACCAGGAGTGCCAGGGCTTGTAAATGCCAACACTGCTAGTGAGCCTGCAGCGCTGGTTGCGCCACCCACTGAAGCAGCCCTTTAAAATCTCTCTAGGGTCTGCCATTGCAGAACCTGCGTGCAGTCTGGTACTGTCATGCTGGCTGGGCAAGTGCACACACTTGCCAGCCTCTAAACCTTCCCTTAACTTCATATTAGTCACCCCTATGGTAGGCCCTAGGGCAGGGTGCATTGTAAGTGTAAGGTAGGACAAGCCCTGATGTGTATGGCATGTCCTAATAGTGAATTACTGCCAAATTCGTTTTTCACTATTGTAAGGCTACCTGTTCTCTTAGGCCAGATGAGTTGCTGGAATTATTACACCCTATAATCCCAGCAGGCTCAAGGAACATGGTAGAAAGACAAGTTTAGTATGCCTGAACTCAGAATAATAAAATACATCTTTTAGTAAAGTTTATTTTAATATCCTGTGTTTGCAAATGCTACTTTTAGAAAGCTAGCATTTGCTTGTCTAACCATTTCAGCCCACCTCTGCTAGGATGTGTATCTGACTGTCTGAGTTATGTGAGTGACAGGGCTGGTGGATGACAGGTGGTGAATGCAGGGATTACACCTTGGTGGGAGTGCCCCTGGACTCTGAATAGGGCTGTGCTCTGCCACCACAATGCTGGCTCCGCCCCCTGGGGAGCAACTGATGACTCAGCCGACACCTGGCCCAGGAAAGGCGAAGCACTGTCACACAATGATGGCTCCACCTCCTGTGGAGCGTCTGATGTGCCTGCCCCTCACACTGAAAGGAAAAGCCGGGAACTGCACAACAGAGTGCTTCAGAACTGAAATGGACTATGCAAAGGCCCCCCTGGCCTGAAAAGACAAAATAAATGCTGTATAAAAGTAGGAGCCCTGCTCCTTGTAAATGAGAATCCTGTTTCCCAAAATGAACCTCTGCCCAACTAGAAGGAGAAGAAGACGCTGGAAGGACTGGCCTGCTGCTGGCCTTGATGAGGAAGGAGAGGAGAAGACTTGATGAAAAGACTTTGTTGACTTGTGCTTTGAAACATTCTCCAAGGGCTTGATTGAGCTTTCCCCCTGAACTGAACCCCAGGACCAGTGGGTTCAAGGTGACTATGCCTGTTTATCTTCAAGCCGTGTGTGCCTCCCGCCGGAGCTGAGTTTGCGCCCCCATCGCCCCCTCCTAGGGCTGTGGCACTCGGGAGCTCGCCTGCCCTTTACCCGTGAGAGCCTCGCTCCTTGGAGTGGATCTCTGTCCCCGGGTCAGGCTGCCTGCTTCTCTGCCCCTGCCTGCCACTGGAGCGCGCTGAAGCGCTCACTCGCCCCTCCCGCCGAGATTTCCTCCAGGCCGGTGATCTACGCCGAGACTGCAGCCCGCACTTCAAAACGTGCCCTGCTGTCCCCGTTCGCTGACCCTGAGACATTGCAAGCCGTGCCGCCCCTCTGTAGAGAGACCCCAGTACAGCCGGTACTGAGGCCGTGGGCCGCGCCTGCTTGTGTGCACACCCCCCGCTGGAAGAGAGATCCGAAGTCCCCAGCCCGAACCAAGTCGCACTGCCTGGGCACGACTCGGCCGAGGAAGAGAATCAAGACTCCAAGGTACGTCGCCGCGCAACGGGCTCGGGGCCCGCAATGTTTGTTTTCCCCTTGATCCATTTTTCGCCTTCATCGTGCCCGGTACACCTATCTGCTACCGGGATCACTGACGGAGTGCGGTGCGTACCCAGGACAACGTTCCCCGTTTGTGCTCGCATCTATAGAGACTGGGCGCACTTGAACTGTGCACCTCGTCCCTCATTTCTGGGCTGTACGCTGGGATCTGTGAGCCTCGCATTGCCTGCGCTAGCCTGGACACTTCATTTTCTCAGTCAGAGCTGTACGCCGCGTACCCGGCTCACGCCCGATGCGTGAGCAGTGATAGGGCTAGTGGCTTTCTCCCGTTCAGAGCGCACTGAAGCGCTACGGAGCGCCCAGCGGGTCCAAGGCTTCCCTGAGGTACCTAGAAACCAAAGAAGAGAGCATTTTTAAAGGAACTAAAACCTTGACAGGAGAACTCAATCTATATTTGAACTGTAAAGAGAAGAAGAACTTGCCTATTTACAATCTGTGGCCCATATAAAAACGTTATTGGTCTTGTGATAAGTCTGATCTGCATATATATATATATTTTTACATAAAGGAACGTATTTTTATATATTTACAGCCTGGTGTCCATTTGTGGGGGGATTGGTACATTTTACTGTGTGTGGTATTACAAGTGCTTAACTCCATAATGCCTGAAGAATAGCCTTGGCTGCTCACTCCACGCACCTAGAGGGTGAGCAAGGGTAATTCTAAGGGGTCATCCTTCGCGCTGACTTAGAGGAGAGGGTCCCTGCTTGTCACAAGTGAATACTTGCGCCAACCAGAGACCCCCAATTCTAACATTGGTGGCAGCGAAAGGATTTGCGAATTTGCATTTGTAGTTAACATACAGTAAAATTGCTGATCACCACATAGTGAGAGCAGACCTATAACGCAGCCACAGATTTTGTTTTTTTAATTTTGCTGGGAGATCTCCATGTGCTTGTGAAACGTCATGCCTGGATCAGTGAGGATGGAAAAGGCAGCAACCAGATGTCTGTCACCGGAGGAGTTGGCAGACAGGGCAGCAACCAGGGCACATGAAATGGAGATGGCGAGATTAATGGGACAAATAGAAATGGAGAAACAGAGATTGGCCAAGGAGGCGCAAAAACGCCAAAGAGATCACTACTTGTAAATGAAAGAACTTGATTTGGAGCTCAAGGAGCTTGAAGCCAGGAGGGCTTCAGCCCAGCAACATCCAGAGATTTATGTAGTTCAGAGATTGAGCTTTGCTGAGTTGGAGGTGGAGTCCAGCTCAGCTGGTGGCAGCAACATTCAGGTATCTAGTACTGACAGCATAGTGCGCACACCTAGAGATATGGCACCTGACTTGGAGGGGGTTAACTTACACCAGGAGGTTCAAGCGCATGAGGTAGCTCCAGTAGTGCGCAGCGTCCCTGAAGGGAATAGGGTAGCTGGCGTAGGAGTTCATGGTCCTAGTGGTGGGAGGGATACACCCATGATTGAGGTCCTGGTGGGGGAGTTTAAAGACCGCCCAGATAAGTGTGGGTTGTGTGACAGAGACAGTCCGCTACTGTCTGGCCAGTCTCAGAAGAATGGTGTGGAGTATGTGTGTGAGGCACTGGATGGAGAGGTGAAGGATAGTTTGGTTAACCCCACTAGGGGGCTGTGTAATCCTATTGTGGAAGAGCATACTTTAAGTACCAGTTTTCCAGAGCTATGCCAACACCTGTTTGAGAGTGAGTTCTCTATCCCCAGGGAGCTCACTTTGGAGGCAGATCTTGTGGTAGATTCCAGAGGGTCTGGAGAGGCATTGGGGTGGGATCCTGTGAGGAATGGCTCAGGTATCTTCCAGCCCAGAGTGGTGGAAGTGGTGCAGAGTAGCCCAGCTAGGTCCTGTAGTAGTGAGAGGGGTGTAGGGCCTCACGTCCTGTCCTTAAGGGGAAGGAGTGAGAATGGGTTTTGTCCCGGTACTACCCAACCTCAGTCTCAGAGCATGGATGGTTCCTTAAGGGAACACCAGGTGGGGAGCCAAGGATGTCCAGATGAGTCACCCTCTGAGGGGGATTCCCCAGTGGCTAGAGAACGGGGAGGCTCTGTAAACAGAGCTCCAGTAGTTCTGGTGTCTGGCATTACCCCTCCAGTTGGGAGGGTACAGAAGTCCAGAAAGAGGGGCGAAAGGGAGAAAGAGTCCCCAGAGGAAGAACCAGTGGGTCAGGGGCCAGACAGCAGGGCTGCGTCCCCAGTGAATGACCAAGGGGACACCACTTCTGTCCTGGGGGATCTTCCCACACTGTCAGAGGGACAGGGGTTGGGAGGTCTGCGCCAGGCAGACTGTCGCAGGACACATGAGCTATGTGCCACCCTCAGGGGGGCATGCGTGCTCCCGGGGAAGTCCTGGTACGCAAGGCAAGTGATTCCAAAACAATAGAGGAAGCGTAGAGGTAATGATAGAATCACCTCCCTAACGAATTTATACAAACAAAAGGATTCTATCAATGTGTGATGGTGATATTTTTTATTATTATTTTAATATATGCAGTGAAATACTAAGCTCTCTCTTATAAAATAGAAAAATGAGAGCATTGTGTGCTTTTTAAAATACCCCTCACACACTAAAAAAATCCCTTAGTGTCATGCTTCATCATAGGGATCTTCCCGTCCCTCTACGGGGCGGGGCGTGCTACGACCTACGAACTACGTGGGAGCACTAGTTATTGTGACAAAGGCTATGTGATGGTGCAGTGTAAGTGGTATCAGTAAAGTGTAGGGACTTAACTAGTGAGTGTGATAAAAAGGAAAAATTACAGATTCCCTGGCTAGTAGAAAAAATACATTTTATTCACTTCTCTGGATGGGAACATTAAGAAGGGGGTTTTGTGGTAGAGCAATTAGCTTGCTACCTGGTCAACATGTTTCGTAGGCAGTCCCCTACTGCCTACTCATCAGGACCTTCTAATGGTCCCTACTGCGAAGTGCTCGGTTTGTAAAGTGGTAAGCCTACTGTCCTACAAACTTGCAGCAAAAATCGGCTGTTAGTTTGGGCTACAGGGCATGAGCTGGCCCCATTGAAAACGTGATAGAGTTTCAATTGGTAGTCAAAAATATTGACCTATTGCGGTCTCTGTAAAGGAAAAATGGAAAAAAGAGACAAAGCACAATGTATAAGCAAGTTTTTGATACTTAAGCACATATCAGCTCTAATATCCAGAAACCCACTGGTCATGGGCAATCTCACGTTATTGAAGCACGCACTACAGGCTTCATATGTGAGAGGGCGAGTTAAATGTAACTTCCCTGACTGTTCGGTAGTAAATATCAACTGTACAAGTATTGTTTACCTCATTAATAAGAGGGCTGACTCATCTCAAAATACACACACGTAACTCAATATATACAACAGCACCCCTAAAGTCGGGAAGACTCCTAAGAGACCAAAAACTCTTGATGAAAATAATGTAGGTCTTAACATTTCAATGAACAATGTCGCTAGACCAAAGTAAGAATGTAATACATACTAGTTCGACAATTGTTGCATGCCCCATGAGCCGGCAGACGAAGGGTGTTCCTCTCGGTTGACTGTAAGAGAAAACCGCACCCTTACGTGAATTACGGATTCCTCCATAAATAAATGTTGCCTCCTGGACCAAATTTGTTAGCGACTCATGGTCAGAGTCTATTACTTACATTTACCGCATGAGTACAATGCCTCGTTCCTACCCTTGTGCCGCTCCGTGGACTACTGGCCTCCCACACTTAGCGGCTTAAAAACAACTTGGTTGCAATGTCATCCCGTCTATCTCGTGCCGGTGAAACGCTAGTCTGCTAACCCAAGATGGCCGCCGTCCGCGGGGCATCGGGTGGAGAGAAAAGATTTCCGGCAGTCTTTCTTCTGATACAGTTACCTGAAAAATAAATCGATATTGCAAAAACCAAGCAAATGTTTCTGTTTGCTCATCACCTCGTTTTTTTCTTATTTTTAGAAAAACAGGGTTTTAATATCGACGTATGTCGATGCAAAATCTCTTTGGAATGTAATTTTTAAAATAATTGGCAGTCATGAAGGAGAATTATAGCACCTGCAAGAAGTGTGCTTTACACTCATATATGCTCAAAAATAATATTTGATTGAATGAAAAAGAGGAATGGCTGACGCAGATGATGGGATAATGCAGGGCCATAGTTCGATTAAGGCAATGGTTGTTGCACAAGTGTTTGGCACATGGAGGTCTTTGTTGGACTGGCATTTTGAAGTCACTTGTGATTGTCACATCAGAGTTAAGGAGGGTGGTTACGGTCCTTTACAGCTGACCCCAAGGTATTTCATCGTTCAGACCGTTTTTATTGGATTTGATTCGAAAGACCCACTGTTTTTCTTTTTCCAGAAGGTGGTTCTCGTTGTCAACCTGTTCTATGACAGTCCAAGAGATGTCCTCAGGTTTGTGGCCACTTTCTATGAAGTGGTTATTCAGTTTTGTGCTTGCTTTTCTGCATTTTATAGTACTTTTATGTTCACCTATTCTGATCTTTACAGCCCTGCTCGTCATGCCAACATATTCAAGCTTGCACGGGCAGGTGATTAAGTACACAACATTAAGACTGTTGTAGTTACTAAAGCCTCTCTGTTCCCATTTTGTCCCATTATTGAAAGTGAGTGTCTTACTCTTCTTGGTTAGGCAACATACCTTGCACCCTCTACATGGATAATGTCCTTGTACAAAGTTGGGATTTCTTGGCGGATTAGCTTTATCTGCTTTGGGTCTGGTATGCACCAAGATGTCTTTTACACTTAGTGCTTTTTTGTGGGAAAAGATTGGTTTAGGTATCTCTAAACCGCCACTGTTCAGAATTTTCCAATTTCTAGTGATGATTTTGGTCACTTGATCTGAGCTTGTGTTATAAGTGGTAACACAGATGGGTCTCCGCTCTTCCTCCTTCTGTATCTTGTCTTCAAGAAGGCTTTCTCTAAAGCTGTTTCTCGCCCTTTTGTATGCTTGATCAATGATTCTAGTGGGGTACCTCCGGGTTTCCAATTTCTTTCGCAGGTCTTTGGACTGTTGCTTAAAATTACCAATTTCTGTACAGTTCCTACGAAGGCGTAGGAACTGGCCATAAGGTAGATTGTCCCGTAGGTGTTTTGGGTGGAAGCTTTGATTCATAAGCAAACAGTTCTTGGAAGTACTCTTGAAATGGGTTGTCGTCATCAATCTACCATTTTTGGGGAAGATGTTTAGATCCAGAAATACAAGGTTGCTGTTCGAGGTAACACTGGTGAATTTAAGGAACTCGTCTTGTAAGTTCAGCCAGGTTAGGAACTGTTTGGAAGTCCTCTCATCTCCATCCCAGATGATAAGGATATTATCGACGTATCTTTTCCAAGTCCTGATGTTGGGTCTGAAGGGATTTCTGGGGTTTAGTATCTTCGTCACCTCCAGGTGGTGCACATAGAGACCAGCTATGCTGGGAGCAAATGTGCTCCCCATGCTGGTCCCGTGCTTTTGGAGGTAGAGGGTGCCATTATATTCAAAGAAGTTCTCTTTCAATGCCAGAGAGCAGCATTCGGTAACCACATTCCGTGGGGTTTGATAATCCCAGTCGTCTTCGAATAGTACATCTTCGATTATCGCAAGGGTTTCATTGTGCGGCAAATTGGTGTAAAGACTCTCCACGTCACAGCTAATTAAAAGCTGGGTGTTGGGATCAAATGTCAGTTCTTCGAGTAGGTTCAGCACGTCTTTTGTATCTCTTAGATAGGTTGATGTCCTCTGGACCATTAGTCTAAGGAAAGCGTCTGCAAACCTAGATACCGGTTCTAGAACCGACCCAATCCCTGAGACGATTGGTCGCCCCGGGGGGTTCTGCAGGTCTTTGTGGATCTTGGGTAGGGTATACAGGTAAGGGGTTTTTGGCTTTTTCTGACACAGGAAGTTTCCTTCTTTTTTGGTGATCCAATTATGGGTCAATGCCTCCTCCACTATTGTTTTGATCTTAATTGTTATCTTTTCGGTAGGGTCAGCACAGAGGACCTCATAGTTTTGTCGGTCTTGTAATAGTCTCGTACATTCCTTGTCATACTGTTCCTTACTTTGTATTACAATTGCGCCCCCCTTGTCCGCTGGTTTTATTACAACATTTTTGTTGTTACTCAATTTCCGCAATGCTTGTCGTTCTTCGTTGGAGATATTTTGGAAGACTCGTTTGTGTAGTGGGTCGAGTTCGTCAAGATCCTTCATGACCGCTTTCTCGAAGGTTAAAAGTTCGATGGGAAGAGTGTTGTCCATCAGAGTAAAGGTAGATTTTGGTTTTAGTCCAGTGTCTCCTTGCTCGGTGTTGTCCTTCTTGTCTTTAAAGAAGACCTGGAGTTTTAATCGTCTCATGAATTCTTGAACCTCTTTGCAGAGGTGGAATTTATCCATATTGGCTGTGGGGACGTATCCTAAGCCTTTTCCCAATACTCTTTTCTGAGGTTCAGTCAATTCAGTGTTGGTCAGATTGACCACTAAGCTCATTTCTGATTCCTCAATGCGCCCGTCATGCTTCTTGTTGACACCCTTGGGGTTTCTTCCTCTTCGGTGTTCCAATGTACAGTGGACCCCCTCCGGTTTCTCCCCTTGTTCCGTCCCTGGCGCGAACCTAAAAAAGACGCCGATTGATCAAAGTAGACAAAGTCTTGCTGCTGGTAACCCCATTGTGGGAATGGTCCATGTGGATGTTGAAAGGGCGGTGGGCCATATTGTTGTTGAGGATACATCATAGGCTGAGGATAGTTGTTCCAGCCCCTTGTCCCACGATAGTTGGGTCGTCGGAAGTTCCTTTGCATGCCCTGATATCTAGGGCTTTTGTTTCTACTTGAATTGGAGCTGTTGGATCCAGTATCAGATGATTCAGGCAAGTGTTCAACTGCAGGGTTGGGTCCCTGAGTTGAGAAGCCAGGTTCAGGGGTGTCTGACCTGGAGGGCAGGAACACTGTAATCAGTGTCCTGGCCCATGTCGCTTTTAGAGGTATCCCTCCAGTTGGGAGTGGGCAGTACTCTGGAAGGGGGTGCAGAGGAAGGGAGTCCTCGCCTCTGACCCCGGTTCAACTAGAGGGTTTAGACTCTCGGATAGAGGGCCAGGTGCAGGGTGTCCCCCCTGACCTGGTGCCCCAGTTGCAGGATAGCACCCCTGAACTGGTGGGCAAATTGTGCAGGTCACCTGCCACAGGTGCCCTGACAATTCGGGAAGGGGGTACCACTCCAGGTGGGAGGGTACAGAGCCCCAAGGAGGAGAACCAGGTGTGGGAGAGCCCACCCCAGTCTTTGCTCCAACCGCCAGGTACAGGCCTGGGGCTGGTGGGTCAGTGCCAGGATGACATACCTGACCTGACAGGAGGGAGAGTGGACAAAAGGTGCCAAACACCTGGGGCTACTGCCCCCCGCTCCTTAACGCCACAGAGGTTTGACAGCCCTGAGAGGCATAAGGCCTGGGTCTCAGCCCTGACTACTGTCAGTGGCCACTGTGATTTGATGACTGTCTGTTGGGACACACCTGTGAGCAAGTTAAGGTTAGAGGCTGCACAGGTGGTGTCCACAGAGGAAGAGAAGGGTGCTTCATGGATTAGCTGGGTGGACCCTGAGAGTATGGACAGAGGATTTAAAATAGGTTCAGAGTGGCGTAAAACTGGAATGTGCCCCTGCTGTTGCGGGCCAGGTCCATGTTCTATCGCCCAAAGCAGGTAAGCCCATCACAGTGGTGATTGGTCTACCCTGTGTTTTGGCTGGAAGGGGGTTGTGTTGGACTTGGCCCTCTTGGCAGGGTCATCCCTGAACTTTTTGCCTTCCTCCAATATTTTCTCTGACCTGTTTATGATGGATTAATGACTCTGGGCACTTTACCACTGCTGACCAGTGCTAAAGTGCATATGCTCTCCCAATGTATAAGGTATATGTGATTGATTTCCATGATTGGCTCATTGGATTTACTGTCAGTCCCCAGTGCACCAGGAGTGCCAGGGCTTGTAAATGCCAACACTGCTAGTGGGCCTGCAGCGCTGGTTGCGCCACCCACAGAAGCAGCCCTTTAAAATGTGTCTAGGGTCTGCCATTGCAGAACCTGCATGTAGTCTGGTACTGTCATGCTGGCTGGGCAAGTGCACACAATTGCCAGCCTCTAAACCTTCCCTTAATTTCATATTAGTCACCCCTATGGTAGGCCGTAGGGCAGGGTGCATTGTAAGTGTAAGGTAGGACAAGCCCTGATGTGTGTGGCATGTCTGAATAGTGAATTACAGCCAAATTCATTTTTCACTATTGTAAGGCTACCTGTTTTCTTAGGCCAGATGAGCTGCTGAAATTATTACACCCTATAATCCCAGCAGGCTCAGGGAACATGGTAGAAAGTCAGGCTTAGTATGCCTGAACTCAGAATAATAAAATACATCTTTTAGTAATGTTTGTTTTAATATCCTGTGTTTGCAAATGCTACTTTTAGAAAGCTAGAATTTGCTTGCCTAACCATTTTAGCCCGCCTCTGCTAGGATGTGTATCTGACTGTCTGGGTTATGTGAGTGACAGGGCTGGTGGACGACAGGTGGTGAATGCAGGGATTACACCTTGGTGGGAGGTGGGAGTACCCCTGGTCTCTGAATAGGGCTGTGCTCTGCCACCACAAAGCTAGCTCCGCCCCCCGGGGAGCAACTGATGACTAGGCCGACACCTGGCCCAGGAAAGGCGAAGCACTGTCAACAAGGTACTCCTGACTGCCCTGTCCACACAATGCTGGCTCCACCTCCTGTGGAGCGTCTGATGTGCCTGCCCCTCACACTCAAAAGAAAAGCCAGGAACTGCACAACAGAGTGCTTCAGAACTGAAATGGACTATGCAAAGGCCCCCCTGGCCTGAAAAGACAAAAGAAATGCTGTATAAAAGTAGGAGCCCTGCTCCTTGTAAATGAGAATCCTGTTTCCCACAACGAACCTCTGCCCAACTAGAAGGAGAAGAAGACGCTGGAAGGACTGGCCTGCTGCTGGCCTTGCTGAGGAAGGAGAGGAGAACACTTGATAAAAAGACTTTGTTGACTTGTGCTTTGAAACATACTCCAAGGGCTTGATTGAGCTTGCCCCCTGAACTGAACCCCAGGACCAGTGGGTTGAAGGTGACTTCGCCCGTTTATCTTCAAGCCGTGTGTGCCTACCGCCGGAGCTGAGTTTGCGCCCCCATCGCCCCTTCCTAGGGCTGTGGCACTCGGGAGCTCGCCTGCCCTTTACCCGTGAGAGCCTCGCTCCTTGGAGTCGCTCTCTGTCTCCGGGTCAGGCTGCCTGCTCCTCTGCCCCTGCCTGCCACTGGAGCGCGCTGAAGCGCTCACTCGCCCCTCCTGCCGAAATTTCCTCCAGGCCAGTGATCTATGCCGAGACTACAGCCCGCACTTCAAAACGTGCCCTGCTGTCCCCGCTCGCTGACCCTGAGACATTGCAAGCCGCCCTGCCCCTCTGTAGAGAGACCCCAGTACAGCCGGTACTGAGGTCTTGGGCTGCGCCTGCTTGTGTGCACACCCCCCGCTGGAAGTGAGATCCGAAGTCCCCAGCCCAAACCGAGTTGCACTGCCCGTGCACGACTCGGCCGAGGAAGAGAATCAAGACTCCAAGGTACGTCGCCGCGCAACGGGCTCGGGCCCGCAACATTTGTTTTCCCATTAATCCATTTTTCGCCTTCATCGTGCCCGGTACGCCTATCTGCTACCGGGATCACTGGTGGAGTGCGGCGCGCACCCAGGACAACGTTCCCCTTTGTGCTCACATCTATAGAGACTGGGCGCACTTGAACTGTGCACCTCGTCCCTCATTTCTGGGCTGTACGCTGGAATCTGTGCGCCTCGCATTGCCTGCGCTAGCCTGGATGCTTCATTTTCTCAGTCAGAGCTGTACGCTGCGTACCCGGCTCATGCCCGATGCGTGAGCAGTGATAGGGCTAATGGCTTTCTCCCATTCAGAGCGCACAGAAGCACTACGAAGCACCCAGCGGGTCCAAGGCTTGCCTGAGGTACCTAGAAACCAAAGAAGAGCGCATTTTTAAAAGAACCAGAACCTTGACAGTAGAACTGAATCTATATTTGAACTGTAAAGAGAAGAAGAACTTGCCTATTTACAATCTGTGGCCCATATAAAAACGTTATTGGTCTTGTGATAAGTCTGATCTGCATATATATATATTTTTTTACATAAAGGAACATATTTTTATATATTTACAGCCTGGTGTCCATTTGTGGGGGGATTTGTACATTTTACTGTGTGTGGTATTACAAGTGCTTAACTCCATAACGCCTGAAGAATAGCCTTGGCTGCTCACGCCACGCACCTAGAGGGTGAGCAAGGGTAATTCTAAGGGGTCATCCTTCGCCCTGACTTAGAGGAGAGGGTCCCTGCTTGTCACAAGTGAATACTTGCGCCAACCAGAGACCCCCAATTCTAACATCCCTTGTATCCAGATTCATGTGTTTATTGTTCTGGGTTCAGAGATATTAAAAATAATTTAAGTGACTCAGAGTGATTATGACTCTCTCACATTGTGATGAGTGGAATAGGTCGACATGTTTCAGCCCTCTATAGCCGATAGGTCAATGGGGCTTTCTTCAGGACCAAGGAGTAGGATGTGTGGAGACCACGGGCGTCTCTTGGTGTAGTTAGCAATCTGGGTATTCCCTTGAATACCATTCTTAGCAAAGGAGGTTTGTGGTTAAACTCCTTGAGGTCGCTCGGTACCTGTAATTAAAAAAAAATAAAAAATAGACAGACTAGACGATAGGGTAGGGGAGGTGGGTTTAACATAGAACTAATTTACTGGTATTGAATTACCAGGTACACATAAAGCGCTAATTATAGCGTAGCAACTAAAAAAAAGCAATACTTCATTTGACCGTCCCTGGCTTCTGGTCAGGGTCAACTCTCTCTCTTCAATGGCGTAAAAAGTTTAATGGCAGATGTATCTAGCTCCTAGTGTAAACAGACATCTTTGTTGCACTCATAGTACTTAAATCGTGCCTCTGTGATTATTAAGGCGCGCGTTTTGTCAACATGAACTTCATTTATAATTGGTCTCAGTACTCCTTATCATACCCCTGTTTTTGTCTGTCAATTGAGGCATAAACGGTTTGCTGGCCAATTTCACAATAAAATTCGTAACATCTATTTCAAGTCTCTTTTACTCTCATACACTCGTTCGTTTTTTGTCATCATTCATACCGCTGGTTTTACAGAGTGCGTGCCCTTTTTAATCTATTTCTGATGGCATAATCAAGTTCCAGGAGTATGTTTCAGGGTTGTATAGTGGCCTCCAAACCCCCTAAATCATAGTCTGGTTACCTACTACCCCTGCAGCCATTAGCACGGCTGGCTTCTGCTCCTCAGCAGCAGGCCACATTTTGTGAATTGTTCCAGTCTATCTAATCTGGGTTGCTCCTTGCAGGAGCAGTCCACGGTCTACGGTAGAGCGCTCATCTTGCCTGCACACCTCAGCCACTCAGGTGTTTTCAGTAACTGCTGGAGTCTATAGTGCACACTCCTGAGGTTCTCACAATGGAACCAGCCAGAGAAGTTCAGGAGCACATATAAATCAGGTTGCCCAGCGTGTCAATCTTCTACTGGGTCTGAGAGGGAGTAAGGAAGCTGGTGCAACCAGTTCAGGACAGTAGACAAAAGTACAAGCCAGGGGTTTCCAGAATCCTGACATGCATGTATCTGCCCAGATTGATCATCCCTCCAGGTTTCACAGTTTTCTTCTTTCTTCTGAGAAGCTATACAGAGTCTTAGGGAGTAGGAATTTCTTTTCATTGGAGGATCATCTAGTCAACCTTGTGATGCAAGCTCCTCTTTTCACTCCTTATTTCACTCATGGGACTTAGCCTACAACTGACCCAGCCGTGTTCCACTCTGGGAAAGTTTCTAAATGATGCCTCCCTCAAAAATAGTAGTATTTCTCCCTCACTGAGTCAAATGGTGCTCTTCAAGGCCTAGCTTCTTCGCCACAAGATTTCAAAGAAACCTACTTGGGTAACTGGAGCCAGAGGTCTGTCTGTCCTACATTTGTCCATGTGGTACCATGCTCCAAGTCCATTAACAAGGATGTGCTGCTAACAGCTATGGATTTATCCCCACCCCCTTCCTCATTATAATCCAAACAGTCCTCATATTTGGATTCCATGTCCACTCATTTTGGTTCAAGGCTTTGACTATCCTCTATCTCGTAGGTTAATCTGGAGATGTAACAAAAGTCAATTTACACATATAGAACATACTAGAAAAACTATAATATATACAAAATGAGAGCAAGCAATCTCTTTTGGTCCCCCATCAAATTATATGAATTTTAAACTGCAACTGTGCAGATGTCGTGCTCAGTCAGACAAGAGCCTGCCTCTCTCAGCCGGCACATGTATGTACACTAATATGTTCATGTGTGTGCATGTCTTGTGCAGAGCCTCTTCCTAGCTGCTCAGCAGCTGACCTGATTATAAAAGGTGTGCACCCCATTAAGTGATCACACACTACAGCAGAAGTCCAGTACCTAAGATCTAATATATTAAAAAACTAGGAGTTTTTTACGGGCTAAAATCCGAGTTCTACATACATATAACGGCACAGTATTTTGGGTTTTGCAGAATTTAGCGCAGGTCTCTCTACTTCAGTTTTTCTATTTACATCTCAGGCAACATGAATACAAATTCAATTCTACAGCAAATTAATTTTGAAAGTTAATCTCTATAATGTTACCATGTGTACTGAAAGCACTTGGGGATTGTAACCTAACTATTGGCAAGGTTGTTAAGACTCCTTTTGCTCAATACATTCTTGATGTGTAGTGAGTGTTGACAGTCATAGGAGTATAAGAATAAAGGGTAATACAGTTCATGCAAATTGTTAGCAGAACATGGTCACAGCCTTTTTTGATCAATGTCTCCTACCATCTGCAACATTCCAGTATATTGTTTGTAGGTTTGTTCAAGATATTACTGAGTGGATTCAATTTCCTCATCTCCCTGGTTTAAAATAGGAATGTTTTCTAAGTATTTCGCTCTCGTGTCTTCATTATCGAGAACCATTCTTTAATTTTGCTCAAAGGCTTCTGGGATTCTACTTCATCCATTTCCCAAACACATAACAGTGTACAATTTTTACCCCTCTCTCCTTCTCTACACCCACTAAAAGCATTAGAGTTTTCAGTATGCTCCAGAACCGCATTCATCAAAACTGTTCATACAAAACATAGTTTGTTTTCTAGATATTTTTTATTTCAGTATTGAAGCAAACTATGAAGAACAGTGCAAGCAGTGTGAAATAGGGGCATTTTTGGTGAGGGAAAATGCCTACAGGATGATTGACCAGGATGCTAAGTCCTGTTCCCTCTTGCTGCTCTTGATTTTAATCTGTCCTCTTAATTGGGTAAAGTTTAGGCAAACTTTTTATTAGACAAGATAATGTAGCATAATTCCATATTATAGGATTTCACATATTTTATGTATACTTGTTTTAGCACCGGGTCTAAAAAATGTGGTACTACTAACAGTATGTGAGTGTACTTACATCTATGTGTTTGTAAGATTAGGTAGGCACCTTGTGAGCCTTAACAGGGTACCCATCAGTCACCACTCGGAACCGCCCTTCATCATTTGGGATTCCTGTATAATCATTTGTTAGGAACAGCACAGTAGAGGAGATGTTAAACCTCTGATGTTACTAATGCCGTCCTGTATGGTCTGAGTCTCACAGGCTATTTTGAAGCTGGAAACAAGAGTGAGAGTGACTGAATGTGCAGTGCATGTGGTGAGAGTGAAAAGTGAAACTAAAATTGGGTGAGATGGCGCTTTGTATACAGGAATCCCAAATGATGAAGGGCGGTTCCGAGTGGTGACTGATGGGTACCCTGTTAAGGCTCACAAGGTGCCTACCTAATCTTACAAACACATAGATGTAAGTACACTCAAATACTGTTAGTAGTACCACATTTTTTAGACCCGGTGACATAATTTGTACTTCTAGTCTGTAAGGGAACATGTCACTGCTAGGTCTTTAAACTCCCTGTAGGCCCCCCCCTACCCTATTTTGTTTAGTTTTACTTGTTTTAGCATACAATTTTCTTCAAGGAGAGATATACTTTAACAAGTTTCACTCTGATTTATACATAAGGTATGTCTTCAGATTCAATCATCACACACTATTCTGGCGAAGTGTATTTTGTCCAATGCACAAAAGGTGACAGGAGGAATGTTTGCAAAAGACTGAATCATTGACAATCACTGTGGGTAGCTTTCCAGCTCCTTGAGTTTTACCTCTAGTGTCATTTGAAGAAGCCCACCTTATGTAAATCAGCCATAACCATGCTCCTCCTGGGAACAGTTCATCATGAATTGCCAGGTGAAGCTCCCTCCAGAGAGGAAAGCAAGAAACCAAAGACTGGGTTTGGACTTGTCTGGCTTCGACAGTGAGCAATAGCATAGACCATGCGACATTTTGTGTAATTAAACATAATTTTCACAAAAAAGATGTGTACTATGCACAGGAAATATTTGATACATTTTCAAAGTCCTAATTAGGACCCTAAGTCAGAGGTAAGTGAGATATCTTGCACAGGTAGTAAATCAAACTCTGGCAACAGTCCCTTCAGTATGGTCCACTCAGCCTTTCATCCATCTGCGGTCGATAAAATGAGTACCATTGAGTTGGGTAACAACAAATATCTGTCATTCAGCACCAAGATACCCGTAGTGGTAAGCGTGCGCTTTACAAATACATGTTATGCTATGTTATGTTATGTTATGTTATATTATGTTATGTTATGAGTGTCTGGGACAGCCCTCTATTGCCTGTTTTATTGCAGTGGGTACAGGGCTCCCCTATGTGCACCGAGTATGCAGTCCTGTCAGATATCAGGGTTCATATTATACATCAGTCTTGTCTGCATCACAGCTCATCTTTAATTGGATGTGCCACGCACAGCCCGGATCACTGAACCCTATCATAATGAACATGATTTATCCAGACCATGCCTTCTTAGGGGGC
This sequence comes from Lissotriton vulgaris, assembly GCF_964263255.1. Taxonomy (NCBI): domain Eukaryota; kingdom Metazoa; phylum Chordata; class Amphibia; order Caudata; family Salamandridae; genus Lissotriton; species Lissotriton vulgaris. The sequence continues at coordinate 430,739,724 of NC_141699.1, read as the reverse complement.
AGAGGGACAGCACATTATTGAAAGGTGGGCCAGCTGCCTGAAGAGGCCAGTCTAGCCTACTCAGAGCAGACGGGAAATGGCCTTCAATTCAAAGGGAGGCAGAGATCCCCTTCAGGTGAATGCAGTGAGTGACTTCACCTACCTACAGGGTAACCTCTGGGAGATCCATAGAGCCCTCTTAACACCCTTGCAAGGAACACCCTCAGGAATGCAGACTGTGCACTAACTTTTTGTGGTGCGCAGCTAACGGCCTGTGTGCCTCTTATTTGTGCATGCGAATAAGAAAAGCAAGGGCAGAGTGAAGCACCCACTTTACCAGCTTGAGTGGGGTTGGGGGGGCTGGACAGATAAAATTATGATTCTTGTTTTTTTTTTACTTTGAACTGTGACTTTCACGTTGCACGACAGAAGCAGAAGCTAACAACAGCAAAAGAAAGAAGATAACATGACACAGTTGCCTAGCTGCCAAGGTTTCAGATTTCTGATGTGTGACATTTTCATAATTTCATTGTGTAATTATGAATGACATTCAATCACTATGAGTGACACTTTCTCCCAAGCAAAATAAAGCAATGAAGACGATGGTAACATATAAAAAAAAGAAATTGCACCCATTTGAGCAACGAGAAACTCTAAGAAGATCTTAAAACTGCTGCAGAGCGACAGAAATGGAAGAGCACTAACCTCCTGCCACACACTAATTTTTAAAAAGACTTCACATATGCTCATGGTGATGCGCTCTAAGTTAGTAAATCAAATTAGGATTCAATGGAGAAGAGTGCCTGCTTTCATTTCCGACGTGGTTGAAAGGGCTGGTGATGCACCACCCAATGGGTATTATGACATACTAGCAGCCCGTCCCGATCTTGTCTGGGAGCAATCAGGCTTCCCCGCCCGCCCCGTTGAAAATATAGTTTACAACAGAATGTTCATGTGCAAAATTCCACTACCACAAAGTTCGGAGAAGTACAAACATGTATTTAAAGATATTAGCAGAAACAGGATTTTGTGCGTCTCCACACCTTCCATGAGAGCAGCAGTCGGGGGTATAAAAAAACACGTAGGTGCCAGTATTTGTAAGCTTCCCTTTCACTTGCGGGAGGCATAAACATACGGTGGTGGAGGGGATTTAAACCAGATAGTTGTTCTTTTAAGACCTGTCTCCTACGCCCTAGAGAGTACTGGCCCACAGCTATTAGCCCGGCCCCCGCCCGGCCCGTCCTCCACCTGCCGCGAACCCCGCCTGCCCCTGCAGCAGCCGGGCCCCCGCCTGCCCCGACCCCCGCCTGCTCCGACATGGGTCCCCTTACCTCAGCCGCCGCTCCTCAGTTTACCGCTCCTTGCCGCTTTACCTGACCGCTGCTGGCCTGTCCGCTGCTCCTCACGTCACCGCTCCTCCCCCGCGCCATGTCCGCCACTACTCGTGTGGCTCCTGGACGCCTCTCCTCCCCGCGCTCCTGACGTGAGCACGCACGTCGCGGCCAGTGCTACTTCGGAGGGACTATTTTTTTTTACTGTAAATTTTTGAAATAACATTTAAAAAAAATGATATAGCCTATAACAATCTACACACCCTGACGATTCCAACGGTGTATCGGGTGTGTGGATTGGCAATGTGGTTCCCGAGTTTACCCGCCTCAAAGGCTTCCTTTATTATAGTAGTATAGATTGCCTATGTTATACCCTGCTTCTAGCTTTATTCAGCAGTAGTGTAAGCAGTACCCTCTGGCATGTTGGTTAAAGAGGAAACATGCATGCTTCTTTATTAAGTGCAAGCAGAGTTAATAAGTATTATTTATTATATTCAGTGCAGGGGTACTAGAGTATCCCAGGAGCCAGAGGTGGTGCAGGTCGAGGTGCCCTTGCAGTGAGTTACTGCGCTGACAGCAGGCTCTGCCGTTGGCCAATTGCATGCTGGGTTTGCTGGGCTGCTAGGCCGTGTCCGATGACACCTGCTCACAAACACAGGGCCGGCTCTACGGTGGTGCGATTGGGGCCACCGCACCGGGCGCTGACTTGGGGTGGGGGCGTCAGTTTGCGAATGTATTCTCGTTTTAAAAGCACCTGCTGCTGCGTCCTGGCCTCCAACAATATCCAGGCATCAATTAAAATGTCAAGATAACTCTGGTGATTAATAGTCTACTTGGAGAGAGACCGTAGTTTTGTCTATGGGACGTTTTCACTGCTTGTAAGGTAGTACAGAGGGTTAAAATGCCTGCTTCTAAGAACGTTTACCATGCAGATCAATTAGTGCATATAATGTAAAATAGGTCAATGTGTTACTGCTTCTGTCAGAGAGATCCTTTTGTTACTTGCAGTTTGTAAGTTAAAATCCTTGTATAGAACACTGAGCTATTAACTGTCAGAGAGATGCATGAAAACTGCAAGTTATATATTAGAGCTATATGATTTTTTTTGCCGAGTCTTTCATTATCCTAATCTTGCAAAAAGGGTTCATTTGGGTAGAAATCAATTACTATTGGAGAGAACCCCTAATAACGGTGTTACGTTTTAAAATTTGAATTTGTGATTTTCCAGACTTAAGACTCTTAACCTACACTGCTTACCATTATGGATGACATGTGACTCCTATACCTTGTAGTCCTGTCTGATGAAAAATTCCCTATATACTGATTTACACATGTATAATTGTCTCTGTGCAATGTATGATGTAAAGTGCTCTGACACTTTACACTGGTATGAGTGGTGCTATAAAACTAAATCAATCTGAGAGACAATGGTTATGGAGACTTGAAAGGCACTGTTAAAAAGTGTTAGTCAGGGACTCCATGGCATGGGTGGTCATTGGGGGGGCATTAAAAGACGATGTCGCATAGGGCGCCACCAGTGTTAAAGCGGCCAAACACACCATTAACAGAGTGTGTAGCCTGCATTTGAGCACCCTTCAAGCCGGGGGCAGGGCAGCACATACAGAAGAAACTTACCACAACACTACAGGTGTTGTGACCGAGGAACTGCCGGCTGTATAATCCCACCTGAGGAGTCAATGGTATCTGATGGTGTGACAGCTTGTGCTATGGGTGTCAGCTGCTGCCCTGGCTGAGATGGTAACAGTGCACGCATGCTGTTCGAAGTTTTTTAGCGTTCTTTAGTATGTTTTTGGAATTCTTTTTTTTTCTCTGATGCAGACATACGTGTGCACGTAAATTAAACTACTGATATGCTACACGCCTCTTTCTTTTCAAGCATGGTGTTTTAGCTCTCAGCGGCTCACTAGAAAAGATAAGCACACACGAGGGATAAACTTTCACGGAGCCAGAGTGAGAGGTGGCTCATGCAATTTGTAGGGTGATCATTCAGACCTACGCAGGTGGGCAGCTGGAGCACCCCGGGTACTGCCATTGTTCCTGCACTGTGAAAGCTATGCATGCACATGCCGAAAATCACAGGATTACCTCAACAGATTCTGGGACAGGGCTGGAAACTCCTGATCACAGCAACTCTACTGAGAAGGAACAGAGGTGGACAGATTGTATCATTAGCATTTTTTTGAGCTGACCTCTTTCTTAGACTTTTTTTGCCTTATCTTAGTAGTTTGGGGTTTGTGAATGCCTATTTCACATTAGACCTACAAATTGTATTATAAGCAAACAATGTTAATTGTTATAATTTAACTTGGGTTTCCTTCTCATTGTCAAAATGGCACATCCGTACATATTAGAACTATTGTTTTACCTTTTTGACTGACTGTTTTAAATCTCTTAATGCAGATTGAATCTCAGATTAAATCTCTTAATTGCTGATGCTTTAAATCTCTTAGGGCCAGATGTAGGTAAATCCTTTTTTCCGACTCTTCACTCTTCAGAATCGGAAAACGGGATGTAGCTAAAAAAAATGAAAAATTTACCGATTCAGTATCACTCTGAATTCAAAATCGCTATTTACCGAATCGGTAAATACTGATTCGGAAATACCCATTCATTCCTATGATCCTTCTGCCCCATAGGATTGAATGGGATTTACCGAATTGGTATTTACCGAATCGGTAAATACCGATTCGGTAAATACCGAATCGGGAATTTGAGCCTGTAAACCAATCAGGAACACCCACAACAAAGGTACAGAGGAACCAACCAATCAGAATCAAGCACCACTCCCCAGTACCTGGGAATGGCCACACCCATGCAGGTGCAGAGCAACTGAACTGTTTGCAGAGCAGGAGGAAACAGAGAGAAGCAGGCTTTCCAGAGCTTACCTGATCATCAGAATGGAGTCCCAGGATGGCCAGAAGGATGCAGCAGAGTGCAGGAGGAAAATAAAATTCAGCCCAGCAGAACTGCAGGTGCTTGTTGAAGATGTGGTCAAGCACCACACCCAAATTTTTGGAAAACAGTCTCTGCATGTTGCAGAGTCTGTGAAACGTAATACATGGCAAGACAAAGGTCAATGCCATTGGGGTGACACGCAGGGAGATTGATGACCTCAAGAAAAGATGGTAGGACCTGCACATCATCACAAAGAAGAAAATTGCTGCCCAAAGAAAGGAAGCTGATGTCACAGGTGGGGGAAAAACAGAGCTCCAAGACTAACAGAGCTTGAGGAGCTTGTAGAATCCACCCTGGAGCCAGAAAGCATCCTTGGAATTGGGGACACAGATAGTTCTGCCAGAGCTGCAAAGAAGCAAGGTAAGATGCATGGACAGTAATCCCCACCCATTTCCCTGTCCCCTTCCCCACTATGTGTGTAAGCATAACACTCCAGAACAGGTTTTACTGATGGCCAGCAATGCATCATGGGAGACATAGTCATAGGTACATACATGCAATGCATACACCATAGAATCCAGCAAGGCATGCCACACACAACTTCGAGCAGCTGATGTAGACTAGGCAATTGTGTGATATAAATGTAATTTAATAATGACACACAGGTGAACGACACCACTGACCCTATGTCCATATCTTTTCACAGGAGAGTCCTCACGCAGTACAGCACCAGAAAGGGAGGAGAGGGCACCAGCACCTAAAAGGAGGGAAAAGAAAAAAGAAAGTGCAGGTCACAGCACTGTTGAGAAAGAGAACACCAAATCCCAGGAAGCCTCAACACCTGAGCGAGCCACAACACCACAGCCTCAGTCACCTCTGTTGTTTGGGACACAAGAGTTGGAACCAGCAGCACTTTCGCCAACACCAACAACACAGTCATCTGTGCAGGGAAGGGCAAGGAGGCTTGATGTGCCCCCTCTGAGGATCCTGCAAACCTCAGATGAGGAGGAGGAGGAGGGTGAAATGCAGAGAAATCCACCTGTGGCTGACAAGGCCAGGCAGCAGAGTACTGCAGGCGCTGTGCTGGCCAGTGTCCTTGGCAGAAGGGCACGGGAGAGAGGTGAAGGCCAGGAAGGAGAGGGGGTCTTCTGTGGACTAGAGGCCACCATGGTAAAGGTGCAGCTCCTGCAGGCAAAGGCAATGTTGACAGTGCACAGGCAGGTGCGCAGCATCAATTGCAAACTATCAAAAATTGACCATGGAATTGGCAACATGGCTGGGAGCATGGAGGCAATTGCAAAGGGGATGACAGACATCACACAGTACATGAGTGCTCTGTGTGACAAGTTGGATAGATACCACTCAGAGCAGTACAGGGAGCGCCAGTGTATGCGGCAGCAGTCTAAAGCCCTGAACCGCTTTCCTGAAGCAACCTCACTGCTGTGCCGGCGTTCTGTAGCAATGCAGGATGCAATTGTGCACTGCTGCACTGATTTATAAGGGGGAATGGGGAGAGTTACCTCTGCCTTGGAGCAGATGCTCACGAACCAGGCAGGCACTGCTGGTGACACAGGTGTGGATGAAACGGAAGGGTCCACCAGCAGGAGTGGCTCCAGCACTCCTTTCTCTAAGATGCTTAAGTACCACCGAAAGTGTGGATACCCAGTCTTGTGCATCCCGCACTGTAGTGCGTGGGCGCAAACGTTAAATATTGCCCTCACCCCACAGGACAGGCCACAGTGAGGTGAACTGTGACCACGCAGTCATGGACACAGACATAGTAGGACAATGGTGTTGGATCAACTGCCTGCTGTAGTGACAATTAAACTACATACTTCACATACTACACCTGTCTGTGTCTCATTAGTTACCTAGAAATATCGACGTGTGATCTCTACCTGTCTCAATCTCCTATCTGTTGCTGCTGCTCCTGTTGCATGGGGCACTGCCTGTTCATGGTCATAATCAATATCCTCGTGCCTTCTTTGGTGGCAAGATTGTGCAACGTGGCACAGGTCGCTATCATCTTGCAGCACAGGATGGGGGTGTACTTAAGCATGGGCGTAAAATCCGTTCCGCTCGCGGATTTTGCGGATTTTCGGTAAATCCGCAATCCGCGAACTCTTGCGAATTTACTGAAAATCCGCATATTCGCACGCAGCTGATTTTTTTTCTTGGTGATACAATATTGCGACGTGCGGCGTTCACTTACCGTCATTCAGCGTTTGCCGAGTTGTTTTTCTCGGTATTTTGCGAGTGCTGCGTCATTTTGGATCTTGCTGCGGGATCCCGCGGGAGTTTGGCGACGCATCGCGGGAGTTCGCAATTGCGAACATGTAGGTGCGGCGGGCAGCAACAATCTCGCACTCGCGAAATTACAAAATTTGCAATTCTGCACAAAAAATCCACTAGCAAGCAGCATAGACCTTCTGAAAATGATGATTTTTATCAGAATAACTCCTCATGTTGACATTTGCCTGCACTTTTTTTAATTTGAGGCCTTTTGACTTTCTTTGGATCACTTTTGGATTAGAAATCAACTTTCACAAGTAAGTTTGTTTGGGGCATTACAGTTGCTGTTCTGCAGAAAAACGAGTTTTGCAAAACTGAAAGCACTCAGCAGGTGCAAAAGTTCACTCATCATTATTAACCATTCCCTGTAGTACTCCCTGAGGGGCCCCTCCAGAGTTCAGTTGCCTATGTTTGTTTAGGGCATTACAGTTGCTGTTCTGCAGAAAAACGAGTTTTGCAAAACTGAAAGCACTCAGCAGGTGCAAAAGTTCAAACTCTTCATTAGTAACCATTCCCTGTAGTGCTTCCTGACTGGGGCCCCTCCAGAGTTCAGTTGCTAGTTGCAACAATTCTATGGCCCTGCTCTGACCCTCACAGCAGGCTCATAGAATAGCTACAAGTAGGCCACAAAGGTCCTGGAAAAAAAAATTGCACTGCAACTGAAAGCAAATTACAGATAAGGAAGCAGGTGCCAGACTGGAATTTTAAAACAGTGACACATTAATAAATCAACCCCAAATTAATTCATGTCAGTTGAAGCAGGGCAGGTTTGCTTGCTTTTCCCCCCCATAATCTACAGTGATGAACCAGAGGGTGGCATTGATGTACCAGAGGGTGGCATGGGTGAAACAGGGTGGCAGTGGTGAAACAGATGGTGCTGTGAACCTGTGATGATGAAACAGTCGTAGAAACAACATAGTCGCGACCGTTGCGAGCCGACAAGTAAGTTCGCAATTGCGAACTGGTACAAAACCCTCGCGAACTGGCAGAAACCCTTGCGAACACACAAAAAAAAAAATCTGCAAATTCGCGAGAATTCGCAGATTTTGCAGATTGCGAGTTCGCAAATACGCAAATTCGCGAATGCCAGATTCGCAAAATTCGCCCATGCTTAGGTGTACTGCCATGCACCTCCACTCTTGTGGAGGCAGCAGAACCTGCCTGGAGGAGTCCAAATGTGCGCTCCACTACGTTGCAAGTAGACCTGTGAGCCACATTATAACGCCTCTCACTCCTGGTACTTGGATTGAGGTAGGGTGTGAGCACAAAGGAACGTAGGGCATATGCACTATCGCCTAGGTGGTAAAGAGAGGTCCATTAGTTACATACTCATGAAACATACATCTGCCATGACTATCAGGGTGTGTTACAGTTATTTACCTAGCAGGTATCCGTCCCCAAACTCTCCAGCAACAAGGCGTGTGTATATCCCACTTTTCTGGAAAATGTAGGAGTCGTGGGTGCTCCCAGGAAATGTGGCCGCTATATCTGTAATGATGTTGCCAGCATTGCATATCTCCTGCACATTGATGGAGTGCGTTGACTTACGGTTCCTGTAGATGTGTTCAGTGGCTGCAGGTGGACAGAGTGGAATGTGGGTGCCATCTATGCAGCCTATCACGTGAGGGAAGTGTGCCAGTTAATAGAAATCAGTTTTTGTTTTAGCAGGTTCCGCAGGTGTGTCAGGGAACCGGATGTGATGATCCATTCTCTGCGGCATGGCCTCACGGAACTTACGGAGAAAATGGGACAGGCAGCTCTGGGACACACCACCAACTGCAGTAATCACACTCTGGTAGCTTCCAGAGGCAAGCAGGTGTAGGCTACACAGCACCTGCACATGGGGTGGGATGGCGTTCGCCCTTAGTGTTGGGTGATCCAGGTATGGGTGGAGGTCCCTAATCAAGTCCAGGATGGTTCTGGTGTGTAGCCTGTACCTCTGCAGTATCTCTGGCTCAGTCAGTTGGAATAGGGTGATCCCCTGCCTGTAGACCTGCTCCTCCCTTCTCCATACCCTCTCTCCTGCTGCCTGTAGCCGTAGCCGCCTCGCAATCACGTAGAATGCCGCCATTCTTGCCAAACTGTTGCATTTTGGCCCCTTTTTTAAAGCCTACACCTGGCTACCACCTGCTTTCAATCCATGATAAATACCGGCTCTTAAATACTGAATTTCATGGAATTCCGTATTTTTTGACTTTCCCACATCTCAATGGGCCTTTTTTACCATTTCTTATTTACCGATTCAGTAAATAAGAACTCGGTAAATAAGGATTCAGTAAATACCGAATCGGAATAATACCGACTCATATTTACCGATTCGGGGACTTTTTGGCACCTACATCTCAAATTCCAAATACCGGTCAGTAACGGCCGAAATTACCGTATTTCGGCCGTTATCAACCGGTATTTGGCTACCTACATCTGGCCCTAGATCTCTTAATTAATCTTTTACTTCTATTTTAAGCCTGTAATAAAACTTACGGTTGTGCTAGGAGTCGCGCTTCTATGGTATGGACCAGCAGCAAGGCGCAACGATTCCTCCCTTCACAGTACAGGCTTCGGCCAGCAGCGGTTCAAGACTCGATGACTTGTGCACCTGCTGTACTTGAAGCACCACCACCACCACTCCTACGGTGGGTCGTGGTCCAAGCCATTAAATTACTGCAGCTTGGTGCAAATGACAGTGGGATGCTGCTGCCACACATAAACTGACTGCAAGCCTACTTACTATAGGTGTGTGTAGTCAGTCTGTCGCAGATAGCCTTTGGGCAGGGCAAATCATGCATAGTGACAGTGATTCACTCGAGTCGTCAGTAAATCTGAATGACGCATCGTAGGAGATGTTACAGTAGCCACTAAAGCCAGCCCACAGCGAATTTAGCCAGCCCCCAAGCATGCTTCAAGCAGCACAGACGCACGCTGCGAGTACACACAGTGGTGTAAATCAGTGGTGCTAATTAGCAACAAGCAGTCCAGCTTGACAGCTGTGGGGGTGCTATAAATGTGTGACTTCGCATTTCGTGTGTGGTGGTGGTGTGGACCACCACACTGAAATGCGTTAGACTAATGCCTGTTGCGAGGTACCTGGCAGGACTGTAGTTGTGACAAGGGAGCAAGGGGATGGCAAAGTAACCAAACATGGTGACAGAAAAAAGAGAGATAATGATATCTTTAAAAAAAAATTAAGTGAGAGACAGAAGGAGTGAGAGTGGAAAAGAAAGGAGGAAAGAAGACTGCAAAAAAGTAAAAAACAATTGAAAGCAAAAAAATAAGCAAGAGACAAAGCAGATTATAAGGATTACAGAACAAAATAAAAATGGAGAGAAGAGAAGAAACACAGAAAGTACAAAAGAGAAGGTTTGGTAAAGAATTGGAATTGCACGCTTCACTCACTCACTCAGAGGCAGCCAGATTGTTCTAAATTTTTATCTCTGGCTACTCCCTCTACGAAAAGTGTTTCATAATTTGTATGGGGACATGACTCAGTGCAAATGAGGGAGTGCCCCCACTGATCTGGATTACAGAAGTGGGTGCACAAGCCCATTCTGTAATACCAAGCCGCACAAACATCTGCAGCCCAGTCTGTAATAATAAAGTGCTACAGTGGTGCAAAAAGCAGGTATACACACTACTAGTAGGTCTATGAACGTCTAAAGAGTATTGTACCAAGAGGGATTTAGAAGGCTCATTAAAGCACATTCACAGAAGTATAGATGCCTGCGATGGTCTCAGATACAGAAAAATCTATATTGAGAGGGAACACATTTGAAAGGAAATGTTGTATCAAAAAGACTTTGGAAACTGCCCCAAATGTTGGGGAACTATAACAACTCCTTTCCATGCCCCAAATGTACCTACGTTTTGTTTATGACCTAAACAGGCAGGCTAATGACTGCTCTTCATGCTGCCAAAGAAAAAAACCATAAATTATATTTTTATCTAAGACACTTTAAAAGTATTCTAATGTCATGTTTCTGCCGCTGAAATGTCGAGGTTATCCAGCTGCATAAATAAACAATGATCACAGCTGCATGCCGGGCAATCACTTTTTTGTGAAAGCACACACCTTCTGCCCAATCAAAACATGTACTCCTGGGTCCCGACATGTGGGCAGTGCAATAATTCCTCTCAAGTGATGCAAACATAATTGTCTCGTGACAGCTGTGCTGTCAAGCTTGACCATAAAAAGGGAAGATCAAAAACATTATATATGAGCTTTAAGCTTAAAGGGTCATGAGTTCACCAAAACCCTGCATCACATGTGAGGCCAGACTCAGTTGGACAAGTCATGAATCTGACAACAATACTGCATGTAACAAAGTCTGTGACATTTCCAGCAAAATTTTCTTTTAAGCATTCCCATAGAATCTCATAACTGAGATATAAATTAGGGTGGGTGGTAAACCACACTCCGCCGGTGGAGTTTGCAGAGTTTTGCCCAAGTTCTAGAAAAATTCCATGAACCGCCACCCGGTGGAGTTTTTCTCGCTCATGGCTAACCAACATTAAGCTGGTGAAAATCAAGTGCTAGGATGAGCTAGGAGTGATTTCTCAACGTAGCTACCATTCGCTACCATTCGCGTTGAGGAAACTACCGCTCAAGGGCAAAATCGACTTAAGTGGTAGAAAGAGGCAGCACCCTCTGATGTGGCGTGTGGCGCCATTCACACTGATTGTACAGCGTGAAACATGCTCCTGGTACTAAAAAGCAGCATGATGTGCCAAAATTCTGCCACTCTCAAAATTCTGCAGAATCTGGTGAAGTTTTTATGTTATTCCACAAGTTACGCCCATCCCTAGTATAAATGCAAAATTCTAATCCAGATAAACCTATCATGTGAGAGCTTTTAAAAGTAAAAAGGCTGGATTTTTATCGGAATGCACGTGCATTGTTAAAGCCTGTTGAGTACCATAGCCAAGGTCGGACTGGGACAAAAAATTGGTTTGGGCACCAAAACAAAGGCGGGTCTCATTACTGAAGAAGATAGCTAAAAAAGTGTCTTTATCAAGGAATGAACTGTATAAAAAGGCCCAAATGGCCATAATACCCGCCCACAACTGATAAAAATCCAGCCCTTACACTGACCTGTCAGACCAGCCTATCAGGCACTGCCTGATTGATCTATAGGCCAGATGGATCCTGATTGTAGTTGGATTCCCACAAATATAACTTTACTAAACTTTTTATTCTCAAATCTGACTGCCTCTACCAATGCATCTTTTGCTACATCATCTTTTCAATTCATTGCTTCATCAGGCAATGCAAATTTACATTTATCCTTTTTAGAATATTTTAGAAACACTAAAATGAATACCCAATAAAAAAGCATTTTTTCACCAAAGAAAAAGAGAAGGTAGAAAAAGAAGAGAAAAGGATAAGAAAGGGAGAAAAATATGTTAGAGAAACATCATAATAGTGATGTGTTATCTTTCTGTTCAGTAACATTAAAATATTATTCAAATAATTTATTTAATACACAAATCAATTGTTAGGCAGATCATCACAAAAGTTAGCAATCATCAGTCTTTCCATGAATAGATAAGTGATTTTAAACCATATCAACAATAAAGTTCTCCACACTTGTACTGTAGGCAAAATGTAATCTGAAACAATATATCATCTCAACAATAAATTCATTAATGTAATGGTTAACTCCATATATATCAAATTCAGTTAACGTCAGCTAATGTGTATATTGGACTCCCTGTTCTACATATATTCCAATAATGACTTTTATTGGACCATGGACCAGGGATCTCAGCTGAGAGCACGAGAATCTGTAACAAAAACTCCAATTCCCTTTTAGTAAAAGTGCAATGAGGTCACATTCCTTTCTTTGTAATAAGTGTGTATGAATATTCCCTGAATATTCCCAATATACTGCCATTTTTTGATCTTTTGGGGCAAATTCACAAAAGCATGCTTGAGTACATAAACGTACACTAAAGGAGGACTATACGTACTCCAAAATTCTTTTGTGACTAGATCTCTAGGTGAGGACAAGAAGGCCACAGTTGAAACATAACTTCTGATTGTTCTAACCCCTCTTTTCACCACACAGAACCCAGTTTCCCCAACCACAAACACCCGCTACTCTGCCACACCAGCAACTAGATTGGCACTATTCCTCATCATGTTGTGAAAATATGCACCCTGGAATTGGATTATCTGTAATGCTATTAGAGTTTATAATTGAACGCCTACACCAATGACATATTTGTAAAAAATATTTAGGTCACAATTTTGTTTATCAGATGCATTTCTGTGTATGATATTCTGCAGTAGAACCAGTTGGGAAGCTCTTATGGATCATGTCCTGTAGTCTTAACCTCTTGAATGCTCATGACGAGCTGAGCTCGTCATGAGCCATGGCGCTCCGGTGCTCATGACGTGCTCAGCTCGTCATGAGCCGTCGAACGCTTGCATGTGGGGATAATTCCCCTGCTGTGCTGAGCGTTCCATGGGAATGAGTGTGGCTGTGACGAGCTGAGCTCGTCATGAGCACACGAGCACCATGCCTCATGACGAGCTCAGCTCGTCATGAGCATGTGAGCACTGTGCGCGCCCCCCTCCCCCCCAGCACAGCGGGGGAATATCCCCCGCAGCGAAGGGGTTAAGGACGGAGTTTTATTTATAATCAACTTGTTCTTCTTAAGTTGGTAACTTTTATTTCCTTGGTTTTCCATGGTGTTACTGACATTACTTACACTAGGTTGATACGTTTATACGAGAGGTACTCAGCAAATGGACAGTCAGGCGAGTGAATGAGCACTATTTAACACTTAGATGATGCTTTCAGAATCTTAACAAAGTTTATCCTTCCATTTGCTACACACTTCCCCTCTGAATGCTCTCAAAAGTTTGCACAATTAAAATAGGGTTGAACACACATAGGCACAGGCTGAAGCTGAGGGTCACACACCCTTATCCCCAATTGCGTGTCCTCCATTTTGGGCCATGTCTTCTCCAGGCTTTCAACTTTAAAAAGTGCTAAAAGCTATTGGAAATGGTGAGTGTTCACCTATATGGAACTCTTCAACATAACATTACATAGTCTAATGCAACAGAACTTAACATAAAGTAAAATAAATAAAGTAATATGGAGTGGGGCAGTAAAGAGACAGTTGCATCAGCCAGTGTCTTCAGAAAGAACTAAACCATCAGTTGACATTAACCATGGAGAATTTCAAAAGAGGTTCAACAAGAGTATGGGTGTATCACCGAATTTGCAAAAATATGATATATGAAATATGTCTCTACAATTTTCCAAGGTTTTGGTGTACCACCTTTACAAAAAGAAAAAACATTCCAAATGTGAGCAGACTCTTGCAATATTATGAACTAACAGGCCTAAATCCTAATGGCCAATTCGATTTAGGATGGCACGGTGCATTCAGTTGGGACCAATTATTTCCTGTCTGCTCCGTTGCAGGTCAAACTGGAATAAGGGCTGCATGAGAAATGCTTAATTCAAAGTAGTCTTTATAGACTTCGCTCAGTAAGTATTCTGCTTTCCAAAGCAAATTCCTGTCTTTGACCCTGAACACTTCTTTTAAAATCTTGCTCCTCTTTATTGGGAACACAAATCGTGCAGTTGCCAAACGCTTTCTTGATTTTTTCATCAACAAACCCCCTCCCTGTTGCCTAAATGCACGTTCATCAGTAAAAGGTGTGGGAGCGGCACTGCATATGCAGGTGGTGGAGACCTTTGCTAGGCACTAATGTGCTGGAGTCATGACTACTACCTCTCAGTGATGCTGGTAGCCATGATGTCAGGTCATTGGTGCGCCAGCGTGCACAGCACAGATTGGATATTTTCTAATGATCCAGAATATTTAATAATGCGTTTCTGGGCCCATTGGATGCTGGGGATTAACCTCCTTATCTTTGAATCTCCGCTTGTTTGGACACGGTTCCTTCAAACTCAGTACACTTCTTCACAACGGGGAGGACCTTATCAATGTGGTGACAAGTAGTTATACATGCCTCATCCCCCTATGTTTCTTTGCTTATTTGCAGTTCCTACCTCCGGCTGTATCGTTCGACTGTGCTTAAATTTGGTAGGGTTACAGTCCATGCGAAGTATCTTCATTACTATACAGTGGTTGTGCCGCTTATATATGGCCCTGTGATTACCCTATCAGCAGTCTCGAGTTAAAGACTTACTGCCTGAAATCTTAGTTCTCCTCACTTTTTTGGAATGTTTCTGATTTTATTGCAACTGTGATTATCCACTATCTGATTGACCACGTTGCTTGGAATATTTAGAAGACTTAGAGGTTCATTTACCCACAACGTGGATTGTTTCTTTGGAATTTGCGTTTCCTTGGTTTCTCATGAAAAGCTGCTATATTACATCGCCCTGACGAAGTTCCTACGGGAACGAAACGCGTTGGCTGAGGCCTTTTAAAGATTTCAAATAATAAAGGAACTTTTTCTACATACTATGCCTGCTACGGACTTCTTATTTTTTGGTGCACCATCCATTACATATATTACTTGCTATCTTGGTCCTCTGATGAATCTTACTCCATCGAGGGAAAAGAGAGTCAGTATTTATTACAAATTATAGGGTTAAGGTAAATCGATCTTAGGACCATGTTAAACAAAAACAATATGGCGAGGGGACGGCCAAGCATTCAGAAAAAGTTCAACTGGACAAAAATTAGAAAAAACTAATAGCTCAGTCGCCACGATACAAAACAATAACATTAATAGCTGATGATCAGAGAAGGTTTTGGAATGTTCAGTTCTACGCATAAGAAATATATTTGGGTCTAAGTACAAACAACTCAAGTATGCCCAAAGTTCAGAAGGTAGCAAATCTGCAGATACAATAGAAATAGGACCCAAGAGGGCAATAAATGCGATAATAATCATTGTATGGAACCTCTGTCAAGGGTCTTCAGAGAGTCCAAGGAACAGTGTTGGTCTAAACCAGTGTTCTCCAGAGTTGGACCTGGAAAGTTGGATCCATACCAGATTTTTAAGATAACTATGTTTATCTAAATGGGGATATGAAAAAAATCTGGCATGGATCCAGTCTTCCATGACTAACTTTGGAGAACCCTGATCTAAACCCACACTCATGGGAAAGTGGTGGGATATGGAAAAATGACTCTAAAAGTCCATTCTCGGGACAAGGGTTTTTACGAAAATTGTTTGTCGGAGTTCAAGGAAGGTTCTGCATAGAGTCTTATAAAAGGTTCAGTAAGTAAGTCCAGCATACAGTCTGCAATTAAGTCCAAAGTCATCCGTCCACATCATCCAGGCCAAATAATATTTATAATCAGGAGAATCCAGTGGCAACTCCCCTTTGCTCGCGTCATCAATAGCAACCCATTGTATTTGTTGCATTCCTTGTATGGATCCATAAGGTACACTTTTAGCAACATGGCCATGGGAACATCGGTTAAGTCCCACACCCATGACAGAATACAGCAATCCTTTGTCTATTCACGAGTTTCCCATGAACTCGTCGTTTTAACATTCGGTCTCAGGCAAAGTAGATAACATTGTTACAAGAAAGTGTCATTTCTAACAGTAGCAAGGCCGAGAAAACCTGCAAAGAAAGCAAGTCAGCAGAAAATACTGCACACAGTAGGTTCCCCCGAGACAAAGATTCAGGCCTTTTGAGTGAAACTCTGCTAAGTTAAAACATTAAATCAATAATGCCCACATTTATAAAGGTATGCATATTCAAACATACAATAAGCATAAGGTTCTTTAGTACTTTTAGTCCATTTGGCATTATTTAACTAATACAGATGTAATAATCAGGTTATACAACGCTAGTTATGACTACATACTACATTTTTGAAAGTATATACGTATAATATTAATGCATACATTCACAAAACATTTTCTTTAAAGTTCATTCAGCATCCTACACAAATAAGGGTCATTTAAAGCTAAGAACAACATTTCTAGTAACTAACTACACAGACATAACATCACCCGTTTACGAATCACGTGAAAAGCTTCAGTAGTGAAATAGAGAGAATATTCTTTAGGGTAAAATGCACTTGCAAATGTTAATGCATTCTTTATTGATAACAAAGTGTATACTCTTCAGTTACTTCATCAATCTATATTATTTTAGTATCTCTAATTCATTTGAATTAATATGTTTCTTCAAAAAAAAATGTATTTAAATGTTAAACATCAAATGCAGTTCTTAAATCCAGGATGATTTGTATATATACAGACTAAACATTTAAAGCATTCTCTTTAATTTCTTAGTCACCATTCTATGTGAGCAACAAACAATTCTATAATAACGACTCTGCGTTAGCAGTGTCAGCTGTAACGCGTGCTAGAATCATGAAGACACATAAAACCCACATGCAAAGTGCAGGTTAATTGTGTATCAGATATCAGACGTATTTAGATTTTAGTGACGTGTTTAGTGGGCAACTATACTCTGCACCACTAACTAACGTCAATTTCAAATCACATGAAAATGAACCCAGGCATTCATGGCGACCGGTATTTGGTACCTACATCGGGCCCTAGATCTCTAGGTGAGGACAAGAATTCCACAGTTGAAACATAACTTCCGATTGTTCTAACCCCTCTTGTCACCACACAGAACCCCGTTTCCCCAACCACAAACACCCGCTACTCTGCCACACCAGCAACTAGATTGGCACTATTCCTCATCATGTTGTGAAAATATGCACCCTGGAATTGGATTATCTGTAATGCTATTAGAGTTTATAATTGAACGCCTACACCAATGACATATTTGTAAAAAATATTTAGGACACAATTTTGTTTATCAGATGCATTTCTGTGGATGATAATATGCAGTAGAACCAGTTGGGAAACTCTTATGGATCATGTCCTGTAGTCTTAAGGAAGGAGTGGAAGAGCTATATTTAGAATCAACTTGTTCTTCTTAAGTTGGTAACTTTTATTTCCTTGGTTTTCCATGGTGTTACTGACATTACTTCCACTAGGTTAATAAGTTTATACGAGAGGTACTCAGCAAATGGGCAGTCAGGTGAGTGAATGAGCACTATGTAACACTTAGATGATGCTTTCAGAATCTTAACAAAGTTTATCCTTCCATTTGCTACACACTTCCCCTCTGAATGCTCTCAAAAGTTTGCACAATTAAAATAGGGTTGAACACACATAGGTACAGGCTGAAGCTGAGGGTCACACACTCTTATCCCCAATTGCGTGTCCTCCAATTTTGGGCCATGTCTTCTCCAGGCTTTCAACTTTAAAAAGTGCTAAAGGCTATTGGAATTGGTGAGTGTTCACCTATATGGAACTCTTCAACATAACATTACATAGTCTAATGCAACAGAACTTAACATAAAGTTAAATAAATAAAGTAATATGGAGTGAGGCAGTAAAGAGACAGTTGCATCAGCCATTGTCTTCAGAAAGAACTAAACCATCAGTTGACATCAACCATGGAGAATTTCAAAAGAGGTTCTACAAGAGTATGGGTGTGTCACTGCACTGGCTTTGCAATAATATGATATATGAAATATGTCTCTACAATTTTCCAAGGTTTAGGTGTACCACCTTTACAAAAAGAAAAAACATTCCAAATGTGAGCAGACTCTTGCAATATTATGAACTAACAGGCCTAAATCCTAATGGCCAATTCGATTTAGGATGTCACGGTGCATTCAGTTGGGATCATTTATTTCCTGTCTGCTCCGTTGCAGGTCAAACTGGAATAAGGGCTGTATGAGAAATGCTTAATTCAAAGTAGTCTTTGTAGACTTCGCTCAGTAAGTATTCTGCTTTCCAAAGCAAATTCCTGTCTTTGACCCTGAACCCTTATTTTAAAATCTTGCTCCTCTTTATTGGGAACACAAATCGCGCAGTTGCCAAACGCTTTCTTGATTTCTTCATCAACAAACCCCCTCCCTGTTGCCTAAATGCACGTTCATCAGTAAAAGGTGTGGGAGCGGCACTGCATGTGCAGGTGGTGGAGACCTTTGCTAGGCCCTAATTTGCTGGAGTCATGACTACTACCTCTCAGTGATGCTGGTAGCCATGATGTCAAGTCATTGGTGCGCCAGCGTGCACAGCACAGATTGGATATTTTCGAATGATCCAGAATATTTAATAATGCGTTTCTGTGCCCATTGGATGCTGAGGATTAACCTCCTTATCTTTGAATCTCTGCTTGTTTGGACACGGGTACTTCGAACTCAGTACACTTCTTCACAACGGGGAGGACCTTATCAATGTGGTGACAAGTAGTTATACATGCCTTATCCCCCTGTGTTTCTTTGCTTATTTGCAGTTCCTACCTCCGGCTGTATCGTCAGACTGTTCTTAAATTTGGTAGGGTTACAGTCCATGCGAAGTATCTTCAGTACTGTACAGTGGTTGTGCCGCTTATATATGGCCCTTTGATTACTCTATCAGCAGTCTCGAGTTAAAGACTTACTGCCTGGAATCTTAGTTCTCCTCACTTTTTTGGAATGTTTCTGATTTTATTGCAACTGTGATTATCCACTATCTGATTGACCATGTTGCTTGGAATATTTAGAAGACTTAGAGGTTCATTTACCCACAACGTGGATCGTTCTTTGGGAATTACGTTTCCTTGGTTTCTCATGAAAAGCTGCTATATTACATCACCCTGACGAAGTTCCTACGGGAACGAAACGCGTTGGCTGAGGCCTTTTAAAGATTTCAAATAATAAAGGAACTTTTTCTACATACTATGCCTGCTATGGACCTCTTATTTTTTGGTGCATCATCCATTACTTATATTACTTGCTATCTTGGTCCTCTGATGAATCTTACTCCATCGAGGGAAAAGAGAGTCAGTATTTATTACAAATTATAGGGTTAAGGTAAATCGATCTTAGGACCATGTTAAACAAAAACAATATGGCGAGGGGACAGCCAAGCATCCAGAAAAAGTTCAACTGGACAAGAAGTAGAAAAAACTAATAGCTCAGTCGCCACGATACAAAACAATAACATTAATAGCTGATGATCAGAGAAGGTTTTGGAATGTTCAGTTCTACGCATAAGAAATATATTTGGATCTAAGTACAAACAACTCAAGTATGCTCAAAGTTCAGAAGGTAGCAAATCTGCAGAATACAAAAGAAATAGGACCCAAGAGGGCAATGAATGCGATAATAATCATTGTATGGAACCTCTGTCAAGGGTCTTCAGAGAGTCCAAGGAACAGTGTTGGTCTAAACCAGTGTTCTCCAGACTTGGTCCTGGAAAGCTGGATCCATACCAGATTTTTAAGATAACTACATTTATCTAAATGGGGATATGAAAAAAATCTGGCATGGATCCGGTTCAACATGACTAACTTTGGAGAACCCTGATCTAAACCCACACTCCTGGGAAAGTGGTGGGATAAGGAAAAATGACTCTAAAAGTCCATCTCGGGACAAGGGTTTTTACGAAAATTGTTTGTCGGAGTTCAAGGAAGGTTCTGCATAGAGTCTTATAAAAGGTTCAGTAAGTAAGTCCAGCATACAGTCTGCAATTAAGTCCAAAGTCATCCGTCCACATCATCCAGGCCAAATAATATTTATAATCAGGAGAATCCAGTGGCAACTCCCCTTTGCTCGCGTCATCAATAGCAACCCATTGTATTTGTTGCATTCCTTGTATGGATCCATAAGGTACACTTTTAGCAACATGGCCATGGGAACATCGGTTAAGTCCCACACCCATGACAGAATACAGCAATCCTTTGTCTATTCACGAGTTTCCCATGAACTCGTCGTTTTAACATTCGGTCTCAGGCAAAGTAGATAACATTGTTACAAGAAAGTGTCATTTCTAACAGTAGCAAGGCCGAGAAAACCTGCAAAGAAAGCAAGTCAGCAGAAAATACTGCACACAGTAGGTTCCCCCGAGACAAAGATTCAGGCCTTTTGAGTGAAACTCTGCTAAGTTAAAACATTAAATCAATAATGCCCACATTTATAAAGGTATGCATATTCAAACATACAATAAGCATAAGGTTCTTTAGTACTTTTAGTCCATTTGGCATTATTTAACTAATACAGATGTAATAATCAGGTTATACAACGCTAGTTATGACTACATACTACATTTTTGAAAGTATATACGTATAATATTAATGCATACATTCACAAAACATTTTCTTTAAAGTTCATTCAGCATCCTACACAAATAAGGGTCATTTAAAGCTAAGAACAACATTTCTAGTAACTAACTACACAGACATAACATCACCCGTTTACGAATCACGTGAAAAGCTTCAGTAGTGAAATAGAGAGAATATTCTTTAGGGTAAAATGCACTTGCAAATGTTAATGCATTCTTTATTGATAACAAAGTGTATACTCTTCAGTTACTTCATCAATCTATATTATTTTAGTATCTCTAATTCATTTGAATTAATATGTTTCTTCAAAAAAAAATGTATTTAAATGTTAAACATCAAATGCAGTTCTTAAATCCAGGATGATTTGTATATATACAGACTAAACATTTAAAGCATTCTCTTTAATTTCTTAGTCACCATTCTATGTGAGCAACAAACAATTCTATAATAACGACTCTGCGTTAGCAGTGTCAGCTGTAACGCGTGCTAGAATCATGAAGACACATAAAACCCACATGCAAAGTGCAGGTTAATTGTGTATCAGATATCAGACGTATTTAGATTTTAGTGACGTGTTTAGTGGGGAACTATACTCTGCACCACTAACTAACGTCAATTTCAAATCACATGAAAATGAACCCAGGCATTCATGGCGAGGGATCAACGGTCCCTAGTCACGAAACTCACTTACAGATGAAGCCGCCGAGAGGGGTCAACACGTCGGCTTTTTGTTTAAAAACCCGCCATGCGCCTCTGCAGTAACAACTCGGTGTATTTAATTTGTATTGATCTGCGGCGCGCGAATGCCCGGGAGTGATTCCAGTAACATTTCCTGGAGAAATATGTACAATGACCCCCCTCCTCCTCCGGTCACATCGCTCCTAACGCTTTACTCATAGCATTTTCTGCTTTTCCAATTTACAGTTAACAGCCGCAGACTCTCCCTGTCTATTTCAATCTCTTCTTATAAGAGCATTGCGTTACTTGCTGCTCAGGATGTTAACCTGCTGACCTCTCTCACTGTCTACTTCCGGGAGCCTTAAGCCATAGTGTGTGCGCGAGCACGACTTCAGAGACTGCTCTGTCGCATGATCACCAAGGTCCAGAATTAAGGTTTGCCTGGTGCAGAAGTGCTCCATACCCTTATGGTGCGTTTTGGTTATATGTGTGGTGTTAAAATTCTCAGTGAGTCAATGCATGCTTTGCAGAGGTCTGTGAGTAACCTGGCGGCCTCATGATAAAACCTGCTGCTGCCTCTCAATGTATGAGGTTGATACAGGCCCGGCTCCAGGAATTTTTATTGGGGTGGGCCAAGAGTGCATTCGGGTGGGCCACTGCGGCAGTCGCGACTCGCGGGAGGGAGTGGGGGGAGAGGAACAGTGGGTTGGCGGGGGGTCGCGCGCAGAGGTCTGGTGGGGAGGGGTTCCATTTAATTATATACATTAAAAAAAAAGGAAGCAGGCAGCCAGGCTTCCTCCCCTAAGCCAATCACAATGCTCTAAGCAGGGCTGTGATTGTTCAGTATTCCACCCAGCCAGGGGCCTATGTGGCCCTGCCCTGCTCGCATGTACAAACGCTATTGTGCAAGACGGTATTAACAAGGGTCGTCCCTTCCTGATAGCGAGCCGCATTTGTATGCATCATTGTTTTGTGACCACAATTAAAGTCACAAAACACTTGCAGTTTACCTCCTACTCCAAATAGGTAGTATTCCACTTGAAAGAGGAAGGGGTCACCAGGGGAGCCCTCTTCCCCTTTGTGAAAGGATGTGAAAATATTTTTGAAGAGCAAGCAGTGGTCCCAAGGACTGCTGCCTGCTCTTAAAATAAATGAAACAGACATTTCATTATTTTTTTTAAAATGCATCCCATGTAAGGTCCCTTTGATGTGAAAAGAAGGTTTCTGAGGTGGAAGTATCAGGCAAGTAACACTACTCAGCCTCCCTCGTTGCCAGCCTTCAGAGAGAATCTCTCTTCATTACTAACGCCACCTAACCCCGGAGTCTGCAGCACACTCCCTTCCAGCCCTGATTATCCATTTTCTACCATCCATCTCTTGTGCACCTTATCTCACAGCTGACCTTGGGACCCAGCCCCATATCAGCCACCATCCGGATCCTTTTTCATTATTCCTGGTAAAAAAAATGAGTAAAATCCCCTCAAACTTAAAACAATAAATATACCAGTAAATATAATTAACACACACTTTAAAATATGTTCCACAGTGGCCCTAATGACCTGACTGCTAATTTAATAAACAAAAACAGAAAGGCCATGACAGGGTTGGCTTTAGCTCTGGTGTGGAAGTCTTTATTGGTGCCCCCCCATTGACCTCTTTCTCTTTACTACCACCCTCCAACTGTGCCCGTCATTTCCCCATATCCTTTCTCCATCATGACCTCCTCAGACTCTCACACTACCACCCTCTACCAGTGCCCCTCATCTCTCCCTAGACTCTCCCCTATTGACCTCCTTCCCGGATGTCCTCATTACCACCCTCCAACAGTGCCCCTCATCTCTCTGTAGCCTCTCCCCCTCATGATTCCCTCCTCAGACTCCCTCACTACCACCCTCCAAAAGTGCTCCTCATCTCTGCGTAGCCCTCCATGACCTCCTCCTCTGATTAGCTCACTGCTACCCTCCAACAGTGCCCTCATCTCTACATAGACTCTCCCCATATTCACTTCCTCCTCGGATGCCCTTATTGCCACCCTCTAACAGTGCCCATCATCTCTCCGTAGCCACTCTCATATGCTTTTCATTTGTGGTATATCGCTACTCATAGTGTAGGGTTTCACAGTACTTTATATAATTCACACATTATGCAGAGACAATGAATCATACAAATATGTAAATCAGCCTATAGGGAATGTCACATAAGCCAATGAGGATTACCAGGTGTAGGATTCACATGTCAGCCATACTGGTGGGCAGTATGTGTTAAGAGGGATAGGTCTGGAGAAGCACAAACTCAGGATTTAAAGCATACCCCAGTGGTTAGGGTTTGTCTTTACTTATAAAAAATGCACATCTGCCAAAACGAACTCTTTATAGCAACATTAGAATAATCAAAGAGTGGGGACATTCTAACTATATCGCAATACACAAAAAACCTTCTAATTATATCATTCAGGTTTGTATGCAGCTCTTAGAATACAGTTCATATATCACTGTCCTATGTTAGATCTGTAACTTCTGAAATGCAAGTAATAAAAGGATCTCTGTGACAAAGGCAGTAACCCACTGAGCTATCCACATAAACTACAGTTTATCTGCATCCCAAAACTACAAACAGACAAAAGATTTCTATCCAGCAGGTCCATTAATCACCAGAGTTATCTGGACATTTGTACTGTTGTCTTGCATTTGTGGCAGAGCCAGTCATGAAAATGATACAAGTAATTTAAGTGAAATATACACGGCATACACAAAGTATGTGTCTTGCTGGGCCCTCACAGATTTTAAAATTATGAAAATAGCCACACATTCTCGGATAATACATGAAGTATGTATCTTGTTGGGCCTTTGCAGGTTTTGTTAAAAACGAAATAGCCACACATTCTCTTACCCTCTGGGTTGGAAATCTGTCTCACAGCCCGATCTGATAAGCAGCTGAAGGGGGTCAGGAAAGGTGAATCAGGATAAACAAACTCCTTTTCTCCAGCGCTGAAAAGAAGGAAATATCCATGCAGCACGCAAAGGTCACCTGGTGCCAAAGAAGGGATTTGTCCCCTTCACCATGTCCTTATTCTACCACAAGTGGGTGGGGACACAACTCACCTTTCCAAAAGAGATGCGTGATTGGAGGGGCCTGAGAGAGCGCCAAGGCCCAATCACGCAACTCCTAGAAGGAGATAATAAATTACGTTCAGAGGAACGTTTTAAATTATAGTGCACATTTTCTGTTGTCTTCTTGACGTCGCTGCAAAGGCCAAGATTCCTGTTTGGGTGGGCCAGGCTCATGTTTGGGTGGGCCTGGCCCACCCAGCCCACCCTCTAGAACCGGGCCTGGGTTGATAACATGAGTATCATTGAATTGGGTAATAATTAACACCTGATATCAGCACCTAGTGACCACACAAAAGGTAGAGTCAGCTATATGTGTGATAACAATTATTACGAACCATACATCGTAAATTGAAATGTCTCTTGGCGCCTGTGGAAAAGGTGTTTTTATTTCCCAGTTCAGTTGTGCTGATTGCATTTTCACTTGGGGATTGAAGGACTGATTGAACCACATGAACGTTTGACATGTAGGCTGTAGAGAAATGCCTTAATTACTTATCTGCAATTTTCATTATCCGTAATCCTTTTCATCCTTGTTAGATGCTTACTCGTGAGGAGAAAAAAGACCTGGAACTTGAAGTTGCTCTTAGCATGCCCAGTGAAAGCAAACCCACGCTAGTGATTGTTATCAATAGGTAGCTTAACCAGGATTGTTCCTGATTGTTCAAAACTAATCAAAGACCAGAGCCCAGGGATGGGTGGGTGTGTCGCAATGACTGTTGCAGCGACAGAATGGTCTACCGATAATGAAGAATGCCATTAATTATTGAGTCCATTATTCCTATATCCATTGTCCTCGTCCCACTCATTATTCATAAAGAAATTCCAAAGCCAAGTTGCCTTCGATAAAATATGATAAATGAAACATGCAACAGAACATTGAACGTTTGTAAAGATGATGTAAGAAAAATAGAAAAAAACACATTTAGGAGAGAACTGAACTCAAGATACCCTGTCCAAAAGTACCACCCTTCAATCCAATATCATGAGCGCAATGATGGTCAACAAAGGTGCGTGGAGAAGACCAAGTGCCTGCTCTACACATTTCAGAAATAGATACTCAGCAGACCTCTACCCAAGTAGTAGCAAAACACCTATTAGATATACCCTAAAGAATTTGTGGGTGCGGGTTTCCAGAAAAAATAATTAGCCAAAGAATTGGTAGATATACTACTAGTCTTTTGGTGGTGCTAGCAAGCACGGTCTACCCGTGCCTTGATGAAATATTTTCACATTTCTAATGCAGTTAAACCACTTAGCACAGAAATGCATGCATACTCATATTTAATAAAACAAATCAAAATTCTCAAGGTCTCTAAACAACGCCAAAGGTTTGCTCTTTTTTCGCAAATACTTTATTCTGCATTTTCCTCAAAATAACAATAGGTTGCTCTCGAGCAAAATTAACTACTGTGTGCAAATACCCCCACAGTGCAGTACTACAATCAAAGTGTACATGTCGGACAGCAACCGCTATTTAAGAAACACAAACAGTATGATCTTAATGTGCTGAAGGCTGTGAGGTAAGGAGTAGGGTGGTACAGGGGCAAAGGAGTGGTACAAATGGGACACCCCAAGAGAATGTAGCCTGATGAGGAATCCCGCAGGAATCCTTAGCTGCAATCATGTCACCTGACCATCATGCGGAATCCTCCCCAAAAAGGCAATGCCCATGTAATAATCTGTAATGATGGTGCACTAGGAAGTGAGCTATGGTGAATGCTTAGGGCGCCATAGCAGAAGAGGACAGAGTGATCAGTGAGGTATCTCCATGGCATTTTATTTCCGACTTGCACAAGGTGCTAAAGCAGGTACCCAGTCTGAGGTCAAGTAACAAGTGATAAAAGGGGCCAAATTCATGTGTATAAAGAAGGTATTTAGACAAACTATGGTAAGGTAAAGGGGGCAAGCATGAGTAGGTCATGTAACTGTGATTCGAGGAGGCAACACAATTATATCAGAAATACCCGTTAAGTAGAGAGAGGATATATTTTCCAAATACAAACATTAAACAGGCAGGGTATATGCCAAAATCCCTCCAACCCACATGGCACCTAAAAAATACCAAAGGACATGGAGCTTGGATATGTAAGTATGCAGCTACCTAATAGAGAAACCGAAACAAAGATGGATACAGGCCCCACCTATGAACTGGGGGAGTGAAAGCAATCCTATTAACCAATTGGTGAGGCCAGATTGTTCAAACAGGGGTGAATGGGAGACGTTCTTCCATTAGTGCCACGGTCTGAGATTAAGGCAGTAGGTGCTCCCTAGAAGCTATCACTTTGAACTGTCCAGTTCTCTGGTTTCCATGTTCTCCAGGTTGTTCTTCAACTCCTCCCATTCATAAATGCTCTTTTCTTTCCATCGATAAGTATTAGTATTAGCAAGGTAGTTGGTTCTAACAAGGCAAATTGGATGCCACATTTGCAGCTTAGGATGGAGGGCTAGAAATGTCTTTCTCTTGACATTAATGTTGTGACAGAAATTGGACAGTATGAAAATGTTATGGGTACCCTACATGAAAGAACACCCCATCCGGTAGAGGCATGCTAGACTATGTTGAGTAAGTCGAGAAGGGTGTGTTTCTTAAGGGCACGTGGGTGCCCTTTGAAATTCTAGATGAGAGTTAAAAGTAATAGCTAGGAGCTCAGTGAGAAAAAGGGCCTATAAGGGATAGCATGTTGTCATTCTCAAGGTGTTCAGGGGAACCTAAGTACATGCAGTTATCTCTGTGACTTCTATCTTCCAAGTCCACTGCCTTCTTGTGTAGGTACCACAGTTCTTGTCACCAGTCTGACATGTTAGCAGTCTACTCTAGGTGACTATTCCCCACAGAGATGCACTGCTCTATATTGAATGCAGCTAGTTCCTTCAGTATTCAGTCAAGGGCAGTTTTCCGATATGGTGGTGGGGGTCACGCGGTTCTTCATCCTTACTGAAAGTGTCTAAGAAGAGCATTTGTCCATGCTGCCTTTGCAGAGACATGCAAGATTCTTATCATTAAATTAGAATGCATCCTTTTGCGGCATGGTTCTCGGAACACCTCAGGGTTCACAAGGTTGGGGGCACTCCGTATGAGGTAAGGGAACATAAGAGATGCTGCTTCCACAAAGTGAAGTGAATCAAGATTAGCCAATGCACAGATCAATCTTATTCAATGGGAGTTCATGAGGCAAGACTATTCTGAAGCTAGTGAAATACTTTACGTCTTTCCTATCTATGACAGTATAGGGAAATAATCCTGGAGTCATGTAGGTTTTGCAGTATGGGGTAAAAAGTGTAGGTCCTCTGCACACCCCACACAACATAGGAGGCCAGAGGCGCAACTAGAGCCAAATTTCGGGGGGGCTAAGAAAAAATTTCGGGGGGGCTGAAGCTTTCATCAGTAGGCAGCGTGGGGCTGCTGGGGCTCTTAGAAGGGGTGAAACAACTGCAATGCTTAATTAACATTTAAATGGTCTTGTAACGACCTGTGAAACGTTCGGGTGCGGCTCTGTGTGTGTGGCCGGGATCTGTCTCATCCCGGGCTGCCACACACGACGGGGGGGGCTGAAGCCCGGTGAGTTCATTGGGCGTTGCGCGCCTGTAGGAGGCCAAACCAAGTCTGTCAGTGACTTACAACTGTCAACACACCCCAGACAGTCAGGTATTTTTACACCTGCTGCAGACAGGAAGTTGATTGAAACAAAGCATTCACTGTCTTGCAGGGCTCACCTGTGGTGGGGGTCGCCTAGTAAAGATCCCAACCATGTGGCAGAGCCAACCATTCCTTCCACTGCCTCAGGATCCCCCAGTGCATGTCAATGGGAGGCTGAGTCTCCAGCCCTCGCTGCCAGCGGTGTACTACTACACATCCACTCTCTTAGAGGTGCTTGTCAGCAGCATCGTAACAGGCTATTGCTGCCTGGACGCTTTCGTACTTGTGCTCTTCACCAGCTGCCTCCAGTCTCGCCTGGTACTCCAGCGTTAAGGTGGGCCCCAAGTACCTCATAGGCTCCCCTAAAGGGCAGCTCTAAAAAACAGCATCAATTGATGCTTGGGAGTGGGTGTCTTCCACCCAGCCCCCGTTTGACTGGAACCGTGATGCCACCTGGTAGTAAAGATCTAGAGGATGGTGTTAGGCAGGGTTAACCTGAGTCGGAGCTACAATCACCAGTGGCCATCTTGCATGCAGTCCCACCTCCAGAAGTTTGCTCTTGTTATACAAGTGATGCCAGGGAATGAAAAAAACTAGGAAAAACAGGGGGGGTCGTGCCCAAATTACCCTCATGTACATGAGCACATGACATCAAAAAGATGTATATAAATACAAAGAGGACAGAGGGATCGATTCAGTATTTATTTATAATCAAGGTTAAATTAAAAGCCTTGATATATCCAAAAATGAATTTTATAAAGTACAGAATACACAAATTCAGGTCACATATATAGCTATATCAAACAACTAGGTGGAGCACATAAAACAGGCAACAAATGAATATATACAACGAGAGTACCTTCACTTGTACTCAAACTTTCCATATAATACAATATACAACATATACATCACATATATATATATTTACAGTCAAATTGCACAACATATACATCACATATATATATTTACACTCAAATTTCACAAAGAACACAGCCCTAATAAAGACAAAAAAACAAAAAATTACACAGAAAAACACTTATATGTCTATGTGCACATTCCTGAATTTCAATGCTACACTACCAGGTTGTCCTATGTATCAGCGCCTAGGGAAACTTATTACCCCACCAAGATAGCTCAAATTAACAATTGAAACGGACTCCTCCACAGAATGTCTGTCGACGCAGTCGCGGTCGCGTTTCAGCCACACTTATCTATGGGCTTCCTCAGGAAAGAAGGGCCAAATTACAGGGATCCAACGAAATTATGCGGACCCTGTGCACCAGGGTTGCGAAATCCACGGTAGGAGTACACCCCTCAGGGGTACCTCTAAGTAGGTGCTCACTTCAAGTGCCCACTCGGTAGAATTAGAAGAGATTATTCCGGCCATATCCTCCATATGCAATGCCATGTTTAAAACAGGTATCTACCCTGAAAGATTAAAAAAAAACATTATAAAACCTCTTTTAAAGAAACCACATCTGGATATGGACGAACCTAAAAGCTACCGACCTATAGCCAACTTACCAGTCTTGGCCAAAATAGCCGAAAAAGCTATGAATAAACAACTCTCTGCTTTTTTGGAACAACATCATTTACTTGATGAAACTCAGTTTGGGTTCCGCCAATGTCATGGGACAGAGACAGCTTTGATTAAAGCAGCTGACG
This sequence comes from Lissotriton vulgaris, assembly GCF_964263255.1. Lineage (NCBI taxonomy): Eukaryota > Metazoa > Chordata > Amphibia > Caudata > Salamandridae > Lissotriton > Lissotriton vulgaris. The sequence continues at coordinate 430,710,032 of NC_141699.1, read as the reverse complement.
ACATCAGACTCATCCGTGACACTGGGGGTACAGCGGTCCTGATACTACTTGATCTATCTGCAGCCTTCGACACGGTCGATCATACCACCCTAATTGACCGTGTCTAAGGCCTGGGTGTACAAGGGACTGCCAGCAAACTTCTGGCCTCCTTTCTGGCTGATAGAACTCAGGTAGTTACAACGGAACCATTTCATTCGTCCACCATGTCACTGCCATGTGGAGTACCTCAAGGCTCATCCCTAAGCCCGACACTTTTTAACATCTACTTGTCGGGCTTAGCCAATGTCATTCGGGCTTATGGGATGAGCCTTACGTCCTACGCAGATGACACCCAGCTGGTTCTAGCCATCAAGAACAATGGCTATAAAGTGGCAGATGACCTCAAATCTGGCATGATAGCAATAGGGAGTTGAATGGCTTCCAATTGCTTAAAGTTAAACTCCGATAAAACGGAGGTAGTCATCTTCGGACCATTAACACCTGAGTGGTCATCCAATTGGTGGCCTTCCTCCTTAGGCTCTCCCCCCGAGCCTGTCAGTAAAGTGAGGAATCTGGGAGTCATCTTTGATGACCGCCTCACGTTCCACCCACATGGCAACCAGATTACCTCTTCAGCCTTCTATAAACTGAAGCTTATCAAAAAAATTCTCCCTTTTCTACCTGATAAAGCTGGTAAAACTCTTGTCACCTCCCTTGTGCTGTCCACTTTGGATTATTGCAATGCCCTGTTCCTCAATGCACAGGAAGGAGTCGTGAACAAATTGCAAATAATACAAAACTCTGCTGCGAGGCTTTTGGGAAATATCCCTAAACATCACTCTGCCTCTAAAACCATCAAAGAGCTGCATTGGTTATCCATTAAAAACAGGATAAAGTTCAAGACCCTGTGCATTGTGTATAAAGCGTTGCATAACCAAGGACCAGCACATCTCATCCGCAACCTGATTCCTTATCGTCCGCTCAGAACACTACGTTCATCTTGTTCAGGGGATCTTGTGATACCCCGCACAAAAACGGTCTCATGGGGCGATAGAAGATTCCTGGTATCAGCCCCTAAGTTGTGGAACACTCTGCCACCTATGATTAAAGCCAGTCCATCCTTATGGTCTTTTCGTAAACAACTTAAGACCTGGCTCTTTAATCAATAAATCATCCATAGTTCCTTCAGGGTAAATATTCAGATACTCAGCGCCGAGACGCCCACGGGCCATTGCATGCGCTTTACAAATATCAAAAAATAAATAAATAAAATTTAGTTAGGACAATGGTGGCTTCAAAGCCTAACACATCGACAAGTTCTCAATTAAAGCGGTCTTGCATAATCCAAAGGAAGCAAAGCTAATTTCCCCAGGCTGCAGAAGAAACCCTGGCACATGGTCTTCCACAACAGGAGATACACTGACCAGCTAGCAAAGGAGACATTTAAAGTCTATTTATTCGTGTTTTAAAAAGATATCAATGCTCTCAGGCATGACTTTGCTAAGTTTCTCTCTGCAGAAAGTCGAGGTGAAAGCTGCTCATTCGGATGTTTTGGAAGCAGAACAGGTCCATGTGCAAGAGGGCATAGTGGTTAGAGTCACAGAGCTAGGGAACAGATATTAGCTGTTTCTTGACAAACTGGAAGACATCAAGATCAGATACCACCATAATAACATCAATATCCAGTAATAAATCCAGAAATTTCCCACACCCATCTAGAACGCTATGTACAGGTCCTGTTTATGGAAGTCCTTCAAATCCGGATACGGATGATGTCCTCAACAGTAATCATATAGTTTTCACCCTTTATCAAAATCACAATAATCTCTCTCCGTGTGTGCTACATATGTTTTTTTACGCCTAGAAAGCTATCCATAGAGCAGTCAGGAGCAATGGGGACATTGATTTCAAGGGTAATATGCGAGAGGAAGCCTGAAACTTTCAAATAATCTAATGATATGGATGTCCACAATCTATCTCTCTAAAGCACAGGGCCACCAACTAATTTACTTCTCTATCCACTTCTGGGTTACTTCCTTTTTGATCACTTCTTTGAGGAACCGGTTTTATATCTTATTTATTGTAATTTCTCTTGCTTTTCTTTTCTCCTTGTGACATTTTTGGTTTTCTTTATTGCTGTTATGACCAAACAACACACAAACATATCAGTCCTTCTTTTGAGAGAGAGTCATTTGAAGTTCTAAAGTTGCATTCAACAAATCAGGTTAGGCTCTGCTGTGTGGGACCGACAAACGAAATAAGATGTGTCCCACATCTTTGCAGTTAAAGCCTCTTGACACTGCTTGCCTGTATTTTTTCATCGCCCTTCATCCAGAACCATTAGATTATTTTGTCTGTTGCAAACTGTTCAAAAGGTTGGACACTGCTTACTTTTTGGGATTTTTGATCTTTTTTTCGATATGTTCATGTTACATTGTTTCAGGCATGGGTATGTTTATTGAATCTCATGAGACAACTTCTCACACAAGTAGAGGTTGATTAGACAGATATTGGAAAGGGGCGACCATTCGGTCCCCCCGAACGTATGGTTGAGTACCACGATCCCCCCGGGAAGCCATCTTGGGCGGGAGGCGAGTCTCGGCTGGTATGCCCGAAGCGGCGTAGCCGGGGCGCGCCTTTTTCCCGCCCTAGAATGGGCTGGCCTAGACACTGACGCGGCCGGCCACGCCCTCGGAGGCAGGCGGGGGCGGGTTTACGCCCGCCCTGAAGACGGATAAAAGGAGCGGAAGCCAAGAAGGCATCCTCTTGTTCCTGTGCTCTGAAGCTGCACCTCCCCGCTGCACGTGAGCTCGAGACGGAACGAAGAGCCAATTTTGAGCGTTGTAATCTTTCTTTTGTCTTACAGATATCCCGTCCGAGAATGCCTAAGAAGGTCGGAAAGCGGGTCGGTACCGAGCAGATGCTCCGCATACTCATGAAGGAGATAGCCGATTTGAAGAAAAAGGTGGAGGCGAAGGACGGGGAGGGAGGACCGAAACGACCTTCGCAGGGAGCAGTCCCCGGTGGAAGGAGCAAGAGGCCCAGAAGGGGGGCACTTGGGGGGGACACCCCGGTTCCCGAGACCCCACGTGAGGAGCCAATCCCGGTGCCGAAAGAGGGGAATCCAATCCCTGTGGTGGTCACCCCCGTGAACAGGGATGATATGCCCCCCGAGTTAGCGGCACAATTGGCAGCGTGGTTGGGAAAAGATAGCGAGGGCGCCACGGCTGACGACGCCCGGGCAGTAATGAGGCAACTGCGGGAATCTAGGGAGGCTGCGAAGGTGCCATCTTCTGTTCCCCCACAGGTTCCGGCGGCTGAAGGTGCAGCAGGCCCAAGTTCGGCGGCAAGTGCAGGGTCTACTTCAGGTAAGCGGCCATTGCCGATTGCGGGGGAGGGGTCTGTACCTTCTCGAAGGGAGAAGATTGCACAGCATGTTCCACTAGAAATTAAGGAATTGATTTGGGCGGATAAGTATGTAAACATGTTTTCATTGCTTACCGACCATTACGAGATAGAGCATGTGAAGAGCCAAAAGGAGCTCATGCATCCGAGTGTTTGGCGCACAAAGATGGCTGCCTTTAAGGTTGACGAGAACATTGGTACTTGGGGCAGAGCGTGGGGCATATTTACCTCCATCATGGGCGAGCGCAGGCCCGAGTTGCTGACCGAGTTACCTATTTATCAGTCACGTATTATGGAGTATTCTGTAGCATATGGGGGCAATCAGTGGTTCTGCTATGACAACCTTTTTAGGAAAGCTAAGGAACACGACCCATTGTTGACCTGGGATTGTTACGACTCCGTGTCATAAAATGGAGAGTACAGGAATGTTGAAGGTACCATTGGTAGGGAGTAACGGGGGGGAATCTTCCCGCCAAAACTCTGGGACACCCTTTCGGACGGGTGCAGGTAATGAGTACCACTCGAAGCCGAGTGGCAACACAGGTAAAAGGGGGATCTGTTGGAATTTTAACAGAGGGAAATGTACGAGGCCCCAGGGGTCATGCAAATTCAGACATGAGTGTGGGGGGTGTGGGCAGCCATCCCATCCTGAGTCCTTGTGCAGAGCCAAAACGGGTGATAACGGTGGTAAGGGAGGCACCAAACAGGTCTGATACAGTCCGAGGGGCGCCTTTACCTACCCCGATTGATTCCATGGCAATGATTCCTTGGCTCAACGAATACCCGGATCATGCTTCCGCTGGGGTGTTGCGAAATGGGTTCTCATATGGTTTCCGCATCCCAGTGGGGGATTTCCAGGGTGTAGCAAACTGTAAGAATCAACTATCGGTCTTGCAGCATGCGGCGGTGGTACAGGTAAAAATTGGGAAGGAGGTGACTCGAGGTCGTGTCGCCGGCTCATTCGATTTGCCACCGGTTGCTAACTTTGTTTGTTCCCCTCTAGGGGTGGTCCCCAAGAAGGACCCGGGTGAGTTTCGGCTGATACATAACTTGTCAGCCCCACGTGGTCTTTCCGTGAATGACGCTATAGACCCGGAAGTGTGTTCAGTGCGGTACGCATCTTTCGATGAGGCCGTAGTTATGTTGAATCGCCTGGGGCCCGGGGCGCTGATGGCGAAATCAGACATCGAGTCAGCGTTCCGGTTGCTCCCGGTACCCCCAGACGATCAGCGTCTTCTTGGTTTCAGGTTTCAGGGTCGCTATTACATGGATAGATGTATGCCAATGGGGTGCTCGATTTCATGTGCCTATTTCGAGAAGTTCAGTTGTTTTCTGCAGTGGGTATTCACAAGGAAGACAGGTTTTCAACATGTTATGCATTATCTCGATGACTTTCTGTTTTTGGGGGCAGCCGGGGATCCTGAGTGTGGACAGGCTTTACATGAATTTTGTGTCCTAATGAATCAATTTGGTGTGCCATTGGCGCCAGGTAAGACTGTGGGTCCCTCGACCTTGATCGAGTTTCTGGGGATCGAGCTCGACTCGGTAGAAGGTTGTTTTCGATTACCCAAGGAAAAAGTGTTGAAATTCAGGTTATCCCTTGAGACATGTATTCGTGCAACAAAAGTAAACCTGCATCAATTGCAACAGGTGGTGGGTCAGTTGAATTTTGCCCTAAGAGTAATACCAATGGCGCGCCCCTTTTCCCGCTCGATTGCACAAGCCATGGTCGGCCTGAAGGAGGGACATCACCGCACGAGACTCTCGGCAGAGGTTCGCCAGGACATGCGCATTTGGTTGGCATTTCTGGCGGATTTCAATGGTCGGATTGTCTGGAACAAACCAGCGGTGTCCTCCGAGGAGCTGGGGCTTTAGACAGATTCGGCGGGGAGTATAGGATTTGGCGCCATATTTGGTACACAATGGTCGGCTCAAAAATGGCCGTCATGGTGGCATGAGTGCGGGTTGACGAGTAACATTGCTTTTCTCGAACTTTTTCCTATTTTGGTGGCCCTGAAAACGTGGCCCGGGGGTTTCCGTGATCACTCTGTGGTGTTCTGGTCTGATAACATGACCGTGGTTGAGTGTATCAATAGTCAGGCAGCACGATGCATATTGATTCTGAGACTGCTCAAGGAAATTGTATTGTTATGCATGCAACTGAATGTACTGTTTAGGGCGAGACATGTGCCGGGGGTGATGAACCAAGCGGCTGATGCGCTTTCTCGTTTCCGTATGCAGGCCTTCTGGGGTTTTCTGCCCACAGCGGACCCGGTGGCGGCACCCTTTCCCGAAGCTCTCTGGTCTCTCGGTGCCCCGAACTACAAAACCTCGTGGGAGAGAGTTTAGCACCCAGGACGAGGAAGGCATATGAAGGGGCGTTCCGTTCCTATTGGGCCTTTTTGGGTACTGCTAGGGGGGAGCTTTGGGGTCAGGAAGAGTTGGTAGTAAAATTTCTGCTCTCTTTACATCAGGCAGGCAGATCAGTAGCTACGGCCCAGAGGCATCGGGCCGCCATTTCCTTTATGGCAAAGGCTCATGGGATCCAGGACCCGACAGCGTCTTTCGTTGTGCAGAAAGCGCTACGTGGGTGGCAACGCCTTGAGGGTCGCAGTGTAGATGAGAGGCACCCGATAGGTCTGGATAGGTTGGCCCTGTTATCCTCCGTACTCCCTGCAACATGTTCATCCCAGTATGAAACTGTGTTATTCCGAGCCGCGTTTGCGCTAGCATTCCATGGGGCTATGCGGGTAAGCGAACTAGTGGCAAAGAACAAGCGGGATACGATGGGGGGGTTGTGCCGGGAGCACATTCAGGTCAGGGGGGAGACGATGACGGTCTCATTTGTTAGGTCCAAATCCGATCAAGGAGCAATCGGGGACTGCGTAATCATTCAGAGGATCCCCGGGTCTTCCATGTGCCCTGTGGTATGTGTAGAGGATTATTTGGCACAGAGGGTTGCAGCATGGGGGGGGACCTTCTTGAGACACGCTGACGCCACCCCACTGACGAGGTTTCAGTTCCAGAGGGTGCTTGCGATGTCGATTTCGGCCGCGGGCTTGAACCCCGGCGAGTTCGGGACCCATTCCTTTCGGATAGGGGCTGCTACTGAGGCTACAGCCAGGGGTCTGAGTGTGGAACAAGTAAAACGTGTGGGGCGTTGGTCCTCGAACTGTTATAAAAGGTATGTGCCGTTGCACATGTTGTGAAGCTGTAATGATATACTCACGCTTCTTGTTTCTGTTTGATTTTCAGTTACGCAAGCTTACGAAGACGGGGGGACTGTACAGTCGACCCGACTCCTGGGGACCAGCGGTCAGAAATCACCGTCTGCGAATAAGGAGGTTTGGGTCGTGGGCCACTCATATGTGAGGCGTGCCACGGACGTATTCAAAGCAGGTGATATGATTCACGTGGCTGGGGAATACGGGTACAGGGTGTCCTTCTACGGAAAGGGCGGGCTCTGTATTGACCAGTTTCAATTCTTTTTTGAGGGTTTGTTAGAGCGGACAAGGTCACCGCCGTCTATAATCATAGTCCATCTTGGGGGTAACGATCTGGTGGCCACTGGTAGACGACTTCTTCTTGAGGCAATGCTTTCCACAGTAAGTTGGTTGGCACGAAGAGTTCCAGGGTGCACAATTGCATGGTCCCATATGATCCCACGGAAAGTGTGGCGGGGGGCTATTTCGGTTACTGCTCTGAATCATTCAGTAAAGAAAATAAATAACAAAGTGAGTAGACTGTTTCGTTCTAATACACTACATTCTGTTTCGCATGGTTGTATCAAAGGGGACAGTATGTATTTGGGGGACGGGGTTCATTTGTCCCGGGTGGGGAATGAGTTACTCATAGGAGACTTCGTAGCCTGGTTAAGGAATTTACAGCATGACCTTTAGGTAGGAGTTTTTTGTGGGGGGTCCGGATAGCCGGTCAACTATCCGGCCTGTGGCGGTAAGGTCATGATCGGTGAGCAGTAATTGGAAGATCCCTATGAGGGGGCGTCACCCATTACGGATGGGAGCGCTCGGGGGAGGTGGCCAATTGGCCCCTCAACGGGGAGGCGGTCCCGTCTAAGGAGAGGCCGCCGGAAGGAAAGGAATGGTGGTCAAGGCCCCTTCCTGGATAGGAGGGGCTACGGCCCCTCCTGGGGAATTTCCCGGGGCCAGGACATCTGCGACGGCAGATGGGTAAGTTGTGTGGGGTGCGGGAGGGAGTTTACGCTACCTTTTAGACACCTCACACGAGTCCTCGAACGACCGTTAAATGGCGTTGAGTTTATTGGGGCCCCCGTCAAGTACAAAGGGAAATTGGTAGATGCACTTGAGGTACGCCTCTGTGCGGTCGCTCCTCTCACAAGTGAGGGGGGTATTTCTGGTTTAGGGATCTGACACCGGTTACGACCTTGCCGTTGGCCCTTAACGTTAGGATGTACAATTTCAAGTCAAATGTTTTGTAGGATGTTAGTTCGGCTAGGAGAACCTTTGTATTAGAGATCTGTTAAGGTTAGCCAAACATCGTAATGTGGAAATGAAATTGTACATAATATGAAACTGTTATTTTAATGTTTTTATTTTGTTTCATATTTTAATAAATACGGCCGGGAAGGGTAACTCCCTTCCCGCCTTCCAAAAAGTTCAAGAACTGTTTCCGGTTTCCCAATTCTTGGGGATTGTGTTGAGAGGGGGTGGCGGGTATCTCAGCCATATGGAAAGGGGCGACCATTCGGTCCCCCCGAACGTATGGTTGAGTACCACGATCCCCCCGGGAAGCCATCTTGGGCGGGAGGCGAGTCTCGGCTGGTATGCCCGAAGCGGCGTAGCCGGGGCGCGCCTTTTTCCCGCCCTAGAATGGGCTGGCCTAGACACTGACGCGGCCGGCCACGCCCTCGGAGGCAGGCGGGGGCGGGTTTACGCCCGCCCTGAAGACGGATAAAAGGAGCGGAAGCCAAGAAGGCATCCTCTTGTTCCTGTGCTCTGAAGCTGCACCTCCCCGCTGCACGTGAGCTCGAGACGGAACGAAGAGCCAATTTTGTACCCACCCACCAGCCCCTGAGGACAGCAAGTCGTTGTGAATACAGTTTTGATATGGTATCTCTTTTGTTTTTTCTGTTTTCTTACAGGTTGTGATGATGGTCGTAAAATTTAAGATGCAATAAAGAATGGTTATTTTCAGTATGTTTTGCAAATAAAGTAATTTTGAATGAGGATTGATCAGTATTTACGCTTGGTAATAAGTTATGTTCGCTTTGTAATCTTAGTAAGTTAGGTAGAATTGTCGTATTTATTTTGGTCGGGCGGTAAGGTCATGATCGGTGAGCAGTAATTGGAAGATCCCTATGAGGGGGCGTCACCCATTACGGATGGGAGCGCTCGGGGGAGGTGGCCAATTGGCCCCTCAACGGGGAGGCGGTCCCGTCTAAGGAGAGGCCGCCGGAAGGAAAGGAAAGGTGGTCAAGGCCCCTTCCTGGATAGGAGGGGCTACGGCCCCTCCTGGGGAATTTCCCGGGGCCAGGACATCTGCGACGGCAGATGGGTAAGTTGTGTGGGGTGCGGGAGGGGGTTTACGCTACCTTTTAGACACCTCACACGAGTCCTCGAACGACCGTTAAATGGCGTCGAGTTTATTGGGGCCCCCGTCAAGTACAAAGGGAAATTGGTAGATGCACTTGAGGTACGCCTCTGTGCGGTCGCTCCTCTCACAAGTGAGGGGGGTATTTCTGGTTTAGGGATCTGACACCGGTTACGACCTTGCCGTTGGCCCTTAACGTTAGGATGTACAATTTCAAGTCAAATGTTTTGTAGGATGTTAGTTCGGCTAGGAGAACCTTTGTATTAGAGATCTGTTAAGGTTAGCCAAACATCGTAATGTGGAAATGAAATTGTACATAATATGAAACTGTTATTTTAATGTTTTTATTTTGTTTCATATTTTAATAAATACGGCCGGGAAGGGTAACTCCCTTCCCGCCTTCCAAAAAGTTCAAGAACTGTTTCCGGTTTCCCAATTCTTGGGGATTGTGTTGAGAGGGGGTGGCGGGTATCTCAGCCATAGGGGTCCTGTACAGAGGTGACGTGCCTAAACTCCTTAAAAATACTGAATGCCCTTTCCAGAGTGAAGCATCTTATGCCCAATTATGGTACAACATCTGAAGTTTTTTTGTTGTTTTCTGGAGGCCACCTTTGGAATACTTCATCCAAATCAGAAGAATTTGTCTGCGTTATTATGTAAAGTCCCTGAATGCTGCATCCAGTTTTGAGCATTATGTGGTGTATGTATTGTGTCCCCTCTGAAAACTCTAAATGCAGTAATAATATTCATCACAACTAGATGATGGTGTAGAAAGTGGTGGAAGGAGGATTCTAAAACATGCACTAGAGCTATTAAAATGCAATTCAACCTTGCCATGAAAGCAGATTAATTAGGGTTTCTTGGTTTCTAATTATAATTGAAAAATAGGGTGTTTTTCAGTGTTTCCAAGTGTTTAAAATGTGTAAAAATCAGTGAGTATCTCTACACACTTTAGTCCCTGAAATACTACAGCAGCACTGCTTTTTCCTGTGCATACAAAAATCAGCGCTATTCATGCATTATCGTGACAATGCTCTTAGCCATGTTATCCACCTTCCATTGGATAACATGGCTAAGAACTGTTTTTGGCAGGCGTTAGCTTTTGGAGATATTCGCGCTTAGCGCGAATATTTGCAAAAGTTGTTAATAGGCGTTAGAGATGTTAGCGACTGTTTTCAGTCGCTAACATCTTGGCATGCCCACTTTGCATGTCATTAGCGATAATTATCGCTGACATGCAAAGTGGGCCCCTAAATTCCCGCTATGGCCTGCCAGCTGTCGCTAACTGGTGTTAGCGACAGCTTGGTAATGGGGCGATAAAATTATCGCCGCATTAGCGGGAAAAAGTCCCGCTAATGCGGCGAAAATGCCCTTGGTAATATGCCCCTATATTAGCTGGCTATACAATAAGGTATCCCCCAATTGATTTAAGGCCTAAGAGGAGGGGGAATATAATAAATGCAACGCAAACAACCTCTTATCTGGCCTATTTAATTTATGCAATGCTATTACTCAAACTAGGAAAAACGACACAGGGTCGTGACTCTGAACCAGTAAGGCTGAGCCCAAAATATCTAAACAACAACACAACGGCCAATACTGGATATTACTTGACTATTTTAAGATGACCTATATGAAAAAAACATAAGGGTCCGTTTTTTAATTTGCGTCACAAGTTTATTCATTTATTTTTGCACTAGTGGATCAAAGATTATTTTCATGAACAAAATTTTTTTATGCGTATGTGTATGTACAAAAAATACAATAAAGCATTACAAATGGATCATAATATACAAAACAATTTACAAAATTTACAACACATCCAAACTTTCACTTTGGCCAAACCTTTCATCCATCTACAATCATACCACAAAGCAAAAATACTTAGGGCCTAATTTCAAAAATAAAAGTTCTTATATACATATAAACAGTTTCACATCCTAAAGGTGATAAATAATGTGATGAATGCAATTTCAGGGGTATTAATCCTACTCTATGAACACTATTTATAATATATTTCCAATTTGACAGAAGGACCCAAAAAAAAACAGGTTGACGCGTTTCGAACTTCCCAATGCGGAGTTCTCCTCAGGACCAACAATCTTAGTATTGTGAACTAAGCACTCCGGAGCGCATCCCCTTCAGTGCGAGGAAATTCCTGGCGCTACGAAGGCGGAGATCGTCGCAGCGCTTGTTGCTACTGCCAGAGTCGTCGCATCCTTCGTTTGCGGATGCACCAGTCCAGTGCGGGAAGATTACCACCGCTGCGAGTATCGTCTCAGAGCCTCACTGGGTGAGATCGTCGCACCGCTTGCTTGCGGAAAGTATCTCGTCGCTGCGAGAGTCGTCGCAGAGCCATCGCATCAAGGGGCCGTGAGAGGAAAAGATCAACGCTGAGCTGCGCATCGTCGCCGCACCGAAGATTGTGGCATCGTACCTTTTGCGAGCCGCTTCCACTGAAACATGTGCACCGGAATCCACGCAAGGTATCGCATGCTTCCCCATATAGACGGGAGTCACTGCAACATGCCCGCTGCATTCATCAGTGTTGTCGCATCGCCTCCCCAGGGTCTCAGGAGTGACGCATCGCTTGCTTTTCAACGCTACAGCTTTAACTTGGAACTTTTGTCACATCTAAAGGTACTGTTGGCTAAAACGAAACGCAACTGTGGATTATTTTAACGCAATCTTAAGAACTCTTTTGAAACCATATTCTTGAACTGTGTATGCTGGATTTCTGTTGTTTTGGTATTGTGTAGTTTAGATTAAATACCTTTATTTTTCTAAACTGTTGTGGAGTCAGTTTGTGGTGTTTTCACAGTGTTACTGTGAGTGCTGGTACAAATACTTAGCACATTTGCCTTCAATAAGCCTGAGTGCTCGTGCCACGCTACCAAGGGGGTGAGCAGGGGTTATCTGAAGAGTGTTTCTTCCTTACCCAGACGAGAAGCAAGGGTCCCTATTTGGACAGTGGTACCTACCTCTGCCAACTAGAGACCCCCAGTTCTAACACTAGGTTTCTTTCCAATTGAAATGTTAACATGATTGTCTCTCATTTGTAAATGTTTTTATGAGTATATGAGTCTAACACAAATTTACAAAAGAGTATATGAAAATACAGAAAACTAAAAAAATATATATATTTTTGATAAATAAATAAATAAAACTAGAAAGATTTCAATTTATGTGCTGAGATTTTGTCTCTCTTGGGGAAATGTCTAGTTTCAGTAATACCATTGTATAAATTAGATACTATATTAGCCCAACATGGATTGATCACAAATGTGACAAAAAGTTGTAGAAGTTTTCAGAAAGTCAAATCTGCCAACCAAAAACCGTGTGCAGCCCTGGACACGGCTTACAGAGCAGTGTAAATGACCACATTGACTTTAATGGAATCACGATCTGGGGAACTTTTTTCACTTTGAAACATATAGGGCATATTTACAAAGGCTTTATCTCTGCTTTTTGGCTTAAAAAGCCAAAAAAGTGGGGAAAAAACTATCGCCCTATTTACAAGAGCGTACTAACATGCATAATCGCATGTTAGCACCCTTTTTCCCAATGCCTCCCTTTGCATCTCTAATGAGATGCAAAGTGGGCATCACTGGGTGTACCCCGTATGGACTACTTTGTAAATATCGCTGATGTTCACAACGCATTATTTACAAGGCTTCGCCAGCATTTTAGCCCACATTAGTTTTTGGAGAAAACCGCTGTTTTCTCCAAAAACTAATGTCTGCTAAAAGGCAGACTTACCTATCCCTAACATTGTGGTGGATTATGCTGATACGACCCTGTGGGTCGTATCAGCAAGGTTATCGTGGTTTTGCAGGGAACATCGCTGGCAAACCAGCGATGTTCTCTGCAAAATAGCGATAACCTCGCTATCTCTGGAATTTTTATCGCCCTGGAGAAACGCGTTGTTAATAACGCGCTACCAGGGTGATACATTCAAGAGATAGCCTGCGATAACATAATTATCGCTAAGCAAGGCCAGCGATAATTATCGCTGGTCGTTGATAATATCCCCCTAGATTTCTAGTGCCAAACCCGCAAATGTGTCTTCTGTGAAACCTGCACCAGAAATCAAACATTTTCTGCTTTTCTGTAAGACGAACTCCAGAGAACACATGAGTCCAACTCTTTGCATTATCTGAATATGGCATATCAGCACCCTCTTTTCTAAGCCAATGAATGCACATATATAATAATGTCCAGAAACGGTTCTCAAACACATCCTACGTGAACAATTAAGGGCACCATATTCAAGTTACAAATTAATTGAGTTCTTTTTGTGTGTCAGAGATTCACCCACTACCCTAATAACTGTAGCACTGAGGATATTGTACTGAATTCTAGATCCGGCATTTGCAACAGCAAAATATAATTCAACTCATTACTGTTAATGACCTCGAGGCTAAATATACATGCATATGTCACTTATTTTACAAAGCCAAAAAAGTATTTTATTATTCAGGAAAGCACCACAAGTGAATAGACAAGCAATTTGTATTAGAGTCAAAGCCATCTGAAAGTAGTCAATTGTGCAATGGTGAAAGCTAGTCTAGACACATATGGTGCACAGTTCAGCCAGATGCCGCCGCATTGACATAAAAGAAGTAGGCACAACCTATCCTCCTAGGCATCATGATGATCTTTTGATACCTATGCACTACCAAATGAAGCACACAAATTCACAAATTCAAAGATACAGAACCCCAAACTTCTATTTGGCAGAGACATTATATTACAAAATAAAACAACTAACATACTGTGTAGACCAAATATCAATCAATCAATCAATCCAGCTTTATTCGATTTTTTGTACAGAAAATCATAACAGCAAAACTGTTAAAATATCAAGATTATATAGTCAAAAGAATACCCAATACCTTATAAAAAATTATTACTAAAGAATACATTGATTAATACCCACTTTGTTTTTCAATATCCTTTTGATACCTCATGCATTTTCATATAATCATACAGTTCCTGTGTTTAATAATGCTTTTCAAGAAGGAAGCAATTGACTTTGTGAAACATTCATTATCTAGACATTGCAAGGCTAGGAACGCATTCCTGCATTGTCTCAGTCCCCAGAGTCTTAAAACAGGTAAAATCCATTGTATACTTTGTGATGCATAACATTTACGAAATAAAACCACATGCATGGTTGATCGCTGGGATTGGTTATCAACAAGGCAGAGATCTTACAATTTGAACCCAAACAGGGAATATTCTATGCACAACAATTCAAACCGTAACAGAGCATAACTATTACACCAAAAAATCCAAGCATTTGCAATGCAATAGGTCCACAATTGCGAGATTTTGAGCTATTGGCATTGTAAATGACAATGCCTTTTATTTATGTTTAAAACACCTGCAATGATAAAAGGCATTGTCATTTACTATAACAATAGTTCAAAGTTTCTCAAATGTGAGATCTATTGTATTACAAATGCTTGTTGTTGACAAACGCCCCATGCTGTGCTTTCACGTTAATAGAGGCCATGCCCCTTTCTATAGATGAGCTGTGTCTAAAGAAAGACCTGTGGCCGCTATTAAAGTGAAAGTGCATTATGGGACACTTTTACCAAAAAAAGCATTTGTTTGTCAAGTTCACAAACAAATGCATTTTTTTGGAAAAGCGACCTGTGAAAGTGTGCATGGCATGCTGAATGTTGCAGGAAAGCTTGTTGTGTCTGCAGTAGGAGAAACTCATTAAAGAAAATAGTGCTTACAGACTAAATAGAACCTATAATGTAACAACCGAAGTAAAAGGGCCAGGCCTCATCGGAGGTTGCAAATGAAGAGAAGGCAATACTAAGGAGGGACTAACAAGCCTATTAACGAATCAGAATGCAGCATTTACGAATCACAATGATACAAGCCAGTGACAAATATGGCCGGAGAGTGGGCAGGGCTTCAAGTCCATACTCCAATACAGCATGCCTCGCAGAGCAGCGCATGAGCTACACTGGCTCGACCAAACAATAAGACAGACTCCTCCTACTCAAAATCCAATAGGGCAAAGCTAGGGCACTGAAACGCCACAAGGTAAAAAAAGTTGACCCACAAACAATAATCAATAAAAGAAACTCTGAACTCCAGATCCCAATAAGAAACAGATCAAGCACCTCAAATTACAACAAGGTAGACAGGGTACAGTCTCTAGGATCACTGCCAATGTGGCAGACAGACAGGAGTCTGTAGGTCACCAACAGCTGCCAAAGCTTTAATATGCTAAGAGGAGGAAGGTCCTCACCTTTGGCAAAGGATCTGGTTGGGATGAGACCTCACTTCGAGCAAATGGAGGTCGTATGTAGCAGCCCGTCCTCCATGTCACCTCATTTTGGTGTACTAACACCAGCTTAGGGTGCTACATAATCTGATCCCTGCACTCTTCACTCAACTCTGTCCAGTAAGTGTGGGTTATAGGTGTGTACCAAATTACTCAAAGATACTGTACAAACACAAGTCCTGTCCCAATGCTGCCACCATTGTTAGAAATTGGAACTCTAGTTGGCAGAGGTATGCAACCTGTCCAAGTATGGACCAGAATCTTAGTCAGGGTAAGTCAGATACTCGCCATAAATTAACCTGTGCTCACCCTCTGGTAGCTTGGCACCAGCCAGTCAGCCTTAACTTAAGAGACAATGTGCAAAGTATTTGTGCAATACTTAATGCAGTAAAACTGTGAAGATAAATATCACACACAAATAATCCACACCAGGTTAGAAAAATAGAGCTTAATGTGATGAACAGAATAAGACCAAGATGTCAAAAATCCAAGCAGAAGAAGAAGCAGAGTTATGAATTTTTAAAGCACATCTTCAAACATAGTTCTTAGAAACATAAAGCGCCAATTGGGCCCATCTGGTCACACTGGACTCACTCTAATCTGAAAAGTCAGGTTGAATGCGTAATATCCAAGAGCCATGCAGGGCCTGCTGCACACAGTACCTTCACAGAGGAAGCTTCCAAAGGGGGCAGCAAGATGCGAGGAGCAGTCGGAGGCAATGCATTGTGATATCCTTGAAGCATTGATGCGTCTGTGTTGATGGAAATGCGGCTATTACAACTGCCGCAAAGTTGATGATGTATGGATTTTGGTGCTGCAGCACAGGAAAAATCAACTTCCAAGGGTTGAGTACTGAATTGGCACCCTTTGGCAAGGTAGGTCTCACAGATGGCAAAGTCCAGGTTCTGTTTGGAGAGGTGTAGGAAGTTGTTGATGTCCCTGAGACTTCAAAATAGAATGCAAGCAGACAAGCCTTTGGAGTCACTCTGGATTCAAGTGGTTTAGGTCCAATCCTTCATACCCAGGCAAAGAGGGCAGCAGGCAGGTCAATACAGCAGAAAACGAGTTCTTACCGAACAACAGTCCAGTAGAGTGGCATTCCTTTAGCAGCACAGCAGTCCTTCCTAGAAGAGTATCTATAGCTCCAGAACTGTGCTGATTTGATAGGGTAGGAAGTCCAATTCATTTACCCAGTTGTGCCTTTAAAGAGAGGGAGACTTAAAAGAGGGGCTTTGAAGTGCACAGAGGACCTCTCTATCCTGCCCAGGCTACACACTACGAACAGCCCATTTAGGTGCAAGTGTCACCTCCTCCCTCCCATCCTGCCGAGGTCGACCCAACAGGATGTTAAGGATCCATCAAGATGTGAATGGCCTATTAGGCACACCTAAGCTACCTTTGTGTATGATTGTCTAGAGGAGCCAACTTTAACATTAAAGAGGATTTAATATTACAAATCCATAGGTACCAAACATGGGCATTTTACTCTTTCTCAATCAGGAATCTCAAATGTTAACCTACAACAGAGGAAGGCATCACAGTAGTGAAAAATGAATCTGAGGGGGTTCCATTACCACAACATGAAAAACTAAAAAGTATATATCCTGTCTTTTACTTACACAGCACCCTGCCATGTGGGCTACCAAGGGTCTGCCTTAGGGGTGGCCTTTATGTAACAAAAAAAGAGTTTATGGTTTGGCAAGGGGTTTTAAATGCCAAGTCAACATGACAGTAAAACAGCTCATACAGGCTCTGAAGTGGTGGACCTGAAACATGTTTAAAGGGCTATGTAAGTGTGTAGCAAAATCAGTGCTGCAGGCCCACCAGTAGCATTTAATTTACAGGCCCTGGGCACATATAGTGCACTGTACCAGGGACTTATACGTAAATACATGTTCCAATGGTGGATAAACCAATTTTAGCATGTTTATGTGAGTTAGCACATGGATTTTTAGTACTGGTTAAAATAGTAAAGTGCTCAGAGTCATGAGGCCAACGAAAACAGTTCAGCAAAAAGTGAGGCAAAACGTTTGGGGTAAGAACACCCTAAGACTGACAGCTCTAACATGTAGTTTAAAGGTTCTTGGTTCATCCTATTTAAATGTTTTATCTTGTGACTTTGAATATTTCTGAAAGTCAAAAATCTTCAATTCAAGTTATCCACTTTAAACTGGGTCCTAGTTTCCCTCTGGGAATGACCATTTCCCTCATGGTGCAGAGTCGTGCCTGCTCCCTAAACGCAGGAGAGACTTTTTACATTGGCTGGCTGTAGAAAATGTCCAATGACAAAATCTGGAGGCCAACATTATGCAATAAATTCCTTTATTGCCACCACTCAGCAGCACCTTTAAAACTTTTAGAACTTAGAACCAAAGAAAATTCCAATATAATAAAAAAAACAGCAACCAGCCCTCTTCCTTTTTTTACTGCTATGCTCACTGAGGTAAGTCTATGTGTACTCTGCTGCTTTGTGCATGGTGCTCTGTTGTGAAATTAAGGCTTTGAGTGGTAATGTTTTCAGTGACTGACTATATTTTGAGTGTGTAGTAATAGCATTCAGATGAACACAGCAAATTATAATTTTATTAGAAGTATGCTTTGGAAGTTATGCTATGGTTGTCTCAGGCAAGCATTTGATTGAGAGCATCATGCTGAGCTAAGTGCTAGCTAAAACAGGGCATCATGCTAAGCGTTCACAAAAACAAATGAAGGCATAATTTTGGGAATAATAGGTATTTGGGGTGCCAATAGATTCAGTTCACTGCGGGTTTGAATTAGGGAAACCTGATGGTTTAGTATGAATTTCTCTTGATTTTTGGGGGTTTCGCTTATAATTAGCTTCCTTAGAAACAGTACGGCATTTGAGTTAAGAAGACTATTAGAAGTTTAAAAAAAAAATCAAGACCTATGCATGAGCCGCGAGCTGCATGTAAGACTCGGATTTTCTAATGATGTACCGTCGTTATGTCACAATGTGTGCGTCTGCATAGGCACATTCCGGTGGCCATGATGGAAGTAGTCTAAAATGCTCACATCAGTCAGTCTTGTGTGCATGCGTAACAGTTTTGTTGAGGGAACTTGACCGCACGCTGACAATGTAGGTAGGGTGTCAGAGTGGTAACACGTAGTGGCTCATTTTCAGTCAGCTTCGTCTGGAAACTGACAGAGATGGTGCGCTGCGGGTAGTGTTGAGCAAGATCGGTCTCAGTCACATTGGATTAATTTTGTCTATTTGCGACAGAAATATTTAAAGTATAAAAATATGTTATTGGATAAGGAGTGTACTTTCATTTAGGTTATAGTAGGTTTCATTAAGAAAAGAGTGGTTTTCTATTTAGAGTGCCCTTATATTTATAAGGTGTAATATGGAGCAAGGGGCAGGCTCACAGGAATTAAGTATGGACGAGAGACACAATTGTGCGATTGAGAAAATAACAATGAAGTTAACTAGCAGGCTAGTTAAGAAATTTGAGTTGTTGATTGGTAAACGCCCCAGTGGTGATGAAGAGCATTTGTTGTCTGCGCCAGAGACAGATGCAAAAGTAAAATCATGGGGCAAAGCTTCATGTAAAAGAAAGCATTTGGTTGTGAACAAAGATGTGGCTAAGAATAGGAGATCTAAAGTGGTAGAACATGTTTGCTGTATTGACAGGCACAATGAAGGTACCAAGGGCACACAAGGCGGGCCGGAAAATGGCCCAGGTAAAGAAAGTGCAAGAGGAAACATAAGTTTGCTATTTGTGATGAGTCCTCAGGGAGTGCAGAAGTGGAGCATAGTTGTTCGTCAGAGTTTGACTCTTAGGATTTGGACAAGGTGTCAGGGAAGGGAAGTTCTGGACAGCTAGAAGTATGCTCAAGGAGGATGGTTCCCTTGTTGATCCTTTTGGAGAACATATGTTTGACCCTTTATTCATAAAACATTGGTTATCCCCTGAGTGGTCACACTCTGAATATGTGGCTCAGTACATCCAGTTTTGGATGAGAAACGAAATTCCGAAGGATGTTCGGGTCAGACTTCGGTCTCAATGTCCTAGACCCTCGATTGAGAAGAGAGTGTTTGTGACTCCGTAGTTGGACGCAAAGATAATTGCATTTATTGAAAAGGGCGGAAGAGACCTTAGAAAGGACCTTGATAACAGACTTACTGCTAGATGCATCAACGTTCGATTTTGCGAGTCCTTAATTGCGAAGTTTAAGGATTCGCATTTAGGGACTTGCAAAATCAGATGCATGTAGGATTTGCTAAAATATTAGCAATTCCTAAATATTCCTTATCTGCGACTCGCAGGGTGCGATTCGCAAATAAGGAATTACATCTCATTGATTCCTATGGGCCAAATTTCAATTAGCAATTAGCTAATCGCAATTTGAGAATGCAATCTCAAGGGTGACGGGGGTCCAAAGGACACCCTGTTGCACCCCTTAAATTGACCTGGACACTGGTATTGCGCACACACATGTCCCAAGGACATGTGTGTGTGTAACATACAACTTTGAAAGATGCACTTTAGTGCATTTTCACAGTTTTTGCTATTTACCATGCAGTTTGATTTCACGGTAAATAGCGACCCCTATCAGCGAAATCACTAGCTATTTTACATTCATGCATTGCATTTAAGTAATCTTACTTTGAGATTCCTTAAATTCAATCGCAAATAGCGATTTATGCATTTGGGATGATGCATCCCAAATGCATAAATACCTGTCGCAGAGGGGCACATTCTGAGAATCTGTCCCTTTGCGAATGGTATTTCGCTTGATGCATCTAGCTGTTAGATCTTCTCAGGATAGGCTTCGTGACATTGTGGGTCCACTAACTAAGATATTCAGTATGGCCAAGGAGGCATATGTGTTTAATAGGAGGATGGATGTGGACGAGTTAAGTCTGTGCATAGAAAGGGCAATATGTCTTCTAGGCCAAGTGGGCATGAAAGAAGGAAAAGCATTTTACGTAAAATTGATCAGAAGTTTTGTGGATCCAGCCAGTAAGAAGGAGGGACATTTGATAAATGGGGTGTTGTTTGGAGACACCTTTATAAAGGATCTGTTGAGATATGTAGGAACGTTTAGGTCCCTTCAAAAGTCCCAAAAGAGATGAAAAAGGTGTTCAAGATCTTTTTTTATGGGTGTGCGGGGAGAACGATGCAGTGGTTCCACGGCTGTGGCCAACAAATTACAAGAGGCTCCTTCCAGAGGTAAAGAGCTTGGGGAAGAGATACCCGAGGAGAAAGAAGAAACGATTGGAACTACAGGTAAGATTAAAACTTTGGGTCATGTTATCAAGCAAGGGCCATACATTATCGCCACTTTTATCGATAGGATACCGCCGCTAAAGCGGCGATAATGGGCTTGATAATATGCCCTTGTGAATTCCCATGGAATCCCAGGTTAACACCAGAACCTGGGCTTCTATGGGAATTCACAAAGGCATATTATCAAGTCCATAATGGCTGCTTTTGCGGCAGTTTCCCAGCGATAATGTATCACCCTTGCTTGATAATATGGCCCATTGTGTTATCCCCTTAAAATTGGGTGGCAGACTTGCCCAGTTTTATTAGAGACAGCTCACGGTTTTCAAACAGAGTTTGTGGAGAATTCTGTACAAAGTTGTCTACCAGGAAGTCTAGTTTGCCCCACAGATCAGATAAGGCTGATAGATGAGGAGGTACAGGCGTTGCTAGCAAAAGGTGCTGTTGTTCTAGGAGAGAATCAGGTGGATGGATTTATAAATAATATATTTCTAGTGTAAAAGAAGGATTAGGGAATGTTTCCAGTTATAAATTTGAGAGAGTTAAATGATTGGGTGGTTTACCATCATTTCAAGATTATTGGAATTCACTTGTTGAAGGATGTGCTGCAGAAAGGGAACTGGTTGACCCAATTAGATCTAAAGGATGCTTATCTGACAGTTCGGATTTGGAAGAAACACCAGGGGTTTCTGAGGTTCCTATGGAGGAGGAGAATGTGGAAGTTTGTGTGTCTTCCTTTTTGGTCTTTCGCCAGCACCTTGGTGGAGAGGTTTTTCAGCTGGCATCCGGAAGCAGCAGGGATAGATGTATTTCTCCAAGATTGGAGAAATATTCATGCATATGTGTTTCCTCCATTTGCCATGATCGGAAGAGTGACATGGATGATTTGTAGATGGAAAGAGATGGTGGTAGTGGCCACGGTACACAGACAAAATATCGATTTTTAAATATCGATATGCAAAAATATCGAAGTTTAAATATCGATATACAAAAATATCGAAGGTAAGTAATATCGACAGTCTAAATATCGATATTGGTATGATATCAGTAATATCGAAGTTGTAAATATCGATGTTAATAATATCGAAATTAATAACTTTGATGTTACTAATATCAATTTTTAAATAAATTTAGTGTATATTATATTGTATTTATTATGTTTTATTATTTATTTTTAATGTTATTTTATTAAATATTGTCTTTTACTACTGTAGCAGGTTGTGGGTTTATAGGGGAATAGGGTGGGAAATAATTTAATTATGTTAAATTAATTATTAATTAGTAGGAATTATTAATTAATTAATTGAGAATTAATTTTAAATTATTTTTAATTAAATTATTAATTGATAAATATGTTCTGTAGCGGGTTATGGGGTTATAGGGGAATAGGGTGGGAAGTAATTTAATAATAATTAATTAATTGATATATGTTTGTACATATTTTAATTAATAATTAATTGGTAATTAATTTCTATTAATTAGTTAATTAATTATTATAATTTTTTTACATATTTATAATTATTAATTAGTTGGTAATTAATTATTATTAATTATTTAATTACAATAATTGTAGTAATTTTTATATATATAATTTATTGTTATTCTTAATTAATTAATTGTGCAAAATAATATTAATTATTAAATTAAATTAATTACAGCAAATGTGCTAATATATTTACTTTATTGTTATTGTTAATTAATAATTAATTGGTAATTAAATAATATTAATTCATTTTGGGTACAGGGGTATTTTTAGGGTTCAGGGTCAGTTTTCAGTTCATGGGTACAGGGGTATTTTTAGGGTTCAGGGTCAGTTTTCAGTTCATGGGTAAAGGGGTATTTTTAGGGTTCAGGGTCAGTTTTCAGTTTTTGGGTAAACGGGTATTTTTAGGGTTCAGGGTCAGTTTTCAGTTTTTGGGTAAAGGGGTATTTTTAGGGTTCAGGGTCAGTTTTCAGTTCATGGGTACAGGGGTATTTTTAGGGTTCAGGGTCAGTTTTCAGTTCATGGGTAAAGAGGTATTTTTAGGGTTCAGGGTCAGTTTTCAGTTATTGGGTAAAGGGGTATTTTTAGGGTTCAGGGTCAGTTTTCAGTTTTTGGGTAAAGGGATATTTTTAGAGTTCAGGGTCAGTTTTCAGTTTTTGGGTAAAGGGGTATTTTTAGGGTTATGGGTCAGTTTTCAGTTCATGGGTAAAGGGGTATTTTTAGGGTTCAGGGTCAGTTTTGGGTTTTTGGGGTACAGTCGTACAGGGTAAAAATAAAATAAATTTAAATTAAATCAATTAAATGAAATTAAAAAATATAAAATTACATTAAATTATTAAGTTTTTAATTTATTTTAAATGTATATGTATTAGTTTTAATTTTTTAATTATGTTTTAATATTTTTATTTAATATTTGTAACATTATATGTATTTTATAATTATTTTTACATTATTATTAATACATTTAAAAAAACGATATTTTTAATTTCGATATTTTTGTACTACGATATTATTTTTTCGATATTTTTGTACTTACCTTGTTAGGGATAGGATTCCGATATTTTTCACTTCGATATTTTTGTCCCGATATTTTTGTATGTCGATATTTTTGATATCGATATTTTGTCAGACATTCAGTGGCCACTTCATTGTGAAGTTCATAAGCATGGTATCCAATAACGTTGGCGATGAGTGTAGAATTTCCTGTGCTGTTACCGTTGTTTCCAGCGATTTTGTACGGTCCTGAGTTTTACAAAGTTTAGTTTGAGCAGAACAGCGGGCACAGGGGGCATGGAGACTTTCAGGAGAGTATGAAAGAAGCCAGTACTTTCATCTGATGCGTCTAGGCATATTGAGGAGTCATCGGCTCCAGGAACTAGGAAAGCATATAGATTGGCATGGAATAAATGTCTATGCTGGTGTATGGAAAGGGAATTTGATTCCATTTCCGTTGATGTAGTTCAGGTGATTCATTTTTTGACAGAATTGTTTGCAAAGGATCTGGCGTACAGGACTGTTAATATTTATAGATCAGCTATTGCTGAAGGACATGTTCTGGTGAATGGTTTATCCATAGGCCATGATGTTGTGCTGAAAGGGTTATTAAGGGGCATTAAGAATGTCTAAGCCACCAGTGTTCCAGAATTCATACCCTGTGGAATGTTTCAAAAGTTTTTAATTTTCTGGAAGGATGGTATAAGAATGGGTTATCTGATTTTGTGGGATTTGTCTATTAAGTTGTCAATGTTTTCATGTTTAGGGTCTTTTCCGTAAGGTTTCAGACATTTGTGCAGTGGAGGTGTCCAGCAGATCATATTCCCCAGAAAATGTATGTTTCTATTTGAGACAGAGAACTAACACACACTCAAGTTCAATTTATTATCCTTATTTCGATGAACAACAAAAGCTATGTGTGGTGCAATGTGTTAAGGAGTATGAACGCAGAGCAGTGTTGGTGAGACCGTCTTGGGTGGATCAACTGCTTATTTCATTCAGGCATTCTCATAGAGCATTTTCTTCTCCTACTTTAGTTAGATGGATGTAAGAGATAATGGAGAGATCTGGTGCGAATGTACGTTTGTTTGGTGCACATTCTGTGAGGGGTACAGTTGCTTCAAAGGCCTGTTAGGTGGGTAGAAGTTTACAGGATGTTTTGTGGTATGCTGATCGGCCTTTTGATTCCATGTTCAGATGTTTTTATTTTAAACCTGTGGGAGTGCAGAAAAATGTATAGTTGAAAAGGTTTAAACATGCATAATATTGGCCTCCTGGTCTTGTCATAAAAAGTAGATTTTCAACAGCCATGGTGGGCTGAAAATCTGAATTTTATTAAAGTCCCTGAGGCTAATATTATCCCTCCCAGTATATACCCTATCCTGATATCGCTTAAATTTGAATTTTTTACAGCAGGACACGTTTACGATCTTGGTGATGTATCAATGGATTTTTTTGGAGGAAGAAGTTATGTCCTGAAGAAGAAGTTTATTTTCATGTTTATTGAGAGACATTTGTTTTCTTTGGCTGGAGTTTGCAGTTCATAAAAGAAGAGTTGCTGGGAGGTTTTATTATGTTGGAATGTTCTATGTTTCTAAGTTCTAAAAGCTTTAAAGGTGCTGCTGCATGGTGGTATTAAAGGGATTTACTGCATAACATTAACTTCCGTCTCTTTAATAAAATGCAGATTTTCAGCCCACCATCGCTGTGGAGAATCTACATTTGCTCTTGATTACTTGTTCTATTCCATGTGGGCATTGCTTGCTTTTTCCAGGACTTTCAACACTCACCAGTCTTAAAACACATGTTCCAACTGCAAGCTTGCTCTTTCTGAACATTACGAAGCAGAGAGTTTAAGCAGAACGTTAGAGACGTGTTCTCCACATTAATTCAACAGAGAAACATGTCATGCTATCAGATAGTCTTATTTTCTTTAGTTCTGCTTAGCTTTTTTAATTCAAAGAGCTTTTGAGCAGATTTTAAAAGGTAAATACAGCTTGGATAGTGCCACCCCGTAATTGACTGAAGCTAAAATTCGTGCACATTTCCACCTACGTTTTACTACATTGCGACACACTTACAGATTCTTCCGAGATAAAAGTGCAGCGGTTACTCAACATAGTTCACTAGACCTTCCGAAGTCTTCTCCCCCTTTCTGTCTGTGTGTGATATGAACTGTTTAAAAGCCTATCTTTCAGTGGATCTCTTGAAGTTTTTCTGCCGAGCACCTGATTTCCATGATGATAAGTGTAAATTACGGCAATTAACTTTGAGGCACATTAGTCCTTTCCACAGGACAGTGGTTAAGCTGTTTTAGGAAGATAATATGACCACTTTACAAAAGTCATGTATGCTTTGCCAGTACTTAAACTATGTGTCCGTTGATATTATATATAAATATACACAAAACAGTTTTAAGTTAATGGCTATTTTTTATGAGAGGTTAGCAAAAACAGAACTTAGGTAAAACAGTGTTGAAGTTAAGTGCACAAAATATTGCTTCTAAAATCGTTTGTTTTGTAGAGTCAAGTAAAAAACATCTTATTTTAACGAGCTAAATACCAAGCAGCTATGCATTATCTTTTGTTCCATGTTTACAACTGACAACGTGCACCATGCTACAGTTGACTTATCAAAGGTACAAGGCTCCTTGCAGACAGGCCTACAAAAAGGTTTATTTTTCCAGGGGTGTCCGGCCATCCCATTGCGCTGTGTTTAAAAAGGTTGGACATGTACTGGTGTGTTTTTACAAAGCCTAACAGTAAAAATACTGCCAATTTTGTTTTTCACTATTACAATGGCTATCTCCCCCATAGGGAAACATGGGGATTGGCTTGAAATATATTTTATGTGTAATTTCCCACTAGGAACAGATAGAGATTTGGGCATTTAAAAACACATAGTTGGGTGAAGTTAGTTTTTAAACTGCATGATTGAAAATGCTACTTTTAGAAAGTGCATAGGAACAGACTACAGGAGGTAGCCCGTGAACCCTATAGAGACCAGGGCACAACCATGTGTAACACAGAAAAGTGACTCTAAGGGTGTTACTAAAAAGACAATTTATCAGGGACACAATTAATTGCGAAATTTACAGCGTCCGTTCTTTCGAGAATACTCATTTAATGACTTTGTATTTTCTTGCATTTATTGTATGAGTATTTCTATGATCACATCCTGTATATAATTTGTATTGTTTTTGTGCCCCCTTGTCGCTGGACATACTTCCTCGCGTGTTATTTGCGCTGTTCACTATTTTGATGAGCATTTGTGCACAGTATTACAAAGGTTACATGCCTTTGAATGTAACGCTGTGTCTTGTCGTTGTCTTTGCAAATTATTATCTCCGTTTGCTCCTCCATTGATCCTAGTAATTAGTTGTTCCCCTGATAAATTGTCTTTAGAAAACATCCTTAGAGACACTGATCTATGTTACACTTTTAGAAAGTGGGCATTTTCTTGCTTAAACATTCTGTGCCTCCGCCTGTCTGTAAAATACATGTCTGGGTTGGCTGACAGTTCGGCTCTTGTGCATTCATTCTAGACAGTCACACAAAACGGAGCTGAGGTGTTCCTTGCATATCCTGATAGACTATCACCAGACTGATGGGACTTCCTGAGCTAGAGTGGTGTCCCTAACACTTGAATAGGGCTGTGCCTGTCCTCACACAAAGCTGTCTCCACCCCCTGTAGTGTGTCTGGAGCCAGGTCAGGGAAAGGCAGGGTATTGTGCACTACAAAGACTTTCCTTTGAAATTTGCCTATTTCAAAGGCAGAAAGCGGTATAAGTATTGGACCTCTGACACCCCAAAATATAAATACTTCTGGGCTGAGGACATTCTGCCAGGAAGTAATGCTGGATGCAGTAGGAGGGACTGCCACTCTGCCTGTTGCTTTGATGTGATGGCCTGCTGCTTGCTGCTTCTGTCCTGGGAGTAAAAGGACTGGACTTTGCTTTCTGTATCCTGCTTCCAAGGTTTCCCAAGGGCCTGTGTGTGCTTGCCTCCTGTTAAGAAGTTTCCGGGCCATCAAAGACTTCACCAGCCAGTTCCTTGGGTCTTCTGCTGATTGTCCTGACGTGCCAAGTGGTGCCAAATCCAGTTCCTGGGCCCTTGGAAGTGTAACCTGGTGTTCTTAAGGAGAAAATCCATGCATCGTCTACCAGCACCTGTTTTCTCGATGCATTGTGGCAAAATATAGACGCCTCGCCGCTATCTGCACCAAAGTGTGGTTCCTGCTTGAAGCATTAACCACGGATTTCAAAGCAGGATACAGCTCACCATCACATCATGTTAGAAGACTCGCCACAGTGTATCACATACATACGTAGCACCCGCTCCGACTACGAAACCGCACGTACTCATGGCTGGAGAATCAATGCAGAGCCTGCCGTGCAGTTGTGAAATCGATACAGTGTCTGCATCACTGCTGTCTCATCACTGCAGAGTGTCTGAATTTTTGACACATTGTTCCTCAACGCCGAGTCTTCATCGACATCACACCGCAGTTAGGAAATTATGCTGCATGTCCAGAAACCAACACATCACCTCCGGCGCCAGAAAGGAACCGATGCATAAACTCCCATGCGAGTAAGGAACCAACACATCACCTCCCCTGCCTAGCAGAAAGGAACTGAGGCATCATCTCCCCTGCCAGTAAGGAACCAATGCATTACCTCCCCTGTGTTGTAAAGAACCAAGCCAGGGCTTTGCTTTTCTGGCACCACACCTCCCCTGTGCCTTGCACCATCTTTGATTTTTGATGCATCTAAGGTACTTTGTGCTTAAACAAATACATCCATTGATTTCTATGGACTAAACTTGCTTAATCTTTTTGAAGTCTTATTTTGAGTTGTGTATGTTAGATTTTTATCATTTTGGTTGTGTTTCTTTCAGATAAATGTTGGCTATTTTTATAAATGGAGGTGGACTTCGTTTGTAGTGTTTCACTGTGTTACCCTGTGTGTGTGTGTGCGTGTGGGTGCGTGTGTGTGTGTGTGTGTATACAAATAATTTACACATTGCTTCTGAGCTAAGACTGACTTCTTGTGCAAACCTTCTAAGGGGGTGAGCACGGGGTTATTTTAGCTGTGACCTTACCCTGACTAGAGTGAGGGTCACTACTTGGAAAGGGTGCAAACCACAGCCAACTAGTGACCAATTTTCAAAAATCGACTGCAATTGTAATACTACATATTTTTACTGTTTGCAATGGTTTTCAGAAGTGATGGGCACCATATTTCATAGTAATTCCGTTTGTGGAGCTATCTGCATTGGTGAGTGTTAAAAACAATAGTACCCTGTAGCCTCTATAATCAAACTACAGCAGTGATATCAACTAGTAATATAATTAAGACTTGAGGGCATTATTATCGTATTTATTACCGACATTTAAATGAGGGCTTGCATTTGCAATGATGTGCATGTACACAGCTAGGCCTTGCAAATCATAATACCTCCTTAGTCTGCTTGAAGTGGCTCAGTGTCCAATCAATGCCCCAATAGTACTGTTGATCAGTCTCTTAAGCTATAGCCAGAGCTACTGCAATTATACGGCAGAGGAAGACCAAAATATATGGCAGGGTTGACTGAATATTGCTGCAAGTAAAGTCAAATTATGCAGCATAATGCAGCACATTTTGTGATAGAGTTTTCTCATTATTTTAACACATTTACACATGTTAACACTATTTGGGCAGAGGTTTTACCTCTGTAGTACCAGTTTGACACCCAAATAAAGCAATAAGTAACTGGATGGCGACCAGTCAACCTTTGCGTAAGGGCTTCCACCACGTGGCAAGTCATGTTGTCGCTTTTTTAGTAACCTTTGATCCATTTGAGCTACAACACTTTTCTTTTTTTTTAATCTGTATATTATGGAACAGATGATTGATTATGTGGCAATGCGACACTTTAATAATTGTGGGGAGAACGCTGCAGCCCGAAAATCACATAATTACAGTGGCCCTGGCTATAACCCTTAGTCAATATAAAATATTTACACAAAGCTTTCATGATAAAGACAGGTAAAACTATTCCTATTTGTTAAGCGTGAAGATATCATCCCCATAAGGGTTTCAAGGCGCTGGAGGCCGTGGGGGAGATTAAGAGAGTTATTGTCCAGAGTCACATCATGCTGGGCTTAGCTGCCATAGGCACTGGGGTTCGAACCGCGAACCCTGCATTCCAGAGTCAGCCGCTCTGCCTGCTGCGCCACACCTCTCCCTCCTGCGCCACACCTCTCCCTCCTGTGCCACACCTCTCCCTCAGGATGTGAGATGTGTGCAAGACAGCAGCCAAAATACTTTCTCACTAATAATCGATTGCATATACATATCCCTCATTTCAGATACTTATTGTCACGGGAAATTGGAATTTCTTATTGAAACTTTTAGGCACCCTTTAAATGTCCATTTTGATGCCACACGCTGTCTTGAAGAATATACGAGCGTATTTTTTTAGGCGTAGGTTCTGGACCCGGGAGCAAAGCACACACAATTAGCACTGGTTCTATGCGTGAGCCACAAAGGGGCTCCTGCTGCATACACATTTACGAGGAACAACTCAGCAGGTGCAGTTAAAATGAGAGGGAAATAAAAGATTCCAAGGGGAGTCAATTAAAATGAGCAAATTAGACCTGGCGCCATGGGAAAAATAATGGTGTGTGGGAAGACAGGAGAGCGTGTTCACCACAAGTTTGTAAATAAGCATCGCTCCGTCAGCAACAGTGCCTTTTATGGTCACAGCTGGTCTTGTTATGGTAAAATGCGACCTGGCTGTATTTCATGTTTACAGTCTCTGATGTTTTTCTAAGCTGTGCCTCAGTTTCCTCTAACTAGACTGCTCTATATTTGGTTTACTGTGCTTAGAATCATCAAAAATCGCAAGTCTTAGATGAAGGTGAGACGTGTCCACAAGCCCATTAGCAGCTATGCTAACCTGGTGTGTATTTTTATTTTCATAGTACCATTTTCTCTGTCTTCTCATCATTATCATCATCACCATCATATTGCTTAATGTTTAAGATATGTCCACATCTGAGTATCACTGTTGCCGATACAGTGAAAGCATTCTCACCAGAAATGAATGACTAGAGGGTGACATGTTATTTAGCACTTGGCCCTTTCACCATCTTTTTTTATTTTCACAAATAAATGTCCAAATCAGGAGCCTGATTGTGAAAAGCAAAAATCAATGTGCCTAATGCTCAGGGAGCTTTAGCCTGGCAGATAGAGCAAAGTCTGTTTCACTGCCAACTATTGGTCACATACCCGCAGACATACCTATACAGCCACTAAGACACCAACTGACAAACAGATACAAACATTCACTCAACCAGTACTTGGGAGTACGGGAGACCTCTGTTGTGCGAAACGCTGTCCGCCGCCTCCTGTAGCAGTATCCCTGCCTCACGCCCACACCTACGCCATACGTCAGCGTTAGTGCAAGCGCCAGCACCAGTGCACCATTGTGCCAACGCGGAGGAGACGAGGAGGCAAGCGAGCGGAGCTGGCTGGCAGCGGCTGTAGAACGTCGTACGGCTTGGCAGCTCCATTGCGACATTGCGTTATACAGGCATGGGCATGGGCTCTGGATATCTGGTGGGCATAACAGAGGTAAGTGCTGTGTTTGGGAGAGCTTGAGAGAGCCTGAGAGAGCCCGGGATACTGGCCACTTGACGGGTTGCTGGTTGGATGGTAGTTGCTCTCCCTGAGCTTTCAAAAGAGCATAAACCCAACTTGGAGATCGTAGAGTCTGTAACCCCAGAGCCAAGCATCAGTGATGGCCCCTAAGAAAGTAAAAAATACTCCGGAATACAACCTGAGGTCAAGAACAATTCCAGCAAAATGTGGTGTTTCTGAAGAGAGCGGAGGGAGTCCGGAATTGAACCCAGAGAAGGGGAGATAGAAAAGAGCAAAGAGAAATATAGCTGCTAGTAAAAAACAGGGTGGCACCACCTCAAAGTCAATAAAAGAATTAGTGGGGAAACATTTCAAAAAGGTCTCCTCACCTGCAAAAGCCCTTGACATAGAGATAATACAGACAGTGCCACTGAATGAGAGCATTAGTTGGGATAGGAATGGGAATACCTCCCTACCGTTTGAAGAGCATACAACTGAATCACTAATCCTGGCCAATCAGTCTCTACAGCTCTTACTGGACCATAGGGGACTATCGTCACCATGGTTGTCCTCTTCACCAGGAGGTCTTTTTACTTACGACTCGGAGACTGGACCCTGGGATAGTCCGATCTCAAAGGAGGACACAAGGATAGAAGAAGAAGGTATACCAAGTAGCGAGTCAAGACTAAGAAGAAGTTAAAGGCAAAGTCCGCTTGAGAGCCAGAAAGCGGTAATAGAACAAAGCGTGGAATTGAATTTAACCCCTGAGTCGAACCTGGAACTTTCGGCAACACCCGCCTCGTCGATGCTGAACCTAATGCTAATTCTACAAAGAACTCTACAAGGACTTTTAGAAGTTACACTGACAAACAATGATATTTTAAAAGCTCAAAAAATGTACTTAGCTAAGATAGAAGGTGAGCTACAGGGAATTAGATGCCAAATGCCATCTATGGTAAGACCAGTCACAGACCCCGACCCACAGCCTCTGGTAGAGAAACAGGCTGTAACAGCTGACCTACCTAAAGAAATACATGAGGTATATATTTCAAAATGGCCAATGAGAAAAATAATAAGAGGAGAGGCGACCAGATTTGGGCAAATAAATAGAGTGAGGCGAGTAGGAAGGAACCCACAAAAAAAGGGGAGCAACAAGATAGTGAAAAGTCCAAAGGTGGATAAGTCGAGTGGGGGGGAAAGGGTGCAAAAATCAAAGTCACTAAACCCCAAAAGGTGGATAACAATAAAGAAAACCTCAAAGAAGCAAGACACAAGAGCACATTTAAATAGCAACTCATGTACGCAGGAGAAACAAATTAGGAACAAAACTCCAATACAGCCTAAAGAGCCCAGTAGTCAGCCAGGTCATGCCTATGGAGGAAGATTACAACCCTGGATTACTCGGGAGGTAGGAATTAGTAGGACAAACAATCAGATAAATAAGGCTCACATGATACAACATCTGGCATTAAAGGGGGAAAGGAAGGAGGGTGAAGAGAATAAGTGGCTATATCTTGAACCAATACCATTAGGTAAAGGGGGTAAGAAGCTATTTTCTATTTCTATTTAAAATTATTTATACAGCGCACGTACACCAGCGGTTTCATGGCGCTAAACTGACAGAGAACTGGACATAGGGGCGGAAGCTAAGTGGGGACAGGAGAGAGAAGTAGAATATTAGTAAAAATATTTAGCGAAAAGATGTGCCTTGAGCTGTTTCCGGAACAGTAGGTACGAGGTTGAGGCTCTGAGCTCCAAAGGCAGTGAGTTCCAGAAGATCGGAGCAAGGGTCGCAAATTTAGAGCCTCCCCATTTCTTTCTCCGGAACCGTGGGACCGTAAGAAGGGATTGGGTAGAAGACCGCAGTTCCCTAACGGGAGCATAGGGGATAATCTCAGATGAGATGAAAGCCGGAGCCGTGCCCAGTCGTGCTTGAAAGGTGATAGAGGCAAGCTTGAACTGGACACGGGCACAGACAGGAAGCCAGTGTAGGGACTTTAGGAGGGGAGTGGTATGGTGAGATTTAGGAAGTTTGAACACCAGGCGCGCCGCCTGGTTTTGGATCTGCTGCAACCGCTGAAGACTATATGCAGGAATGCCTGCATATAGGGCGTTGCAGTAATCCAGGCGGGACACGACCATGGCGAGGGTAATCAGTTTTAGTGCATCAAATGAAAAAAAATGGGACACCTTGCGTATTGTACGCAATGCCAGAAAGGAAGAGGAAACCACAGAGCTGACCTGGGAGTGAAGGGTGAGTCGGGAGTTGAGCTTAATGCCGAGAGTTTTGACTGAGGTAGAGGGGGCAGGTGGGGGACCAAGGGAAGGGGGCCAGAAGATGGGGGACCAGGGGCTGGATGAACCACCCGTCAACACCAGCTCTGTTGTGTCTGGGTTGAGTTTAAGATGATTGTGGTTCATCCAGTCACGGATGTGAATCATGATGGTTTGAAAATTAAGAGCAGAGTTGGGGGAGGAAGAAAGGTTAAAGACAAGCTGGAGGTCGTCCGCATAATTAAATACGGCGACCTCCATTTGTTGCAGTGAAAAAATAAGAGGGGAAATGTATAGGTTAAATAAAAGGGGGGAAAGGGAGGAGCCTTGGGGGACCCCGCACTGAACGTTGCGGAAGTCCGCAGTGAAGTCACCCAGGCGGACAGCCTGGGTGCGGTCCCTCAGGAAGGAGGATAACCAGACCAACGCCGTGCCCCCGATCCCCGCCGCCCTGACACGGGAAAGCAAGATGGAGTGGTCCACCGTGTCAAAAGCGGCTGAGAGATCGAGGAGGACCAAGGCCTGAAGTTGGTTGGTATCCATACCCTCCCTGAGGTTGTCAAGGACCGAAAGCACTACGTAGAGTGTGCGGGGCGGAACCCGGCCTGGCGGTGGGCAAGGACCCCATTCTTCTCCACGAAAGAACTCAAGGCGGAGGTAACATGGCGCTCAAGAACTTTCGCCAGAAACGGCAGGAGGGAGATGGGGCGAAAATTGGCTGGGACTGTGGGATCGGCGCCCGGTTTTTTCAATATAGGGACAATGACAGCGGATTTGAGTGAGTTAGGTACCGCGCCCTGAGAAAGAGAGCTGTTAAGAGCGTGGAGGGGAGGGTCAGGACAGCTGAGGAAAATGTGAAGGAGAATATGGGCCGGGCAGGGATCTAGTGGGGAACCAGATTTGACGAGTGGGATTATAGCAGTCAGAGATTCTTTAGTTAGAAGTGGAAGGGCAGTGAGGTGTTCCTTGGGGGGAGGGCACTGAGGGTCCAAAAAAGAGGGGGAAGGAAGGGGGATGTAAAGCTTTTATAATGGCGATTTTTTGAATAAAAAAGTTATTGAGGGAGTGACAAAGTTCCTGGGAAGGAGTAGGTTTGAGGGAGGTTCTGTCCGAAAACGCCAAATTATGGACGATCGCAAAGATTTCTTTCGATTTGTTTTTGGCTGCGAGAATTTTGGAGGAAAAATAGATGGTTTTTGCCTCCAAGATGTTTCTTTTGTATAGAGTCAAGATGTTAATGAACTCTAGTCGCAAAGAGGGGCAATAGTTTTTCCTCCAGGCTCGCTCCGCTCGACGAACCGCCAGTTTAGTGGCTTTTAGATCTTGATTGAACCACTGATTGGCATCCTTCTCTCGTTTGGTTGAGACTCGCTTCAGGGGGGCAATAGAGTCACAGCCTGCAGAGAGCCATTGACCAATGGCTGTGACCTGGGAGTGAGTAGGCAAGTTTTCCAGGGAGGAAAGGGAAGTGGTAAGTAGGGAAGCTAGACTATCCGGGTCCACTCGGCCCCATGCACGCACCCAGATGTTTTTTGGGAGTGAGGGCTTGACCTGGGGGTGGATAGAGAGAGAGAAGGAAATCAAATGATGGTCAGACCAGGTGCAGGGCGAAACAGAGGGGGACTCTACTGGGCAGTTTAGAGACCAAATCTGTTCGAGAGTATGACACTTGATGTGGGTGGGAGAGTGAATATGAGAAATGAAATTAAGAGAGTGAAGGGTGTCTGAAAATTCTTTAGAAGATGGACATTCGGCTGGGTCAGAGGGCCAGGAATTAAAATCACCCAAGAGCAAAATGGAAGAATTGTTGACTGTGACAGTGGCTAAAACTTCCAGAAAGTCCGGGAGAAACGATAAAGGGGATTGAGGGGGACGATAGATGAGTATACAGGTAAGAGGGGGCGTGATGGAGGTAGTACGGATGGCTAGATACTCCGTTGTGGCAATATCTGGTAAGGAGAGGGTTTGAAAGGGAAGGTCGGTTCGAGCAATGACCGCCACCCCGCCCCCGGCTCTGCCATTTAAACGATCTGCGCGGATGGCGTAATAAGGCGTTGGAAGAGTAGCCAATAGGACAGGGAGGGAGTCATCGCAGAACCATGTTTCCGTTAAGAAAAGTAAGTCAGGGGCATGGAGATCCAGTAGTACCGAAAGCTCGTGGGCGTGGGCTACTGCAGACCTCGTGTTTAAATAAAGAGCAGTAAGGGCTCTGGGGGTAGCAGGAGTGACACTACCTCTGGGAGGAGGGGAAGGGGGCAGGTTGGGGGGGAGGAGTGGCGGAAGGGGCGGGTGGAGATAGGCCAAGAGACATAATGCGTGAGCGAGTGGAGGCAGGTAATGGCCAAGGGCCCTGGAGGCAACGTAGTAGGGAAGAGGAATAGCTGGTAAGGCGAGCAGAGTGGCATGCCCCTAGCCCCGGCCGGTCGCGGACGAGCGCAGACGAGCTTGCCTTAAGCGCGCCTTCGGCGCGCAATCGTCGCGCCCGCTGCGCTCGTCCGCTGCACTTCCTGCCAAGGCACATGATTTATGATGGGTGGAAGGGGCATTGGAGGGGGCGTGGCCAACCGAGGTGGGCGTGTCTCACGGCGCACCTCGCCCTCCAGAATGGCGACCAGGAAGTAGGGAATCGTTACAGCATAGGATCGCTGATCACGAAGTGCGAGGAAGAGCAAGAAGCTTGGTAAGTTTAAAAACAGAGTATCACAACAATTTTAAAAAAGCTTTTGCGCTCCCGACATCCGCCTCAGGAGTCGCTCGTCAATATCAGTGTCGCGCCTTAGAGCTGCGCGCACTATTTATACCATTGGTGAGGGGGCGTGGCCAACCGAGGTGGGCGTGTCTCGCGGCGCACCTCGCCCTCGAGAATGGCGACCAGGAAGTAGGGAATCGTTACAGCATAGGATCGCTGTTCACGAAGTGCGAGGAAGAGCAAGAAGCTTGGTAAGTTTAAAAACAGAGTATCACAACAATTTTAAAAAAGCTTTTGCGCTCCCGGCTTCCGCCTCAGGAGTCGATCGTCAATATCAATGTCGCACCTGAGAGCTGCGCGCACTATTTATACCATTGGTGAGCGGGCGTGGCCAACCGAGGTGGGCGTGTCTCGCGGCGCACCTCGCCCTCGAGAATGGCGACCAGGAAGTAGGGAATCGTTACAGCATAGGATCGCTGTTCACGAAGTGCGAGGAAGAGCAAGAAGCTTGGTAAGTTTAAAAACAGAGTATCACAACAATTTTAAAAAAGCTTTTGCGCTCCCGGCTTCCGCCTCAGGAGTCGCTCGCCAATATCAGTGTCGCGCCTTAGAGCTGCGCGCACTATTTATACCATTGGTGAGGGGGCGTGGCCAACCGAGGTGGGCGTGTCTCGCGGCGCACCTCGCCCTCGAGAATGGCAACCAGGAAGTAGGGAATCGTTACAGCATAGGATCGCTGTTCACGAAGTGCGAGGAAGAGCAAGAAGCTTGGTAAGTTTAAAAACAGAGTATCACAACAATTTTAAAAAAGCTTTTGCGCTCCCGGCTTACGCCTCAGGAGTCGCTCGTCAATATCAGTATCAGCTAAGGAAGAGGTTGCTGCTAAATAGGTCACAACTCCTGCAAGTGTTTGCCAAGTGCCCACATTTGAAAGGCATAGGATCAAACGACCTAAGACAAATGGGATTTAGGCAAAACATAGAAGGAAAGAATGTGACCAGAGTATTGATGTACTCGGATCGGGTAAAGATTGTGATCAAGAAAGCAGCAAATGAGATACAGAAAGAGGGGATACGGATAATATCTGAAGAAGAAGTGCAAATAGAAGTTGAAGGGAAAGAGGGGCACGGAAAAAACTTCCTAAGGTGCCATGCAGGATTAAGAAAGAGTCAGGTAAGGATAATTGAAATGGAAGAAGACAAAGGATCTCCTTTGGAAAATTTTAAAATAGTAGCAAATGATTCAGACGTGGAAAATTGGTGGGGAAACTGGAGTAAGGATACATGTCATGAAGGCCCCTCAAACGGTGCACAGACATAATATTGAGTCCAAAATATTGATTGGACATAATATCGAGTTGTAAATATAGACTGGACAAAATATCGACAGGACAGAATATAGATAACCAAAATATCGTTTTTAAGGTAAGTGATGTAATATTGACTGTTAAAAATATAGAAAGTTAAAATATCGAAGTATATAATATAGATAGTTAAAAATATCGATTTTTTTATAATATCTAATTTTTTATAGTGTATTTTTATGTTATAATATGTGTGAAAAGTGTGTATTTATGTTATAATTAATTTTAATTAATGAATTTTGTTTTTATAATTATTGCATAATTTATTTCTGTAGCGGGTTGTGGGTTTATAGGGGAATAGGGTGGGAAGTAATTTAATTATAATTAATTAAATATGAAAATGTATTTATTGATAGTAATTTTTAATTAATTGTTAATTAATTTATATTTGTTAATTAATTCAATTTTAATTGGTAATTAATTTTAATTAATTGATTAATTGGTAATTATGTGCATTTTACTAATTTATTTTCTGTAGCGGGGTTTGGGTTTATAGGGGAATTGGGTGGGAAGTAATTAAATTATAATTAATTAAATATGTAAAATTATTTATTGGTATTTATTTAGAATTAATTATTAATTAAGTATGTATGGGTAATTATAAAAAATTTATTTGCCAATTAATTTAATTTAATTGATTCATTGTTAAATATGTTAATTTTAATAATTTATTTTCTGTAGCTGGTTGTGGGTTTATAGGGGAAGAGGGTGGGAAGTAATTTATTAATAATCAATTAAATAATTAAATTTATTTACAGTTATTTAATTGGAAATAATTGTTAAATAATTTTTAATGATTAAATAATTAATTGTTAATTTTTAATTAATTTGTATTAATAGGTGATCAATTGAAATAATTATTGTTAATTAGTAATTTTAATATATTAATTATTATATTATATAACATTTTTTATTATGTTTAATTAATTATTAATAGATATTAATTTTTAAATTTTTAAATATTATATGAAGTATTTACTTTCCCTAATGTTGTATTCTCTGGAGTGGGAAGAGTAATTTTAACCCTTACGCTATCCAAAGCTTTCCCTACTGTTGCACTCTTTGGAGTGGGAATAGTAATTTTAACCCCTACGCTATCCAATGTTTTCCGTACTGTTGCACCCACTGGATTGGGAATAGTAATTTTAACCCCTACGCTATCCAACGCTTTCCCTACTGTTGCACCCACTGGAGTGGGAATAGTAATTTTAACCCCTACGCTATCCAACGCTTTCCCACTGTTGCACTCTTTGGAGTGGGAATAGTAATTTTAACCCCTACGCTATCCAACGCTTTTCCTACTGTTGCACCCACTTGAGTGGGATTAGTAATTTTAACCCCTACGCTATCCAACGCTTTCCCTACTGTTGCACCCACTGGAGTGGGAATAGTAATTTTAACCCCTACGCTATCCAACGCTTTCCCTACTGATGCACCCACTGGATTGGGAATAGTAATTTTAACCCCTACGCTATCCAATGCTTTCCCTACTGTTGCTCTCTTTGGAGTGGGAATAGTAATTTTAACACCTACCCTATCCAACGCTTTCCCTACTGTTGCACCCACTGGAGTTGGAATAGTAATTTTTACCCCTACGCTATCCAATGCTTTCCCTACTGTTGCACTCTTTGGAGTGGGAATAGTAATTTTTACCTTTACGCTATCCAACGCTTTCCCTACTGTTGCACTCTTTGGAGTGGGAATAGTCATTTTTACCCTTACGCTATCCAACGCTTTCCCTACTGTTGCACCCACTGGAGTGGGAATAGTAATTTTTACCCCTACGCTATCCAACGCTTTCCCTACTGTTGCACTCACTGGAGTGGGAATAGTAATTTTAACCCCCACGCTATCCAACGCTTTCCCTACTGTTGCACCCACTGGAGTGGGAATAGTAAATTTTACCTCTACGCTATCCAACGTTTTCCCTACTGTTGCACCCACTGGAGTGGGAAAAGTAATTTTAACCCCTACGCTATCTAACGCTTTCCCTACTGTTGCACTCACTGGAGTGGGAATAGTAATTTTAACCCCCACGCTATCCAACGCTTTCCCTACTGTTGCACCCACTGGAGTGGGAATAGTAAATTTTACCTCTACGCTATCCAACGTTTTCCCTACTGTTGCACCCACTGGAGTGGGAATAGTAATTTTAACCCCTACGCTTTCCAACGCTTTCCCTACGCTTGCACTCTTTGGAGTGGGAATAGTAATTTTTACACTTTTGTTATTGTATGTTAATAAAATTGGCTAATATTTAATTATATTTTGTTACTATATATATATATGTTTTAACAAATATGAATAAAAGATATTTCTTTTAACTTTCATTAATTATTAAATTATTATAAGTTAATGTAAGTATTTTTAAGTATATTTTAGTAATTAATTTTAATATTAATTTAAGTTAATATTGTTTTTAGTAAAGTCGATATTTTTAAAAACTATATTTTAGTAAACGATATTTTTAACTCAATATTTTTGTATTTACCTGTTTGTAGATAGAAACTCGATATTTTGTCTGTCGATATTTTTTCAACGATATTCTTGATGGTCGATATTCTGTCCCTCGATATTATGTCAGTGATCTCCCTCAAACAGATACACTGAGGGGCGTGGGGAGGTAGACTTGTTCGATGACGTCGAATAGGTAAAGGGGACGCTGCATGGCATAAGAATAGCTTACTGGAACATAAATGGCCTAGTAGAAGAATCTAAACAAGAAAACGTAAGGGAATTAGGAAAAAATACCGAGATCATTTGTATCCAGGAAACTTGGCTATGTGGCAAGACCCCGTTATTCGACGGTTTCCGCCAGTTCAGCCGCTTAGCAAAGAAGCAAAGATTTTTCCGCCCAGCAGGGGGAATAATGACACTGTTGTCAATCAAAATAGTGAAAAAGGTGACCAAAATACCTGTAAAATGTAAATGGCTGATTGCATGTAGGGTAACGTTATCTGCCATTGACAAAAAGAACATGATAATGCTTTTAAACGTGTATATGCAATGGAGTACTACAGAGGAATACCCTGTCAAAATGGGGCATTTTAAGGAAGATATGGACATAATTTGTGAAAAGTATGGAACAGATCTGATTATGTTAATGGGTGATTTCAACCATAAATTACACCCTTAGAAAGTAGATTGCTGGTTTCCTGAATTGCTGGAGGCTTATGCTATAATACAAGCAACTTTCCCAGACTGTGTAGCTACTTTCAAAGACATTCAGCTGGGAAATTTTCTGGGGACTTAAAGCCTTTATTGCCTAAACGGAAGATCAACCTTAGACTGCCCAGCAAAGAAAACGTTTAAATTAGGTTCACAAAATTGCCCAATTGTTTATGTTTTTACGACACATTGGAGCTTCCAGTTAATTAAAGGGTTTAGGATTTCTAACAGAGAAGGGAGCGATCATAACCTTTAAGAACTGGATCTCCTAGATGTACATTTCATCCCCGTACCAAAGTCATCGACAACAGGTGGGATACCCCAGACTGATCACAACTAGGTTAACAGAAGAATCTGTAGCCCGGCTAGTAAAATTGCAACAGAATTTAGAACTGGGCACAGTAAGTGATCAGTGGCTAGATTGGTACGTCTGTAAAATTGAAGAAGTGGTCCAAACCCGCAGCGATGGACTGAGGAAAGATAAAATAAATGATAAAATGAAGCAAAGAAATCTTGAGAGACAAAGAAGGTGGTTCACAAATGAATGTTTGGAAAAGCAGAGAGAATTGAGGAGAATAGCACGTAGCCTAAGCACAAAGTATGATCAGGGTAGGGGCAATTTTCTCACGAAACTAAAAAGAGAATATAATATGATAATAAGGAGGGCAAAAAGAGAGTATAAAGAAGACTGTTGGTCAAAGCTGTTTGAGGCAATAGAAACAAAGAACATACGCCAGTTCTGGAAACTAGTTTGTTCAGCAGCGGACCTCCCAGCAGCCACAATGAACTGTGTGGTAGAAGAAGCATTTGTTGGACTTATATAGCCCAGGGAGAGATCCAGAAGAGGTTTCACAACCGGATTGGAACGGTCTGGTAGCAGATTTAAAACACGACTTCTCGGTCTCAGAAGTGAAAAACACGATAAATGCCTGAATTTTACTAGAGCAGCTGTTCCAGACAACCTCCCTGCGCTGATAATTAAAACCCAGATCGACTGGTGGTCAGAATTCTTTGCTAAGATGTTTCGAGTTATTCTAGGTACTAGGAGGTTCCCTAAAAATTGGAAGGGGGCAATAATAAGGCCCATACACAATAAATGCAATATGCAAACCCCAAAAAACTACAGATTAATTAATTTGATAGATTTTGGGGAGAAGATCTTCGCAAAAATAGTCTTAGGTAAACTAAAAAATTGGGCAGACCAGAACTCAGTTGTACCGGTAGAACAGGGGGGATTCAAAGAAGGTCATTCCACTGTAGGCCATTGTTTCGCCCTCTGGGCACTTGCCCAGAAATTCATAGACCAAAATGGGAAAATGTATTGCTGCTTCGTTGATTTCCGGTCAGCCTTTGATTTAGTGTACCGTAAGTGCTTATGGGAGTGCCTGATAAAGTATTATATACCTTAAGGCCTGATGGCCATTCTAAAGGAACTACATAGAGGGAACTGGGCCCAAGTAATTAAGGACACACAAGGGGCATTGACACAGAAAATAGCCATAGGAAATGGGCTAAGACAGGGTTGCGATCTGGCCCACCTCCTCTATTCAATTTTTCTAGCAGATCTACCAGCAGCACTGGAAGCAGAAAGAAGCGCAAGCCCCAGAATGAGCGGCAGGAAAGTTGCAAGCTTTTTATATGCTAATGACCTAGTGATAATTGATCAAACAGAACTTGGGCTCCAAAAGAAATTAAATGTTTTTAGAGATTACTGTG
Source organism: Lissotriton vulgaris (assembly GCF_964263255.1). Classification (NCBI taxonomy): domain Eukaryota; kingdom Metazoa; phylum Chordata; class Amphibia; order Caudata; family Salamandridae; genus Lissotriton; species Lissotriton vulgaris. The sequence continues at coordinate 430,668,214 of NC_141699.1, read as the reverse complement.
AGGCAAAACTGTTAATTGTAAATATTGATAAAACAAAGATTTTATGTTTTGGTAAGAGAGCCAAAAATTTCAGCTGGTATTTAGGTCAAACAAAACTAGAAATCGTAAAAGAATATAAAGATCTGGGACTATGGTTTGACAGCTCCCTAAAATGGTACCCACCTAGAAGCCCAAAAAGCAAAAGCTTTTTCTTCCATCTATGGGCTGAAAAAAATTAATAAGGACTTTGGAGACATGTTGCATAAATCAATGTTAAAAGCTTATGAAGCTATGATCCTGCCCTAAATACTGTATAGGGCAGAGTTCCTCCAGATACGTGGTAAAGGAGAATGGGATTGGGAGGAAGATAAGGCCCTAAAAATGCTATTGTCCCTACCAAGCTCTGCAATGATACAGGCAATTAGAATGGAGACAGGAACAATAGCATGGAACAGCCAGGTCCAAATGTCCTAGGTAAGATTCTGGAAATGTCAAAATCCAGGGGGAGGGCAGAAAGTCAGAATTCCCAGCAAAGAATTTTAGTGGGGAGCTGGGGGTGAAGTCTTATGTCCGTGAGACTTCAGCAGGAGGCAAGCACAGTTCAAGCCCTTGGAGAATATTCTGTAGAAGAAAGTCCTTACAAAGTTCCTTCTCCTTTACCTAGGCAATGAAGCAACCACTGCAGGCCAACCCAGCAAACAGCATATTGGCAGAGGGGCAGTACAACTCCTGCAGCTTCCTTGGTTCTTCTCCTTGGCAGAAAGGTTTCTTGTCCAGAATTGATCAAATTTCTCGGGATCAGGGTTCTAATATTTATACCCCAAAATCTTTTGTTCTCTGAAGGCGGGGCGGCCTCTGCCTAGTCCAAACCAGTTTCTGAGCACTTTGTTTACATGACTCTCTTCTTCCTTGCACTGTGCAGGGCAGAGATATCAGACCCCTCACAGGAAGTGGAGCCAGCACAGGGAAGGGAAAATACTGCTCTGGAGTACTCTGTTGACATGATTCCTCCTCTCCTTTCACAATGCAGGGCAGAGACATCAGATAAGCCACAGGAGTTGGAGCAGCCTTGTGTAGGGAAGGCCCAGCCCTATTCAGGTCCCAGGTGCAACTCCTCCCTCCCATCTAGATGCAGATCTCTCTATTCACCACTGGGCTTCCCCCAGCCTGTCTCCTGGAATCTCCCAGCCCTGTCACTCACAAACCCAGACAAGAAATACACAACCCAGCAGAGGCAGGCCTGGATAGTTAGGCAAGAAAATACCTACTTTCTAAAAGTGGTATTTTCAAACACAGAATATTAAAACCAACTTTACTAAAAGATGAATTTTATTATTCTGAGTTCAGGCATACTAAATTTGAATTTCTACCATGTTCCCTGAGTCAGTTAGGATTATAAGAATGTAATGATCGAACTGCTAATTCTGGCCTATGGAGAACAGGTAGCCTTCAATAGTGAAAAATGTAAATGGCTGTAATTCCCTATTAGAACATGCTACACAAATCAGAGCATGTCCTACCTTATACTTACAATGCACCCAGCCTTTGGGCCTACCAAAGGGGTGTCTAATATGAAGCAAAGGGAAGGTTAATGGACTGGCAAGTGGATGCACTTGGCCAAGTCGACATGGCAGTGGTAGACTGCACACAGGCCTTGCAATGGCAGGCCTGAGACACACTTTACAAGCTGCTTCGGTGGGTGGCACAACCAGTACTGCAAGCCCACTAGCAGCATTTGATTTACAAGCTACTAGGGGCTGACAGATAAATCAAACAACCCAATCATGGAATAACCAATTAGTACATACATTTAACATAGGGAGCACTTGCACTGTGGCACTGATTAGCAGTGGCACAGTGCCCAAAGCTTAAAACCAGCAAAAACATATCAAAACAGAGGAGGCAATCCGTCAAAATGGAAGGGAGACTTACGCCTATATATATATATATATATATATATATATATATATATATATATAAAGCGCTCCAAACTCCGAAACAATTTCCGAAGGAGACGACACAGCGTGGTGATGGAACTTTCTTTATTTCTCAAAGTCGCTTATATACACACATATACTAGCAGCCCGTCCCGATGTTGTCCAGGTATGAATTGCTGCCGGCCAATAGTATATTGTTTTGTAGGATTTCGTTTTGATAGCATTTCTTATCTGTATCAGACCTGCGAAACGCTCCGATTCACAGTGCACTGCTGATGCACTTAAGAGTGCGTGTTCAGTAGTGTGTGAACTCGAGTTTCCCTACTTTATTTTTCCTTGCAATATTATATAGTGCGAACTCGACAACATGGCATGAGCACAATTTACATTACAGAAGAACACATTCATTTGTGGTAGGCACGGGGAAACAAAGCGATTTGCCTGGAATCACAGGATGTTGAGCTGATGCCGAGATTCAAACGTAGCTCCCATGCTCTAAAGTTCGCAATTCTAGAACTTGTGGCGGGAGGTGTGTCTAAAAGTGTATGTCGGTGCTGGCCATCAATGAGAGAGACCTGTGCATTTTTCAAATGGGTGGTGAAAAAATATGAGTATGCTGCTGGAGATGTATTTTAGGGTTCAGGGGTAGGTTTGGGTTTTGGGGTACAGGGGTACTTTTACGGTTCAGGGGTAGGTTTGGGTTTTGGGGTACAGGGGAATTTTAAGGGTTCAGGGGTAGGTTTGGGTTTTGGGGTACAAGGGTATTTTAAGGGTTCAGGGCCAGGTTTGGGTTTTGGGGTACAGGGGTATTTTAGGGTTCAGGGGTAGGTTTGGGTTTTGGGGTACAGTGGTATTTTTAGGGTTCAGGGCTAGGTTTGGGTTTTGGGGTACAGGGGTATTTATAGGGTTCAGGGCTAGGTTTTGGTTTTGTGGTACAGGGGTATTTTTAGGGTTTAGGGATAGGTTTGGGTTTTGGGCTACAGGGTATATTTATAGGGTTAAGATGGGTTAGTGTTTAAGGGCTTTGGGGTATTTTAAGGAGTAAGGGTGAGTTATGATTATGGGGTGCAGGGGTATTTAAAGGGAGCAGGGTGGGATTAGCACACGATATGAGACATGGCATGAAGGGTGGAACGTAACACACGCCCCCAGCGTTTGTCACGCCCCCAGCACAAGCCCACAGCACAACGCAGACACGCCCACAAGGGACTACTTTGCTGGCACGGTTCTTTTACCTTTTAAATATATATGGTGGGAGTCTGCATAGCCTATGTCCTCCTGCTGCAACTGCCCTTTCCAATGCTGTATTGGGTGTTGTGATTGGTGCTGTGGTTCCTGAGATTACCCGCCTCAAAGGTTTGGGCTCCCTCTTTATAATATTAGTATGGATATATATATATAGACTTGACGATTATAAATCTTTCCGACAGAACACTGTCCCCCATAGAAGCGAGTGTGCTAAAATTAGGTTTGACATTTTGCCCCACGAGCTGCTAAGAATACACGCAAACACCAATCGACTTATTTCTTTTCATTCGAAAACTCAAATTGTGGAAATTCTTTAAACAAAAAGCAATAAAGAACCAAAAATCAAAGGCCACCTTTCAAGGACGATCTAATAGACAAGAGCCGTTGGAACTGATGGATATCAACATCAGGGTATTGGAACTTTTGGCTACATTAGAGGAACTACGAGAAGAAAGTAGTACCCAACAGTTTCCCCTGATGAGCGACACTACCAGAGCCGAATCTATTGAATCTCACAAATTGGAGAAAGAAGTACTTTCAAATCGCCATCCCGGTTCTGCCCCCAGAGCCCCACGGACGCCATTGACATTTTTTTCAAAACAGTGACCTGTGAGTTACAAAGGCTATCACGGGAAGAACAGAATTGTAGAAATAAAACAGAGTGGAATATATCCTTTAATCAAAGGCAAGCCATCCAAAGTCTTGAGAATGACGACTCCATCATAATTAAACCGCCCGATAAAGGCGGTAACGTCGTGATCCAGAGCCGCAAGAATTACTGTAAAGAGGCAACACGTCAATTCCATGATCAGGACAATTACCTACCAACCACAGAAGAAGAATATCTACATAGCATACGTGAATACCACACCTTGAAAGACCACTGGTATGGTAAAGGGATTCTATCCAGAGAGGAATATCTATTCTTGCAAAACAAGGAAACCAAAATGCCCAGCTTCTACCACCTACCTAAGGTCCACAAGGATTCCATTAGACCACCAAGAAGACGGATTGTATCGTCCATTGGAGGACTAACAGAGAACATGTCCAAATTCATTGATTTGTCTCTAGCGCCATGGGTAACCCAGTTAAGCTCTTATACTAGAGACACTAAGGACTTCCTCTAACAAATACAGGGCGTTACATGGGAGAGTGACTTCATCATGATAAATCTCGATATTTCGAGCCTATACACCACCATAAGGCATTCGGATGGTGTGAAAGCAGTGGAAAACTTTCTTAACATCAGATCAGCCAGATACCTGGAACACAGCAGAATGATTATTGCATTTATTTCATTTTGTTTAAATAACAACATTTTTGTGTTCGATGACCAACGATTTAGGCAGATCAGAGGGACGGCGATGGGCACCTGCTTCGCCCCCAGCTACGCAAATTTATTTGTGGGCTGGTGGGAGAAGCAGGTGGCCTGGGCCAATGACAAGGCAGAGTGGGTGGACAGGGTGATATGCTGGAGGAGATACATTGATGATCTCTTTATTATCTGGAAGGGATCGGAATCTTCAGCTAAGAACTATATTGCAAATCTGAATGACAACAATCTTAATTTAACCTTCACCTATGAAATGAGTAGCAAGGAGGTGAGTTTCCTTGACTTGAAAGTTTTCGTGGACTCAGGGGAAATTCAAACTGCCCTGTATAGGAAGAGTACGGCTGGTAATTCTGTCCTCCATGGACGTAGTAGCCACCCCCAAACCCTTGTTAATAGTATCACCTACGGGAAGCTATTAAGAATCAAAAGGAACAGTTCAGTGATGAAGGATTTTGAGGAAGCGGCAGAAAGAAGCATAAATCGCTTTAAATCACGCAGCTATCCTCTTAAGGTACTCCAACAAGCTAAAAGCAAGGTAGATATAACAGACAGACAGATGCTACTAAATGAGAAGAATGGTGGAACAGAAAAAGAAGGAACAGGCATTATAAGATTGATCACCAATTATTCGGTGGCAGCGAATAAAGTGAGGGCAATAATGCAAAAGAACTGGAACATTCTTAAATCAGACTCAGTAATAGGCAGGGAGCTTTCGGATCATCCCACTATTACCTTTAGAAAAACCAAAATCCTTGAAAGACAAACTAGTGCAAAGCCATTTGGCCAAGGAGAAATCGAGAAAGGGACTGCATACCATGCATGGGTTGTATCCTTGCGGCAAATGCAAGGCCTGCAGTTCCAGTTAGAGAGTTCTTTCCTACCAGGCACCAGAAAGAGTCTCTAGGACAAAGATCACCAAATTCATGACCAGTTCCACGACCTGGGTAGTATACTGCCTGGCATGCCCTTGCGGCTATCGTTATGTGGGCAGTACAGGGAACGTGGTTAAAAACGAGTGTTGGAACATCAATGGGCCATCATGAATAGAGATGAAAACTATCCTGTGGCCCGGCACTATGCTAACCATCATAACAGTGATAGAAACCTGCTATCCTTCTTCTGTCTGGACTGCATCCCAATTGATATCAGGGGGGAGACTATAAGAAAAGGCTAAGACGTCTGGAATCCCGATATATAATTGAACTAGAGACAAAATCACCTAAAGGCCTCAATGCGGGGGAAGAATTGATATCTCACTTATAAACCCACTCCAGATTATTCTTAACATTGAGCAGCTATAGTGTCAGGGAAACCATCCATGAGCAAATGTGAAAATTGTACCAATTGAACTTAAGAGCACTGTAAGATCAGGGAAGGGATCCTTTACTAAACTCCGAGTTAATAGTAAGGTGAGAAAAGTGACTTATGTAAACCTATTGGTGTTTGAATTTATCTCTACCAAAGCCCATCTAGGGCTTGATTGACTTGGGGTGTAACAGTACAAATTGGAGCCCACAATCCCCAATGTGAATGAGGTCGATAACAGTAATTATGTGCATATGAACTTGGAGTGCAAATGAAAATGTAAAATGTGTTTTAAAAATGATGAATTTCTTTCGAGGATATTTATGAAATTTGGTTAACAATTGCCCATTCGGGGAGGAGCCAAGCTCACGACCGTGATGGCCGCACTGTAGCTCGGCTCCGCCAGCCTTCCTGCCCAACACACATATCCTGCCTAACATCCTGCCTCGTGACGACACACTCGGGCGAAAATGGAAAGGTGAAGCGATGCTTGTACTCACCGTTTGACCCGGGGGCTCCTGCAAGCTGCGGATCTGAAGCTGAGCTCCTGCTTGATCCGGAGCCTTCTTGGCGCGGAGACCGGGGACTTGCCTGAGTGGGTCGGCCAGAGTGGCGGCGTTGGCGGCGGCCCCTGGTGGAGGAGAGGGGTCGGCCGGGAGAGGCCGTTGTGCGGTTATGCCAGTGGAGACTGACCAGGCCCGGTCCAGCGGCCGGGGAGCCCCGAGGTAGGGCGTGGCACGCCGTGGATGGGGAAGACCGTGCAGGAGGATACCCCCTTTGTTGCCTGGTCCGGCCATCTTGAAGCCCTGCGCCCGGAGGTGGCGTGTGGCGCCCACGGGGTGGTTGCACCGGCGGGCCCCCCTTTTTGGTGGCTCTTCTTTCTGCACCCAGGTTGCCATTTCTGGGGCTCGGGTGAACTCCAGCGGTGGCCTTGTTTGAGAGCCCGCTCTAAAGGTTGAGGAGTGTGGAGACGCGGCTGGACCCGCAAGATGGCGACCGACGCCCTGGGTCACGGATTTACTAAGGACAGCGGACTTGTGTTGCTGAAGTGCACGGGGGCCTGGTCCTGTGAGCGTGAGCCCACGCTTGGCGATGTCCTTGACGCTCTGCGATCTTTACATGCGGCCATGGCCCCCGTCGCCCCTGTGCAGGATAGACGATCTGCCGCCATTTTTGTTGGGCCGTCCCTCATGAACGCGGCTCAACTTCGAGTGAGCGTTGCTTCATCCCCTTCAGCTGCTGCGGGGAGTGCTGCCACCGTACATCGACAGGACTGTATGCCTGCAGCCCCGAATTTCCAGGTAGCTTTGACTGCGGCGAGCGTGGGTGCGGGCCCCACGCCGGGGCCTGTTCCTGCTCGAATGTTCGGGGTGAGATGTGGACTGCCGATTCGATCTGCCTTGGTGAGGTCCTGTTGTTGCCTTGCGGGGGATAACTCACTTTCCTGTGCGGCGAGACTGCTTCAATACTGGTTGCTGCTCCAGTTGTCTCTAATGTATAGTGACTGCCGTGAAAAGTTCTTGCTTTGTTGCTGGTTACGGGGATCCTCTGGCTTACACCCTTGTTCCGTTTTGCTCCGATCGAGTGGCTTCTCCACCTTGAAATGCTTACTGCCCACTACTCTGTCTCGTATGGTGGCAATGACTAGGAAAGGACAGGGGTGAGCCGGACTGAACCCAGAGGACAACTGGTTAACGGATGGAGATGAGGAATTCCCCCAATTACGATAATATTGACGATCCCTTTGAGGGTTTACGATACCTGAAACTTTGTCGATCTCGTTTAGATGTTGCATAAATGTGTGGGATGGCGGGAGGCAGGGGCCTACCGACTCGATTGATGGTCTCCTCCCCCCCTGGTTCCTTTCCCTTTTTGCCTCTTTTGTTCCTTTCCTTCTCTCTGACTTTTTCTATATTTCGGGTTCCTAATTAGGACAACAGGCACGCTGCTGGGGGGGGGTAGGCCGTAGCCTTCTGCAGGGGTGCAGGGTGGGGTGGGCGGGTCGGGGCCTCTTATCTGTTCCTTTCCCCTTAGTTCTATGGCTCTTTTGTATCCCTTTATCGGGGCGCCGTGTCTGTTCGTATCTCCCATGGTCTGCTTGCAGGTGGGGACGGGGGGCGAGTTGTTCTTCTTTCTACGGTATTGATTGCATACACATTCTGACTTGCACGCCCTAACCCAGATAGTGGGATTCTCAGCCACATTGCGTGCCTTTCTCGCTGTGGGGAGCGAACAGCGGCGCAGCGTTCTTTCTTTTCTTCATTATAATATTCCCCCCCTTTCCCCCCCCCTTTTTTTCCTTATTATTTGGGTTAGTATAGAGGATGATTGTAACCACTGTTGCTGTTCTGGTTCCTCCGTTATGCATCAGTATGATAATTAGGTGGTTGGTGGGCAAGCGACGGGCCACGGGGATCACTGATTTGTATTATGGCGTCTATATCCTAATTGATGTGAACTGTTGCTGAAAACCGTCTTTATTGATGCCTTTATATCCTGATGCTTAGTTCATAGCCTGCTAGGGGAACTCAGATGATTAAAAGCTGCAATTGCTCTGCTATACTCCCTATTATAAAAATTAACCTTCTTTGATCCTGTTTTCGGCGGTCGTGCTTAGCTTTCCTCAGACTGAACTACTTGCTTGCACAATGCTGGGCGCTACCGGGACACCTACTTCTTCTTTTATGTGAATTTCATAATGTGTCGTGGCCGGCCTGATTGGTTGTAGGCCCGTATTTGTATGCCTTTTTCTTCACAATAAAGGTTTTAAAAAAATATATATATACAATTGCCCATCCAGGGCTGTATTATGTGACCCAAATTTTAGAATAATGACAATAACCTTGATTGCTTATGCTGGGGAATATTCATACTGTACATTGATTTTATTAATTCTTTTTGTTATGGTTTAGCCGTTACAAGATGGCGCTTATGGTTTGGACTATTAGTCCGTCATTTATGTTTTTGTAAATGCCTTTATCAACTTCCGCCTCAGTGATGTCATGAGTGATGTCACTGACCATGTCATGAGTGATGTAATATGTGACGTCATCAGCAGTGCATTGCACACGCAAGTTATAGTGAGTCCAACTAACTATAACGTGGGATTTTCAATGGTTTTATGCGAGTAAAATTTCCACCTAACTATAACTGGTGTGAAACCTATGTTTTTTTCAGTGAATATATATATATATATATATATATATATATATATATATGTATAATTGAATGCTGTCAAATTTTATTTGGGGAAACGTAGCATTGCTTACAGTCATCATACTACCATGCTGCTTGGAATGTTAGAATTATGTTTGAAGAACAACTACTTTTTGTTTAACAAAGAGATCTACCAGAAGTTGAGAGGGGTGGTTATGAGGGCATGCTTCTCCCCTACCTATGCATGTTCACATGTAGGGTGGTGGGAGGAGGATGTCCTCATGGGCACCCTCGCCAGCTCTTTCCCTAACTAAATTGCACACTTTTGGCGCTTCATTGATGATATCTGCATGATATGGAATGGTTTGGTAGAATCAGCCACAGAGTTTATGAATAAAATCAATGAGAAACGACTCAATTTACAATTCACCTCACAAATCAGCACTCAAAAGATCCAATTCCTCGATGTAGAAATCTACGTCTCTGAGGGTATACTGCAGACCCGACTCCATAGAAAAGTAACAGCGGGTAATGCGATACTGCATGCTAGCAGTTCTCATCCCAATCACCTCAATAGAAGTATCCCTTATGGGGAATTTCGGGGGATGCGCAGGATCTGTAGTTCCGAGATAGATTTGGAGAAGTGTCAAAATGATGCATTCACAAGATTCTGTAGCCGTGGCTATCAGCCCTCTTTGTTACAAGAAGCTAGAAATAGGGCTAATGAGTTTAACAGAGAGAACTATCTTGCCTCAATTTCTACCAAGTCCATCCAGACAGCCAGTAGTATTGAGGAAGGGGATCCCAGTAAGAACATCAGTTTGATAACTACCTTTAATGGTGATGAGAGGAAGGTGAGAGGGATACTGAAAAAACATTGGCCATTTCTTAAAACCAACATCAGTTTAGCATCTCTGATACCAGATGAACCCTCTATTGTTTTCAAAAGAGCCCCCTCGATGAGGGATGCCTTGGTTAGATCTAGCCCAGAGGTAATCTCTAAAACAAACTGGTTGTCAGATAAATGCGGTTTTTTCAAGTGCATCTCTTGCAGAGCATGCAAGTTTGGTATTAATACCAGTGAATTCCATTCTGCATCTGATTCTAAACCCATTAAGATCAGGAATCATTTCACCTGCCATACTGATTTTGCGGTTTACGTGCTCCAATGTACTTGCGGACTCAAGTACATTGGAAGCACCAAATTGCCGGCTTTCAACCATATCCTACAGCATCTTAGAGCCATAGTTAATTCTGATGCAAATTACCCTGTAGCACGCCACTTCGAATTGGTCCACAATAAGAACTTAAATGACCTTAAATATTTCATCATTGACGCTGTACCCAAGAACATCAGGGGAGGCAATAGGGAGAAAACCCTTAGACAACTGGAAAGCAAATACATTCTACTTTTAGACACCAGGATTCTGAATGGGATGAATACAGGGGAGGATTTACACTGTTTTTTATGAGTTTTTCTTATCATCAGTGTGCTGTGAATCTCCTGTTCTGATATTCTTAGAGACAATATTTGTTTCTCCCTTAATCTTTTACGTATGTCATCATATGATTATCCTGTTGTTCACCTTGTTCTACTCCATGTATTAGTATAGACCTTTGATGTACAGTTGTCTGGAGTATGCTTTGCCCCTGTTCTTTTAATAGTTCACCATGCATGGTCTCGTCATTCCATTCACCCTATTGTCAGCCAACTTGATAAATGGACTTAGTTGTGCCACTGAATAACAGTTTCTAATCCTGACATGAAGAACTAATGTAATTAAGGCACTATGCCATAATGTCTCTTTTGTGTTGTGCCACTTCGCTCATGCCATGTATTGGGTTTTAGAACAATTGGTTTCCACGTCATGTAACCCTCTTAATTAAGGGTTTTAACGTGCCGTCCGAATTGCTTTTTTAAATGTTTGAATCCTAATCTTTGTTTAGGATTTGCACTGGTTGTATTTTGCATGATTTGCACTGTATTAAGGTTTTGTACTTGCACTTTTATTCAGATTGAGCCATCGATCAATTTTCGTATAAGCACTTTATCATAAGACTGTTTACAATATAGTTTACACAAGTTGTAAATATTGCCTCCGATGTACCATTCATGGTAGGATAACTATATGATGTGTATATAAATGAATCATGTATTTTAATAAGATCAAATTAATTTATTTATTTATCATTGTTTTCTCTGAGAGCAATTGAAAGTATGTCTGTTATGTTGACTACTGCTGACGTTGCGTCAATCTGCATCTGCACTGTATTTAAGCACTAGCATTGGTTCCTTTGGTCATGTGATCAAGGCTACCATGTTGTAGCCGAAACGCGTCATGCTGGTGACAAGGGAGCAATAAACTACCTCTGAAAGGATTCTGAAGTGTTGTTGTGGTCTGTACCTGCGTTGTGGGATCGGCGTCCAGAGCCGATCAGTAGGTGTGGTGAACGGATATATATATATATATATATATATATATATATATATATATATATATATATATATATATATATATATATATATATATATATATATATATATATATATATATATATATATATATATATATATATATATATATATATATATGGTCATTGGCAACTTTTTGAGAGACCCACACATCTGGGACCTTTGGCAAGGGAAACAAAACAGTCAAAAATTTGGACTTCAAAAGCCGATAAATGTCTCACTACTTTTATAAGGCACTTGGGTTCCAGACAATCAATTTAGGTGGATGATAAATGATTGTCCTTCTTGCACTACTGCTACCCTCTTCAGTCAGCTTGTCTGACAAGCAATTTTCTGTGATGTACAGTCCATCACACCTGTATCCTCAGTGGTGATGGTAATCCAACAGCTGTCATAGCAGAAATCTAGACATGCTCCCAGCCCAATGAGAAACACAAAATCAGAGATCCTGGCCATAAAACACAGCAATCTTTCAACTACATTGGTGTGTAGTTCTTACTTTATCAGTGAGAAAATTCCCATACAGTCAAGTGGGCAATGTTCACAACAGTATTTATTCCAAGTGCTGACGTGCCATCGGTAGTACATAGTTAAAACTTTGGTCTGAGGGTAAGGGAATTTCACTAGACAATAGCTGTATGTCCCATGTTTTACCAGAGCATAAGCTGGCTTCAACCAGTTCAGGTGTAGATGTGAATTGGACCAAGTCAGTTCAGTTTAAATATTTGTGACCCAGATGAGGCAGGGAGACGGTCGAGAGCAAGAATCATTCTGAGAGAGGAAACTAAAGGCAAATGCAAAGGGAGGAATCCCTCACCTCAAAACGAGGATACTACAATTCAGTACAGCAAAACAGTAAAACTCTGTGGGAAAGGAAGGAATGTGTCAGCACCGATTCTTAGACTAAACAATGGCTTGGTCACCCTTAACCAAGGCCAGTACCATTCTGTCTTGCATAAAGACACAAAGGGAGACCTAAATATTTGCCCTGCTCCACCCAGCTGGGTATGAACACAGGCTCCAGACCCATTCTGTGTCATACACACCGTGCACATATGTCCTTCACAAAAATGTAGACAAAATATATTTAACCAGAGGCGGCCACTGGATATCTCTCTAAAAAGAAGGCAGGTAAATCACTGCCCCTCTGACCACATATTACTACATATCATGCTGACACCATCATCAGTCTTACAAACCCCACATAGAAGGCCTGTTTTCATAACCTCATGACCTCAAAGCATTACTTAACGTTTTCTCTGTCTCATCACATTGCTTTCTACTACAAATCCTGTCAAGCAGGACTATTATGGTATAAGGACTGGCAACGTGGGCCTGCTAATGGGAGGTGTAGTGAGTAAAAGAGTGCACAAAGAAGAGGCCCTGTGGTGTTCTGTATCTATGATGTGATGTAAAGATCTTGAATGTAAGGTGGTTGCTAATGTGGAATGTGTTGGGAGTAGATTCTATGTCAGTTGCTCCTGTCCCTTGATGTGGATGGGGTCCCTGCAGATGCTGTCTTTATAAAGATTAACTCCACTTGGACTCTTGTGGGGCCTCATCTATCGACTTCACATTTGGCGACAAGTGACATGCTTCACATCTTGCCATCTGATTTTGGGTTTTGGATTTTGGATTTTCACATGGATTTCATTGGTGGAGACCTCAACATTACATTTGGTGTTTATATCAGATTCAGTCAGGAGCACTGTGTACGAAGAAGGAATTGTACCCGTTCTTGCATTCATCACCAATCCCCTTTTCATTTCATTTTGGGATTTAGTGGTACTGGCAACTTGAGCACCCAGAGTGCTTTGAGAAAGCTCAAGAAGTTCCCAACTGTCACCTAGTGATCGCGCACATCAGCTGGATTTCATGTGCGATAAGCTGCCTTATTACAGCAAGGGCTAGTGGCCTGGTGAGCGACTGCCTCGTTGATTGCCCAGCAACCTGATGCAAACGGCCATCCCACCTTGAGGAAGCGCTAATGGCCTGGTCTGTGGTGGTGTGCAACTGCATTCCCTGTTGCCTGGCAACCAGAGCTTTGTTCATGGAAAAAGTACCGATAACCTACTGGGTGTCTGCGTTCCCCATTGCCTGGCAACCCATGCTGCGCTGTCACCCTGGGTGCCAGCTTGATGGGATTTTACATTTTGGTGCAAGCTGCGTTCATGGGCCATCCTTGCCCTTCCTTGCCATTTCCTGTGATGGAGCCTCAGATTTCTGTGTGGTTATGTTGTGAACCATTTTAGGACACTATTTTAAGTTCCCCGATTCATTCCTTTATAAAGGTATAAATCACTATGTCCTTATATAGGCATAAGAATCATAACCATATTTAGTCATAGCTCCTGCAGCCCAAATACGGAAGGGCTACTTCCACTAGTTCCGAAAATCTACAACTCTAAAATCTAGAACTCATGGAGTTTTCAAAGAACTGAGAGTCTTTAATGACGTTATTATGTCCACCTTTACGTCAAACTCGGCTACTTCAAGGTATACATATGTACACACTTGCCTTAGCAAACACGTGGTGGTTTGGAGCAGTTCGACTATCTACTTGCCCGACGCATCCTGCAACAGCAAGTGCCGAAGGAAGCCGACCCTCCAACAGACGCACTGAGAGAGATGCTGTCTTTTCTCCTGCCGAGAAATCCAGCTCCAGTGTTTCCAAGCTACCCTTGCGGGTTGCTGGGAAATCGATTCCTGAGCCTGACCTTCTTCATTCCAAACTAAGGTACGGAGCTGATTAGACCCTAAGAGAAATCTTGGACAGATTCTTGGCAAAATAATACTACATTTATGCTACACCTCACTTACTTCTTCCCATGTACTAAGCTTAGGTTAGGTACATCGGGGTAGGCGTATTTTAGAAGCACCAGTTGAGTACTTTTAGCCTCGGTTATTTATGAATGTATTTATCTATGAATTAGGAACCATACAATGCTCTTACAGTATTATTTTATTCTACTCTTTATACTGTATGCATTATATTTTACAACCAGTTTTACGATTGTAGCAGTGAAATATCTATCTATTGTTTCCACGACTCTGATGATCAGTTTTATCTTGTGGAAAAAATGTTGTCATGTTTATGCGGTTGTTAGAAACTAATCCCTTCTTGTGAATTTGAGAAAGTTTCTAGTGACCTCTGAGCTAGCTGGCACTCACAATTAATTCTAATATATTTGATAGAGACCTAGTAGACCTCAGTCCTACGTCTAACCTATGGGATATTTTATTCCAATGCGCAGAGCCTATTGGGAATATAGGAACTACACTACAGTTAGAGCTGTTCTGTGTATCGAAGCATGTCAGTGGTGGTACGCTCACCATTGGGCTCCTGGAATCTTGTGGTGATTCACTCACCTCTTATCTGCTGAGCGTGTCAATGGTGATACGCTGACCTGTGGCCCTTGAAGTTTTGCAGTGACATGCTCACTTTCAATCTAAGAGCATGCTGGAGGAGTGCTTCAGCTTGAACTTTTGTAAGAACAGTTGTCGCTTTGGCCTATTAGCACATGGTGATATGCAAACCTCCTTGCTGTCTTCATTTTGGGAGTTACACTTAGTAAGAGCTTGGCAATAGCTCGCTGGAGAGACATACATTGGGGTGCTATTGGCATGGCACAGTGTCTCTTATGATATGACAGTGTCAATATTCTTTGGGCTTATTTCTTTAGATTCTATCATTATAGCAACTTCTCCTGACATGTATTTCAGTGTGTGGTACTGTGGTTATAGTTCATTGACATTCAGAATTTCATGGCGCCTCCCTTTTTTCTTCCATCCCCAGGCGAACCTTCAATATCTTGGCATAAATGGAAAAAGGTGTTCCGCCATTATACTTGTGTGTGTGGGACTTCTCTCAGAGCTGAGAGGGAGTCATCTTTATTAATGTATTTCCTGGGGCCAGAGGGGACAGATGTTTTTGAGCATGTTTGATTGAGTATGAGATTTGTCTCAAAAGGTTAGATTTACATTACCTTCCCAATGTTAGCACCGCTCTTGAATTGTATCACTTTGGGTGGAGAATGCAATATTAAGGTGAGACGGTGAAACAGTACATAACAGAATTGCTTAAGTTGGCTGCGGCTTGTAATTTTGGGGCATTTCTGGAGCAGTGATTGAGGGGTCAACGGAAGCTGTCTGTGTTGGATAAGGCTCATGAGAGTGTGTGGCAAAAGGACAATCTGCCTTTACAAGAGGTTCTTACCATTGCCAAGACCTATGAACACTGCCTGTGTGGATATCATATGAAAGGATGCTGCAATAGATAAGGGCGATAGCATCACTATAAAAGCTGTTCATGAGAAATATGTAAAGGATAGGCTCTCCACTATGAAACCTACCTCAAAGCCATTTCAGGGCAAGTACTTTCGTTGTGGCAATATTGGGACTGTTGCAAATCCCTAGGATTGCCAAGGCTGGAAAGTCACTTGAAGTACTGTTGACGCAAAGGCCACTTTACCAAGTGATGTAAATCAATAAAAGACTTAAAAAGGTAAGGGAGGTTCAGTTCAGCAATGTGGACATTGAAGAGATTAACTTTCTTCAGGTGAAGGAACCTTTTTGTGAAGGTCCAATGGAAATACTTATGATAAATTATGAAAACAGTTGTAACCACGTCAGGTCCCACAACCCAATATGCACAGCCAAATGAACATAGACAATCCAATGAAGTCAACCCGGGTCTTCTTCGTTTTATCCAGTTTTAAGTTTCATTCCCGAAGTAGTCCAGACTTTTACCAAGCTTTTCGGTGCACAGTCTTTTACATAGTTCAAAGAGTGACAATATTGGCTTTGCTACTAGACACAAAAGATTCACAACCCATACAATTCAACATCAAGGAGGTAATCCCAATGCATTTTGGGCGGATAGGACCTTCCTCAGTAGTAACTACCATAAAAGTCCTACACATGAGAACCACTTATCATCCAGCACCATTAATAAAATGCATAGACATCAAAACAGTCATCATTACATAATGTCAACCTAAATACCTCAAGTATGTAAAATTACACATCTGCCCCTAACAAACAAAAGCCAATCATACAATATGTACTGAAAATGACAGACTAATATACCATAATAAAACAAAACGTTATATGCTGCATTGCGTGACCCTACATTTATGTTCAATGGTGGCGTACCTAACTCCACAAACATACTCATTCCGATAACGCCATCACACAAATCACGTGTTATAACCCGACTCTTTAAATCCAGTGCTCAGTGTCTGTGCTACATGGTCCATGCTTTTGCTCTCTCTCAAATCACCTACTCAAAAACCATGAAGTGAAAAAACCAATGAACAGTGAATACAAAAACATGACATGCATCCAAGAAACACATGAAAACAATAGTGTGCCAATGACTTATCACCAGCAACAGCAAATCTGGAACATGCCAAATAATGTGTGTATTTTCAAATACAACATGCGTGTTCGAATATAACCACACGAGTGTGTCAGACTTAAATAAGCTGTGTTACATCATAAATCCATGTCACGTGATACTAAACAACTGTGTAGACACCAACAAAATATTCTGACAATAGTGCATTAAAGGAAAACCATATGTACATAAAAATAAAAACAACATTAAAAATAACATCTTGCTAATAAAACAAAAATATATAATAAAGCGTAGACTACAAACATATTACAACCAATTAAATTATACATTCACAATGATTGAAACAAAATGTTTGCAGGAAAATACAATCACACCTTAACAAAACTGCTCAACTTCTCAGTTCATTGAACTATAATCTGCAAGTGAACATCCAGTGTTCTATATCCAAACCCCTGCTTTCTTAGCCACACAACACTTTTAAAACATACATTCTAAAGACAGTGCAAACTCAATTGTGGACAGAAAAGTAGTATATATCAAAGAAAAATTGTCGAATGCACTCCAAACTATGTTTCAATGCTCAAGGCAATATATAGGGTGTACCAACCTGGAACACACTCCGTCTGTGTGCATTAATGACTCATGAAAACAGTTGGAGCCTCCTCAGGTCCCACAACCCAGGATGCACAGTCAAATGAATATGGACAATCCAATGAAGCCAATCAGTGTCTTCTTTTTAATCCAGTTTTATTCCAGAAGTAATCCAAGCTTTTACCAAGCTTTTTATGGGTTCAGTATTTTACATTGTTTAACAAGTGCCAATATTGGCTTTGCTCCTAGATACAAAAGATTCACAATCCATATAATTCAACGTCAAGGTGGCACTACCAATGCATTTTGGACAGATTCACCCCTCCTCAGGAGTAACTAAAGTAAAAAAAAAACATATGCACGAGAACCACATATCATCCAGCTACATAAATAAAATACATAGATATCAAAACTCTCATTATTACATAATGTTAACATAAATAAGTATTTACAATGACACATCTTTCCCTACAAAAAAATAAGCCAATCCTAAATTATGTTCTGTAAATTGCAGACAAATACACCTAAACATAATTACCTCCACCAACAGTGCAAACATGTACCTAATGTTTGGCATGTTCCAGATTTTCTGTTGGGAGAGGTAAGTATTCGGTGCACTATTGTTTTCATGTTTTTGTTGGATGCATGTCAAGGTTTGTGTATTCACTGTTCATTGGTTTTTGCACTTCGTGGTTTTTGGGAAGGTGTTTTGGGAGAGACAAAAAAGCATGGAACATGTAGCACATACACTAAACACTAGATTTAAAGAGTTGGGGTATAGCACGTGGTTTGTGGTATGGCATTAGCCCAATGAGTGTGTTTGTGTAGTTATGAACACCACACTTGAACATGAATGTAGGGTCAAGCAATGCCACATATAGTTTTAATCAGGTGTATTAGTCTGCAATTTTCAGTACTTAATTTAGGATTGGCTTTTTGTTATGGGCAGATGTGTCATTTTATATACTTGATTTATTTAGGTTGACATTATGTAATGATGATAGTTCTTTATGCATTTTACTGGATGAAATGTGGTTCTCATATGTATGTGTTTTACTGTAGTCACTCCGGAGGAAGGGCAAATCTGTCCGAAATGCATTGGGATTACCACCTTCACCTTGACATTGAATTATATGGATTGTGAATGTTTTTGGGTTTAGAAGCAAAGCCGATATTGGCACTCATTGAATTGTTATAAAGACTGAACACACAAAAAGCTTAGTAAAAGTTTGGATTACTTCTGGAATAAAATGTAATAAAACTCGATAAAAAAGAAGGCACTAATTGACTTCATTGGACTGTCTAGGTTCATTTGGCTGCGCATCCTTGGTTGCTCTGGTACCTTGATGTGGATGGGGTCTCTGCAGATGCTGTCTTAATAAAGAAATGTAAGCCTGCTTGGACTCTTATGTGGCCTCATGTAAGGACTGGGTCTGAACTGGGGTGTAATATTGAGCTAAAGAACGATGATGGCTTCAACTCAGATCTGTGACTGGGGGTGAGTGTCGGAAAAGCTTCAGCACTCCATCAATCATCTCTTTGTGTTTGCTTTGTTTGCCCTAAGATGGCAGGGAGTGCCAGACGTGGGTTCCTTGCTCACTTTGCCCCTGGATTCAATGTAGCCTTGCTGATGAGGGATGTTAAACCGAAACTGGTCCCAGAATGCTTGTTTCCAGACCAGGAAAGACCTGGCTTGGCAGCTGAGGCTGGACTGTTCCCATGAGGAACAGGGTCAAGTCTGATTTGCATATGGCTGGGTCTGTACTGGGGTGGCGAAGTGAGCTAAATAACGATGATAGATTCAACCCAGATCTGTGGCTGAGGGTGAGTGTCTGAAAAGTTTCTACTCTCCGTCCATCATCATCTCTTTGTGTTTGCCTCATCTATGGACTTCACAGACATCTGAAAGATCAATACATTGAATGTATAAAAGTAATAAGTACTAAGGGCCTGATTACGATGCCAGTTGGACCGACTATCAAACAACCATCTTCGCTGGTACTTTCCGATCTCAGAGGCCGGTAAGGTTCCTCCTGCCATATTACGATGCAGCCGCTACTACTGTGGCGGTCACATCTATAGGGGAGCACATATCTCTGAATATGTTGTTGCAAATACGTACAAAACCACAGAAAATTGTGAATTGTACACACATGCTTGACATATGTGGGGATATGCCTTGTGCGCAATATTCCCCATTACTGGAGTGTGGCAGAATGTGCACAGTTCAGTCAATGGGGATACATACTGCACAAGGACGTACCTGGATTCTGGTGCCCACATGATCACAGTCATTAGGGTGCAGCTACTTAGGTGTAGGTGGACTTGGAGGGAGAGATCCAAGATGGAGACTGCTGGAGAGAAGCGGATTTGGGTGAGTATGCACCCCAAATCCATTGTTTCCGATGACTCGAGTAAGTCAGTCGGACCGCCATGACTGGGTCCTCGGAAATCCACATCGTAATCCAGACAACAGTCAGAGATCCCTGTACTGCTCTATGGTTGCTGGTTTTCTCTGACCGCCATCTCGGTGGTTGGAGAGAGTCTGTCAGAGTTGGTGTCTTTCAGCTTTTGGTCCGAGTACAGGATGCATGCATCATAATCCATCTTTACCGGACGTCAGAGCCTATTTGGAGTTGCAGGACCGTGTTTGCAGCGGAAGGAACTTGCTGCTGCCTACGTAGCGTTTAATGTTTTCTGCACCACAATAAGGCGCACTGGGCTCGCGCAATTACCTGACATTGTGATAGACAAAATAAGCAAACTAAAATTGTGGGTTATTGCTAAGCCTTTAAGAATTGATTGGTACATTGTAATTGTTTTAAATAAGGCTCATTTAATTGCTCCCCAGCTAGCCATTGTCTTGTTAATTGTAGGGTGAAATTCCTTTTATCACACCTGAGTATTTGGATATTTCAAAAGGTGTGTAATACACGTCAGGGTCTATGACCTCTAAACAAAATGGGGCAGACCAAAAAATGGGGGTCGGGGGAAGTTTTGTTGGCACTATGAATGCCTTTCTGGTTAGAGCTGGGAATATGCTCCAGAATGAAATAACATTAACCGAGAAAAGGCTCTCACTAGGAGTTTATGCTGCCCAAAAAAGATCCTCCATGGGCAATATTCAACTTGCTAAATCTCATGAAATAAGGGCTCAACCTCTAATACCTGTAAATACCATAGATCACTTGCAGGGAAACTTGGGGGTTATATCTCTAAGCCCAAGTACAGAAGTGAGGATTGTACATAACTCATTACCCCATGAACGTACTACTGATGTGGTTGGTACTGTGTCTGAGGCTGTTAAAGATGGGAGTATGGTAACCCCTAACCTGCAGAATGTGGCCAGTCGTCCTGACCAGACACCAACTAATGTTAAAACTCACCCCAAAACTAATAAAAGGGAAATTTGTGTTACCCGAGCACCCAGGTCGAAAAGGTCGGCCAGGGAATGTACCGAAGCAAGTGGTGGGTTGGGAGAGCCCTTGGCAAAACGTACAAGGGGTGGTCTAGCAACACGGTCACAAAATAAGCCCAAAGGGAAAAGTAAGGCCCCTAAGGGTAAAACGACAAGTATTTTGGACCCCGGGGAAGATTATGATGAGGTTGGAACACCTGATGTAAGTGACACATGTGACCCAGGGGGCTCTCAGGCTTTTTGGGATCGCATGGAGTCATTGATATCATCCACTCTTGCCCCTTATTGGTCTAAGTTGGAGTTTATTGAGGAAAGGGTTACTAGTTTGGTGAAGATTATGGAAGAAGGAAATGGTACAAATCAATCAAATGTCAGGGGAGGAAACATGCTCGCTACTCTTGTAGGGTACTTAGAGACGGGTAAGATTTTAGGCAAGCAGGGAACCACTATGTCCACTAATCATTTGAATATTAGGAAAGTTGTCCCAAAACCATCAGTGCTAGGTGGGAGTATGATCCCTAGCACCCAGACACTGTTAGCTGGCCAATTGCAGCAAGAATCAGTCCAACAATGCTACCCACACCCCCCTGGGGTAGATCATCCACATGTTTGAAACAACCGGCCTGAGATGGTAAATATGCCTAAAATAGGGCAAGCTTGCGGGCAGGATAGTCAAGCCAACAGAAGTGGGTTGAAACCAGCACAAGATGTGATTGATTTGCCACCAGCTGCAAGCCCCCTGGTGGTAGTCTTGGCTGGCGTCCCCCCACTGAGATCAGATCAAACTGAGGCATGGTCCCAGTTAAAAAACAAAACGGTGGACTGGCTTACCAGGCACAAAGGTTTCAGACCCTTTCTTTCAAACAGCATATTGATGGTGCGTAGAGTGGCATGGCTTGGAAACTCGCCTGAAAAGATAAGGGGTGACTGTGTCATCGTTAGTTTTAGCAGATGTGATTTTGCCCAAACGACCTTGGAAGCGCAAGATTATTCTTCCGTTACTACTTGCATCGCTGCCCTCCCATTGGGTTACTTTTATAAACCAACCTCAAGGGAGACCACAAGGGGGGATTAACTCATTAATTCCGGTCTCAAACAGTTTTGAGGCTTTGTCTGGCTTAGACGAACAAGGCTGACTGCAAGAGAGGGTGGAGTCTCCAATGCTTCAGCCAGTTACCGGACAGATGATAGAGGGGAGACTACCGCCCATGACAGCTGACTATGAAATAGAGTCCATACACCAGTCTGCCCAACCAAATCCAGTTAGTATACTGGCTTTGGATAAGAATGTAACAGGGCAGCCTGCATACACGAATAAAGTAGATATTCTTTCATGGAATATCGCTGGGTTGCGGTCAAAAAGAGGGAACACAAACTGGGAGGCTTTTCTGTCAACATGTCACATTATCGCATTGCAGGAAACTTGGGAGGTTAGAGACCCTTATCATCTGGATGGCTATCTCTCCTTTAGTAAGTTTGCTGAACCATCAATAATGTGGAGACCGAGGGGGGTTCTCTTGTTATTATTTAGCCTTGTATAGGCTTGAGCTGTTAAGATGTTGGGAAATACCCTTCCAGCTTTACTGGTGGTAAATATTTATAATTCCTTCACTAAGATAGATGGATTAGATCATTTAAAAGCATTGTCTTCATTCTTGAATGATTTTGAATCAAATAATGACACGCCTCACCATTTTTTAATTCTTTGAGATTTTAACATTCATGTTTGTCACCTAAACTGTTTACAAAGCATTGAGTATGAATTTGGCCCGCAGGGGGTTACCCATTTTGAGCACAAGAGGAGCAGGACGTATTTAGAGGGTCTTTTAGCCACCCTTTACCTGTTTTGCCCAGTACAATCAGATATCGCATGCTCATTCCCAACCTATATAGGCCAAGGGCATGGTAGTATTATCGATTACATCTTAGTATCATGCCCTTTGGTGGACCGTATTGGTTCTTTTGGAGTCACTCAGAATGGGCTGAGTGACCATAATCCCCTTATGATGGACATTAGAATTAAGGCCCTTAAATGTGAGATACCTCTGACCCTCATTTCAAACTCTAACATAGCTGCTAATTGCCATAGCCGAAGGCTGAGATGGGAGGTAATTACTCTGGCCGATTTCCTTGGTAACTTGTATAATAGTAACCCTGAGGATGTGAGCCTATGTACTAATACCGACTCTGAGCCAAGGGAAATTTCAGTTGCTTTTGACCGCATCACAAAACAGATAGCGGTCAACTTGACTCGGCGGGTGAAACCAAGGCCTAAGAAATTAAAAAATTGATTTGACCAAGCGTGTATTACTGCTCACACCGCCCTTTTGGAGGTGCTGAAAGAGTCTGTAAGAGATATTATTAAGATTACTGAGGCTAGGAGGGATCAAAAAACTGCAATTAAATCATGGAAAATCGAGCTCAAGGAGATGGCTTTAGACGAACTGAGTCAAGCTAGTATCCTAAAGAGTAGTGCCCATTTCTAGAAAGTGATTAATAGCCCAGTCTTTGATGTGGCAGACAACACAACTGCCTCATCTCTCCAGAAAGGTGGGTCGATCACTTTAGTGGCCTATACTCCGAGAGTTCTCAATTGTCATCTACATCTCATTGCAATTTTGCCCGGGTATCAAAAATTACTTTCCTGGAGGAGGAAGTTATGGAGGCTATTTTGTACACAGCTAAGGGGAAAGCAGCAGGCCAGGATGGGGTCCCAGCGGATTTGTATAGGGCTGATCCTAGTTTGTGGGCAAAGATTTTAACTTCAGTTTTTAATGCTGCCACTAAGGCTGGTTTCCCAACGTCTTGGGGCAAAGCGGTCATAGTTCCAATATATAAAAAGGGCTCAAGAGAAGATTCGGCCTGTTATAGGCCCATCTCACTCTTGGACTCTGCTGCCAAGATAATGGGAAAAGTCGTACTAGCACGTCTTACAGATTGGCTGAACAAAAATTCCATTATTTTGGACCCGCTGTATGGTTTTAGACAGGGGAGAAACACTGTAGACCAATGCCTTAACTTACATTTGGTCATAGGAAAGTACACGGTCGTAAAGCAGGGGGACATCCATTTAGCCTTCATGGATTTGTCCACTGCTTTCGACCTTGTAAAGAAGCATAATTTATGGCCTTTTCTTTCTGGTATCGGGCTGGAACCCGCACTAATATCCTTCCTGGCTGATATTCATGAAAATATTACTGCAGCGGTCCGCTATAACGAAAACAGGAGTTTAACTGAAGCATGGCCGGTCAAGCGAGGAGTACGGCAAGGATGTATGCTTGCACCTTTACTGTTTACGCTTTATATGAATAACTTGGGAGAGGCACTAATATCACCTTCCTTGCAAAGACATCCCAACAGCAGGCTTAAAAAAGATCCCAGCTTTACTGTATGCAGACGATGCAGTTTTAGTGGCTAGAACAGCAAGAGGGCTGCAATCTCTTTTAGATAATTTTATTGATTTTATGGACTCTCTCGATTTAATAACTAATGTCAAGAAGTCACATTCTATGACAATAGGTGGGAGACAGGCAAAGAAGGCAACATTTTTCTGTAAAGGGCAAGAGCTCATTAAAGTGCCAACTTTCCCATACTTAGGGATATTATTTGATGATAGAAGGTCATGGGCCATGCAACGTACCCTTAAAAAGAATAGCCTATCTAGGTCGACTGGGGCCCTGTTAGGGTTTGCAAAATGAATAGGTTCAAAGCCACTCCCAGCCCTTATGAAAATATATAATGCAAAGTGCGTCCCAATGGCGTTATATGGGAGTGCGGTATGGGGCTACATGGATGCTAGTGAAATTCAAGTAGCAGAAAACATCTTTCTACGAAAGCTGCTGTCGCTCCCAGCATCTACTGCCACTTTTAATGTCCATGAGGACGTGGGTGCTGGCTATATTCTAGATCAGATCGCTGTGGCCCCACTATTACGCTGGTTAAGAATTTGGGCGCAGCAGTCACCTAACTTAAATCAATTGATAATTAAAGACTGCTTGTCCCTAAACAGAGGCCTTGATATTCAATGGCTACGATATATTAAAACCCAAATGGATATTTTGGGCAGTACCGATCTGTTTACAAATCCTAGGGCTTTAAGTAAGGTGGCTATTAAAGCAATAAAAACCCAGTTTCTTAACAGGGCAATGTTAATCAGGGAGGAAGGGGAACTGGCCAAACCTTCAGTCAGGAGCTTTGTAATGCTGAGTATAGAAAGAGAAATCCAGCCAAACTTGACTTATATAAACAAGTCATATCATTTGTATGTATTAATAAGGTTCAAGTATAACATGCTCCCATGGCTATTATCTTTCCCAAAAGGTTTTGCTAAGTTGGGGGTTTTGGGGCCCTGCCCCTGTGATAATTTCTATTACGTAAGAAATGTATATTGCCATTATTGAAGGGCTGTAGCTTTGAGCAAGTTATGCCGGCCTAGGCGTACTTGCAATCCCTGGCGTCCCCATTGGTGTCTTTGGGGTAGCCAGCTACATCACGGGGGCCACTAGACGAAAAAACACGGTGTAGAAATTGCGGCACCCATTCCCCACCTTTGTAGTTATAGTGACTTTTTGGAAGAGGACATTTTTTGGTGAGACAATTTAATCAAGGAATTATGGGATTTTATAAGGAAGATTCAATGGGTGATAAAACTTTTAAATTATTTATTTGAACTCCAAGTGTTTTTCTTCATGATGCTGTTATGTGATTTATATGGTCTTCTCATTTACAACATATTTTAAGTTGTGATGTGTTTTTACACTGTATAGTTGTATGACATGTACCTTTTATTTTATGATATTTTGTATTGCGCTTTGATGGTTTTAATTTTTAACTGAATTAAGCTAATATTGACTTGACTTGCATCATAATCCGGCGGTCGGACCTACCGCTTCTGATGAGACCACAGCAGTCCAACCACCTCCACAGCTTCGAAGCCAGTCCAACCAGCATTGTAATAGGCCCTGAGACTGGTTACGAATACTTGACTGACTTTACATTACTCGAGTTAAATATAATACAATTTTACTTTTATGATGTTCCTTAGCTGACCTTCCTATTTTATTATTTTTACATGTATATATATAATTTTTTTGCTGACCACATTTATTTTATCAAGTACATTTCAAGACATCTACTGTGGTTAATGCTTAAGCTTAGTTGTTTTCATATTAAAAAGAAGTATCTAACTATGCTGTGCAGAGTTAACATCATGAACATTTCAAGGGACGAGGCAGTGCTCTAAGAGGACCAGGTCATCCCAGGACTTAGCCTGCATGTGGAGTACAGATGGCCACTGAACTATGGCGCACAGGATCCCTCTATTACTGTATTTTATTGACTGAAGAAAAAGAAATCTACCTGCCTGTCAGTCGAATGCAGGCACTGCAAGGAATTTTCAATTGAAGTCTCTTTTGTGGCATCGGGACAAAGCTAAAAGATGGTTACTGTATTTTAACATTGTTGTCCCAATACCCTAGATTCTATTTCATTCGAAATAAATAACCCAGTTACAACCAATGCACACTTGAATCTCCTGGGCGAGAGATAAGAAGGAGTCAAAGTGCTGCTTACGTTTAAATGCACCATTCCAACTGTTTTATTGCTTACTGACCAGAGTAAAGAGTATGTCTCAATTTTTAAACCAATATTGTGTTTGCTGGTATTGGCTAATTATTGTCTTGTAACATTAGGGGCCTAATTCACATAGGTAAGGTTACTCTTTTGTGTAAGTTCAGTACTTTTGGGTACTCACAAAGGTAAACTTAGACTAAAAGTCTAACTTTACTACTTTTCAGTATTCACAAAGGTAAAATTAGACCAAAAGTCTAACCTTACTAGTAGCAATGTATAATTGTGAAAACCAAAAAGTAGTAAAGTTAGATTTTTGGTCTAAGTTAGACGTTTGATCTAACTTTACCTTTATGTATACCGAAAAGTAGTAAAGTAAGAGCTTTTGTCTAACTTTACCTTTACGAATCGGGTCCTATTTTTTTACATTTGTCAAACACAGGATTCCACTGCACAATTAGGCTCGACACTTAGTTACACAGGCTATGCCTCTTCTGGACTTTTGTTTTTAGAGATGCTTCCTCTTCACAATTCTTTTTTAAAAACCCTACCTTTTTCATCACACTTAAGGCACTGGGCAAAGGTCTGTCTGGAAACCTTAATATTTTAAAACAATGGAAACATGTTGTGTCCAAATTGCAAGCATATTGTGGGGATAACACAGCTTTGAAAGGACCAACATCAAAGCTGAGGCACAGGTAGCTGCCAATAGCACTGTTAGCTGCTGAATAAAACGTTTTAGGCAAGGCTCTGTCAGATTGTTACTTACAAGTGCTCCCCACTAAGATCCACCCTGATCAGAATTGCTGTGTACCCGGCGGAGCACGTACCACAACATACAACGTTTGTTCCATATCATAGACCAGCCCTCATTGTGGTTTCCACGGGCAGTGAGGCTCATACTGAACCTTGAGCAGGCCTTTGACTCTCTACCCCAGGACTACCTCTTTGAGGTCCTACGGGTAGTAGGCATCAGCCAATGTCTCCTAGCATTTAGA
Source organism: Lissotriton vulgaris (assembly GCF_964263255.1). Classification (NCBI taxonomy): domain Eukaryota; kingdom Metazoa; phylum Chordata; class Amphibia; order Caudata; family Salamandridae; genus Lissotriton; species Lissotriton vulgaris. The sequence goes on along the minus strand of NC_141699.1, from coordinate 430,640,849 downwards.
ATATACTGTACAAGGGCCTGTTATCCAGAGTAAGTATCAGCAATTTAATCTCCCCACCATTTCCAATTGACAGTGGGACACGCCAAGGTTGCCCCCTTTCCTCCATTCTCTTTACCATTGCTATGGAACCACTTGCCCAATAGCCTACACCAGGATGGCCAGCAATGGGGCATCCATCTGGATTGAGTCACACACGCAGTGTTGCTCTATGCAGATGACCTATTGTAATATGTTTGCGATGCGACCCTGGACATCTCATCCATTGCAACTACTTTCCAGGACTTTGCGAATGCTATGGGCCTTCAAGAGGATTGGCAGAAGTTGCATGCTTTTCCACTCTGTCATGGTGAGCCCCCACAGGAGATCCACATGGAAGGCTCCTCCCAGACCTGGACAATGGGAGCGGTCCACTACTTAGGGATCAGACTTTTCCATTCCCAAAGAGACCGGTTTGATGGTAACCTACAGCGAGCTTAAGCAGCCTTAAATCATAGTTATGGTTCTGGCAAAAACTACCACTCACTCTGATGGGTAGGATAGCACTGTCAAAATTGATCATCCTTCCCTGTCTTTTTATATTACTTTGTTAATGTCCCAGAGTTTCCGTACCATCGTTTCTTCAAAGAACTAGATCAATAACTGAGCAACCTCTTGGGGGACGGCAGGAGATGACGAGTGTTCCTTTCCAAACTCCAGCTACCAGTTGGGCAAGCGGGGCTGGGCGTGTCGTCCTTCGAAAACATCTGTCTTGCAGCACAACTACAATGGGTCTCCCCATGGTTAGCAGGTAGAAACCTATGTGGTACAAGTACAGGGGATGGGCCCCTCCCCCTTCCCATGCTTGTCAACTTCTCCATCCGACATTTCAGGTATGACAATCATGGTTACTACACATATGTGTCAGCCGGAAATGTCTGGCCAAAGCCTTGCAGCTGACCAAGCAGATCATCTCATACTGCTCAGTTTCCCCTCTCCGAGGCCTACTGGGCCCTCAGGGACCCTTTGCAGCTGAACAATTAGCTGAGTGGCACTACAGTTGGCAACCTCTTCCAGGACTCTCAATTTCTCACATTTGAACAACAATGCCTTGACTATAATATTAACCCTCGTCAATTCCTGACACATGGGAACCGCTACCAACACTGTGCTCTCTTTGGGAAATTACTGTCAAAGAACCCCTGTCACATGCTGTGAGCTATATCCTGTACACTATGGGAGAGGGATGGCATATGGTTACCTGGTTTCATAACATGAGCAGGGAACACACGGGTCTCTCACTACTAAATCTCTGACAGCTGTGGGAAAAGGACCTGGGAAGACCACTCCAGTGTCCACTGTGAGGAGGTAACCCTGGAGACACTCTACTTACCAAGAGAAAGATGCCTGATCTGCGTACACAATCACTGCCTAACCTGGAACACTTGTGAAAATAGAAAGGAGTGGGTTAAACAGGGTAAACCCCAGCAACCAGCAACATGAATGAAGGACCACTGTGTTCTGGACAGGTAGACAGGACTCCTGCATGAAAGGACCAATCCAACGGGCTGAGATGTGGGGGAAAAGGATGTTACCAAATGTTGAGGGAGCAATACGGAGTAGAGCGGAAAGCATGAAGAGGAAGGAACCCACAGTCAATCTGTGAGAGAGCCACCAAGTGTAATGGAATCTACAGAGGATGCCACAGGCCTTCACGGGACCCCTAAGACCTGGAGCAAGGAGTGGTGGGTGCCACTGGAAGATGCTGATGAGCTGCTGCAACTCAGTAGAGTTGCGGCATAGTGGGTGAGTGACAAGTGGGAGGGTGTGGGATAGTTGGAGAGGAGAGGAGTCACAGGGAAGGGTTGCTTTTTCTTAGTGCTGCACTTGTGGGTTTTTTAAAAGTGTCAGTAAAAGCTTAATGTAAAGGAGCATTATTTAATTGTTTACACTTTAAGAAGCCTTAGTTGTGAGGCACTAGAGAAGGCCCCACTTCAGAGTGGACCATTTATTTGATCCAGGTGATGTTGTCCTTGTGGGAAACACCGTGGCCACTGTGGTGCTACTTGGGGAAAGGGTAGGGGGGTACGCTGAGGGCTGAAATTCCGAAGAAAAAAAACGTGAACCCAAATGAAATATAGTACTTCCTGGAAGAGAAGGGAATGAAAATTTCCTGGTAGCCGAGGAGAGTTATATTAAGGGTGACACCCCAGCACAAACTGGGTGCATGCTTGTTGCCAAACAGGATGACTTGTCCCCCCGATTTAATCTCTAAAACGGGTGCGGTGAAGGTATGAGAAGAACCTATATACTTACCGCAGTTTTTTCTTGAGACTGCGGGCAGCATCATCCTGAGAGAGGACACCAAACAGAGAAGAGAGGGGACCAACACATTAGTATACCATACCGACAAACAACAGAATACATTATTGGCTAATATTCTTATCAACCTTAATTGTTTGTGTTGTATTACAAATATAATCTTTTAGAAGCCTACCCAGCCTCCGCGTCCATATATCCGGCCAGCCCTCCTGCACCTCGAATCTGTATCCAGGAAAGCATTAAATTTACCATCCTTTATAGAGCTTACCTCACTGTCTCGCCTGAACTGTATATTTCCCACAGCTAACTTAGCTGGCTCCAGGTGTCAGGCCCCTATGGGCGACCTCCAGCACATGCTACTGGCGTGCCATACACTCCACATTGGCTACTATTACTGTCAAAGTCAAAGTCAAAAGCCAGCTTTATTCGATTAGTTAAAATCATAAAAGCAACAATACAGTACAATTTATTAAAAAAAATTAAAAAGTTATTTTACATATCGTGTAATTCATATAGTTAAAACAATTAAAAAATCAGTCGCAGTGATATGTAGATCCAGTCAATAATTTAGAAGTTGGTACAAAAACAATACATTCGCAATGTAATCATAAGAAGAATAGTTGATTAAGAAATATTAACAGAGTCTGCACTATGGCTACTATTACTGAACTGGTGATACTGAACTCTCGGGAGGCCACTGCTGTACACATCTTCTCTAGAAGGAAGAATCACAAAGTGAGAGCCCGATTTGCTAGCCCAGCCCTCCTGCTGGCCAGCAGTCTCCTTTCCAAATATTAGTGAGCCCCTCTCCCACCAGCTCTTTCCCAGTGGCATGCAGAACTGCTTCACTAGTTCCACACTACACTCAGAGGAGGCAAGATGGATAAGCAAATGCCCAATAGCCCCTTCCGGGGACACTATGCTGCAGTAATTCAAAGATCTCATAGCCGATGATCCTCCCCCCCTCCACATCCCCTTGATCTTCTGGGTCCAATCTTGCTATCCACGCCAGCCCCCAACCCACCACTACCCTACTACATTCCCTCAAATATGCTCAATTTCTACTGCTCGTGCTCTTTAGTGGTTGATTTCCTCTCTCCCCCTCCATTCCCACAGCTCTCTCTCCATCCTCCTCCTTTACCCTCCCCTCTCTATTTAGTCTTTTTTAACCTCAACAAATCTCCACTGGATTATTTGGAGGTGCTGTCATTAGGGGACCATTATCCTTCTTCACGAGAATATAACCCTTGCTATACCCACTAAGAGAACAACAGACTATGGGGGTATGTCACACAACCTTAAGAATGATCATTATGTGATTGTACAAGGCTCTAATAAATCACCTTTTTCTTTAATTTGCCCAGATTTACTGAAAGGACCAACCATGTCTCCGGGCACTAATGTGTTGCTTTCATATCTCATGCTTTTATTATTTTTTGTCTTATAATTCTTTAATGTCATTTAAAATCCAATGCATTGTCAGTGTAATGCATATACCAGATGTTTTTTCTTAATCCTGAGTCTATTGATGATATGGTTATAACTATATGGAAGCAAAAACCTAATAAAAATTATAAACATTTTAAAAAAGCAAGAAGAGGCACAATTAAGAGTTTAAGGAGTGGGCACAAATCGTTCGCGAGCTGGTGCAGCGCATGACTACACACAATTGCCCAATTGCAAAGAACACCTGAATAGGGTCCCTCGAACTTCTGATCTCACTCCAATTTGAAGGAGCACTAACTGTGTGCCACATGTTATGTAGGGGACAGAAAATTCACCACCTGACAGCCTGGTTATCCCTGTGAGGGCAAATGTAATATGGCGTGGCTGCAGGAGCAAAGGTATTCCCCTATTTGCATGTGGAACATTCCCACTTTGAAACGAGGAAACACTTTCTTCCGATCGAGCAGGTACAAAATTTGAATGTCTGACAAAATATCGAAGTCACAATTATCGATATACAAAAATATCGGAACCAAAATATTGATGCCAAATATATCGGAATCCTATCCCTAACAAGGTAAGTACAAATATATCGAAAAAAATATATAGAATGACAAAAATATCGTTTTTTTTTAAAATATCGTTTTTTTAATATAAAATATTTATGTCAAATTAACAAAAATATACTTATAAATGTAATAAACATATTTAAAAATGTACTATAATAGTTAAAATTAATACATAATTTAATACAAATTAATATCAATAAATATATAATACGTAATATTTTTTCATTATTAATAACTCTAAATTAATTATTTTCATAACTTATGAAGAAATAATAATATAATAAATTACTACTACATTTATATACATTAAATAATCATATAAATAACAATTAATAACAAAATAAAAATAATACAAAACCAAAATACATTTGAGATAGCGTATGAGTAAAAATTACTATTCCCACTCCAGAGAGTGCGACAGTAGGGAAAGTGTTGGATAGCGTAGGGGTAACAATTACTATTCCCACTCCAGAGAGTGCAACAGTAGGGAAAGTGTTGGATAGCGTAGGGGTAACAATTACTATTCCCACTCCAGGGAGTGCAACAGTAGGGAAAGTGTTGGATAGCGTAGGGGTAACAATTACTATTCCCACTCCAGAGAGTGCACCAGTAGTGAACGTGTTGGATAGCATAGGGGTAATAATTACTATTCCCCCTCCAGAGAGTGCAACAGTAGGGAAAGTGTTGGATAGTGTAGGGGTAACAATTACTATTCCAACTCCAGAGAGTTCAACAGTAGGGAAAGTGTTGGATAGCGTAGGGGTAAAAATTACTATTCCCACTCCAGAGAGTGCAACAGTAGGGAAAGTGTTGGATAGCGTAGGGGTAACAATTACTATTCCAACTCCAGAGAATGCAACAGTACACCCATAACCCACTACAGAACATATTTATGAATCATTTAATAATTAAATTAAAAAATCTCAATTAATTAATTAATAATTACTACTAATTAATAATTAATTTAACATAATTAAATTACTCCCCACCCTCTTCCCCTTTAAACACATAACCCGCTACAGAACATAATTATCAATTAATCAATTAATTACAATTAATCAAAAATTATTCTCAATTAATTAATTCATAATTCCTACTAATTAATAATTAATTTAACATAATTAAATTACTTCCCACCCTATTCCCCTATAAACCATAACCCGCTACAGAACATATTTATCAATTAATCAGTTGATTACAATTAATCAAAAATTATTCTCAAATAATTAATTAATAATTCCTACTAATTAATAATTAATTTAACATAATTAAATTACTTCCCACCCTATTCCCCTATAAACCCACAACCCGCTACAGTACTAAAACACAACTTTTAATTCAATTACATTAAAAATACATGATAAAACATAATAAATACTATATAATATACACTAAATTTATTTAAAAATCGATATTAGTAACATCAAAATTATTTACTTCGATATTACTGACATCGATATTTAAAACTTCGATATTACTAATGTCGATATTAAAAGTGTCGATATTACTTACCTTCTATTTTATGTCCATTCGATATTTAAACTTCGATATAATTGTATATCGAAATTTAAAACTCGATATTTTGTCTGTGTACCGCAAAATTTGTATGTGCATGATCAGTATTAAGAGGTTACCGCTCGAGCATTTGTCCCCTCTGTAATAAGAAGGCCTTCTGCCCCACAACAGGTGATGCTGCCAGGTAGAACTCCAGTGCACTCTTCTTTACCTTCCCTGGATTCCGTTTAGACCAATTCTCTCTGGTAATCCCTAAAACATCTGTTAAATAGTTAAGTTGATTAAAGCATCTGCTACAGAAATCTTTAGGTTTGAGTTCCGGAAAATTCACTTTAGCCTTTCATTCTCTCAAGATCTCTTTAACAAGTATACGCTTAGCTAAATGCCTTCCTGTTTTCACCAAACAATGAAACCTCAAGAGACTGTGATTAGAAGCATAGTCTAAATATTTTTTAAAGGTATTATTTTTTTCTTCTAAAGGCATACGCAGAATAATAGACTGAGTGCTAAACGTACTGGGAGTAGGAATGAGCAAAATTAGCTTTATTTCGGTCCATGATACACGAATGAGAAACTTCAGGCAATTTGTTCCATTTCCACTAGTTTCACACACCCGTGCACCAGATTAAAACAAGCATTGGCAAAGAAAATAGGTCTCATCTATGCAAGAGCTATTGGCTTTGGCAATATGTTTCAGCCATGTTGTACACCAGCATGGCTGATATTCTGCACTGCTAAATGTTAGTGGGGTAAGTTTGAGTGGTGTGTTGTGGAGTGTAATAAAGTGGAGTATAGTGGAGTGTTATGGGGTGGCGTGGAGTATCGTAGAGTGGAGTGGCGTGGAGTGAAGTTGAGTATCCTGGAGTGACGTGGAGTGTTGTAGAGTGTTGTGGAGTGTCATGGAGGGAGTATGGTGTCATAGGGTGGAAGGGCGTAGAGTCGAGTAGAGTTGAGTTGAATGGCATGGAGTGTAGTAGTATGTCACAGTGGAGAAGAGTGCCATAGAGTGGAGTGGCATAAAGTGTTGTGTAGTGGTGTGGAGCATAGTGGAGTGCCATGGAGGGCGTTGCATGGCGTAGAGTATTGTGGAGTCGAGTGGAGTGGCATAGAGTGTTATTGGGTGGAGTGGTGTGGAGTGGCGTAGAGTGGCACAGAGTGGAGTGGAGAAGTTTGTCATAGAGTAGAGTTGAGTAAAGTGACATGGAGTGGCATAGAGTGAGTTGAGTAGAGCGTTGTAGAGTGAAGTAGTGTTGTAGAATGGTATAGAGTGGAGTTCCATGTCATAGGGTTTAATGGAGAACAGCATTATAGAGTGGGGATCATGGAATATAGTTTTGTAAGAGCGGAGTGTCATGGAGTTTAGTAGAATGGCCTAGAGTGAAGTGGCGTAAAGTACAGTGGTGCAGAGTAGATTGGTGTAGAGTGAATAGATTTGCAGTAAAGTGGTATAAAGTGCATTTGTGTACAGTGCAGTGATGTACACTAGAGTAGCATAGAGTGCATTGGCTTACATTAGAATGATGCAGTGGCGTAAAGTGCTTTGGCATAGTTTGCTCAGAGTAGAGTAAAGTGGCATATGGCAGAGGGTAGAGTGAAGTGATGCAGGGTAGACTGCAGAGGTATAGAATAGAGTGGAGTAGAGTACAGTGGCATAGAGTAGAGTAGATTAGAGTACAGTGGTGTGGGGTCCAGAGGTGCAGAATAGATCTCAGTGCTGTGAAGTGATGAAGAGTGTAGTGGCATGGAGGGCATTGGCGTAGAGTGCAGTACAGTGGCATTGAGTTTCGTGGTGCAGAGTAGAGTGCAGTGATGTAGAATGCAGTGGTTTAGAGTGCATTGATGCAGTGTAGAGTGGTGCAGTTTGAGTGGTGGAGTAGAGTGGTGCAGAGTAGACTAGAGTGGCATAACATGCAGATGAGTTAGAACACAATGGTGTAGAGTGGCATAGCATGCAGTTGTGTAGTGTGCAGTGGCATTGAGTACAGTGGTGCAGAGTAGTGGGACGTTGAGTTCAGTGCCAGAGCATGCAGTCTTGCAGAGCAGAGTGTTGTGGAATGTAGTGGTGCAGAGTGCAGTGGCTCAGTGTAGAGTGGCGCACAGTAGAGTGGCACAGAGAGCAGTGGAGTAGAGTACAGTGGTGCAGAGTAGAATAAAGTGGCATAGAATGCCGCCCATGGCATAGATTGGAATGGTGTAGAGTGCTGTTACATGGAGTGGTGTAGAGTGAAGAGGCATAGAGTGTTGCCGAGTAGAGTATAGTGGCATAAAGTACAGTGTTTCTGAGTAGTTGCCATGTAGTGCAGTGGTTTTGAGGAAATTGGTGTTGAGTGCGTTAGTGTAAAGTGCAGTGGTATAGAGAAGAGATGAGTTGAGCACTGTGCCAAATAGTTGAGTCATGCAGAATAGAGTAGGGTGGTATAGAGTGGTACAACATAAGTGCAGTGGCATAGAGTGCATGGCATAGAGTAGATTGTTTCAGAGTAGAGAGTGGTGGCATAGAGTGGAGTGGTGCAGGGTAGGGTGTGGTGGCACAGAGTAATGGTGTGGAGCACAGAGGCATAGAGTAGCGAGGTGCAGAGAAGAGTAGAAAGGTGTATAGTGCAGTGACGTAGAGTGGAGTAGTACAGAGTGGAGTAGAGTGGAGTGGAGTGCAGTGGCATAGAGTAGATTGTTTGAGTAAAGTGAAAGGGCATAGAGTGGAGTGGTGCAGGGTAGAGCGGAGGGGTGCGGGGTAGAGTGTAGGGATGTGGGGTAGAGTGCAGTGGCAGAGAATAGTGGGGTAGAGTACATTGATGTAGAGTGCAGTGGCAGAGAGTGTAGTGTTGCAGAGTAGAATGGCATAGAATGGAGTGGTGTAGAGTGCAGTGGAGAAGAGTGCAGACAAGCATAGTAGACTGGGGTAGAGTGTACTGGCATAGAGTGGAGTGGTGCTGAGTAGAGCGATGTAGATTGTAGTAGCGCAGAGTGCAATGACATAGAGTGCAATTGCTGCATTTGGGCTAGCGTGCAGTAGAATGTCAGAGAGTAGAGTGGTGCAGAGTACAGTGCAGTGGCATAGAGGGGATCAGTGCAGAGGACTCTGGCATAATGTTTAGTGGAGGAGAGGTCAGTGTTGTAGGGTAGAGTGTTGAGTGCAGTGGTGTAGAGTAGAGTGGCATAGAGTGCATTGGTGTAGAGTGCAGTGGCATAGAGTAGAGTGTTGCAGAGTAGAGTACTGTCGCATACAGTGCAGTGGTGCAGAGTAGATTAGTAAAGAGTGCAGTGGCAGCGAGTGTATTTGTTTTTAGTAAAGTGATTTAGAGTGCATTGGTGTTGAGTACAGTTGCGTAGAGTGCAGGGACATAGACTAGAGGGGCATGGAGTGGCGTGGGGCAGATTGTAGTGGTTTAGAGGGCAGTGTCATAGAGTGAAATGGCACAGATTGGAATAGAGTGGCATAAAGTCCAGGGCATAGAGCAGATTGTTTCATAGTAGAGCGCAGTGGAGTATAGTGCAGTGGCATAGAGTGCAGTGGCACAGAGTGGAACAATGCAAAGTAGAGTAGAATAGAGTACAGCGGCATACAATGCATTGTCTTAGAGTAGAGTGGTGTAGAGAAGAGTGCAGTTGCATAGAGTGCAGTGGTGCTGAGAAGAGTGTCATAGAGTTCAGTGGCAGAGAGTGCAGTGTTGCAGAGTAGAGATACATAGAGTGAAGTAGCATAGAGGGGTGTGATGCAGGGTGTCGTGGTGCAGGGTAGAGTGCAGTGGCATAGAGTGGAGTGAAGCAGAGAGTGTAGTTACATTGGGTGCATTTGCATACAGTGGGACAGAGTGGTGCAGAGTAGAGGGCAATGACCTAGAGTGGCATAGAGTGGTGCAGAGCAGATTGACAGAGAGTGCAGTGTTGCAGATTAGACTGTCCTACAGTCCATCGGCATTGAGTGCAGTGGCATAGAGTGGTGCTGACTAGAGTGGTGTAGAGAGCAGTGGCATGGACTAAAGTGTTGCAGAGTAGAATACAGTGGCACAGAGTGCAGAAAACAATGGCAAATAATTCAGTGTCATATAGTACTGAATAGCGTTGCAGAGTATAGTGGGGTAGAGTGCAGTGGCGCAGTAGATTGGCAAAGAGTGCAGTGGCATTGAGCACAATGGCTTCAGTAAAGTGGTGTAGAGTGCATTGGCGTAGAGTGAAGTGATGCAGAGTAGAGTGCAATGGCATAGAGTAGTGTGGCATAGAAAGGATTGACATAGAGTGCACTGTAGTGGACACAAACTTTTTTCTACCCCGCAGGCAGAGAAAATAAATTGAATTTTGCCTGTTTCATAACTCAGCCAAACATGTCACATACCCCTAGCTGAGAGTTCCTGAGACCTTAATATCAGTGTAGTTATCCCATGTTTCTGGGTAACACATTTTTATAACGGGTCAGATGTACTTTGAGAGTCTGATGCCCTGGGCAAGGTTTGTTGAGAGGGGTACAGAAGGCGAAAGACAACAAAGGGATTGAGGAGGCGTGATCGTCACTCTGTGTACCCTATCATACATGTATCACCTCATATCTCTGTCAGATTTAACAAGCCTGTATACATTTGACAGGTGTACTCATTTTTTACAAAATGTTTTCCGTCATATTCACACCACATCAATAATTAATTAGACAATCGCTCGCAGAGAAAGCAGCCAAGCAGAGATAAATACTATAAATACTATGGAACACAGCTTCAGCTAGGGAGTTCATGTCATCAGTTTATAGCTTTTAAATCAAATAAATTGGTCTTCAACAACATACACGTGCGTTTTGATGCACACAGTGCAAGTTTTGATATTTGTGTATTTTACATAGAAGGGCATGACTGTGTATCAGTTGCTTAGGAGATTTACTGACATTGATACCATATACCGGTCGCAGTGGTATGGACTAAAGTGTTGCAGAGTAGAATAGAGTGGCACAGAGTGCAGAAAACAATGGCAAATAATTCTGTGTCATATAATACTGAAGCGTATAGCGTTGCAGAGTATAGTGGCATAGAGTGCTGTGGCATTGAGCACAATGGCTTCAGTAAAGTGTTGTAGAGTACATTGGCGTAGAGTGAAGTGATGCAGAGTAGAGTGCAGTGGCACAGAGTAGAGTGCAGTGGTGTAGAGCAGAGTGCAGTGGTACCAAGTGGAGTGGTGCTGAGTGCAGTGGCACTGACTGCAGTGGTGTTGAGTAGATTGTTTTCAGAGAGGAGTGGAGTAGTGCACGGTAGAGTACAATGGCATAGAGTAGTGTGGCATGGAAAGGATTGACATAGAGTGCACTGTAGTGGACACAAACTTTTTCCACTCCGCAGGCAGAGAAAACAAATTGGATTTTGCCTGTTTCCTACTGGCACTGTGGATACATTAAAAACTCGCAGCATCATACGTATACATCGGAACTATTATACCAAGTTAATGCAGATTGTATTGCATCATGGGATTGGTAGTATGTAGTTAGCGAACATTTACTTTCGTAGTTTGCCTTAATGAGGAAAATGTAAAACAGTTGGTGGGCCGGGAGCAGCTCAAAAACGCAAGGGATGATGGGAGGGATACGATTGTTTTTGAATGAAGAGGAGAACAAGCGGTTTTTAAATGATACTTGGCAGGTACGTGCATAGACATAAGAATGGAGAAAGGATTAAATATAATGAAACATTACCTACTTTGTTAAAATGTGAAGCCGAGGAACACTGTGAATGTCTAAAGAGGAACATCGAGTTTTATCGTGATGACTGATCGTAGGCTGTTGAATTTGGAGAGGGAGGGCAAGCTATTATTTGACGGAAAAGCATGCATTGACAACGGGGAGAGGGAGAGGAGGGAACCGTTTAAGGAAATATAAAAATGCTGAATAAATAAATGTTAGTGTTGGTTAAAACATGGAGATGTAAGACAATGCACAGATGGGATGGTATTATATCATATTTTTTGTTTATCTACAGTGACCCCCGAAGAAGGGCATTGTTAGCCCGAAATGCATTGGGTATTAATTAAACACTGCTTTTTACGAAACCCTGCACTAGTCATGTTCTTTCAAGAGGCCCAGAGTGGCACAGGCAGAACATCAGAAACTTGGAAAAAAGCATATGAAGTCTTAAGGGGATGATAATGAAAAATTGCAATAAACAGAAGTGAACAAGGATAAAGAAAAAGTTAAAAAGAATTAAAAAAGCAAGAAAGCAGCGCCGCAGGTGGCACATTCCACAGTGCATTTGGTTTGGGTCGTAGATACGGCCCATTTTCACGTTGTTTCATAACTCAGCAAACATGTCACACACCCCTATCTGAGAGTTCCTGAGACCTTAATATCAGTGTAGTTATCCCATGTTTCTGGGTAACACATTTTTAATTTCAAATCTGTTTTATTGGTTTCAAAAGCGAAAGAGGGCATTTCAATACAGCAATAAAGAAGCAGGCATATGTAGCGAGCGAGACAGACAGGCACGTCTTCTCTAAACGTCATCAAGGAAGTAAAAACAATATGCCAACATAGACATGTATAGCCAGTGCTGTAACTGAGGTGCCGTGCAAAGGGGTCAACCGACCAAAACAAAAAGAACCAAACCCCCCTCCCTCTTCCCAACATCTCTTCCCTCCCTCCACCCGACCAGTATGCCTTTTACTTGGGACCTGCGGTATGACGCGGTTAGAGCTGTATGCTGCAGTGTATTCGAGCTCATGGAGGATCCTGCGGTGGCCCTGTGAGCCGTAGAATGCGAAGATATTTTGGGCAAGTGATTTCATGAAATTCTTTGGACAGAAGGGATAAAAGCGGCTGCCAAGTTTTCTGAAAGGAGTCTGCGGTGTTTGTCAGTGTGGCCTGGATACGCTCCATGCCTAGCGTGAACCATAATTTATGCAACCATCCAGTGTGGGTAGGGGCGGTGGGCGATCCCCAGAGTGACAGGATATGTTGGGACGCTGCTTGCATGGCGATGCCCATCTGTTTGCCGCGCGTGGACCTCAAGGGAAATGTAAGCGCATTAGGTAGTCCTAAGATGGCATACGCGGGGAAGCGTGGAATTTCGATCTGGAAGGTGGAGTCAATATCATCTAGGACCGCTTTCCAATAATCTCGGATTGTGCGGCAATCCCACAGAAGGTGGGTCAAAGTGCCCCGCTCGCCGCATCCTCTCCAACACAACGCGCTCCGAAGTGGGTTGCCACGATTGAGTCTGACCGGGGTAAGGTGCCAGTAGATGGCCAATTTCACCGCTGCTTCCCTGGCAGTAGTATTACGAGTGGTGTGTGCTGGGCTGTAATATATAAATCCCCATTCCTTGGGTGACAATGCCCTGCCAAGTTCCGACTCCCAGCGTCTCTGTCCCGCCGTTTTGCCTGGGCCGATCGCAGGTGATAGCATCTTGTAAAGGTCTGAGATAAGGTGCCGGTCTGAATCTTTTGTAATCAGCCACTTCTCGAACGGGGTCAGCTGCCGACTTACTAAGGGAGCGCAGTCCGGACTCGACAGCCAGTGGCGGATTTGGAAGTACTGGAACAGGTGAGGTTTGGTCACCCCATAGTCCTGTACAATGTTGTTAAGAGGAAGAAAGCTCTCCGAATCAAAGAAATAGCCAGCAGAACGGCATTCCGTACCGCGCCATTGCAGAGAGGCGCGAGGGTCGTTGCCCGTGGGAATTCCGGATTATCTAGGATCGGGGTGAGTGGGAAGGGGAAAGTTGTTAAGCCTCTCTTGACCGCCACTGTGTCCCAAGCTTTCATGATGGTGCGCATGATGGGGGATCGAAGGAGATATCGTGGTCTGTGTTGGCGAGCGAGGAATGGTATCTTCCATAGTGACGTTTGGGCAACGCCCTGTCCTGGAACAACCACCTCTTCTCGGATTATGGCCTATACCATTCCACCAAATAGCGGAGTTGTGAGGCCTGGAAATATTGCAGGAGGTTGGGAACTCCGAGACCACCCTCGTCTACAGCTTTGTGCGCTATTTGTTTATGCAGGCGCGCGCGTTTCTTTTCCCAGATGAACTGGTGGAGGACGGCTTGTAAGTCTGGCAATGCACCAGGTGGCGGCGGGATCGGAAGAGTTCGGAAGATATACAGAATGTTAGGCAAGGCTGATGGGTAACACATTTTTATAACGGGGTTAGATGTACTTTGAGAGTCTGATGCCCTGGGCAAGGTTTGTTGAGAGGGGTACAGAAGGCGAAAGACAACACAGGGATTGCAGAGGCGTGATCGTCACTCTGTAGACCCTATCATACATATATAACCTCATATCTCTGTAAGATTTAACAAGCCTGTATATATTTGACAGGTGTACTCATTTTTTACAAAATGTTTTCCGTCATATTCACACCACATCAATAATTAATTAGACAATCGCTGGCAGAGGAAAGGCATGACTGTGTATCAGTTGCTTAGGAAATTAACTGACATTGATACCATATACGGGTCGCCAGGGTTCGCATCTGTGACTCCTGGCTTGCCCATTGAGACCCCTGGCACTGCCCTTTCCAGGCCCCTGGCCTCAGTGGAGGCAGAATCAGTGACAAGGACAAGTGGGGCACCACATTCCTTATTGTCTGCCTGTTTTTCATTATTCTAATAATGAATAATATTTATTATTCACTATTAGTGTAATAAAAAATGGAGCGCACTTAAGACCTATGGTAGACAGCTGTGGTAAGTAAAAATGGTTTTGAATGTATGTTGTATGAATGCTTGTGAGTGAGAGTGTGTTTAAGTGAAGAAGGGCGTGCGTATGTGTGAGAAAATCTTTCTGTATGTAGGTGTGAGTTAAAGTGAATGAGAGTCAAATGACAGGTAGTGATTTTGTGTGAGATTGTGGCCCACATTTACTATTCTTTGACGCAAGGCACCATTGCACCAAAGTTGCTGCGCTGCCTTGCATCAAAGAGGAAGAGGAAAAATGTGCCATAACTTATAAGATATCATAGATACGGCACATTTTTTCTCTCCCAGTGCGAGGGCGCACTTTTGACAGTCATGTGCCAGTGCACATACCTTTGTGCCAGAAGGCAAGGTGTGTGCCTTCTCTGAAGCATACGTTTTTTACTGGGAGAGGTCCCTGTCAGTACAAAAACTATCTTCAAGGCGTTTCTCACTTTGCATGTGTTCTGTTAATACAACACACCTGCAAAGTTGGAGAACAAGAAGAAATGAAAACAGTTCTCCTTGTTATGCCTGCCAGTGTTTCTAGAACCCCCATTTTCCATGGAACACTGATACAAAATAATGCAAATTAGTGCATAAAACAACTTTGCATTACTTGTGGTACTATGCAAAGCAAATCCTCAATTGTTGTGATGTTGGGTCATATGACTTGCCTTCCTGCAATAAATCATGGTCAGGGGCTATATGATATCACTTCCTGTGATGTTATTGAGGGCAAAGTGTATGTTATGTCGTTTCCTGTACCCCTGGTATCTTGGTGAAATTGACAGCAACAGTGAAGGCAATTTAAGGACGTGAGCATGTAAAGATTGTGGGGCATAATATCAAGGGGGTTTATCCCTGCTTTTTTGGCTTTAAAAGCCAAGAAAGCAGAGATAAAATTATCTCCCTATTACGCTAACACCAGTTAGCGACAGCTAGTAGGAGATAGCGACCATCTTGGGCCCCGCTTTGCATGTCAGTGAAATTTATCACTAATGACATGCAAAGTGGGCGTGCCAAGATGTTAGCGACTGGAAACAGTCGCTAACATCGCTATCTCCTATAATTAACTTTTGGAGATATTCGCGCTAAGCGCGATTATCTCCAAAAGCTAACACCTGCACCTGAGCAGTTCTTAGCCATGTTATCCAATGGTAGGTGGATAACATGGCTAAGAGCATTAGCTCTGTAATGCAAGAATATCGCTGACTTTTCAGCGATCTTCATGCATTTCGGCCGATTTTTATCGCTTAGGAGATAAACCTTGATAATAGCAAGCTTCCTAAGCGATAAAAATCGCCGCAGCTCGGCGATAAAAATATTGCCGCTAAGCCAACATAGCGATAATTATCGCTGGTTGTTGGTAATATGCCCCTGTGTTTCTTAACTAGGCCTAACCTACACATCCACGTGACACCCTGCCCAATATTTCGTTTGGCGAATCACAGGGTTTTAACAGAAAAGTCTAGCTGGCTCTACAGTCAAAATCCTCTGGCCTGATGGCCTATCTGCCACAGGTCCATACAAGACATGGCGGACCCAGATAGAGAAATTGCACAATTGCAAGAACAAATTCATGCAATGGGACTTTAATTTAGCAGAACAAAATATTTTGTCTAGCTGGCACATAAAACTTGGCACCCGCTCGTCGAAGTTTAGTACTTTCAGTAGGTCTGCTATGCCCGCAGCTCTACTGAAGGCACATATCTCACCTCCTGCTTGGGGCTGAGGGAAGACTTGTAGTGCTGTCCTCTGCCTGACGATTGGAGCTCATGGCCTGCACTGCATATGCGATGTACTTTGTCTGCCAAACTATAAATCTGGCCTATGGATATTATTTATGAACCCATCTCATGTGTGCTTTTACTTCACCTTGGGGCAACATGCTTAACACCCACTGTAAGTCCTTTGAAATTGGTAAGAGTGACATCTCCAACATGGCATGCTTACATGCAGCAACCCTTGAGCTGTCTTCCGAACATTCCTGTCCATTTTTACTTTCTCTTGGACATTTAATCATGTAGCTTGTCAGGTCACGTACATGGAGGTAAACGAAAACATCCGTAATGAAACTACTTTACCACACTTCACATATTTACACTGTGAGACACTTAGAAGCCTGTAATAAGAAAAGGACTGGAGCTTAATCTTAAAAACTTAAGTTTGGAATAAAAGAAAATTGTTTTCATGAATTTGCTGAAAGATTGAGGCGCTGGATCTCGGTGGGAAGCATATTCCACTTCAGACTTGGGAATATGTTTATTCTTACTTGGAGACCATAGGTGTAGCTGGCCTCTGCACATGCCAAACATCCATCACGTTCAATGATTTTGCATTGACATTTCATACGTCTATAAATAGGGGTAGATGTACCCATAAATTACCCTTTCCACCCAATTATTGTTCAACATATTATTTTATATTGGTTTAATTTAAATTGCATTATTCAGACTTACAACCAACTCAGGTCAGTAAAGGAGGGAATGGGGAAAAGGTATTAGGGAGGAGAAACATAAACAGACTGATGTTCATCAAATGCTACCACACCGTATAGCAGAACCGTGTTGCACTTACGTAATCAGTAGCCTGCATTTGATGTCTATTTTGCTGGATACGGATGTAAGAGCAAAAGAAGCAATGTGCAAGAAAAAGTTGACATTGCACAGCCCTGGCTGGCCGAGCTGGATACGTGTCAACAAGAGTTTTCTAGCCCCCACGGCGGCTTCACTGATTTCTAAGATGTTTGGTACTAAACATCTTGTCTTATTAAATCCTCACAACTGCAAGGTGTTAGATTTCTTAATAAATTCAGACAGGAGACCATTTGAGAGGGTCCCCTGAAACCTAACCAAAGGCTAGTGGGGTCTCAAGCCATTTCTCACCAGCCTGTCACCACCAAACATGTTTTTGACCTCCTGGAGTGAGAGCCAGCACTCTCAGAGGACAGAAACAACACCTGCTCTGGGTGGGGTTCTTCATGCCTTCTCCAGGACAGAATGGCCTGTAGTGTAGTTCCCATATTCCCAATAGGTTCTGCGCATTGGATTAATATACACTATAGATTTGACATAGGACTAAGGTCAATATGTCTCTATCGATTATACTAAACTTAATTGTGTGTGTGCCAGCTAACTCAGAGGTCACTAGAAACTTTCTCGAATAAACAAGAAGGGATTAGTCTCTGACAACCGCATAAATATGACAACTTTGTTTCCCCTAGAACCGGAACAATATCTTCAAAGGCGTGAAAACAATAGATAACTATTTCACTCAGTCAATCGTGCATGCTTCATTTCTACAGATTTGCATAGAAATAGAGAGACAGGCGTTTCAATAAAAGGGTTTATTGAACAGAATGTGAAGTATAATGCGTGCAGCGAGACCAGTAATATAAAATAATACTGTAAAAGCATTGTCTGTTGCTATGATTTACATAGAAATACATACATAAATAACACAGGCTAAAATACTCAACTGATGCTTCTAAATACGCCTACCCCAGTGAACCTAACCTAGGTCTGGTACCAGGGAAGAAATAGGTGCTGTTTAGCATAAGTTTTAGTTCTGCCAAGAATTGCCAAAGGTTTCTCTAGGTTCTAATCAACTCCATACCTTATGATGAGGGAGGTTGGTACCTCTTTCACAGGACTCGATTTTCCAACACCCCGCAAGGGGAGTCAGAAACACTGGAGCTGGATTCTCGGCAGGATGATATCAGCTTCTAGTCAGTGCGTCAGCTGGAGAGTTGACTTCCTTCGGCACTTGCTGTAGTGAGCCGCGTCATGCAAGTAGGTAGTCGAACTGCACCGAACCACACCATGCTTTGCTATAGCAAGTGAAGGTATATTTATACCTTGAAGGTTTTTAGGAATGCCAGTATTGACGTAAAAGTCGGGCATATAAACGTCATGAATGAACCCCTAAGGAATAGTTGTTAACGCATAATATTGAGTACTTGGAGAAATAAAAATCCAGGCATGTCAAGTCAAGTCAAGTCAAAAGATTTATATAGCGCGCTACATACCCAGAGGGTCTCAAGGCGCTTGAAGAAGGGTGGGGAGTTACTTGTCAAAAATCCACGTTTTGAGTTGCTTTCTGAATGCTAGGTGGTTCTGAGTAAGGCGAAGGTGAGTGGGAAGTGAGTTCCAAGTTTTAGCTGCTAGGTAGGAGAAGGATCTACCTCCCATGGTGGTTTTGTTGATGCAAGGTACAGTGGCAAGGGCTTGGTTAGAGGATCGTAGCTGGCGGGAGGGGGTGTAGAAGGATAGTCGTGTGTTGAGGCATTCGGGTCCGATTTCGTAGAGTGCTTTGTGTGCGTGGGTTAGGAGCCGGAAAGTAATCCTCTTATTGACGGGGAGCCAGTGGAGGTTTTTCAGGTGATCAGAGATGTGTTCTTTACGCGGGATGTCTAATATGAGCCTGGCTGAGGCGTTCTGGATGCGTTGTAGTTTTTTCTGGAGTTTTGCGGTGGTGCCGGCATAGAGGGTGTTTCCGTAGTCCAGTCGGCTCGTGACCAGAGCGTGGGTGACTGTTTTTCTGGTTTCGGTAGGGATCCAGCGAAATGTTTTTTTGAGCATGCGAAGAATGTTGAAGCAAGATGAAGAAACGGCGTTGACTTGTCTGTTCATCGAGAGTGAGGAATCCAGGATGACGCCCAGGTTCCGTGCGTGGTCCGTCGGGATGGGTGCTTTTCCAAGGGCCTCTGGCCACCAAGAGTCGTCCCAGGCGGAGGGGGAGGTACCTAAGATGAGGACTTCTGTTTTGTCTGAGTTCAGTTTCAGACGGCTGTGCTTCATCCATTCGGCTACTTCTTTCATTCCTTCGTGTAGGTTGGTTTTGGCCGTGTTAGGGTCTTTGGTGAGTGATAGGATCAGTTGAGTGTCGTCGGCGTAGGAGATGATGTTGAGGTTATGTTGGCGTGCGATGGTCGCGAGGGGGCTCATGTAAACGTTGAAGAGGGTGGGACTGAGTGAGGACCCTTGGGGTACGCCGCAGATGACTTCAGTGGCCTCTGACTTGAATGGTGGAAGGCGGACTCTCTGGGTTCTTCCGGAGAGGAACGAGGTGATCCATTCCAGTGCTTTTCCTTGGATTCCGATGTCTTTGAGGCGCTGTAGAAGGGTGCTATGGCAGACTGTGTCGAAGGCTGCGGAGAGGTCGAGGAGGATGAGGGCGACTGTGTCTCCATTGTCCAGTAGAGTTCGAATGTCGTCTGTTGCTGCGATGAGGGCGGTTTCGGTGCTGTGTTTGGCTCGGAAGCCGGATTGTGAGGAGTCGAGGGATTTGTTGGTTTCGAGGAATGCGGCGAGCTGGTTGTTGACAGCTTTCTCGATGACTTTGGCCGGGAATGGAAGGAGTGAGATAGGGCGATAGTTTTTGAGTTCGGTGGGGTCAGCTGTGGGTTTCTTCAGGAGGGCGCTGAGTTCGGCATGTTTCCAGCTTTCCGGGAAGGTTGCGGAGTTGAGGGAGCAGTTGATGACGTCTCGGAGGTGCGGTGCAATAATGGAGTCTGCTTTGTTAAAGATGTGGTGAGGGCAAGGGTCTGTGGGGGATCCTGAGTGGATAGAGTTCATCAGACGGATGGTGTCCTCAGTGGAGATTGGCTTCCAGTCATTGAGGATGTTCAGGGGAGGTGGGGGTCCTGCAGGGGATTTGGTGGGTTGGTCTCCGGGTTGGTTGTCGAAGCTGTTGTGGATGTCTGCAATTTTGTTGTGGAAGAATGAGGCTAGGGAGTCGCAGAGGGCTTGAGAGGGGGTGATGTCGTTGGAGTTAGCTGAGGGGTTGGTAAATTCCTTGACGATGTTGAATAATTCCTTGCTGTTGTGGGCGTTGTTATCTAGATGGTCCTTGAGGGCTGCTTTCTTGGCATTTCGGATTAGTTGGTGGTGTATGCGGGTGGCGTTTTTGAAGGCGTCCTTGGTGCTGGTGGTTGGGTCTTTTTTCCAGGCCTTCTCGAGGGAGCGACAGAGTTTCTTGGATTTCTTAAGGTCATCGTTGAACTAGGAGGCCTTCTTGCTGCCTAGTTTGATTTGTCGTTTTTTCAGTGGTGCTAGGATGTCGGCGCTGTTGGATAGCCATTGGGTGAAGTTTGTGGCTGCTTGGTCTGGGTTTGAGGAGTGGGCGGGGGGGTTTTGAAGAAGCGATGAGGAGATCTGGTCGATGGTGATTTTGTTCCAGTTTCTTTGCAGAGTGGGTTGGGGGTGGTTGTTGGATGTGGGCTTGTTGTAGGTGAAGTGAACGCAGCTGTGGTCAGTCCAAAGGAGAGCTGTGGTGTGGCTGAAGGAGACATGTTTGCTGGAGGTGAAGATAGGGTCGAGTGTGTGACCTGCGATGTGGGTGGAGGTAGTGACAAGTTGTTGGAGTCCGAGGTTTGCGAGGTTGTCCAAAAGGGTGGTGGTGTTGCGGTTGTTGTTCTTTTCAAGGTGAAAGTTGAGGTCTCCCAAAAGGATGTAGTCCTCGGAGGGGAGTGCGTGTGGAGTGATGAAGTCCGTGATGTCTTCACTAAATTGTGCGTGGGGTCCTGGTGGCCTGTAAAGGAGGGTGCCTCTGAGTGTAGTCTTGGGGTCGATGTGGATCTGGAAGTGAAGGTGTTCAGAGTTGGCGAGATTGACGTCTGAGCTGGTTGAGATGCGGATGGATTTTTTATGGACGATAGCGATGCCTCCTCCTGTGTGGCCGGTACGGTCCTTGCGAATGATCTTATAGCCTTCCGGGATGGCAATGGTGATGTCTGGGGCTGAAGAGGCATTCAGCCATGTTTCTGTTAGGAAGGCGACGTCCGGAGAGATGGTGTCGAGTAGATTCCAGAGGTCAATGGCGTGTCTGTGGACCGAGCGGGTGTTGAGCAGGATGCATTGTAGGTGGTTGGGATCGGATATCTGTTGTGTGTTCGTAGATGAGGAGTTGTTTTTGGTGCCGTCGAACTAGCAGGAGTAGCAGGAAAAGGGTCCATGGGTGTGTCCAGGAGCGGCTTGGACGCAGATGGGGGAGCGGCCAGGGTTAAGGGCTAGGAGGGTGGTGGCATCGTAAGTAATGCGGGAGGGGTGGGCATTACGAGGACCAGGGGGTCTGGCGCTGGGCACGGTCCAGCCGCGGACGGGCGTAGACGGGCTTACCTTTGGCGCACCTTCGGCACGAATGGGGTGCGACCGCTGCGCGAAAGTACATCTGTCATATATGGATAGTGGAGGGGGAGGGGCGAGGGCGGCTCAGCTGGGAGGCGGGGCGGGCTTAAGAGGACGACAACAACAAACAAAATGGCAGCGGAGGGGTGAGCAAAGCCGAGCGCCGGGGGATATCGCGCATAAACAGAGAAAGTTACTGTGGCAATGAAAAAGTATACAAAGCGCAGCGGCAACCAAGGCAGACTGCAGGCAATTGATTAAGAGGCAGTTGTAAGTGAAAGCGGAGCACAACGATACCAGATGTCGCCAGAGACACTGGGGAGCGACCACTCAGCCCAAAAGCGAAGTCCCTAACGGCTTAAGAGTCTGGTTTTCCAAGAAATCGTTGTGACGTAGATGAATGGATGAAAGTAGCCATTCCTGTATTTGGGTAGCGCAGGCTATGCCTAAATAGGGACTGGATTTCTATGCCTATATAAGGGCAATGTGAATTGTACCTATATAAGGGCATGAATCTGGAAAATTCATTCGTAATCTAAAATCTAAAATCTAAAATCGAACACAACAGGCCTTCCCGGGCGGTAAGCTTCAAATGCAATGTCACCTTTGAAACCCTACTCAGATAGTAGGGCGGGCCAAGCCCCCTTTCCTGCTACACTTTTGATGGGAGGAAAGGTGGGAACATTAGGTAGATGAACATGCTCCACCCTAAGGGCCGGCAAGCTGAGGTGAATCCCTCCCCTGGAATTCCACCATCTTGAGATTGTGTGAAAACCTCCAAATAAGGCTAGGGTAGTGCCTCTTCCCACAGGAAGAAGCCACTTGAGGGTGTAGGCAACCTACAGGTAGATAGCCCATTTGCTATTACCTGTCTCCCCATGTAACACCCCTAAATTCAGTATTTAGGTGATTCCCTGAGACCTGAACATCAGATGCATCGGAACAAAGAAGACCAGGACAAAAAAGACGCACTGCAAAAGAACTAAAGCCCTGCTTTAGAAGAAAAGGGCACCAAACCCTGCCAGCTGCTCCAAGGACTCAACCATCACTGTTGTCCTGAACCTGCAAGGACTCCAAGAACCCTGGAGCACCTACAACCTTAGGGAGAAATTGCCAACAATATATCTTGGAGTGAAGGTATCACTCCCTGTACAATGCAGGCACCAATGCCATGAAGTCTGGTTTGTCAACTTGCTGCTCCTCAAGGACCTAGATGCAGCACCAAAGCAAGAATAGATACACCATCTCTGGAGGGTCAAATCTTGCTCTTCACCATGTTTGGAGACACCAGGGCCTACTGGAGTTGCGGCGTACCAATATCAAGGGTACTGGACTCCCAACTGTAAAAACCAAGAAGAATAGTCCACTATGGACTACAAAAGCAACTGAAGCAAGCATTCGTCCAGGGACGTTGAGACACCTGAGACCCACTTCCTGAGTAGCCTAGCTGTCCAGAGGTCTCCTCTCTAAGTTGGCTGCTCCTGACCGCGAGGACCCTAAAGGAGCACAATGCCCGGCTGATATGTCCACTCTGCACCCAGCCCCACCGGGCCCAGCACTGACAACTAGCTCTGCTCCTGTGGTCCAGGGCCCTTGGGACCTCTGACCTCCAAGGAGACCCACCGGACGTACCTGTAAGTCCACCTGTGCAGTACATTTTTAAGTGGCCCCCTTCGTCTTTGGGCATCAGTTTCCAAGGCCCTCAGCATTCTGGTTCGCCCAATCTGGGACACTCCTGAACTTCTCCTGCTGGAACTTTGGACCTGGTTCCGTCATCAACCTAAAATGAGAAGGTGAACTTTGTGAAAGCATTATCTGATTTTATATGTATTTTTGCTCTTTTTCCCCATTGTTTCCTATGGTGCGTATTTGCGCACAAAGGTGATATATTTTCTGAGGTTTGAAAAATCGTAACTCTGAAAGTACTTACCTTAAAAGTGTTTTTTGGTCTTAACAAATACATAAAAATCCACTTTATTTTTACAAATTGGTCTCATATTTATTCTTGAGTGTGTCTCATTTATTGTCTCTGTGAGTACAACAAATGCTTAGCACTACCCTCTGACCTAACTGCTCGCCCACACTACCACAAAAAGAGTACTAGAATGATCTGCTTTTATCTCTGTGTACCATTTGGGAATTCTCTGGATTCTTTGCACAGTGTTCTTCTTTTTAGTACACTATATAGAGAGCCAGCTTCCTACAATACTCTACTGGGCTGAGCCAAGACACGATTGAGAAAGTCTCTAGCCTGTGGCAGCAAGAGATTGTTGAAGAAATTCAGTGACTGTAAGAAGGGTTGATTAAGGAATCCTGGTGCTCACTTACAGTACACAAGTATTTGCTATGATATATTCCAGTGGTGCTTTAAAAAGGGAGGATGTTAACCCTGCATCCCCCAACAAACAACAACAAAGAAATAATAGAGCCTTTCAAAACACGCAAAATTAAATGCACATTGATCATAAATATTCTCCAAAAGTCTGTTTGTATAAAAAGTGTGTTCTTCATTCATTCTATGCCTTTAGCCAACATGTGTTTCGTCGAATGGGTGTCTTGTCCCACAACTTCGTAATGGCTAAAATAAAACAGTAAGCCTCTATTTTATGTAGACAAAGGTATGTCCACAGAGTAAACAGCAATCACCCTGTGACATAATACATCTTGGCGTTGTTACCTAGACCATGTCATCAGAATATGGTGAAACTCCATGCATCAGTAGCTTTCATGCACGCATAAGTGCTCTAAACATTTAAAAAATCAGATGTAGAGTTAGGATCTAATATCAACATCATATGGTATTATGTCTTACCCATTGCCAGCCCCATAAGTAACAGAAAAAATCAATAAGTAACAAACATCATTGGCATAAATATACACATGCAACCCTTTGTGTCTCATGCCAATTACCCCTTCATCCAATAAAAAAGCCCCATTGTGCTCACTCTATAGGCCCAAACTGAAACCAGATTTGATACCCAAAGGCAAGCCAAACTAAATGCACAATGGCGTATACCAATACTTATAAGTAGGGCCACTGGAATTATGCTATTGTGTGACCGTGTCGAGTTTCACGTAATTAGTGATTTACCGCATTTGTAACCTGGTCCACCATCTGGCACATAATCTGCTGATTTGAAGAAAAAACATTCTTTCTAGCACAAACGGTTCAGAAGTTTGAAAAGACGCAGTGAAACATGTTCCCGCATAGTGGAAGGCCCTTT
The DNA here is from genome assembly GCF_964263255.1 of Lissotriton vulgaris. Classification (NCBI taxonomy): domain Eukaryota; kingdom Metazoa; phylum Chordata; class Amphibia; order Caudata; family Salamandridae; genus Lissotriton; species Lissotriton vulgaris. The sequence continues at coordinate 430,616,025 of NC_141699.1, read as the reverse complement.
GGAAACGTCGACTAGGCACCTTTCTGTAGCTTATTGCTGTATATGGGTGTTACACTGATATTAATGAGGTGCAGCTAATGCCTAGATGGTGCTATCAAGTGTAAAAATGCTAACAATAATAAAGTAATACAATCAGAAAAGGTGCTGCATAATGCTGCATAATTTGCCTTTACTTGCCGCATAATTTACTCAACCCTGATTGATAATGTGGTCTTACCCTGCTACATAATTCCAGTGGCCATGGTTCCAAGTCAGGAAAGTTCCTACAAAGGAAGGGCACACATTATTGTCCTTATCTACAATACCATCTCATCCCAAAGCACCAAGAGGCATATGTATGAACCGAATTTTTATTCGCAAACCCTGCAACGGGATATAGTAGGAAAATCGAATCGCAAAATTTGCGATTCCTTAATTTTGCATTAGCATTTAAGGAATCACAAATTGCTATTCCTTAAATGTTATACAGCAAACACTCAATTTTTGCGATTTCTCCTTAAGAAATCGCAAATTACCACCAACTTCAAGTTGGTGGTAATTTGCGATTTCTTTCACAAACGCACTTTTTGGTATTTGTGAAGGTGCCATGTGGCGTACATACATGCCCTTAGGGCATGTATGGGCGCCATATGCACACCATGTTCATTTCAGGGGTGAATCAGTGTGTCTTTATGACACCCTTGCACCCTTGAAATTATTCTCAATTTGCGATTCTCAAATTGCGAATCGCAATTTGAGAATGCCTTCCCATTCATTCCTTTGGGTTCCGATTCATAGAAATGAATGGGAACGTATTCCTTAATTGCGATTTTGCAATTTGCTAATCGCAATTAAGGAATACTAAGAAATCGCAAAAAAAATAGATTTTTTTACATACATCCCTTTTTGCAATTCTCAAATAGCGATTCTCAAAAAATCGCTATTTGAGAATTGCAAACAGGGATTTTCATACATATGCCTCACTAAAGCCCCAGTATAGTGTAACAAGTGCCTTGCCTGTATCCTCTGACACTGTAATCAAACAAAATGAAATATCAATAACCAGGGTAATGTGACCAACACCTCTTCCAAATGAATACAGATTAATGGAGTTTGTACCTCAAATCCGGAACACCATGCCATGCACAGTGGAAAATCCAAATATCCTTAGCATATATATTTCTATATCAGAGGCAAGGGGTACTGGAACCAAGATAGTTCTGTTTAAAAAGCGGATCTGTATATTTTCTTTTAGTAACAGCTCTTCCTTCATGATATGCAGTACACAGTGACTATAGTAGCATATTTTGAGTGCGGCTTATTTGCGGTAAGCGATGCGCCCAACCACGGAGGAATTCTTTTTTTTAAGGGGGGACTTTGTCCAAAATAATTCTAAAATGCGGTGATGCCTGATACTATGTACATATATCTCTCTTTAGATACAGCCATTTGTGATTAGAACAGTCAGGTGCACACTGATTTCTCGCATGGTCGGATTGCGGTTTTTAATTTAGAAGTGGTCGGTTACATATATGGGGGCTCGCAGACGGGGCTGAGATGCCACAAATAAAGAGTTGTGGTGTACAATGAACGGATTTTACTTTCTTTTTCTATGATATAGACATATGTACGCGAAAAATATCTTGATTTTCCAAAGGGCACGAGATGGTGTTCCGGATTTGAGGTATGAGCCTCATTTATCTGTATTCATATGGAGGAGGTGTTGGTCACATTACCCAGTGTAATTTTAATCTCATTACAGTGTCAGCGGATACAAGCAAGGCAAGTGTTACACTATGCTGGTGCTTTGGTGATTTGGGGCCATATGCATGAACAGATACAGAATGGGCAAAAACCCTTGATGTTGATATTAGAGCCCAACTCTGCATCTGACTTTTGCTCCACCGTATACAGTATGAATCATTAAATGAGGTTAACTGTTTTGAGCCCTCACTTGTGCATAAAAGCTGCTGATGTATGGTTTTCCACCAGACATTGACGACATGGCCAATGTAACAAGGCCAAGATGTATTATGTCACAGAGTGATTGCTGTTCACGCTGTGGGCATAACTTTCGTATATGTAAAATTGAGAATTTTATGGCAAGACCGGAGGCTCCTATTATGCTTTCTTATCTTGCATTTATTTCTATAGCAGCCATGATAAGTGCAAGAACTACAGTTCCCAGAGGGCCAGACAACAACTGGGCTATGGGAATGAGAAAAAACGAGAATACAATGATTTCTGATTTCTGATTTCTGGTATTTATAAAGCGCGACACTCATCCCAGGGGATATCACGGCGCTGTAAACAGAAGAGACTACTAAGGACTGTGCTGAGAGTTAGTTTTTAGGGAAAAGGTGAGTTTTTAGTTTTTTTCGGAATTGATGGTAGTTTGTGGTGTGTCTGAGTTCTACAGGTAACTCATTCCACCTTTTGGCGGCCAGTTATGAGAAGGAGCGTCCGCCGGTCCTTGCCTTGTAAATGCGCTTGGGTTTGGCCAGAGCCAGTTGGTTCGATCTTAAATTCCTGTTGGGGGTGTAGAATTCAATTTTCCTTTGGAGGATAGTGGGGCCAGTTTTATTAAGAGCTCTGTGCGCGTGGCAGAGTATTTTGAAGGTAGCCCTCTGGCGCATTGGTAGCCAGTGGAGTTTCCTAAGGCGTGCGGATGCTGAGTCTCGCTTGCCTTTATTGCAAATTAGTTTAGCTGCCTGGTTTTGTAGGACCTGTAGTCGGGAGAACAGTTGTTCGTTCATCACTTCGAACAGGGCATTTCCATAATCCAGGCGGCTGACCAATATGGCCTGAGTGACTGTACGTCGGCAGTCCAGGGGTATCCAGGGAAAGATTTTTGCCAGGAGTTTAAGTATTGCGAAGCCTCTGCCCCAAAGTGATCGTATGTGGGCCTTCATGGATAGGACGTCGTCCATAATGATACCCAGATTTCTGGCATGCTGTTTTGGGGTGGGGGCTGACCCCAATGATGGTGGCCACCATGTGGCGTTCCATGTGAGTTTGGCTCCTCCAAACAGTAGAATTTCCGATTTGCCGGCGTTTAATTTTAAGCAGTGGTTTCGCATCCAATCCGCCATTTCGGAGAGACAGCTATGAAGTTTTTTCTTTGTTGTCTCTGCCTCTTCACCCATTGTTACCATCAGCTGTGTATCGTCGGCATAAGAACATATGCCGATGCCCCACTTTCTTCCAATGTCAGCCAGAGATGAGACATAGACATTAAAGAGAGTGGGGCTCAGCGAGGCCCCTTGTGGGACCCCACAGCTGGTGGGATAGGGTTTTGAGTGGTACTGGCCCATGTGCACTGCTTGGGGGCGCTTGCTGAGGAATGATTTGATCCAGCTCAGAGCTGTGGATTGCACTCCTTTGCTCAGGAGGGTGTTTAGTAAGCAGTCGTGTGCTACCGTATCAAACGCCGCTGACAGGTCAAGCAGTATCAGAGCTACAGATCCCCCTTGATCTGTGATGCATCTGACACTGTCCGACACTGCCAGCAACGTTGCTTCGGTGCTATTGTTGGCTCTGAAGCCGGTCTGGGAGGGGTCCAGGAGTGAATTGTCTTCCAGATATCGGGACAATTGTGTGTTGACCAGTTTATCCAAAGCCTTGGAAAGGTAAGGGAGCTGGGAAATTGGCCTATAATTCTCCGGGTTGGAGATGTCGGACCCGGCTTTTTTCAGGAGGGGGGTCACGGATGCGTGTTTCCAGGCTTCTGGAAAGGACGCGGTGGTGAGTGATTGATTAAAAAGTTTGGTGATAAAAGGGCAGAGCGTTGGTGCAATTTTGGAGAACACAAAATGGGGACATGGATCCGCGGGGGAGCCAGATTTGATTGTCTTCAATGCCGATAGTACCTCATCATCGGAGAATGGTTGAAAACTGGTTAGGCGTGGAGAGTTACCAGCATCTGGTTGGACATTACATTTGTCCGGTGTTGGAGGATGCTTATCGGGGTTATCTGGTAAGGTAGGGATGTTAGGGGGGGGCGAAAGTAGAGTAGATTTTGTCAATTTTTTCAGCAAAGAAGGTGCTGATGCGCTCACAGGCCTCGGTTGAGGGGGTGAGGGTTTGTGAGGTGCTGGACGGGTTACTGAGTTCCTTTACTATTTTGAACAATTCTTTTGCGGAATTGTTACTTTCATAAATTCGCTGGGTGAAGTATGCTTTTTTTGCGTCTCGGATGGCTGAGATGTACTGTTTTCGTTTGGTGATATAGATTGCTCTGGTTTCTGAGTCTTTTGTTTGTCTCCATCGGTGTTCGTCCTTTTGGCATTCCTTTTTAAGGCCCTTGAGGAGGGGGGTGTACCATTTTTCCCTAGTAGTTTTTCTTGATTCCCGCATAGGGGCTATTTTATCCAGCGTTTGGCGAATTCCAGTGTCTAGAAGAGTAACATTACTGCAAATGGGAGAGTCATCCCGCAAGGTGACGTCTATCTCGAGAAAATGGTCTTGAAAATTGGAGTCATTAATTAGTCTCCAGGCTCTGTTGGTGGTAAAGGGGGTGAGTCTGTGCTTTAAGTGCTTTTACAATAACCAATCAGCAGTCACAACATAGATAAGAGAACACACTGACTGCGCAGCTTCCTCTTTTCTTGCTGCTCGCAGTCAGATAAGTGTTCCCTTATCTATGCTCGCAATTTAAATGTTGATATTTGGCTATTATTATTAGTATTACTTTTTATTGTTGTTGTTTCACTATTCTGCTGACTCGTTTCGCGCTATTGCGCCTCTGGGTTCACGCTACTCGCGCATTTAATTTATTGTCCGGTTTCTGTTTACCGGCTCCTCTTTCCCCCCCTCCCGCCCTTTTCTGTTGGTTTCTCCCTGCTCCGTGGTCCTCGCGCTCCTCGCGCAGGCTCTTACAGCTTCTGGAGCTTCAATCCGGTGCTTCGTTTTGCCGCCTCTGCCCACCGCTTTCCAAAGCGGTTGCTTCTGTGCACTCCGGAGCTCATTTCTACAGCTGCCATTCTCCCGGTCTCCTCGCTCCGTGTCCTGGAGTCGACCCACCCTTGTGCACGCCCCCTTTTACACGCCTCCCTCTCTTTCCTCACAGAATTAACCCTTACCTACCACATTTCTGAAACATGGAAAATGAGAGTTCTTCAGAGGAGAATCCCTCTAACATGGACAATGGGTCTCTCAAACAGACCTTCACAGATTTATTAATAATTCTGTCGAACAGGCAGTTGAAGTCTCCATGAAAAGAATGTCAAAGAACATGGAGAACTCTATGGTCAGCATGTTGTCCAAGGTTTTGGCCCAATCTGCGGGGGATAGCAGAAAACGTATGGTGGAACACTCTGCTTCTGTGCAAAAGCCTAAAAAGGCGTCAGCATTGGTTAGCGAGTCTTACTCGCCTATGGACGAGGACGAAGTGCCTCCCAGGCCTCCTGCTAAGGAGGGGTTTGTCGGTCCAGAGGGCAAAAGAAAGCAAAAATCCAAGCACACAGAGTCTCCTACTAAGAAATTCGTAATTTCCACCATCTTGGACACGGATGACGATATGCCTGATGCTGACGACTTGTGCGATATCTTTGACGTCACAGACCCCCCTCCCCCCAAAATACCCAAAAGTGATTCCTTTAACTTTGATCCAGTATATGACTCGGAGGGTCTCCCTATGTTTGACCCGTCCTCCATCCGTCATCCCAACTCAACTTAATGGTTTCCCTCACATCACGTTGGTAAATACATTTCTGCCCGTCTTCGTCTCCCTCTGGAGGCAGCTGTGCATTTCAGATTAAAGTCTGAATGTCCCAAACCTGCCCTCCCTGATAAAATCACCCTTGTCCCTTCCATCGACCAATCTCTCCTTACCTTCTTTTCTAAATTTGGTAAAGACCCTCGATGCGGGGATGACAAGGCATGGTCCACATGCCAGGACAAAATGCTGGACATTGTTGGTCCCTTGGCCCGTATCTTCGACATGGCAGAGTCTGCCCGTCTTGATGGTTCTGATCTTTCAGCCGATGACATCTCCTTGTGGGTACAGCGTGCCTTCTGCCTTTTGGGCAATGCCAACGCAGCCATTACCCACGAAAGACGTAAGGGTCTTTTGATCAAGTTGGACCCTAAGCTAGCTAACCTTGCTCCTATGGACCCGGGCTCTAAGGCAAATGGCCTCCTCTTTGGGGAGAATTTGGTTCGCGACATCAGCCGCTTTGTCTCTACCTTTGCCTCTCTTGACAAGGTCAACAATCCATAAAAAAGACTTTCGCCCCTCGGGTTTTTGGACGGGCCGGACGAGGCAGGGGTCACTCTTCCGGCCGTCCCTACAATCAAGGCTCCAAAGGTTCTTACAACAACTCCCAAGAATACAAGCCGCAGTTCTATCCAGAGCGAGGACGTGGTTTCCGCAGCAGAGGGCGCAAAGGTTATCGCAACCCCAACTCCAATCAACAAGGTAAGCCTTTCTTCTTTCCCTCCTGTAGGGGGTCGATTAAAACTGTTTCTTCCAAAATGGCATTCCATAAGTGTAAACCCGTGGGTCCTCAACACAGTTCAAGGCTATCTTATAGAATTTTACTCTCCTCCTGTCCAGACCTCTTTCCCTCCTCCTCTGGTGTTCTCTTCACACATGGCAAACCTCATCTCAACCGAGATAAAGTCCTTATTACAGAAACAAGCCATCCAAATTTTTCCCTACGACTCTACAGGCTTTTTAAGCTCCATTTTTCTAGTCCAAAAGAAAAACAAGAAATTACGCACTGTCATAAACCTAAAATGGTTCAACCACTTTGTGGTGTATCGTCATTTCAAAATGGAGACGATCCTTCATCTGAGGGATACCCTTCGGCCAAACGATTGGATGGTTCGCTTGGATCTCCAAGATGCCTATCTTACAGTTCCTATCCACCAGTCTCACTGGAAGTTCCTTCAGTTCCAGTGGTCAGGAGGGACCTACTGTTTCACCTCTCTTCCCTTTGGTCTCTCTTCTGCACCATGGTGCTTCACAAAACTTCTGAAGCCGGTGGTCGCTATTCTTCGCTCTCTTGGTATCAGACTCATAATATACTTAGACGATATTCTAATCCTGAATTTGGACGAACAGGGTCTCCTTGCAGATCTCCAAACCACTCAGTGTCTTCTTCTGGACTTGGGTTTCCTTGTAAACCTCGAGAAGTCTTCTCTGGTCCCCTCTCAGAACATGGAATTTCTGGGCTTCCTTGTGGACTCGGTAGCAGCGTCTTTACGCCTTCCCCTTTCCAAAATTTCCAAAATCAAGGCGGAGATTGCCTCTGTGCTCCATCTTTCTGTCATCTCCCTCAGATCTCTGGCCAGGATTGTCGGTCTTCTTTCCTCTTCTATTCAGGCGATATTTCCCGGCCCCCTGCACTATCGGGCCCTCCAACGCCTAAAGATCAGGCACCTTCGCCAAGGTTTAGCTTATTCAGACGTCATCGCTCTAGACCAAGAGTCCCAGACAGAACTGCAATGGTGGATAGACCATTTAGATGCGTGGAACGGGCGCACTATCTTCGCCACATCCCCAGATCTTGTTTTAGAATCCGATGCCAGTCTATTGGGTTGGGGCGCCCGCTGTGGTCCAATCTCAACTGGAGGAGCATGGTCCAGAGAGGAGTCCAGACTGCACATAAATTGTTTAGAGATGCTTGCTGGTTCCTTTGCGATCAAAAGTCTTTCCAAAGACAGGATCCGCTGTTCCATACTCTTACGCATGGACAATGTTTCTGCGGTTCGCTACATAAATCATCTCGGCGGCACCAAGTCCAAGCCTCTAGCAGACTTAGCGAAAAGCCTATGGGAATATTGCCTAGCACATCATCTCTCCTTGACAGCGGAATACCTTCCAGGCGACCTCAATCCTGTGGCGGATTGGCACTCGAGGTTCCTGCGCGACTCCAGGGACTGGAGGCTTTGTCCCTCCGTCTTCCATTCTCTTTCTCTTTTGTGGGGTCCCTTTTCCATCGATCTCTTTGCTTCTCGCCTCAATTCCCATTTGCCCCAGTTTTTCAGCTGGCGTCCAGACCCCCTAGCTCTAGCCACGGATGCTTTCCTCCAGGATTGGTCTCGTCAACTCAAATATGCCTTTCCTCCTTTCATAATGATCAACAGAGTGCTGGCGCAAGTCCGCCATCAGGAACCTTCTCTAGTACTGATAGTCCCCTTCTGGAAAGCTCAAATCTGGTTCCCTGTTCTTCTGGAAATGGCGATGGATTTTCCTGTACTTCTGCCTTCCTTCGACGATCTTCTTCTCAACCCTCGAGGCGAGCGTCAAAGTCTGATCTTGGACAACTCCCTCACTCTGTCGGCTTGGAAAGTTTCCGGCCTTCCCCTTCTAACGCCCTCATTTCACAAGAGGTTGCTCACTTTATCAGCCAGGCCTGGGCTCCAGGCACTTCCAAAGCCTACAAATCCGCCTGGTCCATTTGGGCAAGCTGGTGTCTGGAAAGGTCTCTCGATCCCTTTTCAGCCCCTCTAGGTTTTGTTATCAATTTCTTAGCTTCTCAGGCCAGCGCTGGGAAGGCCTATCGCACTGTCAACCTCTACCGCTCTGCCATTTCCCTCAATCACGCCCAAATTACGGGAAACCTGTAGGTGCTCATCCTCTGATTTGTTGCCTCCTCAAAGGTGTTCGATGCTCTAAACCACCGTTGGCTAAGTATACCTCTTTGTGGGATGTTTCGGTTGTACTTAAAGTGTTTTTGAATTGGCCCTCTAATTCTGTTTTGTCTCTCAAAATGTTATTGGCCAAACTTACTATGTTACTTTGTTTGGTGTCTATCAAAAGGGTTTCTGATGTTAGAGCTTTGGATGTTTCTTCTCGCCAATTTTCCCCTACAGGTGTGCTGTTCCAGATTCACAGACGCACGAAGACTAATTTAGACTTTGTTTTTTATCCCTATTTTCCCGATCAACCGCAACTTTGTGTGGGACAGTGTTTGAAAATGTATGAACAAAAGACCGCTGATCTCAGAACGCCCTCTTGTTCTCAACTCCTCATTTCCTTTTGTAAACCCACCTTCCTGTTTCCTCCCCTACCCTCGCCAGGTGGGTTCGCTGGATTATGTCCCTTGCCGGTATTGATGTCTCTGTTTTCGGAGCACATTCAGCTAGAGGAGCCATGGCTTCTAAGGCCTTTTGGGCTGGCTCCCGCTTAGAGGACATACTGAGATCAGCAGATTGGTCCAATGACAGTATTTTCCGCATGTTTTACTGTAAGCCTATTCATTCTGTTGCTTCTGATGTTATTGATTTGCTTTAAACAAGCATAATAGGAGCCTCCGGTCTTGCCATAAAATGTAGATTTTCCTAGTTATTATGACGGAAAGTCTTAATTTTATTAAAGACACAGAGGCGAGTATTATCCCGCCGCTACACTATTAACATGTGTTCTCCCTCCCAACAGCGAATCCGGCCTTACCGCCTGCCTCATCATAGAAGATCTACCCTCCAGCGGCTTCGTTCATCTCCTGCTTGGATTTCCCCTCCGGTCCTTCCAGCTCCTTCTACGGATACTTTCGTTGGACTTTGGCTCTGGATTCCAGTGATTAAGGATTTCTGCTCCTGGACTTTGGCGTTCTTTCTGGTTATGGCTATTTTTCTTTTATTTTCAATTGTTATCTGACTGGCTCTCAGCGAAAAGAGGAAGCTGCGCAGTCAGTGTGTTCTCTTATCTATGTTGCGACTGCTGATTGGTCATTGTACTCTCGTTGTTTCTCATTCCCATGGCCCAGTTGTTGTCTGGCCCTCTGGGAACTGTAGTTCTTGCACTTATCTTGGCTGCTATAGAAATAAAGGCAAGATAAGAAAGCATAATACTCGCCTCCATGTCTTTAATAAAATTAAGACTTTCTGTCATAATAACTAGGAAAATCTACATCTCTGTTTTGTTTTAGCCCTGATGAAGTCGTGGGGCGAGGCGCCCATCGAGGAAACGTGTTGGCTAAGGGCTCCGGACCAAATAAAGAATGAACTTTTGATACGAATTGACTTTTGGAGAATATTTATGACAAATGTGCATTTCATTTTTTGTGTGCTTAAAAGCTCCGTTATGTGAAGAAATCCAATGGTTTAAGCTCCAGTCTATGTATATTTCTAGTGATAGGTAAGTTTGACAGATGTGCTGTCAATAGTCATACCAAAACATAGAAGAAAAATCCAATTGCACAAACAAATTAAGCACTGGGAGTCATAGTTGCAAGCCAGACAGTAAGTAGAGTGTTTGCATCCTGCTTCACTAAGATACACTCCATATTGTGCTAACCGATAGTCTCTCTGTTACCGGGAACACTAGTGTTTAGTCCAGGGGCCAGATGTAGGTAAGTTAATTTTACCGATTCATAAATACCGAATGTTACCGATTCGGTATTTATGAATCGGTAAAATAGAAGGGGGGAGATGTAGAAAGAATCGGTAATTGAATTACTGATTCTGTAAGAATCGGTATTTACCGAGTCGGTAAATACCGATTCGGTAAACACCGAATTTTGCAAGGGTGCAGGGGGTGTCACTTTGACACCCTCTAGCACCCCGATTTAAGGCATGTGTGACATGTGGCACACAGACATGCCCTAAGGGCATGTCCGTCTGTCACATGCCATGGGTGTGCATGCACACATGTGCATGCACACCTGGAATCGGTATTTTACCACCCAATTGGATTGGGTGGTAAAATACCGATTTGGTAAGGCCTGTGGGACTCAGAAGAGTCCCACCTACATTTCAAAATTACCGACTCTGTAAAAATACTGATTCGGTATTTTACCGATTCGGTAAATTTATGGATTCAGTAAATTTACCGAATCGGTAACATAGCCCACCTACATCTAGAATAGCCATTTACCGGTCAGTAACGGCTGAATAGGCCGTTACCGGTCGGTAAATGTCTACCTACATCTGGCCCCAGATCTTTTATTTTAGAGGCTTTTGAAGCTTTGATGTGAGTTGTTCAATTGACTTGAATAAGTCCTACGACCCCCTGATTATTACGCATTTTGACATGAATGACCAAGATTGGAACATCGGGTCGACCGTACCATCGAGTCATCTATTACCATGATAATGTATTAATAATTTTAAGAAATTGATGAAAGAAAAAGCCTGACACATCTTTCCAATGTACATGCCTACTCCAAATCTGTAGACACTACATGGTTCACACTTCAGATCTTACATCAGCAGAGATCCATTATGTGAAACCTCAGATTTTTTCAATGTTGTTACTTTACTGGCCCCCAAATTTACATATTGTGCATTTTCATACCAACAAGAGTTTGCCTTTTCCTCCCTGCTAGAATACTTAATCTTCTGTGAGGATTCTTCCTATGGGATCTTTTTATGCGTGTGCAATGCAACCAAGTTTTATGTATGTTCAGACTGACCAATTTTCCAGTGTTTACGAGTGGCACTAGCCCTCAGATGCACCTATGAATTAGCATTACAGAAGTACACATTTTAAAGAATGGGCATTCACATTGTGAGAAAATAGCTGCAAAGCAAGGTGGCACTGTATATAGGATGGCACAAAGAGAGGTTTGAGAGACAGGTTTCAGGCAAGAAACGGAGGATTACCTGCTGGGATTCATCATTCTGCGGGTTTCACATGGATGAGGTTTCACTTGAGAAGAAGAAAATGAATAGAGAATGGACGGGTAGCACAGCCTCTCAATCAAAGCATAGCCAACGAAGACCTAGCAAGTGGCAAACATCACCACATATTTATCTTCATTTCCTGTCCGAGCACGTGTCTGATAACAACCTTCCTGCCTGTACCTGCACGAGCTCGCCATGCCCCAAAGCTGCATTAATAGACCCCGTACTATTAGCAACCCTGTGATCTCCAAGTTTTCGCTTAATTATACTTATCATGCAGGTCAACAGCATCTTTGTGTTCTGGTGTCTGGGTCATTTAGCAAAGCCAGCCCAATTTATATTAAAGCCTTCGAGGAAAAAAATGATGCTGTCCTCTGACATGAAGTGAATGCAAATACCCCAAGCTCAAACATAATAAATTGTTTTACCGAGAATTAAACAAAAGGCTGGCAAAAAGCGCAGTGACAATGAAAGGATAATGCTGAGCCCTCTGAATCTGCCTGAAGAACAGCATCTTTCTTTTGTTAACTCTCACGTATAAAGAGTCTGAAGACAATGGGGGGAGATGATAAACGGCTGCTATAGAAAGTGCCTTTTCTTTTCAAGATTCCTACTACTGAGCGAAAATTGCCAGAAAATCGTCTAAAAACACTGCTAACGGAGCTCGGGGCACTCATGTTTGAGGTTTCAGCAAAGTGTTTTTAGGTCTACAGCAGATGGTTTAGCTGTCTGGAAGTCAGTTCTTTAGAAACGTGTCCTTGGAAGTACACAGAAAGTGTGGACTTTGGATCAGCCGCCTTCAGCAATTTGACTCGATGTGCTTTGTTTTTGATGGTTTGCCTTTGCTGGGATGGGCTGTCCATCAAAGCTATAGCATTTTGAGGATGGTTGCATTGAACCACCTGTGATCGTATAAGGTTCTGTTGCAGGGCATCAAGTAGTGCAAAACCCACATGACATGCAGCTTTCCGTAGAGCCCTTGTTGCTTTTTTGGACTTATGGTATGTACTCTTATTGTAAAGAAGATTCTATGCGTTGCAGGCATGGTTAAGCAGTGGGCACCGCAGAGTATTTTTCTGGAAGCCACATATACAGATCCGCTCAGGTGCCCAATAGCCTTTCCTGTACCCCCTAAGTATGAGTATGTGGGTGCTCTTTTAGACACAAAGACACTAATTTGTTGAGGCAAGGTGTTGTGGTTGCATTGGGATGCTCATGAGATTCGTGAGAAAAGCAGATGGAGACCTTGATATCAGGGCTCACAAAAACAGAAAGGGGGAAGCGATGCGGGAGGCGGAAATACATATTTAAATCAGTTTGCTTCTAGAAATCAGTGAATGTTGAAAGTTAATAAACAGTGCGTGCAGTTCGATGTACTGTGTAATTTGTCATAACAAGCAGATACTTTAATGTATATTTTCTCCACCCCTTGTGGAGATATCATGGGTTTACCCTGCTTTTTTCCGCATAATTTCTGTTATTGTTTTCCACAGATCAACTCTAGCCTTAAAAGGTACGTAACCTTTTTGGCCACCAAAGGTCCGCTCGTGCATAGCAGTTTGAATCAACCCGCCTTTATATTGGAGGCTGGGCACCCATACATTACATTTCCTTAGTAGATGACTAGATGAAGAAAGAAAAGTCCTCAAAATGCAGCCACAATTGGTGAGCCATTGGAGAAGGAATGGGGACTTCAGTAGCAAATCTTTGTAATGTCGGAGGGAGCTGAAAAGAAATGTTTGAACAGCTAAGAAATTGTACTTTTTCCACCCAGCCTGCCCACATCAACCGCTTGGGAATCACTTAATTGAGATTTTTTTCAACTCTTCTGACAGCACCGAGAAGTTCTGTTAGAGTGATATGGGGTTCTACAATTTTTTAAAATACCATAACAAAGACAAAGAGACCATGACATGTTTAAAGTCCAAAGCAACAGTATCTCCAAACCAGCCACACCACATCCAAAGATTTACACATACTCATGCAGTACGTCAGCACTAGTGTAGCAGAAATAGTGCTGACGTATTCTTCACACCTGATGTGAAGACACTTCATGCGGTGGTGGACAAATACTCCAAAGTAGAGTTTTTGTACACCACCATTCCTGAGACAGTGATTCGAAAGCTCAAGAAAACATCAGCCCCACCTATATGCTGAAATAGAAATGTATCACCCTTTCAAGAGGGGGAAATATATGGATTCCAACAAAGAAGAATACACCATAAATGGATAACAGGCCATATGATCCCAGGCCATTGCAGAGGATTGGAAATCAACTCATAAGCCCCCACAGAAAGTGCTATGAAGATTTATCGAATAGCAACAAAACATCTAACTAGCATGAGAGGGTATTGAAATACATTGTATGTTAAATATTTTGAACACAAACAAAATAAATACATTGTATCCCTTAGATTGTTGTATGTTCTATTCTCATGAAGACCATGATCAAACGTCCATCACAACCATGCCAACTTGGTTTTCACTAACCATAACCACCCACCCATACAGCAGAGCGTCGCATACATGCCTGTCACTAGATGAGTCATGTAGAGTTGCCATGAAGTGCAACAACTGGGAGGCTAACTGGTGATCCTCAAGCACAGCAATACAGCTAAATCATCCCACTCCCACAGTGGATGTCCACTGGAGACACAGGTGCTATATAAGCTGTTGAAATAATATCTTGTTGCTTTAAGATTTCAGTGATTTTATGTGTTGAAAAAAGCTAGTTTATAAATTTGTCAAGCATTTGTCTTGTGGAAAATTAATACGGTTTGGTAAACATTATCTACGCCATCTTGCCTTTTCCCTCGATGCCACACTTTTTCGTGCACACCAGCCATTTTAGGTGCCTTGGCCAGAACCACACTCTACGCGCCACTGACCCCTAGCACAGCTCTTTGCCCTCACAAACACATCCCCCGCCCGCGGACAGCCCCCGCTCTCACATGCCTTGGGTCATAAACCTCTCCTCCACGCAGCTCTGCCTCGGAACCCCATCCTGTTCCCAGCGCGACACTTCCCTCCATCCCTTTCATGGTCCCGGATCCCTTGATAACACCCCTCTTTCCTTTGTGCCCGTTTGTCTCACTCGTTCCCAAGCCGCCACCTGGCCCTGCGGATACTGTCATTGCCCCCTTCCTCCTGTACAGTAGGAACCCCCCCCCCCCATCAAAGGATCCTTGAGCTGATCAAAGCCCCTACCCCATGAGATCCGATCAACCTCACACATTCCGTGAATCGGCGGAATGTCCAGCTGTGCGATAATCATCATCTGTTGTGACCGGGGTGGGGACTTTAACTGTAAATGTGTGTGGGAACGGGCCTGAAGCGGGGATTCCGAGGATGTCTTTCCGTACATCAAAAGGTTGACAGAGAAGTGTTTTATGCAATAAAGTAATAAATCCGTGTATAAAAGGCCAGGCCTCAGAGATGCAGTTAGAGCACCTCGTGACGATACTTGCTGTCTGAACTGATGTGTTCTCCTCCGGAGAGAATAAACCCGTGTTTCCAGCCTTCCAGTCTCCAGCGCCTGCCTCTTCATTGATTAATATTTTTGTAGGTTAAAGAGGCGACACCGCCGGGCAACACTTAAGGATCTTTGTTTACTGGTTGCTTCCTACCTTTTAACAATTGGCATCCCAAACGTGGGGCCCATCAGCGACATGTGGATCCAGTGGGAGAGGTCCTGACGACAGAGTGAACGACTGCAACGATCGGGAGAGCTCATGCCCAATAGACCCTCGTCTGGCAGCCGATCATCCGAACTTCACTGGTTCCGAATCGACCTCTCTCGAGTGATCTACTGTCCTGACTGGGAACCCTCAGGAGTGCCGTGGCAATATTGGAGATTGGAGGACGATCGGGCGCTGGACGCGGAAGACGAGAAACAGCCCATGTGGTCCGGGTAAGGTCGTGTAAACACGACGAATTGCGAAATGATTGTTTAATTGATTGGAAAATACTAGTATTACTCTTTGTTGATTCGTTTGGAGATTCGCTGTCTGCAAACTGAGAAACAATAGGCTCTCCCTTTGCAAGCAGTGAAGGATAGGTAACGCAGACTTTCGTCTCCATTGTAATCCATCGTGCCTATCTTTCTCCCCCACTGATTGATTGTTTGAAGATTGTTCTCTGGAGATTTCCTTCTCCCCCACTGATTAAATGATTGAACCCGAACTAACATTCGCGGATTGTTTTCTGGAGATTCTCTATCTACAAACAGGAAAGAACAGATTTCCTCTTTGGAGATGGTGAAAGGGTAAGTAACGCAAACCTTTGCGGGCCTACTTATTCTCCCCACTGATTGATTGACTCATTGACTGATTGATTGATTGTAAGGGTCGCTCCCTGTTTTATTGTCAGAATAGATTTTGCTTTTGAGATATTCACTATTTGCAAATAACGTAGAATAGCAATATTCTGTCTAGTCTTTGCAGGTAGTGAAGGATAGGTAACACGGACCTTTTGTCCCCGTAGTGATCTGTCATGCCTATCTTCTCCTCACTGATTGGTAGCTGGTTCAACCCGGACCGTTTATTAGAGGTGGACCAGCTAGCTCCGCTGGAAGGCACCCCTAATAAAGACATGTTCACAAAATACGGATTAGTTACCATAGCCTATAGTAAGCTGTGGCATAAGTATACCAAAGAAAACCAAGAGAAACAGTGGCCACTGATAGGATCCTTCGACCTTGATAAAATAGAAACGTTAGAAACAGCCCTTTGTAACAGTAAGACGACGCCTATCATGCTCGACAGCCTCGGAATGTGGCACAAAGAAGCAATGCAACGAAAGAAAAGAGACGAAGTCAGAGTAGATATAGAAACGCGACAGACAAATACCTCCGCATCTGGTAGACCAAAGGAAGGGATAGCGGCGACACGGTTCCGCGGAGTAAACACAGGAAGGGAACAGTGTAAAGGGGTATACCGACAGGACAACCCCAAGACACAACGACTCGAAAGTAATCCCCCGACACTACGCACAGGACGAACAGACTTAGGACAAAACCAATGTGCTTTTTGTAAATATTCCGGACACTGGAAAGCCCAATGCCCGACTCTACTGAACACGGGTAAGAGCAGAGGACCGACAGAAATAACAGGCCGCCCGAAAGGGAAAAGGCGTGAGACAAAGACGAATCACACTGACACGGACAGGCCGGATAGAACCACCCCGTTTGATTACGCCCGATGGCACAGATTTCGCCAGACAGATTTCAGCGACATGTTTGAGTTCTCATAGGATGGACAACGCTAAGACGGGAAACCCAGTCAAGCTCTAGGTTACCCGGTGACGAAGCCCGTACTACCGCTACTGTTCCTGAACACAAAAGCCACCCTTTCGGATAACATACAGAAACAACGCACAGAGTAGTTTCGGACAGATTAGTACACATTCCATTAATGAACTCAAACTTTGAGCGCAATGGGACTGATTACTCTCTGCTGACCCCACTCTGTGGACAAAAGCAATTACAGGCTTGCATAGACAACCCCCCGTTCAAGAAAACTGTTCTTGTGGACACCCTACCCCCCCATTACCCAGGCATAAATACCTACCCCCGCTGCAGTAAGGTTCTCGTAGTAAAAAGATTCAAGGAAGCCAAGTCTCTGTCATATAATTTAAGATTTATTTTCAGTAAAGTAACACCATAATAATAGGAGCAATGCAATACATATTTCCGGAAGTTCCCAAAAATGCAACAGGTCGCCGGTCACGCCCATCCGGAAGGTGGAACACTTAGCACGTGTGGGGCGGAGTCCTGCCGGCAACCAGCGATCACAGAGGTCGCCGGTGGGATGTCCAGGAGGCACCATGGGCCCGGCTTGTCCCATCCTCTTCTCCCATATGGTCTCGCGGTTAGGATCCCTGGTTTTTCACCGCCGCGGCCCAGGCCACGAGTAGGGAGGGGGTGGAAGCAGATGACCCCCTCCCTCGTATCTTCTGGTCCGGCCATCACGAGTACCTCCGCTGAAATTGGTGCAGGGTGGGCTGGGAGAGGGAGGTGGCGCGAACGAGCCCCCCTCGCCTCCCCAGGTGGAGGTTTCCCCGGCCCGGCGCAGAAGTCCTCCAGCCGGGCGACGACCCTACCTGCGCAGCACAGAACATGCAATGGCTGGCCACCCTATTTGCGCAGCACAGAGCATGGAATGGCCGGCCACCCTACTTGCGCAGCACCGGACACAGAAAGGCCAGCACCCCTACTTGCGCAGCACAAGACATACGATGGCCCTCAAGTGTACTGGTGGAGGCACCACAGCTGCACCCTAGCGCCCCGAGCCGAATGTCCTGCTCCCACGGCACAGTTCCTCCTCTTTTTTCGCCCCAAGAAGTCTATGTAGCTAGGACGCTTGCCCACCTGGGCACGAGTCCCCACCTCCGACAGCATCTCCACGACCTTGAAGATTCTACAAGAGTCCCAGGAGCCCTCGGCCCCTACAGGCTTCCGGTGGGGAACGACTGCTTTGATCACTAACGACGTCGCCACAAGATGGTGGTGCTCTCGTGTCGGCGCCAGCTTCAGTCTGAACCATCCAGAAAGACTGTGGGCTAACGGATTCGAGCAAGCTCCGGCTGAACCTCAACGTGACCCGGTAGGGGAAATTTTGCTTCCCTCCCCCTTTTTGACTGATGGTCCACATTGCCTGCCCCTTCTGTTAGCACAAGTCTTTTTGAACTGCCGCAAGGGACTCTGGTCCAACCGCCGGTTGTTGGAGACATTTTGTCCCTGATGCTGTTTCCGGACCAACCCGGCCTCGCCCAAAATGGCGCCGGTGTCAACAGGAACTCACGAATGCCTTCTGGTGTTTTTAGCTAATAAGACTTGATGTTCTGAAATATGTATATGATCCTTTGTACACTTAACGAAAAAGAGGGAGGGTTCACTTGGCGAACATGTAAAGGGATCCCGTTAAAATGTTGTTTTCAATGTACGATTTATTATGATATTATTGTAGCTGATACATAACGTCGCTTATGACACCCGCCCACGGTATGTATATAGGAAATTTGATTACGACTAATCTGACTACGCTTCCAATAATGAAATGAATGCCCCCCTGATCCCTCAACTATTGATAGATGTTTTTAGTTTCCTGTAAATAACTAATAAAAGCTTTTAAATGTTTTTAAAACTGCAAATATAGCTCCCCCACCCCTACTGTACACGCTCCAGCCAACGCCGCGTCCGGCCGAATACGATTACACTCTCATATATACAGGCTGAATAATTGTGCAAATAAAGGTTTTTCAAACCATGAACAGGTATTGTATACTTTTGCAAATGTGGGATCAGCGGGAGGGTTTTCTGTGTGATCTGTTTTGTTCTCTTTTTAAGGTTACTAGAAAATGGGTGCTCAGCCCCAGATTGATGATCGAATCTAAAGCACGATACGCTGCCACCAAGTGCGCGACTGGCTCAGGAACAAACGCGTGGTGAAGGACCTCGACTTTTGAGAACGGGTAAAGTAAAGCGGTATGAACGATAACATGTTATAAGGGTATGGCACTCGAAGGTACTAGGGAACAGGGTTGGCCGAAGAGCCGGTATGCCTTAGCACATCATAGCATTGGAAATGATTTAAGGATCCCGATAGCTAGATACCTCTACAAGCCAGGTACCTCGCACTAAACGCCTCTGATCTCTAACGTTTCCTTACACACAACCTATAATGCCACACTCGGACCGTCTCCCTCATGATCAACTTATCGCTCGCCATCCTTACCACACTGCCCGCCCCCACCCTGGCTTCAGAAACCAAGACCCCAGGGATTACATCGCGAGGAGATAAGACGAGTATGTGGTAAGTAAAGGACTTTCGTGCCCGTACATTTGATATGCGCGAATGCTGTCCCCCTCTCCCTTCCCCTCTTTTCCTCCCCCTACAGGTTACATTGGAATAACGACTGGGGTATAATGAAGATCTGAAGCCGCGCCCTGTCGGATACACAAAGCGGACTAACGCTGCAAGGCGGCACCTAAGGACACCCACGAACTACCCTTGTAACGAACAAGCCAATTGTTGTATGATATGATGGGACGCGATCACCCCTAACCCGTGTTGCGTGAATGAGCACATGTCACGTATGTCTGAAACTATGAGAAAATGCTTTTTATGCGACTGAAACATTGACTTACCTAGGCAAAGGACCGAGTGTACCCAGCCTAATGCTCGTCCGTCCCAAATTGCATGCTTTCTAAATTCTAACACTGACCTGTAAATCTCTCATGTTGTGTGATGCGCTGAATAGCCTATCCTAGTACATGACCACTCTCCATGTCTCACGTGTACTGTTTAGCCTATTGTTGCATCTCTCTCTCTCTCTCTCTCTCTCTCTCTCTCTCCTCCACACTCTCACTCTTCATAACGACTGGCACCTAATTGGCGAACCGCCATCCATGGTGCACCACCCAATTGGCTCCAAATACCGCAAGTATTTGCACAAAATTTGTCTTAATAAAATCACATTGATGCCATGTTACTACCTCTCCTTTCTGCTAAATATTGATAAAAAACTAGATTGGCCAGAAGAGAAAGGACAGGTAAGACGACTGAGGTTCCCTAATCTGACCCGTAACCAGGGAATCACATGTCAGTGGCTTTTATGATGAAAATGCCTCAGGTAACGCGACCCCCCCCTGTCCCAAATTGTCTCAATGCCCAAACAGAAAAAGTGATCGAAGCATCCCCGTCTTCCCAGAACACCTCCAGTTTTGTATCAGCTGCCCCGAACGAGAGTTTGAAAAATGTGGCTCACCCCCCGGCTGTAAGAGATGGGTTGGCTTACAACTGACACAGACCAGCCGTTGTTCCTAGAAATAATTTTTGACGAACAAACTACAGAGTTTAGAAATTCGAGAAATGTCCCTGAAACGCATACCAACTGAACTGTAGCCTTCTGCTAGATAACACCCTTATGACACAAAGCAAGACGATAGTCCCTCCCCTAGTCTGCTATGTTCCTAGCCGTTTTCCATAAGACCCCGGTCACCCCAAGGATGAGTAGAATAGTTATCGCAAGCCCCCCCATTTTTTAATGAAGTAGCTAGGTTGTAAAAGACTATGTAGAAATTAGAATGATGTTTACGAAGTTAAAATTAGATCGAAATGAAGAAATTGTTGCAGTAAACCCTGTTGAAAGTAAAATGTTTAGCTGAAAAATAGGACACGTCGACATAATAGAAAATTGTTTAGCCTATGTTCACCCCTCTGAAAGATATCTATCAGACCAAGGTGATAGCACGTTGCACTTTTTTCGTAAAATGCAGAGCCCTGAAGAGCGGTATGGTTTTGCAAGACTCGTACTAGAAAAGTAAGGTCTCAGCCAGAGGAACTGATGTGACTGTAATAAACAAATGCAATAAATAGGTATCAGACCTCGTACCACGACAATGAATGTAATACCAACAAACGCCAAAGAAATAGTTACTATGGAAAGTTGTAGGGAATCCAGCAAACCTATCATCAATCATTTATACGTTGGTTGTAAACCCCGATGTAACGGATGTTTCCCCAGTTGCTTGGAGTTGGGAGAGAAATAGACTTATGTGATTACCTTCCTCTGCCAGTTCTCTAAAGACTGTCTTTTCAAACTCATTTAAGGGTACCACTGTCGGAGGAGAGAAAGACCGGATGTGGGAGCACGCGGCCTGACTGCAGATCGTGGAACACCTGCGACATTGACCAAGGCGGGACCGCAACAGTAAGGAGTCGCAGGACGAGGCACTGTTTCCGACAAAATGAAAGGAAAGGGCTGACCTGATGCCCCTGCTCGATGATCAACATGTGCCGAAAAGTCCCCCCCCTCTGAGCCCGGTCTTGGGCCCACCTACCTGAAATTTTCCGTCCCCTTGGTCTGTTCCCGATCTGGCCCTGCTCCATCCCCTCTTCCCCCGACCTACCACAAGGACTACCCACACACCCCCCTCCCTTCTTCCACCTGAACTCTTTGACAATCGACTCGAAAAAGAGCAACGACTGCAGTCCGATTGAATAGGGTTTTGTTGCAAACTACAAATGAAACTTGGGTGCCCTGTCTAAGGTACCCATGAAAAGAACACTTAGGACACAGGGTGAAAAAGGACCTTTTTGACCAGAAAACCGAGGAAAAGGTCATGCCCTGCAACGCAGGACCCGGAATAGAGCTGAACGCATAGCTCCACCGCCGGTGCTCAACAGTGCCAACGGAAGACGACAAAGAACGCTGAGAACTCACTAATAATGGTCTAGAACAATAAGACACTGGAAAAAGCAACACCCCCCCCTCTTCGAACAATGACACCTCTGATTATCGTTTTTTGCTACGTCTCATTTCTCTCCCAGCCACCATTGTATTGATTATGCTCCAACCAGATACGAAATGAACTTCCATACGTAATAACTTATCAGTTCATATTCTGAATGACTATAAGCATCTATGAAATGTACCCAACGCTATCGCTACAGAATCATTTTTATCCAATATTGTATTACTATGACTTTCCTGCAACGAGCTTAACGGGGGGCTCGCCTCCTAAGATGAAAGATTCAAAATGTAATGTTTATGCATAGTTCCTTCGCCTAGGTTCCTACTTCTTTACTTATGACTGCCACAGTAGACGTGAATAGGAAATAGGCCAGCAAGATGTCTTGTGAATGTTAAAGGGAGGACTGTGGAAAATTAATACGGTTTGGTAAACATTATCTACGCCATCTTGCCTTTTCCCTCGATGCCACACTTTTTCGTGCACACCCGCCATTTTAGGTGCCTTGGCCAGAACCACACTCTACGCGCCACTGACCCCTAGCACAGCTCTTCGCCCTCACAAACACATCCCCCGCCCGCGGACAGCCCCCACTCTCACATGCCTTGGGTCATAAACCTCTCCTCCACGCAGCTCTGCCTCGGAACCCCATCCTGTTCCCAGCGCGACACTTCCCTCCATCCCTTTCATGGTCCCGGATCCCTTGATAACACCCCTCTTTCCTTTGTGCCCGTTTGTCTCACTCGTTCCCAAGCCGCCACCTGGCCCTGCGGATACTGTCATTGCCCCCTTCCTCCTGTACAGTAGGAACCCCCCCCCCATCAAAGGATCCTTGAGCTGATCAAAGCCCCTACCCCATGAGATCCGATCAACCTCACACATTCCGTGAATCAGCGGAATGCCCAGCTGTGCGATAATCATCATCTGTTGTGACCGGGGTGGGGACTTTAACTGTAAATGTGTGTGGGAACGGGCCTGAAGCGGGGATTCCGAGGATGTCTTTCCGTACATCAAAAGGTTGACAGAGATGTGTTTTATGCAATAAAGTAATAAATCTGTGTATAAAAGGCCAGGCCTCAGAGATGCAGTTAGAGCACCTCGTGACGATACTTGCTGTCTGAACTGATGTGTTCTCCTCCGGAGAGAATAAACCCGTGTTTCCAGCCTTCCAGTCTCCAGCGCCTGCCTCTTCATTGATTAATATTTTTGTAGGTTAAAGAGGCGACACCGCCGGGCAACACTTAAGGATCTTTGTTTACTGGTTGCTTCCTACCTTTTAACAGTCTGGCCATAATATTTTAGGCCACATGGTTACAAAGGTTTTGCCCCTTTTGAAGAGTTGTTTTTCCTTATACTTCTTAGACCACATACCACCCCTTAAAGTTCCCCCCTTCTTCATCCCACTTTAAGCTCTGGACAAGCAGTTAAGTTTCAATGAATAACTGAAATTTTGGACTTCTTGGGAAACTATATATTTTACCCTTCTGCCTACATTACAGTTCATTCAATCATGTGGCGGTAGATTGTGGATTAATATGTCAGCCTTTACTGCAAGGCATATCTCCATGTGTTTATAATGTCATTCGACATTTAAATGTCTAACCTTCGATGAGAAATGCAAAATGCAGCTTATAGATAACCCAAAATACAAGGAACTGTGGTGATGTTCCATTTTAGTTACCAAACAGCCTAGTTTAAATATAAGAAATGTGTAAGGCCGCGATGAGGAAGAAGGAAGTATTAATAGTGAAAAGATTACATATCGATAATAATCTTTACAATGAGTCCTAGTCTTCGTCGTCATTGTCCTGTATCTTCTCCCACCCACTGTAAGGTGAGTAATTTAATCTTTTGGATACTGCTGGTGAAAGGTACACAAGTAGAATTGTGGAAAGGTGCCACTTTCTTGATGGAAAGTGGTGAACAAGGGTACATTTAGAATGCAAAAGCGGGTGTATCTAGTGTTGGTGATCAGACTCATTAACAAGGAACCTGATAAGTAAGAGCAGGACTAAATATACCGAAGAGTCTCGCAAGTAATCAAGACATTCCCTCCACTTGATATAGCAAGCATTGGCAAAGCCAACAGGTCTCTCGCCCATGTGAGCGTAATGGCTTTGTCAATGATTTGTAACCAGCAGTGAGGTGGCTGTGCAGCATAGTTAAAATATATATTTTTTGAAAGCGCTAGGATGTTGATAACTTTAATGTGTACTTTTTAATTAAAAAACAAACACGTGGGAGCTTATTCGGAATGAGACAACACAGAGGGAGGGAAGGAGAGAAATGCGGGTTGAGGAGAAGACACGTGTGAGACAATGGGAAGCACATGGACAATGGTGGGTGGGCAGGAGGGGCTGGGGAGACAAATGAATAACCAAGGACGGGTAGGCGGGCTGGGGAGGCAGACAGACAACGGGGCGAGGGAAAAGGGGTCGGCAAGAGTACAACTGAGCATAGGCCAGAGGGTTAGGGAAGCAGGCTGACAATGGAGGGCAGGTGGGAGAGCCTGGGGCAGAAAGCTTACAATGGAAGGATGGTGGGTGGGGCTTGAGAAGCAAGCTGACACAGGTTGGTGGACGGAAGAGGATCTGGCAGCAAGCAGACAATGGAGGCTTGGGGGGAGGGCTGGGAAAGCAAGCTGACAATGGAGGGCTGGCTGGAAGGCCTGAGGAAGCAAGCTGTCAATGGTCTGGGGCAGCAAGCTGACGATGGAGAGGAGGCAGGTGAGGCTTGGAGAGCAATCTGGGAAGAAGCAAAAATGGCAAAAGAGGGGGGGTGTTAAAGAGGTACATCAATAAGGTAACGTACACAAGGGAAACAGCTGGAAAACACATGCACTCTCATGGCATCCTTAAACAAAAACGAAAAAATTAATGACTGAAAAATTAGCAATGTTAGGACTCAAGTAATACAGTCATGCACCAGGGAAGGGACAAACACAAGTAGAGGAAGGAAAGCCAACAGTAAGCCGATGAAAAAGAAGCAAGCAAATGTGAGTAGCAATTAAACTAGTCACTGGTAAGCAGTGGTCAGACTCTAAGCCGACACCTAGACTTACAAAGTAAGCCAATTTCACCCTTATTCCGAGCACCATTGGCTTATCTAACGCATTGGGTGGTAAAATTGTCCAAGGAACAAATCACTTCCAAATCTTCTAGGGGCATATTATCAAGCAGGACATTAAAAATGTCATCGCACCCTACCTGCCTACCTGCCTACCTGCACCCTACGCTGTCATCGCACCCTACCTGCGGGACATCATCAACACCTCCTTCGACACCGCCACCTTCCCTGAGAGCTGGAAGCACGCCGAACTCAGCGCTCTACTCAAGAAACCTACAGCAGACCCCACCGAACTCAAGAACTACCGCCCCATCTCGCTACTCCCGTTTCCAGCCAAAGTCATCGAGAAGACCGTCAACAAACAGCTGGCCGCCTTCCTCGAGACTAACGGATCCCTCGACCCCTCGCAGTCCGGCTTCCGAGCCAACCACAACACCGAGACCGCCCTCATCGCCGCCACCGACAACATCCGAGCCCTGATGGACAACGGAGAAACAGCGGCCCTCATCCTCCTAGACCTCTCCGCGGCCTTCGACACCGTCTGCCACCGCACCCTAGTGCAACGCCTCAGCAACGTCGGAGTCCCGGAGAAGGCACTGGAATGGATCGTCTCCTTCCTCGACGGAAGAACACAGAGAGTCCGCCTGCCACCGTACAAGTCAGAGGCCACCGAAGTCATCTGCGGCGTCCCTCAAGGATCCTCGCTGAGCCCTACCCTCTTCAACGTCTACATGAGCCCCCTCGCGGCCATCGCACGCCAACACAACCTCAACATAATCTCCTACGCCGACGACACCCAGCAGATCCTCTCCCTGACCAACGACCCCGCCGCCGCCAGAGCCAACCTGCACGAAGGGATGAAGGAGGTAGCCGAGTGGATGACGACCAGCCGCCTGAAACTGAACTCAGACAAGACGGAGGTCTTCATCCTGGGCTCCACACCCACCGCCTGGGACGACTCCTGGTGGCCCCCCGCCCTGGGCACTGCACCCAAACCGACAAACCACGCACGCAACATGGGCTTCATCCTGGACTCCTCCCTCTCCATGACCAGACAAGTCAACGCCGTCTCCTCGTCATGCTTCAACATCCTGCGCATGCTACGGAAGATCTTCTGGTGGAGCCCCACGGAGACCAGGAAGACCGTCACCCAGGCCCTCGTCACCAGCCGACTGGACTACGGCAACGCCCTCTACGCCGGAACCACCGCCAAGCTCCAGAAGAGACTCCAGCGGATCCAGAACGCCTCAGCCGGACTCATCCTCGACATCCCACGAAACAGCCACATCTCCGGACACCTGAGAGACCTGCATTGGCTCCCCGTCAACAAAAGAATCACCTTCCGTCTCCTCACCCACGCACACAAAGCCCTACACGATCAAGGCCCGAGCTACCTCAACAAACGAATCAACTTCTACGCTCCCAAACGCCACCTCTGTTCAGCCAGCCGCGCTCTCGCCACCGTCCCACGCATCAGTAGAGCGACAACAGGAGGAAGGTCCTTCTCCTACCTGGCCGCCAAGACCTGGAACTCCCTCCCGGCCGACCTGCGCCAGACCCAAGACCACCTCTCCTTCAGGAAGAAGCTCAAGACCTGGCTGTTCGAGCAGTAACGGCACCCCCCCCCCCCCCCCCCCCCTAAGCGCCTTGAGACCCAACGGGTAAGTAGTGCGCTCTATAAATGTCCTTGATTGATTGATTGATTGAAAAATTATCGCAGTTTTACTGCTGCTAAAGCGGCGATAATGGGTTTGATAATATGGCCTTGTGAATTCCAATAGAAACCCATGTTCTGGTGTGAACATGGGCTTCTATTGGAATTCTCCACAACATATTATTAAGCCCATTATCGCTGCTTTAGCTCCAGTTTTCTGCCGCTAAAACAACAATATTTTTTCCGCCCTGCTTGATAATATGCTCCATAGTTTTTCCCTGCAGGCAAATTTACCGACCAATTCCGAGGTTTTGACCTGTATTAACCCTCACAAAGTCCTCCCGTTAATATGAATTTTATTTTAATAGGAATGTATTACCTGGAAGACTTTGTGCAGGCTAAAAAAGTAGACCAGTATAAAAAAGAGTGCTTAACTCAGATGGGGACTTTTTCTTTTCCAATTAGGTACCAAATTGACAGCAGCACAGTCAGCCCGGCTGCGAGCAGGGAACCAGAGGACTCTTCCTTCTCAGAGGGGACTGCTTTGTGTTTCTAGTGAGGGCGAGGCGAGGGACTCTGGAAGGTTCTGTGGCATCAAGGATGGAGGCGTGTGGAATGTCGGCGTGAATGGAACAGACAGCTGACGCATGTGCAATCTTCGAGAACGTGCGCGCAGATACAGTGCGTGACGCGCCCTTGGAAAGGTTAGCAGGCGTCCTATTTATTTTTCTGAAAGCTGGCAATTCGTTTTCTGTTTACAGAGTCCTTCGGTGGCCTGAACTCTGCCATTCCCGGGGGAAAGTCAGTGTCCTCTAAAACATTTCACTTCCAATATTCTGTTGCATTCAAGGCGTAAGGATCTGAAGACGTCTGATGTTCACAGCTGGGCCTGGAAACCTCGCTTTACAGAGCGCACTTTTAACTGTAGAGCCAATTGCATACATGCACAGGGGGAACACACATGACCGAGTTACTGGTGGGAATCTCGCATGACCGATTTGAATATCGTTTTCGTGCTCGATTAAAACCGTTTATCAGATTCTGTGTACCCTTGCACCAGACCGTCATTACGCTTTAAAATGAACGCGTGCTGCGTAGAATGTTTTCTCCTTGTTATCAATTTGATTGAATGCACTCTGATGTTATCTTACTGCAAACCGCTTCGGTAATGTTTTTAGTATGCTCTATCCAAAAACCGTGGCGAAAATGAATTCCCATTGGCGCTATGCAATTTATTTTATTTTCACTGTCTTCCTCCATTCTTCATAAGTTCTCTCTTTATCCTCCTTACCCCGTTGCCCCATCTTCCTCAATATGTGTTTACTCAACCCACCATGTCCCTCTGTTAATGGCAGGCTCTCTGTGCCTTTTCATACTGCCCCTCTGTTCATCTCAAGCTGTTCATCTCTTCTTGTAACTCCACCCATCTGTTCATCAGATTCGGGGGCATTTCAAGATTGTTTATGTGCAGGAAGGGACACCTTCCTACACAGAAAAAATCCTCCCCTGCACGCATACATCCTTGCACTCTGACACAAGGGTGGCTGCATTGGCGCTAAGCTGCTAAACTTACCACCAGCGCAGGGGGGAACGCAGGACTGGTCCATATTCTTGTAAATATCCTGCAGCCCTGCGTTTCTAAGGTGGCGGAGCCTGGCGTTAAGCTAAGGAGGCTAACGACACACTCCGCCGCTTCCCTTGTACATATGGCCCTCGGTCTCTTCTTATACTCTGTCCTGCATAGACTGATGGTCTGTTCTTATCCTGAGTCCCCATATCTTTCACATACATTAATTGGCCTTCAGCCGGATGGGGCATCCTTGAGATGTTCGGAGGCCCCCTGGAGGGTTATACCCCCCAAGTCGCAGAGGTTATAAGGGACTACGTTACGCCCCTAACCAAGAGTAAATGCACCCATACCTGTGCAGGTGAACAGAAACACATTACCGGTTGAGAGCAGTTAGTACCTGTTTACAGGACTCATTCGCCTGTTGATGAGCATTGCGGCATACTTAACATAAGGGGGCTTATTTATGAGCCCTTTGTGCCGCTGTTGCATAATTTTATGTCACCTTGCGCCATATGTACAAAGTGACTCATCTAAGCAGATGCGTCTCTTTGTAAAGCCCTGCGCTACATTATACGTGCATCTGGTATAATGTGTGCCGGCTGGGCATTCTCCTGCAAAACATGGTCGTAGAAATGGCGCAGTGACATCTATTAGATTTCACTATGCTACTCCTAGGACGTCCCTGGGTCAAAATCTTACTCCTGCCTCACAGCTGGCGCAGGACTAACACTGGCTCCTTTAACATGGGACTTGCCCATGTGTAATAACCCATTGCTGGAGTAGCGTCACTTTTGCGAAACACTCCAGCCATGCGTCATTATTGCGCTTACAAGTACGTCAGAAAAGCTGACGAATCTGTAAATCATTACAAGATGGAGCGCCATAAGTAAATATGGCGCATCCATGGTATCGCAAGGAGGTTGCACTGAAAAGTGTTGCATCGCTGTTTTGCCTCAGTGATGCAACACTTTTCATAAATGAGGCCTGAAGAGTTCTTTTAAGAACTCAGCACAGAAGCCATTTGTGAATCACACATTTTAAAATAATTATGGTTGTATGCAATTTGCATAGGCTCTTAAGTATGGGTACCATTGCATTTGGCACATCATATAGGTATGGCAATATACTCCTAACAAATATAATTAGGCCCTATAGACATATATCTATCCTATAGAGGTAGCACAAGTAGTGAGGTACCACACGCTACATTACAGGTGATCTTGTGTAATGTACTGATGGAGCAATAAAATATATAATGAGAGAATTCGTCCTTTGGCTGGGGAAGAAAATCCTATTACACCTCTTGTGTAAAGATTGGCATAATAGACATGCATGCAACGTGTAGAGGGGACAGAAAGCAGCAAGAATGTGCAGGTGTTCCTCTAAAATGTGAGAAAATGTTAATCTACTGTTGCATAAGAGAAGTCAAAACACTAAAATAGATTGCAAAAAAATATTTCTTAAGGAGGTGGTTCTGAAACAAATGTCAAAAAGAGAATAATGTACAAAATGCTGGTGTATGTTGACTCAAGTCACAAATGGTAAAAGTAGGGGAAATGTTATAGAGTGCGTCAAACTAGGACCTCATTCAGGTTCACAAGGCACTATAGTTAATGGCAATAACACAATTGAAGTCTGTGGGATTATAGAGACACCAGGGGCGGCTCTAGGCTCATGGCGGCCCTGGGCAGGGAGCGTAGGTAGGGGGCCCTGGAAGAGGGGGTCCGGGCGGGGCAGAGCACGGAGGCCAGTGAAGAGGAAGGGTCAGGGTGTTTGGAAGAGGAACAGAGCCAGAGACCACCAAATCCCTGCTAGGGGCCGCCACACAAATATGTATCCATCCTCAGAGGATTATTATATTAAGGATATATATTGATGTGGGGGCCCCTGGGATTTGGTGGCCCTGTGCAGGTGCACAGCTTGCACATGCCTAAGGCCGCCCCTGGAGACACTATAGAAGCTGAGGTTCAGAGGCTGGACCGCATGACCAGATGCGAATGATGATGCAGATTTTGACAACACCAGAGTCCTTTGAGGTGCACCTTACTCAGATATAAATGAAGACGTTGCCAATGAAGAGTAGGATGATGAACAAGGTCGGATGAGTTATTACTTGTTTGAGGTGTGGTCGAAGGCTGTGGCAAGAGCACAGATGAGAAGATAGTAGAGATTAGATTTGGGTTACCAAATTTGTGGTAAACAATTAAATTAAAGCGAAAGTCTCGGACTGATGAACAAAAAAAAGGGAAGAAGGAGCAAAATATGGAGATTGATGGTTCACATCAGTGGTTGAGATTTTTAACTCCTTGGATGCTCATGACGAGCTCAGCTCGTCATGATGTACACCTCCATACACTCATGACGAGCTGAGCTCGTCATGAACAATGGGGAATCTCAAGTTCCAGCACAGGAGGAAAAAACCATGAGCATCGATGGTGTTAATGAGATGAAAACAGTTCTGGTTATTGAAGAATCACTGTAAACTACTGATGAAGAGCAAATGATTAAAATGTTGAACTATTGTAAGGTATATTGGATGCTGGAAGTTAAAGAATAGATACATTTACCCCAGCAGTAAACACAGGGGAGCAAGTACTGTGTTGATGTAGGCAGAGGTCACGGGGTGAGTGATCCAGTGCATGAGGCCAAAATGGAGGTGGAGATAAACAAATTGAGTACTTCAGTTGACAAACAAGCAGCCAGCAGTAAAGGCATTAACATGAAGAAACTGCATACGAGCCTCAGCACCACTAGTGATGACAGAAGTGATGAATGGTGAACGTGCAGGGAGTATTCTGGTCTTAGGTATGGAGAGCTACCATCTAGCAGCTCAGCTGCAGTATGTATTAGATCAGTTAGCAGAGGATGTAGGACTAGGCAATGATTATTCAGAGGCAATCCTTGGATAAGGCGATTTGAGTGAACTGCTCTAGTTGAAGAAGGTGGGACAGTTTGATCTTCTGTATTTGGTGACAGTGACTAGACAGGAATAGGGAAATATGCAAGAGTGACTCATGTTCAGGTTCTTTATGCACAATAAATGTTATTATGGGGTATGCCTAATTGTGTGGGTAATAACAGTCCAGTTCTTACATGATAATGCCTGCAGCCAGAGCCTGAGATAGGGAGAAACGTAAGTCGGAAAGCATAAGTGAAACTTCAGCTTAAACAAGGGAAAAGGTTCTGAAATTCCCTTCTCTGATATACTTCCCTATAAGGAGAAAGGCGAGCAACAGAAAGTGGATATTAATGACAGCATGTTTTAATTTTTCCACGATATAGGTCATTGCAGGAAAGAGAGGGCCCCATTTATGGGATTGGTTGAACAGGGCAGCACAGCAAGTAACCTTGATACGCTACCCTGCACCACAGGGAAAGGACAGGAATACACTATATTTATCCAATACAGTGCATTGCTGTCCTTCCCCCGGCGTGGGTGCCATTTCGGCAGCTTAGCGCCAATGAAGGCACTCTTGCACTATGGTGCAAGAGACCCTGTGTTGTAGGCAGAACAGTTTATGTGCAGGAAGGGGCCCAGTCATAAATAAAAACAATCCATAGAGGCACTTTTCCTCCTTTTATCTTTGCTGCATTCTGCAGCACACATCAAAAGAGTAAAAAATGAGCAGAAAGATATATTTTTCTTCATTACGCCTCCCTTGGGCAGGCGTAAGATTTTGATGCATTCCCAGGTTTACAAGTACTTGTATATCTGGCAATGCATCAAGACCCATGAGAGTTGCAGGGAAGCACCCACCCCAATGCCCATGGAACGCTTCTTTTAAGCAAGGTAAGGTGACGCTGCGATTTGCGCTGCATTGCCTTACTCAAGATTTATGAGGCCACTCAAAGCCACACAATGTGGCTCTGAAAATCTGACTCACAGCCTTGCATTACGCATGTACCGCTTTGCGTGGTGCAAACGTGATGCAAGGGTCTCATAAATATGCCCCATAGAATCTCTTCCAGTTTTTACACAATTTGAGGCACAGCATTATTATTAACCTGACTTACACTAAACCGATCGCAATATGTTTTTGCAAAAATTGCTAACTGTTTTTTAGTGTGCTTAATTTCTCAGTACAGATTCTACTTTTATTCTTGTTGACTGCAATGAAAATGACAGAGTAAGACATCAAAATGTGTCATACAGGCAGAGTTACTGACTTTGGAACTGGGGAACCAGGTTTAAGTGTTCATGTCAGTTCAACATCCTGTGATTCTGAGCATATCACATAACATAAAAAACATAATATAAACATAAAAACATGTACTTTTGTATAGCGCACGTATCATCCGAAAGTCTCAAGGTGCTGAATAATAGATGTATATTATTACCCGCCTCAATGGTACTCATTTTATCGACCTCACTTAATCTACCCGTGCATAAAATATGAATGTGACATTTTGTAATGTAACTTGTGCTCATGTTAAGCAATCCAACACCTTTGGGTCAAACCTGCACCATAAAAAACTGCAAAAAAAAGTAGTATATGGGAAGGTTGATGGTATGATCATGTATTAAAAGGAATAAAACATCCGCTGCATCACATTAAAAGGATATTGCAAGTCCCCATGGAGTTCCATAACCTTATAAAGGTAATTGCGCATCAGCCTTTTCCCTCTATATCCTCATTGATCTCTTTGGTGAGGTGCAATATCTTTATAATGTATGACAGGGTGGTACTTGATGCCATATATGCAATGATAGATTAAGCCAAGAAACTATCTATAGAATTGGGATATGATTAGTCTGGGGTATGTTCCAACACATACACTCTGATTTAGCTTGATTAATCAAATATCCAGAGACTTGATCAAATTGCTCTGCGGCTTTATAAATGAGTGGAATTAATTTGATAGGGTCAGTGGTATATAACATCAAATCGTCCGCATAAAGGGCAACTTTCTTCACTTACTTTTTGTATTTAAAGGGTAGAATATCCTGATCTTGTCTGATCTTTTCTGCGAATGATTCTATATATAAATCAAATAATAAAGGTGATAACGGACACCCTTGTCTTGTCCCCCTTTGGATTTTTATAAGATACAGAACATGGGGCCAGTTGATGCCTGAAGGTAATCTTTTGAGTTGGGAAGACATTGCTGCTCTCACAGATAAAAATCTATCCAAATTTAAGTACTTAAGCTGGGACCAGGCTGTTACAGAGTATAAAGGTGCTAAATCTATTTTGGATGAACTATTAATGAAGAAAACAAGTCCGCTTAAAACATCAATTCTTTATTGGACAATACTCGAAGGAGAGGATGGAGACTTCAGCCTTCCAGAACATCTATGGAGCGAACAAATCTCGGATGTGATTTGCAGAACTTATGGCAAGTATCCTTTGATCTTTTACACCTTACGGTCTCACCTGCCAATTTAAAGCGGAACCACTTGTTTTCTCTCCATAGGGTCTACTGGTCCCCGGCCAGGATTGCTAAAATTTCAAAGGGGCCTACTCCCTGCTGTCCAAAGTGCCATCTGGAAAAAGCAGATAATCTCCATATGTTTATGACCTGTCCCGCACTATCACAATTTTGGTTTGAAGTACAAGAAGGTATGAAAGCCCTTTTTGGGTATGAAATACAGGTTAGTACACAACAAGTATTTTTTGGAATTCCCTCCAATTATGAGGAAGTATCTCAAGACAGTAATAAGTTATTTTTGTACTTAATTATTTTAGCTCTTAGGGAAATATGTACCAACGCACCAACATATTTAGATTGGGGTAGGGCAATTAGGCACACTCTTAGTTTAGATAAAGTGGTATGGAAGAGAAGGAAGCATTTTTGGATGGCTTGTATTAATTTGCTTGAAGGGCTATGAACCAACTAAGTCCAATGATTATGCCTTTTTGCGGAAGGAACCACCCCAAGATCAGTCCAAGGGTCTGGTAAAGTGTAAGACTGAGCTGACTGTTGACATATTGGCACCGTAAGACGTATACTGGGTGTCTGCAAAAAGAGCTTCCATAAAGATTCTCTGTATAATCAATACCGAAAATATCTTTACTGGCGTATGAGGACAAAAAAAAAATAAAAAAAATAAAAAAAGAAACTATCTATAGACAACTGTACTGCCTTGCCCCTGTTTTCATCTCACACTCATTGTATGCTGATGGCGTTTACTCAAATGAATGTGTTATATATGATGTATTCTGATATACATTACTTGTATTTCCTTAAATAAAAACATGTTTAAAAGAAACAAATATTAGAAAAGCTAATAGATATGGCCTTGGCAACCTACTGCTATTGTTGTTTTAACATTACTTATTGCAATCATATGTCACAAAAGTAAAAAGAAGAACAAAAATGGGATCACCAAAACATGGCAGCCATATGTTTGCAATAAGAATTTTCCATTAAAAAAAAGCATTGCATATAATTTTGTAAGAACTCTGCGTGCGCTTCCTAACAGGCAGTTGTACTTAGAACAGGTATAGAAACTCTTTTTAGGTTTAATGCAGACCATAAGAAAATATGCTTTGTATATGTGAAAGGAAAGGTTACCACAGGATGACAAAATTAAAGGACAAAAGCAGGAATGGAAAAAAAGCATTGGGAAAGAGAAGTATTGTCCAACCAGCCCTAGCACTGAAGTGCAAATTTTTTAAGCAGCTGTGGACATATGATTAGACAGAATTCAATTACTCATATTTCAAGAGAGGCAATGGCTGAAATGGGCTGACGCATTTCCCCATGCTGAATGCTGTGGTTGGCAGAAACACAATGTGAATGACAGTGATCCAAATCAAAGGATGGAAGAGGATGACCCAAACATGCTTAATATATGAATATGTGAATGTATGGATTATACGAGGTGGCAATACAGCCATAGCTAAAGCATGGCCAGCAAGGTGATGTACTCTATTGGCAAATCAATGGTAAAAGAAAGTGCACATTGTAGATGCAGCAGTTAGGGCACAACAAGGGGCATATTCGCAAAGAAATGGCACAGAGCAGACCTGCAAGACATTTTGCAGGGCAGTGTAATTTAAAAAACGCAGAGTCGCACTGTATTCACAAGAAAATGGTGCACCCCTGTGTTTTCCCTTGTGCTGGTGCTAAAAAAAGCTGCCTAGC
Organism: Lissotriton vulgaris; assembly: GCF_964263255.1. Lineage (NCBI taxonomy): Eukaryota > Metazoa > Chordata > Amphibia > Caudata > Salamandridae > Lissotriton > Lissotriton vulgaris. The sequence goes on along the minus strand of NC_141699.1, from coordinate 430,580,844 downwards.
ACCAACACAGACACCCATGTGCCATGATGCAAGGGTTCCTACATGGCAGGGATGATTGTTTATGTGCAGGAAAGATACCTTCTAAAACATAAACAATCATTAACCCCTTCCATGCTGATGACGGAATCGCTCCGTCATCAGCTACAGTTGAGCTGTGCTGATGACAGAGCGGTTCCGTCATGGCCCGGCCGCCGCGCCTGCGCGGCGCTGATTTCGCGCCTGCGCGGGCGTTCTAAAGAGCGGGGCGGGTCATGACGGAACCGCTCCGTCACCAGCACAGCTCAACTGTAGCTGGTGACGGAGAGGTTCTGTCACCAGCATGCGGCGGCCGCGCGGCCGCCCCGCCCCTTTAGCGCTGCGGCGGAATAGCCGCCGCAGCGAAGGGGTTAAAGGCGATTTGCTACTTCGATGTGTGCTGCATATATACATATGAAGCAGAGCATTGCGCTACCGGAGCGGCCTGAAAGGTGATGCTTCCGTGGTGCAATGCCCTTGTAAATATGCCCTTAAGAGAGTGTTCACCATTTAAATGACATTGGGCAGGTGGAAACACTTGTTTTCCTGAAGTTATAGTAGTGAGTGAAGTTTTTTCTAATGAGGATGTGAGTTTACATACAGTTTAGGTATCATAAGTTTCAGTAAAGAGCTCAGAATATTACGTATAGATACTTTGTCTTTCATTCTATTCATTAGACCAATTTAGAAAAATATATATTTTTATTAAAAAAACACATAAAGCAGGATTCTCATGTAACATATTCATAAAATCATCTTCTAACAAAATCCACACAGAAACTATGACTCCTACATATGCAAAACTAAGCACTATTCATAAAGGTTGTCTATTTCCTTCATAGTTGTTATAGAAGGATCATCATTCCAGAAAAAAGCTGATTCTCAAAGGATACAGCAAAAAGACATGAATCGAGGGTGTGATTCTGGTTCCTCAGGTCTATATGGTATTTTACATCTCAATCACTTTCATTTTCAATGTTGCTCTTCTCAAGTCAACATCTTTATAAAGACTAAAGTCCACATCTAATTCTTTATTCTAGCTATTAAATAACTTCTGATTAGATTTGAAATAAGAGTACTGTAAAAAGTCATTAATCCATTCTTGATGATCAAATACTATGTGCCTGCTCATTCTATGTTTTATTTTGCGAGACATTTAGGCTCCGTATCCCGTCATGTATATCTTCTCAATAGCACCAGATGCTGAGACATAATTAATGGCTTTTATTTGAATGCCAAAAGGGTTGCAGGCTCAGTGGGTAGGAAAAGGCCTATACTTCCAGTTAACCCTTTTATTAATATTGAGTTAACATACCGGGTAGTCAATGTATAGAAAATGCAAATCAGATTCAACATAATTCTAGGAAGCCATTGTTTCAAGGATATTGCATACTTTTTATTAATGTTATTTCTTTGTTCAATCTTTTGTAGGATTGATTCAAAAGCATACTCAAGCAAAAAGAAAACCAAGACATAGACTAGTCATGGGCTATTCCCACTTCTGCTTAGCAGTTCTCAAATACAGTACTACCCCACACGTGCCACAAACATAAGGGTGAAAAATCCATCCTTGAGCCAGGGTTTACTGGTGAGAAAGGAGGGAAAGAACATAGGGCCAGATGCATCAAGCATCCATTTTGCGATTCCTAAATAGCGATTTTTAGCGAATCGCTATTTAGAAAGCGCAAAATGGTATGTATGTACAAAATCGCTATTTTTTAGCGATTCCTTATTATTCTTTATTTGCGAATTCGCATTTTGCGAATTTGCAAATAAAGAATAATTTGCAATGCATTCCTATGGGCCTCCTGGCCCATGGGAATGATAGTGCAATAATTCCCAATTTGCGATTTCGCAATTAGCTAATTGCAATTTGAGAATTATTTCAAGGGTGCAGGGGTGTCTCAAAGACACCCTGCTGCACCCCTGTAATTTACATGTGTATGCATGTGGCACACATACATGCCCCATGGGCATGTATGTGTGTCACATGCCACCCTCACAAATGCCAAATAGGGCATTTTTAAAAAGAAATCGCAAATTACCACCAACTAAAAATTGGTGTTAATTTGCGATTTCTTAACACAAATTCGCAATTCCATATAGTTACATACATATCATTTAAAGAATCGCAAAAATTGCGATTCCTTAAATGCTATGGCAAAAAAAGGAATCGCAATTTTTTGCGATTCCTTAAATTGCGATTATTTGATGCATAGCAAATCATGCTAAAAGGCCGTTTGCGAGTCGCAAAGGCCGAAATTCTGCGAATTTCGGCCTTTGCGAGTCGCAAAAGCCTTGATGCATCTGGCCCATAAATCCATTCATACAGGAATTTAATGATAATCCTCAGACTCCTACAACAATATTAGTCAATTTTGCAGGATTCGTTTTTTATCCTAATAGTTTCTGTTGCATGAACCTTCAGAAGACATGGGAAGGAGAGTGCTGTAAGGCTGGGGAGATGGGATATTGTTACCTACCATCGGATTACTGAGGAAAATAGGGGAAGTCATGCAGATGATTGCACTTCTATATGCAGACATGTTCCTGGCATTTTTTGTCGCGGTTTGAGTGGCGGAAATGACCTAGAACAAACAGATATGTCTGCTAAATGTTGAGGATGTGAAGATCAGGGACGATGAGGAGGACAGATAGGTAAAGAAAAGCAAATCGGATCAAATGGACACTTTCAGAGCAGTGTAATTAAATAAGCCTGGAGAATGGAAGATATACCTGTCAAGGACAGTAATAATATTTAGTAAGGTTATGAGAACTGGAGGCCCATGCGTTCTTGTCCACACAAATGGGAAAGAAATGCTTGGCAAGAAGGTTTTGAAAGTAGTGAGAAAATATTTGTGCATCCGTGGTTGTCTCCTGGAAGGATCTCAGGTTAAGTCATTCAGGATTGAGGCAGAAGGAGTAAAGCTTGGTTTGAAGAGCATGGAATTACTAGATTTAAACCGGTGCTATTCTGAAACATTCATGAGGTTTGTGAATGCCACTACATATTTTAAAGTGAGAGGTCCTTTGGGTGTCTCCCTGAGGAATTACGCTTTTTGTTTTGTTCCTTGTTTTGTTATATAGATAGAATGACTGACTGAGAAAATCAAGAAGGATGTATGAATCCAACACTCAGTTGTGAAGTGGTTGGGGCTCATGCAGGCAATCATCAATAAAGAATACAACTGGCTGTTCTTTTGAGCAGGTAGAGATACAGTGGTATTGGAAGGGTGGGATGAGGCGGCTCTACTTTCTCTAAACAGTGTAAGATGTGTCCACTAGCAAGCCATCAACACCTTACCAGTGGAGCGTTTGGGTGGAAATAATTTAATAGAGCAGATAATATTGATGTTTGTAAAATAATCGAAGAGAGGCCTGATGGTGATAAGTAGGAGTTGATATCAGTTTGAAAAAGTTTGGACACAGCTGTTGCTACTGATGTTCTTGAGTGATGCAAGAAAACCAGTAGCTGTTGATCAACCTACGACAAGAGCTAATAGGCAAAATATTGTTTTTTGCAATAAGGAACGGATCAGCATGTGTGACTAGTAAACACGAGAATATTGTTATCAAATTCCCAGACATTACTTTACAAGTGGGGTATTCTTGTTGTTTGCCCTACTTGCAGAGTGAAAAATATTTAGCTTATTTGAGGGAGACGGCTTGTCATCTGAAGACCACATACAAAGGTGTGTGTCGTGAGAGGGCAAAGAGGTGAAAGTAGCAACATCTAGAAGAGTTTTCAAGGTGCAAAAAGGAGAAAGAAGTTTGTGTTTAAAAGTTAGGCTAATGTTGATTGAGTGCAGTGATGTTTTGAGAAAAGTAAGGGTGTTAATATATGTAATCGATGAAAACATGGGGTAGAATGAACCACGTAGGTCTCAATACCAGAGTCTCAGGGACAGTGTCTCGGAGACCCTCAACCACACGTTCACACTCTTTGGAGTATATCATCTCCTCAGTGTGAGTCAGTGGATAGTGTCATCATAGGATCTGTCACTTGAGTGTCCTGTTCTCCAAGTGACATTGTAACCTTTATCACGAGGGAGACTGGATGTCAACAGTGGATGGTGCCTTAAAATTACCTCCTATCCTGTAGGTAAGTCTTTATTGAGGGCAAATAATAGGATAGGGTTAAGACTAAAACAAGTCGGTGTTAAGAGGATGAGTCACTGATCCATGGCACCTAGTGATTGGGTTGCGGGTCTACGACTTTGATATACAGCAGTACTGAGTCAATGAGTGGGCAGGTTAATCTGATAACGAGGATGCCCACGGAGAGAAAGCCAGATTGGCAGAAGAAGTAACAATAAAAATGGCACATAAGACTGGTGTGGAATCAGGATAGATGTTAGACAACATATGTTCTGAACAGGATAGGAAATGGAGCTTTACTTTGTAAGAGGTCTGTTGATTTGTTTAGGGGTGGAGAGATAGATATACTTATAGGTATCAGTTCCATATTCAGGGCTTTAGCTGTTTGTATTGGAAAAACAGTAAGGATGTAGTGAGTTGGTCTGCTCGATTTAATTTAAGTTTTATCAATTAAAGAGTGTCTGTGAGTTGCTTGCTTTTCTCCTCAAAGAAGAGAGAAGCAGAGGTGTTCAGAACACAATTGGATTGCTGGTTAGGTACCTGGACCATAGGTGATTTATACACTAGGAAAGGGGTGAATCAGACAGGCAGGTCAACTAGAGCAGTAGGAAAAAAAAATCCAACTCGCCCCATTGCATCAAGCACCATCTGCAAATTACTACTTTTTCCCTGTCATATGAAGAATCCTTCAAAAACATGACTGCACTTCTCCAATGAAATAGGAATCAGGCAACTTAATTGAGTGGTTAAATTAAGATTCCCTCATGTGAATCCCTGAAGCAGCCAGTCTGGATAGAGTGCTCCTTAACTGACACAACAGATGAGGGTAACCTTAGGAAATGCACAGAGGAAGCTTAGGCACAGGGAAGGGCACATGGCAGGGCACACCAGCCATAAGATGGAGGAAATGAAGCAGGACAATGGTGGTCTAGTTTGCCAAACATTTGATTTGTTTTTAGAACTTGTCCAGGTGAATTTGCTATGGTTGTGTTTCAATCAGTAACTGTAACTGTAGTCCTATGTTCCACTTTGCAGAATAACGCTTTTGATTCACCTACCAGTTTCAGTGATGCTTTATTCAATATACTGGTGACAAAGAAACTCCTCTACACATGTAAATAGACTGCCTGATCCTTCATCTGCATTTTTGAGCTTTCTGCTATGCTCCCTCACTGCCAATGATATGATGCCGTCCAAAGAGTATCTAAGAGCTCAAAAGCCTGCAATTAAGGGATCCATCTTTTGTAGCTAAGCTGAAGGCACAGCTTCTCCTCCTGACTCTGCAGTTTTGAGTGTGCTGTTGCCATCTGGTTTGTGTAAGTCCAACAAAATAGATACTTGCTGCTACCATTTGATCAATGGAATTCGAATTTACAGATGCACGATGGCCCATGAAAATGAGAATCACCTTGCATTATTATCTTCGAATTTGATTAAAATGCCACAGAGACTTATGCTGGTGTGAAAGCCTACTTAATGACTTACTTTAATCCCCAAACAATTGTTACGTATGAGCAGTACATCTTCCTTTCAATGAATCAATATTGAGGGGAGAAGATTGACTTGTTTGTCATGTGCCTGACAATATATCAACCATTGTGAATTTGACTGACATACCTGTGAGAGGGCATTTATATCTCAGATCATTACTGGGTGGGAGTCCTCGTCCGTTAAGAAGAAACGTTTACAGATGCCTCTGAATCTTAAAGATATACTGAGTTTGGAGAGTACAGGCAACACACTGTGTGGTCCTCCACATATGTACAACAGAGCATCCTACTAAAAGAGTATATCAGCTTTGCAGCTACAGACTTCCACACAGTGGTGCCTGACCTGCTACATAAAGCGACAGGTATGAATCCAAAAATTGCCCACTTCAGGAACAGGAGTAGAAAAGTTAGTAAAAGTGCAGCTGGGCATTCTTGTCGGTCCCCACAAAGATTATCACATTAAAAGCTCAATAAGTCTATATACACATCTCCGAGCAGTGAGATTACTCTACCGGAATCCCTCAGCCCGTTTGTTGGTTAATGGAGAATTATCAGACCCATTTAACATCACAAGGGGAACACGTCGGACTGCCCTCTTTCCCCTCTCCTCTTTGACCTCTATATTAAGCCCTTTTCCCAACGGCTGAGGGACGACATTAACATCAAGCCCTTCAGGTATAGGGGATGGGAGAAGAAGGTGGACCTATACGCTGATGGCGTCCTGATCTTCTCCTCAGAACTACGCACAGCCCTTCCATCAGTTATTAATTTAGCTCAGGACTTCTCTGGTTATGAGGTCAATGCCTCTAAAACAGAGATTATGGTTTGGAATGATAATGACCTCGGGGCAGGGTCCCAGCCTAGTCCAAATTTGTGCTATCTTGGTCTTAATATCGTTAATGACATAAATAAGGTTGCTTCACTTAACTTCTCTGCTGTAGCAAAAGATTGTCATAGACTTATGCGTTCCTGGTCGCTTCTCCCGTTGTCTATCTTAGGAAGAGTAAACCTGACAAAGATGACTATTCTACCTAAAGTTACCTTTTTGTTTAACAATATTCCTCTTTATTTTGAACCATCAAATTTTGTCAAAACTACAGAGCAAAATTAGCTCATTTATTTGGGATAAACTTATCCCAAGGATCGCCTGGAAAAAACGTAGGCGGCGTAGAGAAAAGGGTGGCTACAGCACCTGACCTTCAAATATATGCATGGCATTTCAATTTTCCCACTAGCGTATGTTATTAAAAATGACCCCGAATTCTGGGATTGGTTGCATGTTTGCAGCTTTGCTTAGAGGGGAGTAGTGTAGTACAGTCTGGTTTTTTTGTTTAATTTTGGAGACCCCAAATTTTTTAAGAAGATAAAACTGAAGGTTTTGCAGGGGATGGCTAAAACTTGGGTTATACTCAGGAGCTCCATAAGGTTGAGTTATTTTTCAAATAGGTCACCATTGTGGGATTCACCTGGGAGCCCTGGCTGGCTTGTTGACAGTCTTGCTGTTCCCTTGAGAGTTGCGGGGTTGGAGGTCTGGGGTGATTTGTTTCTAGGGGGCTGCTTGCTGCCATGGGAATCTTTGAATGACAAAACTGGGCCAAACCTCTCTAGGTTTAAATACCTTCAGATTGTTAGCTGGGCTCACTCACAGACCATTCTTAAGAGCAGATTCCCAGTACAAGGGGGTAGCCAACTAGAGTCTCTGCTGCTTGATAAACCACCAGCCAAAAACGAGGTTTCTTTATGGTATAATCTAATTTTAGACAAGGTTGATGGCGAATTTCAATTGCCGGAGAAGCTGTCGGGGACCTCCTTTCTTGTCCATGACTTGGAAAATGTACCTCTTTTAAGGTATTTTGTGACATTGTTAAGCCTGCTTGGCTTCGGAGGAACCATCTATTCACTCTCCATATAACTTACTACTCACCTCAGAGGCTATCAGCATTTTCTAAGGAAACTCTTGTGGCATGTGCTAGATGTGGTTTATTAGCTGCCTCGGACGTACACATGTTTTTTGATTGTCCCCTTCTGTCCCCCTTTTGGGACTCTATAGGTGCCTCACTTATGGCCTCCTTGGGTTTTCAAGTTTTGATAAACCTCCCTCTCGTAATATTTGGGGTTATAGATGTGGTTCGAAGCCCAGTTAAAGATCTTCTTTTCTATTCCATCTAGCTGGCCAGAAGGGAAATTTGTAAAAAATGGAAGGACTCGACACCACCCTCCCTCCTCGACTGGCATGCAACGGTCTTGCAGGTGTCGATGCTGATCTTGGTAAGGTCTGGAAATCCAAAGAAAAGAGCCTTCTGGCACCTGCTGAATTGGGATCAACAATGAATTTTACTATGTTTTTTTTTCCCCATGGTCCAATGATTACGCTGCTTTGGTTTTTCTCTGCTTTGTCTGGTGCACCTATGTATTCCGGTCCGACTCTAGTGGCTGGTGTATGATGGCAGCAATTTCACTCCCTAATGGTTTTGTGTGTGGGGGTCTTGGAGGTAGTGACATTACTGATTGGTGTCGCTGAAACTATGTTTGGCAGTCCCTTCCAGTTTTTACTGTGGCAGTATGTTGCTCTCTGTTGGCCTTAGTGTTTTACAACCATGGTGGAAAATGAGGACCAAAAAAAAGTCTATATACACATCTAGGTCAAAGCAAACAGCATGAGGCCATTAGGTTGATAGATTCTTGTTTGCATAGTGCATCAAGCTGATCACAAAGAAAGTTTTATCGAGAAGAGACAATCTACTGTCAGATGAAGATGACAATGTTGACAGCCTGAATCAGTTTTGTTTTTGACATGGATGCAGATGTGCTGAAAAAATCAGTCCCTGTGGGAATGCATCAGAATATCGTCATCAGAATTTACTTTGAGGTAAATATTGTGTCCTAAATATTGTTTACAAAAATATTGTCCTTTTTGTGTTAAAAGTATAACATGTACAAGTTGGAACAATATTTTTGTAACCTTTCGGAACACACTGTTTATGTCAGATGCTATTTCTGAAAATGTTATTTTGGCATACACCCCTGGTGGAAATAAAGTCAATGCAAGCTGAATTTGCCAACCTGTTCGCACACACTCAGGGGGTGATTATGATGTCGGGCAGATCGCCACCGCCCGGCCGGTGGTGGTGATCTGCCCGCCATCACAACCACATTTACCAACCACCATATTACCATGGTGGGGGGTACCGTGGTGAACGGAAAGTCCGTCTGCCGCTTTTCTGCCGGTCGGCAATCGTCATGATTGCCGACTGGGCGGAACTCAGGCATAATATGGTTGCGGTGCCTGGAATGCCCTGCCATCCATATCATGATGCCTGGCGGTAAAGGCCTCTTTGGGGCCCGTTGCTGGCCCCTGGGGGGTTGGGGGTTGGAGGGCCTGCCCATGGGGGGGTGCCTATGGTATCTCCCTTCATTGCCATGCACAAGGTGGCAGGCACAGCGCGGTGCCTGCCACGTTGTGCATGACAATGCACAGCATGCCGCTTTGGCAATGGGGTGGGTGCTGTAGCACCCGCCGCAATGCTGAAGATGCAGAATGCGACCGCCAGGGTGGTGGTCGCATCCTAATTGGCGGTGCGGGACCGTCGCACCTCTGGCGGCCGGTCTCAGCACAGCTAGGGTGGCTGGCAGACTATCGTAATGGGGCCCTTATTTGCAGTCAAAGAAGAAGTGCATCTGTGCCTTTGGGTCAAAGAAACACCCCTGCAGAGGTTCCTTTAGTTCTGTGATGTGGGCCCAAAGGCAATGCACACCATCTGATATCTTTCTTATTGAAGGGGCTGATACAGGCTCTCTTACAAATTTCAGTTCTGCAACTGATTTGGTCTTTTACAAAATCTCTGCCAGCTAATCACCAATGTGACTTCTTCGGGGAAAAAAGATGTCAGAATGGTTTTCTTGATTTGTTCAAGGGACTAGTTAAGCTGAAAAGCAATCAAATATGTCTACATAATGAATCTGTGAAACAGTAGCACGACATTTCAGGGACATCAATTCAACTTCCAAAAACAGCTGGAGGCTGAAATAAATGCCCAGCTGGAGCAATACATCATAGAATCTGTAGAATGGTCCACCTCTTGGGTCTCACTCCTTGATCAGTGCCCAAAGACAATGTGGGGGAAATAATTGCATATGCATGGACATACTCCAGTCAAATAGCCTAGAAAGTGGGAGAGCTATTTGCTCCAGGTATCCTAGGCATAAAGCAGAAATCAAATAGTGCTCAGTTTTCTTCGAGCTGGACCTCAACAAAGGCTCTGATTAGTTGGAGCTAGAGGAGTCATCATTCCTCATCACCACCTTTGCCACACACATGTGCCTTTCCAGATAAAAGATTGCCATCTTAGGCATGTTGTCCACATTGGAGGTTTCCCAAACAGGCATGTAGAGGATCATCAGAGGTACCCCTTACTATGAAACCTATTGTGATGGCTTTCTTGTTTTCGGAAAGACAAAGAAAGAGCATGATGATTAAGCGTGAAGGTGTGCAGTGTTGTCCATTAAATTAATCTGACATTAAGGGCTTGATTTACTGTTAGATGGACAGGTTAATCAATCACAAATGTGATGGATATTCCATCCATTGTATAACAAGTACCATTAGATATAATCCACTTGTAATTCAGCGATTGGTGTAACCATCACATTTGTGATGGAGTTACCTTTCCTATTAACTCTGGGCCTGATTCCCAAAGGTAAACTTACACTTTTGTGTACGTTTACATTTGTTTTGGTATTCACAAACATGGCGTTAATAGTAAGATGTTATGAAAAGAGATTCACACCTTTCAGTTGTAAACATTAAGTTCCTCCTTCATTTTTTAGCGGCGTGCAAAACTTTTCCCTTCATCAGGGGGATCCATATGTAAAAACGTAAGTATGTGTTTATTTTAACCATCCTGAATAACATTACGTAATTTCAAATGTAAAAATCATTTGCTCAACAGTTTATGTACACAATTTATATTAAAAATAAACTCCAATCAAAGCGCTTCGCGTCATACCCAAAAGGTTACTTCACTACTTGCTGCATTCCGTACTTTCCCTACCCTTTTAAAAGCGTAACTATCTTTGCTACTTAAAAGGGGATGGCCGTATATAGAATTGTTGGATTAGGATTAATAACGGTGAAGCATGAGGGTAGGGAAAGTACAGAATGCAGCAAGTAGTGAATTAACCTTTTGAGTATGACGCGCAGCGCTTCGATTTGAGTTTATTTTTAATATAAATTGAGTACGCAAACTGTTCAGCAAATGTTTTTTACATTTGAAATTACGTAATGTTATTCATGATGGTTAAAATAAGCACATATAGATGCCCCTGATGTAGGGAAAATGTTCCCGAAACGCATTGTGTCGTGAATCGAATGAATCGAATAAACAGATAAAAATAATGGATGAAAAGGCAAAAAAAGGAAAAAGGAGTGAAATATAAAAGTATATACATAAATTTAATTTATTTGATTCAAATGATGTTTGGCTGTGCAGCTTGATGTGATCAAGGTTGGTTCCTTTCGTGGACTTGTTAATAGTAAGAATCTGCAGTTGTGGAAAAGAACTCTGAACATAAAAAGATAGGATATGCCGATCTTTTTATGTACAATGTTCTCCGCACCCACTGGGAGCGTTTTGTTTGAAAGACGGCAAAAACCCTGATCATGACAAGGTAGAAGTTCTCACGTAATCACCTGCTCCGGGAAATATTTTGACTCTCCGGTAATTTTTGTGACTGTACAGTTCTGTACAAGGCATATTCAAAACTTTGCATCCATTAGCACACTATATAGCCATCCAGATCAATGAGCACAGCATTGCCAAACTACCTTTCAGACACTCCTATCGCATTTTTGGAGTGGTGCACCGCTCAATATTGAAAAAGGTTGTTGATCAAATAAGTCAATAAGTCATAAGGTCTTGTTAAAGTTGTCTTCATCAATCCTTTATTTTCATAAGTGTCCAAATATAAAATACCAGCCAACGCGTTTCGTTCATAAGAATGAACTGCTTCAGGGCATAAACTCACGGTCCTGGGAGAGACAATTTATGTGCACAATTTGGGCTGCGTAGGCCTCCTTGATAAGGGCCAGTATGCGGTGAGTCGGAAGGCAAAGAAAGTAGCGAGCCATCCACTTCGGAAGTAAGAATGGTCACCATTTCAAAAGTTTGGGTTCATCCATTATCTGCATTGCAGTTGGCACCCAACGACGGCAGGTGCTGGAGTAGCTTGTGCACACTCAACCAGATTGACTGTTGAAACAAACACGAAGGGAACAAAGCAGGGGAGTGCGGTCACAGCATCCGCCATTGTCCGCAACCGTACCTTGTACTCCTTTCACATTTTGCTTATGAAGATGACATCTCCAATTTTGACCCTGCTCTATACACCAGGATAATAATTGATGTAAGTGCGATTGGAGGAGACTTATTTGTCTCAGCTTGACTCAATCCAGAGGCATTGTGACATGTTATTGCGCATACCAGCTGTAGCCTTACAAGCCTGGAAAATAAGTATATGCAAGAACAAAAGTAAAATGCATACTCACACTGTAAGATGGAGTTTGAGACATTAATATTAACTAACTATTCTACTTTTCTCACGATTCCCAAATACTAACTGTGATACAAAGCCATTAAACACATCAATTACATGATGAAACAATCTCACACCCTGGCACTGATGAAGCACACCTCATAATGTTATCACAAAATGACCCCACCCTTCAAGACATAGCAACCCTGATCGACACCCCAGCAGTAGATTTATTTGAAGAGAATCAGATCAATTCACCGCAGCCTCCAAAATGGCAACAATTTTGAAATGTTCAGAGAGGACTTGCCTGACATAGAAGGCCTGATTTTCATGGGCATGAATCTAATAATTTCCCAGATCTTGTAAAAATAAGTAATGGAGATGGCTCATCAGCGTCACCATGCCACAGTGGCCACCAAAACACTTGACACACCCCTCACGGCATGACTGGGAAGATTCCAGTTGAGCACTATTTAGAGGTACACCGCACGTCACTTTCGAATTATGCCCTAAAATGCATGTAGCAAGCCAAAACGGCTGACACAAGAACAGGTGGATAAAAGACAACACGTGTCAGAAACAATCAGAAAAATATTTAAGACAAGAAAATCAAGTGATAGTCCTGTCTAGGCGTTTACACATGGAAGATCCCTGGCTCTATGTGATAACACACATAAGGAGTCCATGTTCATGGGTTGGAGAAAAGAATGCTATATCACACACAACTTCTCATACTATATGGAAGGTTGTTTGGTGGTCGGGCTCAGAAAATTGTGACAGATATCAGAGGCTCGCCGTAATCTTCTCTTGTGTTTGTCAAGACTAGAATCCATTCCCTTTGGGAAATGGCTAAACCCACATTGTCTGCTAATTTTGGTCCTCTCTCGCATTGTGTCTTCTCCCCCTTCTACTGCCATGATGCCTTCATGTGTAAACATTTAGAAAATATTGAAAACATTACCCCCACCATATTTTAGAAGAAGATTACAAGATACTGAGCAGTTTCATGACTATATAGAGAAAGGCGGTTAAAGGTTGAGTTAATTTATAAGGTCATGGAACTTCGAGGTGACTTGCAATATCTTTATAACATAGACAGAGGGTGCTTTATTGCTTGTAATACATGGTCATACCATTACCCTTCCCATAAACTGCTGAAATTCTTGCTCTCCTGCTCATCTATATAAAAGACATGAAGATTAAAAGCAAAAGCTATAGTGTGAAAATTAAACACAACAAAAAGTAGTTAGTAATTTGTTGGCAAAAGACATTGCAATTAGTTTTATGTAAGTCAGATTTTAGAAAAATGCTGCTGCTCAGAATGTATAGAACGAAGCAGAAAGACTTTGTCTTTCTAATAATGATATATATCAGGGAATAAATAAAGACGTTGCTCTAAATTGCTCCTGTCTGCTGACCACTGTTCATTTTAGAAAAACAGATCAGCAGAATGAAATGGCAGTTCTCATTTTCATTGTTTAAACTGCAGCTGTGCTTAGGCTTTGTGACCTGCTTTTAATCTTGTCAGGTGGCTCTGGTTGGAGGTATTATGAAACCACACATCAACTGTAATAGGCGAATACAATTGAGTAGCTATGCCATTTGCTTATTTCAGGTGAAAAGTGATGTTACAACTGACTGTAATAAGGAAATTCGAAACAGGCTTTTATACTAGGAATGTGAGCTATAATTGCGAGGTCTGTTTTCTTTAAATAAGACATCGAGTCCATTATCGCTTTGTCCTGACAGGTCGTCTGTGAGATTCTTTAAATGGAGTCTAAAATTCACCGTATCAATGTCTCTATTTAAGATAGAAAATCCTCTTCAAATAAATTACACGTTAGTCCTCGTTATGCTTGAGGCTCTCAGAACTCTGTTCCACCCCAGTAATCCTAATTTGCTTCACACCTCCTGTTATGAGTTTTCTCTTGGTATAAACGCCGTCAAAGATGAATCTATAAATATTGTTATGGTTCAGTGAAGAAAACCATTACATTGTTTTAAAACAGGTGAACGCAGCAAGCACGGCACTTTGATGCACTTATAACTGAGCTTTTGTGGTACTGAGATTTATTTTCTATTTGTTTAAAGATTTTCTATAGCTCAGATCCTGCCCCTGCGGTCCTCTAGCCGCTTTATAGTTTCTCTTTGGTTTGTACTGTTTGATCCCTCACTCCTCTCTCGTTCCTTTTATCAGTCACCATTTGATCTTCCAGCATATTTCCTCTGACTCCACATGTTCTCTCCCATGTTCCAGTCTTGAATTCTCTTGTCATGAAGCCCCTATTCCTGTCTCTTTCATCCTATAGTCCTGAATGTGCCTGTCTCGTCCGGAATTCATCGTCTGCTTCATGCGCCAATCCCGTTCCAGTGTTAATAACTCACCTATCACACCCCTTCTTCCTCTTTCATATCAAGCGCTCTATTTTGCCCTCACCTCCATCCATTCCCTAGACCATTCTTTGTCTTTTTATCTCTAATATAGTTCAAACCACCCCCCTCCCCCCCCCCCCCCCCCCCCCCCCGCCTACGCAGACACCATCGCATCTTCCGGAACCTTCTTGCCTCTCTTTAAGAGGTCAGTCTGCCCTCTAATGCACCCCTATGTTATTTGCTTTTCTCTTCCTCGTTTTGTGCTAAACTGAGGTTTGGATCCTGTGTATGTTTGACGAAAGGGCAACCTAGGGGTGAAAACCACCAAAATGTTTTAATAAATGCAGAATATATCATTATGACATCTGACAGGCTACAATACAGCGAGACCTGAACCTGCATGCGAAAACATACAGTAAGTAAATAAGTAAGTAAGTAAGCTAAACATTATTCGCTTTTTCATGAAAATGATAACAGTGTACATGATAAAATTAGGCAACCAAGAAAAAGGAGCTCTAAATGCCAGCTTCCACAGTTTACAAAAACAGATGAAACAACATGTTAGTGGGCTATAAAAGTCCAGAGACTTAGCAAAAACACAGCCTACAACCATGCTAAAAACAGTGCTACATAAAAGGAACATACATCATATTATTAACACAATACAAGCGTTGAGCGCCCAAGCATAATCCCAGATAAAAAACGGGACAAAATAAACAGATAGTGTATGACTTTAACATTTGAAGGGACAAGAAGGCGAGTCTCACTTGGTTAAAATTCATGTGCAAAAGATTCGGACTTATGTGAATATAGCGGAGACTGTTAATCTTGGGCATGTCATATCAATGAGAAGTGTCGGGACGAAACATCATCACACAAACATGCCAGAAGGTCCACAACTTTAAGTCAAGACCCTTTAGGTAACAACAGTTGATGAAACAAGTTACATCTCAAGTAAGTTAAAAGCCTGGGATAAAAATTGGATATCTCTAACATCAAATATGGTTCCAACCCTAGAACAGTTTTCATCATAATGGAATGGCACATAGAACACTTATGGAGGGCCGCAGCCTCACGCGAGTCTACCACTCTTGTGAGAAAAGCCAGCTTTATTCAGGGAATGTCCCTCCATACTATACGGTCAGGCTAGGCAAATAATGTGGGGCGGCCCAGGAAAGTGAGAGTTTGTCTGATTGAGCCAATGGATGTGTGACATACATACCATCCAGGGTCAGACAGTCACGAACGATGAACCTGTTAAAAGACAGGTACTCCTTTAGCCAAATTGACAGCAAGAGTAACGGAGGACGTAATTCAAATAGGTCAGAGATGTGCCCTAGTCTCAAATCTTCATGGAGCATCTCAGAGGGGGTGCTTTGGGGGACCCGAGAAGCCCTTTCAAGAAGAAATCAGCCCTACTACCTTTATTAAAGATCCGGATAACAATGGAGTACTTCCAGCTCGGAGGAAGCGCCCCCTGGAGGCCGCATTGAGGTACTGGGTCAATGTGGGGGCCCAGAGATCCACTTCTGATTTAAATAAATCCCCCAGATACCATCCAGGCCCAGGGCCTTGCCATCTGGGAGAACCATAATGACCTTCCTGACCTCCTCTTACTGAAAGCGGAGACCAGTAACTGCATGCACAGCAGGCAGAGGAACCGAGCCGGACTCAAGATCATTATTGGTGCCTAAGTGATCCTTCAGGACTTGGGGGAAATGGTCAGGGCCTGCACACTTGCTTGATCTAAGGAAAAAAGAGGACATTTCACAGCCCTCCCAAACTCTCTCTAACACGCAGGCCCAAGCAACTTATCCCATAACTCCCTCTTATGTGACTTCTGCCTCTCCAAGTGGTCCAGGAAATAATGGGCTTTGGCCCTCCACAATTAGTGGTATAGATGATCAATGTGGTGCATCTCTCTTTTGTGAGTTAGAGTTTATAGTTTGGAAAGCTGAGGGCCCACCTGCATGTATCCTTCCCACTCCTCCCGGGGTTCAGACACCTCCTCACTTCCTTCCTGTTTTGATACTGCCTGTTCATGCAGTCCATGAGTGCACTATAGGCCTGGGAACACACCTTATAAAACCATCTACTGAGGGCAACCACGTAAGATACATTGGGGTAATAAGGGCAGTCTTAATTAAATCAGCAATGTTGGCAAAGGCCTGCAAAATGTTTGAATCTGAGGCCCCCTCATCCAGACAGGTGCAGAAGTCCTGATGACGAGAGGATAAGAGAGAGCTAAGGAGGTCCACTTGGACCACGTTGGCCCATTTAAGTCTTCTACCCTGTGCTATGGAAGAACCGGTCCCTGAAATAAATCATCCGGCAGGGCCAGGTACCACCTGACGAAGCCCAAAAGCGGAATGTGTTTGCTCTGGGCATGCCATATTACCTTGAAATCAATTAAGGATCGAAAGAGGCAGTTAGAAACACAAATATGATAATAATAGAACTAGAGCCTGCCCCTTGAAAGTTGGGATCTGCCCTGTACTGTGATTTTCACAGCTATTGAAAAGATTCATAAGGGAAAAGTCTACAAACAATGTGCTTAACATGTAGCCTAAGGTAGTGTGTTTTGAATGAGCCTGATCCCGTTCCCTCCAGGTTGCTATCTACAGGTGAGTTCTCGTCCAAATAACAATCAGCACAGAAATACAAGAAAAAGTACTCCGAGCACTCTAATTCGGTAGTAAACTGTAATAAGAAGTCCTTCTTCAGATCTCAAGATTCAAATATCGTTATCTTTATAATTAATGTGCCTTACAGCGCTGAACCACCTCGCCTGCTAAGTAGCTGCTGAGATTATTGTGCCATCGCTGTGTTGCCTTGACTGACATTCTATTTCGTGTCTTTTGCACACTTTGCATTACTTTGCCTGCTTGCTCCGTCCCGCCGGCCATTTTGTTGTTGATATTATTGTTGTCGCCCTGCACGAGTCTCTGCCCCGCTCCCGCCTTCCCAGCTGACCCGCCCTCGCCCCTCCCCTTCCACTATCCACATATGACAGATGCATTTGCGCACAGCGGTTACGCGCAGCGGTCGCGCAGAAGGTGCGCCAAAGGTAAGCCCGTCTACGCCCGTCTGCGCCTGGACCGCGCCCAGCGCCAGACCCCCTGGTCCCCGCTTCTCCCACCCCTCCCGCATTACATATGACGCCTCCACCCTCTTAGCCCTAAATCCCGGCCGCCTCCCCAACTGCGCCCAAGCCGCTCCCGGACACACCCATGGACCCTTCACATGCAACTCCTGCAAGTATGACAGCACCAAGAGCAACTCCACATCCACGAACACCAAACCGAGATCAGACACCAACCACCTAAAATGCATCCTGCTCAACACCCGCTCGGTCCACAGACACGCCATCGACCTTTGGAATCTACTAGACACCATCTCTCCGGATGTCGCCTTACTAACAGAAACATGGATGAACGCCTCCTCAGCCCCAGACATCACCATTGCCATCCCGGAAGGATACAAGATGATCCGTAAGGACCGCACCAAGCAAACAGGAGGAGGCATCGCCCTCGTCCATAAGAATTCCATCCACATCTCTACCAGCTCAGACGTCAACCTCGCTAGCGCCGAACACCTTCACTTCCAGATCCACACCGACCCCAAGACCACACTCAGAGGCACCCTCCTATACAGGCCGCCTGGACCCTGTGCACAATTCAGTGATGACATCACTGACTTTATCACCCCACACGCCCTCCCCTCGGAGGACTACATTCTACTGGGAGACCTCAACTTTCATCTGGAAAAGAGCAACGACAGCAACGCCACCACTCTACTGGACAATCTCGCCACCCTTGGACTCAAACAACTTGTTAACACCCCCACTCACTACGCAGGTCACACACTCGACCCTATCTTCACCTCCAGCAAACATATATCCTTCAGCCACACCACGGTTCTCCATTGGACAGACCACAGCTGCGTTCACTTTGTCTACAAAAAGACCACAACCCACAACCAACCTCAACCTACTCTGCGAAGAAACTGGAACAAAATTACCATCGACCAGCTATCCTCATCGCTTCTCCAAAACCCCCCTGCCCACTCATCGAACCCCAACCAAGCAACCATTAACTTCACTCAATGGCTAACCAACTGCGCCGACAACCTAGCACCTTTGAAAAAACGTCAAAATAAACTAGGCAGCAAAAACGCTCCCTGGTTCAACGATGATCTTAAGAAATCCAAGAAACTCTGTCGCTCCCTCGAGAAGGCCTGGAAAAAAGACCCAAACACCAGCACCAAGGACGCCTTCAAAAACGCCACACGCACACACCACCAACTGATCCGAACTGCCAGGAAAACTGCCTTTAAAGACCGGCTAGACAACAACGCCCACAACAGCAAGGAATTATTCAACATCATCAAAGAATTTACCAACCCCTCAGCCAACTCAAATGACATCACTCCCTCCCAAACCCTTTGCAACTCCCTAGCCTCGTTCTTCCACGACAAAATCGCAAACATCCACAACAGCTTCGACAACCTACCCGAAGACCAACCCTCCCAACCTTCTACCGCACCCTCACCCCCCTCGAACATCATCAACGACTGGAACCCTATCTCCACCGAAGACACCATCCGCCTGATGAACTCCATTCACTCTGGATCCCCTACAGACCCATATCCTAACCATATCTTCAACAAAGCAGACTCCATCATAGCACCACACCTCCGGGACATCATCAACTGCTCCCTCAACGCCGCCACCTTCCCGGAAAGCTGGAAACACGCCGAACTCAGCGCCCTTCTGAAAAAAACCACAGCTGACCCCACCGATCTCAAAAACTACCGCCCCCATCTCTCTCCTACCATTCCCGGCCAAAGTCATCGAGAAAGCTGTCAACAACCAGCTCGCCGCCTTCCTCGAAACCAACAAATCCCTCGACTCCTCACTGTCCGGCTTCCGAGCCAAACACAGCACTGAGACCGCCCTCATCGCAGCAACAGACGACATTCGAACTTTACTGGACAATGGAGACACAGTCGCCCTCATCCTCCTTGACCTCTCCGCAGCCTTCGACACAGTCTGTCATAGCACCCTCCTACAATGCCTCAGAAACATCGGAATCCAAGGAAAAGCACTGGAATGGATCACCTCGTTCCTTACCGGTAGAACTCAGAGAGTCCGCCTTCCACCATTCAAGTCAAAGGCCACTGAAGTCACCTGCAGCGTACCACAAGGATCTTCACTCAGCCCCACCCTCTTCAACGTATACATGAGCCCTCTCGCGACCATCGCACGCCAACACAACCTCAACATCATCTCCTACGCTGATGTCACACAGCTGATCCTCTCCCTCACCAAAGACCCAAACACTGCCAAAACCAACCTACATGAAGGAATGAAAGAAGTTGCCGAGTGGATGAAGCACAGCCGTCTGAAACTGAACTCAGACAAAACAGAAGTCCTTATCTTAGGTACCTCCCCCTCTGCCTGGGATAACTCTTGGTGGCCTGAGGCCCTTGGAAAAGCACCCATCCTGACGGACCACGCACGAAACCTGGGCGTCATCCTGGACCCCACACTCTCGATGAACAGACAAGTCAACGCCGTTTCATCGTCCTGCTTCAACATTCTTCGCATGCTCAAAAAAACATTTCGCGGGATCCCAACCGAAACTAGAAAAACGGTCACCCACGCACTGGTCACGAGCCGCCTGGACTACGGTAACACCCTATACGCCGGTACCACCGCAAAACTTCAGAAAAAACTCCAACGCATCCAGAACGCATCAGCCAGACTCATACAAGACATCCCGCGTAAAGAACACATCTCTAGCCACCTGAAATACCTCCACTGGCTCCCCGTCAACAAGAGGATAACATTCCGCCTCCTGACCCACGCACACAAAGCACTTTACGATCTTGGTCCCGAATGCCTCAACACTCGACTTTCCTTCTACACCCCCTCCCGCCAACTACGCTCCTCCAACCAAGCCCTTGCCACTGTACCTCGCATCAACAAAACAACCATGGGAGGAAGATCCTTCTCCTACCTGGCAGCTAAAACCTGGAACTCACTTCCCACTCACCTTCGCCTCACTCAGAACCACCTAGCATTCAGAAAGCAACTTAAAACTTGGATTTTCGACAAATAATTCCCCACCCCTCTTCAAGCGCCTTGAGACCCTCTGGGTATGTAGCGCGCTATATAAATTATTTGACTTGACTTGACTAACTGTCACACACCAATAACGTCCTCCACAAACCATTCTCGTAATTGCCCTCGGGTTTTTCAACCTCCAATCTAATCCCCAATGCGCTCACGAGTACGTGATCTGTAAGTATCAAATAACAAGTATTAAGAACTATTCAAAGATTAAAACCGCATTACCGCCCCCCCCCCCCTCCAAGTCATCAAACTTACTGCAGTATCTCCGCTCTATCCCTGAAAATTAGCGCTGGCGTATATCGCCAGCGCTATCTTAGAATGGCTGTTTGTATTCTTTTCCGTGGGCACCATATTAGCGTAGTTCCGGCTAATATTACCAAAACGGGATTATTTCGATATCATCCCTCGGCACCCTATCCAAAACCTCGTCCTCATAACTCAGTTCTCATTCAAGTCTTTTAAATAAACTACCAGTAATTATAAAGTATTTCCAATGCTTACATCCTATTCGCGAGGTATCGCGATAACATGTTTTGAGCCCTGAACAAATCTCGTTCAGTAGTTCCCTGTCCGTATACTATCTCTCATGAGTATTTAATCAAAGCAAAACGTAACGAGATTCAAGATGAGTACTAAATCTTAGCACTCACAAATTAAAATCAGTAAGTCTATAATGCAGTACCTACTTGTATAAGTCATTATGGAAGTTATCAATACAGTGAGTGCTCACGATCAGCTCCTATGTATAGATCCATCAAATCTCGAACACGTCTCAAGTAAAATAAGTAATTTCATATCCCAATTATGCACTCAAGAACAACTATCAATGTAAGTAGCTGCAGGGTTGCCCCTTCTTTTATTCTATCTAAAAGTCGCTTCGTATACAGCCACTATAATTTATTCTTAATATTCACGCCCATAAATAAAAGTTTGGAACCCTTCTAATAAAAGTATTCTGGTAAATCATAGATAAGGTGAGCTTTAACAGACACAGCCAACGTGTAAACAAGCCAGTCATATCTATGCACATCTCCATAATTACGATTACCAGTCAGGCTAATAAGCCCCTCTAATTAGCTATTCCTAAACAAAAGAGATCCTGACAATAGTGCCTATGTAAGAGAAAAGTAGTCAAGAGAGGGAAGGTGAAACGGAAAGTAAGGATACAACCATGAGAGTATTAACAGTACGATAGTAAATAGTAACAATCATCCCCTATACAGAGTCACATCAATATCCATCTTTTAACATACTTCATTACAGAAATCATCAGGTCACATAAATAAAGTGTGTGTATAACAATGGAGAGAGTCAGGGAAATTGCACAGGCTATGTGTGGTGGGAACTCCTGGTCCCCGTAGAAGGATATAACAACAATGGAGGAGTGCCTCCAGGAAAAGAGAATACAGAGAAGGATTACTTCTGTATCTAGAGCTTAAGGCTCAGGTTAGCACTAAGTGCCCCAGCCCTATACCGGACAGTGTTTGTCCTTGTAGAAGACCCCTCACTCACCAACCTGGTTGGTGACATGCTTCATCATCGGGGTCCCACCCCATAGGCCGAGTGCCCATAGGGTGTGCTGCGACACCTGATTACAGTGGAGCGGGTTTCTTGATTATATGTGCAGAAAAAATTACTGTGATATGTGTATTAAAAAGGGCCAAGACTACTCACTCCAAGACTTTATTCTTGAGTGCTTAGACCCTGTTAAAAGCAATGTGGCACCTGTGCCTATTTAGGAAGGCTTCGGTGTCTCGAGAAGTGTGATAAAGTTAAAAATAGCGAAGTGTGCTATGTGAATTAATTAAAAGTAGGTCTACATGTTTCAACCATTTAAAAAATTCTTTGGTTTTCGTCAGGACCGTGAGTTATGAGCGGGGTGGTCCGCACACGCTAAGGCGCGTCCAGCCCTCGTTCAAATGAAGACCACAAATTGTGGTCTTGTGTAAAAGGGTGTTTGATCCTGGTTCAGGAAAAAACCTGTAGGAGAAAAAAACGTATAGGGTTGGGTTAACGTACTGGGGAAGACAAAACAAGGGTACACGATTAACAAGTAATGTGCTTGGTGGATTCACCAAAGGTAAGGTGACAGGAGAACACCTTATATATCAGGTCGTACCCGTGGTCTATCAATAGTGATAGACGGTAGTGCTCGAACGGTAATTATTGGAGCATAGATATGTTTAAAAGTAAAAACAAACAACATTTTGTAAATGTGCCGTTTTACCAGGAAAAGTGAGGAGGAGGTGTGGGAGAGCGATCACCACTAGAACGTGGTGTCTAAGCACACTCAGGCACTGCTGGAAGTGATCGACAACTAAGGAAATGTGCCGCAGTTAAGCGGGTTACTGTCTTAATGAAAATTACGAAAGAGTGAGCTTCTTGCTCAGCTTGCACTCGAAGCGGTAACTATCGCTTCATGGGCATCGGGTAATCCAAGACGGCAAGTATCCGTCACCTGCAAAGTTAGAAAAGTAACGGGCGAAAATACAGTTAGATTCCGCCTCAATTTGATACATCCAGTGTCGGGCAGACGTATCTTACCGCATGATCTGTTATCATGCAGTTATTTCAAACAAGCACTAACTTGCGGCTTCTGCTCATCTTGAGTACAGGGCTGGGGCACTTAGTGCTAACCTGAGCCTTAAGCTCTAGATACAGAAGTAATCCTTCTCTGTATTCTCTTTTCCTGGGGGCACTCCTCCATTGTTGTTATATCACATAAATAAAGTCACATGTTTGTTACATAGACGACCAAAGCTTCCAAGTAAATAATTGGTCCTCATTCTACTCTCTAATACTGTATAGCTTAGAAGTTGATTCACACCATAATCTGTGTACAGCAATATAGTACATAACCAGGAGGTTAATTAGTCCTTACCTAAAAAAAATACTGGAATTCATTATCTACATTCAAACCCTGTTCGACAGCTTTGAGTTTCATCAGCCATAGAACTTCCCGTCTCCTTAGTCTAAGTTGCCTATTGCCTCCTCTAGGTTCTTGATCCCCATGATCAATACTATGAAAACTGAAAAACATGTTGGTCCCTGTTCTCATGATTACGAATATCATGGCATGCAATAGGGTAACGGGCATCTCCATTTTTCAAGGCCCTAAAGTGCTCCAACATTCTGTCTCTGAGCCTTCTAATCGTGCTTCCCACATAGATCATTCCACACGAGCAAGCTATTACATAAATCACATATGTTGTATTGCAGTTAATAAACATATTGATTATATGGTTCCCTGTGTTATTGTAACTAAAGTTAGTCACCTTGCTCACGGCCCATCTACAAGAACTACATATTCCACATTTGTAGAAACCTTTCAGTTTATTTGTTAACCATGTTGTTTGTTCAGGTTTGTTTGGATAACTAGGGCTGACTCGATTAGCCAGTGTCACACCTCTCCTAAATGTCAGGCTGGGCTTCTTTGTTAGGTAAGGCAATAGGTCACTGTTTGTCCTTAGTAGATACCAATGTTTCCTCAGGATCAAATAAAGTTTCTCACTGTCAGCACTATAATTGGTAATTATTTAAGCGTAAAGTCACCTCATCTTGTTTCTTGACACTAGATGCCTTAGTTTCTAGAGTTCTCATTCGTTTCAGGCTCCTAGCTCTAGTAACAGCCTTGTACATTAATCCCTTATCATAGCCCCTCATCAAAAATCTGTGTGACATGTCTGTAAGATTATTTTCAAAGTCACGCTCATTCATGCAATTCCTCCTGGCACGTTCCATTTCGCCGTATGGTATGGCCTTAATTTGACTACTGGGATGGCAACTCTTCGCATGCAGTAATGCATTACAACTCGTAGCTTTTCTATACATCCTGCTACAAAGTCTGCCATTGTCCACAAAAAGCTCAATATCTAGAAATGTAATATGATTTCTATCATATTGTGTCTGAAAGTGTCTGGGTCAGATGCAGGCAGGTGTACTGGGGGCTCCACCTGCAGACCCACGCTGACATACACATTTTCCTTCTTCAGGGCACCCACTCACCTCCAGCGCTTGTACCTCGGGCTGATAACAGGACTGGGCGATAAAATGTAGCCACCCCACTTCCCCCTCCCTCCCCCAGTGGTAAAGATTCCGCTATGTGAGATTGAGTCTGCTAGCAACCACGGTCCCAAGCTACTGAGAGATCAGGGGACCCCCAAGGGGATATCGGGCCCCACCTAAGGACTTGCATTTCCCAATAGGGAAAGACAAGGCCGTCCCTAGATAAGGATAGCTTTCTTTCCGTCAGCTCGATCTCTTTAGAGGCGATGCTCACTGCATGTGTCAGGAACCCCTCAATGGTAGTCATACAGGGGTGACCTGGTGGTACCTAGGATTGGGCCCATTTGATTTTGTTTATCCCCATCATAGTGCCCTCAAATCTGAGTAAGTGGGCTTGCTCCACCACTGATGAACACCTCCCCATAAGGTACCACAAGTGTGAACAAGTGAATACAAGAGGGAACACTGAGAAAGAAGCAACCCCTGGAACCCAATAGGACAAGAGCCTGTGCAATAAAAAGGCAGTCCCTCCAGTGTACTACACTGGAGGTTCATGTCAAAAGACCACACAGAAGAAATGTCCTTGCAGAAAGCCCAAAAGGTCTCACTGAAAAAGTAGGCCACAGACACCTGGATACTCAAGAAGTAGGGCAGACGGTTCACCCCCAGATGTAACAAATTAGGTCAGAGGAAGCCTGGAGCAAGGCCATCGGGGACAGCCCTTTCTCATATTGGCGATAAAAGGTCACAGAATGGGCCGCCTGGGCATGTCCCATGCAGTGGGTGATCACTGGCACTAAATATCACTCATGGGGGTTGAGGGCACGGCTGGTTATGAGGCCTAAAGTCCCCTGGTTAGTGTCTGGTGCAGCAGATGAAGTGTTGGCACTAAATAGGGCTTACAGGGTTGAGGGCACTTCCCTCTGCTGTGGCATCTCCTAGTGCAGCTGGTTATGTTGCCTGAAGTCCCCTAAATAGTGTCCCATGTCCCGTGCAGCAGGTTGAGGGCTCACCCCTATCAGGTGAGCTGCCATAGCACCTCCTGAAATGGCTGGTTATGGGGCCTGAAGTCCCATAGATATTGGCCTCTGCTCGAGTTAAGTGTAGGCGCTAAATAGCGTTTACGAGGGTCGAGGGCCTCTCCCCCTTTCAGATGAGCTGCTTCGGCGCCACCTGGCATGGCTGGTTATGGGGCCTGAAGTCCCCTGGATAGTGACCTGGATGTCTCTGTCTCCTCCGGTATTAATCCTCTGCTTCATGCGCCAATCCTTTTCCAGTTTTACTCTATTATCATCAAACCCCCTTCTTCCACTCATATCAAGTGCTCTACTTTGCTCCCACCCCCCTCCATTC
Organism: Lissotriton vulgaris; assembly: GCF_964263255.1. Lineage (NCBI taxonomy): Eukaryota > Metazoa > Chordata > Amphibia > Caudata > Salamandridae > Lissotriton > Lissotriton vulgaris. Next base: position 430,554,843 of record NC_141699.1, on the reverse strand, counting down.
CCCAGCAGTATTCTATGTCTTTTTATCTCTCTTATAGTTCAGCGCCCTTCGCAGACATCATCGCAGCATTCTTCCAGAACCTTCTTGCCTCTCTTTAAGAGATCATTCTGTCCTTTACTGCACCCCTAGGTTATTTGCTTTTCTCTTCTTCGTTTTGTGCTAAACTGGGGGTTTGATTCTGTGTATATTTGACCAAAGTGCAACTTGGGTGAAACCAACAACCTGCATGTTTCATTAAATGCTCTAAATGTCATTACATAAAGGAGAAGGGCGCATTGTCTCGCCCACTCCCTGCTCTGTATGCAGACGACGTTATCCTTTTAAGTAAGACAAGGGTGGGCCTACAACGGTTAATAACATGCATACAGGAATATGCCATAGAAAACAAAATCATAATAAATGAATCCAAATCCAAAGTTATGGTTGTCACAAAAAACTTAAGAAGGAAGTACAATCGTAAATGGTTCTTGGGAAAGGAAAAGTTGGAGCAAGTCAAAGCATATAGATACTTAGGAGTTATATTTAATGATAATGGTAACTTTAACCCTCAGAAACTGGATCTCACCAGGAAAGCAGATGCACTAACAGGTGCGTTCGGAATAATTAAAAAAACTATAAGCAATTTAACTTACCGACCGCTACTTAAGGTGATATCGGCGAAATTGTTACCTTCACTAACCTATGGTAGTGAGGCATTAAATGGAAAAGATGCAATAATTATAAACAAAGCTGTCTCAAAACTTTCCGATCTCTCTTTTTTTTACCAAACAATGCCTCCCAAGCCCAAGTTAGACTGGAATTCGGTTTGAATAACCAACTGTATGCACGAAAAGGTCATACAATCAAAGTATGGAACAGAGTGAACAATGACAAGGAAAACTTACTTTCGCAGGTTCTATGGAAAGAAATTGAGGGCAATAAGAAATCATCTGCCTGGTAATATCTGGACAAGGCTCTGGACAAATTTGGGGTCAGGAGTATTTGGGCTTCTACCATAACCCAGGAATCTTTCAAAAAAGTTGTGAACAAAACAACAGATAACCTATCATTGGTAAGCGATAAAGAGACCTTCGTTAAGAGGAAACATGCCTGGACCATAATAAATGGCTACAAAAAAAAGAGGCCACAGCAGTATCTGGACACAGCATGGTCGTGGAGAAGTAAAACTATATTCATGAAAGCACGATTCGGAATTCTGCCAGGAGAATCCCATGTACTACCGTGGAAAAAACTGAAAAATAATACATTGTGTAGGTTGTGTAAAGCTGGAGAGGAAAACATTATACATCTTCTGTGCCTCTGTCCAGAACTAAAAAATGAAAGACTAACTTTACTAAAAAGGCTATTTAATGAAAGAGTGATAAGGACTTGTAGACAAGCATTGCTTCAGTGTCTTTCCCCAGATGATGTATCTATTAATTCTGCTTTTACAACATTTTTAACAATTGCATGGAAAAAATTAGAATGAGATAATATTAATCCTCATACTGACTGTATTCCTAGCCAATCTTTTTAAACTTATGAATTTGTTTTATTCAAAATAGCTCTCACAATGTGTGTGTACAATTTTAAAGACTTACTGTTATCTAAAAAACATTTTTAATGAGTTATCTTAATCTGAAATGTTCTTAATTGTGTTTTTCGTTTTGTAAAGATTTCAAATAATCAAACAATAAAAAATTACCACTACCACTCTACCACTCCCTGCTCTGACCACCTCGTCCTTTTGTCTTTATATGCTTTTCAAGTATTGATACTCATAGTGCCATTATCAGCAACTTCCCCCACCCACAGTCTGAGCATGCATGAATAAATAAAGACAAAAGACAACTTTTGTTATGGGAAAATATTGCTGCATGTTTATTCCATACAAAAGTATGCAATATGGTGAGTTATCTTACGGGTGATCCAAGGGCAGGCAACTGTACCAACCTATGCTGCCCCACCCACCTGATGAGCCAGTACTGAGGGGAACGCAATCAGTGCTACGCCTTTGGGTGATCCTCCTCCATATCACGTGATCCATTGGTCCCTTATACTCACGCCCTTTTCAGGGTGGAGCGTAGCAGGGCAAACCCCAAGTTGGTCAGGCCCCCAACCACCCGAAGGACTAACGGAGCGCCATTGTGGTTTTACAGGAACCTACCCTGAGGCTCCTGGTCTTTGGCTCTGGCACCCCTATTGAGCCACAAAGAGGTACTCTTACAGTACCGGTCTGCCACAGAGGTACTCTTACTGTACCCGTCTGCTTCCAGATCGCCCTGTAACTCCACCTGCAACACAAAAAGAAAACATTAATACATTTTGAGTACATTTAGCACCAGCCTGTCTGCTGGGTAAGAGGTGGGGTGGGAGACGGCGTGGCTGGTGCAACAGAGGGCGTCAGGTGGGGCGGGGAGGCATATATACCCTTCCCCCACCTCGGCGCACCGGATGGGATGCCCGTATGGCGCCCTGTCAAGCGGACTCCTACAGGAGCCCAACCACTAGAGAGGGGTGAGCTGGTGCCCAAACGGAACTAAAGGGCCGTCCTTTTGGGATGGCCCACTGTTGTAATTTGGCAGCGATTGGGTTAGAATTAGCAGAAGCCATCCAGTATTTAGAGGCTATCTTGTCCGTTTTGTGGAATCCATTTTGAATTTCTGGCAGCTATTTTGTTTGCCATAAGCTACCACGTGCGTGCCATGTACTCTGTCCTACCTTGCTGTTGTCTGCTCTTGAAATCTGCCTAGAGACAGGTTATATTTAAGCCTCTTCCACTTTGCACATGCTCAGTTGAGCTTGCACCTATCCATGCAGCTGCTGTTAGTCTGTAAATGTCGGGATGTGTTCACCAGAATTAGCAACTGTTAGCTCCTCCCACTTATTGACTGTGCATTTTTTGTATGACCTTATATGTGCCTAAAACCTACTTCTTGCACTTGTACCGCCTTCTTTTGAGCCCCTGTTTGGGTATAAAATGACCAAGCTCCTTCCATTCAGGGTGCTACTTCATACATTGCCGAAGGGTGTTGTGTGAATGTAGTTCCACCTCATGAGTTTAATAAACTTTGTATTTTCTATTCCAGTTTCTGTGCCAACTTCTATCCTATTGGTCTGATGACATGTGCAGAGAAGGCCAAACCCCTTGCACTGGTAGGCCTTGCTGAGGCTCACCACCTCAAATTGGCGCACGACACGTGGGGCTCATCGGCGACTCGGATGCCCGAAGGAGTGGTCGAAACAGAGGATTGGAATCTCGCTTTGGACGATCACTGCCCAAGAAGACCCGCGTCTTGGCAACCAAGGCGTTTTCCTCTCTTTCTGATCTGACCCTCCAGGTGGTGCTGGTCCTCGACTGAGATCTCTTCTGTTGATTCGCTGTGCAGTGACCATTTGGTCAATTTTGAGAACTTGGTAGTTGGAACCTGGACACCAAGTGATTGGTAAGAGTCGTTATGTAGCACTTGCTGTTGGTTTTGATGCCTGGGATTGGTTAGGTAGTTTATTAACGCTTACTGTTGCTTTGGAATTTTGGAATATGTGTTGGCCAACTTGGATTTGTATGGAATTGACATATAAATTGCAATTTTTATAGGCAGGTAATGAGGAGAATTTCCTCTGTTTTGAATTGATTTGAACAGCACAACGTATTACAGTACCTTAAGTGCTACTTTGGTTATAATACTGCATATTCTGCACTATTTTTGGCATGCCTGTTTCTAGCACACTTCGTAGGATATGTTGCTTTCGTAGTGTTACCAATTTGAGACTCGATGAAGCACAAGCGGCCCCCCCCGGAGGGGACGCATAATAGAGACATGTATATTAAATATGGTATTTCTTCTATAATGTACAGCACGTTATGGAATAAATAGGCTCGTAAGGATCCTGAGTTGCATTGGCCTATGCATGGGTCATTTAATTTGCGAAAGATTCAGTATGTGGAACAACGAATGTTTAAGCTAAAGGCTAAACAAGGCATGTTTGACTGTGTACGAATGTGGGAGAAAGAAGTGCGTGAGCGAATGAAGCGTGAGCAAGCCTTGATTGAAAAAGAACAGCGTAAGAGCATTCATGCGAAAGCATTGGAAATGAAAAATAAAGACATTAAAGAACTTAAAGAGAGAGAAGATAGGGAGTGTCATTTACAGGTAAATGACCAATACGCTGTTCGTAGACCTCTTTATCCTATTCTTAATAAACCCCAAGATGATTCTCTCTTGTTAAATCATTCTCCACCTCCGTATACTCTTCCTTCTGCTCCTCATGACTCAGATGAGGACTCTCCTACGGACCAGGACAAAGCACGAGAAACTTGTTCTATGTTGTCCGCTGAGCGTGTGTCTGACATTAGAGCTGCTGCTCGCAAAACCGTTGGTAGTGTTGCGCCTGCTTCTGACCTATTAGAGAGCACAAAGGATTGGCTTGAAAGGGAGCAATTATATTTTACTGAGGTTCTTGCCGCAGAAGTCCTTGAGCGGTTTAGGAAATATTCGGAAGAATTGGAGCCCGTTTTTATAGCAAATGATTATAAGCTACTGCGTGATGGTATTTTTGTTTTCTCTCAGGTGGCTGATAAAATCAGACATTTGGTTAAACTGCGTGCTGATGCAGTCTGTTTGCAAGAGGAGGAAAAGGCAGCAGAAGCAGATGCACAAACATCCCGGATTAACATGACACAAGCTTATACTCCCGAAACAGATAAGAATGTTGTAGTTCATGTGAAACCTATGCGGGAGGCTGCACCTTTGCATGTTCGTCATAGAGGTGCAAGAACTAGCGACTATAAAAATTCTACTGATGCAAAGGGTTATTTTGTTTATAATTGGCTTTATACTCCTTGGAACAGAGCAGATGTCATGGCCCTTAAAACTGCATTACCTGATTAACAAAAGAATCCAGCAGCCTTTTATGAGGAAGTTGAGGGTGCTATTAGCTCTTGTACTATGACTGTACCCGATATTGACCTGTTTTTCGGTTTGATACTACCCCCTGATATGTGGAGAACTGTGCGTAAAGTTGATGATCGTGCGACTTTTGGGGCATTATGGAAAGATTTAGAACAATTAGATGAAGAAAGAGAACCTGCTTAGAAACCGTGTCAGTTCATTCTAGATCTTCCAGCAGCTATTATAGTAAAGTTAAACATGATTATCCCCCTAAAAAAATAGATTGGACTGTATTAGTGTCTTGTAAGCAAAAGACAGATGAATCGGTTTCTGACTTCTCCACGCGCTTTGAAGAGATATTCCACGATTTTAGTGGCCAGTCATTGACAGATGACACAGGCAGGCATCTGTACGTCGATAAATATGTCGCAAACTTGTTGCCAGGAATAGCTAGTCGCCTAAAGGCAGCGAGAGTTCATGGACTACCTCTTCTCCAGTTTCTCTTTTAACCATGGCTCAGTATTACGAACGACAGGAATTAGAAGCGAAAGGCAATGAGTATAAAAAGACTAAAGAATTAGAAAATGAAGGTTATGTTGGTTCAGGCTTATGGTCCGCCTTCTAGAGGTAATGATAGAGGTGGACGTGGATCTTATGGTTCAACTTGTCCTTCTTATGCTCATTTGAATTTGTCTGTTGACCAGTGTGTGTACTGTAAGAAATGTTGACATTGGGCTTCTGATTGTCCGGCACTACGTGCTCAGCAGTATTCATGTGGTCAAGGACAAATGCGAATCGTTCAGGATATTCAGGGCCTAGAGGAAGCATGGATGATCGTGCTAGGTTTGATGCGAATACGCGTGGACAGGATGGGTTTAACACTTTTGATAGACAAAATCAATATCAAAAGTCTGATTATGTGCCGTCTGATTTGAAAAATTCTGTTTATGCATAGGATTGCCTAGGATGGGGTAAGGAATCAGTTGAAGTTCCAGTAGATCAGAAGGGTCCCTATGTTACAGCACATGTTTTGGGTTCTACTGATCAGTTTCTGGTTGATACAGGAGATACTTATAATGCCTTATCTAAAAACTTGGTTCCAAGGGCTCCCCTGTCTAGGCTTAACAATTACATCGATAGGTTTCGATGGAACACCTTCCCTTAGCCCGCTATCACAACCACTTGCATTCAATGTTGATAAATTCACTGCTCCATGTCCATTTTTGCTTTCTCCGAACACACCAGACAATATTGTGGGTCTTGATATGCTGGAATATTTCAGGGCTACGATACGATGTTCTCCACAAGAAGTACCGGTTAATCTCGTATGACAACTACCCTGTGATGGAGAGATCCTGTATTGTTAAAGAGGACATTGCAATAGCTTCCCTCCATAGTACTTTGTGGGCTACTTCAGACACCGATGTAGGTCAGATCATTATCCCATCAGTGCATATTAGTGTCAAGGAGGGCGCTTCATTGCCACTATTGCCTCAATATAAAATTTCTCAAGAAGGCAAAGAAGCACTTATACGAATTGTCCATGATTTGATTAAACAGGGGATTGTGGAAGAAGTTCCTTATAATGTTTGCAACAGTCCTATCCTTCCCATTTTGAAAAAAGATACTGACACTAGGATTTACAGATTCATCATTGATTTGCGAGAAGTTAATAAGATTGTAGTACCGCAGTACCCTGTGGTTTCGGACACAACAATACTGCTTACCTTAGTTCCTCCAACAGCAACTACATTTTCTGTGATTGACTTGAAGAATGATTTATTCTCGATTCCTGTTCATCCTGATAGCCGATATTTGTTCCGTTTCACTTTGAGTAATAGATCGTACAGATTTTGTAGAATTCCTCAAGGGTACACTGAGAGTCCGAGCATTTATAGTCAAGCGTTGAAATGACAACTTGGTTCCTTTACTTTGTCTGAAAGAGTGGCTCTCATACAATATGTTGATGACATCTTGTTGGCAGCAGATATGCCTGAGCAGTGTGAAAAATGTACTTTGGCTCTACTTTCTTTTCTTACTACACACAACCATAAAGTGTCACGGAAGAAGTTGCAATATTGTAGATTGAAGGTAACCTATTTACGTCACCTTCTGTCTAAGGAGGGTCGTGCACTGACACCAGATTGCATACAAGCAATTTCAGATACACCAGTATCTTCCACTCAGAAAGATGTTGTGCATTCATTGGTTTGACTTTGTTCTGCAGGCAATGGATATTAGGATTTTCACAGATTGTTAAACCCCTGCTAGCGCTTTTGACTAAAGATACTCCAATGCCCCTTCCATGGACAGATGAATGCCAGGATGCTTTTTGTCACTTACGACAAGCTCTTTGTTAAGCACCAGTGTTAGGCACTCCAGATTACACGAAGGCCTTTACACTCTATGTACAAAAGAAAGATGGGTGTGCATTGTCGGTTTTAGTACAGACACACAGTGACAAGCAGCGTCCCTGTGCATACTTTTCAGCAGTTCTTGATGCTGTTGCTCGAGCATTGCCTGGGTGCTTTCGTTCAGTTGCAGCAACAGCTGTGTCCATACGTCAGAGTGAAGGGATAGTTTTGTCACATAAACTGTTGGTGCTAGTACCCCATGCGGTAGATGCCCTTTTGAATCAGACGAAGACGCAACATTTGACTAGTGCTCAGTTAACAGGATACGAGTTGACACTGTTGGCCCCTCACATTACACTAAAGAGATGTGCGATACTAAACACAGCTACTTTGTTGCCATATCCAGTGACTCAGGCTCAGTCACAGGAGTCTTACGATTGTATCTTCCTTACTGAGGAACAGACAAAGGGTTGTGTCGATTTGCAAGATACGCCCCTTTCATATGTAAGTGGGGAACTGTGGGTTGATGGGTCCTGTTTGAAGTTACCAGATGGTACGACCTCAGCTGCATATGCAATTACGACACTTAAAACAGTAGTGGAGACAGCTCCCATACCACAGAAGTCAGCTCAAGCAGCTGAGCTAATAGCTTTAACACAAGCGTGTGAACTTAGCACTGACTTGCGTGTGAACATCTATACAGACAGCCGCTATGCTTTTGGAGTGGCCCATGATTTTGGCCTACTCTGGAAAGAAAGAGGCGTCCTTATATCCCACGGGATGCAGATAATGCATGGAGAATTAGTGCATAATCTCTTGACTGCACTAACATATCCAAAGAAGATAGCTATTGTGAAGTGTAGTGCACACAAGAAAGTAACTGATAAGATAGGACAAGGCAACGCCTTTGCAGATCGCATAGATCGTGAGACTGCGATGCATACGAAACACTACATCCATGTATGTAGTGAAATCACAAGTTGAACGTTGACATGATGCTAGAGAAGAAGTATTAGATATACAGAGATCTGCCGCTGTGAAAGAGCTGGATCAATGGTCTAATGAAGGAATGTTAGACGATGAGGGTTGTTGGCGCAACAAAGACATGGATAAGTGGAAACTGCCTGCAGCCTATTTACAAGCTATGGTTCAAATGGCACATGGGCTGGCACATGTTGGAGCTCTAGCAATAACGAAATTGCTTACTCGAGTTTGGGAGCATGCTGAAATGGCCTGCACAGCTAAGAGAGTGGTACAGTCCTGTTTGATCTGTTGGCAGTACAATCCTGGTAAGGGGGCACAAACTCCAACAGGAGGGTTTGCTACACCGACTGCACCTTTTAAAGTTTTGCAGATGGATTACATCCAACTTGAACGCTGCAATAATTTAAAGTATGTCCTAGTGGTGGTATGTGCCTTCAATAAATGGATAGAGGCATACCCTACAAAGGATAATACAGCTCTCACTACAGCGAAGGTGCTTCTAAAGGAGTTTTCCCTAGATATGTTGTTTGTAAACTTTTGTGGAGTGACTACAGACCTCATTTTATTGGGCAAGTTGTTGAGCATGTCCTGAAAGGATTAGGGGTCAAATTGAAATTCCATGCCGTCTTCCACCCGCAATCAGCAGGATTAGTGGAGAGGTACAATGCTACATTGAAGCTGAAATTTGCAATAATACTGGCTTCCACGTCTTTTAAGTAGCCAGATGCACTACCTTTGGCATTGCTGTCCATAAGATCGGTGCCACATTCACGATCTGGCCTTACACCACATGAAGTGGTATTTGGGAGACCGATGAACATTTGGGGAGTTCCTAAGCCACGCCCTGTACATGATGTACCACGTGTTCTGATGAATGCTTATTTGGCACAGTTAACCAACAGTTTGATCTCTATTCATCAACAGGTTCGAGAACTTCTTCCTGACAGATCTACAGGCGAGACCCACGATCTCCGACCTGGTGACCAGGTTATGGTCAGAATTTTCGAGAGGTCGAACAGTTTGGAGCCGAGTTGGCGAGGACCAGAGCAAGGGCTCCTTACGACGAGGACAGCAGTTCGAGTGATGAACAGGAAGAACTGGGTCCATACCACTCACTGTAAGCGAGTGTCGCCTGGCTTGGTGGAACCTGCTGTGCTGACTGATCATCGAGTGATCTTGGAAAGGGAGAAGGGCCACGCTATCTCACCTGACGAATCTGAGGGAGTCTTCCCGGACCACACGATTTCGGGAGCATCACGATACCAACTGAGACCAAGGAAAGAGCCTGCATTGTCAAAATGGACTGGTTGAGCTACCACCCTGGGTTGGCGAAACGGAGTGCCGGTATGACTAGGGGGGATCAGTCCTGCGAAGTAACACCCGTCTTGACCCTCGGTGAAGAAATCAATGGCTGCCCAGGGATAAGAGCTCCAACAAATGTTTTTTTTTACGACTAAATATTCATGTCTGCTGAAAGTTCAAAGGTTGCTAAGATTAGCAGTAAGAAAATCATTTGTGCTGTAGGGTTTGTTTGTGCTATTGTGGTTATGGCAGCAATTACATGGTATGTTTACGAAAGAGGCCCCTGTTCGAGAGCTTTTGATCGCCACTACTCCAGTTCCAGTTGAGCACCACTACTTTATGCTTCCCTACCATGAGCAGAAGCATCGACAATCCTACCTAAACAATACATTTATCCAGATGTTGCATCAAACATATAATGTCACGAATACTACCGACTGTTGGGGGTGTGGGATGATACCTGCACACCAAAAGAAAGGAGGAACACCTTTTATTCCTCTTCCGTTCTCTCATACCGGTTCTTGTCAAGCCTGGTTTGCACTTTTGTTTGCCTCTGAAAGGGCCAATATTACAGAGTTGACAGTGGGACCTATCCATTATCACCTTAATAAAGAGTGTTAACCTGATGAGAATGGTTGAGCTAGAGGAACAAAATGGGAATGGGAGGGGTACCAACCTGACAATATTTCCATGCCACATGTCTTCACAAATACAAGGACCATGAAGATCAATGGACCTTTTGGGATTTCTGTGACTAGAGCTCAAGCAGACTTATGCATTAGTAGTGTTGGGAGAATTCCAGTGGGGAGAAGTGAATGTACGGTAATTCTGACAATTGAAGGTACCAATAACAGCAGTTTTACGTCTTCGCATAATACATACTTCGTTTGTCATAATAAGGGATACTACCAACTACCTGTGGGGTGATCTGGGATGTGCTACTTGTCCTTTCTCTTGCCCCCTGTGTTTCTGGCACCTGCATCTTATCATCTCAACTTCAAGCTATACAATGACATTTCCAAGAACAGAAATAAGAGGGCAATAATTATGGATGAAGTTGACCAAACTGACACTGCTTTGCAACAATATGTCGACTTTAACTTGGGTTTATTCTTTTTTGTGGGTGCTGCATTGAACAGTAGAAAGATAAGGCAATTGACTCGTGTTGTGGAAGTTGTTACCAATCAGACAGCAATGGCACTTGGGATCATTACGGAAGAGCTACAAGTTGCGAGGATTGTAGCACTCCAAAATTGTATGGTACTTGATGTGGTTTTGGCTGATTGAGGTGGTGCATGTCCTATCATCAGTAACGGTGGGCGGCCAGCTACGCTCCGTGCACGGAGTGTGCGTAGTGCCGCCTACTCCGCATTTTGCGGAGCTGGCGTAGCCAGGCGGCACTACGCATGCTCCGCAGACGGAGCGTAGCTGGCCGCCACCCGCCTCCCTCCCGCCCTCCCTAAATACTTTCAAAGAAAGGAATCAAATAATTTAAAAAGCACTTACCTTGCCGCCACTGCCCGCCGCGTTCCCGGGGCTCGCTATCTCCCGTCTTCCGTCTTCTTTAGTAATGCGCATGCGCGGGCGGCCACGCATGCGCATTTTCATGAGAAAATGCGCATGCGCGGCTGCCCGCGCATGCGCATTACTAAAGAAGACGGAAGACGGAAGATAGCGAGCCCCGGGGATGCGGCGGGCAGCGGCGGCAAGGTAAGTGCTTTTTAAATTATTTGACTCCTTTCTTTGAAAGTATTTAGGGAGGGCGGGAGGGAGGCGGGTGGCGGGGCTGGCGGCCAGTGGTGTTTGCGGAGTGGGGCTACGCGGAGTGCGGAGGTGGGCGTAGTTTCTCGCCCACTTCGCGTAGCTCCGCGAAGCCCCACTCCGCCAACTCCGCCCAGGGTTAATCATCAGCAGCAGCTGCTGTGCTTTCATTCCGAATCACTCGCCTTCAGTATATGATGCAATCTCTAAACTACATAAGATTGCTGCGGAGATTTCACCCAGAGACTGGTAAATGGACTTTTTCGAACTGGTTGTGGACACTCTTTATTACTTGGGGCTGGAAGCTACTGACTATGCTATGTATACTATTGGTGATATTATTTACATGTTGTATATGTATACAATGTGATCCCATGCTTTGCTCTATTTGCATCACTGCTTGTACACAATGTTAAATAAAACAAATGTTAACACCTTGGCTGCTAGGGGTTTTCCCGCTGCATGCTGGATCCTTTGAAATCCCATTGTTCATGACAAAGCCAGCTCGTCATAAGCGCAGGGCAGGTAACACCCATGACGAGCTGGCTTTGTCATCAGCGCTGAAGGGGTTAAATAAAGAGGTCAACTGAACTGATGAGCATCGATGTACAGGATGCATATCTAGATTACCCCAGATGAACGAATGTCTTCAGCTAATGCTAAAAGGGTCGTCTGTTGTAATTTGGCAGCAATTGGGTTAGCATTAGCAGAAGCCATCCTGCATTTAGAGGCTATCTTGTCCGTTTTGTGGAATCCATTTTGTATTTCTAGCAGCCATTTTGTTTGACATGTGCTACCACGTGCGTACCATGTGCTCTATCCTACCTTGTTGTTGTCTGCTCTTGAAATCTGCCTAGGGACAGGTTTAAGCCTCTTCCACTTTGCACATGCTCAGTTGAGCTTGCAGCTGTCCATGCAGCTGCTGTTAGTCTGACAATGTCAGGTTGTGTTCACCAGAATTAGCAACTGTTAGCTCCTCCCACTTGTTGACTGTGCATTTTCTGTAAGACCTTATATGTGCCTAAAACCTAGTTCTTGTACTTGTACCGCCTTCTTTTGAGCCCCTGTGTGGGTATAAAAGGACCAAGCTCCTTCCATTCAGGGAGCTACTTCATACATTGCCGAAGGGTGTTGTGTGAATGTAGTTCCACCTCATGAGAGTAATAAACTTTGTATTTTCTATTCCAGTTTCTGTGCCAACTTCTACCCCATTGGTCTGAGGACTTGCGCAGAGAAGGGCGAACCCCTTGCACTGGTAGGCCTTGCTGAAGCTCACTACCACACCACTGTGGGGACCGCGGACAGCTGCATAGTGCCATTATCAGCAATTTCCCCCACCCACAGTCTGAGCATGCATGAATAAATAAAGACACAAGACAACTTTTGTTATGGAAAAATATTGCTGCAGGATTATTCCATACAAAAGTATGCTATATGGTGGGTTATCTTACGGGCGATCCAAGGGCAGGCAGCTGTACCAACCTATGCTGCCCCACCCGCCTGATGAGCCAGCACTTTGGGGAACCCAATCAGTGTTACACCTTTGGGTGATCCTCCTCCAGATAACATGACCCGTTGGTCCCTTATACTCATGCCCTTTTCAGGGCGGAGTGTAGCAGGGCAAACCCCCGGTAGGTCAAGGCCCCAACCGACCAAAGGACTAACGGGGTGCTGTCCCGGCTTTCAAGGAACCTGCCCTGAGGATCCTGGTCTTTGACTCTGGCACCCCTATTGTGCCGCACAGAGGTACCCTTACTGTACCAGTCTGCCACAGAAGTACCCTTACTGTACCGAGTCTGCTTCCAGATCGCCCTGTAACTCTGCCACAGCTATGGAGGCGGCCCCATCGCCGCCAGAGACCCCCACCAAAACAGCTCATTTCCCACCTGCAACCTGCTTTCTTGGTCCTCCTGCATGTCCATGCCCACCTGTGACAAATGCACCTCATGTTTGTCTACTTAACCTTAGGCATACGCCTGTATGGCCTGTGCCACCAAGACAGCTGTCTTCTCACTTGCCACCTCTCATTTCAAGGGCCCCTGCAAGGCAGAGGGAACAAATCCATTCCCAAAGGTGGCAATGGACCCCTTCTTTATCAAAGCAGACTTTAACATTAGCCTGGATCCACCTGTGTCTGATGAAACCCAGCCCCCTCTGGTCTGTGAACTTACGCCATGAACTTTTCACTCTTACAGGGATGTTCAACTGCCTCCTCTAACTTAGCTCTGTGCCACCTCTGCGGGGATCATCTCAGACCACCAGAGCTCACATTGAACCATGTCTTTGCTGATCTCACCTAGGGCAGCCTTCATGGCTTGTAAGAGTGACCTCCTCCCATGGCAATGAGGTTGTTGCCCCCTAGGTGTATCACTAAGAAATTGTGGGACCCCCTTGGACCAATCTCTGAGCACGGGTGTCCCACTGCCCTTGCCATGCATTCCCTATTCCTTATGGGAATTTCGCCTGCTCAGCTCCCTCTAGGGGTAAAACCCCCTTGGCATACCAGCTTAGTTAACCTGTCTGCATTAATACAGTACGCACTGTCTGCGATATGGTGCCCAACATTCAGGATTGACTCAGTCCTACCTTCTCCCATTTTAGATTATTCCCCAATAGGGGGGAGTTCAAACTGCCCATCCTGTGCAGCCCAAGCAGTGGCAACATTTCCTGCCCTGTTAAATTTTAATTATTATAATTTTTTTTTAATCCTGGACGTGCCAAATATTTTTACCTAGTAGCCTTTTGTACTTGACACCCTGTTATCCCATTTAAAAAAGCACAGAGAGGCAAAATAAATATTGCAGAATGCACAAATGCACAGTATATTAAATAATCCGGACTCTATGTTGATATTGATGATGATCCTATAATGAGTTCTTGGACCACATATGGCGTAAGGTGATGGAATAGTACAACCAACAGTGCAGCCAACGCGTTTCACCCTAAATAGGGCTTCCTCAGAGCAGTAAATAAGCGCTCCAATTGTTGATGGTTACTGAAGTCCCAGAATCATTTTGTCATATACTTCTAGTTGGTACATAATTATTACATGATTGCAATTATCCTCATGGAAAAACTTTCAATGTGTCTTCCACACTCCTCAAAAGTGCAAAATTACTCTAAAACAATGTATTAAGTCTCCCAAATATGTATTGCAATCCAAGTTCTAATTTCTTGTGTTCACTATGATAGGTGATACTACTAAAGTTCAAAGCAGTGAGCTGTCAGCACTTCATTTCCAACCTCCGTATGGCACCATTCAAACTAGGTGGTGCGGCTTTTGACTATCCCTTGCTGCCATCTTTTTTTCTCCCTGCTATCCCATTTATTGGGACAGCAGCACACTGTGTTGGCTGACAGTTAGGATAGGGTGTGCCTTTTAGGGGGCCTACACCGTCCATCTCCTTGTTCATGGTCCTGATGAATACCGGGTACTCACCCATAAGGTAGAAACATGTTGACCAACCCACCACTACACATATAGAGATACCTTGGTCGAAACTCCCCTCCCAGTATCTCGCCACTCTTTTTTAACATTGTCCAGTTGCTTTAAAATAAAATGTATATTTTTACAAGTTAAACCAGGACAATTTTTAACATTTCTTTTTTTGCACCTACATTCACAACCTGCTCCACTGTACTACAGGTGTCGAAGCACACCCTGGTGACGCTAGGCCACCAGGGTGGACCCGGATGATGAAGCATGCCACCACTAGGTTGGTGAGTGAGGGGTTTCTTACAAAAGGATGAATCCTTTCCTTTCATCATTGAAAACCCCCCTTTAGGAAACCTTCAGCTTTACTTCGGGTGATACTCCTCTATTTGTTTTACTTAGTCCTTGACCAGGGGAATAGGAGTATTCTCTGTTCTCCACGGGTGAACACCATCCCTTGCTCTCCCCCTTGTTTTCTAGTGACAGTGTCCCCACCCAGCGTGGCTAATATAGCTAACCGGGCGGGGCATTAGAGCTTAACTGAAGCAACATGCCACCAACCCTTGGTTCAGGGGTGCACTTACTTCGCCCCGTTGACCAGACAATTGCACAGACCCCTTTGTTTGCTAAATCCTGGTGAACACCTTATTGGTGTGAAATCTGGTTTGAAACAATATATGTATTTTGCTCACTGTTGGTGACATCTCACCCTTTTGTGTAGTGACTTACACAGCGCACCCCGCTTGTCTAACTTGACGTTGATCACAGATGCCAGTACCTACTATCCATCTCTGACCCTGGATGCTTAAACCTGCAAAATTGTCAGAGTCCCAGATTCCCAGTTTCATGTTTAGCTGCACTGCACCTTCAGTGGATCCGCTGGGAGATACCACAAACCGCATTGGTCAAGAAAACCTTAAGAAGTACACAATTTTCACCTGGGCGTACCTCTAAATGAGACAGGCTCCACACAGCTGTAAGGCCATACACACACATATATTAACACTATTTACTGGTTTTTGCCACATGGCACCCTTCTGGTTGCAGCTCTGTGTTTTCGTGAACCATGCTTGTCCCCGGGGCATGCTGACTCTGAATAACCGGTGTATGTTACCCACTCGCTGATACTTATGTATCGCTAACTGCCCTTACTTGGATTGAAGGGATGCTGGATGATTCCTAAGGACTGTGTACTTAATACTCCAACCCAGTTTGACCCCAAAATTTTGGGACAACCCAAGAAGTAATCATGCCCCTCAAGGTAAATCTACCCCACCATTGACTATCAACGTATTTGGGACACATGTTGCAGAAGATGCCCCTTCCAGTCTCTGGTTGTAGCCCATAGATGGATAACCCAGGGTCAGACAAGTCTGTGGAAACCAGAGGGGAACATTATGTGCAGATACCTGCCCTTTCCTGAATATTGGGAATGCCACATGGTCTATAATACCCTGTCACCATTTGGCTTGAAAGTAGTGTTTAACAAACTTTTTTGCACTTCAGCACACTTGTTAGATGACAACTACCACAACCCGCCTGCTGACCTGGCAAAAGAGTGGGTGAATATGTCCTAACTGAAGCGACTTGTAACCTGCCCTTGTTTGCAGAGGGCACATTTTAGCTGCATCAACCAGACATAGCAAGACAAGACGAGCTTGCGAGCCCCACTCCCACACAACTAAAATTAAACATAGTCTATCAAGGGCCGAGGCATTGCTTCGCAGCACCTCTCTTTGCATTGTGATTGTACACAGTAAGTATAAAATTGTACTTTCCCCCAATAGGCTGGTAGCCGACGGCAAAGAAAGACAGAACCTGAGCATAAGATCCCCATTTCCTAGAGTAAAACAATAATTATCCTGCACCATTATCAAATTTTTCAAAAGCACCCAATGCGCTATTCACCGGTTGCTATGCAGATGTCATCCAATTCAATGACATAGGTGGCATATCAACCCATTCTGCCTTTGTGGTCAACAAAATACCATCCGCCGGGATTTCTCCACTCATCCTATGATGCTGAACCTGGATTTGTAAGGTGCACGTGAGGTTCAGCGATAGTCCCAATACTAGATGCCATGTATTCAACTTATCAATATCGTCCCACTTAGTGAGGGCACTACTAGGACTTGTGGGGCGGAATAGAGGTCTAAAGCTTAGTGCATATTAAGAAGCTCAAGGAAAACTCTGCATCATGCAGGAACTAGCCAATGGGGCCACTTCCCCGAAAATAGTCCACAAACCAGTAACCCCCATAACACTGCAATCCAGACATACACCCAGGGGGGCAAACAGGCAGATCTGGTAAAGGTGAAAGAACGTGCAAATTCCGTCCTTGCAACCCGGGCATAATACTTAGTTAGAACTGCACATCAATATAAACAAACAAAAGGACAGTCTGACACAGCTGTGCCACATCCAAGAGGAACCCTCCACGGTTTAAAGCCCACTGAGGGGATGTTACAAATTGCAGGAATCTTTTAGCATGAGCTGAAAACCATTTTGTACTTGGCAGCCATCTTAGTTAGCCATGTGCTTGCCATGTGCTTTCTCCCTCTTCCAGAACCTTGCACATGCTCAGAAAGGCCTAGCTGATAGAATGCACCTGCTCCTAGTATAGAACTGTCAGGCTATTCTTGCTTATGTAAGAAGAAATATCTCCTCTCCCACTTTGTTGAGCAAGCAAATTTTGTATAGCCATATTAGTCAGTAAGCATGCTTACATGTGCCAGGACCTCCCCTTGGTTTTATGCTGCCTATGTAACCTATGCATGTATAAGGCCCCTGTTCTCTGTACTCCTTAGAATGCCTCCTACAGTGGCCTGAGGGTACTGGGTAACATAGTCTCTCTCATCTGAGGTTAATAAATTCAATATTTTTATATTACAGCTTCTGTGCTAATCTCTTCTTTGTTGGTTAAATGAACCTGGTGTATCAGTGAACCCTTTAGGAGGTTTACATGTCTTCAGGGAAAAGTACAGTTCCCGCCTACATTGAAACCAATAAACTAAAGAGAAGGTGGACCTCTCTAGAGTGCCCCACCTTGGCCCCCTGACAAGCACGAGTGCTATTGGGGGGAGAAACAATGACCAACTGAGTGGTCACTCGTGACACCAATTGGGTTGATTGCCCAGACAGAACTGGTATTGAAACAATTGAAACCTACATGTTCCACAATTTCACTCGGGCGCCATGAGACAGGGTCTTGCACAAGAACCGGTGGACAGCCGGCCCACTGAAGGCAGTGGTCTGTCCTGTTCTCCTCCGAATTCTCAGCTATAGGGGCTCCAGATAATCTCAGGTATGAGAAAAGTCTTTCTAACGTAACCAACCGACTGTTTATACGTAAGTGACTGGCCCCCATTATGGAACGACCAAACCAAGGCTGAAGCAGTAGCAGCATGAGGCCTTAAGCAACGGGTGTCCTTGTGTACTGGAAACATGAATTAGCCACGCAAAGATCCATGGACATCCCCTTAAATGCGAGTCACCAGATCGTCAATTAAATATTGATGGATTTGAGACACAGGCACCATCCAAACTACTGAATTAAAATTGAGGAAAATAGTTCTAGCATTGAATGAATCCCTGATCAACGTTAAAGGACATATCAAACTGCTTCGGTCTACCTTGCTGAGAAGGTTGGAGCAATGCTCGTTATCCGTATTGGTGCATGAAGACAATATTCATTCATGTTCAGCCAAAGTGAGAAACACTGCCCCCAAGTGGCCGTCCCACTTTATGGCACCCTGGCAGTACAAATTGGTTTAGCGCACCAATAATCAACACTAAACTGATATGCTGTTTTGCCCCACCCAGGGCACCCTGTCCTGTCACCGCCAAGGCAGAAGCACTGCAACGCCAACTGAAGGTAAAAACACAAGTTTTGACATAGAGCTGTTCACGGCGACACATACATAGAGACGCCCAATATTGCACGAAACTAGAATCAGCAAACGCCTGCGCGACATACAGCAAGGCTGTTCTACGGAAAACCTGACACTTGTGCCACTATACTGCAGGACTCACGTCAGGCGGTCACTTCCTTTTGCACCACACCTTGCTCCTGCAGTGCTGCCAATCATTGTAACACCACAACTACTAAGCCTGACACTCGTGCAAGTGTGACAATTGCGCGCCCATTCCAAGCCCTCAAAGCTAGAAGAATGGCTTGGTCAGCAGGCAATAGTGAGTTTGATGTGAATTGCTTTAATCAATGTCTGTTGTGGTCATCTCTAAATTAGACAGACAGCGCCAACTCGTGGCAGACTGTCACAAACGCCGGTGTGACAATTAAGTGACGTGCAGCACACCAGAAACCACCCGGTCAAATTACACAGGTAAACTTGATGCTGTAATTCAGCATGAGTGACCCATTGCCACACTTTCTCACCCATAACATTGCACCTATAGCAAGGCAGAGCTAGTGACATTGTCAGTGGTTGTTGGTTGCATGCGTAAATAAGAACAATGGTTTAGTTGGGAGAATATTGAAAATGCTTCCAAGAAGATTTCAAGCCCAAGCCAGTCACACACACCAGGAGGTGTGTGCTAATCACCTCAAAAGTCACTTCAGGAGTCACAGCCCCTATGCCGGAGATGGCTGGGCTCACCCCAAACCTACTGATGATCAGTGCAAATCAATGGCGGGATACACACATCTCTTCTGATGCTTCATCCTTGGCTGCTTGCCCTTGCCCTCAGCATTGGGTGACCAGGATGTTAAAGCCAAAAACTGGAGAAAACGTGAACACTACCCTTCACTTCCACCTCTAACAAAAGGAGCACTATACCTACAACAATCCCATATATTGGCTTTGTCGATGCCTATTGGCTGAATAAGAAAAATAAGCCACAATTATAGCTTTACGTTAAACTCTATTTCTGGGTATTCCTGCCTCCTGATACCCTGCATCACTGACTGAAGCACCACACTGCAACCCTTTAAACCTGTACCTGTTGCTGAGCCTTGACCCGCTGTGTCTTTTGGGCGCTTGACGGTGAACGGTTCATCACCATGCGGGTAACTGGAACAGAAAACAAACAGGCATTACCAAAACCCCCCCTACCTATACTTCCAACCTGGTCAACGTGGTTGGTCATACTGTGTTCGTAGCCCCCGGTCGCTAGACTACCAGTTGGGATATGTGTACAAACACTCATAAATTCTCTTATATAATAACTTAAAGCGCATGCCGGGGGCATGGCTTGGCTACAGAGCGGAATGACTGCCTGAAATCGCGGCTCCGCTGATCGAGCCCATTAATCCGGCAATTATCAGCTAATCTGGGGCGAGGACTCGGGCCCCCTGATCCCCCGAGCGGGTGCACACCGCGAGACCTGCTAGGCGAACCCCTGCGGCGAGAAACGCCTTGTGCCAGGAGATAACCGCAGGCGGGAGGCAGACAGCGGCGGAGGCCTAGTACAGGCGCGAAAGCCGGGAGCTTGCATAAGGCTTCTGCCCAGAACGAGATCCACGGCCGGGCAGGGGGCCACCGCGCGAGTGGTTTGCGGGATCTCGGAGGGGCCGCCTTGAAATAACGGCTGTGGTCCCGTACTGCTGGAAGTGATAGCGGACAAGCGAACGACACTGCGCCTTGCAGTTAACGACTAAGTGGGAGATCGTGACCGGAGCTGAGGCCTGGAGAACTGGACTCGACATCACCGGGAAGCGGTAAACACCTGTAAAGCGGACAGTGGCACTAACTGTATGAGGACAGGTTCTGATATCTGGCCATGCAACACCGTGACACCTAACTGATCGCCGGACAGTCAAAGCGGACCCAGGTACGGCGAGAAAGGGGGTTGGGCGGCCCTATTGGTGGTGGAGACTCAGCACTCTGCAGCGACCACGCTGCGGTGCCCACTTGGCAGACTGCTACATGGGGCATTCAGCTCCCACACTTGGGCGCCGCTAGCGCGATACTTCTGAGTAAGGTGAGGACTGAGCGGGCGGCGTCGAGGCGCACAGTGGAGTGGTAGGGACTCACACAGACCAGGCGAAGGCGCAAGCCTCCATTTTGACCCGGCCACGTGGACTAGGTAGCGATAAACCGAGGCGCCCTTTTTGCGAGTGGCCGCCCTAACACCCGGCTTTGCGATATCTGTACAGACACACAGCGAGCTGTGGCGCCAGGCCTGGACAGGGGGTACTGCGATGGACCAGGGACCCACGAGTGTCGCAAGCGAGGCAATGGAAGCTCGATACTGCAGAGGAACAGCGATATCTCCGCGGGCTAACGGCTGGATAATCCAGGAGACGCAAACGCAATCCGGGGGCACAGTGTGTGGCGAGTTCTCCGTGGGAAAACTAAATTCCTGGTGTTGCTTAGAGAGAGATACAGTTTTATTGGCCTGGAGACTGCATCAACAACCTGCAATGGGCAAGCCGGACACTAGACAGCCGCGGCTCACTTTCGACAAATCCAAACAGAAAACGGCGGGCCAGGAGCAGCAAGAGGATGCGGCGCATAGGGAGCCTCAAGGTGGCTCTCAAGATGTAGACATAAAAGCTATGTTTCGAAGACCTGAAAACGAGCTTACAGGGCATAGACCAAAAGATGGATGATCTGGCCGCATGTATGGACAGCATCACGAGAAGAATGGACAAGCAGGAGGGAAGAGTAGGGGTGCTGGAAACGCAAGTGACTGAGACGGAGGAGAGCCAAGCTGAGTTGGATAAAAAAGTCCGTGGTATGGACAGAGTGCTGGCGCTGATCCAACAAAAGAACGAGGATTTGGAGGCGCGCTTGAGGCGCAATAACGTCCGCGTCACGGGCGTAGCGGAATCGACAGATATAACGAACATGGAAATGTTTATCGAGGAAATTATGAAGAAACTGTTTGGATCGGGTCTCTCTCAGATGTTCCTGGTTGAGAGGGCGCACAGAACATTGGGTCCGAAGCCCCAGCTGGGTGCACCACCTAGGCCCATCATTGCAAAAGTCCTAAACTACAGGGACCGAGATTCGATACTGCACACGGCGAGAGACAAGAAAGAGTTGCAGTACAAAGGCTATAATATCGCGATATACCCGGACTTCACCATGCTAGTCCAAGCTGCCCGGAGGGAATTTCTTCCAGCGAAGAAGATCTTCCAGCAAATAGGAACAAAATACTCGCTGATATACCCGGCGAAGCTTCGAGTGCAAGGCCCGGGCAGACCCTCCTTTTTTGTTGACGCTAAAGCAGCTCTGCAATATGCGAAGCAACTGGCGAAAGACCAGAAAAATCAGGCGTGAACTGCGGAACCGGACTTGCAAGAACGGCTGAGTGATGCTGAGTGAAGGCCGAGGTAAGACCCTGACAATGCACTGTGATCAAGGTATAGGGGCCATACAAGAGACACTGAGTGAGTCTGTTCTGCTGGGGGCTAACCAGAAGATCCGTAGAGACTATGTAGAGGTGTGCATGTGGGGGGGGGGCGGGTCCTAGAGAGCGCGGCATCAGGCCAGCGCTCGATCACCCTGGCAAGAGTACAGGGTCATTAGTAGTCCGACCTTCGCACCCCAGGGGAAGATTCGCGGACACTGTTTACCGTGGGTGTTTAGATTTAAGGATCTGTTCTGTGGGGAGGTGGGCAGAGGGGGAATTGCACAACCTGATTGGTTGGTTGGAGCGGTAGGGATCCGGGTGGATGTGGTTTTGGGATGTTCAAATGTTCTAGGTTTGTTTCGAAGCGATATGTACACTGCAGCGAATGAGTACGTCGTGCTTAACAATTGGGGTACTACAGTACACAATCAGATACACCGTCATGCTATACACCACAACGAGTCGGTTGTTCTGACACCAGTAAAACAGCCGAATTGGGCCACACCACACACATGTACCCGGAGATATACCAGGACATATGTAGATCACATACTGGGGGACGCTTCCCACCCGCAACCGACATTGTGAAGCACATACATTGCCTCACCTGGAATGTGAGAGGGTTGAATGATAGACATGAGGTCAGACTGGTGCAGGCACTCCTTCTGCGGAAGGAGATTGATATATGCTTCCTACAAGAAACTCCCCTCACTGCTGATGCCACACACCTACTTAGGCACTAAAGATGGGGTGAGATAATCCATGCCACATACTCTAACTACTCACGAGGGGTGGCGATCTTAATAAAACGAGGCTTACAGTGGAAGACGTATGAGACAGTTAGGGACAATGGCGGAAGGTACATACTGATAGTGGGGTCCCTGTGTGGTGTGAAAATGGTGTTGGTCAATATATATGACCCGAACGACGACAATCCTGAATTTTTTAGCGATCTATGGCATACAAAAAAAAGCGCTTGGCCCGGCAGCAATCATGTGGGGAGGGGACTATAATGTTGTACTATCTGGCACGCTGGACAGACAGGGAGCAGATACTGAGCATCACCCGAGGGCCGCTGACATGATGGGCAACATCATTACAGATGCACAACTAGTTGACTCATGGCCGGTGTTGCATCCAGGACACAGGGAGGGTACATGCGTCACGTCCCACAGGGCTGCCTGGTCGAGATTAGATTACTGGTTGCTGTCCAGAGATGTCCATGCCCTAGCAACTGAGGTCAAACACTGGCCACGGTCGCTGTCTGACCACGCCCCAGTCTGCCTTTCTTTGAATACACCACCGCAATATATCCAGCCCATTAGCTGGAGGTTCCCCTCCCGAGCATTAAGGCACCAGGTTTTCAAACAGGAACTTAGAGAAAAACTAGGGGAATACTTTGAGCTCAATGAGGGTACAGTGGACTCCCCGGGCATCCTCTGAGAGGCCTGCAAGGTTGTGACGAGGGGCTACTGCATGTCGTTGAAAGCGGGGGTACTGAGGTCAATAAGGAACACCTTAAGTGAATTGGAGGCTGAACTAGCGCAGATTGAACTGGCATTGCAGGACGCACCGACTGACAGGGTGCGCGCCGACTTTAGAATGAAGCTTAATCAGTATCAAGAGGAAGCGGACAGGGAAGTGGCATATCTGGCTAAGGACTGCCAGACCAGGAGATATGGTGAGGGCGATCGAGCTGGGCGCACACTGGCAAACATGCTGAGACCGCCAAGAGGAACGGACTATGTACTGGAACTGAGAAAAGCAGAGGGCAACATAGTTAGAGAGCCACAAGCCATACTTGAGTCCATGACTAACTACTACCAGGCACTGTACACTTCCAGGGTGACGCCGTCGGATCAGGTCCTTACAGACTACCTAGACACTATAGCCTTAGCTTGGTTCAATGATGGGGCCAGGCAGTATATGGACCTACCTTTCACGCAAGAGGATATCAGAGCAATAATCTCGGCCCTGCAGCCTGGTAAAGCGCCAGGCCCGGATGGCCTGACGGCAGACTTCTATAAGGAATACGCTGATGTGCTGGTCCCCAGGCTCCACCGGGTCTTTCAGGAGGCGTTGGACGTGGGTGTACTCCCTCAGTCGATGCGCAAGGCACTAATTATCACGCTGCTCAAGCCGGATAAAAATCCCATTGACCCGGACTCCTATCGCCTACTTTCGTTAATTAATTTGGATGCCAAAATCTATGCAAAGCTACTGGCAGATCGACTTAAGTACATGCTGCTGCACATTGCGCTCTCTGATCAGTCCGGTTTCATGATGGAGAGATCCACTTCACATAACCTGAGAGTGTTGTTCGGACTCCTACACTACCTGGACCCGAAAGTACAGGCTGCAGCCGCCCTACTAGATGCGACAAAGGCATTTGATTCTCTTGAATGGAAATTTTTGCTTACTCTTCTTACCCGTATGGGCTTTAGCCCATTATTCGCTAAGAGAATTGGTATACTATATAATGGCCGACTGCTAGAGTGCGGGTGAATGGACAGATATTCACTCCTATTGCTATCACCAGGGGGACTAGGCAGGGTTGCCCACTGTCGCTGTTATTGTTTGCTATTGCGACTGAGCCACTGGCAGTACGCATGAGGCAACACCATACCCAGCGGAGCGTTGGCATCACGTCCCGAGGTCTCCTTATATCAATGTATGCAGACGATATCACCATATACATGAAGAATCCGGCGGAGAACTTTGACCCGCTGATGAGGGAGGTAGTGAGATACAGTGGGCTCACTGGCATAAATATAAACTGGTCGAAGTCAACGATGCTGCCCTTGACAGATGGTACGCTAGAATTCCACACCGAATTCCCAATAGAATGGGTTACCGACGAAGTCAAATACCTGGGAATCAAAATAAGTCGCACCATCCAAGACGTATGGTTATCGAATTACGGGGTGGCTATGGACTGGCTCGAAGTCAAAGTGGAGAGGTGGAAACAACTACCACTATCTCTAACGGGCCGCATAGCAATCACAAAGAAGGTGGTGGTTCCCAAATTTCTCTACTTGTTCATAAACATTCCCTTGCCCTTGACAATGCAGTTTTTTCGTTGCCTTCGGTCGGCGGTCATCACACTGGTCTGGGCAGGCAGACAACCCAGAGTTGCCTGGAACCTTCTCACACTCCCCTTTCACCAGGGAGGACTAGCAGCCCCTGATTTCGAGCTTTACGCGTACAGTGCGCAGGCCCAATATTTGCACTACTGGCAACACCCAAAACCCTACCAACCGCACGTTGCTATAGAGACAGATGTGGCCTCACCCTGCCTTCTGAAGGCGGCTGCATACCAGCAATACAAATGACCACAAGGGGACATAGACACTGTGGAGGTGGTGCGATGGGCATGGTCAAGGATTGCACATAGAGCGGGATTAACCGAATTGTATGCCCCGAGCATGCCGCTGGAAGGCAACCCGCTACTGGGCCCATTGACAGACGCGGCAGTGGTGAAGAGGGCGCACAACTGGTGGCGAGTGACCTATATCCAGACGACATGTTCCTTACACTACAAGACATGGTGACGTCGGCTGCACCGACTGCCTCTGAACTGCTGTTATACTATCAGTTGAGGGGCGGCCTGTAAAAGCAGGTATCCCTCGTTCCCTGAGGCACCACCTTCGTTAGCGGCATTGGAGGATGTTCTCTCGAATGCCTCCTCACATAAATTGATAACGCGCATCTACAGGGCTACGCAGAATGCAACACCAGTCCTGCATGTAGACTCCCGAACACAATGGGAAATAGAAGCAGGCATTGGCATTTCAGAAAAACAATGGACATTCTGCTGTACACAACTTGAGCACCTGTCGCCCAACTATAGACTGCGACTTATACATTTCAACTATTTACATAGAACATACCGCACGCCCACACAGCTCTTTAAAATGGGGTTGCAGGCAGACGCAACGTGTTGGAGATGGGGCGAGCGTGAGGCTACATTCTTCCATCTTACTTGGGTTTGCGAACCAACACATAGCTTTTGGGAGAAAATATTCCGCAATATAGGGAAGATAGTAGATACACATCTTGACCCAGACCCACTGATGGCACTACTGGGATTTGTGCTGCCGGTGCCAAGTGCCTCCAGGCAACTGGTGGCCCTTCTTCTGTTACTGGCCAAGAGGCAGATAGCGATACACTGGAAGCGCAGGTCACCACCGACAATTTCAGGCTGGATAAAATCGGCAATATACTGCAAAGATCAACTGTCTGCGTACTGGGACGTGATGCCGCAGAGATCTAGACCGGTAGACGTATGGCAGCCGTTAGTGGACTGGCTGGCAGGGGGGACGGAGTATGATAGTGATTGAACTGTGTAGACTGCGCTGGGCTGGTTTACGTGTGTGGGTGACGTGGGTTACATTACAAGCCATACAAACGACAGATGGTAGACGACGACGTGTTACTGTACATTTCATCTAGACACTGCTTGCTGAAACGTGACACTCGCTGAGTATTGTTTCCATTGGTTGTTTAGTTTTGTATAAATGTAGAGAAATTGCACATGTGTAAATCATACATTTGCCTTGGCGAGACCCGCATTATCGATAAGCTGCCTGCCTCTGGGTTGTAGGCTGAATAGCTGTGTACGTGATGATGAAAACAATAGAGGTTTTGAAAAAAAAGAATTAAAAAAAAACAAAAAAACTTTAAGCGCAGGCCAAAGCCCCCCGCCCCCAGGTCTCTCCCGAAAGAGGTTGACACTGACCTTGAGAGGGAGTTACCGCCCCTGTAAAACAACATGTGAAACAGTTGCATGGCCCTCTTGCGGCCTAAATACGTGCATAGCTAACAAGCGATGGGCTCCGTGCTGGAGACCTACTTGCTGTATGTAGTGTCACTAGTTCGAATCGCTGTCTGGAAAATTTAACATAAGTTAGATACCTTTGTGGCCACCCTGCCGATACCTCATCCCCCCATTACACATGATATGTAGTGCAAGTGCAAAAGGTACAATAAATTATTTCAGTTGAGTAGGCGCACTGTGCGATAGTCGGAGGGCACAACAGCCCAAGGGATCCCAAACCATTCTGGGTGCCCCTCCCCCTCCCAACTTGACAAAATATTTGACTTGCTTACATGAGGGCTTGTTACCTTTCACACGGAATGGCTTGGTCCAGTGTCTTTCCGCTAAACATCGGAAATTGTTTTGGCTACCTAAAATAATATTCCTAATTACAATCTATTGCCGCACGTTGCGATTCTCAGGCTCATGCCTTACTGCAACCAGACCAGACCCCGTTCGAGAAGGCATCACTCCCTGCCACCTTTGGCCGTTTAGAGCTCTGCAGACAGAACCACAAGGAAACCGCCTCTAATGAATTTACAGCAGTTTTGCAAGAAAGACATGCATTGTGATTTCCAAGCTCAAACTAGCCCCAATCCCCAATGCCTTGAAATGTATGCATGTAGGTACGATACTACTCTTCTGCATAGAAACACAAATATTGTTCTAAGCGTGTTATCGTAAATATGCCTTTTAAACAATAGCAGGAGAAACCCCATTTTATTGTGCCCGTCTAAACTTCGGTGAACACACATAGTGCCAACATCCGCCCATACCCCAAACCGCTCACAAAAATTTCCCAAATAACAGACACCACACAATGTTTTGGTTGGAGAAGGTTGAACAGCTTTATTTGCATAAACATTATGAAAACATGTTGGGTTATCTTACGGGCGATCCTGGGTCAGTCCGCCCCTCGCGACCTGTCCACCTGATGAGCCATAAACCCCCTGTCGTATTAACTGCGGGGGTGTTGTCAATTTTGGGGGGAAGGTCTAACCCCCTCCCCCGGCGGACCTCCAGTCCACCCCTTACTCACGCCTTCCCCTTCGGGGGTGGAGCGTTGCAGGCAACCCCGGTTGCTCGGGTCCACAACCGCCCGAAGGACTAACGAGGCGCCGTCACTCCTCCAGTATCCCACCGAGGATCTCCCTGGGGATAATTGACTCTCGCACCCTTACTGTGCTCCTGTAGAGGGTACCCTTCTGTACGTTTTAGCGTTGGATCGCCCTGTAACTCCGCCATGGCTCTGGGTGTGGCCGCCGCCTGAGGTTACGTGACAATCATAATGGTGTTTCTGACTCGTTTGAATATGGACGAGTTTGGTATCTATGAACCGCAAATGACGGGTTTAGTGGGTGTACGCGTTTTCGCTACGCTGGCCTGAACCGTTCGTCTTATTCATGGGTTTCTCCATCTGAACCCACGGGTTCCATTTTAGATACGGCATCCATTTTGTCTCTTGCCCTCAAGTAGCCAGCGAACGGACACTGTCCGCTTCGTGACCCTGGGATTCCCAAGCTCTTGCGGAAGACACGTGTTCCTTTGAGGGAGTCTTTATGATGAGGGGGATGACACTACAAAGCAGATGGCCCGCTCGAGGCTCATCTTGCCGTGCCGGTCTATTGTTTCAGTCGTGCATGCATTAGGCACGAATCCTTTGATCCTGCAATCGTGCTTCCGATATTGCCCCTTACACTCTTTTTCAATCTGTTGTCTATCTTCGTCTTCCTTGCACCTGTTTCTGTCTCTTTTCTTAACTCGTTTACAGCCAGAATGGAATGTACTTAATGGTGGGATAACGTACTTTTACAGTTGGGAACCGGCTATGCTACTGTAATTATGTTCTGGGCTCTTGAATACATGAAAGCAACCCTTTTGAAGTTTACTGTGGGAACTGAGTTGTTATCTTTTGTTCGCCATGTTGTGCTATGACTAAAATATATATAAAAGGAGCGATCCACTGTTGCAATTTGAAGCAGTCTCCCAGAACCTACACGTAGTGTACTTCTTGTGACTTCTGTATCCCTGCAGTAAATAAACGCTGATCTTTGACGCCGAAGGAAGTGTCCCGTGTCTCTGTCATTTGTACGCCGGAACAGGTAACCCACGAAGGTTTCAGGTGTTGTCCCTGGCACCGCTGGGCCTTAGAATAGCCCGGTCCTTCAGTTGGCGCCCAATGTGGGGCGACATCAGCGGTACCGGTCCAAAGCCCGACGATCGTGAGGAACTTCGTGTGAAATCTCCGAGGGAAGGTGCACCCCGCTTCATCGATCCTGTTGTCGAAATAAGTGGTCCGAAGACTTTTCCCGCGAAGATTCCCGCCTCCTGGCGGCTGCGACGGACTGATGCCCTGACTGTCGACCTGTTTTGGTGCCTGGCGTAGTCCTTTGTACAGCGAGACGATAGACGGGCCTTCCTGGTGACGCCATTGCTCTTTCAGTTAAGTATTTGTGGGTCGCTCCCAGAGTCCTTGATCGTTGTTGTTGAAACTTGGTTGTTTGCATGGTTCCATTGCATTTGTGGTTCTTAGTTGTTGGTTCTTAGTTGTTTGGTTTTATTTGACGATTGCAATTGCCACAAACCGAGGGTCTTGCATTTTTGCGAGGACATCGTAATTCGATAACCCTTGAAGTTTGTAAACTCGGTTAGTGTGCATGATGCCTGGCCGTAGTACTTTGTTTGGTTTCCTTAAATGTTGCGGTACGGATTCCCGATTGGAGAACTCATGTCCGATACCTCCAGTTGGAACTCCGATCTATGAGCTCTATAGTCGCCATGGAGTGGGTCCTATTGTATATAATGATTATTGGATCCGTTATACTAAAGATGACGGTGTCCTTAGTTGGCCACCTCATGGTAGTTTCGAAACTGCAATTTTGGACAATCTTGAGGCAAAATTGTTTAAAAAGAAATCTAGGCCGGCCATGTTTGATTCCTTTCGGTTATGGCGAAAAGAGGCCAAGCAGAAAGAAATCAAACAGATTAAGAAAAATAAGAGAGAAGGTATCATTACGGTGATGAGAAATGCAGAGCAGTTTCAGCGAGACAAAGAAGACTGCAACATATGGCGGTGGATAAGTGTTATCCCGTTTTAACGCCAAGTTCTGATAGGAAGGGAGAAGAAGCGGTAGAGGACCCTTTGCTGTCCTATCTACTGAAATCACCACCTCCGTACGCACAGGATACTACAGCCCCTGTGGTTCATCCTGTTCCTCAACCTGTTGTTCTGGCAGCTGCTGGTCAGCCTGCCGTTGGTCCTGTTCTTCCGAATCCTCTTGCTCCTCAAGTTGTCCCTGCTTCCTTGCCTGCCCTTCTTCTTACTGCTCCACTGCCTATACCTTCTCAGTCTATTGTTCCTGCTACTTCTGCTCTCTTGGCTACTCCTACTGCTCCTACTGCTCCTATGTTCAGCCCTCATGTTGTGGCCCCTGTACTTCTCCCCTCTTCTCCTTCTGTCCGTAGTCGCATACCAAATGCTGTTGCTAATCTTTACTCTCCATTTGGACCGATTCTTGGGTCCGATGTTTCTGATGTCTCTCAGAGACGAAGTCAAATTCCTGGTGGTAGGGAGAGTGATACCTTAGTGAAAATGACGCGCAAATGGATTTGGCATCCTGCCAAGTACACCCCGCACATAGTTTTCGAGACGTTCTCTCAATTTAATGAGCCCACACAAAGATTTGTGTTTGAGGAAATGTGTAAATCCTTACGAGAGGAGTGGGATAATGATGAGGTAGACAATGTACCGCCCTAAATGACTGAACTCCAGAATCAGTTTTCGAACGGTATGATTGTGGGTAGTAATGTTCGACGTGCTTTAGAGCGTCTCCTATCCTTCCGATCTACAGTACAACCTCGAGCATTGTTTAATGACGCCACCAAGGAGTGGATGGCACAACCTGGTCAGTATCCCATGCGAGAAGTTCCTCCAGTGTGGATGCCAGGTAATCCTGGTGCTAACCCTCCAATTTTACCACACTTCCAGAGAGTTTGGATACACCTCCCATGGAAACGATCAGAAGTTTTACAGGTGAAACAATCTTTACCTGACCCTCGCAAGAATCCGGCAGGTTATTATAAGGAGTTATCCCAATTAGTGGATGCTACTATTATGAACCTTGCCGATATTGACATGTTGTTCGGTAATGTAGTACCTCAACCAATTTGGGCAAAAATCCGTCAAGAGAATCACATAGCCGAGTTAGGCGGTGATTGGGCTGCTCTTGCGGCGGCAGACGGACGACAAGTTGGTGGGGCTAAACCTGAACAGCTCATTACGGATCTGCCCCAGAGGATTATTACACTTATGAAGACACTTATGCCAGCAATGAGAGTTAACTGGGATAAACTGTCTGCGTGCAAGCAAAAGAAAGACGAGAGTGTCTCTGATTTCTTTACCAGATTTGAGGAGGCATTCATCGATCACAGTGGTCAGGATATGAGCACTGAGGGAGGTCAGCGACTGTTTGTTGATAAATTTGTGTCGAATCTGTTGCCTGAACTCAGCAACAAATTGAAAAATTCCGAAAGTTCGTGGGCTGTTTCTACCTCTGCTCAAATATTAGCCACGGCTCAATATTATGAAAAAAGAGAAAAGGAAGAAAATGATCGTGCAGATAAGAAAACGAAGGATCTTAAAACTAAGGTTTTGTTACAGCAAGCGTATCCTCCGCGCTCGAATCAAAATGATTCACAGCAGCAAAATCGATCACAGTCACAGTCTTCTAGGACTCAGTCGCGTACTGACTCCTCTACACCGAGATCTATGCTTGGGTATAATCAATGCGCATACTGTAGAGGTGAAGGCCATTTGAAGTTTAATTGTCCGGTTTTTGGTGACCGAAACAATGGTGTTTCGGCTCGAGGAGGTCGTAGTGGTCCTCAACAGGCATCTCGCGGTATAGGTCGCGGTGTCACTCAAAATCAGAATGAGCGTTCTACTACTTCATCGGACTCGGACAATTGCTTTGATCAGCGCGATTCATCAACAGGTAGATCTGCACAGTATCATGTGGACGACTATTATGTTGAGCATGACATTGATGACGGTAATTACTAGGACAGCCACAGACAAAGAGAGGGAGTAGTATCAGTTCCGGTTGATCAGAGAGGGCCTTACGTCGCAGTTGCCACATCGGGCGTAGTTGAGCCTTTTCTGTTGGACACTGGTGCAGCGAAAAGTTCCATCATGCATTCGAAACTCCCTGGCGCACCTTTGTCTGGCTTAACTAATGTTTCCTCTGGATTCTCTGGCG
This sequence comes from Lissotriton vulgaris, assembly GCF_964263255.1. NCBI lineage: Eukaryota > Metazoa > Chordata > Amphibia > Caudata > Salamandridae > Lissotriton > Lissotriton vulgaris. Next base: position 430,522,747 of record NC_141699.1, on the reverse strand, counting down.
CCCCCGTTAGCAATCCGGTCTCTAGCCCTTTGCCCCTCACCATTGGGCCTCGTGAGCTAGAAGCTCCTTTGATTTTGACTACTGGTTGTGGTGAGAATCTTTTGGGCTTGGATTTGTTGAAGCGGTTATATGCGACTCTGTATTGTTCTCCTGCGGGAGTGGAGCTTACATTGGGTCAGAGAGTGATCTCTCTTATGTATTTGTCAACTGATAAGCTCCCACCGGAATTGAGTTCTCTTCCTGGGTCTTTGTGGGCAACAGGCCCCAATGATGTGGGCCTGCTGGACATATCACCTTATGTTGTTCAATTGAAATCGAATGTGCGATTACCACGCATTCCTCAGTATCGCATCTCTCTTGACGGTGAACGAGCGCTGTTAGCGATCATCTATGACTTGATCAAGAAGGATGTTATCGAGGAAACTCGGGGAAATGTGTGTAATAGTCCTGTGTTACCTATTTTGAAACGAACTGATCCATCCAAGCCTCCTGTGTACCGTTTTGCCATTGATTTAAGAGAGGTAAATAAAATTGTGATTCCACAATTTCCTGTGGTGCCTGACATTACGGCTTTACTGACTCTGATTCCAGCATCTGCCTCTTGGTTCTCGGTAATCGATTTGAAGAAGGCCTTCTTTAGCATACCGATTGCTGAGGAAAGCAGAGACCTATTCGGTTTCTCATTAGGTGGTCGCAGCTTCAGGTTTAAACACGCTTCTCAGGGCTACTGTGAGAGTCCATCGATCTACAGCCAAGCCCTTAAGAGTCAACTTGATAAGTTTGTGTTACCGGCTGGTGCAGCCTTGATTCAGTACGTTGATGATCTGTTAGTGGCTGCTGACACTAAGCAGATTTGCAAAACAGCTACGGTATCGCTGTTACAGCATTTATGTGACTTACATCACAAGGTGTCACCTTCTAAGCTGCAATATTGTTGTCAAGAAGTAACCTATCTAGGTCACTTATTGTCAAAGGAGGGAAGAAGGTTGACCCCAGAGAGAATTGCAGCGATCGCTCGAATGACTGTGCCAACAACTCAGAGAGATGTGAGTGCCTTTCTAGGTATCATGTCATACTGCAGGCAATGGATTCCTAATTTTTCATTGCTAGCGAAGCCATTGTTGGCCCTCACGTGCAAGGATGTTCCGACTCCTTTGCCATGGACTGAAGAGTGTCAGAGAAGTTTTTCTGAATTGCGTGATGCGTTGTGTTCGGCTCCTGTGTTAGGTACTCCTGACTACAGTAAGCCGTTTACACTATACATTCACGAGAGAGAGGGTTGTGCGTTGAGTGGTTTGACGCAACAATTTGGCGGTAAGCAGCGTCCATGTGCATATTTTTCCTCGACCTTGGACCCAGTAGCTAAAGCCTTGCCAAGTTGTCTAAGAGCGACAGCGGCAGCTGCGGTGTCCATCCGACAATCTGCAGGACTGATCATGGATAATATGCTTACGGTGATGGTTCCGCATGCAGTTGACACTCTCTTAAATCGAACGAAAACTCAACACTTGACGAGCGCAAGGTTGTCCGGTTACGAGTTGACGCTTTTGGCAAGTCAAATACAAATAAAGCGTTGTAGAATTGAGACACAAGATGGAGGGCAAACAATGTTTGGAATGGGTAGAAGGGGGCACGGTAGACACTTCCTGACCCTCTAGGTTTTCTGAGGGGGGCTTAGGACGCTCATATAGGCAAAAATATATATTTTTTTTTAAACGCGGGGGGAGCACCCTGTACGCGCACCGGTAAGCGTACCGGAGAGCGTACTTTGGTGAAAAATAGTGAAAAAAGATAGAAAAAGATAAACGTTTTGAAAGATCAGAGGTAGGGTAGCTCTGAAAAGAGCTTTTGGGTTCTGTGGCTGATTTAGGTACCTACAAGTAGGTTCCAATGCACAGTCCTAAATTCAGGAGGAATATTCTATTCCCCTCATCTGAGAAGTGCACACCATCTCCTCTGTAGATGTCTTGCATGTTGTAACGCAAGTTGTTGTCGTATATTGAACCCATTCTAAAGTCTTTCATGTAAGCAGAAACAGATTTATTCACATGTTTCCGTGCTTTCTCAAATTGTGGACAAAATTGGTTGGACCAGTTCCATTTCTGTCTTTGGCATATATTGGAATATACCAAGGCAGTTTGTGGAAAAAGTGTCATGAATTGATGAAAGGTATCTTTTAAAAGCATTTCCAGACCAACCCCAGTCATAGTGCCCAAATCATTTCCACCACAGTGCACTATTAAGAGGTCAAGGTTTGGTAGATGCAAAAAGGTTTTCACCAATGGAATCAATTGGTGACATCTCAATCCTCTCTGGCCAATCCAGTTGATTTCCACATTTTGTAAATTGAGGTTGTGTAAATTTCTGTTATCAGCATACCTGTGAGCCCACTGGATGTAACTATAAAAAAAATGTATACATAAAAAATTATATTAAATACATATAAAATATATTTTTCCTTTAAAAGAAGAATACATTTTACAGCTTTAGATATTTGCTACTAAAAAACCATTGAAATTCACTGAAAAAAACCATAGGTTATAGACCATATATAGTTAGGAATTAGCATTTACAAAACCTTGAAAATTCACTGAAAAAACCATAGGTTAAAGACCATATAAAGTTAGGAATTAGCATTTACAAAACCTTGAAAATTCACTTAAAAAACCATAGGTTATAGACCATATATAGTTAAGAATTAGATGACAACTCAAATGACATCACTGATGACAACATCCAGTGACTGTATGTTTCTGTAAAGTTAAAATATGTCTTTCATATATATATATATATATATATATATATATATATATATATATATATATATATATATATATATATATATATATATATATATATATATATATATATATATATATATATATATATATATATATATATATATATATATATATATATATATATATATATATATATATATATGTGGGGATTGAGTAATTGGGCACTGCGCCGTCAATCATGTTTCGGGACATTGTGAAATGGTTTTAATATGCATTGTTCACTTTAAATGAAGCCCTGCCCACTACGCGCTCATTTTGAGTATTTAAACCCTTGTTTGTTTCATTGCCACGTCATGTGATCAAGCCTCGACTCGGAGGCGAAACGCGTCATGGCGGATGGCTGGCAAATGATTTACACAATAAATCACTGAAGATTTTCACCAAATCTGGGCTTACTCAGCGTTGTTCTTTTCTGGTGAGGAAAGACTTTGGGATAATGGTTTCGTTATATATATATATATATCACCAACAACCCTTCCTGACAAAAAGATGAGAGGCCACAAGGGGATTAGGGAACAAGCTTGCCGTTTTATTCAGTAATCCAGAACAAGGCGAATGCATTTCGGCGTTGGCCTTCTTCAGCGCCTTCCTCTTAAACGACCTTCGTCCCAATAAGCTCCTCCTGCGTTAAATACCTTCAGGCACTGAGTTCCCTCCCCCATGCAGTCTGCACAGCATTGGTAGTCCGTTTTGATTGTTGCGGACTCCCATTCCCAGCATGCAATGTTCTGGCAAAGTTCGGTAGCTGGTATAGGGGAGTGGAGTAAGCGTAGTTTAGTGCCCGTAGCAGGAGGGCGGGGTGGTTGAAGAGCACCAAACAATCCGGTGCCGGTTCCTGTGTCCCCTCTGACTGCAGCGCCCGTTCTCCCAGGTCAGTTATGGAACAGGAGCGGCCAAATGCGAGGCGGGAAGCCCTGTTGAGGTAAAATATCTCTGTCTGTTCCATCCGATCCGGGATGCTTGGCGGACTTCTGGGGATATCGATCCCTCGATTTTGTAGATAGGCTGCAAGCAGCGTGTTGCCAGTTATTCCCCAAAGTCTCTTAATGCCGCAGGGCCAACTCTTCTGCGCGTCTGGCTGCGCAGTACATATCACCAACAATCCTTCCTGACGAAAAGATGAGAGGCCACAAGGGGATTAGGGAACAAGCTTGCCGTTTTATTCAGTAATCCAGAACAAGGCGGATGCATTTCGGCATTGGCCTTCTTCAGCGCCTTCCTCTTAAACGACCTTCGTCCCAATAAGCTCCTCCTGCGTTAAATACCTTCAGGCACTGAGTTCCCTCCCCCATGCAGTCTGCACAGCATTGGTAGTCCGTTTTGATTGTTGCGGACTCCCATTCCCAGCATGCACTGTTCTGGCAAAGTTCGGTAGCTGGTATAGGGGAGTGGAGTAAGCGTAGTTTAGTGCCCGTAGCAGGAGGGCGGGGTGGTTGAAGAGCACCAAACAATCCGATGCCGGTTCCTGTGTCCCCTCTGACTGCAGCGCCCGTTCTCCCAGGTCAGTTATGGAACAGGAGCGGCCAAATGTGAGGCGGGAAGCCCTGTCGAGGTAAAATATCTCTGTCTGTTCCATCCGATCCGGGATGCTTGGCGGACTTCTGGGGATATCGATCCCTCGATTTTGTAGATAGGCTGCAAGCAGCGTGTTGCCTGTTATTCCCCAAAGTCTCTTAATGCCGCAGGGCCAACTCTTCTGCGCGTCTGGCTGCGCAGTACATATCACCAACAATCCTTCTTGACGAAAAGATGAGAGGCCACAAGGGGATTAGGGAACAAGCTTGCCGTTTTATTCAGTAATCCAGAACAAGGCGAATGCATTTCGGCATTGGCCTTCTTCAGCGCCTTCCTCTTAAACGACCTTCGTCCCAATAAGCTCCTCCTGCGTTAAATACCTTCAGGCACTGAGTTCCCTCCCCCATGCAGTCTGCACAGCATTGGTAGTCCGTTTTGATTGTTGCGGACTCCCTTTCCCAGCATGCACTGTTCTGGCAAAGTTCGGTAGCTGGTATAGGGGAGTGGAGTAAGCGTAGTTTAGTGCCCGTAGCAGGAGGGCGGGGTGGTTGAAGAGCACCAAACAATCCGATGCCGGTTCCTGTGTCCCCTCTGACTGCAGCGCCCGTTCTCCCAGGTCAGTTATGGAACAGGAGCGGCCAAATGCGAGGCGGGAAGCCCTGTCGAGGTAAAATATCTCTGTCTGTTCCATCCGATCCGGGATGCTTGGCGGACTTCTGGGAATATCGATCCCTCGATTTTGTAGATAGGCTGCAAGCAGCGTGTTGCCAGTTATTCCCCAAAGTCTCTTAATGCCGCAGGGCCAACTCTTCTGCGCGTCTGGCTACGCAGTACATATCACCAACAATCCTTCCTGATGAAAAGATGAGAGGCCACAAGGGGATTAGGGAACAAGCTTGCCGTTTTATTCAGTAATCCAGAACAAGGCGAATGCATTTCGGCGTTGGCCTTCTTCAGCGCCTTCCTCTTAAACGACCTTCGTCCCAATAAGTCCTCCTGCGTTAAATACCTTCAGGCACTGAGTTCCCTCCCCCATGCAGTCTGCACAGCATTGTTAGTCCGTTTTGATTGTTGCGGACTCCCATTCCCAGCATGCACTGTTCTGGCAAAGTTCGGTAGCTGGTATAGGGGAGTGGAGTAAGCGTAGTTTAATGCCCGTAGCAGAAGGGCGGGGTGGTTGAAGAGCACCAAACAATCCGGTGCCGGTTCCTGTGTCCCCTCTGACTGCAGCGCCCGTTCTCCCAGGTCAGTTATGGAACAGGAGCGGCCAAATGCGAGGCGGGAAGCCCTGTCGAGGTAAAATATCTCTGTCTGTTCCATCCGATCCGGGATGCTTGGCGGACTTCTGGGGATATCGATCCATCGATTTTGTAGATAGGCTGCAAGCAGCGTGTTGCCAGTTATTCCCCAAAGTCTCTTAATGCAGCAGGGCCAACTCTTCTGCGCGTCTGGTTTCGCAGTACATATCACCAACAATCCTTCCTGACGAAAAGATGAGAGGCCACAAGGGGATTAGGGAACAAGCTTGCCGTTTTATTCAGTAATCCAGAACAAGGCGAATGCATTTCGGCGTTGGCCTTCTTCAGCGCCTTCCTCTTAAACGACCTTCGTCCCAATAAGCTCCTCCTGCGTTAAATACCTTCAGGCACTGAGTTCCCTCCCCCATGCAGTCTGCACAGCATTGGTAGTCCGTTTTGATTGTTGCGGACTCCCATTCCCAGCATGCACTGTTCTGGCAAAGTTCGGTAGCTGGTATAGGGGAGTGGAGTAAGCGTAGTTTAATGCCCGTAGCAGGAGGGCGGGGTGGTTGAAGAGCACCAAACAATCCGGTGCCGGTTCCTGTGTCCCCTCTGACTGCAGCGCCCATTCTCCCAGGTCAGTTATGGAACAGGAGCGGCCAAATGCGAGGCGGGAAGCCCTGTCGAGGTAAAATATCTCTGTCTGTTCCATCCGATCCGGGATGCTTGGCGGACTTCTGGGGATATCGATCCCTCGATTTTGTAGATAGGCTGCAAGCAGCGTGTTGCCAGTTATTCCCCAAAGTCTCTTAATGCCGCAGGGCCAACTCTTCTGCGCGTCTGGCTGCGCAGTACATATCACCAACAATCCTTCCTGACGAAAAGATGAGAGGCCACAAGGGGATTAGGGAACAAGCTTGCCGTTTTATTCAGTAATCCAGAACAAGGCGAATGCATTTCGGCGTTGGCCTTCTTCAGCGCCTTCCTCTTAAACGACCTTCATCCGAATAAGCTCCTCCTGCGTTAAATACCTTCAGGCACTGAGTTCCCTCCCCCATGCAGTCTGCACAGCATTGGTAGTCCGTTTTGATTGTTGCGGACTCCCATTCCCAGCATGCACTGTTCTTGCAAAGTTCGGTAGCTGGTATATATATATATATACCAATAAAATTAAGGGGCCGACACGGTTGGTTTGCCGTTGACCGCCCAATTACGATGTCGACAGTCGGAACGTAAACCGACCGGTCATTCCGACACGGTCCGGACCAGCTCTCGGAGTCTTCCGTCCGGTCGGAACCGCACCAAAATCCTCTATGACCTGCGTTTCTGCCATCGAGATTACAATGTCAGTTTCCCACAGCCTTTCCCTACCGGACTTTCCGACATGGAAAGGCTGTCGGAAAGCAACTTTGGAAGCTCATTGCCACCCCAGTCAATGGTTGGTGGCCGAGGAGGTAACTAGGGTACTCCCCTGTAAAACCCTGCACTGTTTGGTAGGCTCCAGGGGGTGCCTGCTACGCAGTGCAGGGTTTTGCACACACACCCATTTCTCTCTAGGAGTCTGAATTACTGCTGGTTTATGGCCGTAACACAAGCTCCCAGAGAGTAAAGTGAGTATGTGACCGAACAGTGTTCGGTCACATCATAATCAGGCAATCAGAACCACTGAACGGAGGTTGGTCGGTCTGAGTCCGAGATGGTATCCGACCAATATTGTACTAAGCCCCCAAAGATTTAAAAAACAAACCAATTTAATTAAATTTAAAAAGTACACCACCTATAAATCTTAAAATTTGGTAACAATTATTTTACACATTAGAAACATAATTAATAAAAAATATTATAATTTTAAATTAACAAAAACAACAATATACATTACTGCATTTTAAAATAAATTATTAAATATAATATGTAATACATATACTATTATAATGACAATGTATACAAAACCACAAAACTTATTACTGTAAATATATATAAATTTACTACTCCCACTTTACACAAATAAAAAACTAAAAAAATGAACTAAAAGTTACAACTCTCCAAGTAAATTTAGGGGCAGATTAGGATTGCGGTTTTTCCGCATCCTCCGGGCCGCGGAAGCCACCGCCGGCCCAGAGGATACGGAAAAACCGCAGGGGGCTCACCAAAGACCCACCGACACATTAGGATGGCTGGTGGGTCCTGGTTTCTGTCCACAGCTTTTCTGCCGCGGTTGGCTTACAACCGCAGCGGAAAAGCCCTAATATGGTGGCGGTGTCTCTCAGACACCGCCAGCCATATTAGGATGCCTAAAAAGAAATGCTTTTCCACGGCGGGTTTTCGGCCATGGAAAAGCATACGGAGCTTCACCGCGGGGGCCTGTTGCGGGCCCCCTGGGTGAAGGGGGGGTGGAGGGTGCACATGGGGGGTACACTGCATTTGTATACAGTAATTGGCAGGCACCGCGCGGTGCCTGCCGCTTCCTGCATACAAATGCAATGTATGCATGTTTAACATTGCGGCGGGTGCAGCCTGAACCCGCACCCGCGCAATGTTAAAAATAAGGATGTGACTGCCAGGGTGGCGGTCACATCCTAATTGGACAGGAGGGAACTCCCCAGGCCATGCAGAGGTTCCCTCCTCCTCGATGGTCGCGGACGGACTAAAGTCCGTCCGCGATCATAATTAGCCCCATAATATTAATGAAAGTGTTGGATTGAAGAAAGAAAGTGAAGGAGCAGGGTTTTCCGTAAATAAAACCTGCTCGGATTAAACCTTCCATGGTGTGAAAATCATTAACAAAGTTTGAGATTAATCGAAAAATATTAACCTATGGTTTAGGAAAAAGAAAGAGAGAAGATGCAGGAAAATGACACAATGCTTAAGTAGGGCACTAATCAATTTCTGTACCATGAGCAAAAATACAAAAAAGAATATGTGTTGTTTATCAATTTCACAGCAACATTAATTACATCGAATAATAGTTTTAAATGATTTGGTTTTTATCAGACTAATGAAAGATTCAAATACATTGATGTAATGGTGCTTTTATAGTTGAACAAAACAACAAAACAACTAAAAACTGTTTATTACTCCTAGAGAAAACTGCACGTTTTGCAAGAAGGCCTCAACTCTGACGTTAGGGTTAATTTTGCTTTAAAAAATGTTGAAATGCAGAAAATGAGTTTTATTGTTCAAAGCAGTCTATTGTATTCTTTCTGTCTTGTAGAATGACTGCTACGTGTTCCGTGTATCTAGGACGCTTCCGACTGTCCAAAGAAATTGTACTCTTGTGAATAACTGTACTGGTAAATGTTGCAAAGATGCATTCGAAAGTGCGTGTGTCAAGGAAGGACAAGATTTGATTTCCTCTGCTGAAGGACGATGATGACAGCGTGAAAATAAAACAATGGACGTTTTAAAGGAAAGAGCGTCGTAAGTGGTGTGACTTAACACCCTATGCTTATGGACTAATCAGTGGAAAATTTCCCGGACTTTGTTACAGGAATAAGTCTGAACTGATTAACATTAGGTTATAATTATTAGTGATAGATTCTGTTCAAAAAGGAGAAGAGAGAGTAGGAGAGAGAGTGCTATACTTTAGTACGAGGTTCTCGTGTGAGCTGTTTCTTTCAGATTTCTCAGTTGATGCTGTCTGTGAGCTGACTCCTTAACTTTGCTCCTCATCTCTTGAGACGATAGCCCCAGCTTTCCCTTCCGGCAGAGGGCTAGCATTTCCAGCTATTAGCACGCTGTGCTACAGTTTTCTAGGTTTTATGAAATTCTGTATTTACATTAATCCTATTGATAATACTCTTTTGACTCTTACCCTATCCACTCAACTCATGCTCCTTAATTGAGATGTTACAGTGATTACCTGAAATATATTCTTGTGTGGGAATTCAGATTCAATGCTGTGTATTTGTTTGACCATTCAATATGCTTACAGAGAAAATAAATAAAAGCAAAGTAACAGAAAAACTGAGGCTGTCGTTATGCATTGTTGTGAATGATGACGATATATATATATAGACACTGACGAAGCCTTGAGCGAAACGCGTCTGTCGGGGGTGTAGGGGGTTCGGAAACAAAATAAAAAAGAATAACACCTCACCCGAGTGCTGGCCGTTTTTTCTGGTACAGAACACTAGAATTGTGGGATGATTGATATATATATATATATATATATATATATATATATATATATATCAATCATCCCACAATATATATATATATATATATATATATATATATATATATATATATATATATATATATATATATATATATATATATATATATATATATATATATATATATATATATATATATATAGAGGTATCCAGCAAGAAACGATCATCTTCTTTGTATAATGACAAGAAGCCTTGGCCCAAAATTGCTTCCAAAGTGAGTTTAATCAGCAAAGTCTACCCTACGCATTTTGCAGCGTCCGCTGCTTGATCACGAGTAAGGATATATCAGAAACAATACAGTTATATACAATGCATGTGACATTCAGTTCACCCGACAGTGTAAACAGACTATACATTTTGTTGTCCCTTTTAGGATTTATAACACATAAAGAGGCATGTAACTGCAACATTTTAAACCAATTAATTAATCTCATATTTGTCGTACTTTGTAGCGCATTTAATCTCATATTTGCGGCTAAAAGAAAAACGGCGCATTATACTTAAACTGCAATACCAATAATGCATCATTGTAGTTTTATGGCAGTCTGGTTCAAAAACCATTCAACATGAGGATACCTCACTGCTTTTCCTTTATATATTTACATTTCAGTAAAGTTTTAACGGACATTCTCGAATCAAATCAAATCATCTTTATTCGGTTTCCGTTATTTTAAAAAACCATAAAAGTTCATAAAAGTAAATCAGTTACATTTTCATATAAAAACATGTTAAATGCATTATAAAAATTCATATTTTTGAATTTCAAATATTAAAAACTATATATTTTTTTTACTTTACCAGAATTCATATATACTTAAAACAATTTGATCCCCTTATCATAGATTAGTGCGATGCCTAGCACAAAATTTAAGAAAATGCACTATGGACTTTGTTATAAGTTCGTTATCCAAGAACTGTAAGGCCAAATAGGCTGGACGACACTGGCGCAACTTCAAAGCCTTTAGAATTGGTACTATCCATCGCCTGCGTGGTGTAACATAAAACTTACAGAAAAAAAGTACGTGTATAGTTGATTGTAAAGAAATAGAATCACAACGGCAAGGGGGAAGTTTTACAGACCAATCATTTTGGGAAGGGAATGAAATCATATGATGGAATATATTAAACCTGAAACGGGTCAACAAAAGTGTACCATAAGGATTTAAATTAAGCTGTAAGTATGGTTGGATAGTAGGAACAAGTTGTATAAGTAAACATTTCTGCACAGTTGTTTTCCTTATTTCGCTTAGCAGGCGTATTTGGGACAGGTGCCACAAACATGCTATTTTTAAATCTTTTTTTGAAAGGTCTGCTACTGATGGGGGATCTTCAAAAAATCTTTCTAGACCAATGTCAGTATGGAATGTTTTAACGTAGACCAGCCATCTTATCTTTCCCATATTATCAAGTTTCATGCAATCTTGGACAATTGTTCTCGTAAGATGGCATTGTTCCGTTGCCTAAATCCTTCGCCACAGCATAACTGGTTGGATTTTAATAATGTCCGAAATATAATCCAAACCAAGTTCGAGATGGCAACCATATGTTGTGGTACTTTTTGGAACTGCCAGCACAAACCTTAAAAAAGAATTTTCAATTTTTTGGAGCTGTTCTACGTTCACCCCACCCCAGACCCCGGCTCCATAAGTCGCAATGCTGAGACACTTTGCGTTATATATTTTGAGCAGCTCTGTCGGTGGTCTTTTCCCTAAGCGAAGTGAAAAAGCCTTCAGTGCCCCAACGGCCCTTAAAAACGCCAATGTACGGGAATTGACAGCTTCTTTCCATTTAAAAGTCTCGTCAATTAGAATCCCTAAATAGGGATATGTTTCTGTTCTTTCAAGTGGGGAATTATCCATGTAGATTTTCTTGGGTTTTTTGTGCTTTATGCCAGCATGCATCACATAGGTCTTTTTTATGTTTACTTTGAGGTTCAAGCTGGCCATAAACGAGCAGTACTTGTTCAAAACCCGTTAGAGCTGGACTGGGGTTCTGGCTAGGATCACCGCGTCATCGGCGTATAATAAGGCTGGTATCTGCCGACGACCGGCTGCTGGAAGATCTTCTGCGCCTTCTAACATTGTAGCCTCTAACCCGTTAGTATACAAGGTAAATAAGAAGATGGCCAGCACACACCCTTGTCTGACCCCCTTCTCTATTGAGAAACTATCGGTTAGCTGGCCTCCAGTCCCAAATCTCACTCTTCCCGTTGCCCCTGAATATAGTTCACGTAGGAAGTCAACTATTGGGGGGTCAATTCCCATTTGCAACATAATTGACCATAGTCTTGAATGAACAACGCAGTCAAACGCTGCTGTTAGGTCCAGATATACCATATGTAGACAGGAGTTTTTTGCATCTACGTATTTTCCGGCCAGTAGCGTCAAGTTTAGGGCCTGGTCCACCGTACTCAATCCTGCCCTGAACCCATATTGAAGGTCCGAGATTGACTCATGGTCAGTCGTCCACTCCTGGAGCCGATCGAGAAGAATACGCACTGCCATCTTCCCGAGCGAATCCAGGAGTGAAATGGGACGATAGCAGGCAGGACTGTCTCTATCTCCCTTTTTAAAGATGGGAATCAGTATCCAAGATGACCATGAGTCAACCAAGCCGATCTCGTTGGCCGCATTCAATACTTTGGTAAGTAGCGGGGACCACAGGTCTGGATTGTTTTTAAAAAGGTCCACAGGGACTGAATCTGGTCCTGGTGCCTTACCGGATTTGGCAGTTTTTCTTTCCTTTTCCATCTCATTTAATCTGAAATGTAGGTCTAGTGGGTATTTCACTGGTGTCAGGGGATCCAAGTGTTCTGATTCGGGAACTTTTTTCCAGCTAATAACTTCAGAGAAGTATTGTACCCATACCTCTGCATCAATTGCGACGTCTAGAGATGGTGTGGCTACTTTATCTGTTAGGAAGGGTGACTTCACTATCTGCCAAAAGGCTGTACTATCCTTTAGGATGCTGCTTCTCTGTAGTTGGGCCCATAGATTTGTTTGTAGTTCCTTTTTCCTGATCCGGATTGCGGATGCATAGGCCTTCCTTAATTTGATGATCTCCTCTCTATCTCTCTCTACTTTAGCTAGAGCCTTCTTTAGATTAGTGTGAGCTTTCGTGCATTCTGTGCTAAACCATCCCTTTTTGCTGCTCTTATTATTTTTTTACAGTCTCTAGTTAGTTCTTTCCTAATGTTTTCCACAATCTCACCATAATTGGCCAAAATCTCTGTTGGGGTTGTAGAGGGGTCTAGACATCTTTCTATCTCTTTTCTGTTTGATTTTATTATTTTTGTGATCGTGGCTTCCTGATCTAATTTCCCCCACTTTATTGTGAAGCCATTTAGCCTATCCAATGTTAGTGTCTGTTGATGTAACAGGCTTAGCTGAACCGTATCACCTCTCTTCTGTAGTTTATGTTCCTTGAGTGTCATACTAATAGGGGAATGATCACTAAGTGCGTTGTTGAGTACTTCAAAGGTCTTAATGTTTGAAGCTTAATTTGTTGACACTAAAACATAATCTATCAGGCTTTTAAGTCCCCGTCCATGAAATGTTGGCCTAAATTCAGTTATGGGGGATTTTAATTTATTGGCGAAACCCATATCCAGTTCAACCATCATCATCTGCATGTTATTACCCTCGGATGTATGCGTGAAGTGGGTTATGCAGTTTCCGTTTTCATCTGTTATCCCGCAGTTAGGGGTATCGCTCTTATTACATAAGTGGACATTAAAATCTCCTACGAAACTACAGTATGGGATTGCTTTACATATTTTACTGCGAGATCGAGTACCAGATGGTAAATCTCATTTAGAACCTTGGTTAGGTCGAATAGGGTCATGTTATTATAAAAATTTATGATGGTGTAGATCTCTTGTCTAGTTCTACGTAAAGTAATGAGCTGATAATTCTGCTCTAACTTTACGGGAGTTATTTCACAGCAGGGCCAAAGATTCGAAACATATGTTAGTAGTCCTCCCTTGCTCCTACCTGCGTTTGATCTTATGGCTGCAGAGAAATATGTTTTGTATCCCAGGAGATGTATAGGGTCATTAGGCCAAGTTTCCTGGAGACAGATTAAGTTACTTGAATTTACCAAATAGAGGAAACTGCGTTCGGAGTTTAGAGGCTAGTCCCGCCACATTCCAGAATAATAGCCTTAGTTCGGAGTCGGGAGTTGTCATGATTGACATCCTACCCTGGGTACTAGTTTCGTTAAGGTGTCTTAACTGTGGTTCACAATTTAAATTTGAATTGATACCCCGTCCTTCTAGGCTATCTTGCGTAAGAGAGACAATACCCTCGGAAAACTCGGGATAGTCGAGGGTCTCGTGTGTTAAGTCTACCATGATTGAGTGTGGAATTGGACCTTTTAAACCAGTTGTTCCTTTAGCTGATGTGCTACCTCTTTCCTGGAGACAGTTATATCTATGGGTTTCTGATATATTTGTGGTTGTATCTCCGGTGTCTGTTAGACCAATCTTATCATACTCCCTTTGTGATGATGGTCAATCTACCATCTCTAGACAGCTGTAACTGTTAAAAGTTGGTATTCCACCCCAAAATTCCCTCTGTGGTTGTAATTGGACTCTCCTGCCACTATTGTTCCAGCCAGAACAATCTCTGTTTTCATGCCCCCATCCTCCCTGATTCTACCCTCTTTGCCTGTTATCTACCTGATTCCAAGACCAATTTGAGGACCAGTTTAAACCTTCAGGGTAGTGGGATATTGGGGGGGTAGAAAAAGGATAGACGTTTGGTATTTATACCTCCGTTCCTGTCCGCTGTATCCCAGGAGCAAATATAATCCACTGCGCGAGGATTTTCAAAGTTAACTCTTACGCAGTCACCTAGAATTGTTTTTTGTTGATGTCCTATCCATGGAACCCTTCGTGCTGTAGTAATTCTGGTGACATAATTTTGCGGATTTGGTCTGTTGGAGTTCAACCAATACCGAACTTTATTTAATAGGGACCAGGTTGGTTCATCTATCTCATGACTCAGTTCAGGCACCCCCGTCAAAATAACTACAAACGGGGTTGCTTCAGGAGGGAGGTTTATGGGCTTAGTCCATCCCTTCTTTATCCGTTCTCCCTGTGTGTTATGCCTTTGTGACTGTTCATGATGAGGAGTATTTGTTGGGAGTGGTTTCGGGGGGATATATATTGAGGGTGGGTTTTTTTGTGTATCTGGAGCTTTCTTAAGGGGCTTTTGGGGGGACTTAATTTTTAGAGATGGAGTTGCAGGGCCCTTAGTTGTGTCTTTAACAATTTCTCCTGCCTTGATGGTAGTAGTACTACTTACACTGGTAGTATTTTTGAGAGGTTGTCCGGGCATATGTTTGACAGTTTTTAATCCTCCCGTATTTGCCAGGCCTAGATTCTTTATATTCGCAGGATTTTTTAAAGGGGCGGTTAATACTGCTATTTGTTTCTCTATAACTTAAAAACTCCTTTGAATGGGCTGTAGCTGGTGCTTTATTAACTGATTTAGATATTTTGTCCGTGTCATGATCAGAATCTTCTTTATGGGCGGTGTCATCATTGCTTTCATTAACGCTGAGATCGACGACAGTAAAATGGGAATTGATGGCACTGTTGTCAGCTCCAGCTTCATTAGAAATATTATTTTTCTGGTTTTGCTCTTCTAATTTTCTTCCCTTTCTCTGATTCTTGGGACGTGTTGTTTGTTGTAACTCACTCATTTTTGGAGTTTTGGTGACTTTCGGAGTTTTATTGCTTATGGTCTTCTGTTTTGGGATTGCTCCCTCCCTTTGCCCCCTTTCTTCATTCTGGTCTGAGACATTGACCTGTTGAGGCGGGCTTGCGAAGATAGCAGGCGTTTTTTCAAGCGCCTGGGTTAATTGCGAGTCCAGCAATGACAAGGACGCGGACAAGTCGACCAGATTTGGGATGCTGTGAATGTCGGCACGTGTTTCTAGAGCAGTTACCTTCTCTGGCTGAGTCAGAGGTGTTTGCGCTAATGTCAGGGGACCCAAGGAAGATCGTCTTGCTTGTGCCAGTTCATATGATACTCGACGGTCTAGCAAGATTATACCCTGATCGATGGTTTGATTGGCTTTAGTGATAAATTGATCGATAGGGCCAACAGTTTTAGCCATATTTAAAAGTGTTTTACTTCCAGTACCCCTTGGTGACATTTATTGTAGGGGAAAATGGTCGAGCAATTGTAAAAAGACAGATTATAAGCGACAGCAGTCTCATATATCTTTGTATTGTAGTAGCGGGATGTCTGGGGACAGCGAGTAAAGTGACAGTGTTTCAGGCGAGATGAAAATTTACCTTATATGCGCTGTTAGAGGGGGGCCCCAGTCCAGTCTCTTCCGGTCTGTGACGGGATAGGACGGGCCCACCCTTGGCCTGGGCTTCGCCCGGCGTCCCGCAAGATGGTGCTAGTGTCGTTTTTAAGCGCCTCCTGGCGCTTAGAGGTGACGCGGATCCCCAGTAGGGCTTCTGGGTATTGTAGTCCTGCCCCTCGTCGGTCTCCTCTCGGCGGCTCCCGCTCCAGTTGGTCAAAGAGCGGCAGAGCAGCGGGAGACTGGCGGGCGGGCCTGCGGGAGGCACTATTGCTCAGTAGTGAGTTGTGGATTCAGCAGGTTACAGCTACGGCAGCAACACGGGCAGAAAAGAGTTCCCACCCACAATGGTGCTAGTGTCGTTTTTAAGCGCCTCCTGGCGCTTAGAGGTGACGCGGATCCCCAGTAGGGCTTCTGGGTATTGTAGTCCTGCCCCTCGCCGGTCTCCTCTCGGCGGCTCCCGCTCCAGTTGGTCAAAGAGCGGTAGAGCAGCGGGAGACTGGCGGGCGGGTCCGCGGGAGGCACTATTGCTCAGTAGTGAGTTGTGGATTCAGCAGGTTACAGCTACGGCAGCAACACGGGCAGAAAAGAGTTCACGGACATTCTATGACAAGCCACACTGGGCAAGAATACCAGTAGTCGCGTTTAAATCGCACTGCATACTGTATATTCCCTTCCTTTTCGCAATAAGTATTTCATTGCTACAAACGTCATGATATCAACTGAGTGACCCAACTTCATCGGTCTGTGGATTTCACATTGAGCACAAGTGGGCTAATCAATAAGACGATTCGCAAGTCCATATCCATAGTAATAAATTTCCCCATACTATTCGGACATATCCGGACCACAGTTCATTGAGCCCAAGTGGGCAGTTGTGCATTGGGCACCTATAAATCACATAAGATTGCAGATACTTTCACTCTTTAACATCTTCATGTTCATCCTTCTGACAACAAATAATCTGAAATTAAAGAAAGAATGTACAAATTACTACATAGTGAATACATTAATAACATACACCCAAATTTACATACGTACTAGAGGAGGTCAGAATAAAACATCGGCTAAAAGCTTTTTCCGAAAATATCTTAAAATAACAAGCAATAGCAGGTCTTAGTTAGCCTAAAAGTACAGCAAGCGCCTCGTTACCATTGTGGCCTGATGGTTGCAATGTATGGTATTTTATTATCATCTTGGACTCGAAACGTCTTAACTCTTTGAGTCTGTCTCCCTCCCTCTCACGTCTAGAGATACAGTCCAAAACAACAAATGACAATAAGCTAGTATTTTGTCTGTGGTCCGAAAAGAAGTGGTGTGCTATAGGATACTGTCTGTCGTGATGAGTAACGACCCTCAGATGCACTAACACTCGTTTTTTAGCCTTATGGATCGTACTGCCAATGTAATACTTATTGCAGGGGCATCTGAGAGCATAAATCACATACTCAGTTTTACACTATACATGTTTCGTGATTCTGAAAATACTGCAGTCAGCAGACAATCTTACCGCTTTACAGCTGGAGCTGAACTTACATGCCTTGCATCTGCCACATACAAAGAGCCCTTGCACAGCCCCACCCTGTGTTTTTGTTGGTTTTGGCAGAAGAGCAGGACCCATCATGTCTTTAAAGGACTGTGCTCTCCTATAAGTAACCTGCGGGGAGTAGCCTACGTATTTTTCCAGATCAGCATCAGTTTGCAGAACGTTCCAGAATTTGCCTAGACACTTCCTCATATCATAGGACTTATTATTGAATGTGGTGATAAATCTTATCTTGTTTGACTCTTCATCATTTGAGTCACTGTCCTTAATCAATAACAATCCATCCCTTCTTCTTGCTTCGACCTTTTTACATGCCGTCGCGATACATGCCTCACTGTATCCTCTCTCCTGAAATCGTTTAGTCATAGTTCCCTTTTCTTCAAAGTAGGCCTCCTGAGTACTGAAATTTCTCTTTGTTCGCAGTAACTACCCATAAGGGATACTCTTAATGAGGTTTTTTGGATGTCAACTGCGGGCGTGTAACATACTATTACCAGCTGTACTTTTGCGGTATAGTGTGATCTCAATTCTTTCATTTTTAACCTCTAACATCACATTGAGGAATTCAATTTTATTCACACTCAGTTGGCATGTAAAAGTCAAATTTAAATCATTGATGTTTAATGCAGCCACAAAACTTTCAGCTTCAGTTTGTGTGCCCTCCCAGATACAAAAAACGTCATCAATATATCTAGACCAAACTTTGACATGTTCTTGGTAGGTTTCTAGGACCCGGACCACCTGCTCCTCCTCCCATCAGTCTAGGTAGAGACATGCAAAACTGGGGGCAAAGCAGTTCCCTTTGCAGTTCCAAGGACCTGGAGGTATACCTGGTCATCAAAGATAAAGAAGTTTTTGGTAAGGCATGTATACATCATATGGATCTGCATTTATGTATGAAGAAGATAAGATAATGATCTTTCTCCAAGGAAATGCCTACAAGCTTTAATTGCCAAATCGAGGGGAATGCTAGTGTATAAGCTATTGACGTCTAGGCACATCATTAGACATTTCTCGTTCCACTTTACATTCTGGATTAAACGCACACAACCTGTGCATTTTTCTATTTAAAAACAAATTATTTAAGCTGTGAATATAAATATTTTTCAACAAACTAATTATAAATAAATAAATATTAATTATTAACTCATTACAGTTATTGTACTTCCCACAATATTCCCCCAAAATACACAACACCCACATAAAACTTTACCAACAAATATTAAAATAATTAATTAGCAAACTAATAATTAACATAAATTACAAATAATCATTAATTAGTTAAAACTAATTTACGCCTCACACTTTACCCCTATAAACCCCACAACCTGTGCCTAGAAAAATTTCGTTAAACAATTAACATAATTAACATTTATTTAATTAATATTAGTTGACAACTAATTAGCATTTAATTAAAAATAAATTACTTGCCACCCTTTACCCCTATAAATCCCACTACCCCTACCTAAAATAATTTGTCAATTTGCATAATTATCAATTAATTATTAATATTAATTAAAAATGAATTGTAAATGAATGAAAAATAAATCACTTCCCACCCTTTATCCCGATAACCAAACAGCCCGTACCTAAAAAATACACAATTAACATAGTACATTATTATTAATCAACTACTTATTAATTAATTAAAAATATTACTTCCCACTCTTTACCCCTATAATCCCACAACCTGTACCAAAAACAATGACACAATTAACATAATGTTAATTAATTAATTAATTGGAAATAACTTACTTTCCAACATTTACCCCTATAATCCCACAACCCGTACCTATTAAAATTACAAAATAAACATTATTAATTATTCATTAATTCATGTTAATTAACTAGTTTGGTTTGGTTCAGCAAGCTTATTTCGGTATGTGCTACAACCAGAAAAGCGACAAATATATATACAGTCAAATAAATCTTATTGCTAAAATTCAAATATAGTTACACAGAAACAATCCAATTAATTATTACGATAAAATCAGTTGGGACTCAAAATGCTTTTCCTCACATAAATTGATTTTAAAATAAATAATGCAACATAAAAACATATCTCCGGACTATTTAGTGCAATTAATAAGTTTATATCATCATTTGTTGTTCTTACATTGTGTTTCATGGACAGTGGCTTCAAATAAAAACTTCAGAAATTCCGGTAAAAATCACAAAAAAGTAGAAAGTGCATAGTGCTCTGTTTGGAATACTCATCACATGGGCATAGGGTTACAGGTCGCATTTTCATTTCAGGAAAGGCAACTAAATGATGAGCAAAACCTAGTCTCAGCCTTATTAATACAAAGCGATGCGAGGGTTTAGTGACTAAAGACAGATAACCTTGGAAACCACCATTGTCTCCGATTGTTTTGTAAAACAAAAATGTAGTTTGCTTCCAACTATTCTAATGCGGGTCTCATTTTTTTGGGCCAGGAATTTACCCCTTGTTTCCTGCTTAGACAAACCTGTAAAATATGCTGGATTTTCATAGATCCTAATCTTAAGTAATTAAATATGTAGATCTGTAAAATTTTTGATCCAGGGGATGGATAGAATTTTGTTTAATTGTAAACAATCCTGGATAATTGTTTGTGTAAATTTAGTCTCGACCCTGGCCCAAATAGATCTCCAGAGCATTAAGGGTCGCATAGCGATCAAATCCAATAGGTATCTTATTCCCTTTTCTTGGTAATCAATCTCTGTAGATGTTGACTGGGGCAGACACAATAGATGTTTTAGGAAAGAATTTTCCTCCAGTAGTAATACCGAACTTGTAGTATGACCCCATACCACAGCCCCATCTAATGTGATGGGAGCACTTCTGGCCTTATAGATATTGATCATGTCCTTAATACAGCGATCTCCCAGTTTGGATGCAAACCGGAAGACTCCGTGTATGCTCTTTAACATATTTGTATGGACATTAGTTAATTTGTGTGACCAGGTACTCTTGCTTGAAAAAGTTATTCCCAGATAAAAGAAATTTTTAACTGTTCCCCCCCTGGTGCTGTCTATAAAAAAGGTTTCTAACCACATACCAGAGTGAATGTTTTGCTTTGTTAATAACAACTTTCTACTAATAATAAAGGCACTCAGTCTATTAGCTGCTGTAGGCTGACCAAAGTTCTAGGTTGGAGCACTGAATCGTCTGCATAGAGCAGAACCGGTATGGCTTGACCTGCAGCTTGGGGTGCATCTGCCTGCACTAATTTAAGGATTGTGTCAACCTCATTTATAAATACAGCAATGGAGCTAAAACACAGCCTTGGCGGATACCGCGTCTGAACTAAAAATTTGAGTTGCACTCACTGCGTTGACCATACCCAACTTGGGATGTTAATCTCTCAAAAAACCTTGCGAGATTCTTGATCTAATATCCTGGAGTGGCGCAGAAGAATGCACACCCTTCACTGATGTGTGATGTCATCTTTGCAGGATGCAAGTTTATCTCCACTATCAACATTAGGGTGCCTATTGATATAATGGACTGGCATCAATTTCCGCTGGCACGGCCCATAATCCCTATCACCCTGCCCTGTGAATATCTGTGCTTCGTTGGGCAGAAAATGAAGTCCTTTAAGTGGAAGTGGCCAATGGAGAATTCAGAGGCTAACTAAGTTTCAGATCACGGATGAGGGCAGTGGTACACTGCTAGGATGCTAGACAGCAAAAGAACTGGAGTTGTTATTCTTTGCTCGAGATATCCATGATACACCTGCCCATGAAATCCTGGGAGACTCTCAGCAGCTGTTTCAAGAGCAAGGATACCACAAAGGCACCAAGGAAAAGCTCCACATTGATACGCCATAGGACAGTGCCATTTAGTCTCCACCCATTGGTGGAAGAATAATTAAATTAATGAGAACACCAAGGAGTCATTGAGAAAGTCTTGGGGCCAACGCAATGAGTCTCTCCATTAGTGGTCACTCCAAAACTGAAGCACCCATGGGCCATCAGATTGTGCATAGACACGAGGCTGCCAAATAAGGGGATCCGGTGAGAGAGTCATATAACACCCATCATCGATGACAGTATTGCTAATGTCAATGGTACCTTCTGGTTCTCCAAGCTGGATTTGATTGTGAGGGACCACCAGCTGGAGCTGAAGCTCATCTAAGAGAACAGGTACATAACGACATTCTCAACGTACATCAGACTGCAGAGGTATCGGCACCTAAGTTTAGACATCTCCTTAGTGTCTGTGGTTTTTCAGAATACTATCTGCGAGGCTCTGTCAGATCTTGAAGGTGTACTCTGGTGATGAAATTCTTATCTACTACACAACATTGGAGGAGTATCGCTGCAGACTCCGAGAAACACTCCAGAGGCTGACTGAGCAGGGTTGACCCTACATAAGAGCACATTTTTGTTTTTGAATCCAATGTTGAGTTATTTGGGTAATTTGTATTGTGTGAAGGCCTTCATGTGAACCTTCGTAAGGCTGATGCCATCCAGCAGGCCCCCCAACACCACCGAAAGTCAGAAGCTACTTAGACATGGTGACATACTGTGGAAGATTTGTGCCAAATCTTGGGGTCATTTTGGAGCCTTTCTGAGCACTGATGAAAATAGATGCCCTGTGGGCATGGACTTACTAGGCTGAAAGGGCAATTGAGGAAGTTAAGAAGGTGTTTCTCAGAGATGCAGCAATGTCCTATTTTGACCCACATCGCATACTGAGTTAATCATGGATGCCAGTCCTGTGGGTCTTGGGGCGGTGCTCATCCAAGGACCGGTCCCAGACGAGTGAGTGCCGATCTCATATGCAAGCTGGGTGTTAACGGTAACTTAAGCCAGATATGCTCAGATTAAGCATGAAGATTTTTCACTTTTACCTGTGTGGGCGAGAATTGAGATTGGTGCTGGTATCCCTTTTAGCTGGCATGTCCAGAAATCCACCATCCTGGATTGAATGATGGGGCGGTACAGTAGCAGATCCACAACTCCACTGTTATCTACTGACCAGGTGCTGCCAACCCAGGGGACTATCTCTCCTGGCACCCTCAACTCAACCAGGCCACGGGGAGTCAGGAAACCGAAGCTGCTAAGGGTTTTGTGAACATGGCTCTGCAAGCAACCCGCCCCAAGACATTATCTATAGAGGAAATCAAGGAAGACATGGCAGAAGGCAGCTGTCTGCAGAAGGTCGCTAAAGTGCTTCAGAACTATCAGTGGAGGAGCTTACTGGAGGAAGCAAAACACTGGAGCCCGATTGTGAGAAAGTCAATATTTTTGCCTTGATCGCCCCCATTTGTTTGACTGATACTGGTGCTACCTGACTCTGACTGTGCCCCAGCTCTGCTAACCAGGCCCAGGACTGGTGCTCTGGTTAAAATAGTATATGGTAATTAGGTGTAAATACAATTGGCACTAACAGCCTACCTATAGGTCCCTAGTGTATGGTAGGGCATGTAGGTTTAGAGGCCCAGCAGCTTTGAATCACTTAAGAGTGCACCACTGTGTTGCCTGCTGTCATTGTAAAAGTCAGAACTGCTTTGCAAGCATCTTTTAACTGAAATTATATGCACATTTGACTTGGGATTTAAAGGTACTTCCAAAGTATTGAACAACCTTATTTTTATATATAGGTCAACCCTAAGGGAAACCCTAGGAGCCCCATGGGTATGGGGCATGTAAAAATGAGCAGGACATTTTAAAAGATGTTTTATATGCCCTGTTTTTCCCCATTGTAGCATTTTAGCTTCATATGCTAACATGGGAATATTATAATACAGTGTAACTATTGACAGGAGTGAGCTAAAATAATATTTCAAAGACTTAATAGGTTTGTATTGATAAATCCAACTACTTGCCACTGTTGAATTTATCATAACTAATACAGAAAATAAGTTATAAAACTTTATTTTTTGTGCTCCGAAATCCAGCCTTCTAGCCGCTTTGCCTGATTGGCCAGCCCAATAGACTTAGCCAAACTGCTTTGATGAGTTGATAAGTGGCATGTATAGACAAAGAGGTTATAGGGTGGGAGAACCTCTGCACCTTCAGAGCACAGGCCAGGAAGGATCTGGATCAACAAACTGGACTTCAAATGAATGGAATTTACAGATCTGCAAAGGTGGTGTTAAGGGAAATGATACACCCAATTAGGTTGGCTTAGCA
This sequence comes from Lissotriton vulgaris, assembly GCF_964263255.1. Lineage (NCBI taxonomy): Eukaryota > Metazoa > Chordata > Amphibia > Caudata > Salamandridae > Lissotriton > Lissotriton vulgaris. The sequence continues at coordinate 430,499,031 of NC_141699.1, read as the reverse complement.
AGAATCTTACTCGCAAGGAGAGTAATTCTCAATCTTGAATTTTGAAAAGTACAGTGCTTTGTGGGACGCAAATATGCCACACTTTGAAGGAAGATGTTGTGCTTTTGGGTGGCACCATGTACCCCATTGGTAAGGGGTGTCCTCCAACTTGTTACCACAGAGCATTGGATAAATATATGAGAGCTGCATAACAATGCAGATCTGCTGCCTGAGACTACAAGGAGAATGACTGGCCTGCTGAAGCCCTTGTCTGCACCCACAAGAATTGAACTTGTTCCTGCTGCACACTTCGAACTATAGCCCCAAGGACTTTGCTTTGCTTCAAAAAGGATTAAGTAGTGTACTCCTTGAGAGCAACAGTTAACAGAGCTCACTTGTTCGATCTCCCCTAAGAAGTTTCCAGCTTGGAGTGCATCCAATGGACTTTTACGGATTTGGCCAGGTGCATTGTGGAAATTTTAGTCTCAAACTTCCAAGGACCATCTCAGAGCTTCTAGACCCTTGGATCTGTGTTTTGGACAATTTGAACTCTCGCAAAGAACTTCAGGAAGATGTTCTAGAAGTTAGGAACAACGTTTGGAAAAAGCTCCATAAGGTGACCGACCAGTCAACAAGAGTCAAGCCGCTGACTTCGAACCGCAACCCAGCTTGGATATCAGGTTCAACCCACTGAAAGCATCAAGTCCTCGCATTGAGCCAAGTTACCACGGTCGACTCAAACCCTGGTTTGAGGAAGAGCCTCACTCGAGGACAAGAGAAAATGCCCCAGAAGTGCTTCGAAGTGTGAAGGTAGAATTTTGCTTAGTGTATCCAACCAGGGCTCCATCGCAAATTGCCTCAAGCTTTGACATTGCCCCGGTAAAGCACACCCAGATGTCCCAAGTTGGAGTTATATGTTTTTAAGCACTGCAAAGTGTTTATTCATATCTCCAGTTCACTACATTGGATTTTTGTTGTTAGGTGTCATTTTAACCATAAAAAAGTTACCTATTTTTATTAATTGGGTGTAGATTTTTATTTTGTGATGTGACTTACTTATTTAATGTATTGGTGTTTGAAATGCTTTACACACCGTTCTCGTAAGGTAAGCCTGCCTGCTCGCAGCCAACTACCAACGGTTGAGCCAGGGGCTGATGTATTGAGAGCTTGACTCGACCTTATATTGCGTTGGTGGTCTTAGTGCTAGTGGTGGATGCATACTTACCCCTACCAATCATACACCTTCCAACACCGATGGAATGATATTCATGTCCCAGCTTTGGAGAGTAAGAGACAAACTGTGTACCACAGCAGAGGGTGTCATCATGCGTGGATGGTGCATTGTCATGCCTCAAGCACTCTGGGAATGGACATTGTACCTGGCTAATCAAGGTCACCAAGGCATTGTCAAGACAAAAACTAGGCTCTGTGAAAAGGTGTGGTTCCCAGGGATGGACACAATATTAGAAGAGAGGATCTAGGTGTGTCGCCCATGCCAAATCACTGGCACCCAGCCAGCCCTGGCCATAATTCAGACAGAGGAAGCCAGCAATGAGCTCTGGAGCTGAGTATGGATTTTTGTGTCCTCCCGGATACATATCAAATGGTTGTGCTTATGGACAGCTACCCTGTGGTGGAGGTAATCACCTCAACAGCTTTTTCCACACTCTGGGCGATTTTGGAGAAAGTCTTTGAAACTTTTCGGGTACCATGTGTAATCAGAACTGACAATGGTCCCCCATTTCAGAGTCAGGAGCTCAAGGAATAAGTCCAGTCCCTCAGGGTGATCCACAGGAGAATAATGCCTCAGCGGCCTCAAACCAATGGGAAAGCCTGGCGATTCGTGAGAACTCTTAATAAGACAATAAGAACTAGGGATTCAAAGAATGATGATCTCAAATGGTGTATGAACCAATTTCTGCGAGGCCAGCACAACACGCCTCACTGACTGTTTGGGGTCAAGGCCTGGGGTAATCTGGGGCAGTGAAGCCCCACTCAAGTCCATGACCTGTGCAGTCAGTTTGCTCCTGCTGGAAACTCTATTACCTAGCATTTCCTGACCTCTGCTTCATCTCCACCCCGGCAAGCCAAGGATGGGTGGAGGAATTCAGCTCACCTGTGGCTGGCTGCTGCTAGCCTGCTCACACCTGATGCATATGATTACTGTGAGCTCTTTTAAGCCCCAACTCCCTTCAGGCCAAGGTTAGTCATTGTAGCTGTTTTCCAGTAAACCCAATCCTTGTTTTCTGAGCTTTTGAAATACCTTGATTGCTGAGCTATAGTTAATCCTTGTTCCTTGATTCCTGAGCTATAGTTATTCCTTGTGCCTGAATTAGCACTACCAGGAGTGCTACCTTGTTTCCTTAGTTCCTGAGCTATAGTTATTCTTTCGTCCTGTTCCTGGACTTCAGCTAGTTCTTGTTCCTGATTTGCACTGCTTGCAGTGTTATCTTGACTCCTTGTTTCCTGTGCTGTAGCTATTTCCTGTTTCCTTGAACCAGTACTGCCTGCTGTGCTACCTTGACTCCCGAAGCTTTAGTAATTACCTGTTCCTGAACTAGCACTGCCTGCAGTGCTACCTTGACTCCTGAAGTTTTAGTAATTTCATATACCTGAACCAGCACTGCCTGTAGTGCTACCTTGACTCTTGAGCATTAGCTCAATTCTTGTTCCTGCCCCAGCACTATCTTCTATGCTACTTTGTTTTCTTGATTTCTTAACCTGAACTATTCTTGTTTCCTTAGTTCCTGAGCTATAGTTATTCTTTCGTCCTGTTCCTGGACTTCAGCTAGTTCTTGTTCCTGATTTGCACTGCTTGCAGTGTTATCTTGACTCCTTGTTTCCTGAGCTGTAGCTATTTCCTGTTTCCTTGAACCAGTACTGCCTGCTGTGCTACCTTGACTCCTGAAGCTTTAGTAATTACCTGTTCCTGAACTAGCACTGCCTGCAGTGCTACCTTGACTCCTGAAGTTTTAGTAATTTCCTATACCTGAACCAGCACTGCCTGTAGTGCTACCTTGACGCTTGAGCATTAGCTCAATTCTTGTTCCTGCCCCAGCACTACCTTCTATGCTACTTTGTTTTCTTGATTTCTTAACCTGCACTATTCTAGTATGCTCTTTTAGCTTCCCCTTCTGTATATCCTTTTCCAGTCCCTGCCCTTCTCCCCATTTCCTTGGTTCCAGTTCTAGTTTGCTGTCTTTCTATTCTACTGTCTTGCTTCTGTTACCTTGTATGTTTGCTACCTACTTCCTACCAAGAGTACTCTGTGATTTCCTTTCTTTCCTGGTGAGCACTCCTCCTTGCTAGCTCCTTGTCTATTGTGCTTGTGTTTAGTTCTACCGCCTTGTGCTGTTACTGACTTGTTTGTTCCTGTTTGATCGCCAGGATCCTTGGGCACAGCTGACTACCTAGGTGGTGTTTCTTGTTCACTGTGAGCATTGTCTTTGAGTTACATTTATAAGATAGGTATACGCTCCGTAGACCCTACCTCTGCATGCATATCCTATATATGAGTATTTTTAGTCAGTGTCTCTAACAGCAATTGTGGGTGAGGAACTTACTGAGCTTCAGTCTTACCGTGTGGAGCTCCTGAGTGCTTTATTATTAATGTTGTGTTATACATATGTCTTTCACGTCCGTCCTGGGTGTAGTCAGTCTGAATACTAAATTGCCTTGTGAGTGCCCTTGCTTTCTGAGTCTTAGCCATCTTGTACAGGCTTCCCTCTTGGATCCCTTTTTCATCTCTGACTCCTTGTGTGATCCTGGGCAGTACTGTTCAACTCTTTCTGTGCACGATACGTTTTCTACCCAGTTCCCAGTCCTTGCCCAAGTCCCTGACTGTGTCCCGACATATTCCCGGACAGATCCTGACAAATATAAAACTCATATTAGCAGATACTATATGATGCCACCAAATAAGCCACATAAAAGCACGTGATTGCAACAAATACAGTTGCATAGCTAGACTAGTTGCTGCCCTTGGCGGTCCCTGCGGTGGAAGCCCCACTGCTGTATATAAGAGCTGGGTGCTTGCGATACCTGTGGCAGCTGCGTGTATAAGCGGGAGGGGTTACTGGAGATGCTGCAGGTAAGATGGGGCAGCCACCACCCCCAAAATTCATGCCGCCCAAGGTGGAGCGCCCCCCCGCCCCCTTGCAACGCCACTGAATAAATGATCTTAAACGGATTTGTAATGGGGAGAATGGGAGTACCCAACAACAAAATGTAATTTTGCCTGCAGCTTCCATAATTCTTGCATGGAGGCTGATCTCAACAAGCACTAGCAGCAAGAGACTCAGGAACTTTTCATTTTTAAAGCTCCTTTCATAGTTGAAGCCTGATACATATCTGGATGTGCACAAAAAACCTCAATCATGTCTACATTAGAGCCAATATTCTGTACAAATGCATTAGCAAGTCTGTGCCTCATTAGGCTCACGGAATATGTTGCCGCGCAGTGGCCGACATTAATTCAGGCGCCGCATAGCAGACATCTCAAAGGCCACTGCCTGAGTAACATTATCTCTTTCACAGAAGTCATTAAGCTGACATGGACAACGCGAAGATGTTGTCATAGAAACCAAATTAAAATTAATCACTTCTAGTCTGTATAACGAAGAGGTCGATAATAGGGAGATGTAACCAGTAGATGAAGGCCCTGCCAAAATTGATAGTGGGCCATTAAATGAAATTTATTTTTTGCATGAAAAAGCTATTCATTTAAGTGTTCTATTTTTAGAGCATGGTCATTCACACCAAGTGCAAGTTTCATTCTTCAGACAGGATCAGATAATAAGAATTTTATTTCCTTGTTCAAATATATTGTTTGCCAATAAAAGTGTGCACATTCACAAGGTTTTGATTCCACACATTTTACAAAAGTCTGTGGGAAACTATGTAAAAAAGGCACATAGAATGGAAACTTTTGCCTAGGGCCACCCACAAGGACACCTAGGGGCAGAGCTACAAGGAAGTGCTGCAGGGCGGCAATGCAAGCCCTTCGGCTGTGCCATGCTGCAGCACTTCTGAAGCACAGGAAAGCAAAATATGTTCAATAATATGTTGCATTCCTGTGCTCTACCCTGGCGAACAAACAGCTGCCATTGCCCGGCGCAGGCACCCTTGCACCATGGTGCATGGATGCCTGCGTCAAGGGAAGATTGTGCCCCTTCCTGCACAAAAACAATCACTACAGGCATTTCCTCTTTCAATGCGTGCTGTAGAATGCAGCATGCTTTGAAAGAGGAAAAAAGATACGAAATAAAAACATTGCTCCTCGTTGCGCCTCACTACGTCTCCCCTGGGGAATCGTAGCATTGACACGCATTTCCAGATTTACGATTCCTCGTAAATCTGGCAATGTGTCTTGTTCCATGGGTGCTGCGTGGGAACACCCACAGCAACACCCATGGAACACACCTTCCACGCAAAGTGCTACGTGTGAAGGGGCCATATTTACAAGGAAAGGAACAGTCACGCAGGGTGGCGCTTTTCCTCTCCTTGTAAATATGGAGAAATGAAATGGGCCTCCAGTACGTCACAAAAAGTGAAACAGGGGGCTTGTAAATCTGCCCCTTAGTTTACTGCATAAATTGGATTCTGCATATATGCGCAAAGCCAATGGGTCTCACCTACGGGCGAGCAATTGGCTTTGGCAATCTGTTGAGGGTGGTGAACAGGAGAGTGGATTAATCGATGATAAATGCGCGCACACTTAACCGAACATCCCTGAAACATTATATTTGCATTCCAGTCAAGCTCCATATTTATTTTATTTTACATGACTACCTAGCAGACATTCAGCCATAATGATAACATGTTTGTCGTGACAGAAGTAATGGAAAGGCTGCATGCCGATTCACAAGGGTGCTCGTAAACAGCAATTGCCTAGTTTCTTGTTGTAGGCAAACACAGACTGCACTTCCGAGGCCTGCTCCACATTCAAGGCATTTCTCTGCCACTTATAGAAGCTGGCAGGGAGAGGGGGGGCATCCTTGTTGCAGTGAAGTTGCAAAAAAAGCCACAGAAAATACAAAAATAAATAAATTAGATGCTTTATTCAAAGTAAGGCGTTTTGGTTATTTTGAAAAAAACAGTGACGATGTATGAAAACAACAAGAGCAGACCTGAAATAAGCATATAACGCCTTGTCCATGCTAACATAAACGTAAGAGCCTGTTTATTCATAAGAAGTGTTAGAAAGTGCTACATGTCACCTACGGCACTTACAATCGTTATCCAAAAGATAACACTAAGATTAGAACAGAAAGCGTCTTCATTACACTATGCGATCCACCATAGCAAGATGAAGCAGCTCCGAAAAAGCTGCAGACTTTGCAGCTGGAAAATCAAGTTTGATTCTCGTCACAGTCTCCACCTCCTGTGACTCTGGGCACATCACTTCATCTTCCCATGCCAACACAAGCTGGGTGGGACAAAGGGATATGGGCTTTCTGATTATTATTGTGCTGGGTGGGAGGCCAACATGGCAATGGGAGGGAGGGAGGGGCAACACAGAGGGGAAGAAGCAAACACAGATGGTCGGAGGGAGCAGCCAGCAGAGCCAAGTACAAAACATGCTCTCTGTAAAGTGGCTCAACAAAGAGAAAAAAATAGCTGCAAAAATCGTGAGCATTGTAAGGACACGCATACTTGGGCTGTGCTCTAGGGGAGGGTCACATGCAAGAAGATGTACATGGTGTTTCCATGTGTTGGAACATTGGCCCCGAATTATAGTGGTGGCATTTCTGCATGGAAAAATCAAATAGAGCTTTTGCTACAGCAGGAGCCATGCCCTTTTCCTTGTTTTTTCTCGCGGGGAGCATACAATGCCAGAACTTAGCTTCCCTTTCCCTCCCTTAATACCCACCTCCCCCTCTTCACCCCCATCAGGGCGCAGCATACATCTAACGCCTGCTCAGAGCATAGGGGAAATGTATGTATTGGATCTTGGGCTTACGGTTTCATGGTATTTATTTTTTTAACATTTGGGTAAATTATTATTCATATTTATTTTTGGGCCATATTATTAGCATTTATCCATGTCTATTTTGTGTTTTGAGAATAAAGGGAGATGTAAAATGATACATTACCACATTTATTTAATTGCTAAACATCCACTCATACTTTGGTGCTTGCTGCGTTAACCAGCATAATATAACAAAACACTACACCCACAAGTAAATATTAGCTTTATATCGAGTATATCAAGTCACCAACATAATTTTCAGCACCCAGTGGTGCCTACTAATTCACCGAAGGTCTCCCGCAGTGCGGGAAGAGTGCCTATGGTGCTGAGTGGGCAGGCCTTAAGGCCCCAGGCAACTTTATGGCAGGAAAGCCTCAACGCAATTTTCAGCACCCAGGGGCACCTACTAATTCACCGTGGGTCTCCCGCAGTGTGGGAAGAGTGCTGTGGTGTGGTGCTTAGAGGGTAGGCCTTCAGGCCCTATGCAACTTGGTAGCAGGAAAGCCTCAGATGTAATTTTCAGCAGCCGGAGCCATTTACTAAATCACCGTGGATCTCCTGCAGCGCCAACAGCGAGCCCGTCTGTGCCCGTTTGCGGCTGGGCTCACTCTCTGAGCCCCCTGCCATTGTGCTTTCATATTCTGTCACAGACACTCAGGTCGCTGATGTCAAGTCAACCACCCGGCTGCTTCTGAGCCAGACCAACAGCTCAAAGGTATTTTTTTCACAGTCTAATTTTGTGAGTTCACCATTTTGGCCCCAGCATTTAAGTGACATGTCCTTGCTCTTGGGCAGAAAGCAGTGGGAGGCAGTGGCTCTGTCTCCAACCGCAACAAAACACACTCCAATCAATCAGATGCTAGATCGAGCTGTTAGCGGCACCTGTAATGAAATTGCTCAGACAGACTGGAGGCTTTCTTTAAAACCAGATGGTGGCAGTGATGGTCAACCTAATCTTTCACCCTGATCTCTTTTGGGCATGTCCTCTGCCCCACCCTCTATTGGTGTACGTTCTACCACCTCCCAAGGATCACTTACAAGATGCGAGGATATTCCCCCACCCCCAATACCCCTAACTCCCTCGATTGTTTCAAGCAAAAAGGCCGCCGATCCCAAACCGCAAAAGAAATCCAAACTCAGGAACGGTCGTAAGAAGTCAGGTAGCCCTGCTCCTTTCTTCTCCGATATCCAGCATGAGCCTAAGACTGTACCAACACTAACCCAGGGATTCCATCTTCTTAGAGAAGACCTGGATTACCAACTCAATTAATGAACTCATGGCACTACTTTTTCAGACAAGTAGAGCGCTATGCTTAGTACAGTACTTTCATCCCTGCTCTTGCGTTTGGACGTTATTGAATCTAAATTGGTCCTTTCTTCACTTGGTGGCAGCCATCTGCCATCCCTGCCAGGCACCATCAATAACGGACCTAACAGGCAAGGCACTTTAGCCAAACTCCATGACACACCCCTGGAGGACCCTAGCTTATCGCATATGCACCACCCGTTCCCTGTAACATAGTAGTTCCCCTAGATCAATCCCATAACAAACACAAATGTATTAGGAAAAATACTGATTTTTTGCCTACTTCAGTTCCTAAAGTTACACATCCAGTGAAGAGTCTTGAAGGAAAAGTCCTACTAGGAAAATCATCTATCCAACTACCTGTTATCAATCTACCTCCAGCTGCTTGCCCCTATGTGTCTGTGTTGTGGGTGTAAGAAATGATCAGTGTGAAACTTCAGAAGAACTCTTTAATAAAACCTTAGACAGGCTGGTTTGCCATAGACACATGTCTCTTTTCCACGCAAGAGACATTTTACATGTAAGGAAATGTACATGGATAGGGTCACACCAGCCAGAACTTTTGGGAGATTGTATTGTGGTACATTTCAGATACCCAAGGCTCGTACATCATTTGCTATTTAACCCCAGGTGTAGTATTCTGCCAAGTAGTTCCATTACTCTGGTCATGCTTGCCTGTTTCTATAGACCCCTTTCTTCCAGATAGAGCAATTAAGTAATTTTTCTTTAGACCTTGGAGAGTGCTCACTGGGTACCAGTACATTTAGCACTGTGGGCCTGACAAATTGCCCTTGGTCAATTCTAATCAGCCAGGCATAGTCAGTACATCTCCCATTGATGTTATAGCCAGCTCTTTGGTTTCGTGGCACACATTTACTGACCCTTTTTCTGTACCTATATCCAATAGGTACGATTCACTTTCTGATTAGGATTGACCTACGAGCGTAAAAGTTCCTTGTAACACCAGCTGTTTCCTCTAATACACCTGCGTCTGATAAGGATAAGCGTAATACGTATTGTTTCCACTGTTACACAGCAACCAGCAAACACTCTTCACATCTTGACAACACACAATGAACTTTTTCTATACTTAGCTGGAACCTAGCAGGCCTTCAGGGGAAGATCTATAACTTGATTTAGTAGGTGTTTGTTTCAAGGTATTACATAATTGTACTGAATGAAACCTGGCTTACTGTTGCCCCACATTTTTAAGGCTATGCTTGTTATTCCCACCTCGCTATTCCATAGATTCCGTACTGGGCTATGGGGGGGCTAGCCATTTGGGTCAGTCTAAGTCTCAAGGTAGAGGTCTCACAGGTTAAATCTGAGTCACCATCTTTCCTAGTGATAACAATTTGTGTTCCCAAGACAAATATTGTTATCTATTTCATAAAGTTTTATAATAATGACTTTACTAATATGACTTGTACACACTATATCAGTTTGTTCAATTTTATATCTGATCTACAATTTAAGGCAGAAAATAGTCACCTGAAATAAAAAAAATCTTTGATGCAATTTTAGTGCAAAGCTAAACTGGGCTTGGAACCAAGATGACCGTAAAGGTGGGCTTGTTACCACCCAGGATGCATGGGGGGCAGACCTCTCTAAATACCTTGTCGCCTACGGCTTGGTCGATTTACTTGAGACACTAGGAGGGGCCAATTGTATGGTTCTGTCTTTTTGGGGGAGGGGGAGCCTTACTAATAGATTATATGTTTGTAAGCCCTAACTTTATATCCTGGTTCTCTTAAAAGAGAGAGATTTTACCTTCAGGGTGTAGAGATCAATATGCCCTTTGTGAATCCATGCTGTTACCGATCAAGAGACATCTATGTAATAGTAACATACAGCCAGATTCATGAAGCCAAATTGCGATTGCAATAGCTGCGAATTAGCAATTGCGATCGCAAATTGAGTAAAAGCAATTCATGATAGTGAAAATAGCAAAATAGCGAAATCGCTAAATCCAAATTGTGATTTCGCAAAGAAAATCGCAGAATCCTGGAACCAGCCCATTCGCGATTTAGAAATAGCGAGAAACCATGGATTCTGCGAAATCAATTGCGAACTCGCTAAATAATCGCAATCGCCATTCAAGAAAAATCGTAGATTGCGAAAAACACGATAATCGCTATTTGCGAAGCGCAATTTAAGGAGAACCCAAACCAGGTGGTAACCAGCAAAGAAAAAAAAAAAAAGAAAAAAATGTTAACTACAAACAGGTGCAGGCCTGACCAAACACACTAAAGGACATGCAGCTGGAGCCTGATGACTCTCACAATGCCAGGACTCTACATGGTGGTCAGGCGGTGTAGGCTACAGTGAGCAGCACGGATCAGGCGTAGGATCCAGGAGCGGATATTCCGGCAGCGGGTCACCCTTCAGGGCCAAACCAGGGAGCAAATCTATGCTAAGTACCGCCTACATGGGCCAATGGTCATTAAGCTGATCCAGGACCTAGACCCACTGCTGCAGCATCCAACAAGGAGGACCAATGCCGTTCCCACCCATGTGCAGGTATTGTGCAGCCTGCACCTACTGGCCTCCGGAAGCTTCCAGGGGATAGTTGCTGTCGCAGGGGGGATATCCCAGCCCACCATGTCCCGCTGCCTAAGGAGTTTCCTGGATGCAATGCTGACCCGGCTACACCACTACATATCATTCCCCACCACCCAAAAGGACATAAATGACACCAAGCTGAAATTCTACAACATTGCACATTTCCCAAATGTAATTGGATGCATTGACTGTACCCATATCCACAACTGCCCACCAGCACAAACAGAATACATGTACCGCAACCGCAAGTCCTACCACTCCCTCAATATCCAGATGGTGTGCAACGCAAAGAATTACATCACAGACATAGTGGCACAATATCCGAGCAGCACGCATGACTCCTTCATCTTCCGGCACAGCGGCATTCACACACGACTGGCCAGGGGAGACTTTGGCGAAGGACACTGTTAGATCTGGGGGTCTCTAATTGGCAGAGGTAAGTACCTTAGACCAAGAAGGGACCCTTGCTTCTAGTCAGGGTGACGGAGTACACACAATAGATAACCCCTGCTCCCCCTCTAGGTAGCTTGGTGCGAACAGGCAGGCTTATCCCTAAGGCAATGTGTGTAATAAATGCACTTAACATAACAATAATTCCCAATCCACCACAAACTGAGACCACACAGGTAAGTATATTTATAAAAATACATCTTTATCTAATTGCAGCAGTAAAAATCAACAATATACGATAATTACTTGTTTTTAGGAAAATGTTGCACATAATCTTAATGGTTGCACGTGAGTAGGAAGTTCTTATCAATAAAGAAAATAGTCTCAAGTCTCTAGTATCAGTAGAAATGATACTGCTCCTAAAATGCCCTCAATATGCACTGTTCAAATAATGCCCGCATGTGATTTATTTTTAAAATCAGCCCTTCACTCTACCGGGCCCACACCATGGGAGCGCGCCTTACCATGAGCTTCGGGCGCACCGCGCCGATCAGAACGGACTGACTCCCAGGCCTGGCCAGTCCCTGCTGCTCTCCGCCCGCTCTCTGCACTTCCAAGGAGCGGCGGGGAGCTAGCACAGCTCTACAGGACACAGGCCAGGGGCTGCCAGCATTCGCGTTGCTCCCGCGGCGAGGACGGGTCTCCTTCTCGCTGTGGGCGCGGCTCTTCTCCTCCTCAGGCTTCTCCGGACCAGCCAATCACGTCGCGGCACTTGCGATGAGCCTCCTTGTTTACCCGGGAGTCAGCCAATGGCAGTGCGGCTCCCGGGACCAGCCTCTGATGACGCGGGGCCGTCAACCAACCACAGCACGGCCTCATCGATGACGCTACGGCGCACGGGCCAATCTGGTCGCGGCGATGGTGAGGGGGCTCGGCCCTCTCGCCCAATCAGAGAGCAGCGGGCTCGATCTTTGCAGCGTCGGTACCGGCAAGGTACGGGGCACTTCGGCGGGTGTTTATTGACCCCGGGCCGCGATGGTGAAGCGGCACACAGTTGCTTTTAGTGCGTCCTGCACTGGGAAGGCCCACAAACCTCCGGTATTCACCCAACATGTGTCGATGAACACGCCGATCTCTGCCACACGGCAAGCGTGGTCAGCGCAGCACTCTCACTCGGGTTAGAGAGCAGCCAGCGCGATACACGACCAAACAACAGTGTTCACGATCTCCTCAGCACACAGCAGCTTCAGGGGGCACAGCAGAGTTTTGTAGTCCTTGGCCAACCTTTATGTCCCTGGGTTGCAAAACAGGGGGCCAGCTCTTCTCAGGCCCTTGGAGATTCAAGTTGAAGACACAGCACACAGCAAAGTCTCCTTAGTTCAAGTAAGCAGGGGCACAGCACACAGCAAAGTCCCTCTTCTCCTCAGCTTTAGTTGGTCAGCAGAACAGGTCAGCCCTTAGAGCACACAGCAAGGCAATCTTCCTTCGGTTCTTCAGCAGTCCTTCTTCCAGCAGAGGTTCCTCTTGATTGTAGAATCTGATTTTCTGTTGTCAGGGGTCCTTCTCTTATACCCCTAAAAGTCTTTGAAGTTCTTTGAAGTCTTTGTGCAAGTGGGCCCTGAGCCCGGTCTAAACCAGTTCTGGGTGTTGCTGAGGCACTGGGGGTTTCCTGGCTTCCTCCTTTCTTTCAGTATCAGGGACAGAGGTGACAGTCGCCCAGCGGGAGGTGGAGCCAGCATTGTGGTCAGGCAGGCACATCCCTAGTCACTCCCAGGTGCTATCTCCTCCCACTTCCTTGGCAGCAGATGCTGCCTTTCATCCACGGGCTTACTCAGACAACCTCAGACACTCTGCAGTCCCTGTCACCCTCAAACCAGACAGTCAATCCACAAACAGTCCCAGGCACACAGAAAGGTTAGACAAGAGAACAGCCACTTTCTAAAAGTACTATTCTCAAACACAGAATTTAAAACCAACCTTTCCTAAAAGATGTGTTATTAAATTCTGAGTTCAGGGATATCAGTCACTTATGTCCCATCTTGTTCCGATGGGAAGATAGGCTGGTATCCATTGTGACCAGCCTCCCCTATGTTAATCTATGGAGCAAGATAACCTTGCAGCAGTGAGCACACAAAATGGCTGCTGCTCACTACCAGAGCATGTTACCTGCACTAGTACATGCTCTACCTTAACCATGTACTGCACCCTGCCCAGGGGGGTACCTTGAGCCTTTCATAGGGGTGACTGATGTGCACGGACAGGGAAGGGTTAGTCCCAGCCAGTGGGGACACTGGCCAGGCGGACATGGCAGTCCACTGACTGCCCACAGGCCCCGCGCTGGCAGGCCTGAGACACCATTTTAGGGCTACTAATGGGGGTGGCGCAATCTGCACTGCAGGCCCACTAGCAGCATCTGTCAACACCAGCCCTGGCACACCAGTGCACTTTACTAGGGACTTCATGGTGATACAAATATGCCAATCAGGTATACCCAATCAATATGACAATTTACATAGGGAGCACTTACACTCTGGCCCTGATCAGCAGTGGCAGAGTGTCCAAAGCATCTAAACCAGCAAAAACGAAATCCAGCACAGCATCAAAAATACAGGAGGCAGAGGCAAAAAGATGGGGAGAAAACCACACCAAGGGTGTCAGGTCTAACAGACACCTACTATGTAAGTACACATGCCCACAAATAGTACACTGTGAGCATGTATCTGCGCAGAATATGCACTCACCCTGTGCTTATTACCCTCAGGTGACTGCGCCTACGGTCTACATGAGTACCTCCTCACCCCATACCCCAACCCTGACAGACCACAGCAACGGCGTTACAATGCTGCACACATACGAACAAGAAATTGCATTGAGAGGACATTTGGCCTATTAAAGAGCCGTTTCCGCATACTGCACAAGACTGGTGGGGCCATCAAATACACACCTGAGGTCTGCTGCCGCATCGTGACCGTGTGTGCAATACTCCACAACATTGCTACCAAGCGCAGGATACCAGTGGAGATATCTGGCAGTGAGTCTGAAGGGGACAACCGGCCACCTCCACATGTGCGTCATGCACGCGGAGAAAATCCTGCTGAAGGACACAGGCACCGCAACCACATCACTATTAACTTATTCTAGTGCACCCATTCCCCTCATAAAACACTGCACTCATGCATGACAAATGTAATAATGACATGAGTGTGAATCAAGTTAGACCATTAATCTTTATTGTTCATGCACAATAAATTGGCCTCTAGTAATTCTGGTGTCTCATGAAGAGAGTATTACTCCATACCTCCCCATGCTGGGGTAGTGGGTTTGCAGGGGTGTACTGCATGGCCTCCCTCAGAGTGTCTGAGTCCTCACTGTCGGTTACGACGAGACGCCCCAAGTCGTCTCTCTGTGTCCTGAGGGACGCTTTTGGCCCTAGTTGCTGCTGTAGGCCTGCTGCTGCGGCGACGTGCAGGCATCAGTGGCAAGGATGCACTGCTGTTGGTTGACGCTGCCTCACTCACGTCGTCAGGCCCCTCTGCTTCTCCATGGGCAGTGGCCTGGCTGCCGAGCACTGCTGCCGTAAGCAGATCTAGAGACCTGGCCACATCCTGTCAACACTGCACCATCTGGCCCTGCATGGCGAGTGACCTGCGTGCCAGCTGTTATGTTGCATTCCCAACTACATGGTTAGATCTTGTGTAGGCCGATAGGCGGGCCAGTAGTTGGCGGTGGCGTCGGCGGGTCATGTCCTGCTGGGCTCTCTCGGACAGCAGCGGTCATCTGGGCAATGTTTTGGCCTGTCGCCTGCAGCTAGGTGAGAATCGCTGCCAGGTGGCGCGCCTGTGTACGATGCACCGCCAGCATGCGGCGTTCGATGGCCAGGCCAGGATTAGGTATTAGGAGTGCCCTGCCGGTGCCAGCTGGGCCCTGACGCTGCTGGCGCCTCAGTGCGCTGGTGTGTGATCTGGCTCCAGCTGTGCGCCTCGCCTGCCTCCTAGGCGCTGGTGGTAGGGCCTGTACCACTGCTGTGGCTGTTTGCTGGGGTGTTGGCTGCAAGGCTGTGGCTGCAGGGGTGGCCCTGTCCGCACGGGGTGGTGGTGGTGGGAGAACTGCTGGTTGCTGTGATGGGCCGGGTCGTAGGGAGGACTGGCCCTCACCCTCAGTGTCCTCCTGGGTCTCTGCGATATGCAGGGCCTCGCTATCTGTGCTGGCTTGCTCAACTGCACCTGTAATGTGAAAGGGTGCATGATTAATGTTATGTATCTTGCACAAGCAATGTTGAAACATGCATGCAGGCTTGCTTTCCCTGACTGGCTTTTGGACTTACTTTGAATTTACTGCTCAGGCTGTGTTGAGCTAACTGGGGGTAGATGATTTCACTACAACTACCACAATGCAATGGGGCATTTCTGGTGTGCATGGCCTGCATTGTTGGGGATGTCATATTGCTAGCTCAGGAGTCATGGTCATTGTTGGGGGACAGGGTCGCAGTCGCATGGCACTTACCTTCAGATTGTTGGCTGGGTCGAGACGAGTCCAGCTGCATAACCCCCACGCAGGCTTCTGGTGCAATGGTGTCCTCTATCAGGTTCTCCAATGGGGTGTTCGGTGTGGCTACAGGTTCCCCTCCACCGGTGGCCAGTCGCTCCCCAAGCCTCTCTGCGATACGCTCCTTAAAACGACCTCTCAGGTCGTACCAGCACTTTTTAAGGTCATCAATTGACCGCTGGGTCACCCCAACCGAATTGACCTTAGCGCGGATGCGCTGCCAGATCCTGCGCTTATCTGCCTCTGGCACCCTCTAAGAGTCTTTTCTGAAGAGCCGGGCATGATCCTTGGAGACCCCCTCAATTAGATGCTCCAGTTCAAGTTCAGAAAACTTGATTTTGCGCTTTCTCTCCTGCCCACTGCTCCCTGCTGCATCCTGGGACATCTTGGTGAACTTTTTTCCTGCTGGGGTGCTGCACAGTGTAAGGTTTGGTGCTCTTCAGACCCTGCTACCACTCCCTGGCTCTGTGTTCTGTTTATGGGTGTGGTAAGCCTACTTCCTGGTTGTGACGTCATCAGTGGGCTCTAAATGCGACTTCCCGTTTTTGCGATCTTGCAGTCAGCGAGATCGCAAAATGCGATTTTCGCTAATTGCGAGGTCGCAATTTCTACATTGAAAATAGCCGATTCTGTGATTAATATGCGATTGTGGCAAGATCGCAATTGCGATTGATTGCAATTCGCTTTTTTACATCGCATTTCTACATGAATGCCATTCTGCGATTTTCAAAATGCGAATCGCTATTTTTCACAATTTGCTAATCGCAGAATGGTACCTTCATGAATCTGGCTGATAGTCTCCATCACACAACACTCGACGGATGGCTTAAGTCTGGCATGGCACTTGAAAAAACCCATAGAATCACTATCAGTTTTACTTCAGTTACTCAGGCGTACTCCTCATTTGCCTAGCTGATAGTGAACAGGAGTCACTGGTCTTGCATTAATATGTATTATCAGGGATTCTATGCTCAAGCCAATCCACACATCCAGCATGGACCCTAGATGGTTTGATGGGGATTAGTCTATGGGAAATTAAAACTTAAGAAAGCCCTTAAACGCATGGCCCAGGGTAAGGCTAGAGACACTACAGGTGAGCTGTGAGTATAAAACTATGCTCTTACACAGGAAGTGGGGATTATATAAATGACATTGAGAGCTGCTGGAAGATCCAACCCTGGGGAAGGACAGTCAATCTATAGGGAATTAGTAAAACTAATCAGATCAAGAACTCCCCTACTAAACCTATTTTTTTTATAACATCTTAGGCTCAGATTAGGTCACTCACTGTGTCTCTATCTCACATTTTGAGGTAGACCAGAGTATGCTCATGCTCTGTGCAACACATTACAGAACTCCTTACCCCTCTCAATATCATAGCAGGAAGTGGAACTGGCCATTCAACACAATGGGGTACCAATAGATTTGTTGAAATCCATGCATGAGATATGGGGTCTCCTCATAACCAACACATTCAACTCGTGCTAACAACTAACATTCCTCACTCCTGGACCACAGCAATAGTTGTGCCAATATTCAAAAAGGGCGGCCGCATGACCCCTAAGTGCTGTTGCCCTATCTTGCTTGTCAATAGCACAATCAAAATTATTGGCAAAGTTATTCATGACCGTTAAATTGGCAGCTATCACCAAAATTCTGTCTCCTTTTTAATTTATTTTCATCCAAATTTAGGAACCAACGAACAATGTCTGAACCTGGCCCTGACAAATTACAAGTATACCAACCCCAGACGGTCTCCTATTTATCTTGCCTTCATGGATTTGTCCACTGCCTTGAACAGAACCAAGTTACGGTTAATGTTGCTGGATCATGGAGTGGACTTCCCACTGGTGAACTTTCTGTACTCATTACATACAGATCTCTCAGCTAGAATGTGCTTAAATCCACACACCGAGCCTTCGTCTGTCTTCCCATCAAAGAGAAGAGTGTGACAGGGGTACATACTGTCACCTCTACTCTTTATCCTTTCTATAAATGTATTACGAGCTTATGTAACTTCTTCCCAAATAGACTTACCAGGAATAGCAGGCACTCCGGTTCCCACGTTACTTTAGGCAGATTACACTGTGCTGTTAGCCCTTACATTGAACACACTGAGACTCCAGATGGGCCATTTTGCCACTTTTTTGCAAAATCTTGATTTGAAAACCAATTACACAAAGTTGCATATCCTGTTTTGCGGACCTGGCAAATCAGGGTTAAAAAAAATCAAAATCAATGGGCAAACAATAATGAGTGTTGACAATTTGTGTTACCTAGGCCTATCCTTTAGTTCTTCAGGGTCTTGGGAACGCCACCTAACTCACGCCGGTCTCAAACTTAGTACAACTGCAGGGGCAGTTTGTAACCTTATCAGACCATGTTTTAGATGGACCGTTCTACCACCACTGAAGGTGTCTAATTCTCACTTTACATATGGTTCAGGAATGTGGTGTTTTAACAAATGTTGCTCCTTACAGGTCGAGGACATTTTTTTCTACGGCGGTTGTTTAGTTTACCACCCACCACCTCTAGTCTCATAATTCATTCTGAGCCAAATAAGGGTTTTATTTCTTTTTTTTGTCCAAGAAAAGTTTATTAATCATAAGAAAAGGTAATAATACATAATACAATAAAATAATTGTGAGGAAAGAGACATGGGAGGGGAGGGATGAGGGGGGAGGCATAAAAGGAAATCAGTATGCAATAGGAGGATGGAGAGTAAACAATGAACTCATTCTATGTATGAAGAAAAGGAATAAAAAGGGTATAATCATTAAAAATAAACATCAAATGCAAATAATGTTATGCAAGTAATTATGTTAACATGAGGAATGGAATGAAAAGGGGGAATCAAGGGGGTTTGGAAACTTCTTGCTGGGCAGGTCGTGGACAAAATGAACGGGTTGTACAATTATCTAAATATATCGTAACAGGAAGCCACAAATCTGCACGTTTAGCTGCCATCTGGGCACAAAATACAAAAGCAGTATCAAGCCTGTGATTATGGCAAACATTATACCACCATGCTTGGAAAGTAATAGCTGAGGAGGACTTCCAATTAACAGTAATTTGTTGAAACGCTGTGGTAAATATTTGATTTACCGTCCTAATTTCTATGCAGGTAAGTACTTAAACAAAAATAACTCAATCGGAAAGAAAGAAACAGAGTCCGTGGTGTTAGAGTTCTTAGGGGTTTTATTCCTTAAAAAGGAATGGTACCAGACCGGATATCATATTCCTGCCACCACAGGGGTGCAGGAAGGGATAGAGCAATATTTTATTGACAATACATAGCTTATATACTTGAATCGTATTATAGGAACCAATACAGTAGGCGTAACAGCTGAGAGAGACAAGATAAGACACACACGTGGTAGTGATACGTAATTAGAAGGCGTGAACTAGGCGGGAACATAGAGGTGTGTGCTAGAAACGTCACATGTAAGTGTCATAAGTGGGTGGCAACAAAAGCTGAATCTTGCAATGTCAGCAGAAATCTGAGGCTTGGCTGCGCGCGCAGCTGCATGACGTGTGCATGACGTATGACTGGAGGGTGCAGGGGACTTGACATTTACACCAGCGGAAAGTGACAGAAGTCTGGCATGTCAGATCAACTTGTACCACTATCATATCTGATATCTGATGTTTAGGAACCATATTATCTGGACGGAAAAGGTCTCTGGGGCAGAAACTATTCTATACTGACTGTGAGTGCGTGTATAAGCGTCTAAGTGTCTGCATGAGAAGCGTGGGGGCATGGGCCTTCCATGGTAACAGAGGCTATGAATTACTTGCACGGAGACAGTGAGGCCGGGCCCTTTGCTCTGCAGCTGGGGGGATGTTTACTTAAACTAGTAGGCAGGAATGCATTTTCGAGGAGCGGAACAGATAATTCGAAGGTTGAATACAGTCTTGGCAGGCAGCAGGCTGAGCTAAGGGCCATGGGCCGCGCAGGGAGTAAGGCAGAGGTCACGGGTACAGAGGCAGCCCAGGCTGAGGCGTTCGGAGTCAGAGGACAGAAAAAAGGCTCGATGGCAGAATTCGGGGCCTGCTTCGCCAGAGCTGAAAAACGTGTAAAGTACACCACAAAAAGACGTTGGCATAGCATACTTAGGAACTGAATATTGAACCCGTTCATGGCGGGTCTGAAAGAGGACATGTTAACGTTGAACGCAAATGTATTTGCGTCTTTATAGCTGGCACAGGAGGGAAGTTACATGCACTTTAAACTCGTACATGGAGACGGTGGGGTACACGTTAGGGAACATTTCTTGACCATAAAATTTATATTTCCTCAACGCAACTGCTAACAACAAATCAACAATACGAACAGAAGAATCAGTAACATCCCAGCAGGGTGAAAGACTTCCCAAGAAGACATGGGTGGGGGAAAAAGGAATACAATTGTGAAAAATAACATTAATTTGTGCCCAAACCTGTAACCAAAAAAGCATGTACATTCTTGCAGAGAAATAACATATAAAATAGGTTAGCATTGGGTAAAGAGCAAGACCAACAGGAGTTTGGAGTGACAGGAAATCGCTAATGAAGAGTACTAGGTGTGTGAAGTAGCCTATTGTAAATGAAAAATATAGATTGCGTCAAGGACGCCGCTCTAGAAAATTTACGGATTTTTGTCCAAATCTTGTCCCATAGAGATATCGGCCACGATGTAGAAAAATCATTCTCCCATTGTTCCTCCACCTTGTATTTAGGTCTGCGGAGTGTGTGCGTATGAAGGTGCTTGTAAATAGCAGAAGCTTTAGGAGTAGCTTGCAGAATAGTGTGAAGATGAAGGGTAGGGTTAGGTGGAGTAGGGGAAGAGGACGCATGCAAGAGCTTCGTATAAAACTCCATAAAAGCTGCTTTGAGAAGAGGATATTTGGAAGAAAATGAGGAAGGTAAATCAAAAGTGGAACTTAGAGCAGAAAAAGTCAAAAATACGGAATGGGAAAAAAGCTGCGAAATCCAGAGCAATCCCTTGGACCTCCAAGATTTCCAGTAAAAGGGTTTACCTCGAATTAGAGGATATTTATTGTGCCAAATAGGGGAGGAGAGAAAATCAGCAACCGTCGTAGGCGGAGGAGGATCGGAAGATAGGAGGAGTTTAACAGTGTATTTATGAATGGGAGTAGGAATCAAGGAGGGCTTACGAGAAAAAGAGAGATATTTAGCAAAAGAAAAAGGGGAAAGAAAGAGACACTCAATCTTGGTCCATAAAGGGCAAGGGGAATCAGAGTCTTGTAGCCAAAAGGAAGCTTGACGTAAAAGAAAGGCTTTATGGTATGCTGGAAAATTAGGAAAGTTAACTCCTCCTTCAGAAGCTGGGCATATAAGTCTAGCAAGGGACATTCTTGGTTTTTTATTATGCCATAGAAAGGAGGATAAAATTGAATTAATTTTCTTTAAGAATTTTGCTGGAACAGAAACCGGGATATTGGAGAGTGTGTACAGAACAATGGGGATAACATCATTTTGATAGTGTCCAAGCGACCCACCAGGACAAATAGAGGGGTGCCACCTGGCTGTAAGGTCAGAAAGCTTCTGAGTGCACTTAGAGAGACATAGAGAAATAGTGTCAGGAATGGAAGGGGTAATGTGCAAACCCAAACATTCAATGTGGGAAGGGCTCCAGGTAAAATTAGGGGCACTGAAATCAGGCTTAAAAGTGAATTTTGTTAGGGGGAGGATCTCGCATTTATCATCATTAAGTTTGTAACCAGAAATTGAGGAATATTGCCGAACTTCCTCCAGGAAAGCAGGAATGGAAACTAATGGGTTTGAGATGAAGAGTAAAATATCATCTGCATAAGCGGCAAGTGTGAGAGAGGATTCCATGGCCTGAAAGCCGTGGATGTCAGGGTTCTGGCGTAGTTTGGACAAGAAGGGTGCTAAGGCAAGGTTAAAAAGAAAAGGGGAGAGAGGGCAACCTTGGCGGACTCCTCTGCTGAGATCAAAGTAGGGTGAGATCTGACCATTGGCATAAACTGCAGCTCTTGGGTGAGAATAGAGTAGTGAGATTAGAGAGATAAATTTAGGGCCAAACCCGAACCAACCAAGAGTATGAAAGAGGTAAGGCCATTCAACCCTATCAAAGGCCTTCTCGGCATCTAGGGCAAATGCTGCGAGGGAATGTTGGAGATGGGAGAATTTTGATAAAAGTCTGGTATTATCAGTAATGTAACGACCTTTAACAAAGCCAGATTGCTCCTCACCTAAGAGGTCAGGGAGTAAATGATTAAACTTGTTGCTAAAGATTTAGCGAAAATTTTATAATCAATATTGACAAGAGATATGGGTCTATAGTTTTTACAATATTGCACATCTTTTCCGGGTTTGGGTATTAAACAAATGTGTGCATCTGAGAAAGTCCCTGAGGAGGCTCCTGACTGAGCAAAGGAGTGAAGAAGGGAATATAGCTTTGGAATTAGTATTTTGGAGAAATGAAGGTAAAATTCAACTTTGAAACCGTCTGGGCCAGGAGCTTTGTTGAATTTAAGACGTTGAAGTGCAGTTAGCAGCTCCTTCTGTGAAATATTAGTCTCCAAAGAGGTAAGGTCAAGAGGGAAATGTGTTGGTTTTTGAATAGATGAGAAGAAATGTGTAAGAGAATGAAGAGAAGGTTGGGTATCAGAGGTGTATAAGGTCTCATAAAAGCGGGAAAAAGTAGCAAGAATATCAGCATCTTTGTGTTGCAAATGCAAATTAGTGTCATAAACAGATTCAATATTCATTTTGTTATGCTTAACCTTCAGGTAATTAGCAAGGATTTTCCAGGCTTTATTTCTACCCCCATAAAATTTAGCACTTGACTTAAGTAAGTATAAGGAAGCATCTTCAGTAGATTTTTCATTAAACTTGAGTTTGGCAGCGACCAGAGATGTCTAACTTTCCTTGGAATGTGAGATGTAATAGACGTGTTCCAATCGCTTAATGTCAAGAAGGAGGTTTTTAGTAGAGTGGCGAGCAGTTCTGCGCTTCTTAGCAACATAGTTGATAATGAAGTGACGAGCAGCTGCTTTGAAAGTATCCCAAACGATATGTTTAGAAATGGGCGGAATATTGTTCAATAGAAAGAAATTCGTCAAAGAATGCGGTGAAAGAAGGGGAAGATTTGGGATCCAAAAGGAGGGAATTGTTAAAACGTCATCTTCTGGGCTCATCAAGTTTAGCAAGCACATCAAGACTAATCTTAACAGGGGCATGATCCGAAAGCAAAATCGGACCAATATCCGCCGAGTGAAGTGTTTGAGCAAGATCATGGGAGACAAAAATGTAATCAATTCGTGACTGTGAACAGTGGTATGGTGAATAGAAGGTATACTCCTGCAAAGTCGGGTTACAAAGTCACCAGGAGTCAACAAGCTTATGCTGAGAAATAGCTTGGGTGAAAAGTTTGTGTGACTTAGTAGGGATATAGGTGGCATCAGATTTTCTATCAACAAATGGATCTATTTTTTTTTTTCCTTTTTTTCAAATTTGTTTTTATTGCAGAATTAGAAACCATTGCATACAATAAATCAACCAGCTCACTCATGGTGTCCCCCCGCATAGTTCGAGTAATAGTGTATACACAGCCATTCAGCCCGTATCCCGGGGGCCGGGCGGCATAATGTTCTAGATTGCCAGTAAGACATCACAGTGCGCATCCCTGAGGGACAATGGTCGAAAACCTTTAATGTATCTGCATTTTACCCCACCAACCCTTAACCCAACCCCAACACCGTCCATCACAAGCTAGCAGCCCGGTCTCATGGCGATACTGCGGTCCCGCCCCCCAGACCATGTGGGGTCCTGTCGCGACAAAGCCATGCGCCTCCGCCCCTGCTCCGCTATCTGTTCATGCGCCACGACCTTAGAGGCGGTCACGGCCCAGTAGTTCCTCCGTTCCCAACCTGGATCCCGGTGTCTAACCTCTCAACAGCCCTAGAACAACACCCACGCCCTCCCCCCCAGCAACCGCTAATGATGTGTGCCGTGCCGCTAACTCCGGTATGGGTCCCGCTACAGATCTATATATACCTCCACCCTCGTAAGCCTCGCAGTGTCCTCATGCCTCAACCATTCAATCCTCATCTTCCACCAGGGAGTCGCGCAGAGCTTGCACTATCAATTCCCACGCCCGTGCTGATTCTAGGCTCTTTTCGTTGTCACGCTTGACTGCTTGTCTCATATGGAGCACACTCTCGCATTCAGACCACCTCAGCAATTCGTTCGTCCACCTCCTCACCGACGGCCCCTCCCTGGACTTCCAGTGCCAGGTGATCTCCCTTTGCGCTAATATCAGCCCCAGGTCAATATATTTGCTTGTCACCTTAGTGTTTTTTGTATGTGGGAACCAGAGCAACAAGCACGCCGCCATATCAAACTCCACTTCCCTGTCGGTCACTGCATTGAGGAGTCCCCCAACCTCCTCCCAGTAGTCCTCCAGTTTCGGGCAGCCCCATAACAGATGATCCAGATCCGCCTCCGACGCCATGCACCTCGGACACCGCGCCTCCTGTACCTGAAAGTATCGTTTGATTTTCTCCGGCGTCAAATAGGCCCTATGCAAAACATAAAAGTGCACCTGCTGAAAGCGCGCGTTCCTCGTGCCCTTCCACGTACGCTTAAGGATATGACCCCACACCGTGTCCGGAATGGGTCTGCCTATGCTCACCTCCAATTTCGCTTTCAGGCCCAGGAGCGGTTCCAACCCCTCATGCAACATCCTATTATGGAGGTAGGTCACCGCTTTAAAGGTGCCGGCGGTCATCACTACATATTGGCAAGCCATAGTCGTGCCCGGTTCAATGAGCCCCTCTCTCCAATGCTTTTGCATGGCCGCCACCACAGCCGCATGCAAGAGGAAGCTCCCCTCCGGCAGCCCAAACTGTTCTTGTAGCGTGCGGAAGGGTACCAACGTACCATCAACGTACAAGTCCCCCACCACTTGCAGTCCCAGCTCCTCCCACTCCGACAATGGAGACCAGTCGCCCCATGCGGCAGTGCAGTCAGCATGCCTATCGGTATCTCCTGTGCATACGGCCGGGCCGCCTTCGCCCTCCTCAGACTCCTCTGCCAGCACAACCTGAGCGTCCGCTCCTCCATAGTAAGACCTCGCAAGTCCAGTCTCTGCTGCATAATGATATAGGCCAAGACATGGCGCTGTATCCCCTGCTCTCGGTCATGTTCCGGTCCTCTATACACCCTAGCCACATGCTGTGTGGGAACCTGAAGCTGCGCGGCCAAATAATACAACTCAAAGTCCGGGACAGCCATCCCCCCCTCAAGCTTAGGACGGAGCAACGCATTAAGTGCCACTCTACGGCGGCCGTGCCCCCAAAGGAAGTCAATGACCATCGTCCGCAGATCCCTAAAGACCCTCTGGGGAATCCAAATGGGCAGCGTGCGAAAATAGTACAGGAGCCGCGGAAGCGCCACCATCTTCAGCAGAGCCACCCTACCCAACACCGATAGGGGGAGGGACGCCCAGAAAGACATGCAACCCCTCAGGGCCCGTACGCACCGCCCGATATTGCCCTCTAATAAGTCCGCGACCTCGTGGTAAATACGGACTCCCAGATAAGTCAAACAAGATGGCTCCCAAACCAACCCTATATCACGGGCGGGGCAGGGCGTGGTCGCTCTAAGCGGGAAGACACACGTCTTCGTCCAATTGACCCTGAGGCCCGACAACCGGCCAAACTCAGACAGCATCTCCACCGCTCCTTCCAGAGCCCGTTCCGTATCCTCCATATACAGTAGCAAATCGTCCGCGTACAATGATATGTAGTGCAACTGGCCACCTCTCGCAATCCCTGCGTACAAGTCTCCCGACCTGGCTCGTACCGCTAGTGGTTCCATCGCCAGTGCAAACAGAAGAGGGGAAAGGGAGCACCCCTGTCTCGTCCCTCTACCAACAGGATAAGCCGCTGACACCAGATTGCCCAGTCGTACTCGCGCCGTCGCCGAGGAATATAACACCTTTGTCCATTTGCGGAACCCTTCACCTATGCCGAACCTCACTAGGACTTCATCCAAATAGACCCATTCTAAACTATCAAAAGCCTTCTCAATGTCCACAGACAGCACCGCCTGGGTACCGTCCGTTTCCACCGTGCCGTCCAGTATCCCTATCAGACGGCGAATATTCAATGCCGTACTCCTCGTGGGGATAAACCCCGCTTGGTCCCTGTGCACGAGGCTGGTCATATGTGGGGCCAACCTGGTGGCCAAGATCCGGCTTAATATCTTATAGTCCACCGTCAGCATGGACAGGGGCCTATAAGACCTCACATCGGTCGCTTCCCTGTTGGGTTTCAGCAACGGCACTATCAATGCCTCCCTCAGCGATCCTGGCAGATTTCCTAATCTGTGAGCCTCCTCATATACCTCCAGTAGCCTGGGCGCCAAGCTATCAGCATACTTCTGGTAAAATTCTATGGGAAGACCGTCCACCCCAGGTGTCTTATTCCTCTCCATGTGTTTAATGGCCGCCCGAATCTCGGCCGGCGTGACAGGTCCTCCCAAAACCTTCGCATCGTCGTCATCAAGCACCGGAAGCTGCACTGACTCCATATATTCCGCTATTTCGCACGCCCCCACTCCTAACTGACTCTCGTACAACTCTGCATAGTAGGCCCTAAAGCACTCCAGTACCGCCGTTTGGGAGTAGACCGTCTCCCCCAGATCATTTTTGATGCTCAAGACCGGGCAGCCTCTGAGTTCAGGATTAGCGAGTCTAGCCAGTAACGTGCCCACCTTATCCCTCTCATCATGAGCTCTAATGGCATATTGTCTATAGTCATAGCTCCGTAACCGGTCTGTTTCAGTGGCCACCACCTCTTTAGCTTCCAGCAGCCGGGTCTGTAGATCCGGCCGGTCTGGCCTACGCCGCTCCAAATCCCTCAGTTTCTCTTCCGCACTGGCAAGCGCACTCAGCACCGACGTTCGAGCATTCGAAAACCTCCCCAAGCATACTCCTCTCACCACCACTTTCATAGCGTCCCATTCAGTGGACCTACAAGAAGCTGTCCCCTCATTCTCGCCAAAATACTGATCTATGCCCCGCTGGACTGCGTCACTGAACACCGAGTCCTCCAGGGTGTCGGGCCGGAGCCTCCATGTTGGAATCGCGGAGCGCACTCTCTGCCATTGGATATGCATCAGCAAAGGATTATGATCCGATATGGTCCTGGCCAGATACTCCGTATGGGAGACCAATGGGGCTAAGGACCCGCTACACAGTACCGAATCAATCCTCACGTGCAAGGCGTGGAGGGCGGAAAAAAAGGAATAGTCCCTACTATCCCGGTGCTGTTCCCGCCACACATCCAACAATCCCCATCTTTCCTGCCAATCCTTCCTGTGTGCGGCTAACTTACGTACAGGGGAATCAACAAGTGGTGGGTGGGATCTATCTAAGGCCACATCTGTGATCGAGTTAAAGTCCCCCCCCAGTATCAGAGGCCCCGCTAAGAAAGAGGCCAAGGAGCCGGACAGACCATCAAAGAAGCGGGCCTGATCAACATTTGGAGCGTAAATGCAGCTGAATACCACATCCCGGTCATTGAACCTCCCCTCCACCCCCACATATCTGCCCTCAGGATCCACCAATTGATTCAGCGCCTGGAACGGTATCCCCGCCCGCACCCATATCAGTACCCCTCTAGCAAACGCGGAGTAAGTAGTGCCACCTCTTCTGTAGTGCAATGCATTCCTGTTTCGTGAGATGAGTCTCCTGCAACATGGCAGCCTGGACCCCCCGCCGCACAAAATAAGCATGCACTTTGTGACGTTTGACCACAGTCCGCAGTCCTCGGACATTCCACGTTAGGCATTTCAAGTTAGGTAACGTCCCCATACCAACATTGAGCAATCCAGTTCAGGTATAGCCATTCCATGCCCACATCACAGCGGTTGCCCCCCCCAAACAAGCCAAAATAAAAACACCCCAAACCCTACTCCCCAGGACAGAGCCTACAAACCCAGTGTGAGCCCCGATCCAAACCTCAAACAACACACACATCCGACTAGCCTGTGGTCGCCACCACAGAAGGCCTTAAGGGCCCTGAGGGGGTGAGTTACCGCCGACCCCGGGCAGGCGGAGCCCGCACCCCGCGCCTTCCATCCCGCAAATCTGATGCTGCACCCTACCAGGCGACCCACCCAGCGCCAACAGGATGCCACCCTACCAGACACAGTGTCCCAAGTCCCATAGAAGAATCAGCCATGAAAAATCTCATCAGACGTTTGGGGGGTGACCACCGGCCCCTTTAAGCTCACCGACTCCGAAAGTTCCTCTCCAGTCCTGCCGCCGTCTTCTCCAGAGTCCGTTGCCGCCAAGTCACTCTCCCGCTGCGACCTCGAATGGCCGCCGTCGCCGCCAGCGCCCCTCTCTTGTCCGCAGCCATTTGGGCCTCTCGTTTCTCTCGTTGAAGCTTGGGCGGGTTAGGCTTCGCACGTTGACTCTTGCTATTCCTGTCCGTACCAGCTCGGTATGATTCCAGCCACAGCCACACTTCATCCGGAGTTTGAAAAAAATGAGTGGTCCCATCCAGGATTATCCGCAGCTTGGCCGGGAAGAGCAAGGAATATTGGATGCCTTCCTCCCGCAGCTCCTTTTTCAACGCCAAGAAGGATGCCCTATTCTTCTGGACCGCCTGAGTATAGTCCGGGAAGATCGTGACCCGGCTGTTCTCCACCTCATATGGGCCCGAGGCCCGAGCTCTCTGGATGAGGAGGTCCCGATCCTTGTAATGAAGGAGCTTCACCACCATCGGTCTGGGGGGGCGGCCAAGCGCTGGCGGTCGAGCAGGCACCCTGTGCGCCTGCTCCAACGTAAAGAAGGGAGTAAGACCCTCCGGTGCCACTACTGTCCGGAACCAGTCCTCCATATAGGCCACCGCATCCTCCCCCTCAATTCTTTCCGGCAGGCCGACGGCCCGCACGTTGTTCCGCCTATTGCGGCTTTCAGCATCCTCCGCTCTCCGCTCCAACGAGTCCAGCCGGGCCAAAATATCCGTTATCTTATGCTCCGCGGTCACCACTGCTGGTTTCAGGTCCAACAACAGCTGTTCATGGTCCTTAACCTTGTCCGCCAACTTAGCATGATCCGCTCTCAGGAGCCCCAGCCCCGTTGCGACCTGAGCAATGTCCTGCTGCAATGCCTCCTTGGTCGAGGTGATGGCTTCCAGAATAACATCCAGGCGCCGATTCAGTCTCTGCTCCTGATCCATCATCGGTGGGGAGGCCTCGCCAACCTGGGATAGCGCGGCCGAATCCTCCCGGCTCTGCCCCGTGATGGCCGCTCCACTCTCAGCCGCCATCTTAGGTGTCTCTGTCGCAGCTACACGGGCAGGCCGGGCCTCACCAGGTCCCGATAGTCTCTACCCAGGGGACGTGCGCCTCAGCAGCGAACGTGATAGAGAGCCTCTGCGATGTCCGTCACGCCAGGGATCAAAAGTTCGAGCTCTGTCCTTCCCACTGTCGCCAGATCCGGGGTGGAGGGGGGAGGGGGGGGGGGTAAAGTAGAGATGAGCGCGGCCCCCAATGATCCAATCCAATGGTGACCACCAATCTCCCCCACTCCCCAGGTCCGTGCCAGCAGATCCTGCAACTCCGATCTCGCACAGGCGGGCCACCCCGTTACGATGCCAAATCCGCTCAGTTTCGGTTCAGAGACCATCGACCCTCGCCGCCGCCATTTTCTTCACACTCCGGGCGACACCTCGGACGTCGTCCGACTAGGTCTCCGTGGGGCTAACGGACCCCGAAGAGGGCTCCTCCGCTCATCAGTGGTTCCCCAACACTTCGCGGACAAGTTGCGCCGACCAGGGGTCGCCCCAGGCGAGGTTTTCAGGAGAAATAGCGGGATCCTGCGCGGAGCTGCAAGCTCACGCCGCCATCCCGATCGGCGTCCAAACCACGCCCCCCATCAACAAATGGATCTAGAGGTTGGTTCCAATCCCCTGCAAGGATGAAATTATCATCCATAAATTGGGTAATGCGTGGTGAAAATTCTTCCCAAAAAAGGGGTTCACCAGTTGTTGGACCATAAACATTAAGGAGAAAGATTGGAGCACCTCTAAGCGATAGTTTGACATGCGTCCATCTGCCATTGGTATTAGATTCTTGGGAAATAATTGTAAAAGGGAGAGACCTACGACATAAAATTGCAACACCATTGCATTTACCATCACCTTGCGAATAAAAGACTTCACCCACCCAACCTTTCTTAAGCTTGGCAGATTCTATGTCAGAAAGGTGAGTTTCTTGAAGAAACGCAATGTCAACGTTTAATTTGGCTAGGTGTGATAAAATGCGTTGACGCTTAATTGGGGAATTAATACCCTTAACATTCCATGAAGTTATATTCAGTGACATAACATGTACATTAAAATAGCGAGTTCATAAGAATTACAAGAATATTGTATAAAAAATAGGCTATAAAATATAACGTATATCAGAGTAAGATAAAAAACCATGAAGAAAGAAAGGGAAAAGGGAGGAGTAGAGAGTAGGAAAGAAAAAGGAAAAAGGAAATGAGCAAGGACAAAAAGACATGGTGTAAACAAATATGCAAAGAATACATCTTAAGGAGAAATGGAGCAACAACGTGTGAATAACGATGTGAAAAGCATTAAAAAGCTCAAGAAAAGAAATGAAAGTAAAGAGATAGTTTGAAGAAAATTACAACCTGTATAAGAAGAAGTAATGACCTTCATACGAACAAGGGAACTCAGACATAAAGGGAAGGGTAAGGAAAAAAGGGAATAAAAGAACAAATAGGAATAAGGGGAAAACATACCCACAAAAGGAGAAGACAAGAATGAAGCCGGGGTGGGGGGAGCCGCCTAGGCAAGGCAGCAACATTGTGCACGGCCAAGCAGAGAGCTGGGGAGACATCATCAAACAGGGAAGGAAACCTGTGGAAGCAAAATGGGGAAATATGAACAATTACAC
This sequence comes from Lissotriton vulgaris, assembly GCF_964263255.1. Classification (NCBI taxonomy): domain Eukaryota; kingdom Metazoa; phylum Chordata; class Amphibia; order Caudata; family Salamandridae; genus Lissotriton; species Lissotriton vulgaris. The sequence continues at coordinate 430,468,330 of NC_141699.1, read as the reverse complement.
ATGGGGAACATAGAAGAGAGAAGTAATTAACAACAATATGAAAAAGAGAAAACAAGACCGGGGAACAGACGAGGAGTAAAGGCAAACATGGTCAAAACATGAACATCAACATAGCAAAAGCCATCAGAGAAGTGAATCAGCCAGGATGAGATGAGAAAGGCCCGAAGAGTCCATAGCAGTGGTTTTTTGTGCATTGATGAAACTTTGTAGCTGCACCGGGTCTTCGTAGGTAGTCATCTTATTATTGTAGGTGACTTTGAACAGGCAGGTATGATACAGTCCATATCTGGCGCCCATGGAGCGAAGAACATCCCTCAAGCATAAGAAAGCCTTCCGTCGATTAGCAGTCGCCTTAGCATAGTCTTGGGCAAAGAACAAAGGAGAACCAGACCATGTCAGTTTTGGTGAAGCCTTAGACGCCATAAGGACTTTCAGGAGATCAGTGTATTCCAAAAAATAAAGGATGACACCTCTTGGGCGTTGCGACATTGAGGCAGACGTCGGCAAACGACCCAATCGATGAGCTTGTTGAATGTTGAGAGACGTCCCTTCTGGTAGATGAAGCAATTTCGGGAGAAAGGAGCTTAAGAAAGCGATTGAGTCTGAACCCTCAAGGCCCTCCCCTAGGCCGTAAATGCGTAGGGTATTTCGTCTGTTCCTGTTTTCCAATTCCTCCACCTGCTTCTGGAGGGCGCCAACCTGTCAAGTTAAGTGAGAAACTGTGGTACGGGTTTCTTGAAATGAAGCAACAGACTGCTCGACTGAAGAGACTCTGGTTTCATTTTGTGACCAATTGTCCGTAGGAGTCTGAAGCTTAACATTAGTTTCCTCCATAAAGGGACGCAAGGTCCCAATTTCCACCAGAAAAGGGCGGAAGGATCTTATCTCCTCCAACAAAAGTTCAATGGAAATAGGTGTAGATGATTTGAGAGGTGACGGAGGATCTTTTTTTACTCTCTTGGTGGTAGCTTTCCCTGATGTCGACTGAGGAGGATCCATGACAGTGTCAGAGCTGGAAGAAGTAAGAGAATCTTCTAATTTGGAAAACTCTGAGAACACTTTGGAGTTTTTCACAAAGGTTGGCTTGGTGTTGGTTTTAGAGGGTAAACGGGACATGGATTTCAGTCGTCCCATAAAAGGTACGTGGAACTATTTCAGTCTATGGAATGCGTACTGCGGGTATAGTAGGTATGAAGTCAGGTCAAGGAGGCACAGAAGAGCATGAGGTAAGAACAATCCAAAAAGGCAAATCCTGAGGGTGTGAAGCTATGCAGTAAGTCGCAATTCAGAAGACGCAAGTCTTATCGAATTATACCCCAACCGTCCCTATACCCGAGATTTGCAAAGAGGGCACATATTTAGGGGTTAAATTAACAGCTAGACTACAAAATATTAATAATATAAACTATAATGATTTGACCCAAAAAGCTACTCTTATCTTGAAAAAATGGAACAAATTGCCCTTAAATATGATTAGTAGAATCAACCTTATTAAAATGAAAGTCCTACCAAAATTTGTATACCTATTTCGATCTATTCCGCTGGCATTAAATAATACATTTTTTCAACATCTAGACGGGCTCCTGAGTAGCTTTATATGGGGCTACAAAAGGGCCAGAAGGTCATTAAAAATAATGAAAAATAATTTAAACAAAGGAGGGCTGAATGTCCCAGATTTTAAACTATATTTTTGGTCCTCATTCTTTACTCGCATACGTTCTTTATTACATGGAGATAGCACTCTTTTTTTTCACTCTTTTATGCTGAAACAAGATTCCCTACTTTTCCTGTTCAGAATCAATGACCCGAACTACTACAAAAGGGTAAAATTCAAGTCTGCCAGAGATATCGCTAGGATTTGGAATAATATACTAAAATTCTGAAAAACAAATTTCTATCATCCAAAACTTCCGTTGTGGGGTAACCCAGGTCTTCCGGCTATCTTTACAGATTCTTTCACTAATAGCTGGGCATCTTCTGGGATTAAGACTTTGGAGGATCTATACGGCTCGCAGGGGTTTCTAGAATTTAATACACTTAAGCAGTTGTATGACCTACCGGAAACCTCAAGGTTCAAATACATGCAAATTCATGACTATCTGATCAATAATAAAAAGATACAAAATATTTCTGACTGCGATATTTGGACATGCCTTTATTCAAATAAGAATAAATCAGTTATCAGCGAATCTTATAAAATACTCAGCCTCTTTAGAACTAACGATAGTGATAAACTGGCTGCGAAATGGAGTACTGAGCTAAACCTAAATATCACTCCTAACCAGATAGAGCACTCCCTTACCAATATAAATAATCTTGTGCGATCATCTAGCCTCCGGCTACAACAATACAGAACGACCTGCATGTTATATTACACACCGGAAAGAATTACCAAATAGTCCTCGAACCCCTCTTTTAGTAGCCGCACCAAATGCCCCAAATGCTATTTGGAAGCAGCTAATTTAGTTCATATTTTGTACTCCTGCCCCAAACTTAAGAACTTTTGGGGCGATATACTGAGTGTACTGAGACTAAAAAATATTTTGTATCCCATCATTACAGCTGCTTCGGTCCTACTAGACCTTAACACCTCTTTATCTTCACAATCATCTCTAATCACTATACTTTTTTCATGTGCTAAACTAACTCTGGCTAGGGCTTGGATAGACCCAGAACCACCTACGGTTTGGAAGTGGTGGATTTTAGTAATAGAAATACACGCTATGGAGCTAGCTTTAGCAAATCTCAGGGGAACACGTTCATTGATTAAGTTTAATAGAATTTGGGGCACCTTTCTAGATTAAAAACTTCATATTGTTATAATTTTGCATGTTCTTAAGCCTCCTTGGTTTAACTCTACAAATGGAACTCCTTTTCTACTGTGTTTTTTTTCATAATTACTTTATCTATTGCAATTATAATTTACTGGTTTTTAATATGTACTTTTTCATGAACTTGTCTATGAACTTTTGCTGTCTTTCGTCTTATTTTGTTATCCTGCACATCAATAAAAATATTTAAAAAAAAAAAAAAGGAAATAGGTGTAGATGATTTGAGAGGTGAGGGAGGATCTTTTTTTACTCTCTTGGTGGTAGCTTTCCCTGATGCCGACTGAGGAGGATCCATGACAGTGTCAGAGCTGGAAGAAGTAAGAGAATCTTCTAATTTGGAAAACTCTGAGAACACTTTGGAGTTTTTCACAAAGGTTGGCTTGGTGTTGGTTTTAGAGGGTAAACGGGACATGGATTTCAGTCGTCCCATAAAAGGTACGTGGAACTATTTCAGTCTATGGAATGCGTATTGCGGGTATAGTAGGTATGAAATCAGGTCAAGGAGGCACAGAAGAGCATGAGGTAAGAACAATCCAAAAAGGCAAATCCTGAGGGTGTGAAGCTATGCAGTAAGTCGCAATTGAGAATTCAGCACATCAACTCTGACATCACAAACAGCAATGTAAGGTAATAGGCAGAAAGGAGGTAAACATCATTGGATGTACGGCCATAGAATAGAATTGGCGTAAACGAGCTCAAGAGGCCATAGAGTTGATAAGAACGATGGTTATTATTCGGTGGGTAGCATTATGAAAGAAATTGTTTGAGCGTTGTCCCCATAGAGCAAGCATGAAGGCAGAAGAATATGCGCATATCAGATAAAGGAAATGCCCTTGAAAATATGGTAAATCATCCCAATTTCAGAACTGTAGACCAAGTTCATGGTAAAAGTCCGAGAAAGAGGGTAAGCGGACACTCCATCTGACAACAGCTGCGCAAGTAGTGAGGTAATTAAATGGTAAGTATCACAGTAACAGCCAGCTAACACAGCAACGAAATCCGGGTAGTGAATCACCTAGATATCTGGGGGCGAAAGGTTAGCATGCCATTTAATCATTAGGGAGATGATAACACCACTTGCTCTAGTATTGCCACACCACCATATCTTTGAGAAAAGGAAGATGAAGAGAGAAACTCAAAATGGCGGATATTAGAACCCGGGTTTTGAATATCAGGCTGGTTTAGTGTCAGAGATAAGGCGAGGAAATAGAGCGCAGATTTAAATTAACATCTGAAGTGCGATGGCGAAGTATGAAGTTTGCGTGCCAATAAGGGTGAAAATGAAGAAGGACGCACTCTGAAACGGAGTCAGAGCATAGAGAGAGCGTCGTCACAAAATGGTGGGCAGATCGTACCTGAAGCGGCGAAACTCACAAATGCGTAATTTGAATTGTCAGGGCATTATTTCAGGTCAAGAACAGCCGCGCCAGCCTCCAGGGATGCTCCGACGGCAGGAAATGCCTTCCAGCAGGAGAAGAGTGGTGATTCATATAGCGAAGCTCCCGAGCCTCTGCAGAGCCTCACGCCAGCTCCGCCATCACCATTGGGTGCCAAGCCACGCCCCCCCAAGGGTTTTATTTCTGATAAGGTACGTTTGGTGCCACTCTTATTATGGGTTAGCATCTCACGGAGCACAGCAGAACATTTATGTAGGGATATCATTCTTGACAGTCGCATGCTGGACAAGGCTTTCTCTATTCCATGGCTGAGATACATACAGAATACTTTAGCAACCCTGGTTTATCTTCATGATTTACTGAACCCAGCAGTATTTCTAAAATGAATAAGACAGAGGCAAAATCATTATTCCTGGAGCACTGTGTAGACACAAGAATGAAAAATGAGTCAGCAAAACCCTCAGTCTTGAACTATTACAGATGTTTAGTCACAGGTGAACCCCCCATGTATTTATCTCTAGATCTTACATAATGGGAGCAATAATTCCTGTTTGGCTTCAGGGCGGGGTCAATGTACTGTTTTTTCAAAGCTCGTTTGACCTAGTGGGAAAGACAATATATACTTGCCCCTGTGACAATCAATCTGCACAATAACTTTTGCAATTTGCACAGTTTAACACACAAGCACAAGCACATTTTGAAAAATCCCTGCTACGCAAACTAGAATTTCAATGTTGTAGAGTTCACCTGAAATTTCCTACCATGTCTGTGCCTTTTTGAAGGCAGCCATTTGAGCTAGAAAAACTATGATAGGATAATTGAACTCTGCTCTTTGCATTTTTTTAAAAACTTGTCATTGTATTTCCTTAATTGTATGCAGGTTGTGGGTTTTAGGAAGACTCCAATATACTTTTTACCTATGGGAGGAGAGTGAATTTCTGTGTGAGCTCCTTTCTCCTTTTGCTTATCTGCTCATGTTTAGGTAGTCATGACTTGGACTAAGCCTACCTTCTACAGGTGGTGCTACGCTGAGGTGTCTCTTTTAACTCTTGTGCTATTAAGAGCACATAGCAGACCCTATTTGTTTTTTTTAGCCTCAGCTGATTGGGATATGAGTGTAATGATGCATTAAATGTTAAATATTAATTGCACCTTTGATCCTTTATGAATATGGTTATTCATTGAAATGTGGAGTCAAGGCCAGTCAAAAATAATGTTTATTTAGACCTTCGGTCCTAAAACATAAGAAAGAATTCCCATCTTTCCATAATACATAATACTTTATAAACAATACAATTACAATACCATAATAAATAGTTATTTCATCGTCTAATCTCATTCTATTATCCTTGAATAATATTAAATCCAAATGTGGATTATTAATAAAATCCCAAATTTATAAACACTTCAAAACTTTTTAACTTCTAACATAAATCTCTGCAGTGCAAATAGGTATTTTCTGAAAAAAAAGCTGCCTGTGCACGGTTCTTAATGCCATATTTTAAAAATATTGGTTGTAAAAACAATTACCGTGCATCAAGGACCCTGAAACAATCTAATAATATGTGCAAAATATCGCATCAGGAGCCTGATGTAGGTAATTCCGATTTACCTACTCTTAAATACCGAATCATACTAATTCGGTATTTAAGAGTAGGTAAATTGGAAGGAGGCAGATGTAGGTAATTTTTATTTAACCATTACCGAATCTGTAAGATTCGGTATTTACTGATTCGGTAAATACCGAATTGGTATATCCCATTGATTTCTATGGGCCTTGAAGCCCATAGGAATCAATGGGAAATACCGAATCGGTATTTACCGAATCGGTAAATACCGATTCCTGCAAGGGGGAACGGGGTGTCACTTTGACACCCTGTAGCACCCCAATTCCAGGCTTGTGTGCCATGTGGCACACATACATGCCCTAAGGGCATGTCTGTGTGTCACATGGCACAGGTGTACATGCACAGATGTGCATGTACACCTGAATTCGGTATTTTACCACCCAATAGGATTGGGTGGAAAATACCGACTCCTAAAGGGCCTGTGGCACTCTTTGAAGTGCCAGCTACATCTGGATTACTATACCCATTCGGTATTATACCAAATCGGTAAATTTACCGAATCGGTAAAAAATAAGCCCCCTACATTGGAAAAGACATTTACCAGTCGGTAACGGCCGAATTAGGCCGTTACCGACCGGTAAATGCCTACCTACATTGGGCCCTTCATGCCTAAGTTGCAGGTGCATTTGCCTTCGGGATCCATCATAACCTCTTTTATCCCGTCATTCACATAATACGGATTGATTCCTATACGTAATCTTATACGTAATCTTAAAACTTAATTTCTAAGGTAGTTATTGGGTAGTATGGGAACTGTTGATCAGATTTCCATGATTTAAACACAAACCCCACTGATTTCTTCCCCTCCAGGTACTGGTAATCCTGATTGGAATGTGGAGTCTCAAAGCACATCAATGCGTATATATTTGTAACCATTTTGATCACATGTTCAATAGTTTTTTTTTTAAATTGAGAGATCATGGATTTGTATTGTATTTTATGTACTTTTAGGGTCGAACGAATTTGAATTCATACAAATATATCATAACATATGACTGTATTTGAGAAATCTTATCCTGTTTTATTTACCTACCACATGATGTTTATCTGTTCAGCTGTTGGAGTGAAATTCATAAAGCACAGCAATGAGAGTCACTAAAGTTAAATACAGACAGGAAACACACTGTTTTCTGTGCTTATCTGTAAATATCAGTAAAAATTGAAAACTGGGAGGCTTAATTAAACCCCACACAATTGAGAATTCCATGTGGTTTTACAACCGATAAATCCGGATCCATGCAGTTATTCTCCATTCCATGCAGTGTAACTCATAATTGCACAGCACTAGTGTGGTACCACTGCACGTTATCATATACTTTGCATGCAGAGTTTGCACCCCCCACGGAGTGTACAACTCATAATCAGGGCATAAGTGGATACTAGAAGAGAAAAAATATTGCTTTAGTGAAGGATTGTATATTGGAATTATGCATGTATTCAGAATGCATGCCTTTTTAACGCCATCTTTAGTACAAACGCGTCATAATGATGCTTTTGTTTCGCACGTACGTCATTACAAAGACTTGCCCTAGGGGGGCACTGGACATTGGATTAGAATAATTTAAGAGACACCTTGTACTCTCCTCTTTCCTTCAACCGACTCCCCCCTAACCTTTCCATAGTCCCAGAATCTCCCTCAATGACCCCCCCCCATACTCACACACCTCCCCTGGAACACCACTTGTAGGATTGCCAAAACCCCCCAAAACACCTCCCATACTCCCATACCTAACCCCTGGAACACCGCTTGTAGGATTGCCTCCCTGGTCAACACTAACCCTTCCTCATCCCCTTCATTATTTTCAGCTGATTTCCTCCCCAATCTCATAGCTCACACTCTTATCATCATAGAATCCAAACTATCAGCTATGACTATTGAACTTGACTTAGAGGGGATTTCAACTCCCTCAATGCCAGCACCTTCCCCAATCACACTGATACCTCTTGCTCCCATACCTTTTACCAACACACTCGAAGATTGACTTCAACCCTTTGCAGTTGAACACATAGACCACTACGCACTGTTAGCTACCTCTCCACTTCTGACCTAATAAACCTATGTAACTCCTACATACCTAAGCCTCTGATAATTAATCCCCCCTCACTTACTCCAACATCCCAGTTATTTTGGGCATTAATAGAGTCCCTGCCTCACCCAGCTCACTTAGACATCCATCACAACTTACCACTACCCACTCTCTTAAGCCCGTCAAAGACAACCTAAAGCACCTTTCTTGCATGCTTACCAACTGCAGATCGGCAGTCCGACATGTGACTGAATTATCAGAAACGATCCTCAGCGAGGCTATTGACATTGCCTTTATCACTGAAACCTGGCTCAATGACCACTCAACGGCTATTGTTGACTTACCCCACCCGGCTACGCCATCATTAGGCAAGACAGACCCGACAGAAAGGGGGTGGACTAGCAATAATCCATAAAAATGAATTTCAGCTCTTACTTTTACAGAGCAGGGATCACTTAACTTTTGAATACCTTGGCGCAGAACTCATGGTCAAGGGCTGCTCTCCGATTAGACTACATAACATCTACCACCCGCCGGGTGAACCTCCCCTCTTCGCCGACAAACTATCGGATCTTCTCACACACTCCTCCCTTTCAGATGCATAAAATCTCTTTTTAGAAGACTTTAACATGCACTAGAATAATTTATTTGATCCCACTGTCATGCCCCTCATCAACCTTCTAGAGTTGAATGGACTCAAGCAATTATGCCACAATCCAACTCATTACCAAGGGGCCACACTTGACGCGATCATCTCCAACACTGGCTTGGCCTCCCTTTCCAACATCATCCCCATTGACTGGTCTGACTATCACCTCATTCTGTTTAAGATTACAATCAATGCCCTACCCCCCTATAACAAATAACACACCCATGCAGTGGATCAGAAACCTTAAACAAAATCCTCCTGGTGAACTTGAATCTAAACTCCCAGCTCAATGTCATCTCACCCCCCTCTCCTAAAATTCTGCTTAGCCCACCGAACCTTTCAATAAGACCATTAGTGAAGTCCTAGACTAAGTTGCCCCTCTTAAACTAAAACATCAAAGAGAAATTCAATCAAAATCTTGGGTCTATCCTGAATTGAATAACGAAAGACGACAACTTAGACTGGCAGAAAGAACATGGAGACAACACCTTTCTCCATCCCACCTTGCCCTCCTCAGAGCTGCTAGATCAACTTATAAGAAGCACATTTTCAATGAAAAGGCTTCCTTCTTTCGCGCTCAACTTGATTGAGCCAAAAACAGGCCCGATCCGCCCCGCCAGGGATGACGACGTCAATCGAGAGATGTGAGGAAATTGCCAACTTCCTCTCAGACAAAATTGCCAAAATTGACCAATCCATCCCTCTAATCCAAGACCCGCTCAACCCCCAACTCCCTTTGATGCTGCCTTAGACATACCTCCTTGGTTGGCACCACCCCTACCACCTAATACTACCAACCACTTACCCATTCCAACCTCTCCCTTTATCATCCTTCCTAACTTACAACTGAAAAAAACCCGCCTCCTGGCATAATTTTCGTCTTATGACCAAGCTAACTAAACTAAAGCCGCCTCCGCACACCAAAGACCCTCTCCCTTCTTCCCTAGTTCACAATCTTAACCACATCATTGCCCCTTACAGGACCAAAATCATCAAGCTCGAAGTAGTGACATAGAAAAATCAAAAGACTTTTTATCATTTTAACAATTGGACTGTTTGTAATTCACCGTCCTACAGAGCCTGGCCACAATCAATTTACATTCACTATTTTTTGTAATGATTCCTGATATACATGAAATGTATCATTTGTATAGCACGTGGGGCGTGGGTTCAGGGTCCAGGCCCTTAGTGGTGTGGGGTGTTCGTCGACTTTTCGATCCTGCACCCCTTTTCTCAGTATTGAGATGTACTAGCGTGTTTTTGTTACCCTAAAAATTGCTAAAGTTATTTTTGCCCCCTTCTAACTTTATATGAGATGTACTCGCTTGGTTTTTGTTGATCCTGAACAACTGTTTTTCTTGATTTCCTCTGTTCATGTAAAGCGCTCTGATACCCCCGCCCCCCCCCCCCCGTTTCTAGCCAGAGCTATATAAAACCTTTCAAATAAACAAATAAACAAATACAACTCCAGTCTGCGCATCAGTCGGTAAGGAGTTGGAATTTAAATCCAACACCTCTGCCCTAATGCGTCCCCCTAAAGCAGGTCGACGTAATGACTTGCATGCTAAATGAATGTGTGTTAATGGCACATTTGTTCAATTGCCTACACAAAAGGCACAGTGTGTTTCCGGCGTTGTGCGCAACTCTGTTTCCCATAGCGGAGACCCACATGAAAAACAAATGATGGTAAGATATAGTTTTCGCTTGGATGAGCACAGAGTTTAGAACCCAACATGTAAGACTCGAGAGAGAGATTGCAAAAGAGCCATGACAACTAAGCTATGCCTATACAAACTTTCGATGCAAGCTGTACAGTTCAGCGCACATGAAAAGTTTGAAACGTTTGAAGAAATAAAAGCACTTTTCCTTTTAACTCCTACCTCACAGGCAGGCGCGCAACACCCATTGGGCTCACCGGGCTTCAGCCCCCCCCCGTCGTCTTCTTCAGCCCGGGCTAATTTGACACGCACTGAAATGACTGCGCATCAGAGCTGAGAATGTCATTTTTATTGATGCAGCCCGAGCCAGCCAGCCTCTAAACAGTGTCAGTGAACCCCCAGCCCCCACCCCTTGTTTTCCTTTACTGGCGCCGAGGTGATATCCTTGCCTGAAGGCAGGGATTTCACCTAAGTTCTTGATGTGTTCAGCATGGGGTGGGAGTGGGAAGATGCACACAGCAGGGGGAAAGGGACGGCCAGTGCAGGTGATGCTTTTCCTTTGTAAAGGAATTTCTGCTGGTGTCATAGCCCAGGGTTTGCTGTCTGTGCACTTGTATGGATGTGTATTCCATACAAGTGCACAGACAGCAAACCCTGGGCTATGACGCCAGCAGGAATTAATTTACAAAGGAAAAGCTTCACATGCACTGGACATCCCTTTCCCCCTGCTGTCCATGCACTTGTAGGGAATTCACATCCACAGCGCAGCTCACCAGGGGCTATATGTATCAAGCCTTTTGCGAATCACAAAGGCCGAAAGTCGTAGAATTTCGGCCTTTGCGAATCTCAAACGGTCTATTTGCATGTTTTGGCATGTATCAAAAATTAGCAAAATGGAAAGGGGCGACCACTCGGTCCCCCCGAACGTATGGTTGGGTGCCCCGATCCACCCGGGAAACCATTTTGGGTGGGGGGCGTGGCTCGGCTGGTATGCCCGAAGCGGCGTAGCCGGGGCGCGCCTTTTCCCGCCCAAGAGGGGTTGTCCTAGACACCTACACAGAAGACCAAACCCAGTAGGCGTACCGGAGAAGGGTACACGCCCTCCCGCAGAAGAATAAATAGAGCGAGAATCCGAAGAAGCGTCCTCTTGTTCCTGTGCTCTGAAGGCTGCACCCACTCGTTGCTCGTGAGCCCTCGACGGAAAAAGCGGCAATTTTGAGAACGTGTAATTTTTGTTGTTTCTCTTTCAGTTATTTGGAGTACGAAGGATCCAGGACCTCGTTAATTGACTAGGAGCGGAATACTCGATACCATGGCTGGCAAGAAAGCAGGAAAGGGTTCCGAGACGGATAAGGTATTACGCCTATTGTCGAACCGGATGGCTTGCATGGATCGAAAACTCGGAAAAGTGGAATCGATCGGTCGAGGTTTGTCGGAGGTTAAAAAACAGCTGGCGGCACTGAGCAACTCAGGTCGCCCTAAAAAGGTAATAGGCCCGGCCTTGCCGGGAGTCATCCCCGAGGGTAGAGGGAAACGGGTCAAGAGGAGGGCGGTTTCGGGGGAGGTCCCGGTTCCAGAGGTACCCCCAGTCGCCCCCGTCACGCCGGCAGACATCCCGGTACCAAGCCCAGATATAGGTCTGCCGATCCCGGTTGTAATTACTCCCGCTAATGATGAGGAGATGCCTCCCGAATTGGCCATCCAGTTGGCAGCGGTGTTGCCATGGCTCAAGAAAAAAGCAGGGGGAGCAGTGGCCGCGGGAGACCCGGCCGAGGAGGCCAGACTAATAATCGAGCAATTGCGGCAGTCGAGAGAGGCCGCAACGGCGAATGTTCCTCTTGTTTCCCCACAGGTGGCACCGGGAGGACCTGCAGTTGGTCGCGAGAAGACGGCGGAAACAACGGCCGAACCTGGTAAGCTCGCATTGCCAATGGCGGGGGAGGGTTCATTACCCTCGAGGCGGGAAAGGGTGGCACAGCACATCCCTGTGGCTACGAAAGAATTAATATGGGGAGACAAATATGTTAACATGTTTTCGTTATTGACTGACCATCGCGAGATGGAATATGCTAAAACCCAGAAGGATTTATGGCAACCGAGCGTCTGGCGCGCCAAGATGGCGGAGTTCAGGGTTGATGAGTAGGTAACGAACTGGGTTAAGGCCTTTTCTATATTTATTGCAGTCATGGGGGAACGAAAACCTGAACTAATGACGGAGTTAACTTGCTATCAAAATCGGATTATGGACTTTTATTCAATGTATGAAGGGGATGAATGGAAAGGTTATGACATGAAATTTCGGAAAGCGAAAGAATTCGATGCTACTTTGACTTGGGATTGCCTGGACTCGGTGTCATGGCACAAACAGCTCTTGCCAGGGGCGGCAGGTACGTCCTCGCCAGGCGGGAGCGGGTCAGGTTTTGTCCGCCAAAAACCCGCTGTGCCCTTTCGAGCGGCCGCCGGTGGGGATTATCAGCCCAAGACCGGCGGGAATGGCGGCAAGCGCAGGGTTTGTTGGGGCTTCAATCGAGGCAACTGTAACAGACCCCAGGGAACATGTAGGTTCAAGCATGCGTGTGCGGGCTGTGGGAACTCCTCACACCCGGAGAGTAGCTGTAGATCTAAAAACAGCGGGACGGGAGGTAAAGGGGGGTCTAAGCAGGAGTGAGGTAGGACTTTGTACCTGATTGCCTACACCTGTTGATATCATGGCTCTGACTCCTTGGTTGAACAAATACCCTGATCATGTATCCGCTGGGGTGTTGAGGAAGGGATTCTTACATGGCTTCCGCATCCCGGCGGGGGATTTTCGGGGGGTCTCCTTTTGTAAAAACCAGTTATCGGTACAGCACAACCCAAGCGTTGCAGAAAAGAAAATTGCAAAAGAAGTCAGCTTGGGGCGGGTGGCAGGGCCTTTTCATCGCCCGCCGGTGGCGGAGTTCATCTGTTCCCCATTAGGGGTTGTCCCGAAGAAAGACCCTGGGGAGTTTAGACTTATTCATAACCTGTCTGCTCCAAGGGGTTCCTCGGTGAATGAAGCCATCGACCCAGAAGTTTGTTCAGTACGGTACGCATCGTTCGATGATGCCGTGGCCATGTTAAATCGCCTGGGCCCTGGGGCGCTGATGGCGAAATCAGATATCGAATCGGCGTTCCGGTTGCTCCCGGTACACCCACAGGATCAGCGCTTGCTAGGTTTTGCATTTCAAGGGAGTTATTGTATGGATAAATGCATGCCGATGGGTTGCTCCATTTCTTGTGCCTATTTCGAAATGTTCAGCTGTTTTCTACAATGGGTATTCACTGAGGCCACAGGCCATAAGCAGGTGATGCACTATTTAGATGACTTCCTTTTTTTGGGGGCAGCAGGCGATACGAGTTGTGCGCAGGCGCTAGGGGACTTCTGCATTCTCATGCGGGAGTTCGGAGTCCCACTGGCACCAGGTAAGACGGTGGGAACATCTACCTCGCTCGAGTTTCTCGGAATTGAGCTCGATTCCATGGAAGGATGTTTCCGTTTCGATGGAAAAGGTAGCCAAATTCAGGGCTTCCCTGATACAATGCCTGGGCAAGGAGAAAGTGACCCTGCACCAGTTACAGCAAACAGTGGGTCAGCTAAACTTTGCCTTGAGGGTAATGCCAATGGCCCGCCCCTTCTCACGCTCTATTGCACAAGCTATGGTGGGTCTCAAGGAGGGACACCACCGTACAAGACTGTCGGCAGAGGTTCGCCAGGATATGCGCATTTGGTTGGCATTTCTGGCGGACTTCAACGGTCGAGTAGTGTGGAACAAGCCACCAGCGTCTTCAGACGAACTTGGTCTGTGGACCGACTCAGCTGAGAGCGTGGGATTTGGGGCCATCTTTGGTAACCGATGGTCGGCGCAAGCATGGCCGACGTGGTGGCACTCCAGTGGTCTCACAGGTAACATTGGGTTCTCGGAGTTATTCCCCATTTGGGTTGCTCTGATGGCATGGCCAGATGACTTCAGGGACCGCTCAGTGGTGTTTTGGTCTGATAACATGACTGTTGTCGAGTGCATTAACCAACAGGCAGCACGCTGCAAATGGATCTTGAGATTGTTGAAAGAAGTTGTACTGCTTTGCATGAGATTGAATGTACAGTTCAGGGCGAAACATGTGCCAGGCGTACTGAATCATGCAGCTGATGCACTCTCTCGTTCACATACGCAGGCGTTCAGGGGCTATCTACCTACAGCGGACCTAGTGGCGGCACCGTTCCCGAAGCGCTATGGCTAATCGGTGCCCCGGATTACAAGACCTCCTGGCAGCAAGCTTAGCCCCCAGGACAAGGAAGGCTTACGAAGGAGAGTTTCGTTCCTACTGCACATTTTTGGGTCCGACAGGGAGACAGAGCTGGGGTCAGGAGGAATCCTTCCTGGGGTTCCTGGTAGCGCTGCACAGAGATGGCCGATCAGCGGCAACGGCTAGTAGGCATAGGGCGGCCATTTCATTCATGGCGCAGGTGCATGGCATCAAAGACCCGACGGGTTCCTTTTTGGTTAAGAAAGCCCTTCGCGGCTGGCAGCGCCTTGAGGGTCGCAAGCAGGATGCGAGGCACCCGATTGGCTTAGACAGGTTATCTCTACTCATAGCAAAACTGGACGAGACGTGCTCCTCCCATTTCGAAGCAGTTCTGTTCCGGGCAGCCTTCGCATTGGCATTCCATGGGGCTATGCGAGTGAGCGAACTTGTCGCAAGGAACAAGAAAGAGGTGGAGGGAGGCTTGCGCAGGGATCACGTCCAGATTAGGGGTGATTTAATGGTGATCTCGATAGCCAGTTCCAAAACTGACCAGGGAGCTATTGGAAATAGTGTTGTTGTGCAGTGCTTGCGAGGGTCCCCCACGTGCCTGATAAAGTGTATGGAGGAATACCTGGCACTGAGGGCG
Source organism: Lissotriton vulgaris (assembly GCF_964263255.1). NCBI lineage: Eukaryota > Metazoa > Chordata > Amphibia > Caudata > Salamandridae > Lissotriton > Lissotriton vulgaris. Next base: position 430,453,228 of record NC_141699.1, on the reverse strand, counting down.
GATACATGGGGGGGGGAGTTTCCTGAGGCACAAGGATGGCACCCTTCTGACGAGATTTCAGTTCCAAGGGTGCTAGCACTGACAATCTCTGCTGCGGGCATGGACCCGTGCGATTTTGGGACCCACTCCTTTAGGATAGGGGCTGCTACTGAGGCTACAGCCAGGGGTCAGAGTGCGGAGGAAATAAAACAGTTGGGACGTTGGTCCTCGAATTGCTTCAAAAGGTATGTGCGATTGCACATGTTGTAAGGATCAATTGACATGCACTCACGCTTCTTGTCTTTTGTTTCAGTTACAGTTTCGCGAGCCTGTCACGCGGGGCGGAATTTGCAGTCGACCCAGCACCAGGAGACCAGCGGTCAAGGATCACCGACTGGAGAGGGAGTGGTATGGGTCGTGGGCCACTCATACATGAGGCGTGCCGGGGACGTATTCAAAGCAGGTGACGCGACTCACGCAGCTGGGGAATACGGGTACAGAGTGGCCTTCCATGGGAAGGGCGGGCTCTGTTTTGACCAATTCGAATCATTTTTTGAGGGTATCTTAGGGCGGCAAAGGTCACCGCCATCTGTAGTCATAGTACACCTGGGGGGCAATGACTTGGTGACACTGGGTAGACGAGTGTTATTAGAACACATCCTGTCGGCGGTTAGCTGGTTGGCTAAAAGAATCCCGGGGTGCACGATTGCCTGGTCTCACATGATTCCCAGGAAGGTATGGCGGGGGGGCCTTTCGGTGTCAGCACTGAACCATTCGGTGAAAAGGGTTAACAATAAAATTGCTAAATTATTTTGCTCTTCGCAGTTGCATAGCATTCCTCACGGGTGTATTCGAGGTGATCACATGTATCTGAATGATGGGGTTCATCTGTCCAGGGAGGGGAATGACTTACTCATAGGAGACTTCATATCTTGGCTAAGGGGTTTGAGGAAACATGACCTTTAGGAGGAGTAGGGGGGGGGCCGGATAGTCGGTCAACTATCCGGCCTGTGGCGGTAAGGTCATGATCGGTGAGCAGTAATTTCAAGGTCCCTAGAGGGGGGCGCCACCCAGAATGGATGGGAGCGCCCGGGGGGAGGCGGCCATTGGCCCCTTCCACGGGGAGGCGGCACCCACTAAGGATGGGTCGCCTAGGGGGAGACAGCCATAGGCCCCTCCGAGGGGGGAGGCGGCTAGATGCCCCTCCTACTAATTTCCCGGGGGCCGGATATCCGCGACTGCTGATAGAGAGTGTGGGGATGGGGGGGAGTCCACGCTGTCCTTCCTACAGATACCTCACACGGGAACTCGGACGACCTTTAAGATGACGTCGAGTGGAAAGGGGGCCCCCACCACGACAAGGGAAGTTACAGTTGGCAATGAGGGTAGAGTCCTCTGCGAATGCGCCACTCACACCGTGAGGGCGAGATTTTGGTAGTAGGGATCTGACACCGGTTAAGACCTTGCCGTTGGCCCTTAATGCTAGGATGTACAATTTTAATTTAGAATGTATGCATTTTCAGGATGTTAGACTCGGCTAGGAAACCTTTGTATTAGAGATCTGTTAAGGTTAGCCAAAGAACATGTCTTCATCGAAATGTAATAAATGTAAAATTGTACATAATGATGAAACTTTTATTTAATGTTTTAAATTTTGTTTCATATTTTAATAAATACGGCCGGGAAGGTGACTCCCTCCCGCCTTCCAAAAGTTCAAACCTGTGTCCGACTTCTCCCATCCTTGGGGATTGGTGTTGGGAGGGGGTGGCGGGCATCCCGGCCATATGGAAAGGGGCGACCACTCGGTCCCCCCGAACGTATGGTTGGGTGCCCCGATCCCCCCGGGAAACCATTTTGGGCGGGGGGCGTGGCTCGGCTGGTATGCCAGAAGCGGCGTAGCCGGGGCGCGCCTTTTCCCGCCCAAGAGGGGTTGTCCTAGACACCTACACAGAAGACCATGCCCAGTAGGCGTACCGGAGGAGGGTACACGCCCTCCCGCAGAAGAATAAATAGAGCGAGAATCCGAAGAAGCGTCCTCTTGTTCCTGTGCTCTGAAGGCTGCACCCACTCGTTGCTCGTGAGCCCTCGACGGAATAAGCGGCAATTTTGACCCACCCACCAGCCCCTTATGGCAATGTTTGGTTTGAATAAAGTTTTGCTGAAATAGGCCTTTTTTCCTTAGTAGAAAAAGTAATGGAATGTTTAAGATAAGGATGTGACTTCTGCCTGCAGGATAATGTTTTTTCCTTGTAGGAGAGAGCAGTAGATGACACATCAAGGCTATGTCAGAATTTTTTCCTTCCTTAGTAGGTAAACAACTGTCGTATTTATTTTTTGGTCGGGCAGTAAGGTCATGATCGGTGAGCAGTAATTTCAAGGTCCCTAGAGGGGTGCGCCACCCAGAATGGATGGGAGCGCCCGAGGGGAGGCGGCCATTGGCCCCTTCCACGGGGAGGCGGCACCCACTAAGGATGAGTCGCCTAGGGGGAGACGGCCATAGGCAGCTAGATGCCCCTCCTACTAATTTCCCGGGGGCTGGATATCCGTGATGGCGTCGAGTGGAAAGGGGGCCCCCACCACGACAAGGAAAGTTACAGTTGGCAATGAGGGTAGAGTCCTCTGCGCATGCGCCACTCACACCGTGAGGGCGAGATTTTGGTAGTATGGATCTGACACCGGTTAAGACCTTGCCGTTGGCCCTTAATGCTAGGATGTACAATTTTAATTTAGAATGTATGCATTTTCAGGATGTTAGACTCGGCTAGGAAACCTTTGTATTAGAGATCTGTTAAGGTTAGCCAAAGAACATGTCTTCATCGAAATGTAATAAATGTAAAATTGTACATAATGATGAAACTTTTATTTAATGTTTTAAATTTTGTTTCATATTTTAATAAATACGGCCGGGAGGGTGACTCCCTCCCGACTTCCAAAAGTTCAAACCTGTGTCCGACTTCTCCCATCGTTGGGGATTGGTGTTGGGAGGGGGTGGCGGGCATCCCGGCCATATAAGGAATCGCAAAGATTTGCGATTCCTTATTTTGCCGTAGCATTTAAGGAATCGCAATTTTGCGATTCCTTAAATGCTATGTATGTAGCATTTTTGGTTTGCGAATTTTGGTTAATAATTCGCAAATAACCACCAACTTGTAGTTGATGGTAATTTGCGAAATCTTTAAAAAATGCACAATTTGGCATTTTTGAAGGTGGCATGTGACGCACACACATGCCCATAGGGCATGCATGTGCACCATATACACACTCATGTACATTTCAGGGGTGCAGCAGGGTGTCTTTGAGACACCCCTGCAGCGTTGAAATAATTTTCAAATTGCGATTAGCAAATTGCGAATTCGCAATTTGAGAATTACTTCACAATCATTCCTATGGGCCTCATGGCCCATAGGAATGAATGGGAAATTATTCCTTAATTGCGATTAGCAATTTGCTAATCGCAATTAAGGAATTTTAAGGAATCGCTAAAATATAGCGAATTTCTTCATACATACCATTTTGCGATTTCTAAATAGCGATTCCTTAAAAATCGCTATTTAGGAATCGCAAAAGGGTTTGTTGATACATATGGCCCCAGATAAATGGTGAACAGGGCCATGGATCTTTCTCTAAAGAGGAGAGTCCCCTCCGAATATGCAAATGTAGTGTAAGTTTGTAGTGTTCATTTTTTGGGGTGCTAGTGGGTAACTTTAGGGTTCAGGGTGAGTGTGGATTTTAGGGTGCCAGGAAGTAATTTTAGGGTTCAGGGTGGGTTACAGATTGGGGTGCCAGGGGGTAATTTTAGGGTTCTGAGTGGGTATGGGTTTTAGGGTGCCAGGGGTAATTTTAGGGTTCAGGGTAGTAATGGGTTTTGGTGTGCCAGGGGGCAATTTTAGGGTTCAGGACGGGTATGGGGGCCAGGAGGGTAATGTAGGGGTTCAGGGTGGGTGTGGGTTTTGGGTTGTCAGGGGTAATTTTAGGCTTCAGGGTGGGTATGGGTTTTGGGGAACCAGGGGTAATATTAGGGTTCAGCGTGGGTATGGGTTTTGGGGTGCCAGGGGTAATTTTAGGGTTCAGGGTGGGTATGGGTTTTGTGGGGCAAGGGTGTAATTTTAGCGCACCGGGGGAAATGTTGGGGTCAGAGTGGTAATGGGTTTTGGGGTGCCAGGTGTAATTTTAGGGTTCAGGGAGGGCATGGGTTTTGGGGTTTCAGGGGTAATTTTAGGGTTCAGGGTGGGTATGGGATTTGGGGTGCCAGGGGGTAATTTTAGGGTTCAGGGTGGGTATGGGTTATGGGGTGCCAGAGGGTAATTTTAGGGTTTAGGGTGGTTAAGGGTTTTGGGGTGCTATGGAGTTAATTTTAGGGTTCAGGGTGGGTATGGTTTTTGGATGTGAGGGGGGAATTTGAGGGTTCAGAGTGTGTGGGGTTTTCGGGTGTCAGGGGGGCAATTTTAGGGTTCAGGGTGTGTATGGGTTTTGGGGTGCCAGGGGGTAATTTTAGGGTTTAGGGTGGTAATGGGTTTTGGGGTGTCATTGGGTTCATTTTAGGGTTCAGTGCGGGTATGGGTATTAGGGAGTGAGGGGGTAATTTTGGGGTTCAGGGTGGTAATGGATTTGAGGGGGCAAGGGTGTCATTTTAGGGATCAGTGTGGGTATGGGTCTAGGGGTGCCCGAGGTAATTTTTGGGTTCATGGTGGGTATGGGTTTTGGGGGGGTAAGGGTGTAATTTTAGGGATCAGCGCGGGTATGGGGTTTGTGGTTCTAGGGGGATGATTTCAGGGTTCAGAGTGGTAATGGGTTTTGGGGTGCGAGGGGGTAATTTTAGGGTTGCATGTTTCTCCGCTTGACCTGAGCATTAATCGATCCTGATTATCTGCCATTTTAGCCCCGCCCCATTGATTAACATTAGCCACGCCCCTTCATTTGCCATGTTAGCCCCCCCGAAATTAAGACCTAGTTGCGCCCCTGCTCACAGGGGCATCATTTTGTGGAGCTAAAGCTTGTTTACTATCATTAGTAGGTAGGTTTTGCATCATAAATGAATGGTGGGTGCATGGAAATGCCTATGTACAACCCATCGGATGCCTCTCCCCCCTGGTCCGATACAAAGTAATGCAAAGCAGTGAAAAGCACAGCTTTGCATTACTTTCATGCACATTTCCAGTGCAAACCACATTTGTCCTCTAAATTAAACTTCAAATATAAATTTTGGTGCCTGTTTGCATCACTCTTGTGACGTAAACAAGCTGCACAAATGTTAGTAAATATTCCCCCTGGTCTTTTACCTATTGCATGGACTAACCCTGTGAATCACCTGTCAATCAGTTATAGACAGAGTCAATAAATGACCTAGAGACATTCAGACATTTACTTAGGCCTTTCCCATGTTCCCTTTATTCTTTCACACAGTAAACTGTACGGTAGGTGGAATAACAGGATAGGACACATAACCTTCCTGGTTTCACCTCAAACTTTCTCCATTACATCGAACCTTAATCATCTGCCAGTCCGATAGATATCTTTCATTTTCTCGGCCCTTGTCTTAGTTCTGTCTTCTTTTTTTTTCTTTCATTTATTTTTCTCTTTGAGTTTCCCTTACGTCAAAGCCACCAATCCAAGCACACCGCGGTTTAATCTGCAATTTGAAAAGCTCTAGAGATTTCTTTAAGCATCCCATTTTCAGTCACAGACATTACCCCACCTCCAGGGCTTTCAAGCCTCTCGCCCTAATCTGTAATTTAAGAAAGTCCAACTATATGCCTTCATTTTTATTTTCTTTATCAGTATACTGAGTGACAACAGGTCGGCCTAGAACTATGTAAAGAGATGAACGATAAACCATGAAAGCTAGCTCATCCCTGATATACAAAGAATGAGAGAAACAATCGACAGGTGAAATGACATTTCTAAGAGCAAAACATTCAAATACTGCTGACCAACTGTTTCAAAAATTTCATCCAAGTTTCTCTGTAACCGATATTTTAAAGATCGGAAATTCCACCCAAGTTCCATCAATGCCTCTTAGTTGCTGCAACGCCATTTGTGCGTTCCGCATACTTATGAATACTAATACATTTCATGCAAATTTGTTCCTAGGCTGACAGCTGCCACAGTAATTTTATGTTATCAAATACCAAATAGCGCAATTTAAAAACGTAACACATTATAAACTTGCTCTCATACATTTTCAAAATATAATACTGCAGGCGAGTTATGTGCTATATTGAAATGCATTAATATCTATGCTACGAAGTAGGCAATGTTATATATCCATGACAATTTCAGATAATGTTTCTAAAACTGTCATCATTTTGCACTCTATTTTGCATACCACTGTTTCTCCTAGAAAGGAGTAGAGTTGAATATAAGCCTAAGTAACGTTATTCCTTTCAAATTCCCTTTCTAAATTCACATTTGCATGTATTGTTTCTTAAGGCATACATAAATCTTCATTGTTAACAGTTAAATACATAAAAGCCATTAATTTAATGTTGGGATGGTTACAGTCATGTTTTCTGCCTTCAGTGCCTCACTGTGAGTATCTGGTATCCTGGTCTCAGCCCTAGCCTTACACTACTCTAGTGTTTTCACAGGTGCCTAGGCCTGTCTGGACTTGTCCTGGTTTTAGAGGGGCATGTCAAATGTCCTATCCTTAATGCCACTGGAAGACTGTCCCTGTTACGAGTTCTACCATGTTGCGGTTGGTGGCAATAGATTTGTAATCTTACTGTTACCAGACCTTTTCTTCTGTGTCACAGAAGCGGTTGCCTACCCTGGGGGGGTCTCTCAAAGGGGTGTGGCCAATGTAATTAAGGGCATGGCTTAAAAACATGTAAGCTACAAATCTGTGGGTAGCATAGTGTGCCACCCAACTAGTATTTTGCTGTTTCTGTTATTGCATCTAGATATATGATACAACAAGTACTATCATACCTACAACAAATCAGGACTATTGGCTTTGCTAATGGTTATTAGTTGCATAAGAAAAATAAGCAGCAACTATGGCTTGTATATAATATTGATAAAGCTTCTACTTAAAGCCTGATGACACAACCACAACGTTGCTGCTCCTGAGTTTCAAAAAGAGAAGGGAAATCATGAGAGAACATGTCTCTTAAAGGATTTCCCTTCCCCTACAACGCCTGGCATGATGTCATGCAGTAATTTCTCCACTAGTGAGAAGTGAGCAGTGTGAGCACGTGCATATGATGTGCCTGCTGTCTCGAAATGGGTCTCTAGCGGGCTCTATTTTGTGCCCTGGTACAGGCGGTCCGTTTTTTTTCGGACTGCAGTGACAGCTGACACTGCAGTCTGGAAAAAAGTGCCAGGGCACTAAACAGAGCTCAATAGCGACCCATTTTGACCTCCCCCCCTTTAAAAAAACTGCACTGGTGAGACCCAGCCCACTTAAAGCCCTGCTACCGGCCCACTTGTGTAAAGCTCTGCCGCTATGAACAGAGCTTAAATTGTAAAAGTGCTGGGGACCAAAATTAATTTCTGCCATCCATGCCAGTGCTGCCAAATGTCTTTGTTGCCAGATACTAAGGTAGTCTAGTCATGATTGCATCTCAGTCTCTTTCATACACCATCATACAGTCGGTTCTGTTTACCTCAAACTCATCTTTCTATTTCCCCTTCCTTTCCACTTTTGATTTCTTATTCTGGGTCACAATCTGTTGATGCAAAAGATGCGTGTGTTGGAATTTAACTATAGCTGTACCTACTAAGGTATAAATGCTTTTTCGGTGGAACACACACAACTTGGAAAGAATCAAATAAGTGCTTCTGGATTTTGATGGATGCATATAATAGCAACCCTTGACTTTCACTCACTCAGATTTTTGGAAATCTTCATGTAAGATGTTAGGCACTGTCACTCCCTTCTTAGATTCAGGCCTCTAAAAATTCCCATTTCCATAAGTGAGCATTTCAACCATTACAGGTTTTCATGTTATTGCTGCATGCTAGAATTGTATCCTGTTTACCCTTTGTTGCAAAATCATCATGTGACCTGGGCACCCCCCAACTTTTTGCTGACTGGTTCTTGTGGTAACTGACTCTGAATAACCCTGGGATCTGCCTAACCAGACCCAGGGCCAGTGCTATGCTGAAAAACACTTAGAATACAGTGAAAACACCTCCATACCTTAGGGTACAATAAAAGTTGTGGTACCCCTGTGATTGGCATGACCTACCCTATAAGGCCCTAGTACATATCAGGGCAGGGTGGTTGAAACTACCATTCAGTCCCTAGTAAATAATAGGGCATGGCAGTTCAGAAGCCAGCAGCCCTTTTCTGCGCTTGAATGTGTGCATTGCTGAGCCTGAGGTCAGTTTAAAAGTAGGCCTGTGTTGCAGGACTGCTTTTAAAATGTAAATTGTGCCCAACCTACAATGATTGGGCATATTAGGTACCCCAGGGTCTCCCCTACGTGACCCAGGGGTGGGGGTCAGGTACTTATAAGAAGGACCCTTAAAAGATGAATTTTATATGCCTTGAGGTAAGTGAAATTGCACATTTCACTCCCCACATTGTGATAAAGTGCTGCACAAATTCGATTTTGGTGCTAGGAGCACTGTGGATGGAGGATCTGCCCTATTAATGCATATTAAGAACTTCTAAAGCCTACCCTAGGAATACTAGGGGTGCGGGTCCTGTAGATATAGGCAGAGTACTTATAAAATATGTATTCATAAGCCCTGGTGCTGGAAAAATGGCCCAAGCCATTTTTCCCATTGCAAATCCCCTGCCACATAGATTAACATAGCAAGAAGTTATTAACTAATAACTCTTGATAGGAGAAGGCTAAAAGTGCCATTCAAAGACATCCCAGAATGGTATTAATTAACTCAACAATATGATATTGTTGACTTTCTTCTAAAATGTACATACAGGACGTTATAAGAATTTCTTGTTTGTAAGTCTTGATTCAGCCTTCCTGATTGGTCAGAGTTAAGTGGATTAGCCATGCTTCTTTGAAGAGGTGATAACGAGCCCCGGGGTTGAGCCAGCTCTGCTTGGAGGGCATTGTTCTGTTACACAGGAATGACAAAGCAGGGGTAGGAGTTGTAAACAATTGACTTCAAGGGAAGGGGAAGACACAAGTGTCATTTACAACTCTACTCTTTTAACCCATCCAGATGCTAAGATTAAGGGAGGAATGAGCAGGTGCAAGGGGGAGAGACTATGGAGATTAGACATCCTAGGGGTGTGTTTAGCCAGCTCTTCTCTCCCTGCTGGAAAATCAGCCATTGTGAATTTAGAAGAATTGGTGCACTCTAGGACAAACTAGTGCCACACTCTGCAGGAAGTGTTCAGACCTTAGGGCAGTACCCTAAACCCCATTGGGCAGGAGTGACCTCCTGCTTGACCCAGAGAGCTTGGAATCAGTATCTGAGAGGGGCAGAGCCTCTCAGAATTGCTGCTTGAAACCAAAGAAAACAAGACGGACCATGCTGAGAAGTTTGATGTGCATTTTCTAAGGCCTGCACTCTGAAGATTGCACCTTCTGCACCATATGAAACTACAGCCTGTGGATTACATTGCTGTAAAAGAACTAAAGGGTGGACTCCCTGCAAGCTACAGGTTAACCAAGCTCACATGGAACATCACCACCAAGAATCCTCAACCTGGAGAACTACCAGGGGATTTGTAAGGGCTTTGTCCAAGTGGATTGTGGGAACTGATGTCCTCAACTTTTAAGGACCATGTTGAAGATTCCAGACCCTTGGAGTGTGTTTGCGACACTTTTGGACCCTTTGAGGAACTTCAGGAAATGGTTCCAGGAGTTTGGAGAACTTTGGAGCAACTTTGGAAAAAAGCTTCATAAGGGGACCGACTCAACCTGGCCAGCCAAGCTGCCTGCCTTCAACGGCGAGCCGGCCTTCCATCTAGGTTCATCCCCCTGAAAAGCTCCGTAGGTCCTATTTCCAGAGTTTGACTGGGAGTAGGCAAAATCCAATGCCATTGAACGCTCACCGAATCCGTCCTGGTAAAGAGCATCGAAGGACCCTGTGAAGAAAAGCTCCAGAAAAGTTCCTAAGTCCGAAGGTAAAAACTGTGACCTATACCTACTGCAAGTGGTAGCCAAGCAGGGCTCCATTGCAGTCGGCCTGAAACTTTGACTGTGACCCGGTGTATCACAACCAGATGTCCCGATAAGGCGCTATAGGTTTCTATGTGCTAGAAATTGCTAAATCTTTGAAAATTCATATCTCCGGTTCCCTACATTGGATTTTTGTCATTTTGGTGTCATTTTAAAAATAAATATTTCCTTTATTTATAAATTGGTGTTGGATTTTTATTATGCATTTTGTCTTAATTCTTTACTGAGTTTGTGGTTTTAAATGCTTTACATATCTGTCTTTGAAGTTTAGCCTACCTGCTTGCAGCCAAGCTACCAAGGGTTGAGCATAGGAATAATTTTCTAAATCTATTCTGAGCCCTATCCTGTGTTAGTAGCCTTATTGCCAGTGGCAGATATACATTTACCACTACTAATAATCCACTTTCCAACAACCTTTCTAAAGTACAGAACACAAATAAACTTATAAAGCTACTCAAACATAGAACCAGGAAAACTGAAAGTTCTGTAGACTTTCAGTACGTCAATATTGTATGATAAAGACTTTCAGATTTACTCATGAATACATTTGGAAAATAATTTGTCTGTAATTATTTATGAAGGCAGAAAACAGAAACAACCCTTCTGCTAAGCTTCCCATTCTGCCACTAAGTTTTCCAGGCCCATGATTAATTACACAGATAGTCTGAGAAGTGTAAAACATTAGAAATGCCTCCATGTGTAGCATGGTTCTGCAATCAATCCAGTCGCTTTTGATATACCCTTCGATAATGGTTCACAACACCCACTAGCTCCAACAATCAAGATGCCTTCCCCTGTTTGGCAAAGTTAGGGTCAGGCTAAAATAATTTGTCCAACACAATTTTACACATAAATAACTACCTATTCAACACGGAAAACTGCCTCTAAGCACATTTGTGGGTGATACGGTGAACACTCATTTGTAACCCCACCCACCTCAGGCAAACAAAACACATTGTTAAAGAAATGTGAACAGTCAAGGCCAACATTTCTAGATCACTATTTTAGGAGAGATAATATTTGTTTTATACTTTTCAATATACGAGGTGGTGACTATCTAAATAATACTAATTGTATCAACTAAGAAAAGAAAAAACTATGACTTGGTATGGGCAGAATGGAACTCTGTGACTTTTTGAATTCCCTCAGATTTCATTGGATAAATGTATTAATGCAAAAACTATTTTATGATCTAAGACCTGTTCCTCTCTGGTGCAGCAGATATAGACAAAATCTAAGCACCCAGTGACTTCCAATTGACACCTCACCCACTGAGGTTTATGAAAAAAATGAAATTCCTCTAATGTTAAAATTGCTGGGATTGAATATTCACCACCAATAACTGCCTTATCCACATGGCCAACGGTCTTTCGCCGACAGAGTCACATCATGTCCTCAGATGGGGCCAACTTTCCATATAAATGCAAATGCTACCTTTGATAACATTATTTTCATTCAGTTGCCTTTGATACATAAATCGTTGAGTAACATACTTACATTTTCATTAAGCAGGAGGTGTCTCAGAAGCCTTGGAAGGACAACAGCCAGCAGAGTACTAAAGTGGGTAGTAGCAGCTTCATGGAAACGAGGATTAAATCTATGTAGGATGTGTTTCATGTGATTGTTACTACTAGAAAGTAAATTCCCAACCCCTCATTACTTCTAGCCTATGAGCTTAAACTTTATGCCAACCAAATAATAAGTATTGATATTTAGTGTCATGCTGTGCAACGTCATCAAAAACATCTGTGTTGAGTAATGATGGGGTATCCAATAGGTTGCTTAGCATCAGAGCCTTCTTACTTGGCTAGGTCTCTTCTGAGTGAAGGATTAATAGCAGGGCTTGATTGGCAATCCTGTAGCAAATCCAGAGGAACAGTGGGGTACAACTTCCTTTCTATGGAGACTTCGGTCCACCATGTTGTAAGAACAAGTGCCTGGAAGCACTGAAAAGAAAAGAATGTTCGCAGTCTCCACTTTAATCCAGAGGGGAACTGAAGAGTTGCCTGCTCAGCAAGTGGCTCTTTTGGGAAGCAACAAAAGAGGTCCTTGCAGCAAAGGACTGTGGTTTTTATAACTGTTCATGCAACTGAAGGATCAGGGCACAGGGCTCATCATGCTGGTAATAGAACAACTGTGTGCTTAGAGTCTGTTATTTTAGATGCAGAGTCTGAATGCTTTCTACCACAAAGTGGGATTTTCATCCCCATTGAACTACTTTCGATATGTCTGTATTTACATTTTTTCTTACTTATGTAAGAAAATACCCTTTGTGGCATGGTCATCCCCCCACTGTTTGCTAGCTTTTATTGCTGTGTATGTACTCTGAAGACTGGGACTCTCCCGTCCGTCGCCCTGTGTATGTGCGCTGACCCCCAAAAACATGTAGAATGGCTAATCCCTGATTGCCATATTTACCCTGCCTATGAGTCCCTAGTATATGGTATCCTGTGCATCTACAGCCGGTAAGGTAAATGTCACTAATAGAGCTGCAACATGTATTGCATCACCGTTAAAGTGAAAAGTGAAAACATCACTCTAGGCCTGCCATTGCTGTCTAAGTGTACAGTTTTAAAACTGCTAATTCGATCTGGCAAAATATACATTTCGCCAGGCCTACATCTTTCATTTTAATATGTATATGTCATCCCTAAATTAGGCCCTGAATGCCCATTTGTCAGAGGAGGAAAATGTGGGATTGGGCCATCTTCCCAGGAAATGATGTAAAAGTGAGTAGGAATACCCCTGGGAACTTTTTACCCATAGGCCAGGGAGTTTATCCCACCCACAAGCTAGAGTGGTAACAGTGGTACCCTTGGATACTTTCTTCAGAACACTGCTACCCTGAGAAAGCCATAAGAAGGACTGCGCCTGCTGAACTCTTTACACTTCTGAGAGAGGACGGCACCTACTGTGACTTTTGGAGTAAAACCCCAAGGGCTAGACCTGCTCCCACTTCAACCCAGAAGAGAGATTCGACTCCAAAGGCAATCTGGCTAGCCTCCTGTGAACCTATAGGTACACAAAAATCTGCTAGAAATGCACCTATCTTAAGGTCAAGCTGACATAGTTCCAACTGGATTTATACTGGACCCTGGAATGAGCCCTGACCCCCAAGTGGTAACCCTAAGGTCCTGGGCACTTGGATAAGTGTTAGAGTGTGCTATTCCTACCTAAGCCTACATCGCACTGCCCGTTGGGTTCATTTTGCTGGTTTGCCCCGCTGAAAAGATGCTGACTTCCAAAAAATTTCTACGCCTGAAAACAAAAATCTTCACTGGACAAAGGTGCCAAAAGTATCCTGCCGTCAAAGGACCTTCCTTGGGGTGAATTTCACATTTCTCCCACTCTGTCAACTGCTTTACCAGAGCTTTGTCCAACAGCCACCTGGCCTCCTAGAAACCATATTTCTACAGCTCGCTGCCTCACCCCGCTGAGGATTTTCAACTTCCATTCCAGAGATTAAATCAGAAGGTAAAACTTTCTACCGGACAAAACCCTGTCTCAGTATCCGACCCAAAATCCATCACATTTCGTCTTAACTTTTGACTTTGACCCAGAGATTCTCGGATGGCGCTTTGCGCTTTTTGGCACTAGAAACTTCTAGAACTTTGAAAAATCATATCTAAGGCCTATCTTCTCTGTGCTACAGCTGCCAAGTCTTCAGCTCAGGTTTAAATTATGCAGACCTAACTGGACCTAGTAAGGAATGGTGACAATATAACTTGAAGAGAACTACCATCCACTTCCACTTAATACACTTTCGCAAAACCATTTTCTATATTTTCCAGGGCTGCTATTTAATTCAGTTTACTTCTTTTTAAATCAGTTTTAGTTGGGATCTCCAATTATATATTTCATCATGATATTGCATTGTGGTTGTTGACGTCTACACACCTAGTATGTCTGATTGAGTTTTTCCTTGAGTTCCATCTGCATTACCTCATGGATGATTCTTGGCCTGCAGTTATTTGTGAATAAAGGTGGATGAGAATGTTACGACAGCTCAACTGTAGGCTTTTATAGTTGTTGTCTCTCTCCCACCTCGATTATGCCAGTGGAGACAGTACAGCCCGTCTTTTGCAAAACTACAAGCTCTTTGTATTTACTCTTTTAGAAATTATTTCACCCAATGATTATACAACTGCTGCTTAAATTCCAACCACTTAGGAGTTCCACCTTTTTAATATATTAAGTTCCCTTTATGACTCGACAAGGAAATAATAGGCTCAACAATCTGGGGCAGATGAGCACAATATGCATGGTGCCACAGAAAGAGGTATTATTACACACGCACCACGGAGTTCTGACTTTTTATGCCACACACTATTCCCAAACAACCGTAGGTGAAATATTACCAATCTAAAAAAAGTCAAAAGTTGGTGGTGGAAGTTAGACATTTCCAGGGGTAGGTAGTGCTCCATCGTAATAAGAAACGGTATGCAGTTCTTAAGAAGGTCAGATATATAGGGTCCAAAAGTGGGGGGTGGCTCCTTTTTAGAACTAGGACCCTACGGTAAAGTTGGAATTTAAGTCACAATTCCCAAAATACCACTTATAGAAAGTTGGTATTTTCATGTTCTAACCATTTAGTGCCTGTTCTTGGGACACATGGCCAGGTGTAGTTGGCCTTTGTGTGCTCCTCCAAGACAGTTTCACAATAGAGTAAATGTCCAAAGATTAAATTACAATTCACCCTCTCCTTAGGGCTGTTTGGGCCTTACCAAGTGGTGAATTAAGGGTATTCAGCCTGCATGCACAGACAGCAGTGACAGGCCTGGGGCATGTTTAAAAATGCTACTAAAGTGGGTGGCACAATAAATTCTGAAGGCCCACTAGTAGAATTTAATTTACAAGCCCTGGGTACATGCAGTACCACTTTACTAGGGATATACAAGTAAATTAAATATGCATATTGGGTGTACACCAATTTTACTATGTTTAAAGGATAGAACACAACCAATTTAGCACTGATTAGCAAAGGTAAAGGGAGCAGAGGCCTAAAGGCCTACAAAACAGTATTTAGAACACAGGAGGGTTAAGGCAAAATGTTTGAGGATGACCCTGCTCCAACAATCTCTGATTTACAGTTTGTAGGTTTTGATTTATGAAACTAAAAATATAGTTATAAAAGTTTGTTTATTCATGGTTGTTTTCAAAATTATGTTGAGGTCGAAGCTGTTTATGATCGCTGTTTCATTTTGAATTTCAGCCTAAGGAAGTGATCATGTGGTGGAAAACCTTTTGTTGCCTAAATGTATTGCACAATTAAATGAACAATAACAAAGTCACAATTTCCAAAGTGTTGTAATGGCTGCCCAAACAGATGATAAAATGCTAATTTCACTACTAAATTGTTCTTGTTGGTAGTATTTAGAATTGTTTTACATGGTTTGAAAAAGAAACTAGAACATCCAAATCATGATAGGTTTGACTACAAGTAGAATCAGTGGCCAATTGCTGACAGGGTTCTAAACATTAAAGAAAGGAGGATCCATCTCTCCTGAGTCCTATAAGAAAGATAGATTCCAAGTAAGGTTGACTGTCTCTATAGAACCAAATTATATCAATTAACCAGGTAAATGAGATTCCATAAAATATCGCTAGGAATAGCTAACCATGTATCTTGGAGCCAAAAAATATCTTCAAAGAAGAACCTGCTAACTAATGATTCACCCTCAGGCTTTGCACTTCAATCCATCCTCAAGTTTCAAGCTTTCCTAAAGCCACTCTCACTCTCAATGATAGTGTTGGGAGTCTGGTCGCTTTGCTTCCACATCCAAAAATTTGGACCATTTAAATTGCAAAAACCTCACCAATATTTGACAAAGCAAATTCCTCCTTGATTAGTAAAACCTTTACAGCATCTGCCTCAATTTAAATCAATCTAATGGGGAAGAAGCTGGTCTGTAAAATGAGCTTACCCCTCTCCAAATCAAGAACCTGCATGAGACTAATTTTGCTCAGATGCCAAGGACATTTCTGTTGACATTAGCTCATGACGTCCTCACTGCAACAGGTTAGCACTTCTTGGGTGGAAGGTGGTGGAGCTAGGCAAGGGCAGTCTATATCTGGCTTTTATAGACCTGAGGACTGCCTTTGACCTAGTTCCCCGAGAGGAGTTATGGAGGGTGCTTTATGGGTTGGGTTTGCCTCCCTACATCTTGTCCCTCCTTATTAGCCTTCACGCCCACACCTTTGCTCAGGTCCGCTGGGGAAGAAATGGAGAGTTAACAGAGAAAATCCCAGTGTCTAGGGGTGTGAGACAGGGATGCGTCCTAGCGCCCACCCTCTTCTCACTATATGTGAATGGGGTGGTGGAATATCTCCAGCAAGAACCAGCCGACGCCCCCTGTCTCGGAGGAGTGCGGATCCCTACCCTGCTTTTTGCGGACGACACGCTCTTGATTTCTAAGACTCCGCAAGGCCTCCAGAAATTGCTAACCCGTTTCCAAAACTTCTGTGTTGCAAGGGGCTTAGTAATCAACGTGGATAAAACTACGTTTTTAGTCCTAAATCCTCCAAGGAAACTGGGCCGCCCTCCTATTCTCAATTCTGTTGCCTTGGAGAAAGTATCCGAATTTGATTACCTTGGAATCCGGATCACGGATAACATGAACTGGTCACCCCACATTGCCAAGATGGTCCTGAACCATAAGAGAGTAGGAGGTGCCCTTCTGAGGGAATTCCGGGCATCACCGAGGAGGTCGCTTGCCCCAGTAATTGACATCTACAAGGCTAAGGTAGTAACATCAGCCTTGTATGGGGCTGAACTGTGGGAGCATTGCTGTCTGGACTCCTTGGCAACAGCAGAGAGCAAGCTCTTGAAATCCTTAATCGCCATCCCTCCGAGCACTCCATCAGTGCCTGTGCTGTTGGACACAGGATGTAAGAACATTAAAGACCAAGCCCGGCTTCGCCCACTCCTCCTATGGACACGTATCTGGAGGGGTGAAGAGCTAAAATCGTATGCTGAAGGGTTGGCTGAGATAATGAGCCTGGGCGGTTGGGCAAAGATCAAGTGGTTCAGAGATACCAAAAAACTTTTGGAGGAACTTGGACTGGGGGACTGTTGAGTATTAAGATCGGCTCCACCAAAAGAGGTTCTGAAAAGACTATACTGGAATTGGGTTGCGGATCAGTTAGTTAAAAACACTGGACATTGTAAATCTACAGCTGCCTTTTTAACAGTAAAAGATGCAGTAGTTTACGAGCCTTATCTGGACCTAATAACCCTTCCAGTTGATCGAGCATTGTATTTTAAATTCAGAGTGGGCTCCCTTCCAGTTGGGGCTCTGGTGTCAAAGTGGAAATCAGGTGCTCACACGTCCCCTTTTTGTGCATGTTGCTCCATTAGGATAGAGTCCATTACGCATATCTTGTTCGAATGTCCGGACTATGCTAAACCCAGGAGTTTTTGGCTTAAACCCCTCTGTCGCAATATGGGCACGCGTAGCTATTTAGTCGCCCTGCGCATCCTAATGACGGACACTTCCCCCCCCCATTGTTTGTGGTGTAGCCAAATTCTTAAACCAATTTTGGTTGATCCGATGCAAGAGATTGTCACTAGTGGTTTAATTCATTTTTAGCTAATTTATTTTGGCATTATATGTCCTTTTAGCATTCTTAAATGTGCATTTAATACTGCTTTTTAAAATAATGCTTTTTCTAGTTTTGTAAATTGCTGTATTTTGTGTACGCTTACAAGATATCTTGAATATCGAATAAAAGCTTCAATGCACCAATCACTAATTTTGCTCAGATGCCAAGGACATTTCTGTTGACATTAGCTCATGACGTCCTCACTGCAACAGCTCAAGAGCAGGATAACAGATCCTGCCTACAGTGGAGAAGTGTGGCTCAGGGGTTAGAGGCGGCAGACCTGGAGCTTGAGTTTCGGCCCTGGACCAGGGTTCAATTCCCTGCCTCGGCGGGTCTTGGGCTCAATAATCCCATGGACTCGATAATTCTCGCTCCGGTGCCTTCTCGACTCACGGGTTCACACTCTGCAACTCTGGGCAATAGATTGCTTAATCTCCACATTGGCCCTTCGCGGCGGGATGCCTGGCTTTCACCTTGTGGATACCCTTCCAGGGTTATCTCACAGGGGAATACCAGGACGGGTTCCCTAAGCAAGCGTGGAGATGCCCCAGGGTAAGTCCTGCGCTATATAAGTTTCATACATTTACATTGACATTCAACAGCAAATGTAATGCCCTTCTAAGACAATCCTTTGAATAATTTTTTCTCACAACAGGACTGACTTGTGCAACCTCAAATCTGACACTGTTTCCAGATTTGAAACCTACTGTATGTCTGATTTGTTCCTGGAATCTGTTAGAATCAACGTAATGAACATACTAAACTTATGGATTATTGGACCCTCACAGAACACATACGCTATCTGAATGGAGGTTGTGCGTAAGCAGGCTGAAGGACTGTGTTTCTTTGTTGTTTGCTGGGGATTCAGGCCATCACCAAAAGAGATACCCTTCCCCTTCCTGGAGCAAATTCAATAACTGATAAATTGGAGGCTGCTCATTTTGGCACCTGCTGCAAAAGAAAAAACTATTGTTCACTCTAAATGGCACATATCACTGTTAGTCTATGTAATTTTGAGTAAATCTCCACTTCTGCCTCTTCCAGGCATTGGTGAATCAGATTCTGAAAGTCCTAGACACAGCCTAAAGATACCAAAGTGAACAACCTCATTAACCTCAAGAAAATTTGAGAAAGCCTTTTACCAAATAAAAATATATTTATCTGAGGTCTCCAGATTTCTATCAATGACTCAGAAAAGGCTTCCTGTATTGCAAAATTGGGTTACAGACACATACTGAACCTTAATTTGGAAGTGGCATGTAAGGGGAGCTCTTTCCAAATTGCGAATTGGTATGGCAATCATCCAAGGACCTAGCTGTGGGGGGCCGAGGAGGTAACACCTCCCCAATATTTACAGTCAGTTGGGTGACATGCCCCAGGTGTCTGACTACGCGCAGGGTGACTGTTTAACTGAGTACAATGTTGTGAAAAGGCAGGGAGTAAGCCTGGGCGGTAAACAACACTCTGTTCACAGAGCTTGCAGAGTTTTCCACACTCTGTCCTCCGCGAAGCACACAGAGTTCTGAAAAACCCCGCTCTGCATAGTGGAGTGGAGTTTTTTCCTTGCTCCCGCTCCCCAATGTCAAGTTGGCGAGCGAGAAAAACCCACCTCCCGGCGAGATTTTTTAACGCCGGTGGTCGGATTTCTCAATGTGGGAGGTCGCGGGAGGTCACGACCACTCGCATTGAGAAACCTTCTATTCACGTTGAAACAGTTGCCGCTCAAGTAAAAAATCTACATGAGTAGCAAAAAAGAATCAGCACCCTCTTGCTCTGCACATTGTGCCGTTCGTGTTAATTTTCCAGTGAAGAGCAAACACTCAGAACTGAAAATCAACGCCAACAAGCGTCAGTAAGCGCACCCTGCCACTTGTGGAACTCCACGTATCGCAGCTGAGTTTTTTGGTCACTTGTCAGAACTCCGCCCAGGCTTAGCAGGGGGCAGGTGTAATCTAAAATCAGTGCTGTGCACAGACACACCCCTGTCACATTGACGCCATGTAATATACCACACCCAACAATGGTCTGAGTCACAAACAAAACTTATGTGACTATTGGGGTTTCCTATATCTCTCACCAAAATAGCTTTTTTCTCAGACAGAATAAAAAATTCTGACTTTTGTTTGAAGCCAATCTAGGGAGTCATGGGATGAGATATCCATCTTCCTCTGTTCTTCCTGTATTGTCCTGACCTAACATTCAGTCAGGTCTCCAGCACCTTAATACTCTGCTGTTTTCAAGCAGTGGGGAGCAGGGCTATCCTTTTGTTGCCAAACTATTTCAATTGAGCCCTGTGCTACCTAGCCGGCCTACCACCAGAATGGGATCTTAGAGGCAGACTTCAACTGAGTTCAGAAAAGTGAAGGAATCAATGTCTAGCCAGCAAACACTTCTATAGCAAATATCAAAGCAGGACCGAATGCCTAGGTCAATACCTTGAATTTGTAGAGGAGATGGTGGAGGCAGGGTATGAGCATTAGAGAAAAGACCCCAAGGTGCATTTATTAAAGATTTGTCTTAGCATACATCAGGAGCCCATAAATGTCGAGCACAGTTTTTTGACCTGTGAACTTGCATTGGTCCTTTTTAAAACTACTATCTGTTTTAAAGAAGGTAGTACAAAAAATGCAAAAGTCAATCGCTCAAGCAAAGCACACAATATAGTACTGGAGCAGCATAATGCTCTACATTATGTGCCTACTTACAAATGATAGTAGCATAGCATTGTGTCACTTTGTAAAAAGTAGCACTGTATCATCTACTTGACTTATACAATTATCAAGCATTAATTTATTATTATTGAACTGGTCTTTGTAATATACTCTAGGGTGCAAAATTATGTTGTTACTTGTGGTTGTATGCATTTAATAATGCTGCCAAGATTTGTCCTTACTTCTCCAAACACCAAACAAATGCCACTAACTTAGTTTACATGAAACCATGTTCCAGGCCATCCACTGTCTTTGTCAGTTGGATACACTAAGTCGCTTGTTGGAAAGTCTCAGTCTGACATACCCCTAATATTATTTACTAAGCTATGTCCCTTTATTTATCAACGGTTTGCAGACATAATTCTGTTCACAAACTATTGATCAGTTACTGACTCGCAAGGTGGGATGGAATTGGAAATAGTGGTTTCCAGTTGGCAATGGTTTGCACCTTAGTCCAAGTAGGGACCATTCTTCATAATCAGGGTAAGGGGAATACACTTCTAAAATATCCCCTGCTCAACCCCTTGGTAGCTTGGCACGAGCAGACAGGCGTATCTCAGAGGCAATGTGTAAAGCATTTGTGCAAACATACAGTAATACAGTGAAAACATTACAAATGGACTCCACGAGAAAAATACGTATTCTTTTTCTAAACCAAACAAGACCAAACGAGAAAAATCCCCAAACAATAATCAAAATATGACTTTTAGAAGGTAAAAGCAGTTCTGTCTATATCAAACAAAAGATGTGACACTTTCAACACAAAGTACCTTGGATGTGTCAAAATCATAAACAAAAACAGCCACAGGGAAGGTGATGCATCAGTTCCTTATGCCTAGGGAAGGTGATGCGTTGGTAGCTTGCTCCAGGGGAGGTAATGAGTCTGATCCTTGCTGCCATGCGGGGGAGTGATGCATCGGTTCCTTACTGAAGGGGAGGTGATGTGTCGGTTTCTTACTGCAGTCCCAGGGTTGATGTAGAATTGCCACCCGGTGCGATGCATGAGGATAGGAGTTGGTTGGTTCTCGATGCAGCATCAACAACACTGCGTTGATCCCTCCAACTGCGATCCCACCGCTGCCACCAATGTTAAAAATGGGGGTCCGTGTCAGTGATTCTTTGGTACCTCATAACTACCTCATACCTCTTGAACCACTGACTAATGTCATCACTATTCACATAATCCTTGATCACTTCTGTAGAGATGTACACCATCCCTTTCCCAGGCACTGACGACAAGCTGCCCCCATTGGAACTGGACTCCACACTCTTGGCTTTTATGTCCAGCTCCTTCAAACTTTTCCCATGCTCAAAGATCACCCTCTTTTCTTCTAGGACCAATTTCTACCCCTCTTACTCCAGTTTTTTATCCTCTATGCCAACCTCGTTCCCCAGCTTGAGCTTTACAAACTCCAACTCATGGGAAACAACCTTTTGTACGTGGTCATTACACCGCGTACCATTACTACGCATGCGCTGTTACAACACATGCGTAGTAATATGGGAGTCGAGGAGGCAGCAATGACGGCTCTGGGCGCCCACTGAAGAGATACAGGTAAAAGGGACTGTTTAATTTTGTAGGGATTGTGTTTGAGGAGTAGTGTTTTTAGTTTAATGGAAGTGTTGTGGGTCGTGTAGGGTAGTGTTTGTGTGTAGATACAGGAGTGGGGGATGGGGTAGGGTCATGCAGGGGTTAGTGTTTTAGGGATTAGTGTAGTGTTGTGGTGTTTATTTAGTGTATGGAAGTGTCGGGGGATCGTGCAGGGTAGTGTTTAACACCTTGGCTGCTAGGTGTTTTCCCCTCCTGTGCTGCAGGCTCCACTTTTCCATTGTTCATGACGAGCTCAGCTCGTCATCAGCACAGCTCAACCGTGCATCATGACGAGCTGAGCTCGTCATCAGCATCGAAAGGGTTAAGTGTAGGGAGCGGATTAGGGGTTGGGGCAAGATCGTTCTTGGGATTTTGCTTTTGGGTTGAGAGTACTGAAGTAGTGTTTGTGAAGTGTAGAGTAGTGTTTTAGGGTTTAGGGTAGTGTCAGGGGGTCGTGTAGGGAAGTGTTTGTGTGTAGGGGCAGGACTGGGAGTAGGGGCAGGGATGTGCTTAGGGTAGTGTTTTAGGGTTTAGAGTAGTCTTGTAGTGTTTGTGTAGTGTAGGGTAGTGTTTTAGGGTTTAGGGTAGTGTCAGGGGGTAATGCAGTGCAGTGTTTCAGTGTAGGGGATGGACTGGGGGTAGGGGTATGGCCGTGCTGGGGTAGTGTTTTAGGATTAAGGGTGGTGTAGTAGTGTTTGTGTAGTGTAAGGTACTGTTTTTGGGTTTAGGGTAGTGTCAGGGGATCATGCATGGGTAGTGTTTAAGTGAAGGGGATGGACTGGAAGTAGGGGTAGGGTCATGCTGGGGGTAATGGTATAGGGTTTAGGGTAGTGTAGTAGTGTTGTGTAGTGTAGGGTAGTGTTTTAGGGTTTCGGGTAGTGTCAGGGAATCGTGCAGGGTAGTGTTTAAGTGAAGTGGACGGACTGGAAGTAGGGATAAGGTCGTGCTGGGGGTAATGGTATAGTGTTTAGGGTAGTGTAGTCGTGTTTGTGTAGTGTAGGGTAGTGATTTAGGGTTTAGGGTAGTGTTGGGGGTTGTGCAGTGTACTGTTTCAGTGTAGGGAATGGACTGGGGGTAGGAGCATGGTCGTGCTGGGGTAGTGTTTTAGGATTAAGGGTAGTGTAGTAGTGTTTGTGTAGTGTAAGGTAGTGTTTTAAGGTTTAGGGTAGTGTCAGGGGTCGTGCAGGGTAGTGTTTAAGAGAAGGGGAAGGACTGGAAGTAGGGGTAGGGTCGTGCTGGGGGTAATGGTATAGGGTTTAGGGTAGAGTAGTAGTGTTTGTGTAGTGTAGGGTAGTGTTTCAGGGTTTAGGGTAGTGTTGGGGGTCGTTCAGGGTAGTGTTAGGGAGTAGGGACAGGACTCATGCTAGGGGCAGTGTCTTGCAGGGGGTAGTGATTTAGTATTTAGGGTAGTGTAGTGGTGTTTTAGTAGTGTAGGGTAGTGTATTTTTGAGGGTGTGGAAAGTGTTTTTAACTTTGGGATGTGTAGTGTAGTGTATTTGTATGTAGTGTTGGGTTTTATTATTACAAGGCAAGTTTTTAGTTCGCATACATTAACACTTTCAATGTAATGGTATGCAAACTAAAAACTTGCGTAGTAACGGTTTTTGCTAAGAAAAAAACGCGTAGTAATGGCATGCAAGCTAATTGCATGCGAAATAACGAGTCATATTCCAACTCATGCACTCTGCTTCTCTCAGTCTCTGTCTTCCAGCTCCTCTGGAGACAGACCTCTTGAAGACACACTGCTGCCCTCCGTGGAAAGCACCCTTCCTCCAGGCAGAACCAATAGCCCATCCTGCTGCCCATAAAAAAGTCTGGGTATAAACTCGTTGGAAAAACCAGGTCTAAGAAAACTTTACAAAGACTAAGAGGTCCCCTTTGAACCATGCCCCTTAGTAAATTGGGATGGCATCCTCGTTGGAACTATTGCCTGCTCTCACTGAAGTTTCCCAAGTTGGAAAACTTTTGGAAAACATTTGTTTTAAGCAACATCGTTGTTTTTAAGGAACTCAGGTTGATTTAATAAAAAAATTAAGTTTGCAGTTTTGAAATACAATCAAATGGATGATCTGCTGTCTCTTGCAGGCTGCCATCCCTGTGATTTGAGCCAACTGCAGGGGGTTGCAAATTGTAATCTATCTAATGAACATTAATTAGGCACGTTATTATGCAACCCCTTATGCTGGACATGGCCTCCTTAGGGGAAATGGCCCCAAAAGCTTTTGCTTTTTCCTCCTAGTCTTAGCTGCCTTTCTCTGCATAACCTTAGAAAACTGGGCACCTTCCCCCTGTTTGGCAGAGGGAAGGTGTGCACGCCTGCCTTGCCTTCATTGGGCTGGAGGTACGAATACAATGGGGTTTTAGTGCCGTACCTCAGTGTGCCCTGTGGCAGGCCCGACCTGGGCCTTAGTAGTGGTAGGTAAGTAACACTGAGTGCATCTCCCACTGGATAGCTGTCAAACCTATATCGGGTCTGCCATGGGAGGCCTGTGGGGTGCCATTGTACCCCTGCCTAAGTTGTCATTATTTACACTTCGCCCAACCAGAAGTGGGTCATCCCATACCATGAGGGCACCCCCCCGGGGGATAACAGACACTGCCGGGGTGGTAGGCTGAAAGCTGGGTGGGTACATAAAGATGTTTCCAGCCCTTGAAGTGAAGAACCACTCAATGGAGCTTCCCCTACCGTGGAGTTTGGCTCTCCCCAGGGATACTCCTGGGGAGTTACCGAGTCTCTGGAGTACACTCTGGGCCCGCCCACATCCTCACTGTCAAATCCATGGCGACGTGCGTGCGCCTTCCTACACAGCTTTGGAAGAGGCGCTGATGCGCTGTTTCGAAACATGGGCTGGTCAGTCAATGCAAACTGGAGCGTGCACACCGGCCCTGATACTGATCCAGATACACCTTGTTATGGACACCAGAATGGTGGCCCAGGGAGCTGTGTGCCCCCCGCTTCAAAGTCATGAGTAAAGAGTCTTGGGGTACGCATCGAACAGAGCCTAAACATGAAGGAGCAGGAGTCTCAAATAGTTTGCTCATGCTTCTATGAATTAGGCCCTTTGAGGCGTGTGTTTCCATATCTTCCTGATCACACACGGAAGACCCTTGTCCAGTCTCTTGTTATAAGTCGACTGGACTATTGTAATGCATTACTAATCTCAGCTAAGAAAGCTGCACTGGATCGTTTGCAAGTAGTGCAGAACACAGCCGCGCGTCTGGTATTGGACGCCCCCTAAGATTTCCGTTGAATCTGCTGCCTCAGAAACTGCACTGGCTCCCGGTGCGTAGGCGAATATTATTTAAGATCTGCTGCATTAACCATAAAGCAGTATATGGCAACGGGCCAACATACTTGACGGAGAAACTGAGTCACTACACTCCCCATAGAGACCTGCGATCCAGCACAAAATCACTTCTTAAAGTCCGGCGCATTTACAAAGCTAGGACCGGGGGGGAAGGCTTTTTCCTACCTTGCCCCTCGGAATTGGAACTCGCTCCCGTTAGCACTTAGGCAGTGCTCAGATTACCTTCGCTATAGGAGGTCCTTGAAAACATTTTTATTCTAGAGGTTTCCCTAAGTATCGGCATCCTCCCCTACCTGCCCGCAAGCGCAGAGATATCCCTTTGGGGGTGATTCAGGAGCTATATAAGCAAATAACTAAATACATGTCACATCAGCTGTGACAGGCGGGAGGATGTGCCCTGGCACCAATGGCATGGTGTATTGGTGCCTGGCCTGCCATCGCAGGCTGATGAGCGTATAGGTGCAACCCTGGTGTTCTAACCTGTGGGACAAGTCTGCTGGTGCAGGCCCATCTGCGTTCTTGCATCAATGGTGTTAGCAGCAAGGCGCCCAATCTGCTGTGCAGGCATACCCGTGAGGGGGTTCACCCATGCCCATCTGGGCAAAACAGGGGGGTATGTGCGTACTGGCACCAAAGGTGCTCTGGCCTGGGTAAGCCATGTGCCCGGCTTTCTTTGCCAAGTGAAAGTGTGCAAGCCCTTCCTATCCATGTTGGGAAATGTCACTGATTCCATTTTCTGAAACACTGGCAAATCTGTCATTGTCTACCAGCAGGTGCACTTGTATCTATTGTGGGTAAAAGCATGAGCAGCTTGCCAGTGTAGGCAGCTGTGACCCGCACCTATGGTGCCCGTGATTGGATGTGCCACCTGCAAATGCAGGTTAGTGTGTGCATACAGACACACGTATCGGTTAAACCCATGTCCAGTGTGCTGTGCAGACTTGGGGGCACACTGGCACCTTTGGTGCTGGGAACTATGTCTCGCCTGCCATTGCAGGTCAGGGTGCACAATAGTACATGTGTGCCCAAGTAGTGAGGAATACCTATGTGTGTTTTCGCTACCTATGAGCCCTGCTCTGCCCGTAAGTTAATATTGGGTAGTGGTTGACAATACTTTGCACTGCAATAGTGGTTTGCAGGGTTTCATATCAATGGATTTGGAGTGCCAAACCATTTCCATTGGTAAAGGGGATTTTGACATACCTTGCTTAGAAATGCTACTTATAGATTATATTTTTTGAAAAACAGGGTGCTGGCCCTACCTTTTGTTTATTAGAGCTCTTTAGTTAGAGCACCAAATCAGTCTTATTTCTAGATTTGTTCGGTATAGTTTATTTATACCCTTTACTTTTTCTTTACTTTTTCATTTGGTCAATAGAAAGTTATTTACATGAGAAAAACATAACATTTAGACATTACACATACTTAATTCATAACATCATACATTAAAGCAACAGTTCATTCTATGCACATTATATACAATGCACCA
The DNA here is from genome assembly GCF_964263255.1 of Lissotriton vulgaris. NCBI lineage: Eukaryota > Metazoa > Chordata > Amphibia > Caudata > Salamandridae > Lissotriton > Lissotriton vulgaris. Next base: position 430,426,448 of record NC_141699.1, on the reverse strand, counting down.
TTATTATGCAGCAAATATTCAATCTTTGCATTGTGTTTCAACAAATGTTTAAAGGATAAAGTTACATTCAAAAGGAGATAGAAACAAATTTAATAAAGACAAATATATTTGACTATACGAATTATTCAATATTCTAGTCAATCCAAAGATTAATTTGCTCCTTTCTGCTAGAAATTAATTGACTCCTTTTTGCCGACGCGTTTCGAACTCGTTATCTCATTTTACGGGTTCTCATCAGGGCTTTATCACTTGTTATCTGCAAATTGTGTGCAAAAAAAGAAATAGGTTGGTCTATACCTTCTTAGCCTCCCTTTTATATTGCACTGTGCTACTTAGTTACAAAAGGTGTACCTTCGTTCTAGTTTGTAGCAGGTTTCCGGGGTTCACTCCTTCTCTTTGTGTCTGTTAAAGATCCTGCAAGATGCCAATAGTCTAAGTTTAATTATTAACTCTAACGCGTTGCCTGTGGCATAACGCTATTAACACTCTTAGATTCTACCTTTAAGACGTGGTTATTTCTGTCTCGATGTTAGTCGCCACACCGTACATGCACTTATCCACTTCTGCCTCTAAATCGTGGATGCAGCAGGGGTCCTATCCGTCTGCCTAAAGAAAATAATCTGTATGACTGATGTGTTCCTATTAAATGTTGATCACGCATGGCCCATTTTGTCGATCATGCCTCATTTCTCTTGTGCCTCATGCTGACTGCATGCTCATTGCATGCAGTGTCCGATTCTCAGGGTTCAACCCTCGGAGGTGGGGGTGTACACAGAGTAGTGCCTCATTCTACCTTATGTGGCTCTGCTGAACTTGCACATGTTTGCGTGTTACTGGACTGGTGTAACCTGTATCATCGTGCACCAGACATTGTACAATATTTCCAGAGAGGTACGGAATTGGAACTCTTTGCTGTGTGTGGGTGACTGGAATTGCCTGGTGCAACCCAACTCGACATAGACCGTTCATTGTGCCTCCTTACCAGGGAGGTGCAGAATTTGAAACTCATCGTGTTGTAAATTTTAAGTGCCTGGTGTGATTCACCACTATGCACATCAGTTGCTGTGCTGGGATCACCTGGGCATGACCTAGTTCATTATGCACTGATTGGGCGCCTCAATCTTACTAAGAGGCTCTCCTGTGTTACCCCCCAATCATTGATTGTTCACTTGTTGACCCTCATTGCAGAAATTCAACTGCCCTCTCCACACCTGGCCATTCCCGAAGACATCTTGGCATGAGGTAGTAGCAAGAGAGACTAATTGGTCGTGGAAAAAAACTTTTGAGACAATTCGTAAGCAGGTCAAAAGACTACTCCTTTGTGTTTTGAGACCTGTGGGTGAGCTTCCTGAGTGGCTGCTAACCTCGCCCTTGTTTACATTTACCTCCTATTTAAAACTGTTAGATATTCCCACCTGCTTCCCAAGGACCCAGACTCAGTGTGACTTCGACCATGTCCAGCCCAGTGTCCGGGATGCGGGGCTGGGTATCTTTCATCCGGGGATATAAGGCAATGGGGGTGAACTGGAGGGTGGAGGGAGGCTTGAGCCACTGAGTCTGCAGAGGGTGAATCATATCCCTGCTGGGTACTAGTGGTACTGCATTAGGGTGCTGAGTGTATTTGTGTTTGTAAGAGCATGCTGTACAGACCGGCTGATACCTCTCGCACCACATAGGTGTGCAGGGTGAGTGTGTGTGAGTGGGAGCGATCGCGTGTGGACCACCTGTGATTCACAACACTGCCTAGCAGTGCCGCCTTACACGTTGATTGGTGCCAAAAGCACAATACCTTTTGACATTGGGTTTCTCCCACATGGTTTCGCCCAGCTGTTCTGCTGAAAAGTGTTCTATGTTTTGTGTATGTACATATTCTTGCTATCGTGCACCACTGCATAAGGGTGCTCTCTCTCAATTGGCGGGGGGAGGGACTTAGATTAGGAATTGTCCACAGTGTGCAAACTAGTGAAATCATAACAATACGAATGGGCCTAGTACTGCTAGTAATATTTTCAATTGGATTTTATGACCAAAAGTATATGATAATCATGTTCTAATGATTGAATATGTGTGTGTACGTTTTTACATACATCCTGTGTTAAGTCCCTTTTGTGAAGCTCAGTGCATTTATTGCGAGTGACTGTTGTGCCTTTGCTTCACACATTGCCTCTATAGTGCCTGACTGCTTAGTGTCAAGCTACTCAAGGGTGAGCATGGGTTATACAGCGAGTGTAATCACTTGCCCTTGATGGGAGCGGTAGTTCTGTCTGGCTGGGGGCATATTTTCAGTCAGCAAGACACTGCAGGTTCCAACACCTTGTGATTACTCATTTTGAGAACTGACATATTGGTATGTAAGTTGGTTCACAAAATAAAATGTTGGTTACAAAAAGTAGGTGTGCATTTTGCCAACATGAGGTTAGTACATCTGACCGTATGTTTCTATGGAGGTCTTCCTCAGGACCTTTATACAGTCAAGGTAGGTCCTAGTCAGATTACACTTCCTCAAGTTGATTCTTCTGGTTAGTATATCACAATGTGCTTGTCGTGGTGAGATTGCAACCTTCATTTGATTTTGAAAGTCCTTGCTGGGTGCTTACTTTCCAGTTCACAAATACAGTATCTCCGTGTTTCCTTCTACAACTTAGTTTAACGATCACCCTTTAGAAGAAGTATACCGAGAAATCCTTTAAACTTACCACCAACCAACTCCTATCCTGCAAACATTTGCCACTTTATTTTGAGGAAAAATCCAAAATTCCTCCATATAAGGGTACTTGCAGTTGACAATGCATGTTTTATTTTGGATGCCACATGGTAGCATCACAGGGATGAAAACTACAGGCAGCCAAGAACAAGTCCAGACACCTACCTTTGTATAAATGTGTAAAATAGAGGTAGGTTATAGAAAAAAACAGGGTCACTTCAGTATACAACACTTTCCCAAAGCATCCAGCAAGAAAATCATCCTCTGCAGTTCTGCCAACCTAGCTGGACGCCGCAAAGCCAGCCATTGGGGCAGGTAATAGGACAATATTGGCTTCCTGTGCAGCTACAACTTCCATGCTGTGTGAGAGCTATCATGGAACGCAGAGCAAAATCCTCAGAGAAAGAGAAAATCAGCTAGAACTTGATTGTCTCGCACCCACACATTAAACATTGCTTGATATTTGGTTGGTAGTGGATTGCTCGCCCAGCGGTCAAGGACTGAGTATAAAGCATGAGGATTGCCTTCTGGAATGGAATAACCTCATCATGACACATGCTGTTTGAAAATGCTTTTTCCAGGACATTTTGGAGCTGAGTGCTCCCCGTTTTCCCAAAGACTGTGACAAATATTGAGGCTCTGATTGAAGCCCTACTACTATACCTGCAACCGTGCTGGCGACTTACTTGTGTAGAGACCCCTCAGCAAGAACCTGGAGACCAAAAGCTTTGACCCAGTGTGTCCAGAAATCCTCTAGATACCCTCCACCAAAGACTGTGGACACTGACAGTGATCCTTTTTTGAGTGCAGATGTGCAATCCCTAGGAGTGTTGTCTCTGCAGAGCATCCTTCCCTGTAATAATGCTTGCTTCATTCTTTAGATAGTGATGACCTCTCCCTGCCACAATACCCCCTAACCCCTATTGATCATGCAGTGAATTTAGGTCGATTACCAGATTCTGGCATGTGTTTCCAAGAGATTCTCATCAAGCCTCACTTATAGTTTCTCTGGCTCTTAGAGTGTGTGTGGTTTTCACCCAAACATTCTTGTGCCCAGGATCCAGAGCTTTTAGTAAAGAGAGATTCGTGGTTCACAGAAACACAGAACTTGGCACAATCTAAGCCCTGCTGGGCCATTCCTTTTTTCCCTTTTCGTTCCTGTGCTTCACAGCCCTCACATGAGCCCCAGCGTTACTCTAGCTATCTCGCTGCTATTCTCCAAAGCCTTCTCTCTGCAAGATTCTTTGCCTACATCTAAGGTTTGATTACACTTCCGCAGGTAGGACATCTTCACCTTTTCACAAGAAAATAAATAACCTCTTTCAAATTAACTTGCATCGATAGGAGAAAGTACTATATACAAGTTACAATAGAATCAGTGTTTAATTTGTGATACTTTTTTCCAGGGCTCGACACAGGCACAGGCACCTATTTCTTAACACCAGCACTTATGTTTTACAGTCTACCACATGGTGGAGCTATCTGTCTGATTGTTTAGCAGAGCATATCAGGGACAGTGTGTAAGAATGCAATATGAACAAAAAAAAATACTAGGTTGCCTAAGACTTTTACACAGCTTTACTTGAGATGAAATCATTGAAACTGGCACATTTGTTGGAGTGTGATGGCCATTAGGTATCAATGGCACTGGCATTTGGCAGCGCTGTCTGTGGCTGGTAGTCGGTGATCCGCCTAAAAGCTTTAGTTGGAGCTAGTGTACTTGGTAAAGCCTTAGTACTCACAGATAAGCAAGCTTGACGGTCTGGATCTCCGCAGTGATTCAGACAGGAGTCTTCCCCACAGTCACGCTCAAAGATGTCATTTACAAAGAAGTTTATGATGCTCACGGCTTTTGAGGGGATTCCAGTGTCCTAGTGCACTTGCTTCATCACTTTGTAAATGTAGATGACCTAGCTCTCCTTCCTGTTCCTCTTGCGCTTATTCGCTTCCTTCTAGGGTGGCTTCGACTGGGCTTTCTTGGAACCCTTCTCGGGAGCCCACGCAGGCTTGGCTAGTTCAGGATTGGTCGCCATTGAGCACCCACTGCAGGATCAAGAGAAATATGGAAGGTTGGCCCTGCAGCGCACTCCCGTGAAATACCTTGGACCCTGCACATTTTTTTTTAAATCAAACTAAGCACTGAAAAGAACATAACATGACTAAAACACCAGTTGGACTTTCCCATCTCGTCTAAAATCGCAGGTGGTCGGGCATGGATATAACTCCTAGGCAACAAGGCTATTAAAAATTGTAACCACTGTTTTCTTTTATCTTCTCTTCCTGCTCAGAATTACTAGAGCATGTGGGGACTTGTGGACTAAGTGGAGAGATGGAACTGTGATAAACTGTTTGTCCCTATTTTCACATTCGAGGATTCTCTCAGGAGAAGGGGTGTTTCCTTGCATCTCCTTGCATGATGCGCCACCTCACTGCACCAACCGAGAGGTTTGGGTGCATCAATCTGATCCCAGGCTTTCTTCATTACATGTTCTTGCCAATAATTATTTTGAAAAACTATTTGCATTTCTGTCGCTTCACAAGCTTTTTAATATATGGAAAATCAGCCTGAAATTAAAAAAAACACTATCAATCTAGATCTTTAAGCCCTCAAAGTAATATCCTTTTGACTGGTCGTACGTAAGTGTTAGAAAAACACCTGCTGCTGCTAATTATCAAAAAGGAATAATAATTTTTTCTTTTATTTAGGTACCCACTGAGCACAGTCGGGGAGCCTTCTTCTCTTTTCTTATGTGAGAAGTTCTGGACAGGTTTCCTGTGCTCTTTCTCGGAACTGTCCTGCCCCGAGGCTCAATTTATTTTAAGTCAGAGAAAGAAGACGTGTTTATTCTGCGTGAATCATAGTCAATCTTTCAATTTCAGTCTTGCAGATCAAACAATAATTTGAACTTCTTATTTCTTGAGTTCTTTGGAAAACCTAAAAAATCTCTAAAGAAAATCACATCGCCAAGTGCCTCAAAAGTAATACATTTTCCACTTCGCTTGCCTCCCCATTAAATTATTGTGTGTCTTTTTTGGAGGTCAAATCAAACCTAGTGCCAACAGAGGCACCCGGGACACTGGCCAGGATAAAGAAAATCGTACTTTTGATCTGAATGATTCAATCTAGGATTAATTCTTGCTCCCAGCCCAGCCTTCCACCTGAGAGGACCTGGCTTTCATGTGATGCGCTTCTGTCACTGCAGGCTTGACAGAACCTTTTGTGGAGCTCAGTCACAAACGTGATGGTTTGCTCTTTATTGGGTTTGTGGAGACACCTAGTGGTAGATAAAGGTACCTGCCTTATCGAGGATAGCTTGAATACTTCTTTTGTGACTTATAAATAGATTTAGCAGACCAGTGCAGGATGACCTTGAGGAGCTTAGGGCACATAGACAGACAGTGTGAGGAGCTTGGGGCACTTAGACAGTGTGTGACACGAGGGCCCCATGGGAAGAGAATCTGACTAGGTTGTTGCACATTATGAGCCAGCACAAGGACCTTTAGGCATATGGTCTGACACTGTTGAGCGCTTGCGACCGACCCACCGATAGTCAATTGGAGACACTTGAGGCAACTGCTCAAACAGTTAGTGGTGCTGTGTGTTCATACAGAATAAAGATGTGGCACGTGAAAAGTTAGTGAGGAGCTCTTACACACTAGGCAGAGGTCGTATGAGTTTGGTACCCATTGAAATAATTAATGGACAACTTGAGGAGCTTTGGGTCATTTTTGAAAACATGGACGAATATTACAACATTCTTTAGAGCAGGCACTGCTTGGGCTTTCTCTGGTAACAGAGTACCACACGGACAATGCAAGAAATTTCATGCACGTTATAATGGGCACATGGGCATTTGAATGAGCTGAGACAAATGAGTAGAAACTATATGTAGTATAAAGACAATGGATCAACAGTGTGAGACGTTTGGGGTGCAGGATACGGAGTGAGAAGGTCAGAGTATGAAGCTTGGGGTGCAGTGACATACTGTGTAAGGCCACTGAGTAAAATAGACACTGTCTGAAAAGAGGTTGAAGTGCATGGAAAAGAAATGTAACATTTCAAATGTTTGAAGACTGTGAGGAGTATTCCAGTCGTGAACAGCAGGTGAAGGTCTTCGAGTACATAGGCAGATCATGGGCAAGTTCAAGGAAAGACACTGTGAGAACATAAGCTACTTTGACAGAGTGACAAGTGCCGATGCACACTGAGGAGGTCCAGCATGGATGAGAGGAAGTGAAATAAAACTGACAAACCTCGGGGAGGACTTTTTCATAGATCTAGCAAAACATCTATCAATTTAAACTGCTAATACTAAACTACATTTCTAAGCGTCCTGCCACAATGTGGGCTGTAATAACTTGGTAAAATGGTTAGAAGAGTCGATGGTAACTGTGCCAAAATAAATAAAATATTTTTTCTAGAACCATAGACAGCTACAACATCATGAACGTAAGTATAGATATCTATGTATAGTTTATCATATTTAACTCCACGTCTGCATACTTTGAATGTATGCACGTCACCAAAATATCAACTACCACATTTTTCGGTCTCGCCTAGATGAAAGCAAAGCGAAGCTTTGCTGTCTAGGGTGAGACAACTTATGTAGTTACTTTTGGGGGAATGTGGACAGCAAAGTGCCACGCGCTTTTTCTTGCCGAGATTGTACCTCGTGAGCGCGCACGTCGCCGTGCCTCATATTCCCATGCGCAAAGAAAGCCTCACTCACGCATGCGCACATACACACACTGCATACACAGACGCACCCCCCTTAAACAGACACACGCGCACACAGACAGACAGACGGACGCACGAACAGACACACTCAAACAGACAGACACACACGCGTACACCCCACCCCCACTCACCCCTCCTCTACCTCAACACACTCACCGGTTCTAGCGGTGCTCGGCGGCGGTTCTGCCTCTTGGGCGGCGGTAGCGCTTTGCGGGGCTCTCTCACCACATGAGAGCCCCGCCTTCCCCATGCGCCCGGCCGCTCTTCCCCCGGTCCCCCATCTCGGGACCGGGACTCAATCAGGTGCCTTCGTGGCTCTTCGGGCAGTCGTTTCTCTCTCTCTCTCTCACCGCGATGGGGCGGGACTTCCGGTTGGGGCCGCGATGGGATTGGCCGGCTGCCCAACCGCTTCCGGGTCGTCGCAGGCAGTGCGGCGGCCCGGCGGGGACTTCAACAAACTCCTGGGCTGCGGTGGTGAGTTAAAGGCACCAGAGGGGTGGGCTCCCTCCCTAATTTAACTATGCCGCGAGGAAGGCACTCGCTTACCATGCATACGTCTTATGAAGACGGGCGCCATGCTATGTTTCACCTTGCTGCCTGTATTTGCAGGCGGGTGCAGTGATTCACCTTTCCATGCATGCATGATGCATGTTTATTTAAACACAGGGCACTTAGACTTTACTATGGCAGCTGCCGCTTTGGTTTCCTTCTCCATGGCGCACGGGCGGCTCTGCACGTGAACTGCTCCTTCAACTCCGCCACCTTCCCGGAAGACTGGAAACACGCTGAACTCACCGCCCTTCTGAAAAAACCCACAGCGGACCCCACCGAACTCAAAAATTACCGCCCCATCTCGCTTCTTCCATTCCCGGCCAAAGTCATCGAGAAAGCTGTCAACAACCAGCTCGCCGCCTTCCTCGAAGCCAACAAATCCCTCGACCCCTCACAATCTGGCTTCCGAGCAAAACACAGCACTGAGACCGCCCTCATCGCAGCAACAGACGACATTCGAACTCTACTGGACAATGGAGACACAGTCGCCCTCATCCTCCTTGACCTCTCTGCAGCATTCGACACAGTCTGCCACAGCACCCTTTTACAACGCCTCAATAACATCGGAATCCAAGGAAAAGCACTTGAATGGATCACCTCGTTCCTCACCGGAAGAACCCAGAGAGTCCGCCTTCCACCATTCAAGTCCGAGGCCTCTGAAGTCATCTGCGGCGTACCACAAGGATCCTCACTCAGTCCCACCCTCTTCAACGTATACATGAGCCCCCTCGCGGCCATCACACGCCAACACAACCTCAACATCATCTCTTACGCGGATGACACTCAACTGATCCTTTCTCTCACCAACGACCCCAGCACCGCCAAAACTAACCTACACGAAGGAATGAAAGAAGTTGCCGAATGGATGAAACAAAGCCGTCTGAAACTGAACTCAGACAAAACAGAAGTCCTCATCTTAGGTACATCCCCCTGTGCTTGGGACGACTCCTGGTGGCCAGAAGCCCTCGGAAAAGCACCCATCCCGACAGACCACGCACGGAACCTAGGCGTCATCCTGGACTCCTCACTCTCAATGAACAGACAAGTCAGCGCCGTTTCCTCTTCCTGCTTCAACATTCTTCGCATGCTCAGAAAAACATTTCGCTGGATCCCCTCCGAAACAAGGAAAACAGTCACCCACGCTCTAGTCACGAGCCGACTGGACTACGGAAACACCCTCTACGCAGGCATTACCGCAAAACTCCAGAAGAAACTCCAACGAATCCAAAACGCCTCAGCCAGGCTCATATTAGACATCCCACGCAACGAACACATCTCTGGTCACCTTAAAGACCTCCACTGGCTACCCGTCAATAAGAGGATCACTTTCCGACTGCTTACCCACGCACACAAATCACTCTACGACATCGGACCAGAATGCCTCAACTCACGACTGTCCTTCTACACCCCCTCCCGCCAACTACGTTCTTCCAGCCAAGCCCTCGCCACCGTACCTCGCATCAACAAGACCACCATGGGAGGCAGATCCTTTTCATACCTGGCTGCTAAAACATGGAATTCACTCCCCGCTTACCTTCGCCTTACCCAGAACCACCTAGCATTCAGAAAGCAACTTAAAACGTGGATATTTGACAAGTAATCCTCCGCCCCTTCCTAAGCGCCTTGAAACCCTCTGGGTATGTAGTGCGCTATATAAATTCTATGACTTGACTTGACTTGACTTACTGGAGACTGGTCCGACCTGGTCTATTGCCCCGCACAGTGTCTGCTCCACTGCTGAGACCAAGAACTCCAGCAGTTTCCTGTTTGCAACTTGAAGAACAGCGAGGGTATGTTTTTAAGTTTCTCGCTGTTTCTTCTCTCATGCCAGTTGCTTTTTAGGAAACTGTATATTAATTTAACAAACAACCCTTCTGCACTGCTAGGTGTAGCTCAGCCATAGACAAAGGCGCATTACACTTTAACCATACTTAAAAAGCACATTTTTCATGAGTACTCTTTAAATGTGCAACATGAGTCAAAGAAAGCTTCCTTTCTGCAACATATGCCATAAGTCGTTTCGAAATAGTTCCATCTGGTTAGTTGTCTTGCCATTGTTTCAGCTGCACAGTTAACTCCGTACTTGAGTGCATGCACAGGGGTCGGTGTACATGCATAAGGGACTGGTATGAAAATGATGATCCATAAACTGCAATAGGTACTTTTGCAGGGGAGTCATCGGTCAGGAAGCCATTTAATAAAGGCTATTGCTTATATTTATGCAAAATACATCTCCAACAGCACACCAATTTTTACATTTCATTTTAGCGCACTATAATGATACAGTGTAGAGGGTGTCCCCTTTTTTTTTTATTTTGGCGATGTTTACTACCCTGCAAAAGGCAATTCGCCCCCAACTGGACAAATACCTCTTTGCAGCATTCTCAGGATCAGCACAGGTGGCTAACATGACAGTACTTACATTTGCACAATGACGTGCCGCACCCAGATGTCAGCAGACAAATACTGGTGGGTGTCACTTTGTTTGAGTTTAGGGACACAAGTCCTTAAGCACATGCCCTTGACTTGAAAAAGTTGACTGAGCAATAACTCTCATTTAAGATGGAAGTAGTGCCACTAGTTTCATTCAGCAGTCTCTGCCATGATAAAATCAAAAAGTGTCAGAAACTAGACCAGTTACAAAAGAAAAAAGCATTTGCAATGCAATAGGTCTCGCATTTTCGAAACTTTGACCTATTGGTATTGTAAATGACAATCCCTTTTATTATTGCAGGTTTTTAAACACATAAATAAAAGGCATTGTCATTTACAATGCCAATAGCTCAAAATCTCACAAATGCGAGACCTATTGCATTGCAAATGCTTGTTTGTGAAGGTAGTGCAGAAAATGAGGGGTGTCCAGCAGGATCCTGTAGCTCATATGATGGATTCAGGATCTGGGTCAACCTGAGTGAAATATGCTGGATTTGTTCTAATGTAATTTGCCATCATCGACACTCATTCAGTAGTGCACCCATGTTTGCTTACCATTCAGAGCAGCTACTTGCAGGGTTTGAGGGTGGATTTTTATTTGCCTTCTAGTTGAGCTCAACAAAAATGCCTCACTTAAAGGAACATCAGTCCTTTTACTTGAGTATCATCCTGGTTGGGAGCTATCTAGACCCTAATGCTAAGATGCCAATGCAGTGGATGAAACAAAGGCACTTTGCTTGTTATGACTTAACACCTGTTTAAGACAAACTATGATTTGGAGACAGATTTTGATGCTTTGAGAAAGTCAATTAATAGTTAGGGTGGATGGTAACCACCAAAAGTAGTAATGGTACTAGTATTATTAAGTCTGGTAAAGGTTTGAATGACTCACACTTGAGTTCAACCCCTGGTAGCTATGACACAGAACAGACAGACTTAACATAAAAAATGTGTAAAACATTTAGAAGTACCACAACAGTCAAAAAGTCAAAAATACAAGTCAATAAAATATAGAATATGTGATAAACAAAACAGCATTACAAATGATGACAAAAATCCAATAAGGGGAAGTAAAGATATTGATTTTCAAAGATTTAAATAAAAGTAGCACTAAAAAGAGTACAATGCCAACAGTCAACCGCGAGCAACTGGTTGTGTTAGACCGGGTCAAAGTCAAACATCCAGGTTGACCGCAATGGATCGCCATCCACAAACTGGAGATTTATAAAGAAAATCTCCCTAATGATCAGAAAGCAAGGGATAGTTGGCTAGAAGCCATAAACCTCCCGGCTCTATCAATAAGCCAGAGCAACTCTTTGGAGGCTGAGATCACTGAAGACGAGGTCAAGAAAGCAATTCGCCACTCAAAAAAAGGAAAGGCGGCCGGTCCAGATGGACTGCCGGGAGAAATTTATAGAACTCTTGAAGATATAGTAGCCCCAGTGCATACGTCACTCTTCAATGGCATATTGATACAAGGGAAGCAGCCCCCAAAAACCTGGGGAGAAGCAACAATCGTGCTTATCCCGAAACCAGGGAAATCAACACTAGACTGTGGGTCATACAGACCAATATCATTACTAAACAACGACTACAAACTCTTCACAACTATAATAGCTACAAGACTGGCTAGTGTCATTGGAAAAATCGTTCACCCTGACCAAAAAGGTTTTATCAAGGGCAGACAACTAGCGGAGCTTACACATGAAGCTGTGGGAGCTATAGATATTGCTACGGCTTTCTCGCTACCATTAGCCACATTGACCCTAGATGCTACTAAAGCATTTGACAGGGTTAACTGGCTATACCTTAACGCTGTCTTGAAAAAATTCAACTTCGGGGAGAACTTTTGTAGGATAATTAAACAGCTATACAGTACTGCTTCTGCCAGGTTACTGGTTAACGGATCTTTAACCGAACCATTTGAAATATCAAGAGGCACAAGACAGGGCTGCCCGCTTTCCCCTCTCCTATTTAATCTTTATATTGAACCATTCGCTCAGCTTTTAAGGGATGAAACTAATATTCCATCCTTTAGCTTTGGAGAGTGGGAAAGGCGGGTAGCAATGTACGCTGATGATATCATGATCTTTACATCTGACCCAGCTAGAGCATATCGAGCAGTTATCCACCGGGCAGAAGAATTTGGAAGACTATCGGGATATGACATCAATTCCAGCAAAAGTGAGATAATGGTTTGGAACATACCCAATATCCAGCTGTGGGCAAAAATATCCACATCGATGCGCTATTTGGGAATTAGAATAACCCAAGACGTGGCGAGAATTGGACACCTTAATTTGGAAAAGATACACATTGAGACCAAAAAACTCTTAAAATCTTGGTCACATCTTCCACTCTCTACCATTGGAAGGGTGAACCTGGTTAAAATGTGTATCCTCCCAAAATGCACCTTTTTATTCAATGCTATTCCTACTGCCTTTGACTCAAAAATGATTGAAAATTCACAAAAAGAAATAAATTCCTTCATATGGAACTACAAAACCACAAGAATTGCGTGGAAAAAGCTAAGGAGAAGGAGAGAGAAAGGAGGCCTAGCACTGCCAGATCTACTCTACTATTCATGGGCATTCCAACTATCACATACAAGAATGCTTTTAAAGATGCCATCTATCCTCGCAACTAACTCCATGTATAGGGTTATGCTAATCGGGGCTAATCTAACATCGGATAGTTTTATGTTTAAATTTGGATGTCAGAAATACTTTAAGAACATCAAATTAAAAGTCGTACAATCATGGGCAGAAATATGGTATAACATCAGAAAGAAACTGGGTCTCTCATACTATTCCAACTACGCCCCCATTTGGGATTCACCAGGATTGCCACTTTGTCTGAGGAATAGTCTTTCCACCATAATTGAACAATCAGGTATTATAAGATGGGGTCAACTACTCAAAGAAGGCAGACTTATAACCTGGGAAGAGTTATATGAATTGGTTGGTGTAGGATTGTCAAGATTCAAATATATTCAACTAAATAGTTGGGTGAGATCTCAGATTCGTACTGATGCGAACCTAGGGAAAATGAGCTTAATAGAACAAAACTTGGTAGAAAGAGCTATGGGGGGAAAGGAAGTAACAATCTGGTATTGGCAGCTGCTAGAGGAAATTGACGGGGAATTTCAACTCCCAGACGATCTATGGAGAACGGCAATTGGTACCTCATGTGAGGAGAGATGGCAAAATTCTTTTTCTCTACTATACAAAACAGTAAAGCCTTCATGGCTAAGACGGAACCATTTATTCTCTATACATCGTGCATACAAAACCCCACTAAAACTATCTAAATTCTTACCAAACAAAAAATGCAATAAATGCAACTGGCCAGGGGCCTGTGACAAACACATGTTTTTTGAATGTCCAGACATCCAGAATTTTTGGAGCAATGTGAAGGAAACTCTAAACTCTATCTTAAATACTTCTTTAGAAATAACTCTGGATTAGAAGATAACATCAAAGGATTGGCAAGGTCCTTTCTCTTCCACGCAATCTTGCTGGCGAGAAGACAAATTTGTATAAAGTGGGTAGAGAAAACACCTCCATCACACTCTCGATGGCTTTCCTCCTTATATGAAACCTCTAAAATGGACCTTAAAAGAACAACTAATAAGAGGCATATGGCTTTTTGGAACCTATTAATTAACTGGAAATAAACCCGGGTTTTTTTTTTTTGGTTTTTTTTCCCGGGTCCAATGATTATGCCTTTTATACTCCTGGACCAGGGTCAGGCAAGTCGTGTTAAAGGTCCTACAGGTTGAAAGACACCTTGATTGAGTAAAACATCTCCAATTCTTCTTATGGGACATCTCTACTACCAATATATCAAATCACGTCTACAAGCCGTGCAAGGTGGTTGGTATGCTCCTTACTGAAGAAAAGGCAAATGAGGACAAAAAAAAAAAAGAAAAAAGAAAAAAAAATAGTTAGGGTGGATGGTAACCACCAAAAGTAGTAATGGTACTAGTATTATTAAGTCTGGTAAAGGTTTGAATGACTTACACTTGAGTTCAACCCCTGGTAGCTATGACACAGAACAGACAGACTTAACATAAAAAAATGTGTAAAACATTTAGAAGTACCACAACAGTCAAAAAGTCAAAAATACAAGTCAATAAAATATAGAATATGTGATAAACAAAACAACATCACAAATGATGACAAAAATCCAATAAGGGGAAGTAAAGATATTGATTTTCAAAGATTTAAATAAAAGTAGCAGTAAAAAGAGTACAATGCCAACAGTCAACCGCGAGCAACTGGTTGTGTTAGACCGGGTCAAAGTCAAACATCCAGGTTGACCGCAATGGATCGCCATCCACAAACTGGAATCAGGTTCATCCCCGTGGAAAGTTTACTTCTCACTTGAAAGCCTTTACTGAGAAAAAGTGGTTATCCGTAAGTCATCTGTGGGGCAAGTTCCAAGCTGAATGCAAAGCAGGGCTTGGCGATGTTGGGTTGCTGAAGAATGAGGTCCTGGTGCAGCGCTGATGAAGGGAGAAAAGTTCAAAGCAGGTGAAGTCCAAAATCTGTGTGCAAGAAGGGCACAACTTCTATTGGTCCTGGTAAACCCCTCCACGTTTGGACTTAGAAACATTTCTGAATGTTGGATCACTGGCAATGGGGCAAGCTGGCAAGTTAAGGCTGATTGGTGATTTGATGTCGATGGCTGTAGCTCCGGCGCTGACCCCAGTATCCATCAGTTCTCCAGACAGAGTGCTGGCCAAAGGTTTCTAAGTCACCACTTCTTCCAAAGTAGGAACGGGTGAAGCACACTTTAACAGAAGACAAGGGTCCAGGACCTAGAGAGCACAACTTGGGGCTTAGGACTCATTCCAACAGGAGCCACCAGTCAGTTCTAAGACAGGTCCCGTTGAAACAGGTCAGCTGGACTCCTTCAGAAAAGTGGGTTTCTTGCAGCTTTTGAGTCCCTGTAGCTTAAGGGAAGGTCAGCCATCTAACCCTTTGAGTCCACTTCTTTTTCTTGAATACAAGTGGGAGCAGGTCCAGCTGTTATAGTTCTGCCCACAGATCTAAAACAGCAGGTGCAGTGCTTCTGCTGTCTTCCACAGGTCTAGTAGTGTTCTGAAGAAGGTATCTAGTGGTGTCACATTTATGCCTGACACTAACCTGTGGGTTAGGGTGACTCCTGATTTCTCTCTTATCAATAGGAACACGTTTCCTTGGGGTAACCCTACCCCTTTTTATGCAGCAACTCCTATGTTCCCTATTGCAAACAATTCCTGAGTGTGCTCTCTCCCTATATCCAACATGGCAGCACCTTTATTCCCCTGTTTGGAGTTCCTGTGCCCACCCTATTGGTGTGGTCAGAGAAATGAGCATCCCCCTCCTCTGTGGTCACTCAAAACTGGTTCTGGGGGCAGCTCCTATCTCACTGGGAGACAGACATAGGTGAGCACTATATCTGCCCGATGATTGGGTGGGCATAATTTGAAGATATTCAAGTGGCTGGTCACAGCCCCCAGGAAATCCTGTCATGGGAAGGAAAACCACTCCCTCACCAAAGGTCTTTCTTTCTGCTTTGAGAGCCCATTCACACCTCATCATGGCGCTATTCTGCTCCTGGGTGACCATTTGAAACTAAGGCGCTTGGTCTTCAATAGGCTTTAGGAAGGTTGACAGTGACTTTTTTAAAGTAGCTTTTTTAAAATATGTAGTACAAATCTGGTGTTACCAATTAATTGGATTTATAATAAAACTTTTTAAAAGTCCAAGAATTACATTTTTATCTGATTCCAAAGTGGAGATAACATTATTTACTTTTACAAATGTAACTCAGTGCTTTCCGATTGAACAGCGTAGCCTACTACAGTGAAAATAACTTTTGGGATGTTGTCACTGTAGGGGAATGTTCAAGATAAAACTTTTAAAGGTCCTAGGTTTAGTTATAATGCAACCTGACTAATGAGGATTTGAGTCCTACTTATGGGTGACTTATTCATATTTAAAAGGAGAGTTTAGACCTGCCAAAAGGGGTTGTAATATGACAGGTCACATTTGAAGTTTAAGCATGCACAACCAAGAACAACCAGGCTTGCAGTCATGTTTTGAATTGTCATGTTAGTGGTGGCACAATATGTGCTGCAGTCCCTTACTGACATTACACAGGTGTATACCAATTTGACACATTTTTAGAGGCCATAGCAAATACACTTAGCCCCGAACAGCAGTGCCCCAGCGTGCAGAGTCCAAAATCCAGCAGAAAAGTCTAGCAAAAAGTGGGGGTGACCACACAAAAAGGGGCATTTTCCTACAGAAAGATTGAGAAAAAAACAGTAAGGTCTTAAACCTATGTCGTTCAGTTTCTGTTCAGCTCCTCATGCTGCTTCATGCCTCACTATGACACATCAGAAGAATTATAATTTATGAACTGCAAGCATCAAAAAGACCTTTGTGACAAAAGTAAGCATTTCTCTGAACTTTCTATATAAATACTAATCCTTAATCTGCATTTCATGTGTTGTGGTTTGCAGCAGGCTCATTACCCTCTCTTGACTTATGATGAGTTAAAACTGTGAGTAGACAAAACACGGATCTCTCCAATAAGTGCATTAATCTCCAGAGTTACTTTGCTGTCATTACCTTTCTAGGGAAGAGGAGTGGTCCACAGGAAATGCCAAGTCTATATCAGTTTTCACGTTTTGTTATTAGAGGAAACACACTCAAAAAACTCTGGACCGCTTGAGTTTTATAACAATGAAGTCTTTGAGGGGGGTGATGAGTGTGTTTGACCAAATTGTTGATATCCTTAGGCTGAATCCTTGCTCATGTAATCAGAATCAAGAGTCCATTTTAATGTAGAAAAATTACTTTTTTATTAATTTAGGTTAAAACATGAACAGCCGACACGTGTTTCGCCCCCTATGGCGATTTGCGTCGGGGATTTTTCAAGGCTATTTACAATATCATGTGTTCATATACAGATCTTCATAATGCGGGCTATTTTTCAAAATATCCGGTTTGTTTCAGAATTTCAGTTTGTCAGGGTGTAATCCCCAGGTCACGTCCTTATCCGTCCGCTCGGTATTTGCCGCTTTCTGCTGTCATTACCTTTCCCTGAAAATTGTTGGTCCCATAATGAAGCATGTGTCTTATCCCCTTTAATACATTTTAAAATGCAGATATTTTTTAACCAATTAAGTAAGCTGAAGAGATTTAGTATCACATGCCTCCTTGTTGCCAATTTAGTTTTAAAAGTTTAAAAATAAATAAATATATACATTACTGTAAAACTCTGTTTTTCATGACTATGCCACTCATGACTCCACACCCTTCCTGCTGAAAGACCTTGACCTTCAATTTAAGGGATCCCAGAGTATATGGGTGTATTAGGCAATTGGTGGCAATTGACAAGTTGATCGATTATTATTTTACATACAAGTAGTCTTGCATAATTTGGATATTGTGTGCCACCTGAGTGTTTCTTTTACCTTATAACAACTACTTTAACATCCAGGCTGGTACACAAATGTGGGAAATCACCTAAAAGCAGGTATTTTTGCCCATGCCACCCATGTCCACACATACTCAAAGTTGTAAATATAAGATGAGAGCCCTTAAAATGTGTTTCCGGAGGTGCATTACTGATCGCTGAATGCTAACTAAAGTAATGAAAGACAGAAAGGCCATGTTAATAATCAAAACATAATTTTTTGAAAAAGTTCCTCTTTAGTTTCATGTCTGGGCCTTTGCAGAATATTAAACATGAACGTATGGCTGGTATTGGTCCACTTGTGCAGAGGAGTGTCACCCCACAAGTCCCAGAGCTCAAAAATAAAAAGGTAATTAAGTTTATTTATTACTGTTTAATTTTTCACCAACCTGTCCTGAAGTAAGTGTCAGGACGGGTTGGGGCCAGCACTGCTGGGTGGCAGTAGCAGAGAGCTATGCGCTTCAAAATGTGCATGTGTCTTTGGCCGGCCATCTTGGGACGGCCAGCCAGACATGCGCATTTTAAAGTTCTCTAACGTTGCTGTCTAAGACAGTTGGGTTAGAGAAAGTGCAGGCCCCCAGTGCTCTTAGGAGCGCTGAGAAAGGCCACTCTATTTAATCCTGGCGCTGCTTTCATGCTGCGAAAGTAGCGCCAGGATTGGGTAGTGCAGTTTCCTGCTTCCAGGCTTCCAGAAGACGCCGGAGGGAGGAGGACATCGCTGCGGTGAAGAAAGGAAGTTATGTTTATTTTTAAAAAAAATGTGTTGTGCCCCCGCCCACCCTCGGTACACGGCTGCCATCGCTGGGTATTTTTCTCTGGGAAAGGTGGCAACTCTGTCTGACATATATATTTGCTAGCATACTATCTCTTGTCTTCGGTGTTAAGAACATCTACAAGTAATAAACATGAAAAAAGAACAATCTAAGGATACCTTTATCCGCATTAAACATGTAATCCATCGACACTTTATTTTGAAATAACAACTTAAGATCAGTTGCTCATCCGGCCACGAGCCGCACACGGAGAAAAGGATTTTTTTTTTCAATAAACGAATACGTGAATTGTCATGTGCTCCTTTGATTTTAATAATATCCTTCTCATTAAGGCTTCCCGTTGTGACGTGACACAGGAAGTCCTGCCAATTAAAAAGACACTGCGTTATCTCCCGTCTCTCCAGCAGACCCCTGACGTCTTACCCCAAGGACTTTTCTAACTTGATACATACAGGAAGGAAGGTGTGAACACGCAGCCCTATTTGCCTGAGCTGGAGAGCGGGTTGTCTGCGGTAATGCGCGCTTGCACCAACAGTGTTATGATAGAAGGTGACACGCTCAAAATGTGTCAGGAACATTTGTCTGAATTTTGCTGCTTTTTCAAAATCTTTTTGTGCTACGAAGGGGACAGGAGACAACAAGCCCTTCCACCTCCTCGTCCGCCTACAATGATCAGCTTCAATTTGAGTGTGATTTCAGCTTGCATTTCAAAAAATTAATTAGCTGTAAACCTTTCGGATCTTGTAAATGCTGATGGGAGAGCACCCCATAGATAGAACATTTCATACAGATGCAGCCAAGTTTGTAATAAAATGATCTTTCAGACATGTTTAAAAAATGTATATATAGTTCTGGAGTCTGTGATCCTGTTCTCAAATGTCCATAAGATACATTTCTAGAAATAGCGAGCGTTTATGTAAGGGATAACTCAGATGTGTAGTGGTGCTTCAATATGATCATAAATGAGACACTAGGGAAGGGTGGTTCACAATGTTGGAAGAGAACCACTTGCTGTATTTTAAATTCCCCTCAATGTTGGTGGGAAATTTTCACCAAAAGTGCCCTCTTCATCACAAACTAAGCCTTTGTAGTGGAAAAATGCATTCCTGTCACACCCACATATCTTGAGAGTTTGCTTGGCATGCTTTTCTATCATTCTGAAGCATGTATATACCCACCCCCCCCCCCCCCCGGCGCCTTCTTTTTTCTCTTTTCTCTTTTCCCTCTTTCTTTCCGCCACTCATGTATGCTCCATGTAAATATATATTTTTTTTATATACAATAAAAAATTACAGAAATAAAAAAAAAAGAAAGGTGCAGGGCCCGGCGCCGGCGGTTGTTACTGGTGCAAATCTAATAGAAAATTAAATGTAAATAAGAACAAAAAAAAAAGAAAAGCAAGAACACTGAAATGCAGGACGTTGTCTCTCTGCCCCAGGAAAACATTTATGATTTCCCCCGTCTGTTACCAACAGGCACAGGAGGAAAAATAATATGCATCCAAAGACCTGCCTTACGCAGTGTACGCCTTTTGACATGCTGACTCTAATGGACCTGTGGTGGATGGGATTCTAGTATAGGGTTTCTGACGGTGGAGACAATTGAGCCTACAACATGCAGCACTAAAGCTGTACCCTGACCCTAGATGACAGAGCAAGTGCATTTTGGTGATATGCCTGCTAACTAGGGGTGCCACCTGGCTAGTTTTGTATTGGATGAAGAAAGGAGCAGGAAAAAAGAAAGTAAGTAACGAACAGAAGAAGGAAGAAATGCAACGATGGACAAAGGATGGGGAATGAATGAGAAGGTAAGGAAGCTGAAATAGAAAGAGGAAATGAGGCATGGCTGGAGTTGCTGAGGATGAGAAAAAGGACAGGACAAAGATGGGACAAAGGAAAGACAGGATGCTAGGGGAATAGATACGGGTATGAAAGGTACTGGGTCAAGGATGGACAGAGGGAATAATGACAGTGTACTATCGCAAAGAAATTGAAAAACAAAAGATTAAATTGCATTTCTGAGTTGGGCATGGCTTGGCACCCGACGGTAATGGCGGCGCCCGTGCGAGGCTCGGCTGGAGCTCCGGGAGACGCACTGCCTGCAGCTCGTTTTTTCCTGGTTGGAGGCTATGTTTTATCGTCTGACCACTCCTGGATGCCAGCGCGACCACTGAATCTCCGTTGCATGGCTCTGGGACGGAGAACTTTACCACAGTGGATTACTTCGTTTCAGGTACCGGCGCGGCCGCCATTTTGAGGCGCCGCGCATTTCCAGCCTTTTCCTGTCACCTCATGAGGCTCTATTTGTGACTGAATTTACTCTCCTACTGGAGCTTCATAGCTTCATTGAGACTCCTTACAATACTTTTTTGTGTCGCTGACAGGCTCTCCCCTTACCTCAGAATTACTGTGACTGACTGCTACATTTTGCACTTCCCCGACCGCCATTTTGCGAGCCCTCTAGTGTTCTCTCGCATTGCTCACTGGTATGGCGTATAAGTGCCTACGATCAATGCCTCTCCTTCATGACTTGTTGCAGAGCATTGGCTATGAGCTTACTAGTGACGGGGTGATTGACTACTCTGTCCTTTAGCACGACAGCACGCCTTTGCCCTGCTACTTATCCTAGTTTACTCTCACTGGATATAGAGGTGGGCAGAGCCACCAAGATATTTTTCCTTGCCCTTTGGATGTTGTCTGGTCTACCGCTTCAAGAATACAACAAACTCTCACCGCCTCAACGCTATTCTTATTCGCCATTTTATGCCTCCTCCAACACCCTCCTATTCTGTTCCTGATGATGGTGCACAAGTTTGATTGCCAATAGTTACTGCCTCTTGCCCAATTATCATTGGTTAGCGCTGTCTCTGACCCTGCTGATGTCGTGATGAATGATGACTTCGACTCTAAGCATTGTGGGGAGCATTTACTTTGGCGTATATGTTGAATAAGACTCTGTTGCTTTCAGATGTACGAATGACTGCCATTGTACCTCCCTACATATGTTGAATGTTATTTGGGCACTTTACTTCTCAATACCAGGAGTACCTTCTGGACTACTTATTTTTCTTCAGCTCCCTGATGAACTGCACATATCTCTGCCTGTGAGCTGTTATTTCTCTCCATTGTGTGGCTCTCTGTGTTTAATTACGCATGTTTACTTCTGGATATACACCCATTAACGACGTCCTCTGGCTCAGGGTGATGATATAATTTTCACCTTTTAGTCTCAGCTTCTACCCTGTCAGTCGCCCATATGCGCCCTGTCCTTGGTATTTTCAATGAGTGATTCCCCTCAACGACAACATTGCTTTTCTCCTAGCTTCAGGGACTCTCTTCAAAGTTCTCTCACTCCTCCCTGTGTCATCGTCCATCCCATTGCGCAGACAGCGCATGTTGCGCAGCTGTTCCATTCTAGTTTGCTTTTTATGGGACGACTCAAATCTATGTCGCACATACCTTCCAAAGCATCAACAAAGGTGGCCTTTGTGAAAAACTCCAAAGTATTTTCTGTTTTTTTTCTAAATTAGAGGATTCTCTCGCCTCGTCTGGCTCAGACATAGCCATGGAACCTTCTCAGCCAATACCGGGGAAAACCAACGTCAAAAGACTGAAAAAGGATCCCCTTCACCACTCAAACAATCCTCGCCTGTCTCCATGGAACTCTTGCTGGAAGAGATAAGATCTTTTCGCCCTTTTCTGGAGGAAATCGTAACCCTGCATCCTTTTATGGAGGAAACTAATATCAAGCTTCAAGCTCTTACAGACAATTGGTCACAAATTGAAACGAGAGTCTCTTCAATTGAACAGTACATCGCATAATTTCAGGAAACTAGCACCACAGTTTCTTATCTAACCTCACAGGTGGGCACTCTCCAGAGGCAGGTGGAGGAGTTGGAAAATGGAAACAGGCGGAACAACCTTCGCATTTATGGCCTGGCGGAAGGTCTTGAGGGCTCGGACTCACTTGCTTTCTTCAAATCTTTCCTCCCGAAATTACTCCATCTACCAGAATGTACGACTCTTAACATTCAGTGTACCCATCGACTACATCTGCTTCCTTACCACAACAACCAAGAGGCGTCATTCTCTATTTTTTAGAGTACACTGACCTTCTGAAGGTTCTAACGGCTGCCAAGGCTTCTCCAAAATGAACATGGTCTGGCTCTTCTCTATTCTTCGCTCAGGACGATGCAAAGGCTACTGCCAATCGTCGGAAGGCCTTCCTAGGCATGAGAAAGGACCTTCGTTCCATGGGTGCTCGATACGGCCTGTATCATCCCTGCTTGTTTAAATTCACCTACAACAACAAGACGACTACCTATGAAGATCCAGTGCAACTACAGAGCTTCATCGAAGCACATAAGACTACCGCCATGGACTCCTCTGGGCCGTCCTCCTCTCGTCCTGGCTGAGCTGAAGTCTTGCTTGTTTTTCTAATGCTCTTGTTTCTGGCCATGTTTCGCCTTTCTATGACGTTTTGCTGTTTCGACTGTTGCTTCCCTTAAGCTGCATTGTTTTTGACTGTTCTCTGTTCTCTTTTGACCTTTGTTTGTAATCCATTCTCGTCTCTCCCCTCTTTGCTTCCACAGGAATCCTTCCCCATCTGATGATGTCTCCCTGGCTTCCTGCCCAGCCGACCTCGGATGTGTTGCCTTACCTATGTGGTCCCTTCCCCCCTCAGCTCCTTCTCGTATTCTCCTTTTGTAGGTATGTTCTTCCTTTGTTTCTTCCTCTTATCTCATTTTTTGTTGTTGTTGTTTTTATCCTTCCTCTTGTGTTTCAGCTTCCTTGTTTGTGCAGGAGCGATAATTCAGGTTGTACTTATCTTTATACCTTCTCTCTTCTCAATCTGACCCTCTTGAGCCTATCTCCACATTCCACTTTGCTCTCTTTTCCTGCACATTATTACATTCTCATTAATTTCTTCTTTCTTTCTCTTTTCCTAACTTCTACTACATATTTCTCTTCTCTTTTTTCATCCTCATTCATGGGTCTTTATCCTGATTTTGCCTACTATGTTTCCTAGGTATTACTGTTTGTAGTATGTCATTGAACATAGTATCGTGGCATGTTAAGGGTATTAATTCTCCAATTAGGCGTCAGCGCATTTTGTCACACCTAGCCAAATTAAATGTTGATGTGGCGTTCATCCAGGAAACCCACCTCTCTGACATAGAGTCTGCAAAGCTTAAGAGAGGTTGGGTGGGTGATGTTTTTTATTCATAAGGTGTAGCAATTTTATGTTGCCGATCTCTCCCTCTCACAATCATTTCTCAAGAGTCGGATACTAATGGCAGATGAACATATGTCAGACTGTCTCTTAGAGGTGTTCCAATCTCTCTTCTTAATGTCTATGCTGCCACCAATGGTGAACCTCTTTTTTGGGCTGACTTCTCTTAACGTATCACCCAATTTATGGATGAAAATGTTATCCTCGCTGGGGATAGTAAGCAACCCCTAGATCCTTTTGGTGACAGGAATTCCGATGCCACTTATGTTCCCAACAAATCACACAGGCTTTTTACGCAAGCCATCTCCCAACATAAGCTTGTCGACTCCTGGCGACTGTGTAATCCGACCTTGCGGTAGTTTACTTTTTACTCTCCGTCTCATTGATCCCAGTCGTGGATCGACTATATTTTTGTTTCACATAATCCTGCCCAAACACTTACTGTTGCTGAAATTGGTCGGATTTTACTCTCAGATCATGCCCCTGCTGTAGTTAGTGTTGACGTGCTTCCTAAGATTGCTGGGCCCAAAAGGTAGCGCTTTAACAATACCCTCCTCCTGGATCCCAAATTCACCGCTTCCTTTGCTGCCTTTTTTTGATGAATTTTTCTTGTTTAATGATGCCCCTTCCAACCCGAAACATACCATTTGGGATGCTTTTAAGGCAGCAGCACGCGACTTTGTTATCGGTTATGTCGCAAAGAAGCACAGGATTGCACGTCAATTCACTAAACATCTCCTCTGTGACATTAGGAGATTGGAACACGCCTACTTCACTTCGCATTCAAAAGATAGTCTGACGGCTCTTGTCGCTGCCAAGATGAAATTTTATGAGAAATCTACAGAGGATGCCTCCTTGTATTTGCTAAAGTCAAGTGCTAAGTTCTATGGTGGTAGGAACAAAGCGGGAAACATTCTTGCCAATTATTTGAAGGTCAAGCACAACAAGCTGAACATTGAATCCATTTATGATACTAATTCTAACCTACAGCACAAAGATGCCGACATCCTTACTGAGTTCTCCCGCTTTTACAAAACTCTTTACACCTCTGAAACCCAACCCTCTCTCCAATCTCTCACACACTTCTTCTCTACTATTCAAAAACCCGAACACTTCCCTCTTGATCTTTCCCTCTTGGAAACTGACATTTTGCAGAAGGAATTGCTTACTACACTTCGGCATCTCAAACTCAACAAAGCCCCTGGGCCAGACGGTTTTACCATTGAGTTTTATCTTCACTTTTCGAAGCTGTTGATTCCAAAACTCCATTCTCTCCTAAACACTTTTGCTCCTCTAGGCAACTCCTCAGGGACCTTTTCCGATGCACACATTTGTTTAATACCCAAAGAAGGAAAGGATGCGAAGCATTGCAAAAATTATAGGCCTATTTCCCTTGTCAACATTGACTATAAAATCTTCGCTAAGTCATTGGCGATAAGGCTGGACCATTTACTTCCTGACCTCTTGGGTGAAGAGCAGTCTGGTTTTGTTGAAGGTCGATACATCACCGATAACACCAGACTTTTATTTAATATATTATCAAAGTCATCGCGCCTCCAACATTCCCTTGCAGCGATTGCCCTAGATGCCGAGAAGGCATTTGATAGGGTTGAATGGCCATATCTTTTCCATACTCTCAGTTGGTTTGGCTTTGGCCCCAAATTTGTTTCCGTAGTCTCACTGTTGTATTCTCACCCGCGCACTGCGGTTTGTGCAAATGGTCAGATCTCCTCCTATTTTGACCTTGGTAGGGGTGTTCGCCAAGCTTGCCCCCTCTCACCTTTCCTTTTCAAACTCACTTTAGAGCCCTTTTTGTCCAAGCTCCGTCAGAATCCCGACATCCATGGTTTTCAGACCACGGAGTCTACCATAAAACTTGCTGCCTATGCGGATGATATTTTACTCTTCAACTCTAACCCCACAGACTCCATCCCCGCTTTCCTGGAAGAAGTACAGAATTATTCCTCAATCTCTGGCTACAAGCTAAACAACGACAAATGTGAGATTTTACCCCTGACTAAGTTTACTTTTAAACCTGATTTCATTGTTTCCAACTTTACCTGGAGTCCCTCTCATATTAAATATTTAGGTTTGCATATCACCCCCTCCATCTCAGACACCATTTCCCTCTGTTTGACTAAATGCTCTTAAAAAATATCTGATCTTACGGCTAGATGGCATCCTCTCTATTTGTCCTGGTGTGGTCGTCTCAACACCATTAAGATGATGTTATCCCCCATACTTCTCTACACAATCTCCAATATCCCTGTTTCATCCCAGCCAAATTTTTCCAAAATGTCAACTCGATATTATCCTCTTTTCTGTGGCATAACAAAAAACCCAGAATGTTCCTTCCTAGACTAATTCGCCCTACCTCTGAAGGTGGAGTTAATTTTCCGGACTTTCCATCTTATCAAAAGGCCTTTTTGTTACGCCAAGCTTCCTTTTGGCTGCAAGACCCCACTTCCCCCTGTCCATTGTGTGCTAAGGTTGAGCGCCTTTTCCTCTCCCCATTCTCCTTTGCTGAATACATCTCTTTTTCACGCAAACCCTCCTTGATTCCCACTCCTATTCATAAATTTACTGCCAAGCTTCTCTTATCCTCCAATCCTCCCCCCCCCTGCGACCATTGCTGACTCTCTTTCCTCCGCTATTTGGCATAACAAGTATCTTTTAATTCATTATAAACCCTTTTACTGGAGATCCTGGAGGAACAGAGTATTGATTTGGATCTTGCAGTTATTCTCATGCTCCACTTTGCTGCCTTTTCACACCCTCTGCTCCTCCTTTCATTTGCCCTTCTCCTTTGCTCCCAAGTATCTTCTACTTAAAGCAGCGGTCATGGGAGTCTACACTCGACTCCTGCAGGCACAACCTCCCCCCACTTCTCCTGATCTTGCTCTCCGACTTCATTCTCTCCTACACACTACTCCTAAAGCCTCTGTTATTTACAAGCACCTTCATGCCAATGCTTCTATTAGGCCTAAGTCTAAGGTGGAAGAGCAGTGGGAACATGACCTTGCTACATCATGGCCAGTATCCCTATGGGACAAGATATGGACAAAGGTTCGTAAAACGTCTAGAGCGGCGTCCTTGACGCAATCCTTATTTTTCTTTTACAACAGATTGCTCCATACTCCTTTTACCCTTAATAAGAGCTTCTCTACTGTTTCGGGCGCTTGTTGGTCTTGCTCCTTGCCTCACGCTACCCTGTTCCATATGTTATTTCTTTGCAAGCATGTACATGATTTTTGGTTGCAGGTCTGGGCTCAAATTAATCTAATTTTCCACACATGTATTCCCCTGTCTCACACTCATCTCTTTCTAATGAGTCTTTCACCTTGTTGGGAGGGGACTGACCTACATGTTCGTATTGTTGACTTGCTATTGGCTGTTGCATTCCAACAGATTACCATCAATTGGAAGGCTTCTTCTAACATTTCTTTTAGAGCGTGGTGGTACAATGTTTGTCATAATCACAGGCTAGACTCTGCTTTTGTTTTTCCTGCCCAAATGGCAGCAAAACGTGCAGACTTATGGCTTCCTGTTACGATGTATTTAGATAACTGTACGACTCGTTCATTTTACCCACTACCTGCCCAGCAGGAAGTCCCCAATCCCCCCTGATACCCTTTGCATTTCCTTTCTCTTTCTGCATTACTACCTGATATGTTTTCTTTCGCCTCTGCTTTTGATGTATAATTATTGCACCCCTTATATTTAATCTTGCTCCCCATGATCAGTTTTTGCACTTAATCCCTTGTAAAGTATATCCTGATTATTTTTTGTTTTTTTCTTTGTTTCCCCTTCCCTTCCCCTTATTCCCCCCAATTCTTTTCATGTACTATGTATTGATGCCTTATTTTATGACTAATAAAATTCTTTTTGAACTGAAAAAAAATTAATTTCTGTGTCCTTGACACACCATATATGTTTGTAAACCACATATTCACCAAAGGGGGCCTTGACACCGAATTAACAAGCGTTTGCAAGGCAATAGGTCTCGCATTTACGTAAATTTGAGCTATTGGCATTGTAAATGACAATGCCTTTTATTTAGGTTTTGGGTTTTAAAATGTAAATAAAAAGCATTGTCATTTAAAAATACTTTTAGCTTAAACTCTCGCAAATGTGAGGCCTATTGCATTGCAAATGCTTGTTATGACATGGGCTGGGCAAGAGGAGAAGAGCTCGCTCCTTCTCCGAACTCCCTAAAGAGGAACTGAGGCAAGTGTGGGTTCCCTCTGTGCCACTCCGACCACGTGGCACCCGGGCAGCCTGAAATACTTGTCATTAATACTGTTTGGCGAGCGAGTAAACATGTATAAAGCACTAACACAAACTGTGCCCTATACCCACATCCAGATTCAATATCTGCAGCTCTTGATCAGAACTGTGTGATCCTCGGCAAGTGATTTTATTTTCTTGTCTCCTTGTTCGCTTACCTGTCAAATCTTAGCATCCTTACTGGTATTGTAATATATGAATTCTTTAATAATGGTGGCAAGCCTGTATTAATAAGCATTCCGAGGTATGAGGCTAGGGGGACAAGACCACAAAGTAACATTAACCAACAGTGATGCAAAGGTGATCCTACCCATCCTACCCCACAGACTAGCATGTGACTATGTGAACTGCTTGTGACTGGATTCATTTATTTGTACAGCACGGGTGGGAACTGATTCTAATCAAAGTGTTTCTTACTGACTGCAAGTGACTTGTGCACCAAACATGTACAATTCATGACGTATTTTTGGAAAACCGATAATTCCGAACTCCCAACAAACCAGAGAAATGAAACTGCAACTTTTATGAGGAGAAAGCCATGATAACATTCAGACCACCCACGAGCTCGTGCTGCGTCTGACGCTGCACAAAACACCCTCTTTACACATTAACATGGATACACTGAAAGCTCGTAATCTGAGAACACAGAAAGATATCCCCTGTGCCACGGTGACAGCAGAATGATATACATCATCACCCTGTCTGCAAACATTAGAATGCCCACGGCTGACCACAGTGGAGCCAATACAAACAGACTGGTGGGCCAGTCTTGGCAAGCAAAGTGATGCTGTCAGAGCCACTGTACTTTAGGCTGAGCGACAGGTCACTCTCCTGAGTCCAGAGGCGAGGGCTTCCTGCCCACAACAAATTTCCAAAATAGAACACTTTGCCTTTTCTTCACTAAACACATCACAACTCGTCTTCTGTTCCTAATAGGGCCATTTTTTTCTAGAAAGAGTTGTAAAAAGTTGATGAGCAGATTGCACATTTCCTAAAGTCAGCGTAAATTGCAGATGAGCAATAAAATAACTGCATACCTCCCCGTAGATTGGAGGGCTTTGGAATCGTACGTGGAGGCGGAAGGGTTAGAGAAAAAAAGAAACACACCTGCAAGGCTGCAGCAAAGACCCGAGGCTTTCTTTACCGTAACATGCTCTGCATAACATCATATCCACAGATTACAAAATGCTAACTTCCCCCTGCTAGCCTTTTTCGGGGAGCGCACATTTTTTCCCACACACCAGAGGATTAAAACAAGGAGGGAGAAGTTACCTTGATGCAAAACTGGGTAGCAGCTGTCTCAGACATGTCTCAAGCACAAATCAGGAAGTTGTCGCACTTTCTTGCACTTTCCTGCCTCTGGATCCTCAGGTCAGGGGCATCCCGGGGAGCATCCATGATCCCCCACCAAAGCAGGCCCCTTTTCCCTGGAGGGGAGGAAGCCTACAGTGTTTGGGAAAGGGAGGAGGATGTCAGGCTTGTGTTTGCTCCTGCTCTGAGAGTGTGTGTGGTAATGTTTTTTGTTTGTTTTCCTTTCTGGAAGAGAGAAACTGAAAGGCGGCTCTGAGGCAGGCAGCAGCCCCCTTGGCTCATTGATCGGGGTGAGTTACAGCATGGTCTGGGACTACCGACCACCCCCCCCCCCCTCATCATGCAACAATATTTACCATCCACATAGTAATCAGTCAGCGAGAGAATTCTTTTGGAAGGCAGGGGGTCGCATGCCCCCCCCCTGCCGTATTTATTAAAATATGAAAACAAATTAAAAATGATTCAAATAAACATTATTTACATAATTATTAAATGCTAAATTCAGACATTAGATTTACAGCAAGTTAGACGGGTATGATGGGCTAACCTTAACAAATGTCCAATACAGCGTGTTTCCTAACTGAATCTAACATCCTACATTCAATTCTGCCTTCTAATAATTTCTGGGCCTACGGTTAACCGGTGTCAGATCCAGGCCCGGACTGGCTGTTGCGGGCACCGGGCAATCCCCCGGTGGGCCGCATGTTTTGGGCCGGTTTTGGCCCCCTGGGGCCGTTTTTGTTACAGGGCCGTTTTTGCAGCAAAAACGGCCCTGTAACAAAAACGGCCGAAAACCGTCCCGGGCACAGAGCGCTGTCGTGCCCCCCTTCCCCCTCCTCCTCCCGGAGGGGGGTGGGGGGCCGGCCGAGCACTTTGCCAGGGCCGGTTCTGGTTCCCAGTCCGGCCCTGGTCAGATCCTTTCCCCAGCTACGCCCTTACGTCTCAGTGCGCATGCGCGACAAGGGCCCGGTTACCGGGAGAGTTCGGCCCTCTCCTGGTTACCCTTGTACGCTCCGTGAACTCCATTTAACCAAAAAGGAGGGCCTTACACTTGCGCCATTAGCTGACATTATAGTGTATGTGCAGGGTGGCTACCAGCCCGAGGAAAGCGTGACTCCCTCCCCCGCACCCTTCCAAGCAAGCGGATATCCTGCCCCTGAAGTTTTAGGAGAGATCAGTGGCCCCTCCCCCTGGGCAACTACATTCGCTAATGGTGCCGCCCGCTAAGGACCTTAAATTGCTGCTCACCGATTATGACCTTACCGCCTGACCAACGCAATAAATACGACAATTAGAAACCTGTAAAGGGAAAAGGGCCTAAGGAGAAAACCAGTAAATATGCATCAACACAACCAATTAAGCACGTTTAAAGATAAACATAATCAAGACAGGTGTCAGGGGAGGTGAACTGACCCTTACAACATGTGCAGCCGCACATAACGCTTATAGGCATTGGAAGACCATCTCCCAATTCTCTTCACACTATTGGCATGCAAACCTCTTGCAGTGGCCTCGGTGGCCGCCCCTATCCGGAAAGAATGTGTTCCAAATTCGTTGGGGTTCAAACCTGCTCTGGCAATAGTCATTGCTAACACTCTTTGGAACTGAAACCTGGTCAATGGGGTACCATCTGCATGTATTAACAATGCCCCCATTGCCTCACCCGCCTTTTGTCTGATGAATGCTTCCACATGCGACAATGGGCAGCACGGGTTGTTTGGTGCCCGGTGTAGCACCAAACTCTCTCCCCTAGGCCTCCTGATCAGTCTTAGATTTCCGAATGGTAGTCCCGCCCACCCGCCTACTTAACCTCCCGCTTCCCCGCTCGCCTTAGATTTAGTGATTACGACTCCTCTGAGGCGGAAGCCGGAGGACAGACAGCCACAAACTTTTCACTTGTATGAGTTCTTTTGCGCACTGTAAAACTTGTAATTTGTGTCTTTTAAAATACAAGCATCTTACTCACCCTGCCCCGTCGCATTCATTGCCCGCTCCTCGCGCAGATGACTAGAATCTGAACGTTGGAGGCAAGGCTTGCTGCCACTGGGGGTTGAGTCTATCAGCGCACCTGTGCTGGGACGAGTCCCGCCCACTCGCCTACTTAATCTCCCGCTTCCCCGCTCGCCTTAGATTTAGTGATTACAACTCCTCTGAGGCGGAAGCCGGAGGACAGACAGCCACAACCTTTTAACTTGTATGATTTCTTTTGCTCACTGTAAAACTTGTAATTTGTGTCTTTTAAATACAAGCTTCTTACTCACCCTGCCCCGCCGCATTCATTGCCCGCTCCTCGCGCAGACGACTAGAATCTGACACGTTGGAGGCAGGGCTTGCCGCCGCTGGGGGTTGAGTCTTTCAGCGCACCTGTGCTGGGATGAGTCCCACCCTCTCCTACCCCTATATAACACACGCTACTTCCTGGCCGCGCAGCGGGCGCGCCAAAGGCAAGCCCGTCTGCGCCCGTCCGCGCCCTGAGGCACCCGGCGGCCAGGCACTCTGCCCATTCTGAGCCGACATCCTGCAGCTTAATCACTTACTCCTCTGAGGAGCTTCGTCGCCTGAACAATACCCTTCCCTCTTGTATATATCTTGATTGCTCGTCAAAACGTCGTCAAAATGCCCACATTGCAACTTTGCTTATTCCTGCTACACCTCACCTTCAGCGCCATTAACCCCTCCCTACAAATTCTGGAGTATTAATTGTCGATCTCTGCCTAAAAACAGAGACCACGTCGTCGATCTACTGACTTCCACCCAGCCAGATGCCCTGTTCCTAATGGAAACCTGGCTCCATGCGAGCTCCGGTCCAGACATGGCAAGTGCCCTGACACCTGGATATGTCATAGTTAGGCAAGACAGAGCCACAGGAAATGGTGGGGGGATAGCGATTATTTTTAAAGATATCTACTCCTGCTCTCTGGACGCAGTTCCCTTCCCGAACTGTGAAGCCGCACTATTCAAGATAGCAGTCTCCCCTCGACTGACGTTATCGGGCATCCTAATCTTTCGCCCCCCTGACAAGCCTACACAGTGGCTAACTTCATTCGCTGAACGCGTAGTCCCCCACGCTATGAAGGCAGCAAATTTCACCATCCTGGCAGACCTAAATTTCCATCTAGAGGATTCGCAGAACGGACTAAGCAGAATGTTTTTATCCGACTGCGAGGCTATCAACCTAACATTGCGCAACCGAGGCCCTACCCACCAGGCAGGCCACTTACTTGATCCTGTCATCTCCAATATTCTGTTTGACTGTACCTCCCCTGCCCTCCCCCTCGATTGGTCTGATCATTATGCCATTCACTTCACTCTGCCTGCTGATACTACAAAGTGCATGCCCCTTCCTGGCACTAGGAACAACCATAGAGCCTGGTCTAAGCTGAACATCTCGACATTCAACGCCTCTCTTATGGCCACCCGCCCCGATACCAAACTTGGGTGCACCTCTTTGGCTCAGGAAGTATCCCACTGGTTAACTTCTAACATTAATCACCACCTGCCTACGCGTCCTAGACTACCGATCCCGCAACTCGCCCGAGCCCCATGGTTCACGGACGATTTAAAAGCAACTAAATCCGAATGCAAACATCTGGAGAGACCTTGGCAAAAAACCTACGCCCTGAATGACAAATTAACCTATTGTTCAGCACTCAGGCAATACCATCAAGCCTGTCGAAAGGCAAAAGCCCTATTTGTCTCAGAGTCTATTGAAAAGGCAATTAACCGGCCGAAAGCCCTCTTCTCTATGGTCAAGAAGCTAGCTGGCTCAAATACCGCCCCCACTCCACCTGCGCTAGGGGAAGTGGAATGCAATGAAATTGCTGACTTTTTTATATCCAAAGTCGAAACCATCTACAATGCCCTGTCCCTAGCCTCCCCCATACCCCTCCCGATCCCCCTACTCTGGACTCAATCTCCGCTTCCCAGCAGAGTGGTCGCTCCCCCTGTGACTGTGGTATCGTACTCGCAGCGCTTTGCCTTTACCGACTGCCAGCTGTGTGCTCTGACCGCCGCTTTGCCCAATTACATGTTCAATTGCCAGCGTTAGTTGCATTGTCGTTTATTTGCCAACTTTATTCCATTACTTGCAGCGCTTTGCCTTTACCGACTGCCATCTGTGTGCTCTGACCGCCGCTTTGCCCAATTACATGTTCAATTGCCAGCGTTAGTTGCATTGTCGTTTATTTGCCAACTTTATTCCATTACTTGCAGCGCTTTGCCTTTACCGACTGCCAGCTGTGTGCTCTGACCGCCGCTTTGCCCAATTACATGTTTAATTGCCAGCGTTAGTTGCATTGTTGTTTATTTGCCAACTTTATTCCTGTTTTTGCGTTCTCCCCCAAGCGCTCTCGGCTTTCAGACCCCTCCGCCTCCATTTTGTTGATTGTTGTCCTCCGTAGCCCGCCCCGCCTCCCAGCTGAGACGCCCTCGCCCCTCCCCCCCCACTATCCATATATGACAGGAGTTCCCGCGTGCAGCGTTCACGCGCAGCGACCGCGCCCAATCCGCGCCGAAGGTGCGCCAAAGGTAAGCCCGTCTACGCCCGTCCGCGCCTGGACCGCGCCCAGCGCCATACCCCCTGGCCCTCGCATTGCCCAGCCCTCCCGCATTACCTACGATGCCGCCACCCTCCTAGCCCTTAACCCCGGTCACACTCCCAACTGCGTCCAAGCCGCCCCTGGACAAACCCATGGACCTTTCTCCTGCTTCTCCTGCAAATTCAGCGGCACCGACTACATCTCCGCTACGACCACACCACAGATTCCCGACCCCAACCATCTACATTGCATCCTTCTCAACACCCGATCAATCCACAGGCACGCCATTGACCTATGGAATCTACTAGACACCATTTCTCCGGACATCGCCTTCCTTACGGAAACATGGATGAATGCTTCCTCCGCACCAGACATCACCATCGCCATCCCTGAAGACTATAAGATCACTCGCAAAGACCGTACCAGCCACACAGGAGGAGGAATCGCTATCGTCCATAAGAAATCAATCCGCATATCAACCAGCTCTGACGTCAACCTCGCCAACTCCGAACACCTTCACTTCCAGATCCACATCGACCCCAAAACCACACTCAGAGGCACCCTCCTCTACAGACCACCAGGACCCCGCGCAAAATTCAGTGAAGACATTACGGACTTCATCACCCCACACGCGCTCCCCTCCAAAGACTACATCCTTCTGGGAGACCTCAACTTTCACCTCGAAAAGATCAACGACCGCAACACCGCCACCCTCGTGGACAACCTCGCCAACCTCGGACTTAAACAACTAGTCACTTCCCCCACCCACATCGCAGGTCACACACTCAACCCCATCTTCACATCCAGCAACCATGTCTCCTTCAGCCACACTACGGACCTCCTCTGGACTGACCACAGCTGCGTTCACTTCACCTACAACAAACCAAAACCCAGCATCCACCTCCAACCTACCCTGCAAAGGAACTGAAACAAAATCACCACGGACCAAATCTCCGCATCGCTCCTTCAAAACACCCCAGCCCTCTCTTCTAACGCCAACGAAGCTGCCGCCAACCTCACCCTATGGTTATCCAACACCGCTGACACCTTAGCACCACTGAAAAAACATCAAAACAAACCTGGCAGCAAGAAGGCCTCATGGTTCAACGATGATCTCAAGAAGTCCAAGAAACTCTGCCGCTCCCTTGAAAAGGCCTGGAAAAAAGACCCAACCACCAGCACCAAGGACGCCTTCAAAAACGCCACCCGCACTCACCACCAACTAATCCGAAAGGCCAAGAAAACAGCATTCAAGGATCGACTTGACAACAACGCCCACAACAGCAAGGAACTTTTCAACATCGTCAAGGAATTTTCCAATCCCTCGGCCAACTCCAACGACATCACCCCCTCTCAAGCCCTCTGCGACTCCCTTGCCTCATTCTTCCACAACAAGATTGCAGACATCCACAACAGCTTCGACAACCAACCCGGAGACCAACCCACCCAACCATTTGCTGAACATTCTCCGCCCGTGAACACCCTTAACGACTGGAACCCAATCTCCACTGAAGACACCATCCGCCTGATGAATTCCATCCACTCAGGATCCCCCACAGACCCATGTCCTCACCACATCTTCAACAAAGCAGACTCCGTCATAGCACCGCACCTCCGAGACGTCATCAACTGCTCCTTCAACTCCGCCACCTTCCCGGAAGACTGGAAACACGCTGAACTCACCGCCCTTCTGAAAAAACCCACAGCGGACCCCACCGAGCTCAAAAATTACCGCCCCATCTCGCTTCTTCCATTCCCGGCCAAAGTCATCGAGAAAGCTGTCAACAACCAGCTCGCCGCCTTCCTCGAAGCCAACAAATCCCTCGACCCCTCACAATCTGGCTTTCGAGCAAAACACAGCACTGAGACCGCCCTCATCGCAGCAACAGACGACATTCGAACTCTACTGGACAACGGAGACACAGTCGCCCTCATCCTCCTCGACCTCTCTGCAGCATTCGACACAGTTTGCCACAACACCTTTTTACAACGCCTCAATAACATCGGAATCCAAGGAAAAGCACTTGAATGGATCACCTCGTTCCTCACCGGAAGAACCCAGAGAGTCCGCCTTCCACCATTCAAGTCCGAGGCCTCTGAAGTCATCTGCGGCGTACCACAAGGATCCTCACTCAGTCCCACCCTCTTCAATGTATACATGAGCCCCCTCGCGGCCATCGCACGCCAACACAACCTCAACATCATCTCATACGCGGATGACACTCAACTGATCCTTTCCCTCACCAATGACCCCAGCACCGCCAAAACCAACCTACACGAAGGAATGAAAGAAGTTGCCGAATGGATGAAACAAAGCCGTCTGAAACTGAACTCAGACAAAACAGAAGTCCTCATCTTAGGTACATCCCCCTCCGCATGGGACGACTCCTGGTGGCCGGAAGCCCTCGGAAAAGCACCCATCCCGACAGACCACGCACGGAACCTAGGCGTCATCCTGGATTCTTCACTCTCAATGAACAGACAAGTCAGCGCCGTATCCTCTTCCTGCTTCAACATTCTTCGCATGCTCAGAAAAACATTTCGCTGGATCCCCTCCGAAACAACGAAAACAGTCACCCACGCTCTGGTCACGAGCCGACTGGACTACGGAAACACCCTCTACGCAGGTACTACCGCAAAACTCCAGAAGAAACTCCAACGAATCCAAAACGCCTCAGCCAGACTCATATTAGACATCCCACGCAACGATCACATCTCTGGTCACCTTAAAGACCTCCACTGGCTACCCGTCAATAAGAGGATCACCTTCCGACTGCTCACCCACGCACACAAATCACTCTACGACATCAGTCCAGAATGCCTCAAATCACGACTGTCCTTCTACACCCCCTCCCGCCAACTACGTTCTTCCAGCCAAGCCCTCGCCACTGTACCTCGCATCAACAAGACCACCATGGGAGGCAGATCCTTTTCATACCTGGCTGCTAAAACATGGAACTCACTCCCCGCTTACCTTCGCCTTACCCAGAACCACCTAGCATTCAGAAAGCAACTTAAAACGTGGATATTTGACAAGTAATCCTCCTCCCCTTCCTAAGCGCCTTGAAACCCTCCGGGTATGTAGTGCGCTATATAAATTCTTTGACTTGACTTGACTTGACTTGACTCACTGAGCCCGCAATCTCAGGAAACACAGATCTCTGAATGGCCCCTACTAGACTCCAACTCGCTGCTCGCCTGCATAA
Source organism: Lissotriton vulgaris (assembly GCF_964263255.1). Lineage (NCBI taxonomy): Eukaryota > Metazoa > Chordata > Amphibia > Caudata > Salamandridae > Lissotriton > Lissotriton vulgaris. The sequence continues at coordinate 430,389,201 of NC_141699.1, read as the reverse complement.
CAAAGGTCAACTCAGGCTCCCCCCTGGACCCAATTCCTATGAATATCCTTCGCCAGCTCTCCCCTGACGCTCTACTAGTCATTCAATAGCTCCTGAATTCCTCATTGTGGGAATCTATAGTCCCGGATGAATGGAAAAGAGCCTTGGTAATGCCACTTTTAAAAAAACCCGGTGCAGACCCCAAGACGCTCGCCAACTTCCGGCCCATCTCCTTGCTGCCTATGTTCTCAAAAATCCTGGAGAGGCATATTAACATACACCCCACTTCTCATGTGGAGAATATAGGTTTTTTACATCCATCCCAGTCGGGATTTCGCTCCCACTTCTCCACGGAAACAACCCTCCTGGGGGTTACCGAGAACTTGCGCACCCGTCTTGATCACGGTGAGACCGCTGCGCTTATTCTTTTAGATTTAAGCGCCGCATTCGACACGGTCTCACACTCCATTCTTCTGAGAGCTTTGAGAACGGCTGGAGTGACTGGCCCTGCCCTTACTTGGCTGGCCTCTTTCTTAAATCACCGCACTTTTCAGGTTGTCTCTTCCGGCTCTTCCTCCTTTGTTCGCTCATCTGCGTATGGTGTCCCGCAGGGGTCTTCACTGAGCCCTATTCTCTTTAATATCTACGTGAGACCCCTAGCAACCATCGTGGAAGACTCTGGTCTCTCCCTCTACTCATACGCAGATGACACTCAGATCCTTTTTTCCCTCTCCTCGGCCGCAGCAAACGCTCCATCTGCTCTTAAACTAGGACTTAGCCGAGTGGTAGAGTGGATGCAGGCGAACCTCCTGAAACTGAACGGAGATAAGACGGAGGTGCTCATTCTGGGCAAGCAAAAGCACCTCTGGAGCCCTGCACACTGGCCGTCAGAAATGGGCCCACCACCCCTTCCAGTGACCCAGGTTCGCAACCTTGGCTTTGTCCTGGACGATTCGCTCTCCATGCGACGTCAAGTAGTTAAGGTGGCAGCCACTTGCTTCTCCATCCTGGGGTGGGTCCGTAAAATCTTATGGATGCTCCCAGTATGGACAAGACGCTTGGTGGTCCAGGCTTTAATCACCTCTCGCCTGGACTACGGCAATGTGCTTTACCTAGGAGTTACCTTGGAGCTTCAGAGGAGACTTCAGCTTGTTCAGAATTCAGCCGCCCGCCTAATTTGCAAGGTCCAGTGGAGATCTCCAATTTCCCCCTTTCTTAGAGACCTTCACTGGCTCCGTATCGCTAACCGTGTCAAATTCAAGGCCCTCTGTCTTATGCATAAAATCAAGCAAGGGTCGGCCCCAGGCTACCTCCAGGCCCTTGTCCAACAATACTCTCCATCCAGTCTCCTCAGATCATCAGCTCATGGCAACTTTCTGATTCTGCGCTTCAAACTGACGAGAATGGGCGGACGCTCTTTCTCCTGTGTTGCCCCCAGGCTGTGGAATTCTCTTCTGGCTACACTGAAACGCGAACCATCTCTGTTAAAATTCCGCAAAGACCTTAAAACCTGGCTCTTCTCTCAATAACAACTGCGATGCATAACCACTAACTCTACTGGTGCCGGGAGACCCCCTGTGGGTAGCTGCGCGCCCTATAAATTCAATTACAAATACAAATACAAATGGTAATCCACATTGAGTCGCCCCGTATAGTGGTATCTGTCAGCTGTAGGCCACCTAACCTGTCGAGTTTGTTTCTAGCCACTAGTTCACTTACCCGCAGTTCCCCATAAAATGCAAGGGAAAAAGCGCCTGTGAACAGGAGTACCTCTCCCGCAGAGCTGCATGTGTCAGGGAGGGCGAGCAATACCACTGCCAACCGTTCTAGGCCTATTGGCCTTCTGCCATCGGCGGTGTTTGCCTGTAGGCGCCGCCACCCCTTCATCACCTTTTGTACTAAGAAGCTTTTCGTCGAATCACTGGCCCCCCTTGTCTGTGCGAAAAAGGAAACAGCTGCCTTGTGTCTGCTAGCAGTCGCAGCTGAGCGCCCCTCCCTGTACAATGTGTCCATGTACCCAGTAAAATGTGCCTCCTGATCCCATTTGGTCTCCCAATCCTGTCCCAGAAAATTACAGTAAGACCTGAACGCCCCTTCGTAAGCTGTCTTGGTCCTCGGAGCTAGGCTGGCTGCCACGAGGTCCTGTAGTTGGGGGCACCAATCTACCAAAGTGTTGATGGGAAGTGAGCTGGGGAGGCCTCTGCAGCCGGTAGGTGTTCCCTGAATACCTGCATCTTAAAGCGAGAAAGGGCGTCTGCTGCATTATTCGTGACCCCTGGAACATGTTTGGCCCTGAATTGCATGTTCAGCTTCATGCATCTTAGCACAATCTCCTTCATAAGGCGGAGTATTAACTTACAACGTGCTGCCTGTTGATTGATGCATTCCACTAAGTCATGTTGTCCGACCAGAAAATGACAGATCGATTAGACAATTGATCTGGCCAGACCCTTAAAGCAACCAAGATTGGGAACAATTCAAGGAATCCAATGTTTGCTGTCAAACCACTTTCCTCCCACCAAATGGGCCATCTTTATGCCACCCACTTGTTGCCAAGTATGGCGCCAAACCCTACACTGCCAGCAGCGTTGGTCCATAGTCCTAACTCTGCTGAGGTCACAGTGGGGGCACCCCACAGTACTCTGCCATTGAAATCCTCCAGAAATGCAATCCATATCCGCATGTCCTGGCGTACCTCGACTGACAGTCTCGTGTGGTGGTGCTTATCGTGCAGGCCCTGCATGGCTTGCGCAATTGAGTGGGAAAATGGGCGTGCCATAAGCATGAGCGGATTTTGCGGATTGGCAATCCGCGAATTTTGCGGATTTGCGGATTCGCAATCCGCAAAATCCGCGAATTCCCGCGAATTTGCGGATTTTTTTTTTTTTGTGTTCGCCCGTGTTTCTGCCAGTTCGCGAGGGTTTTTACAATTTCGCAATTTGCGAACTTACCTGTCGGGTCGCAAGTTTTGCGAACTTGTTGTTTCTACGTGTCCAGCCTGTTTGGGACACTCTTCTTCATCACTGCCACTCTCTGTCACCACTGCCACTCTCTGACTACTCATGCCACCCTCTGGCCCACCCATGCCACCCTCTGTTTCATCACTACACCCTCTGGTTGTCCAGTGTACATTATTTTCGGCAAAGCAAAGCACACCTTCCCTGCCTCAAGTGACCTGAATTAATTTGGGGCTGATTAATGTGTCACAGAATATTTTTTTAGCTGGCACCTGCTTCCTTAGTGCGCCCTGATTAGTGATCTTTTGCACTTGCTAAGTGCTTTCATTGTTGCAAAATTAGTTACAACACCTGCCCTGCCCCAACTGACAATAATGAATTAGGGGCTGATTAATGGATTTTAACTTCCAGCCTGGCTCCTGCTTGTCTCCCTTAGCTGTAATTCAGGACCTTTGTGGCATATGTGTAACTATTCTGAGGTTCAGAGCAGGGTCACATAATAGTTTCAACTGGCAACTGAACTCTGGAGGGGCCCCTCAGGAAGCACTACAGGAAATGGCTACTAATGATGTGCCTGAACTTTTGAACCTGGTAAGTAGTTACTTTCAGTTTTGCCAAGATCGTATTTCTGCAATTTTGCACTTATTCGCGGGGCGCGAACTCACGCTAACAGTGCGAGCAGTGCGAGCAAAATCCGCTGCTCGCGGATTTGCGGATTTTGCGGGAAATTCGCAAATCTCGCGGATTGCGGATTTCCCGAAAATCCGCAAAATCCGCGAGCGGAACGGATTTTCCGCCCACGCCTAGCGTGCCATAGGGATGACCCTCAATGCAAAATTCAGCTGGCCAACTGTTGGCTGCAACTGCTGTAATGTGACTTTCTCCTTCCCCAAACATTGTTGAAGGGCTGCCCTGAACTTCGCAATTTTTTCCTCGGGTAAATTGAAACAACCCTCTACGGAGTCAAGTTCAATGCCCAAGAATTCTAGGCATGTAGATGGCCCCACTGTTTTTCCAGGCGCCAGCGGGACCCCAAAAGCACGCATGAGCACGCAAAACTCACGCAATGCCCACACGCATTCCTGTGAGCCTGCCACCCCCAGCAAAAGAAAGTCATCAAGGTAATGCATCACATGACGGTGGCCCGTAGATTGCCTCATAACCCATTCTAGGAAAGAGCTGAATGTCTCAAAGTAAGCACATGAAATGGAGCATACACATGTCCATATAATATTTGCCTTGAAAAGAAAAACCCAGCAGGTGTTGGTCAGATGGATGCACTGGCAGTAGTCTAAATGCTGACTCAATATCTGATTTTGCCATCAATGCCCCGGGGACCAGTGCTCTCAACATCTCTACTGCCTGGTAAAACGACGCATATTTCACTCTACAAATGCTCTTGTCAATTGCATCATTCAGTGATGAGCCCCTAGGTGCTGACAGATTGTGTATGAGTCTAAATTTGCCTTTCTCTTTCTTTGGAACCACTCCCAGAGGTGAACAGACAACATTTGGTACTGGGATGTCAAGAAAAGGACCCGCTACTCTACCTAAGCGCAGTTCTTTTTCGATTTTCTTTGCTACCACCCCTGATGACTGGTTTCTACACTGCAATGTCCCAGTATAACCCCCAGCTGGAATCCGGAAACCGTGTGTGAAACCTTCTTGCAGCATCCTTGCGGAGGTATGATCTGGGTATCTGTTGAGCCAAGGAATCATTGCTGACACGTCAATGGGGGAGTTTGCGACCTGGGGCTGTTCTCCGCTATTCTGGTTTCCTTCTCCCCCTGTTACCTGAAGTGCTACCCTTTGACCGGCATGTCATTTCTGGGTGGGAAGGGTGGCCGTATATGTAACACGCTTGTCTGAATTTGCACGTGCCCGGTGCCCTGGTGCATGTTCGCCTGTTATAATCCCAGCACATGCTCTTCTCGCCCATATTACCTCTAGCTTTATTGGCTACTTCCCCCCCTTGTTTTGCCCGAAAGGGCTGCTGAAAGGGCTGCTGTGGCTTGGGCGAATATCCTTTGTTCCAGTTAGTGCTAGCGCCTGCAGATTGCCCCCTTTCAAACTGAGAATGCCAGGAAATTGAGTCTCCTTTGTCCCAGGCTAAAGATCTGTTAAATTCCCTAGCTTTCCTGAAAGCTATGTCATATTCTTTCCAAGCGTCCCCCCCATGATTCTCACTGAACATTGTAATCCTACTCTAGTAACAAGCCATATCCGCCATCAATGAGGGGGAACGTTCAGCGGTAATCGCCATAAACACAGAAAAAGCCCTGGTCCAGTTGATGAGTGTCTCCTCCACCCTGAATTTATACAACTGAGACCGCCATTCACTAGGCAACATCATATCTTTCTGTGATTTGGCATACTCCCACTCCCTGTTGTCAATCAGCAATGAGAAAATATTCACATATGTGTCTGCCCAAGTCAACTCTTTCACACTCTGTGATACATGATGTGCCAAATCCTCCCCCCTGGATGGTATCTTGCCTTCGCCCAATACCGGCAGGGCAACCTCCTTACCACTTTCAGCGAGTTGCGTTGGTTCTACGGTCTTGACTGTGCCCACATTGCTCGCTGGACCTGTTTGGGGAGAAATTGGTGTGCTTGGCACGCTACCTTCGCCCCTAGCCACCATGCTTTTTGCAACCATTCTCTGGGCCTCGGCCGTGGGGTCAGCAGCGGAAGGTACCATTCCCCCAATCGCCAACCATGGAAGCACTGCCGCTATCTGTGCAGCCAATTCTGGGGGTACTTGACCCACCCCAAGAGGCGGGCTGACCGGAATTTCGGGCGGGACCGCTGTCGGGGCTATGTTAATAGGCTGCGTGGCTGGAGCCGGTGCTACTGGTGCGCTTCTCGGGTTAGGCGGGGCTGGTGTGAGCATCTCAGGTGATGTAGGCGCACTGCTAGGGACTGGCCCCAGGGACCCCCTACTACACGGGGCTTGGGGGGCGACTACCACCCTTCTTAGCTCTGACTCGTTTGGGTGGAGCCTCAAACTCCCCCCTCGGTCTAGGTGGCACTATTATCCGCTTGTGCCTCCCAGATGGCCCTGCCTGCGCCTCAACCCTCGCACCCAATTCCGCCACAGTCTTTCCCAATTTATCCACCTTCCCCAATCTCTTGTCCATTGCTGACATTCTGCGCATCATGGTTTGAAACATTAGCTCCATGCGCGAGTTCCCTGCACCACGTTTACAGGCATACCTACTGTTCTAGCACCTGCACAGCCCAATATGTTAATTATGGGCACAATGTGCCTTGTACCTGATCCAAGTTGGAGGCTCACAGGCTGGCCGTAAGCATCACGCAACTGTGACCGCACACCCAGCTAGCCTGGGTGTTTGGGCGAGCGAACTCTAGCCAAGCGGCCCGCCAGAAGCAGTGAAATGCAAGCCTGCCCGTGTCCTCTGATTCCGCCGTCCACCGAAAGCCCCTCCGCAACTCGGTCCACAGCGCCCCGTTTCAGTATTCCTACGATGAAAGAAACGTTAAAAACCAATCCTGTCTCCACGAGACAGAGTCCTTTGCAATTGGGTGAAAAACACTCTAGCTTTTGCTGCAAGGCTGCAGCAAAGACGCAAGGCTTTCTTTACCATCACATGCTCTGCATAAAATCATATCCACAGATTACAAAATGCTAACTTCCGCCTGCTAGCCTTTTTCGGGGGGCGCACATTTTTTCCCACACACCAGAGGATTAAAACAAGGAGGGAGAAGTTACCTTGATGCAAAAGTGGGTAGCAGCTGTCTCAGACATGACTCACGCAGAAATCAGGAAGTTGTCGCACTTTCTTGCACTTTCCTGCCTCTGGACCCTCAGTTCAGGGGCATCCCGGGGCGACAGAAGTTGTTTCAGGAGCATCCCTGATCCCCCACCAAAGCAGGCCCCCTTTCCCTGGAGGGGAGGAAGCCTATAGTGTTTGGGAAAGTGAGAAGGACGTCAGGCTGGTGTTTGCTCGTCTGCTCTGAGAGTGTGTGTGGTAATGTTTTTTGTTTGTTTTCCTTCCTGGAAGAGAGAAACTGAAAGCGGCTCTGAGGCAGGTAGCAGCCCCCTTGGCTCATTGATCGGGGGTGAGTTACAGTTCTTAGGCTGATGCCGATTCCCAGCAGCAGGCTGTGCCTTTTAAAGGGGCTGGGCTGCGCAGCCGCTACCGCCACCACTAGAAAGCCGAGATCAGGTTACACAGGAAGAGGCAGGAACTGTAAAATGGAGGCAGGCTGGGGAGGAGGAGGAGCAGGAAATGGAGGGCAGGAGGGAGGGGGAGGGACTACCAGGAAGGGGGAAGGGCTTGGTGAGGGAGGAAGGGTGGAAGGAGAGGCACCCAGGAGGGGATAGTGTCGGAAACCCAGAGAGAAGGATGGGCGTAAGTACAGGGAAGCAAAGGCGCGAGGCGCCTCATGGCCTCTATATGGCCGGAAAGAAAGGGAAGGCGCACAGGCAGGCGGATGGCACATTTGACACCAGCACGGCGCGCCTCGTGCGGCAGCAGGGGGAGGGGGCCTGCACGATTCCCTTGTGGGAACGAGCAGCATGGCGCGATGATTGTGACCATATGGTGCCACCATATGGCACCACTCGCTCCCGCAAGGGAATCGCCAGACCTGCACGCGTTGCCATTGGAAGCAATGCAACGCATGCACGTTTTTGCCCCCAAAGCTGTGCCGATGGCAAAAGGACTCTTTCTTATTCAGCGCATGCATGCTGCGTAGGCGAGACACAAAAATGTTGTTATGTCTAAGTTATCCAGCTCAATGGCATTAATTTTATCAACCTCAGGAAGATGAAAGACTGAGTGGCTACACCAAGATTTACATTTATAACCCTGAGATCAAAGATAGATTACCAGAGTGGATATAAAGATATGTGCAAGAAGGAAACCCAGAAAGGGACAGTGAGTGAGGAAGGAGGAGAGGTTTGCAGAAAAGATAGGTTTGGTAGACAAAGAATGTGAAGAGAAGTGGGTAAAGCATATATTGGGATAGCAAGATTAGAGTGGAACATGATGAGAATGAAAAGTGTAAAGATGAGAAGGGCAAGGGAAGAATTGAAGACAGTGGGAGTGCATGAAAGGAGAGTCGAAGGGAAAGATGGGAAGGGGAGAAATGAAAAGCAGTTAATGAGTGGAGGCGGCGATTGAGAGGAAACACAGATGTAGGGCCGAAAGTGAAGGAAGTTTGGAGAGAAGGGAAGGGGTGAGTTCTGAAGGGGAGGAAGGAAGTTTGTGACTCACCACAGTAATTCATTATGTAAAGTTCAGGGGTGACAGGGCTGTATCATTCCTATCCTGTCTTATCAGAGACACAATAGCAATTCATTAACAGTGTTAAGGTTTTATGCCATCAAAAGAAGTATTTTGGTCATCACAATAAGTATTACTGATAAAAGATAACAAAGTGCCAGTTATACCTTTGGGATTAAGCTTTGATGGAGAATCTGTCTGGCATGCTTTAAACAAATAGTTCTATTAAATGATCAGGCTAAAAGACACAAAATCCCACAGCCACCTATTTCAAAATTAAGTCAGACATTCAACTCCATTCACAGAAGCTTCTACATGCACTTTTGAACTAATAAAGCACTGCTTCAATTGCGTCTACGGTCTGTGCTATGTTAGGATTGTTATTTATTAACAGTGAATAACAAAAGAATCTCTGTGACAAAAACTGAAACCCACTGACCTGTCCACATAAATACAGTTCTGTCATCTGCATGGTACACATTCTTTGCAGAAGACACATTAACCTTCTACGCTTTAGTCAGAACTACCAGTAGAGAAAACTCTGATCTCTCTCCAGAAGGAACATAACATTTTATCGACAGTGTGCAACGTTATTTTGCCATTTTTTTTATTGTTGCCTGAAAGCTGAATTAACACACAAGGAACTCTGCAGCAGGGACTTGTAATCCAAGTTATTTCATAACCCAGTGGCCCCAACTCAGCACCCATAGCTCAGCGCTAGGTGCTCACCGCTGTAAAAGCCGGCCCTGCCCGATGCCTAGTTGTTGTTCATCAAAAACAACATGCTCAAGCTTTAGAATTTAAATGCCTGTTCCCAGAATCATGTAAGAATTCACTTTTTTTTATCTGACTTTCTTACATTGCTGCTGATAACTGACAGCCACTTCAAAGCACAACACAATGCATACATACATGAAACTCAAAAATCAAAGTTCATAAATAAGTCAAATTCATATACATGGCAGGTGAAAACGTGGCCTTTGGAAGACAAAAATGTACAAAACACACACCTGAAGAGCTTTTTTCTCTCCCACCTACCTGGCCCTCCTGCCTTCTCACAAGCAAGCACAGCACTCCCATAATGCACAAGTAAAATTCTAATTATGGATAAAATCACTGGCATGCAGAGACAGCACACTTTACATGCTACTCAAGCACTGGGCCCGAGTACAGCTTCTTACCCTGACAAAAGTGGGAAGGGATGAAGCTACGCCCCTGGTTAAAACTGAACTGTTCTAAGGCAGAGACAATATCGTGAGACAAGAGAAATAGAAATTAGACCATAAAAACAGTTGGGCTTATTTATGAGCCCTTGCGTCACTTTTGCCCCGCTGGTGCGTCACTTTTTGTGACACCAGCAAGGGGAAAAATGTGCCATGGTGCGTCATATTTACAAAGTGACGCATCTAGGTAGATGCGTCACTTTGTAAACCCTTGCCCCGCATTATACCTGCGCTAGGTACAATGCATGCAGGGTGGGCGTTTTGACGCAAGTAAGCCTCATAGAAATGACGCAGTGAAATCTATGAGATTCCACTGCGTCACTTTCAGGATGCAAATGCGTCATTATCTTACGCCTGCCTCACAGCAGGCGTGAGACTGATGCAGGCACATTTAAATGGGACTTGCCCATTTTAAATGGCCCATTGCTGAAGTTGCATCACTTTTGTGACACACTCCAGCAATGCGTCATTTTTTCGCCCACAGATACGTCAGAAATACTGACGTATCTGTAACTCCTTGCGACATGATGCATCATATTGTAAATATGACGCATCCACCATGTCACAAGGATGGTGCAATGAAAGTGACGCATTGCTGTTTTCATGCAGCGATGCGTCACTTTTCATAAATGAGGCCCAGTGTAACTTGGTGGCTATCAAGCATTGGCAATAAACTAGTGTCCATACCAGGCAAACATCCAAACTGAACAGGACAGATGCATGTATTTTTAATAATGACTGAGATCACCTCCTGGGGGAGAAAAATTCAGTAGACATGGCCCGGAGGAATAAGTGCTAGTGCTAAGCACCGGAAACCACAGGCACAAATTAAGCACTGCCCCTCTCTCCTATTCCCCCAGGTGCTGAGCCCCCTTTTTTAGCTAGTAGGCTTAGTTTGCGGTTAGGGCTCCACAACTGTTTTACCCATAAATTATCCATGCCAAATTTGCATGCTTTCTTCCAAATTCCTATGTATATTAAAGGTATCCAGGGTTTGTGGATTTCCCTCGAGGGTACGGAAAAAATAGGTAAAATATAGCTAAATTTTAAGTTTTTGGGTAAAATATAGAAAAATAAAAGTGTCTGGTTTCTTCTAAAAAATGGCATCAACAAACAGTCTGATGTGATAAAGTCACCACTTTCCCAGCTTTCAGGAACATTTGGAGCTGAATGAAAAACCTATTTTGTTACCCCATTTTTGGTATTTTCTGTGCAACGTATTTCCAGGTTGTGGAGGAATCATTATGAAACCCATGGGTGATCCAGGAAAGCTAAACATTTCTGAAAAGTAGACAAACTTCTCACTTCAACAAGGGATCATATGTGAAGATTGCTCAAGGATTTCCCAAATAAACTAACTGTTGAAATAATGAAATATTGAAAATTATTAGGAATAATCTACCATCTGTGACATTTTTATCTGTACCTTTTTTCACAATGACCGATTTACAAAAGCAACATACCATTAGATCTCCTAGGCCCTTCCGGTTGCAAGTTTATATGTGGTGTGTAGGTTCTTCCAAAACACAAGGCACCCAAAGCCAAAAACTGAGCTGCACCGTATAATGGTTTTTATTATGTACAGAGTATAGATGAGTTGACATGGTGAAATGTGTTGAGTGAAATATGGCTATCAAGGAAATCTATGTATTTCTGAAATGGACACAAGATATGGAGTTTAGGAGCCGTGGTTATTTTTGCATCTCTGAGTTTGTAGGTACCCGTACTAGCATGATTTAGAGGGTATTTTTCTAAATGTCTTCTTTCCTACACCCTGGCTTACATTTGTACTTCACTTATGTGGGAAGGCTTAGTGTCCGCAACAGGAAACGGGCCAAAACACTATGTGGGTAGCTGTGGAGTTTTGACTCTAGCTCAGTCAGCACCTAGGAAACCTAGCAAACTTGCACTTTAATGAAAACTAGACACCTCGGGGAACCCAGGATGAAGGCCCTTGTGTGGTTCTCACCAGGTCTTTTTACCCTTGCAAAGCTCAAACTTTGACTAAAGAAATGTATTTTCCTCACATTTCTGTGGAATCTGTGGTGAGTCACAAACTTTCTTCCTCCCAGCAATGCTCCAAGATTTTTGATAAAAATGGTACCCTGCTTTTGTGGGTAGGCCTAGTGCCCATGACAGGAAACGGCCCAAAACGCAACATGAATACCTCACATTTTCCCACACTAAACTGACCCCTTTTTTCCAAAGTAGTTTGCTATAGAATTTGGGTGCTAGCTCAACTGGAACCTAGGGAAATGTTAAATCTGGCCCTTTTTACAGGGTTAACCCAGAACTTTTTGCCTTCCGCCTGTATTTTTTTTTCCGACCTGTTTTTGTTAGTTTTACGAGTCTGGGTACTTTACCACAGCTGATCAATGCTAAAGTGTATGTACTCTCTGCTGTAAACTTGGTTAGATTAGTCTACACCTGTTTGACTTATTTAATTTACCTATACGTCCCTTGTATAGTGGTATCCTATGTACCCAGGAGCCTGTAAATTAAATGCCACTAGTGGGCCTGCAGGGCTGCTTGCTCCACCCACAGAAGTAGCTGTTCAAACCTGTCTCAGCCAGCCGCTGCAGGGCCTGCGTGCACAGTTTACTGTCACAGTGATGTGGCATTTATAGTGTTTGCGAAGTCAGAAACACTCCTTTTACTCAGGTTTCAGGTTTTAAAGTCTTTATTTCGATTATTAGCAAATCATAAAAGACACATAAAAATACAAAAGAATATAACTGATTCAGTTAAAATATCCAAAGAAAGTCAATACAATAGAAGATATTTAAGCACTCACAAAATACATAAGTGTACAAACAAAGGAACATTCGTAACAAATGGATAAAACAGGATTAAATTTCAATTGATGAATAAAGAGACCTGAATATTTTATATAAAATTAAGGAAAAACATTGCATTAAAAAGGTCAGGATTACAGTTCAATATTGCGAACAATGAATGCAGATAATGAGACATGGTCGTAGGGTGGTTTAGCAATTACATACTCAAGCTAAACAAATTATGGCCGATTACAGAACAACCTTTATACTTGGCGCTAAATCGCACGGTTTTTTAGCCTAAGAAGCCAGGCCCATCCCAAATACTTTGCCAAAGCTACCACAAAGAGTTCTGAAGTGTTGGTCCTGAGTACCTGTATGGCTTCCTTCGCTGTTTTAAATGGTAAGTTTTGAAACAAGGGTTTTAGCCATTTTTTTCGAGGTGCTCCGTACCTAGGACAGGCAAAAAGGAAGTGGCCTTCTGATTCAATATGACCTGAGCAGCAAGTACAGTGAGGTGATATCCCTGTGGATCGTTTGTTCAGAAAGATGTTTAATGGCAAAGCGCCCACTCTAAACTGATGGTACAGTTTCTTATCCAGAGTTCGAGATATAACATCCCAGTATGGCTCTCTCAATGGGTCAATTTTGAATGTTAAGAACCTGCCTGTAAGGCCGTTTTTGTTGGACAACAGCACTCTTTTTAGGCGGATAGTGGCCCAATATAGAGATTTGAATTCATCTTTGGGTGGGAAAGAGTTAGATTGTGGGGATGACCAGAGATGTTCCAAACCCATGTCTTTCAGAATTGTTTTGACAGCAGAGAGCCATGGTATTTTCCCAGATCCCCTGATAGACCTAACTTCCGACAGTTCTTTTGCAAAGAGGGATAGGTCTGGGGATGTCCATATTCGTCTCCACAATGCCACTAACCTAAATCTTGCCATCTCATTGATAGGGGGGGAACCAAGATCCAAACAGAGGGGGAGCAAGGGTGTAGACTGTGGAAGGCCCACTAGGTTTCGAAGGAATCTACATTGAGTTTTGTACAGATTAGACAAGTCCATGTGGCCCCATAGATCCGCGCCATATAAGATGGCTGTAGAGATTTTTACATCATAAATCTTAAGGGCCGGCAGGACCCGTTTAGTAATTGATTCCTTCTGCTCTTTAACGAGACAACCAGTCAGCCTAGCAAGTTTAAGATGTTGCATATTGATCTGATCTTTCCATCTTAAGCGGCTATCAAGGGTGACCCCTAGATAGGTCATGGTATCAACCTGTTCAAGGTTTACTCCATTCATCTTCACTGAACTCCGGACTGAGTGGTTTTTTGTAAAGACCATAAATTTTGTTTCCCCCACGTTGACTACCAAGTTGTTGATGGCACAGAACTCCTCAAAGCGGTCCAAAGCCCGCTGTAGTCCGCTGCGTGTTTTTGAGAGGATTAGAGTGTCATCTGCGAAGATGAGTAACGGGAACCTCATCCCTGCCAGCATTGGTGCATCAGTGGGGGTATCCAAGAAGAATTTCACAACTTGATCGATAAAAAGGAGGAAGAGGGTAGGGGCCAGGACACACCCCTGGCGAACACCTCGGGTTACGGGGAATGTTTCTGTCACTTGTCCCTGACCCCCCCACCTCACCCTCGCAAAGTTGTCCTCATGGAGTCTTATAATAAGGTCCAATAGTTCTGGTGGGCACCCCAAATTTTCCAGCACACCCCATAGCCTGTCCCTGGGCACTAGATCAAAGGCGGACTTCAGATCGATGAATGCAGCATAGATGTTACCACCACCTAACCAAACCTCCTTCCAATAGATCAGGCAGAATCTAAAAACCTAATCTATGGTGCTCATTCCCTATCTGAAGCCCACCTGCATAGGTGACAGAATATTCTCCATTTCTATCCAACCCTGGACCCGTCCCAAAACCATACGCGCCACTATCTTTTGAATCGAATTGATTAAGCTGATAGGGCGGTAGTTTGCTGGAATGGATTTATCACCCTTTTTATAGACTGGAACAATTTCGGCCCCTTTCCAAGATTTCGGGACTGTTGCTCCAAGAGCCAAAGTATTAGCTATTTTAGTAATATACGGGAGCCACAAAGTGGGATTAGATTTAAAAAGATCAGCCGGGATCAGGTCCATACCGGGGGCCTTACCTCGGAGAGTAAGTGCCAATGCCAGCTCAACCTCAGCAACCGTAAAGGTGAGTTTTTCACTTTCTGGGGTCTGCATGGGTGCATTACCTAAGGAATTTGTGGTCTCATCGTCCCCAGCTCTAAATTGGGCCGAGTAAAATGAAACCCAATCCTCAAGTGGCACATTATTTCCCGGGGCAGAAGAGTCTGTGTTTTTACCCCATTTAACCAGATCCCAAAACCTTTTCTGGTTATTAGAGGATGATGCCTCTAGAAGATCTGTCCAAAACTCAGCCTCCCACTCCCGTTTAGCTTTACTAAGGGTTTTTTTGTAATGGAGTCTAGCAGCTCTCACTCCAACCATGTCCCGAGATTTAATGGTAGAAATAAGAGCTGTATGTGCCTCTCTACAGTCCCTATTGTACCATTTTTGGGGTAAAGGATTAGTTTTAGTAGCAACCTTCCCACATGGTTTAGATAGCATTGTTTTTAAGCTGTCAAAACACTTAATATGGATACCCATCACACTATTTGCTGCTCCAGTATCCACCCCCGACATATCTATTTGCAACATTTCATTAAGTGCATTTCCCACCACATCATTGATATTAATTAGTAAGCACTCATCTTCCATAACCCGTGACCACTTCAGTCTCCTCCTGTCGTTGGTAAGTTGGACGTCCCCTGTAATGGTTGCAGATGGTTCCTCGTGTCTATTTAAATCCGGTGTCTTCAATGATAGGGACAGTGGGTTGTGATCACTTTCCGGGCGCTCTAAGACTGCCATGTCAATTAGCAGAGCCCAATGCTCCATGTCCAGTAAAATATAATCAATGCGGCTTTGCCTCTGGCCATTATCGAAAGTACAATTTCCCTTCACATCAGAGGCGGAACGGCCATTAAATGCACGGAACCCATTTTGTAGGCAAAAGGCCATCCAGGACACTGCAGCCTCTGTAGCTTTAGCCCTCTTCTCCACTTGTAAGTCTGGGATACCCCATACAGAATCATCTGCCATAGTCCAGGTATCTCCCATATCTAGCACGGGTTCTATAGTACAATTTAGATCCCCAGCAAGAATGGTAGTGATGCCTCCGTCCATTTTCGTTATCATATGATCAACAAGGTTCAACAGGGGTGGGCTTCGACCGCCAGGAAGGCCTCTAGCATAAATGTTAATAATGTTCATAACTTGCTTGTTCCCTTTGTTTATTACAATGGATAGGAGATCCTGATTCTCCACCGGGAACTCCGTTGGGTAGAAGCCCAGGGATTGTTTCACCCAGATTAGCAAGCCACCTGCGGCCCGCCCTTTACCTCCTTTGGTTGCGGGTTTGTAAAAGTTGATATAGCCCAACTTATGGACAGGCTCCGTTGCCCATGTTTCCTGCAACAGGATAATGTCGTAATTGTCCATAAAATTTGACCAATCTGTAGACGCAAGGCGCGCCTTAATACCTGCTATGTTCCAGGACAAAATTTTTAGATGGTCGTTCAAGTTGTCTGGCAACAGAGGGTGTAGGGGCCGTACAGATCCATGAGACACCCCTATATCATCATTGACCACTAAGTGCTTAACACAATCTACAGGGGCAATAATTTTCTCCTCGGTCAGAGACCCCTGGGTAACTACGTGTGGTCTAGGGCTGATTGGCAGATATGTTTGGCCTCCTTCCCCGTCTTCTAGATTGGTTAATTGGATTGGGCACACCCTATTATACTCATTGGGCACTTGGGCTATCACACTACCAACCAGAGACTCGCTAGAGGGATCGTTAAGTCAATCTATAGCCTCCAAGCCAGAAAGGGGGCCAAAATGATTGAAGAGAAAGGGGCGCTGGCAGTCAATCGGGGTTAATGCCAGGGGATGTCTCGCAGCAGGACCTTTACGAAACAAAGGATAAGTTTGAAAAGGTATATGCCTGCGCGGGTAAAAATAGGATAAAGCTAATGTTTGTACATCCCCCTGCCTTGCAAATCTGGGTTCTCGTTTAATAGCATCTACCACCCATGAGTCTTTGAATGATATAAGGATACAGTCTCCTTCTAGATCTTTTGCCTCCGGCCCAACCCAATCTACTCTCCTCACATACAATATCTCCGTGGGGGTGGAGGGGGGTAGCGGGCGATTTTTGTTTAGCCTAAAAGTGACTTTGTTGCGAAGGTCACCATAGGATTCCCTTGAACCTGGTTTTAATGGTGCTACGCCTGTCAGAACGATGGTGTGTAAGGCCGCTTCGGGTGGAAGATCAACACTGGGAATATTTGGCCTTTTACGCCCCCCCTCCCTGTAATTGGTGGAAGCAGTATTTTGGGTTCTTGAAGTACTTGGGGAAGGACGATTTAAATTAGGTTGTATTTGGGGACCCATGTTTTTACGCCCAACCATATTTTGTTTAACCTCTGTTTTCGTTTGGGGCTTTAGTACCTGAGTCTGAGAACTAGCTCCTGATTTGGAAGAGGTGGTAGAGGTAGTATTAGTTTTTGTCCCCCTTTAGATGTGGTGTTATTCATTCCTGTTATTTTATTAGGGAAATTTTTGTCGTTTTCCATATTCTTACTAGTAACCTTACTGGGTGCCTTACTTGGTGCTGGTACGTTAACAGTACCCTTATTATTAGAGCCACATAATACTTGTAGCATCGTATGGTTTGATTTGATCAAATCCTCCATGCTATCGATTTTAGAGGTCATGAGCCTAGTCCGCTCCAGGACTGGTAAGAGTAGTGTTTTAAACATGGCCTCCATTTTTGCCAGCAAAACCTCATCGCTATTGAGGCACATGGGACATGTGGTTGAGGAACCCAAAGCCAAGAGTGAGGGGCATAACATATTGTTAGGCACAGAGGATTTTAGCGGGTTTGGATGAGGCTCAGACCCCTGACACCATTCCCCTTGAACTATATTTGCTTCGTTGGGTTTCAGATTTCTTTCCCCTGACATTCTAGAATCCTGTTTTCTCTTTTTAGTATTGGGGCCAGAGTTGGATATAGGCGGATTAACCTTTTCAACAGGATTAGAAATATTGGACTGATTGAGGAGAGGAGTTCCGGATAACTGGCTAAGATCCTGCTCCTCACTAATCACGGAGTCATTATCCTCCATCCCAACCCCCTGTGTATCTTTGGAGTCGTTAATACTATTCCTTTCTTCCTTTATTTTGTCCCTTGTTGTCTGGCTACCCCCAAAATTTTCTATATGGACTATAGCGTCCGTAGAGGTAGTATGGACACAGTTGAAGGCAGCATGGGGTACAGAGGGTGCAGGGGAGATCGATGTAGCTAAAGCCCCCAGTGAGGATCGTTTTCCACTAATTAGGTCTATTGACAGCCTTTTCTCAACCATGGCAATTTCCTTTTCTAAGATACCAGTGGCCCGTGTGATAAAAGCGTCCAGGGGACCAGAAACGACGCCATTGGATGTGTTAATTTGAACAGTACGTTCCTTCCCTGATCTTAATGGCATTTTGGGTGGTTTTCTAGACGTCCAGGGGGAGTGGGCCTAGGCCGGACTCTGCCGTACTCGAACGGCCTCAAACGGCCCGCTCTTTGCCCGGTCTTCGCCCCGGTCGCTCCCGCGCGCTCCCGCGCAGCGTGGCGCACCACTATTTGTAGGTCTTGGTCCAATGAATGGAGGTGATGTAGGTGGGGCGGGGCAGTCAGGGAGAGCGGGGCCAGGTGACTTGGCCACTGCCACCGGGACTCCTGGGAAAGTGAGTCCGGTGTAACGCTCGCAGCCCTGCTGCCTCGCACAGACCCCACTGCAAAGTCCAGGGGTATAAAGAGATCCGAAGCGGGACCCGCGGAGCGGGTTCCGCAAGGCGTGGGTTCGAAGAAGGGAGTCTTCAGCACACAGCTACGCCGTCCAGGTTAGCAGGTTCGCAGAGCAGTATCCCTCAGAACGGTGAGTCCTCGCCCCTTTTCAGGTGATGGAGGTGGGGCGGGGCGGTCGTGGAGAGCGGGGCCAGGTGACTCGGCCACTGCCACTGGGACTCCTGGGAAAGTGAGTCCGGTGTAACGCTCGCAGCCCTGCTGCCTCGCACAGACCCCACTGCAAAGTCCAGGGGTATAAAGAGATCCGAAGCGGGACCCGCGGAGCGGGTTCCGCAAGGCGTGGGTTCGAAGAAGGGAGTCTTCAGCACACAGCTACGCCGTCCAGGTTAGCAGGTTCGCAGAGCAGTATCCCTCAGAACGGTGAGTCCTCGCCCCTTTTCAGGTGATGGAGGTGGGGCGAGGCGGTCAGGGAGAGCAGGGCCAGGTGACTCGGCCACTGCCACCGGGACTCCTGGGAAAGTGAGTCCGGTGTAACGCTCGCAGCCCTGCTGCCTCGCACAGACCCCACTGCAAAGTCCAGGGGTATAAAGAGATCCGAAGCGGGACCCGCGGAGCGGGTTCCGCAAGGCGTGGGTTCGAAGAAGGGAGTCTTCAGCACACAGCTACGCCGTCCAGGTTAGCAGGTTCGCAGAGCAGTATCTCCTTTTACTCCATATAGGTCAGCCCTAAGGTAAGCCCCAGGTAAATCTTTCGGCAGGGTGCTGTGTAGGTAAAAGGTAGGACATGTGCCTTTATTATCTGGCATGTCCTAGTAGTTTTAAATAGCCTATTTAGTTTCTCATTGCTGTGAGGCTGCTCACCTCATAGGTTTACATTGGAAATTCTCTGATATGTGTTTCAGTGATAATTTTTGATATGGCAATGGCCAAGTATGTTTGAAATAGTGGTGATACATTCTGCTTACTGGTGAAAGCGGATTTATTTTAGATATGCAACTTTTAGAAGTGTGCATTTCTGTGTCTTTATGACTCTCTGTGCCATGCCTGGTTGTGTATTCAACGACTGGTTTCGACTGACAGGAGCAGGGGATGTGTATTAACTCTAGACAGTCACAAGAAGGGTTGAGGTGCGTCCTGCCTTTCCTGTGTGACTCATAGCAGGTTAAATAGACCCAAGCTGCATTTAGAGTGGTGGGAGAAGTTGTCACCTGCCCTGGAATAGGGCTGTGTCTGCCTTTCACAAATCTGTCTCTGCCCCCTACAGTGTTTCTGGAGTCAGGGCTGGGGATTGAATGGGGGTGTAGTGCACTTTTAAAGTTGTTTGAAGTGGCCCCAGAACAAAGACTTTGTGTTTATAAATACTGGGGCTGTGACCCATTGATTTCAGACACTTTCGCACTTGTAACAAGATGCTGCTGGCTCTACAAACTGCACATTGCCAGGAGAAGCTATTGTGCTACCAGGAGGAACGATCATAGGACTTTGCTTTTTGTGATGACCTGCCCAAAAGGGCCCTGTGTGCTGGACTACTGCTGTACTCCTGGACCGGTGCACCCAGTGCTCCCCAAGGAGTACCTTAATGCCCCTTGCCCTTGCAAACTCTAGCGCATTGTGCAGAGCTGCATCTGTGGTTACTGAAAGGCCTTCTTGTGCCTTCTTGCCGGAGAAGTCCCCGGCTGTGATGGAAAGTTCTGAAATCTGCAGGCAGCCACCAACTTCCATCTACGTCTTCATATAAAAATGGTCTCACTTGTATGGTAGGCCTAGTTCCCATGACAGGAAACAGCCCACGACGCAACATGGATACACTACGTTTTATCACTCAAGGCTGACACTTTTTGCAGAGGGTAGCTGTGGATTTTGGGACCTAGCTCAGCTGGCTCCTAAGCAAACCTAGCAAACCTGCACAATTTTGAAAACTAGACATCCAATGGCATCTAGGGTGGGGTGATGTGTGAGGCTTTAACCAGGTTTTGCAAACCCCAAACTTTGACTAAAAAACACATTTCTTCACATGTCTTTGAATGGAAATTCTGGAATCTCCAAAGAGCCACAAACTTCCTTCCACCCAGACAATTTCCCCAAATCATCTATGACAAATGGTACCTCACGTGTGTGGGTAGGCCTAGTGCCCACGACAGGATACAGCCAAAACCGCAACTTGGTTACATCACATTTTCCCACTCAAAATAGACCATTTTTTTGCAAAGTCGGTAGTTGTGGATTTTGGGCCCTAGCTCAGCGGGCACCCAGGGAAACCTGACAAACCTTCACATTTTCGAAAACTAGAAGCAGGAGGGATCCAGGAAGGGGACATGTCTGACTCTCACCATGTTGTTTTTTCCCAGAATCCCTTTGCAAACCTCAAACTTTGACTAAATAACACATTTTCCTCACATTTCTGTGAAGGAAGTTCTGGAATCTGTGGGGAGCCACAAACTTCCTTCCAATCTGAAAATGATAGTGCCACCGTTCTATGGGTAGATCTAAGGCCTGCAGCAGAAAACGGCCAAAGCAAAATATAGATGCATCCCATTTTTCCACTAAAAACTGACCCTTTTCTTCCAATGTGGGTGGCTGTGGATTTTGGACGGTAGCTCGGCTGGCAGCTCGCGAAATCCAGCAAATCCGCAATTGTTTACAACTAGACAACTAGGGGAATTCAGAGTGGAGCATCATGCATAGATCTCATGAGGTTTTCTTACCCACAATGCATGCAAATCTGAAACCTTGCCTGAAATCACACATTTTCCTTGCATTTGCAAGAAAGACTGCTGCCTCATTAAGTTGGGTGGGAGCATAGTACTGCCCATATAAGAAATTTCCCTGGCATCTCGTGGGATTTCTGTTCCCCTGGGGGGCAGATCATAGGTAAGTACCCCCATCCCTAAGGGAGGGCAGAAAGACTATTGCCTCATTTTGTTGGGGTTGGTGGCATAGCCATGCCCATAGTGGACTTTCGGCCCCTCTGGGTACAAATAGGAGTTAATTACCCTCATCTGCCCTGCAGGGTGGCAAAAAGGCAATTGCTCTATTTACTTGGGGGTGGGCGCCTTGTCAAGCCCATGCTGGGCATCCCCCAAGCCTATATTTAAACAACTAGTATGTAGTGGGCTTTCAGCCCCCTGGAGGGTCAGATTGGGGGCAATTGCTCCCATATGCCCCCCCCGGGGAGGGCAAAAAGTCTGACAATAGATTTGCCAAGGGGGAGAACACGCCTTTGCATCAAAGGACCTTTCCCCCATCCCATGTGGCTATTGGGGATCACTCTCCTGTGGTGGTCCCAAAACAGAGATACACTGTGCAGAGGTACACTTGAAAAGGGGTGATCTTCCTTCTTCCAACAATACCTCACCCAGGAGAATCAGTGCTCGGGGCTGTGATATGCCCCCAAGCATTGATTCATTGAAAGTAAAACAAGCCTATCGGCTTACAGGAGGGAGAGAAGCCACCCATGCTCTAACTTCATGCTCCAATAATGAAAGGAAAAGCCTTAACTTTTGGTGTAAAATGTGGAAAACTCATTTGTTATGTTATGTTATGTCATGGTAAAAAGGACTTGTAACGCGCGCAGCTCCTCAACAGAGTGTCCCGGCGCTGAGACAGAAGATACGTGGACCAGAAATGCAAACTCCAATACCGGCGTGTCAGCCATTATGCTGTTTGTTGGAACAACCAGGTTTTCAGTTGTTTCCTGAAAGCTAGTATGTTTGTGGCCTGCCTGAGTGGAAGTGGCTTCTTGTTCCAAAATCTAGCCACTTGCACTTGAAATGAGCGGCCGCCGCGGCGGGCTCTGAGACAGTTAGGTATGACTATTAGATGTTGGTGTGCTGACCTAAGGGAACTCTAATATATGGAACAGTGGATTTAGCGCACAGCCTTGTTTTTGAGAATTTAGTTTTCAATGGTTAACCAATAGGATACTAATTATTGAGTGGGTGCACCCTGGGGTGACGTTTCCGTCCCGGAACGTCTTTAAACTCAACTGAATATTTGTGCTTCCATGAAATCTGGTCGCATCCCCCTTCGGGGCCCTCCTGGCAAATTGATTTTCTTTAGGTTTCAATCAAATTTTCAAAATAATTTCATGACAAAAAGTTATATTGAAATTCTGTGTTGAATGTATTCATTCATATCAAGCATTTAATTTATGTTGAAGCAGTGATTGAACTCATATCGTTATCGTTTCATTGTGTTTCCCTTGACTTTGTCTCCAATGCATTTCGAGCATATCCTGCTCTTCATCAGGGAGAACTTCCGACAAAGTAAGAATGAATTTACTGACTGTGACAAAGTTCATGTTTGAAAATTATCACATCTGATAAATTCCTCTCAATGCAGTGCTATAATCTGATGTCTTAAGGTGACACACTTCTGCATGTTAATAAAATACAAGTTTTTAAATTTGTAGAGAATTTCTTATATTTATTCATAATTAGTGCAAAATGTCTTTAACAATAAAAGTATTCCTAAAGTTAGGCTGTACAGGACACATTATTTGTTTCCTTACCATTACTTTAGTTGATGTTTAAAGACATGCTGCCCCCTTTCTGAATGTTTGTGCTCTTTCAAGTAATCAGCAGTCCAGTTATGCTGTTTAACAGGGCACCGCATATAAAGCTCAGGAGGGCTGCATGCGGCCTAGGGCTGCATTTTGATGTTTCCCAGTTCTAAGGTATTGTCAATGTGGGTGAGATCAAATCATAGCTAAATGGTAGGATATGTACAGTGCTTGAAACTTTCTCTTACAAGAAAGGAGGCATGCTGTGGGTCATGCCTTGACTTCCTCTCTGCTGCTCCTATTACTGACTACTGAAAAGAATTTCTGTAACAGACACGGGCCAGTGCTGTCTCTGCTCATAATAAGATATATGTGCACCCAGATTATGCCAGGAGGGGTAAGGCAAGATAGTTTCAGACATCTGGACAGAGAGTCTAATTATATTTAGTAGGCAATTTCAACAAGCGGGTTGACCCCTGCGTCTACACTTTCTCTCAGATGTGTCAGTGCTCTGTGGTAGGCCTCATTTTCCACATCTGACAATGACTTCCATCGCATTATTTTACTCACCTATTTTTTCACGTTCTGTTTCTCGAGTCATGTATTCATGCAGGAGTTGTAGAATGTGAGTGCTGCAGTGGGTTTGATGGGGGACCTGTGGCATTGTGCTTGGTGAAGGCTACTGTGTTGCCTTAAGACCTTTTGTATTTGTATCCAACATGATCATTTACTGCAGACATGCTCTATCTATCCTGTAGACATTCATGTGTTCCTCAATCAGAAGAATCATGAGCTGGTGAATGCAGCTGGCATGTCATGGCATCTGATATTAATAGAGTTAATATAGGTGCTAATGCTAAATCTGTTATGCCACTGCGTCTGCCTTGCGAAGCCCAAACTCTGCATCCATAGTATATAAATACCAGCCTTGGGCACATATTGGATTGTGATGAGCTTGGCAGTATGCTGGTGTCAGCAGTGGAGGACATACCCAGCACCAGTCGGCTGCCTCGTGTGGGCTCCCTTACATGCCTCCCTCTCTCTTTGGACAGTGCAGTCCTACTAGCAGGCAACATACAGCAGTCTGACTTGGATGCCTTTCTCCCAGAAGGCACTGGGATTTTCAGGAAGGAGGAGCTTTTGATTTCACAATTCAAGACAGTGGATGAGCCTTTATGGCTAGACCGGTTATCCTAAATTAAGATGGAGAAAACTGAATTGTGACATAGCTTCCTGATGACTTTTTATATAAGGAGGAGTTTCTTGGCACTATCCTGGGTGAAACTCGTTTAGGAAGTATTTTGTGTTGCATGCTTCAGTCCCTGGTTAATTTGTCCCACTCTTCTTCCAGGATCTTTTCTCTGATACTTCATACTCAATCCTGCTGAAGTTCTTCACTTCTGTGGTCTGCAGGCTCCTCGCTTCCACCAAGCTTTCATCGACTTCATCTGATTTGAAGGTTTTTTACAGACTGGCTTTTTCCTCCTTGCATTCTTGAAGGCACCTGCTCCCAGGCACTATCTAGCGTCAGTAGCACTGTGGCAATTGGAAAGGGTTTACCCTTGGGAGACCAGAATTAAGAATATAGGACCACAAAAGCGCCAGCTGGTTGAAAAGTTTGTCAGATTGCGGAACCCACAAGCCTATAGTCATGAAGTATATAGGGATCTTATGTACGGAGTTTCAATGGGTCTGTCACAAGCTTTAGCTCAGACCATTCAGCAGCAAACCCAGGAGCTGCAACAATTGAGAGATGAAAACTTGACATTGAGACAGGCCTTGATTGCAAGAGTGGCTGGCCTTCCAGCCTTATTTTCTACCGCTCCAAACTTCTCTAGAGACCTGAATAAAGCGGCGGTCAGAAATACAAAAGTCTTGAACCAATCCAACTGTAGGTGATTCAAGGACTTTCCCAGGAACCTCTTGCTCTATAAGGAACAGTGCTTCCCAAACTTTCTAGAACAGCAAACTTTTGCAAGCCACCTACCTTTAATGGACTTAAGGCGAGGTGATTTTTTAATGTAACTGAAGCATTGTTTGGTACAGCATTCTCATTCATAGACAGCACATTTTTCATTGAAATGACCACTAAATTTGCACAAACACACTTTTATTGATAAAAATATATAGCACACAAATTATTGCATATAGAAATCGGGTTACTTTGAATATTTATCATTTGTGCATCACCAAGTAAAATGTCTTGACTTAGTTTGATCCTATTAAAATCTCTGTTTCTATCACCCATCAGAATTACGAAAACACGTGGTTCATGTTTGCTTTCCTAAATGCTGAATAAATATTGTTTATATACAGATATTTATATTTTGATGCATTTAGCAAACACATGACATCCTACAGCCTTTCATTTCACACTTCCTGTACTCCACGAAGATTTTCACATAAATTCACTTTAAACATTCCACTCACTTTACAGTCAGAGAAAGAAAACAAAATATGAATCCCCATTTTGTCAGCAGGCATAGGATGACATTTGCAAGATGAACACAGAATTGAAAGTCATCTTTATTTATTGCTTGGACTTTCCTGATCCAGCAAAAATCAGCTTGTGACTCACTAGTGGGTCGTGACCCACAATTTGGGAAATGCTGGGATAGAGGAACATTGAATCCTCTTTGTTGGAATACCCAGAGATTCCCATTCATACTTATTGCTACTTCCTGTTTTGGCAATGCTATATGAAGAAAAAACTTTTTAAATAGATCTGCTCTTGGATTGTGGTGTCAGGGAACTTTGCATGGATGACAGGCGGGCCACTGAGAAGAAAATTCCACACATTTTCAAGGAGTCTCCTTAGCAGGTCTAAACTGTGGATGATAGATCTTTGGTTTCAGGCCTCACCAAAGAAAGGACTTTTGCTATGATTTCTGATGCTATATGGAAGTATAGTCTTTCCATATAATAGATACTCCCTTTAATGCTATAATTCTGAAAATAGTGTGAAAAATATATAGTCTGTCTAAGATATGCACAGGGATATGTTATTTTAAATCGTTTATTGGAAAGTAAATGCCTATAGGTCACCTAACACACACATGTACAATCATATTGTTAAGTTGTTTTGACCTAATTTGTATTGTGTTTTAAAAGGCTTTAAACGCTTTACTGTTTTAATGCTTATGGAGAAGAATGCTAATTTTAATTTATCACTGTTTTTTTATATACAATCTTGTACTTGTTACATTTTTACTTGCTTTCTGTCTTTTATAGCACAATGCCAAACTAAAGATTGCTTACAGCTATAACTCTGGGCATCTCCTGGCTACCCATAAGTTAATTGGATAACCAGGACAATTTCTCTTTTTACCAACTATTTTTGCAGGAAAATGCTACACTGCTGGTCTCCCAAATAATAAGTCCTGGATAAACTATGGGGTCCTAGCACAATCAATGCTCTACAGTCCATACAAGCTACATACCAACAATACTCAGATATCTTTGTAATACCGAAGAATTCGTTTTGACCCCTTTACCTGGAGTTCTGTTGCACCATGCTTTTGGAACCAGAGGTTTCAGTATTCTTCGACAGCATTTACTCCTCATCTGAAGCTGTAAAGGAAGCCTTGAGACAATACTTGGATGGAAATCTAATGAACGGCCGGATTGTACATCGTTTTTCTCCTGCTGGAGCTTCAATGGTTTTTGTATAAAGTCAAGCTATATACAGAATGCAGGGGGTTAAACAAGATCACAATCAAGGTTTGTTAGCTTCTTCCACTCATCAAGGATATCCTCGAATCTGTTAGAGGAATCAGAATATTAATCAAACTAGCTCTTCAGGGTGCTTACCACCTTTTAAACATAAAAGGCAGCGACAAGTGGACGACTGCCTTCCAAATTCCTCTTGGTCATTATGAACATAGGATCATAGCCTTCAGGTTATGCAATAACTAGGAAATATTCCGGAGATTTATGGACTACATTCTTTCCAGTATAATCAATTTGTAGTTGTTGACATCTTAATCTATGTTAAAGAATGGAAAAACCATCAGCACTTAAATCAAGCCCTCAGCAAATTGCAGTAAAAGAACCTCAATTGCAAATATGAAAAGTGCAAATTTGATTATATATAGGTTGAATACTTGAGTTTTAGACTAAATACACAAGTAGTATAAGTGACTGAATGAAAATATGTATTGTTCAGTTAAAGAAAATCATCACAATCATGAAAATTAAAATCAGCAGTTTTCTTAAAACGGAGATAACATGCCATACAGAACCATTGAAATCACAGAGAACATCATAAAAATAATAGTCTGTTCATATGAATAATAACATCAAATTTAATTGTTAGTGATAATGTGTCTATGGCAAGATATTACCTGCCATACGAATAACATTAACTGTCTTGCCCAGCCCGGCAATTAAAGTGCCATTGCACCGACCCTTTTAACGAGCTATATTTAGTGCAAACACATAGCAAATATAGTAATAATAAAGAATAACTTAATCTATAAGGTGCATTCGTGCCTATTCTCAGTGTTCAACTGAGTCCTATGAAAGTTTTACACACGAAAAAAGTATGTTTCGAAACATTTCACGGAAACTACCCATACTGGTGCTCCTTAATAACTTTCAAATGTCTATGTGCTTCCATTCTCATAATATTAACGAAATAAGAATAACTAATCCTAGTAAGAATTACTGATGGAACGCAATAAGGATTTCCCTTATTTTCTGCCCATAGTATACTGGTGTAACAGCAACACGGGTACATCAACATGGGGGCGTTCATATCCTGCTTACTCCTATAGCGTGGACAAAACAGCATCCTGGATAAATTTTTTCTCAGCTATCAGGATGAACTTGACAAAATGCACTGTTAGGTTGATGTTATGCCCTAAAAGGCATGCTATAATTGATTGGCGGGACATTCCCACTACTATTTCCTTAAAAATTGATTTTAACAGAGTTGGCCTCTCTTGCCACAATCTAGGGCACATGCATACAAAATGCAGTAACGTTTCATTGACATAACCACATAGTCTACAGTGTTGTGATTGACAATTTTGTACCCATCTTGGCATTCCAGCCTTTGATGGATAGCGGCCAAACCTTAACATGAGAAGTCTATCCGTCATAGCCGTTTTAAAGGAGTTATTAAGTAGGGTTGGGGCTTGATTTAATTAAATGAGTTAATAATCGACCAAGCATGTTTTTTATGTGCAATCGTCTCCTGGTTAAATAAAAATTTTAAATTTATAGTAGATTGAGTTAAAGTTTGTTTTAAAACAATTTTATTTCTATCAAGATGTTCGAATGGCAGGAGCTTAAAAGTGTTTAAACTCTCCATTAAATATAAACTCCAAGCGCTGGCATACTTTTTCTTATTTATTTCTTGCTAGTACAAATCTACAAGAGAGCCGGGATCTGGGATATAAAATGAATTTTATTTTTCAGAAACGCAGATTGTCTCACCAAAGATTGATTCAACAGGCCAAACTCTAATCTAACATTAGCATGCCCTGCGTTTCTCCAAACCCTAAATGTTGATTTAAAAACTTTTACTTAAGTTATCAAGAAGTTTGCTATCTTTGTCCCAGGAAATAATTGACGTATAAGAGAGCGAGGTAGTCAGTTTTACCTTCATTACCTTCAATAAATCTTTATGCCTCAGGCATTATAGTTTATTTCTCAGTAATCTAAGGGCAAAGGAGAGTGAATTTGCTTAAGCTTTAATAAAATGTTGTTTAATTTTCATTCAATCATCAAGCATAATTCGTAAGTATTTACACTGCTTTACTGATTTGATGATTAACCGAGTGGTTTTCCATAATTTCTTGTCCAATTTATTTTCTCCTATCATCTAAATGTTTGTTTTTGTAATATTCATTTGAAGACAATTTGCTACGATATATTGGTTAAATGACTATCAATCTTTGGAGCCCTCTTGGTGTGTGGCTTAGCAATATGGTGTTGTCTGCATATTGCAAGTATTTTACAGCAATGCCTTCGAAATATGGAGAGGGCACATTAACATTTTGCAGATAATATTGTAGTCAGTCATGAAGAGGTAAAAAGACATTGGGGCAAGTACACAGCCCTGTTTAATGCCACTATGTGTTTACAGACGGAACTAATAAAGGTGGATTCCCAAAAGGTTGGCCCATTCCCTCCAACATCAAGAAAACCAAGTGCGTTGTGGGCTTTGCCATTTTCTGCTAGCAATGTATTGGAAGTTATGCCAGATCACTAGTGACATTACTCTAATCGTATAGAAGGAGAATCTTCGGCAAAGGTTTTGTTGGTGATTCCACAGATAAACAAGCTCTGAAAAAACTGAAAAAACTATTTCATTACATTTTTTGAAAGGAATTATTCAGTCTTGGGAAGAAATGATGTGGCTTGTAAGTAAATCTTTATTGTTTGATTATTTAAAATCTTACAATATTACAGATGCAAAAGCAATGAAATAACCAGATTAAGTTTAAAAACAGTTAAAAGTAGCATTACATCATTAAAATTAGTTTGTTTCATAATAAATTACATTTTAAAACTATTATTCTCCTAATTTCCTTTCCACTTTTAGTAGGAACCTTAGCGTTCAAACTTATGTCATCTGAATAAAGGCACCGTATCAGGGCCTGTCTGCATGTCCTTATTCCATGTACATTCAGTGGTGATTTAAGTAAAGCTCTTCTCTCATTTAGCAGTTCAGGACAAATACATAATAGGTGGAGAATATTCTCCTCAACCTTATTGCACAGTCTACTATAATGTTTGTTTTTCCACGGTTCCAAATTTTAATAAAGTGACCTTTTCTTGCATAGCGTTGGTTGGTTAGTCCAAACTCCAACCTAATGTGTGCAGATCATGCATTCCCTGGGAGTTGGAATAGCCCCCTATATGTTCTTGTGAGGGCATTATTTATTACTTCGGTATCCTTTCCCACTGAAGCTTCACTACCATATGTAATAGTTGGTAGGAGTCTTGCCCCTATAATGTTCAGAAGTGGCCCATATGTAAGGTTGCTAAGTGACTTTTGTACAATTCTAAACACTGCAGTCAATGCGTTAGCCTTCCGTTGTATGTCCTTTTTTTGTAATTGGTAATTTCCCTTGTCATCGAAAAGCACACCCAAGTATTTATATACATCTACTTGCTCCAGTTGGGTTTTGTCCATGTACCATTTGCTTTTATATCTTATTTTCTTATTCTTGGTGACTACCATAATCTTGGTTTTTGTTTCATTGATCACCATCCCGTTTTCCTTTGCGTACTTTTGTGTCCGAGTAATTAGACATTGCAATCCAACTTTAGTGTGGCTCAGAAGGATGACATTGTCTGCGTACAGCAAGTTAGAGATGTGCTTTCCACCTAGTTTGGGTGGGTGAACGTTCAATTCATCCAATATCCCAGTGAGGTCAGCCAGGAACAAATTGAAAAGGAGAGGAGCTAAAACACATCCTTGTTTTAGTCCTTCAATTGCGGGGATTTCCGTTGATAACGTTTCTCCATCCCCCATCCTCACCCTGACCCACAAATTACTGTATAGTAGACGAATCAGTCTAAGAAGGACCACTGGTATTTTCTGTTCCTGGAGTTTTTTCCATAATAGGTTTCTTTGGACACAGTCAAATGCAGATTTGAAATCTACAAAACATAAGTAGAGTGGTTGTTTGACTCTGATTGACTTATCCATAAGCAGAGACAGAACTAATATGTTTGTCGTTGTTTCTAAACCTTGTATGAAGCCCGTTTGGTTCAAAGGCAGTATCTTATTTTCGAGAACCCATTCACTAAGGTTCGTAAGCAAAATCCTGGCAATTAACTTGGTGTCTGTGTCCTGTAATGTAATCAACCTATAATTTTCTGTGAGTGCCCAATTTGCGTGATTGGCGTGATTAGAGATCCTCGCCATGACTCAGGTATGATTTCTTTTTGAATGACTTCTCCATATAGTTTTTCTAAATACAACGCCCAAAGTTCCGGATTTTCTTTATATAAAGTGCAAATGGTATGTCATTTGGTCCAGGAGCTCCATCCTTCTGTTCTTTTATTAATGTTATTATTTCCTTCTTTGTTATTTGTATAGGTATTTCCGTGTCACTGTAATTGCTTCTTATTTCTGGATCCGTATTAATGGTACAACTGAGGTACATTTCTGGTTTCCTAGTCCGGGTATTGTTTTGGTTTAGATGATTTCTCAGAAACGCGACCCATTCATGCTCAGTTAATGGAGATGAGACCACCTGTTTGTTTGGTCTTGCAAGTCCGTTGATGATTTTCCAGAATTCTCTTGGATTCTTTTGTTTACTAGCATGGAAAACTTTAGCCCAAATTGCTTGTTTTGCTTGGTTTTTCTCACTCCATATTAGTTTTTTCAGATTTTGGTTTAGTGATTTCAATTTGCCCAAAGTTTCTTCTTTTGCACCTTGTTTCTTTGTTTGCCTGATGATTTTATTCCGGGCTCTTTTTAGCTTTGTTATTGTATATGGGAGGTTTATAAAGATTTTTCCTTTTCCTTATTTTCCTCTTTACGATGCTTAGTATTCCAATTTCTTCTTGATTTCGATTGGGGTTTAACGAACTTCTTTGTAACATTTACCCATTGTTCTATCACTGTTTCCGATGTTATATCATTAAAACAATTCTCCAAAAGACTCTCAACCTGTTCATTTTTTATTCTTTTTCTGTTTCCCACATTCCAATTTTTTTTTTCCAATGCACCCCTGGACGGTTTGGTATTCTTGATTTGTATTGCTTTTAATATTCAGTGTTATTATCTGTTGACAATGATCACTCTCTGTTGTTTTCTGTAACTGATACGAGATAATGCTCTGAAACATGTTTAGCGAAGTCATGGTATAATCGATCCTGGACTTTGCATTGTTCCCAAAATAGCTATATGCTGGAGGTACATCTGTTTTAAATCGGCCGTTAAGAATACGAAGACCCATCGCTTCCATATCTTTAACAAATTGGGTACCCATTTTGTTCGTAGTGGAAGTAATTTATTTTCCATGGTCCTGCTGGGGAATTGACCATTGGTGGTCTTGTGATTGTGTTATATCATCTCTTATATGCGATGATATTAAGTTTAGATTAAAATCCCCCGTAATCAGATAGTCTGCTATCGGATCATCCACAATTTGGTTTATTAAAATATTGTTCATGGTTACGCTGGTTGCTTCCCTACTCATCCGTGTTGGCTGCTTATATATGTTAATTAAATATAAAGACTTGTATTCTTGGTTTGATGTTTTATAGGTCAGTTTAACTATTAAGATGTTCTTACTACCTGAGTCAATTTGCTCATGGTATGCCTGTATGGAGTTAGAAATGAAAATTGCCTGGCCGCCACTTGGGCATCCGAAATTGTGTGTTTTATTCGCGTATTGATAGTAACCTGTGTATCCATGTAACATAAATTGCTTGTTTCCCGTGTTTCTGGCATGGACACACTATAGAATTTATTTGTGCATTATGAATCTTACTTCCCAAACCATTAATGTTCCACGACCACATTCTTATTTCTCCCCTGTCATTGTTATTAACGGGTACTTGCTCAGTTCTATCGGCTCATTGTTTGCTATTATTATGTTATGCCATGTTTATCCATTTTTCATTTATTTCTAACTTCCTTTTTATATTTCTCTGCGGAGTTGTCTCTCCTAATTTCATCGGGGATCTACCAAGTGCATTTTTTTGGACTGGAGCTATCTGTGTGTTTGATTTTTTGTGATGTGGTTTTATTTCTTCCCTGGTAAACGGAGTCGGGTAGACCTCTGGGATTTGTTTAGTTACTGATATGCCCCAGGCCTTAAATGTTGTATGCTCCTTCAAAATATGTTCGGCTATTGTTGAAGATATTAATGTTATTAGTGTGGGAGCCTGTGTGCTTTCTTTCCCTAGCATAAACTCAACTGAGACAATATCTTCACTTACAATATTAGTTAATGGTGTCATTGCTTTAAATATTCTAAGTAAATTCCCACGGTTTAATATATCATGCCTACCTCTAGATTCGAATTCCGGTGTGAATATAAGTTGTTCATTATTTTTGAGTACTTGATGGTTATCGGCCTCAATTGCTTTAAATTGCTTAGGTTTGTAGCTAATTCTTTTTACCTCTTCCCTGTTTTCAATAAGCAGATGCTCCCATTCAGGTAGTTTTGAAGACCTTATCACCTCCTCCCTCACCGTTGTTTCAGAATATTTTTCTGTTATTACATTTGCACTATGAATTTGATGAGGAATTATCAATTGGGTTGGTTTAATTGGACTCCCATCAATCCTTTTTTTAAGGATCGAATTAGTTGGAACTTTTTCTTCTTTTTTCTCTCGCTTTACGTGCTGCGATACTGTAAGGGGTAGGTTATCTAGGGGCCAAGTGGTCACACAGACTTCAGTTGCTCTACTTCCTTGCCCCGTTGCCACAAGGGGTGGGTTATTTAGGATCCCAGTACCCACACGCTCTTCTACTACTGAATTTTCCTCCCTCATTGAATTTTCGATTTGATTTAGTGTGGCCCCGTTTGTAGGACAGATTCCTTAGTGGCTTGTACTTAGTGGAGACATTTACTTATGGGGGCACCAGAAGCTTTTGAAATATATGGAGACCATTGTAATTTACAGTGCCTAAGAAGCATGCATTTAGGAAACGTCACCAAGTCTGATAGGCATAACCTCTAAACCAATATGATTTCACAATAACAAACATACCTGGCTTAAAACAAATCTTAGCTGGTGCCATGTCTTGCAGATATCAAAGTTTCCCCCCTCCTGCAATCAGCACATTATTCAACCGGAGAAAGTCTTGGGAGTGGTTCATTCCTTCGTCAAAATAATGCCAACGAATTATACAAAGTAGCCAACAAAGACTGAAAAAGTATCAGAAATAAAGTGATTCAACAAGATAACCTTTGCCTAAAATAACAAGCATTATTCATTCCTATCCAGACTCTGAGATTGGAGGTCATCCTGATATGTCAGGATTCATATGTTGTGGGCACAAAGGAAAGGAAAGTCTCTTCATTCCAAACCTTCAAGACAACTTCAACCTTTACCACTTCCCCCAGAACCCTGGCTCACAAACTTTATTGCGGCTGTACCTCAGTCCAATGGTAACCAAGTCATTATGGTCACTGTATGGTTACTGTAGAATTCTTTTCCTAGGTGGCCCACCTCACTGCTCTGAAGAGTAGACATTCTGCCAGACTCATGCAACAAATCTTCTTGCAAGAAATGTTTAGGTTTCATTGACTCACTCAAGTAATAATTTATGGGCAGAGTACACAGTACTGCTCACAGTTCTGGAAGGCATTCTGGAAAATTCTTCAAGTTCACACTGGAATGGCCTTTGGATATCATTTCTGAACTAACAGCCAGACTGAACATGAGAAGCACAGCTAGGAACAATGTCTATGCTACTTCTGTAATTCTTCTCAGAGCAACTGGTCGTCACAATTGGCCTAGGCTGAATAATAAGATTGTTCACAGTGCCACGCAGATGTCTTTATTTTACTGCTTCCATGGTATTCCTCCTCAAATTCTTCCATCCACAGTTCTAAAAAACCATCTGGTGTCTGTGGCCACTAATTTCCTCAAAAACTTGAAAACAGTAAGCATTAAGAATCAGAAAAATCTTCGGAGTTAGAACAATACTTTGAAGCAACATGCTGACTCTCGCTGTACTCCCGGATCCAGTATAAAACCAGAGAGAGGGCGTGGCTCGCATCAAGATTGCCACCTTCCTACTTAACTGCCAACAAGTTTAAACCACAATGTTATTGGCCTTTCAAGATAGTTCAGCGCATATATCCTGTAGCCATCGTACATCAGTTGCATCAAACCTGAAATGTTCAGTCAATGTTTCACTCATCTCCACTGAAACCTTCCGTGCTAGTCCTTTATACTGTTCCTAGCTTTCTCCTCCTTCAGTTCAAAATTTGAGAGGTAGCAGATCTGTGATTCTCAATTCTTTAAAGGAAAGCTACAATTGGACAGGAAATTTCAACAATAATTCAATTCAATTCAAATAATCTTTATTTCGATCATTAGAGATCATAAAAGATGTACAAATAAATGCCACATAAAAGCGTTAAAAAAGAGTTCAGTGTTTTAGAATACAAAAGTTCATGATTATAATCAAATTTAAAATAGTACATTTTAGTTTAAGAACTAATGGTTCATGCAGTATTAGAATCCCCTATAATTCTTGCGCGTATTCTCCACATTGCCGTCAAAAATTTCGCCATTACAAACACAGTTGGAGGTGTTAAATCTGTTTTGAGCACTCTGTAGGCTGGGGCATAAGTTCGAAAGCCCAAGTTCCTTAGATAGGGGACCAGCCAATAGCTCCTGATTCTACTGTAGGCTCGGCATAACAGTACCACATGCAGATCACTTTCAAGCTTGTAGTTGCATGCTGGGCAATTACCCAAATCCAAATTACCGGCCCAGGATTTAGTAAGGGACCTCAGGGGGAGAGAGCCGTATCTCCATTGCAAGAAGATCTTTCTCACGTACACTGACGTCATAGCATCTAAGACGTACTCAGGACTGTAGGAGTCTTTTACTTTGATAAACATATCGGTTAGGGAACCTTCCCGGATTGAGCTCAGAGTTCTCTGGAGCATGAAGCTGTGAAACAGTCTAGAAAGTTCTTTCCTCGAGAGCCTTACGGACATTGCTTGTGGGTTACTCCATAGCTCTGGGACTCCAAGGGTCGTGCACATGTCCCGGATGTACTTCAGCCATGGGATTTTAGCCACGTGAATTGACCTGAGAAGCTCCTGCAATTCTTTTCTGTAGTGGACCAAATCCTGACTACTCCACAAACGTCTCCAGTGGGTCAAAGGTTTGAGGCCCAGTTCCTCGGTAATTGGTCGTAATGCCAAGTCCATTCTCAGAGGGAGAAGAGGAGTACTCGGTGGGAGTGCCACCAGTTGTCTAATAAAGTTGTTCTCTGCGACCTGTATAGTCTGTAGCGGTGTATGTCCCCACAACTCGGCCCCGTAGGTAATGCCTCCCCTAGCTTGGGCTTTGTAAATGTGTATGGCGGGGGCCAGTGGGCGAAGAGGAGATTTTTTAGCGATTCTTGTGATCGCACCCGCCCTCTGAATTCGTTTTGTGGTTGCCTTTGTTTTATGTGGCAGCCAATATAGGTTCTGATTGAGGGTTATCCCAAGGTACTCACTTACATGGACTCTTTCTAGGGATGTGGATCCCAAGCGGGGATTTGGGCAACTTTTGGGTTTATGATTGAGAATCATGAATTTAGTCTTGGAGGGGTTTATTTCCAGTCCCCTTTCATTGCAAAACTCCAAGAATCCATCCAGGACTCTCTGTAGCCCCATTGATGTTTTTGACAACAGCAGGGTGTCATCCGCGAACATTATCGCTGGCACCCTGCTGCTGTTCAATTGCGGCGCATCAATATTAGGGATCCTGCACAGATGCTCTATCACCCCGTTCGTGAATAGACAGAACAGGGTCGGCGCCAACACTCAACCCTGCCTTACCCCTCTTTGGACAGGAAACCTATCTGTCAGCCTACCGCCCTTGCCGTATCTTACTCGGGCATAGTTATCTGTGTGTAGCCTGATTATGATCTGGAGGATGTCTCCAGGGACGCCCAGATCAGCCAGTACCGCCCACAATTTGGCCCTAGGGACCAAATCGAAGGTGGCACGGAGGTCCACGAAGACCGCATAGAGTGACCCCCCTTCTAGATGCACCGTCTTCCAGTACAGGATGTTCAGTCTGAGTATTTGATCAACTGTTGAGACTCCCTTCCTAAATCCCGCCTGGAGGGGACTTAAAATATCTGTCTCCTCCATCCAGCTTTGCAGCCTATCTAGGATTAGTCTGCCAAACAACTTCTGGGATACATCAATGAGGCTGATTGGGCGATAGTTGGCGGGGAGCAGGGGCGACCCTTTTTAAATATCGGGACCACCTCCGCTCCCAGCCAAGTATCCGGTATTTTCATTCCTCCCAGCACTGCATTGAATAAAACCATCAAGTAGGGTGCCCGAATCCCAGGTTCCTGCCTGAAGAGGTCACCCGGCACCCCATCCAAGCCCGGCGCCTTTCCAGCGGAAAGCCCCGCTATTGCTGCCCTGATCTCTCTTATGGTAAAGGGAACAGCAGTGTGTGTGGCAAGAGTAATAGGTGTTGCTATTTCTAAGTCCTTATTTTCGGGGGAGTATAGCTGCTGGAAGTGGTCTTGCCAGACGTTTGCTGCAATGTTGGGTTCGATAGCCGAGGGAAGATCCCCACTCCCATGGTTGATTAATCTCCAGAATCTACGGGAGTCCTTTTTGGCTAGCGACTCCGATAGATTCTCCCAATACTGCACGTCCCACTCTATTTTAACGTTAGCTATAAGTGATTTGTAAGCACTCCTTTTGGAGCGAATCTCTTCCCTAGGACCTCCTTCTTTTATAGTGGATAGGAGGTCTTGTTTTGCCACTCGACATGTGCTATTATACCAAGTGTTCCTGGTTGTTCCCTGGATTTTTGGTCTCCTTGTACTAAAAAGATCAACTTCAAGCTTCTTAGTTAGGTGATCGTGTACTTGTGCTAAGTCCTCGCTATTTTCTTGTATGGAGTCTAAATTCCATAGGTCAAATGCCTCCTCGAGGATAGGGATAATTCCGGCATAGAGAGAGGCTAGCTTAACTTCGCTAGAGACAAGGTTTTCCCATCTTATCCGCCTCCTGTTGTTGTCCAACAGGTGTCCCCCTATCAATTCCTGTTCGCTAGATGCAGTCACCCACTGAGAGGGGATGGCATACTCTAACTCCAGGGCATTGTGGTCACTGTCATGCCTGGGTATTATTTTGAAATCCACTACCCTTTTCCATGTCTGCATTTGTACCATAAAATAGTCTAATCTGGATTCTCTCCCTACTTTATTAAATGTACATTTGGACGGGATGTCAGACCTAGTGCGGCCGTTACAGGCTCTCAAGCCATAGGTGAGATTTAATGTATTTATTTGGATGGCCAGCGGTGTCCATGCTCTAGGAGGGGGCTCTTCTGTCTGGGGGACCTGCCAACTTGAATCCTCCTCTAGGGAGGGTCCATCAAGTAGTCCAGGTAGTGGTTCAAAATGAGAATTGAAGTCCCCTCCTATTAGGTAAGAGATATCCCCCGGGATGGTTTCTAGTAGGAGCGACAGTGCCTCTATGGTTTTGGAAATGGACGCTATTTGTACTGGCCTGGAATAGATATTTATGACTAGTAGTTTAAAAGGACCCGGCCATTCGAGAAGGATGGCCAGTATGTCTTCCGAGTCTACTGTATATCTTGACGCTTGGCATCCTAAGTCGGAAGCCACCCAGGTTGCCAAGCCTCCAGATGGTCGGCCCTTCCCACCCCAGGTAGCTGGAATTGAGAATGTCTGGAAGCCCCTGAAGGAAATCTCATCCCTTGTCCAAGTCTCTTGAAGGAGACAAACACTTTTTGGGAGTATTAGTTCTAGCCATAACTCCGAGTCTATTTTGTTGGCCAGGCCTGCCACATTCCAGGAGAGTAATTTTAAAGTTTGTGGGGCAATCTGCGTACCAGATTGATTAACCGTGTGACTTATGCGGTCTAACCGTAGTGCACTATCTGTATGCCCTTCAACCATGAGTAGGCCTTCCGGGGCAATTTCCCTATTATTTGTCTCATGGGGTAGGTCTAAGTTCCCAGTAGTGGGCCCCTCCTCCCTGTGGTTTGAGGAGTCATGGTTGCCTTGTTCCGCCCCTGGTGGTTGTTCATGTGCCCCTTCTACAGAGGCCAGCTGTCAGTCCACCATTTCAAGGCAGTCGTAACGATTAGACAGCGGTAGAAATGGTGGCTGGTAAAATCTTGGGAGCCATGGCACCTCTCTATCAAATCCATCCCTTCCCATTCCTCTGCGCTGTACAGGTTCCCATCCCCTGCAGTAGTTATACATGGTCTGATGATCATGGGGAATTCGCATTTGGTTTAAGGGGAGTCTCCTCCTTCCCTGGCTACCCTCCCAATTTCCCTGTGAGTTCTGGTGGTATCCTCTTCTCTGGTCGCTAGTTGTGTGGTCATTAGCTGGATAAAAGAATGAAAGTGGGACTGGGTGGATGGTACTTCCTTCGTCCTCCAGAAAGGAACTACAGATGAACGAAACTGTTCCTGGTTCTTTAAAACTCACCAGTATACAGTCACCGCTGATTGTTTTAGGTCTCTTGCCTACCCACGAGACTCTCCTAACCATGCGAATGTCGCTGGTCATACCTCTGGGAAGAGGTCTGTGTATTGAGAGCCAATTGAGTACTTTGTTTTTTAATGACTCCCCTGTCTCGTTTGAATCTGATTTTAATTCGGGTACCCCAACTAGAGTAACAGTATATGGAGCTACTCGGGTGGGAGGTTAACAGTGACTGATCTGGGTGGTTTTACCGCTGGATTGGCCAGATCTGGTACATTTTAATTGGTAGTCAAGGGGGGTTTGAGGGGACTTTTATGTTTGGGATTGAACTGCGTGTTATCATTAGCTAAAGATGGTTGTTGTTGTGGGGTGGGAAGTTGCTTTTTGGGGCCGCCTACAGAAGTCGCTAACGTTGATGATTTAGCTATTGGGTTTGCTGGTTGTTTACTAGGTGCTCAGTTAATGGAGATGAGACCACCTGTTTGTTTGGTCTTGCAAGTCCGTTGATGATTTTCCAGAATTCTCTTGGATTCTTTCGTTTACTAGCATGAAAAACTTTAGCCCAAATTGCTTGTTTTGCTTGGTTTTTCTCACTCCATATTAGTTTTTTCAGATTTTGGTTTAGTGATTTCAATTTGCCCAAAGTTTCTTCTTTTGCACCTTGTTTCTTTGTTTGCCTGATGATTTTATTCCGGGCTCTTTTTAGCTTTGTTATTGTATATGGGAGGTTTATAAAGATTTTTCCTTTTCCTTATTTTCCTCTTTACGATGCTTAGTATTCCAATTTCTTCTTGATTGCGATTGGGGTTTAACGAACTTCTTTGTAACATTTACCCATTGTTCTATCACTGTTTCCGATGTTATATCATTAAAACAATTCTCCAAAAGACTCTCAACCTGTTCATTTTTTATTCTTTTTCTGTTTCCCACATTCCAATTTTTTTTTCCAATGCACCCCTGGACGGTTTGGTATTCTTGATTTGTATTGCTTTTAATATTCAGTGTTATTATCTGTTGACAATGATCACTCTCTGTTGTTTTCTGTAACTGATACGAGATAATGCTCTGAAACATGTTTAGCGAAGTCATGGTATAATCGATCCTGGACTTTGCATTGTTCCCAAAATAGCTATATGCTGGAGGTACATCTGTTTTAAATCGGCCGTTAAGAATACGAAGACCCATCGCTTCCATATCTTTAACAAATTGGGTACCCATTTTGTTCGTAGTGGAAGTAATTTATTTTCCATGGTCCTGCTGGGGAATTGACCATTGGTGGTCTTGTGATTGTGTTATATCATCTCTTATATGCGATGATATTAAGTTTAGATTAAAATCCCCCGTAATCAGATAGTCTGCTATCGGATCATCCACAATTTGGTTTATT
Source organism: Lissotriton vulgaris (assembly GCF_964263255.1). Taxonomy (NCBI): domain Eukaryota; kingdom Metazoa; phylum Chordata; class Amphibia; order Caudata; family Salamandridae; genus Lissotriton; species Lissotriton vulgaris. Next base: position 430,349,069 of record NC_141699.1, on the reverse strand, counting down.
AAAATATTGTTCATGGTTACGCTGGTTGCTTCCCTACTCATCCGTGTTGGCTGCTTATATATGTTAATTAAATATAAAGACTTGTATTCTTGGTTTGATGTTTTATAGGTCAGTTTAACTATTAAGATGTTCTTACTACCTGAGTCAATTTGCTCATGGTATGCCTGTATGGAGTTAGAAATGAAAATTGCCTGGCCGCCACTTGGGCATCCGAAATTGTGTGTTTTATTCGCGTATTGATAGTAACCTGTGTATCCATGTAACATAAATTGCTTGTTTCCCATGTTTCTGGCATGGACACACTATAGAATTTATTTGTGCATTATGAATCTTACTTCCCAAACCATTAATGTTCCACGACCACATTCTTATTTCTCCCCTGTCATTGTTATTAACGGGTACTTGCTCAGTTCTATCGGCTCATTGTTTGCTATTATTATGTTATGCCATGTTTATCCATTTTTCATTTATTTCTAACTTCCTTTTTATATTTCTCTGCGGAGTTGTCTCTCCTAATTTCATCGGGGATCTACCAAGTGCATTTTTTTGGACTGGAGCTATCTGTGTGTTTGATTTTTTGTGATGTGGTTTTATTTCTTCCCTGGTAAACGGAGTTGGGTAGACCTCTGGGATTTGTTTAGTTACTGATATGCCCCAGGCCTTAAATGTTGTATGCTCCTTCAAAATATGTTCGGCTATTGTTGAAGATATTAATGTTATTAGTGTGGGAGCCTGTGTGCTTTCTTTCCCTAGCATAAACTCAACTGAGACAATATCTTCACTTACAATATTAGTTAATGGTGTCATTGCTTTAAATATTCTAAGTAAATTCCCACGGTTTAATATATCATGCCTACCTCTAGATTCGAATTCCGGTGTGAATATAAGTTGTTCATTATTTTTGAGTACTTGATGGTTATCGGCCTCAATTGCTTTAAATTGCTTAGGTTTGTAGCTAATTCTTTTTACCTCTTCCCTGTTTTCAATAAGCAGATGCTCCCATTCAGGTAGTTTTGAAGACCTTATCACCTCCTCCCTCACCGTTGTTTCAGAATATTTTTCTGTTATTACATTTGCACTATGAATTTGATGAGGAATTATCAATTGGGTTGATTTAATTGGACTCCCATCAATCCTTTTTTTAAGGATCGAATTAGTTGGAACTTTTTCTTCTTTTTTCTCTCGCTTTACGTGCTGCGATACTGTAAGGGGTAGGTTATCTAGGGGCCAAGTGGTCACACAGACTTCAGTTGCTCTACTTCCTTGCCCCGTTGCCACAAGGGGTGGGTTATCTAGGATCCCAGTACCCACACGCTCTTCTACTACTGAATTTTCCTCCCTCATTGAATTTTCGATTTGATTTAGTGTGGCCCCGTTTGTAGGACAGATTCCTTAGTGGCTTGTACTTAGTGGAGACATTTACTTATGGGGGCACCAGAAGCTTTTGAAATATATGGAGACCATTGTAATTTACAGTGCCTAAGAAGCATGCATTTAGGAAACGTCACCAAGTCTGATAGGCATAACCTCTAAACCAATATGATTTCACAATAACAAACATACCTGGCTTAAAACAAATCTTAGCTGGTGCCATGTCTTGCAGATATCAAAGTTTCCCCCCTCCAGCAATCAGCACATTATTCAACCGGAGAAAGTCTTGGGAGTGGTTCATTCCTTCGTCAAAATAATGCCAACGAATTATACAAAGTGCCAACAAAGACTGAAAAAGTATCAGAAATAAAGTGATTCAACAAGATAACCTTTGCCTAAAATAACAAGCATTATTCATTCCTATCCAGACTCTGAGATTGGAGGTCATCCTGATATGTCAGGATTCATATGTTGTTGGGCACAAAGGAAAGGAAAGTCTCTTCATTCCAAACCTTCAAGACAACTTCAACCTTTACCACTTCCCCCAGAACCCTGGCTCACAAACTTTATTGCGGCTGTACCTCAGTCCAATGGTAACCAAGTCATTATGGTCACTGTATGGTTACTGTAGAATTCTTTTCCTAGGTGGCCCACCTCACTGCTCTGAAGAGTAGACATTCTGCCAGACTCATGCAACAAATCTTCTTGCAAGAAATGTTTAGGTTTCATCGACTCACTCAAGTAATAATTTATGGGCAGAGTACACAGTACTGCTCACAGTTCTGGAAGGCATTCTGGAAAATTCTTCAAGTTCACACTGGAATGGCCTTTGGATATCATTTCTGAACTAACAGCCAGACTGAACATGAGAAGCACAGCTAGGAACAATGTCTATGCTACTTCTGTAATTCTTCTCAGAGCAACTGGTCGTCACAATTGGCCTAGGCTGAATAATAAGATTGTTCACAGTGCCACGCAGATGTCTTTATTTTACTGCTTCCATGGTATTCCTCCTCAAATTCTTCCATCCACAGTTCTAAAAAACCATCTGGTGTCTGTGGCCACTAATTTCCTCAAAAACTTGAAAACAGTAAGCATTAAGAATCAGAAAAATCTTAGGAGTTAGAACAATACTTTGAAGCAACATGCTGACTCTCGCTGTACTCCCGGATCCAGTATAAAACCAGAGAGAGGGCGTGGCTCGCATCAAGATTGCCACCTTCCTACTTAACTGCCAACAAGTTTAAACCACAATGTTATTGGCCTTTCAAGATAGTTCAGCGCATATATCCTGTAGCCATCGTACATCAGTTGCATCAAACCTGAAATGTTCAGTCAATGTTTCACTCATCTCCACTAAAACCTTCCGTGCTAGTCCTTTATACTGTTCCTAGCTTTCTCCTCCTTCAGTTCAAAATTTGAGAGGTAGCAGATCTGTGATTCTCAATTCTTTAAAGGAAAGCTACAATTGGACAGGAAATTTCAACAATAATTCAATTCAATTCAAATAATCTTTATTTCGATCATTAGAGATCATAAAAGATGTACAAATAAATGCCACATAAAAGCGTTAAAAAAGAGTTCAGTGTTTTAGAATACAAAAGTTCATGATTATAATCAAATTTAAAATAGTACATTTTAGTTTAAGAACTAATGGTTCATGCAGTATTAGAATCCCCTATAATTCTTGCGCGTATTCTCCACATTGCTGTCAAAAATTTCGCCATTACAAACACAGTTGGAGGTGTTAAATCTGTTTTGAGCACTCTGTAGGCTGGGGCATAAGTTCGAAAGCCCAAGTTCCTTAGATAGGGGACCAGCCAATAGCTCCTGATTCTACTGTAGGCTCGGCAGAACAGTACCACATGCAGATCACTTTCAAGCTTGTAGTTGCATGCTGGGCAATTACCCAAATCCAAATTACCGGCCCAGGATTTAGTAAGGGACCTCAGGGGGAGAGAGCCGTATCTCCATTGCAAGAAGATCTTTCTCACGTACACTGACGTCATAGCATCTAAGACGTACTCAGGACTGTAGGAGTCTTTTACTTTGATAAACATATCGGTTAGGGAACCTTCCCGGATTGAGCTCAGAGTTCTCTGGAGCATGAAGCTGTGAAACAGTCTAGAAAGTTCTTTCCTCGAGAGCCTTACGGACATTGCTTGTGGGTTACTCCATAGCTCTGGGACTCCAAGGGTCGTGCACATGTCCCGGATGTACTTCAGCCATGGGATTTTAGCCACGTGAATTGACCTGAGAAGCTCCTGCAATTCTTTTCTGTAGTGGACCAAATCCTGACTACTCCACAAACGTCTCCAGTGGGTCAAAGGTTTGAGGCCCAGTTCCTCGGTAATTGGTCGTAATGCCAAGTCCATTCTCAGAGGGAGAAGAGGAGTACTCGGTGGGAGTGCCACCAGTTGTCTAATAAAGTTGTTCTCTGCGACCTGTATAGTCTGTAGCGGTGTATGTCCCCACAACTCGGCCCCGTAGGTAATGCCTCCCCTAGCTTGGGCTTTGTAAATGTGTATGGCGGGGGCCAGTGGGCGAAGAGGAGATTTTTTAGCGATTCTTGTGATCGCACCCGCCCTCTGAATTCGTTTTGTGGTTGCCTTTGTTTTATGTGGCAGCCAAGATAGGTTCTGATTGAGGGTTATCCCAAGGTACTCAATTACATGGACTCTTTCTAGGGATGTGGATCCCAAGCGGGGATTTGGGCAACTTTTGGGTTTATGATTGAGAATCATGAATTTAGTCTTGGAGGGGTTTATTTCCAGTCCCCTTTCATTGCAAAACTCCAAGAATCCATCCAGGACTCTCTGTAGCCCCATTGATGTTTTTGACAACAGCAGGGTGTCATCCGCGAACATTATCGCTGGCACCCTGCTGCTGTTCAATTGCGGCGCATCAATATTAGGGATCCTGCACAGATGCTCTATCACCCCGTTCGTGAATAGACAGAACAGGGTCGGCGCCAACACTCAACCCTGCCTTACCCCTCTTTGGACAGGAAACCTATCTGTCAGCCTACCGCCCTTGCCGTATCTTACTCGGGCATAGTTATCTGTGTGTAGCCTGATTATGATCTGGAGGATGTCTCCAGGGACGCCCAGATCAGCCAGTACCGCCCACAATTTGGCCCTAGGGACCAAATCGAAGGCGGCACGGAGGCCACGAAGACCGCATAATGTGACCCTCCTTCTAGATGCACCGTCTTCCAGTACAGGATGTTCAGTCTGAGTATTTGATCAACTATTGAGACTCCCTTCCTAAATCCCGCCTGGAGGGGACTTAAAATATCTGTCTCCTCCATCCAGCTTTGCAGCCTATCTAGGATTAGTCTGCCAAACAACTTCTGGGATACATCAATGAGGCTGATTGGGCGATAGTTGGCGGGGAGCATTGGCGACCCTTTTTCAAATATCGGGACCACCTCTGCTCCCAGCCAAGTATCCGGTATTTTCATTCCTCCCAGCACTGCATTGAATAAAACCATCAAGTAGGGTGCCCGAATCCCAGGTTCCTGCCTGAAGAGGTCACCCGGCACCCCATCCAAGCCCGGCGCCTTTCCAGCGGAAAGCCCCGCTATTGCTGCCCTGATCTCTCTTATGGTAAAGGGAACAGCAGTGTGTGTGGCAAGAGTAATAGGCGTTGCTATTTCTAAGTCCTTATTTTCGGGGGAGTATAGCTGCTGGAAGTGGTCTTGCCAGACGTTTGCTGCAATGTTGGGTTCGATAGCCGAGGGAAGATCCCCACTCCCATGGTTGATTAATCTCCAGAATCTACGGGAGTCCTTTTTGGCTAGCGACTCCGATAGATTCTCCCAATACTGCACGTCCCACTCTATTTTAACGTTAGCTATAAGTGATTTGTAAGCACTCCTTTTGGAGCGAATCTCTTCCCTAGGACCTCCTTCTTTTATAGTGGATAGGAGGTCTTGTTTTGCCACTCGACATGTGCTATTATACCAAGTGTTCCTGGTTGTTCCCTGGATTTTTGGTCGCCTTGTACTAAAAAGATCAACTTCAAGCTTCTTAGTTAGGTGATCGTGTACTTGTGCTAAGTCCTCGCTATTTTCTTGTATGGAGTCTAAATTCCATAGGTCAAATGCCTCCTCGAGGATAGGGATAATTCCGGCATAGAGAGAGGCTAGCTTAACTTCGCTAGAGACAAGGTTTTCCCATCTTATCCGCCTCCTGTTGTTGTCCAACAGGTGTCCCCCTATCAATTCCTGTTCGCTAGATGCAGTCACCCACTGAGAGGGGATGGCATACTCTAACTCCAGGGCATTGTGGTCACTGTCATGCCTGGGTATTATTTTGAAATCCACTACCCTTTTCCATGTCTGCATTTGTACCATAAAATAGTCTAATCTGGATTCTCTCCCTACTTTATTAAATGTACATTTGGACGGGATGTCAGACCTAGTGCGGCCGTTACAGGCTCTCAAGCCATAGGTGAGATTTAATGTATTTATTTGGATGGCCAGCAGTGTCCATGCTCTAGGAGGGGGCCCTTCTGTCTGGGGGACCTGCCAACTTGAATCCTCCTCTAGGGAGGGTCCATCAAGTAGTCCAGGTAGTGGTTCAAAATGAGAATTGAAGTCCCCTCCTATTAGGTAAGAGATATCCCCAGGGATGGTTTCTAGTAGGAGCGACAGTGCCTCTATGGTTTTGGAAATGGACGCTATTTGTACTGGCCTGGAATAGATATTTATGACTAGTAGTTTAAAAGGACCCGGCCATTCGAGAAGGATGGCCAGTATGTCTTCCGAGTCTACTGTATATCTTGACGCTTGGCATCCTAAGTCGGAAGCCACCCAGGTTGCCAAGCCTCCAGATGGTCGGCCCTTCCCACCCCAGGTAGCTGGAATTGAGAATGTCTGGAAGCCCCTGAAGGAAATCTCATCCCTTGTCCAAGTCTCTTGAAGGAGACAAACACTTTTTGGGAGTATTAGTTCTAGCCATAACTCCGAGTCTATTTTGTTGGCCAGGCCTGCCACATTCCAGGAGAGTAATTTTAAAGTTTGTGGGGCAATCTGCGTACCAGATTGATTAACCGTGTGACTTATGCGGTCTAACCGTAGGGCACTATCTGTATGCCCTTCAACCATGAGTAGGCCTTCCGGGGCAATTTCCCTATTATTTGTCTCATGGGGTAGGTCTAAGTTCCCAGTAGTGGGCCCCTCCTCCCTGTGGTTTGGGGAGTCATGGTTGCCTTGTTCCGCCCCTGGTGGTTGTTCATGTGCCCCTTCTACAGAGGCCAGCTGTCAGTCCACCATTTCAAGGCAGTCGTAACGATTAGACAGCGGTAGAAATGGTGGCTGGTAAAATCTTGGGGGCCATGGCACCTCTCTATCAAATCCATCCCTTCCCATTCCTCTGCGCTGTACAGGTTCCCATCCCCTGCAGTAGTTATACATGGTCTGATGATCATGGGGAATTCTCATTTGGTTTAAGGGGAGTCTCCTCCTTCCCTGGCTACCCTCCCAATTTCCCTGTGAGTTCTGGTGGTATCCTCTTCTCTGGTCGCTAGTTGTGTGGTCATTAGCTGGATAAAAGAATGAAAGTGGGACTGGGTGGATGGTACTTCCTTCGTCCTCCAGAAAGGAACTACAGATGAACGAAACTGTTCCTGGTTCTTTAAAACTCACCAGTATACAGTCACCGCTGATTGTTTTAGGTCTCTTGCCTACCCACGAGACTCTCCTAACCATGCGAATGTCGATGGTCATACCTCTGGGAAGAGGTCTGTGTATTGAGAGCCAATTGAGTACTTTGTTTTTTAATGACTCCCCTGTCTCGTTTGAATCTGATTTTAATTTGGGTACCCCAACTAGAGTAACAGTATATGGAGCTACCTCGGGTGGGAGGTTAACAGTGACTGATCTGGGTGGTTTTACCGCTGGATTGGCCAGATCTGGTACATTTTAATTGGTAGTCAAGGGGGGTTTGAGGGGACTTTTATGTTTGGGATTGAACTGCGTGTTATCATTAGCTAAAGATGGTTGTTGTTGTGGGGTGGGAAGTTGCTTTTTGGGGCCGCCTACAGAAGTCGCTAACGTTGATGATTTAGCTATTGGGTTTGCTGGTTGTTTACTAGGTGCTTTAGTGTTTTTAACGCCCGATGAAGTTGTTGCTGCCTCGCTTGTTTTTGCAGGCTTAGGAGGATCCGAGTTGCTTTTGTGTTTTGGATCGTTGTTGGGGACTGTGGGGGGGAGGGCCCCTGATTTACAACAGTCCATAAACTATGAGGCAGTTTTCTCAATTTTAATTAGTCTCGCCTCCATTTTCATCAGGCGTGCTTCTAGGGGGCTTAAGATTGATTTGAGGAGATGACCTATGTCTGCTAGTGTTATATCCTCTTCTGCTGCCTCTGGATTGTGTTCAGTAGTGAGAGGTGGCAGATCAGTGAGGGTGTCACTGGGGAGTTCCTGGGAGGGGTCAATCGATATGACAGGTGCAATTCTTTCCTGGATAGTATGATCTGTGCTAGATGTGTTGTGTGTTGGCCCTGCCTTTTGCCTAGTTTTTTCAGCTTCTTTTCCTTATTGCACTGTTTCCCCATTTTCCTCTTTTGTATGGCACCCTCCCTTAAGCCCCTATCTACACTCAAAGTCCCTGCTAAATTTGGGATGTCGGTTGTTAAGGGAGGTTCTTCCCTCGATAGTATGGGGCTTTGGGTGGTTAGGTCAGTTTCCTCCCCCGTATTTATTATGTTTGGTGGTTGGGTGATTTGCGTCAGTGGCAGTGAAAGAAGACTCATGTCCTCTAGGTCGCTTAGTGTTTCCTCAGAGAGGCCTATACTAGTGGTTCGCTGTACCCCACCGTAAGCACCGAGCTGTGAACTATCTGTGGTCCTCCTATCCTCAGGGGTTTTTGCCAGCGCTATAACGCCCATCGATGACCTCCTGACCCACTCTGTTTCCTGTGAAATTCGCCTTTCTAGAAGGGTGATATCGTCTATCAAGAGGGAACCTGCCTTCAGAGAATAGTTGTCAATTTTACCTTAATTGGGGGCAGTTGTTGTGGGGCCATTAGCTGCCAAGCTGGCTTTACTCCGTGTCTCCATTTTGCTCATAATGAGCAATGAGCAATATGGCTCAAGGATATCTGGGGAGAGGGCGATAGCTTAGTGAAATCAAAAGTGGATGCTTGGGGATATCCTAGTATAGTGTAGTGTCCCAGTCCAGTCTCTAACGTTCTCGAACGGCCTCAAACGGCCCGCTCTTTGCCCGGTCTTCGCCCCGAGCTTCGTCCCGCGCGCGTCCCGCTGCGCGAGACGAGTTGACTCTTTATATCCTCCCGGGTGGGGGGGCGGGGCCGCTGCGGGAAGAGGCTACAGGTGTAGAGACTGCCTCGCAGTCCCGCAGCGGTGTGGGCGGTGAGGGTGGGTCCTGGAGTCAGCAGCAGCAACTCTCTGAGGAGAGCTGCGTCCAAAGGGAAAAGCGTTTAAATCCAACGACGAGCAGGTCAATCACGAAGAACAAACGCGCCCAGCCAAGTCAGCCCGACAACTCCACTTCTGAGTAGCACCCGCGCAGCGGGTGCTGCGATAGTTTATGGAGCACCGGGTGGGGGGCGGGGCCGCTGCGGGAAGAGGCTATAGGTGTAGAGACTGCCTCGCAGTCCCGCAGCGGTGTGGGCGGTGAGGGCGGGTCCTGGAGTCAGCAGCAGCAACTCTCTGAGGAGAACCGCGTCCAAAGGGAAAAGCGTTTAAATCCAACGACGAGCAGGTCAATCACGAAGAACAAAAGCGCCCAGCCAAGTCAGCCCCACGACTCCACTTCTGAGTAGCACCCGCGCAGCGGGTGCTGCGAAAGTTTATGGAGCACCGGGTGGGGGGCGGGGCCGGTGCGGGAAGAGGCTACAGGTGTAGAGACTGCCTCGCAGTCCCGCAGCGGTGTGGGCGGTGAGGGCGGGTCCTGGAGTCAGCAGCAGCAACTCTCTGAGGAGAGCCGCGTCCAAAAGGAAAAGCGTTTAAATCCAACAACGAGCAGGTCAATCACGAAGAACAAAAGCGCCCAGCCAAGTCAGCCCCATGACTCCACTTCTGAGTAGCACCCGCGCAGCGGGTGCTGCGAAAGTTTATGGAGCACCGGGTGGGGGGCGGGGCCGCTGCGGGAAGAGGCTACAGGTGCAGAGACTGCCTCGCAGTCCCGCAGCGGTGTGGGCGGTGAGGGCGGGTCCTGGAGTCAGCAGCACCAACTCTCTGAGGAGAGCCGCGTCCAAGGGGAAAAGCGTTTAAATCCAATGACGAGCAGGTCAATCACAAAGAACAAAAGCGCCCAGCCAAGTAAGCCCCACGACTCCACTTCTGAGTAGCACCCGCGCAGTGGGTGCTGCGAAAGTTTATGGAGCACCGGGTGGGGGGCGGGGCCGCTGCGGGAAGAGTCTACAGGTGTAGAGACTGCCTCGCAGTCCCGCAGCGGTGTGGGCGGTGAGGGCGGGTCCTGGAGTCAGCAGCAGCAACTCTCTGAGGAGAACCGAGTCCAAAGGGAAAAGCGTTTAAATCCAACGACGAGCAGGTCAATCACGAAGAACAAAAGCGCCCAGCCAAGTCAGCCCCACAACTCCACTTCTGATTAGCACCCGCGCAGCGGGTGCTGCGAAAGTTTATGGAGCACCGGGTGGGGGGCGGGGCCGCTGCGGGAAGAGGCTACAGGTGTAGAGACTGCCTCGCAGTCCCGCAGCGGTGTGGGCGGTGAGGGCGGGTCCTGGAGTCAGCAGCAGCAACTCTCTGAGGAGAGCCGCGTCCAAAGGGAAAAGCGTTTAAATCCAACGACGAGCAGGTCAATCACGAAGAACAAAAGCGCCCAGCCAAGTCAGCCCCACAACTCCACTTCTGATTAGCACCCGCGCAGCGGGTGCTGCGAAAGTTTATGGAGCACCGGGTGGGGGGCGGGGCCGCTGCGGGAAGAGGCTACAGGTGTAGAGACTGCCTCGCAGTCCCGCAGCGGTGTGGGCGGTGAGGGCGGGTCCTGGAGTCAGCAGCAGCAACTCTCTGAGGAGAGCCGCGTCCAAAGGGAAAAGCGTTTAAATCCAATGACGAGCAGGTCAATCACGAAGAACAAAAGCGCCCAGCCAAGTCAGCCCCACGACTCCACTTCTGAGTAGCACCCGCGCAGCGGGTGCTGCGAAAGTTTATGGAGCACCGGGTGGGGGGCGGGGCCGCTGCGGGAAGAGGCTACAGGTGTAGAGACTGCCTCGCAGTCCCGCAGCGGTGTGGGCGGTGAGGGCGGGTCCTGGAGTCAGCAGCAGCAACTCTCTGAGGAGAGCCGCGTCCAAAGGGAAAAGCGTTTAAATCCAACGACGAGCAGGTCAATCACGAAGAACAAAAGCGCCCAGCCAAGTCAGCCCCACGACTCCACTTCTGAGTAGCAACAATAAGTGATCCTGGGAAGAAGCCTCATTGGGTCACGCCTGAGCATTGGTATACCAATACTTCAAGTAGTTTCTAGAAAATCGTAGAGCTACGGAAGAGGAACATATTGTTATGCCACCACGTCCATCACACTCAGCCCAGACTCCATGTCTGCAGCAAAAAAATTTGCCTGTTCAGGCAGGCATTGATTGGGAGGTGACTGAGCCTCTCAGAATGGTAGAGTCAGCAGGGGAGGAGCTCTCTGGTGAGGACTACCTCTCTGGACTGTGCCGCAGTCAGCAATTTGACATGGCTGCTGCTTCTCCCAGAAGGCACTGGAGTTATAGAAAGGAGGAACGTTTGCTTTCTAAATCCAAAGTGGTGTATGGGCCTTTAGGGATAGGCTGTGGCCCCCTCCTCCTTCCTTAAAAGGTCCCGGGGACCCTATCCCGGGGGCCCGATGCAATTAAACTGGGGAGGAGGGCATGCAGCTCCCTCCCTGAGCCCTAATGGGCCTCAAGGACCACATCATACAGTGCCAACTACAATAAGAAAAGCGGAGGGGGCTGCTCAGCTTACCTCCCCAAGCCTATTTGGCCCTGGAGGATCCCATCCCGTTTGGCCAGACTCAAAGGGGAGGGGCCATGCAGCACCCTCCCCAAACATTAGTAGTCCCAGGGGACCCCATGCCATGCACCAAATATAATAAAAAAGAGGAGGGGGCCATACAACCTGCACACCTTTGTAGGCTCCAGGGATCTCTTCCCTTGGGTCCTACCAATAAAAAAGGGGAGAGGACTGTGTGACCTCATTCTCCAAGCCTTCATTGCCCCAGGGGATCCCTTCCTCCAAGGCCAAAGCTAATTAAAAAGGGGATTGGGCTTTTCCTCCGCCTCCCTGGCCCCGAAACTCATATCCCTTGGGGGCAAATGTAAAAAAAAGGGAGGCGGCATGCTGCCCCCCTCCCCAAGCTTCATTATGCCACAGGGAACAATTCCTCTAGGACCGAGTAATTATTAAAGGGAGGGGGCATGCAGCCTCCTCCCTGTGCCTAATTAGGCCAATGGGGCCCCAGCCCCCAAGGCCAACATGTAATAAAAGGGGAGAGTTCTTACGGCCCCCCTCCACAGGCCTTTTTGGGCCCCGAAGAGGATGGACAGTCTTGCTTGCTTCAGTGCCTATGGCCAGGATATGTCCTAGTTCCTTAACTGGAGTTCTGTCAGACATGTCTGCAAGGGGGACCTTTGAAACAAAACAATTAATCTGAAAGTAACTGGTGCATGGTCGCTATGACCACTGCGGTGTGCCACTGGTAATAACTGGAATGTCAGCTAGCAGGAGAAAGACCTTTGCTCTGAGTATCTGGCAATTACTCCAAGTAATGCAACAGTGAGTGAAAGTTTTCACCACTTGTGTCACAGGTTTTTGGATCTAATACACTGCTCAAAAGTGCCAAAGTTTCAGATTTGGGATTTGGGTGTCACATGATTGAGCATCAAGATATATCAGATACATACATGGGTTAAGAACGCTCAACAATTTGGCACACTCAAATATTGCTCAGTAAAGGTTGTTGTTCAGCAAAGCTACAGTTTAAAAAATACGCAGCTCTTTCATTACAGTGCATACTATAGTGCACTAAAACTAATGATCAATGAAGCAGGCCAGAAGGCCCTAGCACAATCTTGGTCCCCGCCTCTAGGTCCTACTGGCACCGTAACATTGAGCCCAAGTCCCACTTAAACTGTACGGAAATGGTGCTTATAAGCAATGTTAACCAGACAGATCCATCAGGAACAGGAATGCAGAAGAGTGTATTGAAATTGTCTTTCACTCATAGCTGTCCATCGGGAGATCAGAGGAAGTCACCCAATGGTGTATGTCAATTGTTATACAAACATTAGTTTTTTTGTCAGCTATGACTTTAAAACAGAATTGGCACAACAGTGTCTCTGTGAGTCTGTAGCAAAATCATAGGCAGTAAGTTGAAGTAGCAGAATTTGGTGGTTGCAAACACCTGAATACTACTAAAACCTACTACTGAACTGGAATTGATAACCCCAAGTCCTTTATGGTTGATAAAGGTCCAAGATAATTTAGAACACACATGACCCTAAATGAAAGTTAAAGACACAATGTAGGGGTATATTTGCTAAAAGTTCGTGCAAGGCTCAACAGGAAGCAAAGTTGCAGTGTTGTGGTGTGTGAACCGGAGAGATCTAAAGAGTGCTATAGCTACCTAGCTATGGCACTCTTCAGCTCTCTACCTGTGCTGGTGGAAAGGGGAGACCACTCGGTCACCCCGAACGTATGGCTGGGTGCCCCGATCCCCCGGTAAACCTTTGCGGGCGGGGGGCGTGTCCCGGCCGGTATGCCCATAGTGGCGTGGTTGGAGCACGCCCCCGCCACCTAAAAGGGTTGTCCTAACACCCGCCCGGAAGTCCGTGCACCTCTGGGCGGGATGGGGACGCTGCCCCGCCTTCCTGCTGCAAGATAAAAGGCGCGGGAATCCAGGCAAGCGTCCTCTTGTTCCTGCGCTCTGAAGGCTGCACCACTCGTCGCTCGTGAGCCCTCAAGGGAACAAGCTGCAGTTTTTGAATGTGTAATCGTTGTTTTTCTGTTTCAGTCGTCAAGGCCTAGCTGGAGTTCGAGTCGCTACTGGAAAACAGGCAGAGATAAAACAGAACGCAGATATGCCTGGTAAGAAGAGTGGAAAGAGCTCCGAGATGGAACGAATGCTGCGCACACTGGTGAACCAAGTGTCGGCAATGGACAGAAAATTTGGTAAAGTAGACCAGCTGGGTCGCGGCTTAGCGGCCCTCCGCAAACAAGTGGAGGCCCAAGCGGGGCCCTCAGGGAGACCTAAGAGGATCGTGGGGCCTGCTTTGCCAAACATTACCCCGGGGGGGATAAGGGGAAAAAGAGGAAGGGGAAAGCGTGTCCTAGCGAGGCCCCAGTCCCGATGGAGGTCCCACTGGTCCCAGTAGCACCAGCGTCCAGCCCGGTACCCACACCGGATGGGGGATTGCCAATCCCTGTGGTTATCACACCGCTGGATGACGACCAAATGCCTCCCGAACTAGCGCTTCAGTTGGCGGCTGTGTTACCCTGGTTGAAGAAGGGAGCGGGGGGATCCGCGGCTGTGGAAGACCCAGCCGAAGAAGCTAGGCAGATTATCAAGCAGCTCAGGCAGACAAGGGGCGCTGGGACAGCGAACGTGCCTTCTATTTCTCCGCAGGTGGCGAGCGTGGCCGCGGTCGAAAATCGGAATAAGTCGACGGACACGACTGTAGGTACAACAGAAGCCGGTAAGAGATCGCTCCCAATAATGAGGGAGGGCGCTGTACCCTCAAGGCGGGAATGCTTGGCGCTACATGTCCCTATGGCAACAAAAGAGATGGTGTGGGCAAATAAATATATCAATATGTTTTCATTGTTGACAGACAATCGTGAGTTAGAATATGCCAAGACTCAGAAGGATTTATGGCACCCCAGTGTATGGAGGGCAAAGATGGCAGAATTCAGGGTAGAAGAGTCCATGATGAACTGGATCAGGGCGTTTTCTGTTTTTGTAGCAATTATGGGTGAGCGATCACCAGAACTGTTTGGAGACCTTGCTTGCTACCAGAGCAGGATCACGGGCTTCCATGAGAAGTATGGAGGGGAAGAATGGAAAGGGTATGACGTGGCATTTAGAAAAGCCAAAGAGTTTAATGAAACACTGACTTGGGATTGTTTAAATACTGTATCTTGGCATGCGCAGTTCCTGCCGGGCGCGGCAGGTGGATCAGGGTCGAGTGCAAACGGCTCCAGGGCCTTTCAGCAGAATCATCCACAGCCCTTTCGACCAACCTATGGGGGAGATACTCCGTCTAGATCGGGCGGGAATGGGAATAAGCGAGGAGTATGTTGGGGTTTTAACAAAGGAACGTGTAGCAGGCCGCAGGGAGCCTGCAGGTTCAGGCATGCCTGCGCAGGTTGTGCTAACACCTCCCACCCCGAAACTAGCTGCCGATCCAGAGACAATAGTACTGGAGGAAAAGGGGGTACCAAGCAGGATTGACACGGTGCCTCGGAGGTCCAAACAATCGCCAGTCTATATTCTGGCTTTGACTCCCTGGCTGAACAAATACCCTGATCGTGTCCGCTGGGATCCTGCGAGATGGCTTCTCGTATGGCTTCAGTATCCCGGCGGGTGATTTTCAGGGGGCCCCCTCATGCAAAAACCAACTGTCTGTTAAGCACAACCGCCACAAAAATCGCAAAAGAGGTTCGCTTGGGGCGGGTTGCAGGACCGTTCGGTGAACCACCAACGGCAAATTTTGTGTGTTCCCCATTAGGGGTACTTCCCAAGAAGGAGCCGGGAGAATTCAGGCTCATTCATAATTTATCTGCACCAAGGGGGGCTTCTGTTAATGAGGCGATCGACGCAGACATTTGCAGTGTGAGGTATGCATCATTCGATGACGCAGTGGTAATGTTGAATCGCCTAGGCCCCGGTGCATTGTTAGCAAAATTGGATATTGAATCCGCATTCAGGTTGCTTCCGGTGCATCCCCAGGATCAGCACTTGTTGGGTTTTGCATTTCAGGGAAAGTACTACATGGATAAGTGCATGCCGATGGGTTGTTCAATTTCGTGTGCCTATTTTGAAATGTTTAGCTAATTTCTGGAGTGGGTATTCTCGAAGGCCTCAGGGCACCAACATGTGATGCATTATCTCGATGATTTCCTGTTTCTCGGCCCAGTGGGCTCTCGGGACTGTGCACGGGCATTGCAAGATTTCTGCGTGCTCATGAGGGGTTTCGGGGTACCGTTGGCACCAGGTAGGAGGATGGGTCCAACTACCTCCCTGGAGTTTCTGGGTATCGAACTAGACTCCGTGGAGGGTTGCTTCCGTTTGCCGGCGGTGAAGATCGCCAAATTCAGGGCCTCCTTGTTGCAATGTCTCCGGAACGACAAAGTGACACTGCACCAACTCCAGCAAACAGTGGGACAGCTTAACTTTGCATTGAGGGTTATACCGATGGCTCGCCCTTTCTCCCGATCGATTGCCCAGGCCATGGTTGGCCTAAAGGAAGGGCACCATTGTACGAGGCTGTCGGCAGAGGCTCCCCAGGACATGCTCATTTGGCTGGCATTCTTGGTAGATTTCAACGGCCGAGTAGTCTGGTGCAAAGCCCCGGCCTCGTCAGCAGAATTAGGTTTATGGACCGACTCTGCGGGCAGTGTGGGGTTTGGCGCGATCCTTGGTAACCGATGGTCGGCCCAGAAATGGCCAGCATGGTGGGAAACAAGTGGTTTGACGAGCAACATTGGTTTTCTAGAGCTATTCCCCATCTGGGTAGCGCTGTCGGCCTGGCCAGAAGAGTTCCGAAACCGCTCTGTGATATTTTGGTCTGATAACATGTCCGTGGTCGAGTGCATTAACCAGCAGGCAGCACGCTGCAAGTGGATATTGCGATTATTGAAAGAAATTGTGTTGAAATGCTTGAGACTAAATGTACAATTCAGGGCAAAACATGTGCCGGGAGTACTGAATAATGCAGCTGATGCGCTCTCTCGTTTCAAAATGCAGGCTTTCAGGGATTGTTTACCCTCAGCGGAGCTAGTGGCAGCGCCATTTCCCGAAGCATTATGGCAAATCGGCGCCCCGGACTACAAAACCTTGTGGCAGCCAGTTTAGTGCCCAGGACAAGAAAAGCTTATGAAGGGGCGTTCTGCTCGTACTGCACCTTTTTGGGCCCTGCATGGGAGCATAGATGGGGTCAGGAGGGGTCCTTTACCCAATTTTTAGTGGCACTTCATGAGGAAGGCCGGTCGCTGGCAGCCGCCAGTCGGTTTAAGGCCGCCATGTCGTTTATGGCTCAGCTCCAGGGGATCAGGGACCGACGGATTCCTTTATAGTCAGAAAGGCGCTGCGCGGCTGGCGGCGCCTAGAGGGTCGCAAAAAGGATACCAGGCACCGGATAGGATTTGACAGATTGACCTCCTTGTTGGCTAAACTGGAGGAGACATGCTCCTCACCTAGCGAGGTCGTCCTATTCCGGGCAGCATTTGCGTTGGCGTTTTATGGGGCCCTGCGGGTAAGCGAACTAGTGGCTGCCAATAAAAAGGATACCGAGGGGGGTCTGCGCAGGGACCACACGCAAGTGAGGGGGAATTCCCTGCTGATCACGATAGCCAGGTCAAAGACAGACCAGGAGGCCCAGGGGAATAGCATTGTGTTGCAGCGCGCTCCAGGTAGTCCCTGTTGTCCAGTGAGGCATGTTGAGGCATACCTAAAACAAAGGTTGACAACGTGGGGGGGGCCTTGCTGCGACATGCTGACGGCACCCAGTTAACAAAGTTTCAGTTCCAGAGGGTGCTGGCAATCACGATTGCAGCTGCAGGCTTGAACCCGAGTGATTTTGGGACTCATTCATTTAGGATAGGGGCCGCTACAGACGGGGGGTCTGCAGGCAGACAATGTTAAACAATTAGGCCGCTGGTCTTCGAATTGTTTCAAGCGGTACGTGCGGCTGCACATGTTGTAAGTTACTGAAGAAGTGCACTCATGCTTGTTTTCTTTTGTTTGGATTACAGTTTCACGAGCCTGTGACGCAGTGCGGAAATTGGGACCGGCCCAGTATCAGTTAACCACCACTTCAGAAACAAGGAATGGAAGACGAGTGGTCTGGGTCGTGGGCCACTCATACCTGAGGCGTGCAGCGGACATATTCAAGGCAGGTGATGCGATCCACACATCTGAGGAATATGGTTTCAGGGTGTCCTTCCATGGGAAGGGCGGCCTTTGTATTGACCGACTGCAAAGTTTTGTGGAAGAATTGTTAGGGCGGCACAGGTCACCGCCATCAGTAGTCATAGTGCACATTGGGGGCAATGACTTGGTAAGGTTGGGCAGACGAGCTTTAATCGAGCACATACTTTCAGCAGTTAGTTGGTTAGCAAAGACACTCCCGGGGTGCACAATAGCTTGGTCACACATGATTACGAGGAGGGTATGGAGGGGTGGATCGTCCACAACAGCGTTAAACCATTCGGTAAAGAGGGTCAACAATAAAATGGAGAAATTGTTTCACTCTGCTCATCTTCAAAGCATACCTCATGAGCGCATCTGGGGGGACCACTGTTATTCAGATGATGGGGTACACCTGTCCAGGGTGGGGAATGACTTATTGATAGGAGACATGATAGCTTGGCTAGTGGGATTGAGGAGACATGACCTATAGAAGGTGTGGGGGGGCCAGATAGTCAGTCAACTATCTGGCCTGTGGCGGTAAGGTCATGATTGGTGAGCAGTGATTTCAAGGTCCCTAGTGGGGGCGCCACCCATTATGGGTGGGAGCGCCTGGGGGAGGCGGCCATTGGCCCCTCCCACGGGGGGGCGGCACCCATTACGGATGGGATCACCCAGGGGGAGACGGTCATAGGCCCCTCCCAGGGGGAGACGGCTATATGCCCCTCCCACGAATTTCCCGGGGGCCGGACATCCGCTCCGGCGGAAGAGAGTGCGGGGAAAGGGGGTAGGGTCCACGCTGTCCTTCTTACGGATACTCCGCACGGGAACTCGGACGACCTTAAGATGGCGCCGAGTGAAAGGGGGCCCCCATGACAAGGGAAGTTACAGTTGGCTACGAGGGTAAATTCCTCTGCGCATACGCCACTCACACGTGAGGGTGGAAATTTGGTGATAGGGATCTGACACCGGTTAAGACCTTGCCGTTGGCCCCTAACGATAGGATGTACAAAATTCGTATGCAATGCATTATGTCATGATGTTAGACTCGGTTAGGAAAATCTTTGTATTAGAGATTTGTTAAGGTTAGCCTGGATACCTGTCTTCATCAAATGTAATGAAAGTCGAATTTTGTACATGATACATGAAACATTTTTAACCCCTTCACTGCTGATGACAAGCTCAGCTCAGTTCGTCATCAGCCACGGTGGTCATGTGCGGATGACGAGCTGAGCTCGTCATCTAACGCGGCTTTTTGAAAAAATCCGCACAGCGGAAAAATAACCGCCGCAGCGATGCGGTTAATTTAAAGTTTTACATTTTGTTTCATATTTTAATAAATATGGCCGGGGGGGTCGTGAGGCCCCCCTGCCTTCAAAAAGTTCAAACTGTGTCTGTCTCCTACCATTGGGATTGGTGGTGGAAGGGGTGGCGGGCATCCCGGACCATATGCACTTGAGTCTGCTTAGCACCACACAGATACTCTAGTGTAATGTTGCAAGGATGCCTGCATTTCAGGCAGAATTGTTTTTGTGCAAGAAGGGACGCAAAATCAATAATAAGAAGCAATTTTGCCTTTCTATGTGTGATGCAAAATGCATCATGCATTGAAAGGGGAAGTAAGAAGGAGAAATAAACATATTCCTCGTTGTTGTACCTCTCTGTGGGAGGCGCACCATTTCGATGCAATCCCAGGTTTATTACCTTTAGAAAATCTGAGATTGTGTCACATTCCATTGGTAGATGCATGAGAAGGCCCATTCACCACCCATGTAAAGCCTACTGTTAGACCTGGCTCTTTTAGCAGGGTCACTCTCCAGCTTTTACCTGCTGTTGCTGAATCCGTTTAGTTTTTTTTTTCATTAGGACTGTGCACTTTTTCCCTGCTAACCAGCGGTAACATGCTTGTTCTCTTTGTCTAAAACATGCTACAATTGGCATATACCTGAATGGTAAATTGTAATTTACTTGTAAGTACCTAGTAAGGGGTACTACATATACTCAGGGCCTGTAAATTGAATATTATTGGGCAGCAGCACTGTAAAGCATATCAGGCTTGCCGCTGCAGCATGTAGGGCAGTACTAAACTGCCACTTTGACCTGGCAAAAGAAACCTTTTGCCAGTCCTAAACCTTCCTTTTTAATACTTATAAGTCACCCTAACTAGGTCCTAAAAACTCGGAGGTCAGGATGTATTATATTTAAAATGTAGGACATGTGTACTTAAGGTTTACATGACTTAGCAGTGAAGAACTCCTAAAGTCATTTTTACTGTTTCAAGGCCTATCTCTCCAATTGACTAACACTGGGTACCTTATTACATTTAATTAATGCTGACTTCAGATAAGGCGCAGATGGAGAAGACTTCAGATAAGTGGCAGATGGAGATATGTGGTTTACACTCAAATGGATTGTAATTTAAAATCCTCTTTAATAATAAAGTTGTATTATGTTACAATTCAAAAAGTGCCACTTTTTGAAAATGTGAATTTTCTTGCCCCAACCAACTTTGCTTTCTGCCAATGTCCTGAATCATATGAATATGATTGGCTATATTGTCAGGGGTTCTGTGTTGCTTACATATAGTAACACAAAGGGGGCTTAGGTTTGGCTAAGGTAGACCAATTTAACAGGATAATGGGCAGAGGTTTTACTCAAACCCATTTACACTTCAAATGGCTTTGCCTCATTCACACAGAAATTAACCTAACACCAGGCTTGTCCTGCCTTTTGTCATCCCAGATGGGTTGGAGTCTTGACAGGGGAAAGGGAAGAACTTTCAGAAACCAGATTTGAGGATAGGACAGGGAATCCTACCACACACAGGTTGACACCAGGTATACATTTTGGACGTCCGGACCCACTTCTCAGAATATCCTTGACCTGTTGAAGTTACAAAAGAGGTGCTTCACTGCTGCCAGAGGAATGCTATGCTGATGCACTGCTGTTTGAGAAGGAAGATTGGACCTGCTTGCCTTCATTCCAAGCTACCCAGAGAGACCCCAAAGGTCAGTTAGCTTACCTCCTGCGTGAGCTATAGGAAAATAACAATGTTCAGAGGCCTCCCTGCAACTGCCCAGCTAACCTCCTGCAACTTGACCTGCCTGGACTGCAACTGGGTCTGTGCAAGTCCTGCTGCAGATTTCTGCTGGAGTGAGTCTGAATTCCCAAACAGGTGCCCCACAGGTCCTGGAACCTTGGCAGGCACCAGAGTGTACTTCTCCGGCAGTGAAGGTGAAAATCCTGAAGTTTGATTCCCTTGCGACTGAGTACGAGCCTGTTCGCGCTGAAACTCTGTAGACCACCAACATGAAGCTCAGGTGAAATTTACTATTTGCGCTGATGACTTTCTGATGTGACTGGCAATGCAAGACCTGTACTTCGCACTACAATAATGACCGTCCATGACGCCTGACCTGCTCTTCTCACTACAGCAATGACAGTCTGCGTTGTTCAGCCTCTTCTTCACAGACAGACTCTTAGCACTATACTTGGAAGGTAAGATTTCAGCTGGACTAGCCTGGTCCCTGTATCTGCCCTCACTCCACTGCGGATGACCTGAACTTGTGTCCCCTGGTCCTGCGTGGCCAGATGACCACAAGTGGCACTTTGTGCTAATAGGTGCTATCTTCTTTTGAAACTTTAAAATAAAATATATCTGCTTCTACTGATTGGACTTTTGTTGTTCTGGAATATTTTATTTATTAACACCTTGGCTGCTAAAGAGATTATCCTGTTGTGCTGGGCCCCTATGTTAATGGGTGTGGCCGTGACGGAACCATTCCGTCATCAGCACAGCCCAACCGTGACTGATGACGGAATGGTTCCGTCACAAGCATCGAAGGGGTTAAACTATACCCTATTTTTCTAAACTGGTCTGGGGAGTTTTCTTGTGTTGTGTTGTCACTTTATTACTGTTTGTGTGCTACTTAACACATTGCCTCTGAGTTAAGACTTACTGATTTAGTGTAAAGCTACTAGAGGGTTAAGCACAGGTAAAGTTAATTTAGTTTGTGGTTCTCCATGACTAGGACTATGAGTGTTGACTGAGTGGAGCTTCTACCCCCTCAACCAACAACCCAATTGCTCACACCTACCATAAGGCAAGTGGCTGCTTTCTATTACATTTCTTTACAAATCATGCAAGGCAGTGCAAATAGCCTCTTGCATACCTTTGTGAATCACTTTAAAAGATTTGCCTTGGCATCACAAATCCTTAATGGATCTTGGTTGTAGTCTTTTCCAAAGTACAGAATTGTCAGTGGACCCTGTATGATAATAGCCAGCACCCCAGAAGGCTCAGTGCATGGGGGATTGCCCTAATGGTTCCATGGTATAGATGGATAATTTGTACTGGAGCCCAGGAGGTCTCTGTCAGCTATGTCAAAAGTATTTTTCCTCGCAATGTATAACACCAGGATGAGCTGGGGCAGCTGCACATTTCCAGAGCTGCCCATGGCTAAAAGGGTCACTGCTTTGAAGGTCTGTATTTGGTCACCTTCCTTAATGCAAATGCAAAGAGCCTATTCGAAGGTCAAAGTAAATTAAAACACTTGGCCATGGGCACTTGCATATATCCAAAGATGCACACACTAAAGGGGAGGCCAGAACCCAGTCACTTGGGTTACCATCATTGAAACACAAGTTACGGTCCAGTCATTTGAAAGAGCATTTTTATGGTTCTTCACTAAGGATGATACTGTGCTGGAGAAGAGGGACGGCATCAAATGTTTTGGGATGTGTATTCACTACACAACCCAGACAGTACTATGTCTGTGCTCTAGTTGTCTTTGTTCTGCTTGTGTCCTCATGGACTCAGAAGGACACTAAACTGTGCCCATGATTCCTGTTTCCTTGCTGTTAGGAAACCTTCGGTTTATGGATACTGGACTGTACTACTGATTATTGACCCCCAGAATATCCTGGTACATAAATGTCGAGGACATGATATTGAGGCTCAAAATATCGAAAGGTAAGTAAGTGCATACAGGTAAGTATAGATTTACTATTACAAAATCCACATCTATTCACCTTGAAGATATGTGTACCACGTAGGTACATATATGTGTAGCTGGGTATAGAAAATCTATATAAACATATCTGTTTATATTTTGTTTTCAATACTTTGTCCTCAATATTAGATCTCATTGATATTCTGGGGTCAATATTCAGGGTGCACACCTGCCTACTGGGATCCAATGGGCAGAAAGAGAACATCAGCCTTGGAAGTGAAACCAGAGTTTCAGAGTGTGTTGCAAGGGACAATGCCTAGACCAGGACACATATTTGGGGAGAAGTCTCTAAAAATACAGCAACCATATGGTTACTATGAAAAACACTCCACATGCTCCACACAACACTCAAAGGCATTGGAGGGATCCCAGTTATGAGCCATTGATCGATTTGTCAATGATTGATTGCCACAAACAGCCAAAGTGGCAATCCTCAACTTGGAATGTTTTCATCCCTTTACAGAAATCCCACCCATGGTTAGAGTAATTACAGAAACCAGACAGAACTCTTGCGAATGTGCTTGGTATTCTATCCCACTATACATAATGCACAAAGTGAAAGCAAGATAACACAATTCATATTGCCGTAAAGATCTTTCATCCCAACTATGAGATGAGAGTGATCTCTGCTTACTCCCATCAACGAAATTCCCATCATGTGATTTGATGAGCGCTCAAGAAATAAATTAACTGTAAGCTTGTGATAGCCTTGCCCTAAGTTCTACAGTGAAGTCCCATCCTTCTAGTGAGATTTACCACCGTAGGAGTTGAGTGGTAAGTCCGCTAACTTTTAATTTTCAGTTTTCATTTTCATTGTCCAATTTTGAGGCCACCTAGACTTTGAAAGAATATTCCAGAAAATAGAGATAGAAGTGGTTTGAAGCTCAAACAATTGTGAAGCTTGCTGTTTCAATTTCAGCCCAGTCTGTGTTTTAGGCATGAGACAATGACAAAAGTCCCCCTTTATTCTCTTTCCTTTTCACTGACTTGTGGCATAGTGGCACCATCTCCTTTCTCAAAGGCATCTGTTGGTGTTCTGTAGAGCTGTCTTTAGTAAGAAGTCTGTTATATAGGAGTTTCAAAGGCCTTCTGATATTCAGCAGTTCCTAACCCTTCTGTGGCTGTTTCTTTGTAGTCAGAGTTAGAGGTGGTGGGGAGCAACTATGGTCTCATGCCCCCCTTACATTTCCTACAATAACCAGTCAGATTCAGAAATAGTCTGACCCAAGGTTTGGTTGTGAATCCAACTAAGTAGACACCGATTACAAGTGAGTAAAGAGTGATGTGCCAGTCTTTATCACAATCTTCCACACAGAAATTGAAGTTAGGAACCCGTTTTCTGACTAATACCAATGTGAAGACTCATCTGTTTGTGTCCACTGGCAAACTAGAATGCTCAGAAACTTTGCAGATGCTAACTTGTCTGAAAAAATCATCCATTTGTCCTTTGGTAGACACCTTTGGAGGTTAGGTAGTCATTCTTCTGGTTCTTAGTTATGTGAAGCTGCAAAAGTAAAAAAATTTGCAAATTTACATGTACTACATTTTTAAAATAGTGATTACTAAGTGACGTTTAAGCTTTGATGAAAACATTCCTCAGGGAACTGAATCCACACTCGGCATCTACACACCCTGGACACCTGAAGTACTATCACTGTGTAAAACTAACCTTTCTCCAATATCAAATTAAATAATCTTTCAACAGTGGTACATTTTTTCCACTGAATATTCAGACTTTTCTGAATTTGCATGCATAAATTTCCATCGGAGCAATGGACATCTCCTTAGAAGTCATAAACTTTTTCGTACCAAAGCCAAAGCCTATAAATCGTGAGATCACATATAACAGCATACCACTTGCCAATCTCATCATCAGCCAATTCACTGACCACAACTCTAGCTCTAAAGAAAATAGAAAGGGAGCGGTAGTTTATCGCCCCCCAGGTCCATGTGAAAACTTCTCCATACTGTTGGTTGAGGCCCTGCCACCATATGTACAGGAGAACTCAGACTTTCTTCTGGTAGGGGATTTCAACATCCATAGCGAACTAGATAACTGTGTTGAGGCCATGACCCTATTGACAGACCTGGACACTTTGGGGCTTAAAAAGATCAATCAGGGACCAACACACTGGGCAGGCCATACTTTGGACTTGGTGTTGTCTAATTCAAATGCTATAATATGCACACCTCCCATTCAGGTGGAATGGACAGACCATTCCATCATCACATTTCATACCAGCATTAACCACAAACCGCAACCCGCTCAGAGGGTGATGGCAGATACCAGGAGACCCTGGCATAAACTGACATCAGATGGTTTTAGGGGGAAATACATTGAACCCAGTTGTGGCAAGTGTGCAGCCAACGTAACCACTGCGTTATGTAACTTCGAGGAAGCATTGTCAGTGGCCATAGAGGAGGTCATACCTTTGAGAACTTTCAAATCTCGACCTGCTTCTAAACAAGAAGTATGGTTCACAGAGGACCTAAGATTATTAAAATTAACTACCAGAAAATTAGAAAAACTCTGGAGGGGAACTCACAAGGCAGAGGATAGGGTGAACTATAATATCTCTCAAAATATCTACCACAAAGCCATCCGCGCTGCACGAAAACAACACATAGCAGCACAACTATCAGCAGCAGGAAACAACGCAAGGGTTTTGTATCAAGTTCTTCAAACCTTCACTAAACCTGCTGCCTGTGAGACCATCGAGATAGCATCCCAGGAACTCTGTGACAATATATCCCGATTTTTTGATAATAAGATCAAGGGTATATATGACAAAATATTAGCTACCAAAGATAAGAACATAGTGGACAACATGGCTCACCTAGCCACGGGAGTACATATAGATATTATCCACCCCAATAAGATGACAGATTTTCCTCCTATAACAACAGAGGAGGTAATTACTTTGATTAACCAGACTAAGAGCGGGTGCCCCTCTGACATCATCCAGGCACGCATTATGCCATCCGTGGCTGATGTTTTGGCCACAGGAATCCAGCAGGTGATCAACTTGTCCCTGAGTACAGGGGAAGTCCCCCTAGATTGGAAACGGGCACTGGTAAAGACCCATTTCACTCCTTCCATATTTTGGAAAACTGACGGAGAAGTTTGCCAATCGGCATTTATCAAATTTCATTGAAAGTACAGGGGGGTTGGATCCCTCCCAGTCTGGGTTTAGACCTAGGCACAGCACTGAGACTGCCCTGTTGTCCGTCGCTGACGATCTTCGTATGCTACAGGATGCAGGTTTTTACGCTATCCTGGTGCTTTTAGATTTGTCAGCGGCGTTCGACACGGTGTCTCATGACATCATGACCTCCAGACTAATTGACATCGGCCTGGGAGGCAGAGTGCTGTCCTGGTTAAGGAGTTTTCTCACTAATCGTACCCAAAGTGTCACCATGGGGACGTATCGGTCAGAGGAGGTGGAGATCTCTAAGGGGGTGCCACAGGGCTCATGTTTGAGCCCCACTTTATTTAACATCTATGTGGCCCCCCTGGCGAACATCATGAGATCTCACGGCTTTAGTCCAGTATCGTATGCGGACGATACTCAACTCCTCTTTCCATTTAAAACTTTGACATCTGAAGTGCGAAACTCCTTTGCCCGGGGTATGAAAGAAGTGGCCCACTGGATGGCCTCAAACTATCTACAATGCAACGTTTCCAAAACGGAGGTGATGCTCTTTGGGGAAGCCAAATGCCTGTGGACTCCTGACTGGTGGCCGCAAGATCTAGGCCCAGTCCCTGAACCCAAACAGTGTGTGAAAAATCTTGGAGTAAAGCTGGATCAGGAGCTTTCATTGAAACAACATGGAAACCAAGTGGTGGGCTCCTGTTTCCATGTCATTGGGCTTCTCCGTAGAGTGTTCCCCCTGCTCCCTGATACCACTAGAAAAACCTTGGTACAGGCGCTTGTGCTGAGCAGGCTTGATTACTGCAATGGATTGCTGTTAGCTGCCAATGAGGGGGTCATATCCAGACTGCAGGTTGTGCAAAACACTGCTGCACGCCTTGTCCTCAATGTCCCTGCACGTACTCCATCTAAACCCCTGTTAACTAAGCTTCACTGGCTTTCAGTGAAACAGAGAGTACTGTTTAAGACATGTTGTGTCATCCATAAGTGCCTTACAGGGAAAGGCCCTGAATACCTGACAAAAAAATGTAATGCCTACGTTCCCTCCCGATCTCTTAGATCGGGAGATCAAGAACTCCTATGTGTTCCTAGGATTAAGAAGGCAAGGCAAGGGGGTAGGGCCTTGTCAGTGGCTGGCCCGAGGCTGTGGAACATTCTCCCCAGAGAGATCAGACAATGTAGGGATCATCTTCCTTTTAGGAAGAAACTAAAAACTTTTTTCTTCCAATATTAGTTATACACCTTATTGTAATATCTCTACTTTGCAGGACCTGCTCTGTTCAAAGATGACGCCAGAGGCGCGGAGATACTCCTTCGGGAGTCGATTCCCAGCGCGGTACAAATCTGTAATAATAATAATAATAATAACAGCTGCCTGATCGATCTCATACTATACTTGGAGAGGGGAAACAGGAGGCCCTTATGTCAAGACAGAAACAACCACGATAAAGTGCAGTGCCTTCCCTTTTGCTGTCACTAGTAGGCTATGCAAAAAACAAAACTCAATTTGAGGTCTGTAGCAAAAGATGCTGGTGCGAAAGGAAAAACCCAAATGCCTTGCTATGAATCCTCTATCTTTACTATCAACAAACACTGACCCACACATGTTTCACAACTTTAATGTCACTTCTTCAGGCCCAGAACAATAGGTTCAAATTGCAACCATCGAAACAAACAGGCAATCAACACAAGCATACCAAGAAGAAAAAAGAGTGTAACAAATAGTGTAAGAAATAACAGATAAAAACAATACTTTGGGTTCAGTAATGTACTAGACACATTCACTGGACAAACCTCTTGAATGCAAGCAGCAAGAACTCTGAAACGTAAAGTGTTAATGTCTTGTTAAGGTTACCCACAGGTTGCCCTCATTATATTATGTTTTTGGTTAGACTTTTGTTACTAGTGATGGTGATCACCCAGTGATTCGTAAACACTTGAATGAAAGATATAAGATTTCAAAGAGTGGAGTGGGGATTAAGACTGTCTCACAACACATAAGACTTGTGTTTTTTGAGAGAGTAGATCACAGTCTGCATATGGTGAACAGTGTTTTTTAATCACTGAGGCGATCACGAACAGTAAAGAGGGAATTATGTCTGTAGTGGGACTATTAAAACTGAGATCCTCTTTCACTGGTCTTGGCTTTGATTACAAACAACACAATGATTTTGATCTTTGTAATGATCAACAACAATAGGTTTTATTTGCAATTTTGCTACCAAGTGTTGAAAGAGTGTATACATTGTTGATACATTGTGTATGTATTGTTTTGTGTGACGTTTACTGTTTGGTTTGACTTTTTATTATCTATAGGCATGAATTTATGTATATATTAAACGTGTTATAAAATATTTTTTATATAGCTATGTAACACTACTTAGGCACATTCCATCTTTACTGAATCTACAACAACTGTCTTATGCTAAATCTAGTCTCAACCTTTACACCACCAACTTCTCCTTTGCCCAGCCCTAACTGCACCTCCTTGCTACCAAGTATGTCAGGGAGGCTTTGGAGGTCTCAGCTTGCGTATCATTATGGAATGTATACAATCTCATCTTTGCTATTACTGGGTGGTCCCACAAACTTCACAAGCCAGGACAAAAGCCCAGTGCTGAGGGAAAAAAACTAAAACGCGTTGAAATTCAACAGTTTTCTCAATATGATGTAAAGATGTCCTGAGTTGAGATTGGTTATTTAACAAACAAGTAACATTGGACATTTCTGAGACAAAGGCTTTGGGTTTGAAGAGGCGTTCTCTTCCTCTGGTAGTATGACCATCTGGGCTGTGCCCAGGAACGGAAATGACTTTAAAAAAAAGCCTACTCTATCACAGGGAAATGTAGCTAACAACTGGCCTGGCTCCTCCCTTTTCCCTCTAGTCAACCAGGCATCAATTCCAGTGGCAAAGGAGCTCCAGGAGAGCCAGTTTTGCACACAGGAACAAAGGTTTCATCATGTTGGATTTAGGTAGAGAATGGCACTGTTAGATGTATACAGTAGGGCACACATGAACTGTTGCAAAGTTCTGTAGGGTTACCCCAAGGATTAATGTTCCTATTGGTTAGGGTGGGGCCAGCAGTAACCCTCACTTTCATCTATTGTCAGGAAGAAATGTGGACTCTAAGGGTCGGTTGACTGACCTCCTGTTAAGCTACAGGGACATACTAAGCTTCTAGAATCTCTTTTCCTGAAGAGCCCAGCAGATCAATTCCAACTGGACCTGCCCTGGACACTACTGCTGGCATCTGCTGGATGCCTAAGTGCTGTCCTTGAGGTCCTGAGACCCTTGGCTGTTTTCAAAGTATACTTCTCCTAACACCCTGAAAGACCTGGAACTTAGGCACGTTTTGTCACCAATGACCTCCAGAGAACAAGGAAATATTTGATGAAGGTGTGTTTCAGCTGGACCAAAAGTTCCCTAAAATATACAAAAATGTGATGGATGGAATACTTGAATAAAAGCCAGCAAATGGCAATTACTCAGGCTGCCTCCCAGTCCATCATTATTTTGCATATCACGCTACCTCAGTTTGGACCCAGCCATATGCAAATCAGTCTTGACAATGCTCGAATGGGAAGAGTCCATCCAAAACTGCCAGGCCAGGTCCTCCCTGAAACAAAAAATAAGCAACCTGGGACTGGTTTCACCCTATTGAGGACTCATTGGCTAGGTATAGCTTGATTCCAATGACACACTGTGCACAGGACTCACATCTGGGCTTACCAGTCCCATGTAGGATGACACATTAAAGTTTACAAAAATGTTATGTATCCTTGAATTGTTCTCAGCCACTGGTAATTACTTGGGCCACAATCAATCAATCAATCAATCAATCAGGGGGTTGTAAAGCGTGCTACACACCCGCGAGGGTCTCAAGGCACTGGAGGGGGGTGCAGCTCCAGATCTGTTAAAGGGCCAGGTCTTGAGGCACTTCCTGAAGGTGTGCAGAGTGGGGTAGCCTCTGATGTTGACAGGGAGCTCGTTCTGGGTCTTTGCTGTGACGTAGGAGAAAGCTCTTCTGCCTGCTCTGATCTGCATATGTTTGGGGTCAGGGGAAAGGTCGTTGGTGTGGAGGTTCCTCTTGGGTGCGTGGAAGGAGACTCTTTCAATGAGGCATTTCGGTCCGATTTTGTGGAGGGATTTGTAGGCATGGTTAAGTAACTTGAAGGTCACTCTCTTCTCGATGGGGAGCCAGTGTAAGTCTTGTAGGTGCTGGGCCATGTGCTTGTGTCGTGGGGTTCCGAGGAAGAGTCTGGCTGCGGTGTTCTGTATGGTTTGGAGCTTGTATAGCAGGGTTTTGTTGACTCTGTTGTAGAGGGTGTTGCCATAGTCCAATCCGCTGGTTATGAGTGCGTGGTTGACGGTCTTTCTGCATTCGGGGAGATCCACTTGAAAGTCCTGCGGAGGGAGTTGAAACAGGTGGAGGCGACAGCGTTGATCTGGTGGGTCAAGATGAGGGAGGAGTCTAGAATGATGCAGAGATTCCGGGTGTGGTCCATCAGGGTGAGAGGGTTTTCGAGGGCAGGGGGCTACTAGGAGCTGTCACACGCAGTGGGGAAGGGTCCGAGGTCAAGGACCACTGTCTTCTCTGGGTTGAGGTTTAGGCAGCTGTTGCTCATCCAGGTTGAGACATCTTTCATTCCTTCTTGGAAGCTGAGCCTGGTGCCTTTGGGGTTCTTTGTGAGAGAAAGGATGAGTTGGGTGCCATCGGCGTAGAATGCAATGCTGAGCCCATGCTGTCTGATGATGGCGGTGAGGGGGTCCATGTAGATGTTGAAGAGCGTGGGGCGGAGCGCGGATCCTTGGAGTACTCCGCAGTTGATCTTAGTAGGTTTGGAGAGGAAGGGAGGGAGTCTGATCCTTTGGGTTCTGCTGGAGAGAAAGGAGCTCATCCAGTCAAGGGTGTTTCCCTGCATACCGGCATCATGGAGTCTGGTTGCAAGAGTCCGGTGGGAGACGGTGGTAAAGGCTGCGGTGAGTTCTTTATTTATTTTATTTATTTATTTGAAAAGCTTTATATAGCGCCGGCTAGACCCGGAGGTATCAGAACGCTTTACATGAGAATCGGCGAGTTACTGGTTACATAGTTACATCAATTAAATCAGAGAATCATGGAGGGAGGAGGAGGGGAGGGAAGGAAGCACAATGGGAAAACGAGAAAAACAATGTCAGATGACCGGTTGGGTAGGTAACGGCAGAGGGGGGAAACCAGGGCCAGACCCCTCTTTAGTTGCATATGACAGCTCCACCGGGCATCAGCCAAGGTTGCTCGTGCACAGAGGTATCAGGGTGCTTTACATGGGGATTAGCGAGTTACAGGTTAACATAGTTACTTCAATTAAATCAAGGAATCGTGGACGGAGGAGGAGGGGAGGGAAGGAAAACACAACGGGGAAATGAGAAAAACAATGTCAGATGACCGGCTGGGTAGGTGATGGCCGAGGGGGTGAAACCAGGGCCAGACTCCCCTAAAGCTGCATAGGACAGCACCACCGGGCATCAGCTAAGGTTGCTCGTTCACAGAGGTAGGTACGGTTACATAGTTACACATCAATTAGCGAGAAGGAGGGAGAGGGAAGGAGAACACAATGAGGAAATGAAGGAAAACAGTGTCAGATGTGCGGCTGGATAGGTGACAGTCGAAGGGTGAAACCAGGGCTAGACTCCTCTATAGCTGCTTATGACAGCTCCACCGGGTATCGGCCACAGTTGCTCGTGAACCAAGGTAAGTACCAACAGTTTTGGTATCTGCCCAGGGGGCATCGTGAATGGACTATCGAAAGTTCCATCAGGAATGGGTTATGTAGATTCCGGCTCCGTGGAATGTACCATGATCAAGGTTTCCGACCGGGGGTATTGTCAAGGACAAATTGGCAGCACCCATCCCGGAGTTACTGGGAAGCTAAGAACTGCTGTTGGGATAATATGCACTTGATAGCAGTACTAAATGCCATCTTCTTGAGGTCAGGCAAGGGTAGTTGCCCAGGATTGTTCGCACATTAGTTTTACTTGCCACTTCTCCTAAAGGGGCCCAGGGGGGCCGTGCATATTCCGAACGCTTCATCAGGCTCTTCACTGGGCGCATCATGTGGATATTCCCTTGCTGGGCATATTGAGCGCCCTCTTGGGGTCAGGCGGCAAAGAGTGGGTTAACCTTGCCACATTCAGTGCAACCCCTCTTCTCGCTATGACAACCCACTGGTTTTGGGGAATGTAGGAGATTGCACCCCTAGTGCCACGCCGCAGCTGCCCTCACTCCCTCCGTCGCACTCAGGTTCCACGCTGATGGTGGTTGCTGACTTCCATGGGATGCTTGTGTCTGGTCCCGATAGTGGTCATATATCCATGTGAGCCGGCGCTTCTTTCCGATCTCCAGCTAGTCAAGATCTTTCACTACCCTGTCACCGGTAGCTTGCAGCCTGTCTTCTCCACCCCGGCACTCTCGGTCCTTCTCTATTCTACTGTCTGCAAGTCAGCCCGTATGCGCACTCCCACTGGGCGTTGATAACTGCGCCATTCCTGAATAGGCCAGTGCTCCGCGTGGCCACCGGGGACTTGGATTCTTCCCTGCCTCTTTATTTTAAGTCGCTATGGGCAGCAACCAGGTCAATCTTAAATCTGCTTCCCCATCAGCCACACTCACATGTCTATATCGGAGCTCCGTTGTTCTTATCGATGAGGGGGAGTCAAGCGCCCTCTCCCACTTCAGGAACATTACTGCTGAATCATGCTGCCTCGCAGTGAAGCTGATCTTCGCTTCAGCTAGTCCGATTTTTTCAGTTTCTTGACGGGGGGTCCCCAGTGTGTTCAGCTGCCGCAATAAACTACTTGGTCATCAGTTTCACCAGATTATATGCAGATTTTCCCAATTACGGGTGAGCTCGGTCGGAGCCGCTTTAGGATGCGACCATCTTCTCCCTGTGGCTCCTCCCCATCTCTAGTCTAGGTCGAGTAGGATGAGGGCCGCCATATGGCCCTGGTCAAATAGCATGCGAATGTCATCGGTCGTGGCAAGGAGGGAGGTCTCCGTGCTGTGGTTGTTATAAAATCAGGACTCTTTGATGAAGGTGGTCAGTTGGGCATTGATGAATCTCTCAGTGACTTTGGCTGCAAAGGGAAGGAGAGAGATGAGCCGGTAGTTTTTCAGGTCTGTTGGGTCCGCCAAGGGTTTCTTGAGGAGGGGCTTGACTTCTGCCCATTTGCAGTCATTGGGGAAGATGCCAGAATCGAGGGAGGCATTGATGTTCTGGCCTAGCTCGGGTGCTATGATGGCGGCGGCTCTGTGGTAGATGTGCGCTGGGCATGGGTCCGAGGGGGTTCCTGAGTGGGTGTTCTTCATGGTCGTGGTGGTGTCTTCAGTGGTAGCAGGTTTCCAGGTGGTGATGGTTGTCTGGTTGCGGGTGGTGGGGGGCGGTGTCCGGAGTCTGTTTGCTGAAGTTGTCGTAGAGGGCCTTGATTTTCAAGTGGATGTAGGAGCTGAGCTTGTTGCAGAGGTCCTGAGAGGGTGTGCGTCCGTGGTTGTGCTGGAGGTTTGGTGAACTGCTGCATGACATTGAAGAGTTATTTTACGTTGCTTGGTTTGGTGTGGATTTTGTTCTTGGTAAAGGTCCGCTTGGTGGCTCCCATGTGCTGGTGGTATTAGTTCATGGCATTTCTGTAGTGGTTCTGGTCTTCGGTGGTTTTCCTGTTCCGTCAGAGTTTCTCGATATGTCTGCAGGAGCGCCTGGCTTCTTGGAGGTCGGTAGTGAACAAGGCGACCTTCATGGGGCATTGTTTGACAGGTGGTGGAGGGGTGCGAGCTTGTCAGCGCAGCTGATGATCTAGCGGTTTAGTTCTTTGGCTGCAGCATTGGCGTCAGTCGTGGCGGAGAGGGTTTGTGGAGGAGGGTGGTGTTGAGGAGTTACTCTAAATCTTGCTCCAGTTTCTCCATGACAGGTGAGGGGCAGGTTTGGGTGAGATAGCGGTGGTGGTTAAGGTGAAGTGTACGCAGTGATGGTCTGTCCGGAGGGCCTCCCTGGTGTGGCTGAAGTGGATGGTAGTCCCTCCTGTGAAGATGGGGTCCAGGGTGTGTCCGGCTCTCTGAGTGGGGGTGGTGACGAGCTGCTTCAGTCCGAGGTCATCAAGGATGTCGAGGAGGGTGGTGGAGTCTGGATTGCTGCGGTTGTCGAGGTCGAAATTCAGGTCTCTGATGAGAATGTAGTCCATGGAGGCAATGGCGTGGGGTGTGGCAAGGTCGGTGATGGTGATGGTGGTGGTGGAAGGGGCTCCGGGTCCGGAGGGTCTGTAGATGAGGGTCCCGGGCAGCCTTGTTCTAGGGCTGGAAGTGGAGGTGTTCAGTGTTGGAGAGGGGGTCGCTCATGCTTCAGGTGGGGAGTCGGAGGGAGCTCTTGTGTGCAATGCCAGTTCTCCTCCTGGACAGAGGGGGCGGTCCTTTATTTGGATCGTGCATCCATCAGGGATGGTGGTGGAGATGTCGGGGCAGAGGTGGCGTTGGTCCATGTCTCCGTGAAGAAGGCGACGTTAGGCGAGAGACCGTCGAGCAGGTCCCAGATCTCAATGGCGTGTCTGTGGAGGGAGTGTACGCTGAGGGGAGAAACATCAAGGCTTCGGTGGTACGGGTGTGCATCGTGGGTTCTGAAGTCGCGGGGGAGCTGTTGATTATGAAGGACAATCAGCAGTGTTGGCAGGAGAACTGGCCGTGGGTGGTGTTTGGTGTCGATCTCTGACAGTGGTTGTTTCTCCCGGGGTTGAGTGCGAGGAGGTCGGTGGCGGTGTAGGAGTGGGGTTCCCTGGTGCTGACCACAGTTGGGTGGCGGGTGGGTGCAGATGGCTTGCCTTTGGCAAGCCTGCTGCGTATGTCCACTGTGTGACCGTGCAGCAGCTGCCATTAAGTAGGGGAGAGGGGTGGCACACGAGGTAGGGAGGGGGGAGCAGGGGCTGTGTAGGGGGCACGTCTGCAGGGGCAGCAGCGGCGGGAAAACAGCAGAGCAAAGGAATAGCGGGCAGGGTAGAAAATATCAAATAAATTAAGAGGCGAGAAATAGTGAAAAGAGGGTGAGGGACAAAACAATGAAGTGAGAGGGCGAGAAGCGTAGCCAGGAGCGAGCGGCTCAAGGCAGGAGTCAGGAAGGGTATAGCCGGGTCGAATCCTCACCAGGGGGAGGACTCGGTGCAGCGACGAGGTGTCAGAGATGCGGAGCTGCGGGGGAGAGAGCTGACCTAGACAGGAGATCAAGGTTTCACTCAGGCCATTATTATTTTGCACACCATACCACCTCGGTTTGGACCCAGACATATGCAGATCAGTCTTGTCCTGCTCTAGTGAGAACAGTCAGGCCCACACTGTCAGGCCAGGTCCTCCATTAACCAGAGCACAGGCAACTAAGGGCCAGCTTTCCTTAATTAGGGATCATCAGCCAGGCATAGCTTGGTTCCAGTGACAGTGTGCACGGGACCGACATCTGGACATACACATTCCACTTAGGGTGAGATAAGAAAGTATGCAAATAAAGTGATGGGTGTAGTGCTTTTATTAACCTCAGCCACTGGTCATTATTCTGGCGAATCCCAGTTCATCATTATTTTGCACACCAAACCACCTCAGTTAGGACACATCCATATGCAAATTAGTCGTGACCCTGCACCAGTGGGAACAGTGCCATCCAAACTGTCAGGCCAGATCCTCCCTGAACTGCAACACAAGCAACTTAGGACCAGCTTCACCCAAATTAGGGCTCATCAGTCAGGTATAGCTTCATTCCAGGGACACAGCGTGCACAGTACCCATGTCTGGGTGTAACTGTGACACTTAAAGGGCCACAATAAAATAC
Source organism: Lissotriton vulgaris (assembly GCF_964263255.1). Lineage (NCBI taxonomy): Eukaryota > Metazoa > Chordata > Amphibia > Caudata > Salamandridae > Lissotriton > Lissotriton vulgaris. The sequence continues at coordinate 430,313,598 of NC_141699.1, read as the reverse complement.
ACAAAAAGTGATGGATGGAATGCATGAAATAATCTAAGTCAGTGGTAATTACACAGGGCACCATCTGGGTCAATTGCTATTTTGCATACCATGACCCCTCTGGACCCAGCCATTTGCAAATCAATTTTGACCTTGCTCCAATGGGGACAGCCCTGCCCGAACTGCCAGGCCATATCCTCCCTCAACTAGAACACAAGCAACCTAGGACTGGTTTCTCCCCATCTGTGATGGTACTTTTACCAGAAGGTAGAGCAATGTTTACTGTCTACAGCTGGAAAAACAGGTACACATTGCAAGGAAAATACTTTCTCAAGATACCTTCATTATTCCCTTATGATAGCTCTGGAAACAAAGCAGCAATAAAAGAAGGATGGAGATATTATTCTCCTCCACCTGGCAATTATCATTCTTACTAAAGGAAATATTTGTGAATATCTACTGGTAACCATGTCAACAGATGCCTCAATAGTTGTTGTGAAACATTGACCAATCGCTCATTTTCTGTTGATCATAACTAGATGTTTCAAAGGGAAACCTGTAGGCACCTCTCTTGGAGAGTTAGCGTTCTAGTTCCTCTGACACTTGGGGTTATATCATTGCAAGCTAGTCAGAGGTGAGCGCCTTAGAGGGTATTCGTGCCTCGCACTCAATCTGCTCCTCTGATGAAGGCTGCTATTTTTTTAAATTTTGCATGCTACTCTGTTTTAATTGTTTCCTCATACCCTCACTACAAAAATACTTACTGCTCGTTTGCACAGATTCTAACTGCCTTCCCTTGGTGCCACAAGGAACCGCCATCTTGGACAGTTGGTGTTCTAGTTCCTCTGGCTATATCGATGCGTGCTGCGTGGGCACGCAGCTGGAGCGCTAAAGGCCTGCCTAAGGCAAGCCCATCTGCTCCTGTCAGCATCCCGGAAGCGGCCAGCGCCAGCCATGCTGCCTGGGAGCCCTCAGGGATTAGATTGAGTTATACAGCGGCCGTTCTACGGGCCGTTGATTCCACTCCTCACTGCCATGTTGGGTGGTGGGATGTGGCTGGGACACCAAAACAGGCGTGTCACTCTTGTGGGTTTAAGTTGGCATTGGGTCATGTCTCTTCAGATAACACTGACAACTCATCTGGGCAGCCGTCCAAGGCTCCCTTTTTTCAGGCTGCCTCTATCAATGTACGCTCTCTTCGGAAAAACCATGCCTATTTCTTTGAGCTGTTGGAGGACAACTCACTAGACTTATTGGGGCAGATTTACAACAAAGGAACGCAGCACGGTGCAGCAAGTCATTTTGCTGCACCGTGCTGCGTTAGTTTGGAAAGCAAAGAGAAGCGACATATTTACACGAATATGTCGCATATCGGTGCTTCCCCTGGGCTGGCGCACAAACTGCAGCCATGCACCGGCGCAGGCACCCTTTCACCATGGTGCAAGGATGCCTGCGTCGTGGGGAGATTGTTTTTGTGCAGGAAGGGACACCTTCCTGCACAAAAACACTCACACAAGGCTTTTTCCTTTTCAATGCGTGCTGTAGAATGCAGCACGCATTGAAAGAGGAAAAAACTAGGAGAAATGAAAACATTTCTCCTCTTTGCACCTTGCTACGCTACGCCACCTCTAGGCATTCACACGCATCTCCAGATTTACGATTTCTCATAAATCTGGAGATGTGTTTTGTTCCATGGGTGTTGCTTGGTAACACCCACAGCAACACCCATGGAACGCCCCTTCCAGGCACAGTGCTGCGTGTGAAGGGGCCATATTTACAAGGAGAGGAAAAGTCATGCAGGGTGGCTTTTCCTCTCCTTGTAAATATGGAGGAGCCCCCTGCGCCACCAGTACATCACAAAAGTGACGTACTGGTGGCCCAGGGGGCTTGTAAATTTGCTCCATTGTTTTTAACTGAAACCTGGTTCGATCCCTCTTCAGACCCGACTGATCACTTGCAACTCCTGTGGGCTATAACATTTCCCAAGTTGATCGCCCGGTAGGGTGTGGGAGTGGGGTTGTGATTACATATAAAAATAAATGGGATCTCCGTAGGGAAGAGGCTACTTCTTGGGGTAGTTGCAAAGCCTTAGACTTCAGTATTCGCCTCTCAGCTCACTTTACACTAGGAAGCTCATTGCTCTTTAGGCCTCCTGGCCCAGTGGGGCCTTTTCTTCAGGCTTGGGAAGATGTTGTTCCCACCAGAGAGGTCAGATTTGCCCATTATATGGTCCTGGGTGACCTTAATATTCATTTGGACCAATCTGACAGTAAGGATGCACGAGACCTGCTTGATGTGCTAAGATTGGCACAGCTCAACCAGCACGTCACTCTTCCCATGCATCAAGCTGAAAATGTACCTGACCCCATTCGTATCAACTTCCTGATTCAATTAAAGGATCCTTGTCTGGTCACCTGGTCGGACCATTTTATAACCCACTTCTCATGGGAAGTGCCCAATACTGAGCCTTTAGTATATTTAGGCTACAAATCAGCTTTTAGCCAAATTGATCTTTTTGAGCTACATATGGCCTAGCAGCCTTCAAGCCTAGAATGGCAGGAGAGCTTGAGGAACGTCTTGCAGGTTTTCTAGCTGGGTCTCGAATGCAGTTGCTACGGTGGCCCCTCCTCGTTCCACCAGGTTGGTTAGAGAATCCCTGTCCAAACCTTGGTTTATTCCATCTCTTAAAGCTTTGAAGCATGATTGTAAAACCCTTGAGTGGGCCTGGTGGAAGGGTGGTTATTGCTCAGCTGTAAAGAGAAAGCTCACAGATAAGCAGAAGACATAATAAGCAGCTATCGAGCTGGCTAAAGGGCAATTCTACTCAACCCATATCGAAACAGCCAACAATAACTCTAAGGAAATGTTTGCAATTGTCCAGAGTTTTATGTCTCCTGTGGCCCAAGCAAGTGTCTCATCATCTTCACCTTCTTGGTGTAACATCCTCTCTTGCTACTTCAGGGATAGGATCCTGGCTATTCAAGCAGCATTTACCTCCTGCAGTATCAATACGTAGACAATGCTGGAGTGTCATCCTGTTGATACTGGCCAGGCACTGTCAGAGTTTAGGCCAGTCAAGCCTCTGGAATGTCTCAAAGTTCTTAAAGGTCTAAAGTCGGGATCGCCTTCGGACCCCTGTCCTGCTAGGATTCTGGCAGCGGTGGCTGAGGTTGCTAACGTAGAAGTGAACTCCATCATTAATTTGTCCCTTCAGAAAGCGGTGGTTACACTATTGTGGAAGGTGGCCAAGATCCTGCCTCTTTTGAAAAAGCAGTCATTGGACCTCCTCTGCCTGGGGAACTACCGGCCTATTTCCCTCCTTCCTGCATTGGTAAATAAACAGCTCACCGATTTTGTGGAAAAGGAGGCACTCCTATATCCAGCTAAGTCTGGGCTCCGGGCATCACACAGCACAGAAACGGTGTTGGTTGAGGTGGCGGAGGCCATTCGGAAGTGTATGGATGTTGGCGAGAGGGCAGCGCTGATTTTGCTCGACCTCTCGGCGGTGTTTCACACGGTCCCGCACTCTCTTCTTTTGTCACGTCTGGCCAAGATCGGTCTATCGGGCACTGTGTGGGGCTGGCTCCGATCTTTCCTGGAAGGGCGGTCCGAGCAGATATGGATTCCGCCGTCCTCCTCTTCCCCTCAGCCAGTAAAAATGGGTGTCCCACAGGGATCCTCCCTTAGTCCCCTCTTATTTAATATCTATGTTACTCCTCTGCTCTAATTAGCAGAGGGGTTGTGGGCTAAGGTGTTGGCCTATGCTGATGACACCCAGCTGCTCTTTACTTGGTACAAAGACGTGGGCTCTGTTCTATTGGTCCAACATTGCCTCTCATCTATTTTCAAATGGCTGGGGGAGGCACAGCCAAATGTAACGAAGGAATATTCTGCTTTTTGGCAAATTTCTTTCTGATTTCAGAGAGAAGCTCTGGCCTCCCGAGCACTCACTACCGACCTCAACAGGGCAGCCAGTAAAAAACGTGGATGTCAGTTCGATGAAGGTCTTTCCTTCTCAGTACATATCAAGAAGCTGACTGGCGGTTGCTTCAGCCTGCTTAAATCATTTAGATGATTTTTTCCCCCTTTGCAGCAGGCGGCGAGGGTAATGGTCACTTGAGCGTTGATCTTGTCTCGGCTGGATTACGTCAATGCCCTTTTTGCTGGTATACCGGGCTACCTCTTGAAGAAGCTCCAGGTGCTTCAAAATACTGCAGCTAGAATCCTTTTGGGCTTGTGGGCCAGTGAGAGTGTGCATCATCCGCTGCGCTTTCTCCACTGGCTGCCCATGGTGGCTAGAGTAACATTTTAATTTCTGATTCTGGCCCACCGTGCGCTATGCTCAGGTCCAACGTTTCAAGCCTCAGAAGATAGGAGGCAGCTCTTTGCAGTGAATGCAGTGGTTGCATGGAATGCTATTCCTCTGGTCTTGCGCACCATCCAGGATCCAGTTCTATTTAAGAAGACCTTGAAAATTCATGTATTATCTGAAGCCTACTGCTTTACCCCGTTCGATGTCAGACAGCTACTGAACCCAAAAAAATTTCAAAAATGCTGCAGCCATCAAAGACTTGTTCTAGGTGGATTAAAAGGTGCTCCCTCAACAGGGATGCCCCTTGTCATCATTGATTTTCTCCCTGATGTTGGAACCACTCGCAACCTGAATCAGGGTAGATCCAACCTCTGTTGAAAAGGGGCAGATGGACACGATGACAGAATATACCTCTATGCTGACGATATCCTGTTGTATCTTGCGGTGCCGGCGAGATCGATAAACAGAGTCCTCAACATATTCACAAATTTTTGCAAATACTCTGGATATTCCATAAACTGGTCCAAATCAGTAATCTTTGCACTCCATGGGTTAAATCCAAAACTGCCAAAAGAATGTGATGTTACAATTGTAGAGGAGGGTTTCCAATACCTAGGTATATACATCACCCAAGACCCAGAAATTTTCTATACAAAAAATCTAGCGAATCCCCTGAACAGACTGCAAAATGATGTACGATATTGGAGAACGCTGACATTGTCGCTGCTCGGATGGGTAGCACTGTTTAAAATGCTGGCTCTGCCGTGTTTCCTATATATCCTTCAAAACAGTCCATTCTAGGTTCCCAATGTCTATTTAAAAAAAGGAAAATGAACTTAGAACATTACTTTGGGATGTCAAGACTCAACGCATTGCCATACATAAACTCACAAGAAGTTGGTATGAAGGCAGAATACCACTTCCCAACTTAGGACTATTTTTGGGTAGCCAAGCTAGTTGTTATCAATAAATGGGCATCCAGTCCCCGAACAGAACTTGGATAGACTACACATGGGAAGGGAAGGATATAATGGGGCCCTATATTCCAAACCAAAAAATAGATGCCAAACACCCTCCACGGACCTCATGGTTAGTATATGGCATCAGGCAAACAAAATATTCGGATGGCATGAAACAATAAATCAAGCTACCCCACTTTGGACAACACAACAACTGGGCATGTTGTGCACCCAGCCATGTTTCGATAAGTGGGACACCATCGGAACTTCAGCCATTAGTGATCTGTGGAAAAAAGGAACAATACTCTGTTTCTCTGACCTGCAAATGGAATACGATCTCGCCCAGCAGGAAGCGTACCAATAAATCCGACAAGCACTCAATGCGATCATACCCACACAGGGGGAGGTACCAAAAGCGTCCCAACTAGAGGATAGACTATTGTCCAAGCCCATGACTAAGAAGGCCATATCCATGACATACAAAAACTGTGCAATAGCCTACCAGACCCACTAACACGACTCTAAAAACACTGGCAGGATTCCATAGGGCCACTCGAAGATGACGAGGGGCAAACTGCACTATTATCCCCATGAAGCTGCCAGACCACTAAGACTCCGTCTGATAAAACATAAAAATTCTACACAAAACGTATTTAACCGAGCCATATTAACGAAACTTGAATGCAGGGAAAATGCACACTGTCTCCGGCAAAGCATGGGGAAACAACATTCCATCATGTGCTATGGAGCTGCCTCAACATATCACCATTCTGGGAAAAGATCGCACAACAAATGCAAAACGCAATAGGAAAAGAAATCACGCTCACATCCAAACTCGGACTGCTCAATGTATGGGACGCCACAGGTCTCACTAGCACTGGACAACAATGGGCCACCCTGGGGCTTACACTAGCTAAACATAGTATAGCTATGAGTTGGGGAGTTGGGAACCTAACAACAATGAGAAACTGGGCGAAAAAAATGGATAAATGTATGGTAGCAGAGAAAGAGGTCTTTAATAGTAGAAGCTGCCCCAAAAAGTGGAATAAGAAATGGAGAAAATGGAACTCATACAGAGGAGAAATCTACGTCTCCCCATCCCCTGAACTAGCAGGAGAGGACAGAAATAGAGAAGGACTCGGATGAAAATATACCTGAAAGTGCCGTTATCAAGGGGTCACAGCTATATTGTGAAATGTATTGTGTGTTACTTAAAAGGATGAACTGGCATGTATTGTAACACTGTTCAAAACTAATAAAAATAATTTATTTAAAAAAACAATTAGTGGCAAGTCGTAAGCTGTCAGTGTACTCTACTGGTTGTCTAGACCACTACAACCAAGCACATTGTTTCTAATAAATAACTATGGCAATATCCATGACCAAAAGACAATTAAAAAAATTGGGCGGATGCGGAGGTGCCCTCTCTACCACCCAACTTGGCTACTGGAGGACAATACGAGGCAGCACCTGGGGTACCACCAGCTTTGGACTGCCAGATTACTCCAAGGAAGCACTAAATATAGTTCTGTTGTGAGAGGAGGGGCACCAAAATGTCACTTTGCCTAGAGTGCCGCAAAGCTTTTCACTAGCATTGGCCCTCACCATGAGCACCAGTCCAAGCAAGCTAAGTTGTGGATTAATGTTTCCATTGGAGGGATCTGTGTTCGGCACTTCGGTCACAGGTTTGAATCACGGTGGATTAAAATGAGTACCTAGCTGCTGAGTAACAATAAACATCTGTAATTAGTATCATGAGAAAAAAAGAACGGGGGCTACCTCCTTGCCTCCTTGAGTGTACAAGGTGTGGATATCAATCCAGGGCCTCCTCATGGAAACCAAAAGACATCTCTAAGTGGCAAGAGATGTGCAGTTTGAAGAGTCCCTAAAGATTAGAGACTCAGTAAACTAAGCAAATAAGTAATGATCAAGGATAATCTTAGACAAAACCAAAAAGTGTCAGGGATGGCACAGCTGCTGGATTGGTTGTGGACTTTTATTGTCCCTGCACGAATGGCGTTTAGGATTAAGCTACTTACATTTGTGCAACAGAGATTGAATCTCAAGCTTTTTATGATGTACCTCTTCCTTCCTCATAACGAAATAGTTTTCTATTTTAGTTGTATATGACATATTTATTACCTAATTAATGTGAAGTGCAAGGATGAAGAGTTAGTGCTCCTTCTTTAAGAGAAGCGGTGACTTTCATGATTGTCTACAATAATGGACCAAACTGGGAAGAGGCTCCATTAATAGCAGATTTCAAGCAGGGATTGATACAGTTGTCGATATATACAAGAGGGCTGAAGAGAGCGCTAGATAAAAAGTTTACGACAGACTAAATTTGGTTACTATAAAGAGAAGAAAAGATTGGCAGTAGTTTAACTCCCTGGTATGAGGGTACGATGATTCCAATAATTAAGAATGGTATGTTCCAGATGGGAATCATACGAGCTTATGAGGGTTCTCTAATAGGTGAGGCAAAATTAGACTATGTTTTATTTGGCAATACAATATGGTTTTCTATCAAAGAGAGAACATATGACTAACTCAACAATTCATTTCAAGAATAAACATGCCTGTGCAAGAAAACACATTTATCCTTGTTAACACCTAATTTAAGAAGAATTATGAATGTTGATGCAAAACCCAGTTTGGCAATTGTAGTAGATCAGTCTTACTGTCAAAACCTATGGGCATAAAATACATTTTTGTGTTTAGAAAAGGGCACCTTTTTAGCAAACAATACCTTTTACTCTGGAAAGTAAATGGCAATGCATCACTATATTTCACTTTGGAAGGGCACATAGAGTTAGTAAAACTGGGCCACTCTAATTCAAATCAATAACATGATTATTATGACTCAGTCTCACTTGAAGATGTTTGATCTACATAGGGCAACCATGTAGGAATGAATTGTTCTCTCTCAATTGCTGTACATCAATTTACTTCCAAAATCCTAATGGGGATAAAAGCAATTTAGAGAAGGGGAGTAACAATAAAAAGCTGTTGCTTTATGTTGACAATGTATTTGTCTTCTCCAAGATCTGGATTCTGAAAGCAAAACAGTTTCCGAAATATTGATGTTTAGATTCATACCCATATACAAATGAGTCTCATTTAGCTTGCATAAATAACATCATAACTTCAATATCTGACTCTTCATGTGTAGACAGATAGTTTCACTTTGTCGATGAATAATTTCTATTTTGCACTCTTTTTCCTGTTGGTCTTTTAGCTACAGATGATTAACTTTCACTAGTCTCAGAATCAGCATTGGTTGTCTCCAGTTCCTCTCCGGTACATTCTGATCTCTCAGTCTTCCAGAGCAATATTGCTGCTTTCCACAGATACAGGCCACTGGTCTCCTCGGTGTGTATTCTCAAATTCTATTTCCTCACTGGTGACTGCTGCTGAATCTTCTCCACTCACAGCTAAACTGGTGCTTTGATTGATGTCAGCAAATTGACTCACTGTGAACTGCCTTACCTTTTGGGTTTTTGGGACTCAGATTTTCAACTTGGCTTATTTACGAACTGGGACAACCGCCTCTATTTCTTCTTGTTGCTCATGACTTTGCAACAGCGTTTCTTCTTGATTTCCGATTCGTTGATTTACAATTTGGCAACTCAAACCTTCACTAGGATCTCAATCTTCTCTCCGCCCCACCCCCAGATCTACGCAGAGAACTCAGTTTAACACTGTGAATCAGTGGTTGTTGTTATAACTTCTTCTGGACTCTTCATTCTCTCCGTGTGAGCTGCAAGGATCAACTGAAGAAATACAGCACACTTGACAGCACTGTTAGTCACAAATATGGCCCCTTACACTGTGACTCCAAGCAATTCTTGTGGACATGTTTCTACAGCAGGACCCAGTCTCCTAGCTACAGTGCATGGCCCTGCATTTATTTTGTTGATGGTGTTGTCAAATTCATATGATGAGAGACAGATTTCGACACATCAGCCATACCTTTACAGTAATCCAATATGATGTCATCAGTTATTGATACAAATGCTGCTAAAGGAATGTTTGTGATCAGCTCCTGAGGATTTTATGAGGAGTACTCATAATGCTCATCAAAACAAGAGGAGGAGCTTACTGCCATACATCATCTCAACTACGCTTGATGCTTCTGGTCAGTAACTGCAGTAGAATGTTTGTAAGGCTGTACACATTTTTAAAATGAGTTTCACAATCTGTCTCAATAGAAGTAGGCATGTGAAACCTCAAAACAATAAGAGTTTGGCTACAGTCATACTGTCACTTATCCTGGTTGGATAGTTATCAACCCATTTAGAAAACAATCAGACAATCATAAGAATATATCTGAGCTCATTGTAAACAGCCATCTCTATGAAGTCTACCTGAACTCTAGTAAATGGCCCTTCAGATTTTCCTATATGACTGATAGTAACTAATGAGCGTTTACCTTGGTTAATTCTCTGACAAGTCATGCACCTTTGACACAAATCTTTATCTACACTTCTGAACTTTGTGTTGTTCCACTATGTTTTATAGTTCTTGACCAAATGGTCTCTCCATATGGAAGTTTGTCCATGGGGGTGTCTGGCCATTCCTTGTAGCACAGAATCTGGAAGAACGTACTGATGATCTGGAGTTGCCGAACGATCATTATACCTACTCGTACAAATTGCTGTTTCCCACCCTTTCTTTTCATCCTCTGGTACCTCCTCTTACAACCCTCGGACTCGCTCAACATTGCCTGTAATGGGTTCAATAAAAAACTAATCACATTACCTGCATCCTCAACGTTTATATTAGCTTCACGTTGTTATGATTCTTTTTCTTATTTTTGCTCATTTTATTTATTAGATATGTTTTCAAGAGTACAGTCATTTTCAACCTGGTTGGCAGAGGGCATAGTAATTGCTCATGGGGACCATGTCATCTCCAGGTTAATGAATAATGCACTTTACAATTGATATCTGTCAAAGTTGCTGTATGGCTTCTAACAGATTCAAATATATGAATCAATGCTTTTAGGGGTACTAGAGGTTATTATCTAGCACCTTTGTAAGCAAAATTGCTTGAAGTCATTTGCCACTCCAAATCCATATTGGCTGTTTGTATAAATTGTCACACTCCATTCATTGGCTAGATGACAGGCTCTTGTCTGGGCAAATAATTCAGCTACTTGTGCTGAAATTGTATCAGACAAATATGAGTCTCTCAGATGCACAGGGATCACAAACCAGCCCTGGCAATTATGTCTGACAGGCCCTGGGTGGGGGATGTTGGACATAATTGCCAGGGCGGGAACACTGCTGCTATACTGTTGTTGCACTTTTGTTACAATAGGCCAGTTTTGCAACACTGCTGCAAGAGCAGCCCCCAGCAGCAAAACGGCTCCCACTAGAATAAACCTGGCCCAACCCTTCCAATCCACAGGGGAAACGCCTGGTGCCCACTACGGCCAGTCCGGCCTTCTACACATTTCTCTTACATTGATATAATCATGATCTGGGACTTCCTCTTCATCTTCGTCATTTTTGGAATAAGTAGGATTTAAGTCATCACATCTTCTTATTGAAATGTTGTCAGCTGCCAGTATTGTTTGTTCATACTTTGTAAGACGTCTGCTTGTCAGATTCTGAGTTCGAGTTTGAGTAAGCAAAATATCAAATGAAAGAGAGACTAACACAATAAGTGTATGACCCGTAAGAATTCTTTCACTGTTCAATTGCCAAGTAAACAGCTGTTAGGGACTCCGGACAACCAGAAAGAGCTTCAGCTACTGGATGTAATGTAGCAGAGAAGTAAGTGACAGACCTCTTTTGAACTAGGGCTGAGAGAGCTCAACCTTCTTTTTTTGGCAGTGAATAAAAATGTTGTAGCATAATTAGGTAATCCTAGAACATGTGAGCTACAGATATTCTCTCTGAGCTCTGTGAACGTCTTCATACATTCTTCAGCAATTGACACCAGATCCTCTACATTGCTGCGTATAGGCCTTCATAAAGGCGTTAAAATCAGGGAAAACTTTGGAATCCTCTGATAACAATAGTCAACTATTCCCTAGAAAATCCTCTCTTCCCTCTCTGTAGTCAGAGAATGTATCTTCAGTATTGCAGAAATGCATTCTTTGGATACCTTCCTTGCACCTTTTAGTATGGTGACCAACAGAGATCACTTCTCTTTTACAACAATTAAAAACTGCATTTTTGTAGGTCAAACTTAATGACCATTGCAGCACGATGGTTCAAAAGTACAATTGTATCCAACTTGCAATCTTCATTTATCTTTGATGCTACTAAAAGGTCATCAATATATTGCACCTGCACTAAGTTACAAGGCAGTTGCAAACTTTCCAAGTCTTTCTAACTTCCTGACTAAAGATTGAAGGACTCTCTCTATAACCCTGTGGGATTCGACACCAAATGAAAACTGTATTGGTGAATTGAAATGCAAAAAGATATCTACTGTCCTCGTGAAGAGGAATGGAAATGAACAATTGGCATAAGTCAATGACTTCATACCATTCAGCATCTACAGGAATTTGAAACAAGATCACTGTAGGATTCTGTACGGTTGGACAAAATAGGACTATAATCGTATTTATTTTCCTAAAATCTTGTACTACTCCCCACTTTCCACTTGTTATTTGAATGCCCAGCACGTTTGAGTTGTAAAGGACTACCAAGACCTGCTCTAACATCTTTTCTGTGGCGAGCTTCGTTCTTTCTTCTGCTTCTCGTAAAAAACTATATTGTCAAGTTCCAGGATAAACTGTATCTAGTTTAATCTGGAGTTTAACTGGTTCTGCACTCTTTATTAATTCTATTTTTTTATCTGTGTGAAATCTCTCACGTCTTCCTTCACTGTGTGTCCTGAATCAAGAGACAGGTCTTAATGTGTAAGAGCTTGAGACAACTGATCTCTCAACTCTGTGAAGCAACTATTTCAGATACAGATTCAGGCTTGCACTGCTTGTTCTGAGAGTGGAGTTTGTGCTCCATCTTTGCTTAGTTTTAAGACTCATGCTCAAGTGAGTTGGACTTCCTATCAGAAGAGAAACTATGTCTCGATTTAACTGGATGTTTGCAGATCACATTAACTGGTCACAGATGTTATCCGATTAGTCCTTCAACTGAGGCTGTGCTTAAAAGATATGTACCCAGTGCCCAGTTCTTGGACATCTTAGGCAAATACTAGAGAAACTAGGATTTTTCTTATGTAAAGAGAGAGAGGAGTATACTATAGTAGACATTGGGCAAATAACTGCATTATTTTAAGACAGAAGGTAAAATATTGAATGGGATGAACCTGCTTGTATCTGACTCATGCTCTGTTGCAGTCGGCCAGAAATCGCGCCTACGGCTTGGGCAGCCACTTCTGTAGACTATCATTGACGTCTTATCTCCAATTCCCCTTATTGGATGTTTGTTGTTTTGGTTTCATTTTGTTTGTGAACTTTCACTTTTTTAAGATTTGTTTTGGAATTCTTTGGGTTTATGTTTTGACTTCATTACTGTATTCATAATTCATATATACTTTAAAGAATGCTCTAGGTTAAGCCTGTCTTCTGTGTGCCATATCTACTAGGTTGTTGAGCTCAGGTTGATTTAGTAACTATGAGGTTATCCTGACAAGTTAGTGTTATTATTCTTTGAAGTAGGTGATTGTCCACTGCAAATAATAATCCACTTTCTCACCACACGTGATTGCAGGTTCCAATATGGTACATTAATAAGCATTTACTATAATTCCCAGGTCTTCCTGTTTAACATGCATTACATTGTGGGAGATGCAGTTGAGACTCTTTCCCACATATATTAAAAACGTGGTAGAGTTTTTGTGTGGTCCTACTGTAAGTGACAGGCACACTGGGGTGTGTGTGACAACTTTAAAAACAATAGTTTATGCAGTGAATGTAGGAATAGCTAGATATTTTGGTTCACATGTAGTCCATCCCATAGATTATGTATTCCGACACCTTGGTTAAGGATATGAGTGCAATGTCTTGCATGTGAGTGTTTGTCCAGCACTTGATATAATGTAGCACATTTTCATACCAACATATCAGTGACTGGGTAGTGTTAATCTGTGCTAAGGGTACATGGTTGATTGATGTGAAAGTGAAGTGTGTGTGAAGAGAGTAAAGTGGGGTGAAGCTTACACTGAATAGTTTTGTGTTTTCTAATAAACATTTAAATGCTAAATAATATTAGCATATTTCTTTGGGAAACACGTAGTTAAAAGGTGTTTAAAGTACATGAAATTGTGAAAATATTTTATTTTTAATTAACTTACATGTACGGACTTGAAGGGTGGAGGGTAGTAAAATTGCATTAGGTGAGTATTTCATATGGGTGTGAGACTTATCCAAACAGGGAGACTGAGTAAATTGCAGCCAGAAACGTTCTGGGGTTCATAAAGTTACATGTACTTGCATTTCTACTTAACATGGTGCATTTAGAAAAGTTTCACGTATCTTCTATTGTGTGGGAGATTGTGCTGTTGTTTATCTAGCACTGCCAGATAGAGGCCCGAACCTTGCATTAGCAGGGACATGTTTCTTGAGAGGTTTTGTGGTTGTTGTGGGCAGGTTATATATCTATATCCTCCAAAACAACTAGCCATACTCTAAATCGGACAGACAGACCTCCATGGTGGCAGATGGGTAAACAGATGGTTTTTGATGGCCTATGCACATTCACCAAACTCTAGTTCAGGCCGAAAGTTTTTTAACCTTAACACTGCTAAATATTAATTCAATAAGAGACCTGGTGAGGTTCCCGGAATAAGAATATTGTAGTCATCTTTATTTGTTCATTATTAAAAAATGAGTTTCAGAAAAGTCTAATATGTATTTATTGTAGAGTCTTGTACAGTACATCTTGCAGCTCACATGTTGCTTTAGAGCACTTATGTGGCAGTACTTAATAGAAATGAATGGAACTATGGAGAATTCGTGTTCATAAACTCACCATTTCATCAAAGCCATCTTGGTCAAAATGGGAGATTTCTATTATGCCTGAGAAAATACAGTTATAAGAACTTACCTTGTGGAGCCAGGAAAATGGAGATGAGTCCCGTGAGACACTCTCAAACGTACCAAGAAGATAACCACATTATGCACAGATTACCCAGGCAAACATAGCAACTATAATGTTCTAGCTTTCACTAACCCTTTTCTCAGAGTCAGCACAAACACGAAACATCTGAACTAGAGTTATTAGAGGCCTTCATTAGAAGCCAAACAAGTAAAGAACATGTGTGAAGGAATGCTACCCTATAATGGAATTATAGTGCCAATACAAAATATGCATAACATACATATATTATGGGAAGAAATACCATGGTATTCTAAAGAATTAATTTTCCTGTTCAGTCTCTGCTAATAAGAAATAGAATCTAAAGAGTTCTGCTATCGTGACAGGTGTGGGGCGCCACTGCACGTCTGCTTGCTAAAGGCAGGCCAACCTAAGCTCTCAAGACCAGGCTTTGTTTGAGAGTCTCATTATCAAGGACTGAGCACAGTGAAGCATCCTCTTGTTACCATCATGATTTCCCAAAGAAAGGGTGACACTTGCAGGAGTCAGGGTGCCACCCTGCCGGTAACAGGTACTTGGAAAGTGTCTAGATTTTCCTTCAGAATGAAAGCTTTGGCCATAATTTGGTTTAACCCTCTATAGTTGATACACGATCTGGGATGGCAGTAAAGAACATAGGGGCCGATTACGATGTTGTCCGCCCACCATCGCATAGGCAAAAGGGACCGCACGCCATAGGTGTGGCAGTCCCGCAATACAAATTCGGATGCGCCCGCCACACTGGTGGGCGCATCCCGTATTTTCACATTGTGGCAGGCAGCAGCATCCGCCACAATGTAAAAATACATATTTTGCATATGTATGTACAATGTGACAGGCACCGTGCGGTGCCTGCCACCTTGTACATGCAAATGTACAGGGGTACCATAGGTACCCCCCACATACAGCACCCCACCTCCCACCCCCCTGGGGGCCAACAACGGTCCCCCAAAGGCATTCATCGTCTGACATTTTGCGGTGGGATCCAGGCATCCAAATGCACATGGCGGTGCCTGAAAGTCACCGCCAGAATACCCCCATTCAACAATGTCCCGGAAAGCGGGCAGAAAAGGACCGCCTTGCGGGACCACAGTGGACGGTCTTTCCGTCCGCCGCGGTACCATTCCCATTCCCACTGCCATCCTAATTTGGCGGTGGAAATATTGAGGTTGATGGCAGGCGGATCGCCACCGCCAGGCCGTCGGTCCTCATTGCCGGGCCGGCTGTGGCGATCCGACCGCCATCGTAATCGGCCCCATCGAATCAACACAGTCTGTAAATTCTCTTGTAATTATGCAGATTTACAGTAAACAGTTAGAGTCTCTTTCTAATGCATAATCAATGAATAAATGCAAATAAATGTACAATATCACCTGGTCGGTTGGTAAACAGGGTTCCATGTTTAAATATCGATGTAACAAATATTGATGAAAAAAATATTGATGTAAAAATATCAATACAAATCACAGAAACCTAGTCCCAAAGGCAATAATTATTATAAATCTATGGGCATGCTTGGATTTGTCAACTGATCATTCCAATAGCTCACCTCAATATAGAAGTAGGTGTCGTGCTCAAGATACTTGCCAAAAAAGGTAATAAAAGTAGCCACTCTCTGATAAGTCTAACACTAGACAACACAGTACAAACATTTACTAGAAAGACGACATTTGAAAAAATGTGTGAATAGCTAGAAGACACCTCACGGGCGCACCACCAAAGGGGCTCCTGGTTGGTACTCACCAGGTTAGCCCTGTTCTCATCATCGGTGTCAACTAGCTTAACGCAAACGTGTCCAACTCCCAAAAGTAAAGAGACAGTGAATGGTGCAGTGTACACAAACTTATATGTGACAAGGACTAACAACATTCAACATATAACGCAACAGATACTGTGCAAACAAGAAACAAGAACCTTTTTATTTGTATCCTCTTGTCTGCCACAGTAAACATATATACTTAAAAGAGGAGAGAAGCGAATACTACCTATCGATTCGCTTTCAGCTTACTGCCGACATGTTTCATTGCCATGGTAGGATTTCAGGCAATTTCTTCAGGGCAAATGATTATAAAAAGCCACCCCCCAAACGCTCGGTGATCCGGTGTTGAGAAGACGCCGCTCGTGCCTTCTCCACAGATAAAGTATAAGGGAGGACTAGACCATACTTACCGACGGGAAGTGGGTCTTTTAATTCGTAAAGACGTAAGCCTAAATGGTATGAAAGCAAAAGCTGAAAGCCAGCACGCTCAACATAGTATTGCTGGCAGTGGCTTTTTATAAACATTATAGTATTATGTATTAATTAATCAATAAAAAAAAATAATTATTTACCAGATTTCACACCATTTATGCATATAAACACCACAACACACACCTAAAATTAATTACACATTTACAATTAATAATTACAAATTAATTAATGGTAATTCATTTAAGAATATTTAATAATTAATCAATAAAACATTAATTACTTACAACCCTTTACATTATTTACACATGTAAATACAACACACGCCTAAAATTAATTAAACAATTACCATAATTAATTCATAATTGACTACTTGAAATTAATTAACAACGAATTATTAAACTAATATTAATCAGTCAATTAACACATTAATTATTCAATACATATTATATAATTAAATTACTTCCCACCCTATTCCCCTGTAAACGCACAACCCGCTACAGAACTGAAAAAAACGAAAAATTCAAATAAAAAAAAAATGACTACTAAAATAATATTTAAATCTATATAATTAAATTACTTCCCACCTTATTCTCCTATGAACCCACAACCCGCTACGGAACTAAAAACACAGAATTACATTTAAAATAAATTAATAACTAGTAAAATTCTAAAACATATAATAAAATGACAAACAATTCTTATTAAAAACACTAAAATACATAATATTATCAATAAATCGATGTTTTTGTCAACTATATTTTTGTAAACGATATTTCTTACAACAATATTTTTGTAATCGATAATACAAGAGTTGTACTTCTATCAGTATAGAAATAAGGTCTGGTTTAAACTGGATTTTTAAAGATTGCATTAACTTTTTACAGATTTTAAGTCCACTAGTCCCACTAGTCTTTCGATTGAGGACATGACCACAACATTTGTACCCAGTCCCCAGTTCCTGGACATCTCTGGCAAATGATAGAGATCGTAAGGCATCTTTCATGTCGAGAGAGAGGAGTATAATATAGTAGCTATTGGGCAAACAACTGCTTTCATTTAAAAGCTGCACCTCTTAACGCATTCACAATATGCTCTGATGCCTCCTTCCATGTTGCACCATTCATAATACAAGATTCATGATAGAAGCTCCTTGTAATTTGTCCTTGAATTATACCAAGGTTATCTATCAAAGAACAGATGAAGCTCAATATCCTATGCCATGATGGACTGTACCTTCCTTAAAGAGGCACATCGCCACTTTTCAAGTACTTGCAATCTCTGAAATTGCTAATTTTGACATCGAACTCTGTAGTTGTCTATATGCAAATTGATACCACCCTACTTTGGAAATAATTCTGCCCTTAACCACCTCTCATGGTACTATACGTCCATTGATTAAATAAGTTCCCACTTTGCTTAATCCATCTTCTTCCCATGTTTTAAACTCTTATATGTAATTTATGTATGAATGGCTAAGAGATCTATTTCAGCATGTATGCTAGGCAACTTTTAAAACCGAATGAGCTGTTTATATTTCATATGATACATGTTCTCAAGTCGATATCTCATAAGTTTGGGGGTTCCGTATCCATTTCTTGTGAGAGTCTTAGTATGGTCAGGGATGGGTTTGATGAAAAAAAAGAAATCAAATATTAATTTGTGGTGGCTGATTTACATTTATGCCAACAGGGAAAAGTAATAAATATGCTGCATGATTATAACTCCTGAAGTCTGGAAGAGAATGTTCTCCTTCTTTAGATAACTCCAGTTGTTTTAACTGATTCGGAGTCTACAGTTTTGCCACAAAAAACAAATATAATTCCGTCTATTTCTTTTAAGAACTTTTCACATTTTACAGGCAAAATAAATATACTAGCAGTGGTAAGATACTTATTTTAATGATGGCAATGTCAGCGGCGTCACTAGGGGGGTGCGGGGGGTGCGGACCGCATCGGGTGTCACCCCATCTGGGGGTGACACCAATCTGGTTAGTTACGCTGGCTGGCTCCGTGGCTCACTCTGCAGTGCAGCCTGAGCCTGCCTACCTATTCTAAAACCGCGGGCCCGGGGCAGAGCTGACATTGGTCATATACGGTCCGGGGGCCGGGCCCCTCTGCCTAGACTGTTACATGAACGAGGAGAGCTCAGTCAGTTCTGAGAGTGTGTGACATGAGTGCATTGCAAGCCGCAAGCGCACGCCACCACGGTCAACTAGAGGGGAAACTAGATATCCGAAGCGCCCATATATCACACGAGGCAGGGCCAGAGAATCAGTGCTTGGGTGCCACGACGGGTGTTTAGGCGCTGGGGATGATGAAAACTTGGAGAAAGGCGCTGCGAGGCCACAACAGGTTGTCTGGGCGCTGAGTACGAGGAAGGCTTGGAAGCAGGGGGTGCTTCGCTTGCACAGATGGACATGTTTAAAAGAACTAGAATATTCCTATTTATTTTATTTATGCATTTTTATACAGCGCAAACATTTCCTTAAGGTGCTCGAGCGCTTTAAAATAAACATAGGTCATTCCATAAGGCCCACACTTTGGTAAGTTAAGGTCTTTACAGTAAAACATAAGTCGTAACATAAGGACCCCAATTTACACAATATGCAATCATTACATAAGGTGGTTATGTTTCAAATTTGCAAACAAGCAGATCATGTTAGGCCTAGAATTACAACTGTTTGAGGATGTAGGCAGTGTGAGTTGCGGCAGTGAAATGACTTATACAATGGTGGTGGAGCAGTGAATACCAGGGCAATTGTCAGAGGCTAAACCATAGCAGCGAGATTACAAGTTCCCACTGGAGAGTTTAGCTAAGTTGTCACTAACTATGGAGCATATTAACAAGGCCAGGCGATAATTATCACTCAGCGCACTTATCGCTAGGATAATTATCGCCGGCCAACTCTGCATTTTATCACGGAGATAGCGTGGTATCGGCAACGCTTATCTCCAAAGCGATAAAATGCAGAGCGCAAGCTGTAAATTGTGAGATTATCACTGGAAATTCAGAAATAATCCCACAAGGTTTGACGATAGCTTGCTGATAGGGATAGACATACTTAGCCATGATATCCACCTTACATAGGATATCATGGCTAAGTCAGAAAAATACCAGATGTTAAAAATCAGCGTTAACCATAGTTAGCGATATCCTTGATAATAAGCGACATTTCTCCTATTATTTTACTCTGGAACGCCCCCTTTGCATCTCATTAGAGATGCAAGGGGAGGCGTAGAGTAAAAGGGAGTTAACATGCAAATTTGCGTGTTAGCACTCTGTTGCTGATAGGGCTCTAGTTTTATCTCTGCTTTTTTTGGCTTTTAATGCCAAAAAAGCAGAGATAGAGCCCTTGTTAATATGCCCCTAAGTGTCTTTCACGGAGAAAGGCCTACAGCTACGTTTTGAACTCGCCGGTGATGTAGTGGAGGTAGGCTGGGAGGGAGGAGCTGCGTCTTCTGGTAGCGTTTCCTGAGAAGGATTGTGCCATGAGTCATTCCTTTTCGAAGGTTGCAGGTTCTAGCAGCTGTGGTCATGCGAGAAACCATGGGGGGGGGGTTGAGAAGGTGACGAGGAAAGGGTTAAAAGAGCAGGAGGCGGGGGAGGGGGTGCTGGCGGAGGGGGAGGGATGGTGCAGGCAGAGAGGGTGATGGTGCAGGCAGAGGGTGAGATGGTGCAGGCGGGGGGAGATGGTGCAGGCAGAGGGAGAGATGGTGCAGGCAGAGGGGAGATGGTGCAGGCAGAGGGTGAGATGGTGCAGGCAGAGAGAGAGATGGTGCCGGCGGGTGTGAGATGGTGCAGCGGAGGGAAGATGGTGCAGACAGAGGGAGAGATGGTGCAGGCAGAGGGGAGACGGTGCAGGCAGAGGGGGAGATGTTATGTTATGTTATGTTATGTTATTGGTTCATTTTTATAGCGCACGGCTACTCAAAAAGAGTGTCCCGGCGCTTTTATTGGAGAAAGCAAGAAAACTGCAACATAATAACATAACACCAAATGAAAAGCTAAAAGAGTAGTGAGCCAGAAATACCAAAAAGAACGGCTACTGAATAAAGAGCCACGTCTTAAGGCCTTTCCTAAAAGCCAATAAGCTAGTGGCACCCCGCAGGGCCAGCGGCAGAGAGTTCCATAGATGGTGCAGGCAGAGAGGGAGATGGTGCAGGCAGAGAGGGAGATAGTGTGGAAAAAGGGAGAGATGGTGCAGGCAGAGGGGAGATGGTGCAGGCAGAGGGTGAGATGGTGCAGGCAGAGGGAGAGATGGTGCAGGCAGAGGGAGAGATGATGCAGGCAGAGGGGAGATAGTGCAGACAAAGGGAGAGATGGTGCAGGCAGAGGGAGAGATGGGGCAGGCAGAGGGAGAAATCGTGCAGGTGGAGGGGAGATGGTGCAGGCAGAGGGAGAGATGGTGCAGGCAGAGGGAGAGATGGTGCAGGCGGAGGGGAGATGGTGTGGACACAGGGAGAGATGGTGCAACCAGAGGGGAGATGGTGGAGGCAGAGGGGAGATGGTGCAGGCAGAGGGTGAGATGGTGTAGGCTGAGGGAACAATGGGGCAGGGAGGGGGTGAAAAGCTGCAGGCGGAGGGGAGATGGTGCAGACAGAGGGAGAGATGGTTCAGGCAGAGGGGACATGGTGCAGGCAGAGGGTGAGTTGCTCCATCCGGTAAGTTGTGAGGGGGTGACACCATGAGTTACCCGCACCGGGTGACACCAACCCTAGTGAAGCCACAGGGCAATGTTACCGACTATCGCTAGTAGAAGACTATTTCACCTATCCGGAAGCTTTCGTATCTTTTCTTTTACAGGCTGAAAATGTTATCTAAATATCTCGCCTGTATTTTTGATACCCTCATGCCTAAGTGTTCTTTTGTAATTTTGCACAACAAGGTTGTACGTATTAACACATGGTATTAAACAGCAGGATCTCTGTTCTAGTTCCTTATATTTTATACCCAACAGATTACACTATAAAACCACATCATCCCCATAGAGTTTTAATTTGGGTGCCTCTGGACCTATTGGCTGTATTGGCATGACGAGGGGGTTCGATATAGGTAGCAGAGAGCAAAGTGGTTTTAATTTGATTAATTGATATGCAATTTACTGCCAGTGATGTTAAGCCCACTTCGTAACTAGCTTTGAAGGCTCTGGCCCATTGTATAGGGAATTTCCTTTTTCTGTAACACTTGCCATAAAATTCCCACCCAACAAAATTAAACAGTTTTTATGCGTCAATCAAAATAACAATAGCTTCAGTTTTGGTTGAGCTTTAGAAATCTATCACTTCTGCTAAGACGTGCGTGTTGGTGTGTATAGTTGATTGCCTGGAATATATCAGTTTTGATCGGCGTGAATTAGGTGTGAAATAACGACAGAAAGCCGGTTTCCCCAATATTTTAGCGAAAACGTTGTAGTCGGTATTTAATAATGTTATAGAAATATCTGAATTGAGAAGAAGCGGGCTTCTCTCCTTCTTGTGAATACTAACTAAACCTCTTTTTAAAAAGGTTTCTCGAACATTCCCTCTGCTGAGATATAATTAAATAAACTTGAAAGAGGCCTCTGTAACTCCGCAAATATTATTTGAATATCATTTTGCGGGCATTCGTCTTCTATTACGGCCTCCCCTTCGGCCATATTTCGCATTACAGCCATGAATTCTAAGTGACTGGGCTTATTAATTGAGCTGCCTGTACAGGACTGAGTGAGGCTATTTCTATATCCTTCAAGAAGTACATATCTTCCCTTTCTAGAGTGGTTGCTTGCTCGCTTTATCGTAAAAAAAAGGACCCCCTGAACAATAGATGAATAGACTCCTAGGTCAGGGAAAAACAATTTGAGAAAATAACAACCTAGGCAGTTTATAAGTACTTGTCTAATCTATAATAGACAAATAAGGGACCAAATGCAGGTGAAAGAGCACAGTATTCAAAATGTCAGAACGTTAACAAAAATTGGTTAAAAACTCATGTTTTTATTACAAAGTTAAATAAAAACATACAATAGTGTATTCATAAAAGGACATGCGTAAACAAGGACAAATCAATTATTACAAAAACGTATAATTAATAAAAAAGGAAGAGTTATTGGATGATAAATAACTCTTCCTTTTTTATTAATTATATGGTCCCTTATTTGTCTATTATAGATTAGACAAGTACTTATAAACTGCCTAGTTTGTTATTTTCTCAAATTGCTTGCTCGCTTTAAACATATTTAAAGTAACCTACAAAAAGACTGCCCATTTTCGATGACCCTATGACTAACTGGTTGTTTTAATTCCATATTTCTGTAACAGTATTGGCTACTGCTTGTGCTATTGCCCTCCATGCTAACAGTTCCCACGTATTTTCACATTCTTCATAGATTTTCTGTCCTATGGTCTGTGAATGTGCTCCCTAAACGTGCCATTGCTCATTTCCCACTCAACAAAGGAGTATATTACTCTGGGAAATGATGGTTCTCCTGATGCCTTTCACAGTTTTTTTTAGTGAGCCTTATGACTCAAACCCCTCACCTCCTTGTTTTTTAAATCTGATAGGAGTCCTGCTACTGAGGCTGACTTTTGTGAGCTTTCCCTCTAGAGTTTTCTTAGTTTCTATGATACCTAGGGGTATAGTTACAAGCCCCTATTGTCCCCACAATGTCACTTTTAGGGGCATATGTACAAGTCCCTATCACCACAGGAACATCCTTTTTAGTGATGTTCCTGTGGCGATATGTGCTTCACCTTATTTACAAGGCAGAGTTAGGCCACTTAACTTAACTTCCCATTGCCTTGTAAATAAGACACCCTTTTATGCTGTACTGAGTGTAAAAGGGGAGGGCAATGGGTGTTATGGTGGGCGTTCCACCGCAACACCCATTGATTTTGATGATGGCCCCCTACTTACAAGGACAGTGTAAATAGAATGCAGCGCCAAAATTAACCCGGGAAAAACTGCTCCTAAACAGGCGAAACAAGGAGAAATACTTTATTTCCCCTCAATGTTGCTGTTTTCATGTGTTTAGCACACATAGAAACAGCAAAAGGTGACCCTTCCTGCATATAAACAATATTTTTTAATGATATTTTGTAACTTTTATGTGCGCTACTTTAGATGACAAAACGCCATTTAAAGATTGTTTTTGTGCATGGAGGGACACGTTCCTGCACATAAACAATCTTACCCCCAATACAGACACTCCTGCACCATGGTCCAAGGTTGCCTCCATTGGTTCTAGGCTGCTAAATTTAGCGCCAGTGCAGGGCTGTACAATATTGTAAAAATGGTGCAGCCCTGCGTTTCTGAAGTGACGGAGCGCACCATTAAGCCAAGGAGGCTAAAACCGCGCTCCGCCACTTCTTGTAAATATTCCCCTTAGTTCTTCTTTAGAGCATCAATGTGAGGATGTGCTATCCAAAGGCTCTTCTGAATAACATGTAAAACTTTCATCAGAATACTTATATCAATCATGCTAGTTAAAAGTTCTACAAAACCTCAATTGATAACTCCCCATGGATATTCTCTGATGTGGCAATCCAGTTGAGTTTTTTGTTCGCACTTTTGTTTTTTATTATCCCTTGACTTTTATCTCTCGAGGTCCCCTCTGCTTTCGACTTGAGTTGTGGTTTCAATAGACATGTAACCTGAGGTATCTCAGCTCATAGATGTACACATTTCTGAACTATTTTAGGCAAGTTATGTTCTTTCTGATTAAACAGTACCATAGTAAGAGGCTGGGGCCTTATTTATGAAGGCCTTGCGCTACCAGTGCGTCACTTTTTCCCATTTTAAAAGTGACGCACCGGCGGCGCAAGGCCTTCATAAATAAAGCCCCTGGTATTTAGCCAAAGCACTCTCTCATAGAGAATATTATTAAGAATATTCTCAGAGAGAGTATCAAAAATTATAATTTATTTCATTCCCCAATGTGACTGCTGGAGCTGTTTCATGCTTGTTCAGTATTTACTTCAGAACCTCTTGTAGGATGTACCATGTTACTCCGCATACTGTTACAACTACCTACCGTTACAACGCGACCATTACAACGCATACCATTACAACGCATAGCGCTTTGAGGTGCTGGATAGTGGTAAGTATAATTTACTATTCTAACTCCAGTCCCCGTGGACCCTAGGGAAGGTGTTGGATAGTAAATTATACTTATTCCCTATCCTAGAGCGCCCCCCAGCGCAATGCGTTGTAATGGTATGCGTTGTAAAAGTCGCGTTATAACGGTAGTGCGTTGTAACAAATGCGTTGTAACAGGTGTATACCCCTCTTGTAATACCGCTATAGAGAGAGTCCCGTACATAATGGCGTCTATGTTACCAAATACACGTTTTCAAGTAGCACATTCCTCAACTGGTAATCCAGCTTCCATGACAAGATAAACAGGGCCTGAGTCACAAAAAATGTAATGAAATTACTTGCTGAGATCTGTGCCTCCTGCTAAATGTAAAAAAAATATTTTTGCAATACACAGGGAAACTTCATTAGGTAAAGATTTACAGCCGTAATCCAGGGAAGATCATGGAATCTTTCCACCAGGATCCTATTGCTCTCTAGCTGCAGATCTCCTGTGCAAATTCTTTTTTTTTTCTTCTCCATAAGGGAACATATTTTTTACTATAGAAAAAGCTCTTACGCTACACCCCCAAAAAATCTGGGGGATCATTTCCCCATTACCTTCCTGGAAGGGATTTACACCAGCAAGGTGCTGAAGTAAATTTCGGAGTTTGGAAGTCAATAGTGAATAGGACCCAAAGTCAATGCTCTATGATTTCATGGGCTGTCATCTCAGGGTGCACCACATCTAGTTGGGTGGGTTTATCGTCAATCAAGAAGGGTGCTTAATCCTACTTGGTGATTACCTTATCCTTTGCTACATAAATAGTCTACAGGTTTATTGTAAGTGCAGGTGCACCCAGCGCAATAGCTGGTTCACATTTGTAACTGTTGTGTTCTCATTAGTTCTCAGTGCTTGCAACATGCTTTGTCAAAGTCACCTTTAAACTGTTATCAGTTTGTGTTTATTAAAATGGCTCTCAACTGATCTACATTTAACTGCCCCATTGCAGTTGGGGAGGAAGATGAGAAGTTTACTAACTTGTTGCTCTGTGTTGAGTGAAAGGGAGAGAAAGTAAAACAGTAACATATCTACCAAGAGATGTAGCTGTTTCTCTTCCCCTCTCCCACATGAACTCACTTTTGGTAGCCATACAGCCACGCAGACACCCTTAAAACATAATATACAAGGGTGTGTGTATTCTATTAAGCATAGGTTTTGTACTGGAAATGGATCCTTCCAATACAAAAACTATGCTTAAAAACTTTAGCAAGTGTGTACGTGTGATATACAATGCAGCACACATGCAAAGTTTGAAAGGTATGGCAACATTAAAACAGTTCTCCTCTGTTAGTCCTGCCTCGAGCAGCTGAAAGGTTTTGATACAATTCCCTGTCTACAATTGTCAGTAGATAGGGATTTGTATCAAAACCCCTGAGTGGTTCTATTAACACCCATGGAACACCCTCTAGATGCAAAGTAATCACACTAGTGCATATGGCTAGTTTGTTTTAGTTTGGACAACTTTCCAATGCACATCTCGATTTGAGTTGGGGAGTTCATAGCCCTACAACACTTTGCACTGAGTTTGTGTTACAAAAACCTGATGCAAAGTGTTAGTAAATGTGGACTTTAGAGTTTATCCCACTAATGAGAGCTCTGGAAAGCTTGACATGTCATTCTAAGTCATTCTGCAACAGGAGGTAACTCAAGATTAAATCGCTGCATGGGCAGTTGAAAATATAAGGGAACTTTCATAAGGAACAGATGTTGTAAGAGGTCCTATATATTAAAATCTGGCAAAAAAGCCAGTATCTACCTCTACTGTGTCAAACCTTACACATGGGCCACACAATTTTGACACCCCAAGAATTTACTTTACTTGACACCCACAATTGGATGAACCAGAGACAGTGTTAAAAGCTGATTCATGAGGCCCCCTGAGGTAAGGCACCTTCCAACACATCAAAATATTACAAAACAGTTAATTTAATAAAAGTTATGTTATGCTATATTATATTATGTTAGGGGTTTGTAAAGTGCATGGCTCCTCAACAGGCCTCCCAGTGCTGAAAGTCAAGTCCATCACATAGTGGCAAGGCCAAAGGAGGCCAAAGTCCCCACTCAATAACTGAATTCTAGATCAACCGAATAGTTAAATGGTTTTATTACAAAATTCAAAAGTATGGCAATACAGAGTCAATGCCATGAAGGCTCTCAGCAAGTAGGGTTTTACAGAAAAGTGCAAGATCATCATTTTCTAAATCTTAAGTGGGGAGCAACATCAAGAGAGAAACAGACAGTATCGCTGGCAGCAAAGGAAAGATCTCTGGGAAGTTCTGGTTCACCCACAAAATCAAGTATTTTATACATTATGTTTGCATATGAAATTAGTAAAACTGTGAATTAATCGCGGTATGATCAAATATGTTACATTCATAGCAAATAAGAGCATAATTCCAGTCAGTGTCATATTACCTTAGCGCCTAAGCACTATCCCACTACATGAATAATTATTCGTCCCACTCAATGCTAATGCCATCCGGTGATGGTAGAACAAACTAGATACAAGGACAATAACAAACTTTTATGATTAAATAGGGTACAGTGAACCAACAGAAGGACATTGGAAACAGATACTGTGTTTTAAAGGAGCAGAGAAAGATTCATCGCGAATGAATAGCTTGAACAATGACATTGCAAATGAAACAATATGATTCTGCTTGTCTTTGAGATGTAGAAATAACAAACAGTGAAATGCCAGGGGGAAGAAAAGAGAGACATCCATTCAGTAAAAGATGGCTGCTAGACCCAAATAAAGGCCTAGTTAACAAGAGACAGGAAAACAGACTTCTGTACATGATAAGAATCTTGTTTAAAAGACATCAGGATTTATTATCATGTGCATGTGTTATTGATTGTAAAACCATATTGCTCATGTTATTATTAATACATAAAAACTGAAATGCAAAACATTTCCTCAACAAAGCAACTAATTTATCATTTACCATTATTAAAGTAACTAATTTCTCCTCCATGTGCCAAGAAGCCTTGTGACATCATATGATGAATCGAGGGACACCTCAAATTTGCCCTTATCACTACATTTCCATCTGCCATTTTACAACAGATTTAAGATTCAATTCAAAACTTAATTGAACAATGAGGGTTCCGTTTAATGATCAAGATTCATAAGTCGGCACAGCAGTTCCCTTCAAGATACACAAGGCTAGGTGGACGGCCTCTGTCAAGTTTGACAGCCATCCACCAAACATTGAAAAATAAAAATGTTGTTACTGTTCAAAGTGACACTTCCAAGGTGGGAGTTTGTTTTTGAAAAGCAAAAAAGTAATGACCGCCAGATCTTGGAAGTTTTCTCCCAGAGTGTGGGGTTCATTACTATTTGTTTCTGTACCTCAACACCAGGTTTTTCCTGGAGGTGAGGGAAACAGATAAAAATGAACATTACACTACCCACCCTTAATAGGTCAGGCGGTGTAATGCCTTTCCTCTGAAGGCCGCTCCTCCATCGAGCTGTCGGAAGAAGCTACCTGACCAAAGGTATCAACAAGAACCCTATGGTCCATCTGCCTCGAAATGTGGTGAATAGGTCGACCAAGAGTTTAGAGGTCAGGGTACTCTGCTGTTGTGGCTTTCAAACTCTAAATCAGGTCCTAAGCATTGTGTGTGGCCCCCATGGTACTTAATTTATAGAGCCTTAATTTCAGGTCTGGACCACTTTTGGGACAACATGTTGTGTCACTAAGCATGTGTTGGTCACACCCTGTAGATTTCGTTTGGCCCCGAGGCAATGCAGGTGCACCAACTTACCATTTGCCTCATTAACCTCTCCCAGAATGACCTATACCATTCTCATTGGGAACAAGCAAACCAGCCACAAACAACATGTATACTTTTCTGGGTTCTACTCATCCTTTCACATGGTGAACACATACAAATATCCTGGCTAGAATTATTAGTGACTTTTATCAGAAGAATAATTTGTACAGAATAAGTCTAAAATAACAGAAGCATCTATGCCAATTATGGTGGCAATACTCAATAAAAAGAACATATTTGTCATGAAAGAAATATACAGAGTCCTGTAATTATGATAGGTGGAATACATCATGCATACATGGTAAGATCAAGTCACCCTTGGCTCCCAAGGTCAGGCTTTGTCTGTGAGATGCCAGCTAGCTCATTAGCAACTGTAATTAGAGAAACAAAAAAAATAGATCCAAACCTCTGCGTCTCAGAAAGCTCAAAGCATAGTTTTTCAACTGTTTTGCTGGACGAACATGAGAAGGAGTCCCTGTAATTTGTGATGCAGCCTGTAAAGGATCTCATGACAATACATATAGTCTTATATGTTAACATATGCATAAGAAAATATAAGACCTAGGCTAAGCACAATGATATATATGGATATTTGCCAGAGAAGCATCCCCTCATACTATACAAAACACAACCAAATAAATGCCTATACTGTTATAGGCATAATGCAATGAAAGCAATGAAGGCAGTCAGCATTAAATAGTTGAAGTGTGCACCACAGGTGAATGTGGACACCAAAGCCTACAGAATCTTCCTACTAACCTAAAGCATGAACCATGTGGTTTTTGCCAGATAGCTCTGGCTCAAGCGTTTTGCAGAGCCCTCTGTTAAAAATATATATATTTTTTCCGTTTGAGCCTCCTAGAGCATTTACATTCCATGTGTTTGAGGTAGAACTGTAGGGCACTTCCTTGAATGCCATAATGGGACACTGACCCTGAGGGATCCTATAGGCTTGTGCGGCTAGCACAAAGATTGGTAAGGACTGGTTTATTTGTGGCTTTTATGGGGATGTCCTGTCAAGTTGTGTATTCATAGTTAAACGCTTGTCTAAACTGATTAGTCTTCCATTTGCTCCTGAGCAGGAATGGGACCTCAATTCCAGTTCAAAGTGTCTCAAGGCATGTGGTGCTTCATCCACATTTCTTTGTTATGAAACTCCAAGGGTAGGATGTTGAATTTGCATCACTATCAGATTTCAAACAAAGGGCATAGTTCTCAGAAAATGTAGAACTCTACACCCACAGAGTTTGTCCCATTCTGCTGGTGCAGATTTACAACATTTAAGAATTATCAAGATTTCTTCAAGTATAACTGGAAAGCTTCGCCAGTAACAGATTTCGAGGCTTACTCAGGACAACTGTTGTGAATTGCTGGTTTTACCTGTTCTTTCATATTTTCGCAGCTGTAGTTGTACATGATGTACAATTACACCTTCGGAAATGCCATTACTTTCGAGAAATGGCAGGAATTTTTTCTTTATGGATGAAATATTACTCCTTGTGCTCCACAAAAAAGTCTCTATTACGAAATGTTAATATTGTGTTATCCTTTATCTTCATCCCTTACCTCGCATGAGCACTTGCTTTCCTTCACTCAATCTTGGAGCTCCTATTAATACTAAATTGTACAAATTAATTTTGACTTGTTGAACATGATATCAATTTGTGAAATTTATTTTCAAAAAAGTTGTTTTGGAAAATGTGTTTATTTTGGGTGTTGTAGATTTTGCAAATCTTCTCCTTCCCTTCGGATCAATTCTGCTCTACCCTGAAAATCAATATAACATAACATAACATAACATTGAAAGAATCAAATATTCGAACATTTCCAAACTCTTGCGCTACGCATGTCACCTACAAACTCCTGTGTTTATGCTTTGCAAAAACGCTCCAGTAAAACCAGGCCCTAAAATAGCCAGGCTCCACCACGTGAGTGGTATTTAATCCTGCACCAGATTACGTCTATGGGTCATTTTGTACATGAATAAAAGGATTTGCGACCGCAAGGTAACGCTCGGTAAATGCTTTCAAACCGTAGACCCTGCCATTTGTGCAAATATATGTTAGATTTACACACGTAAATAAATGGCTGATTCAATCAGGTCCAAAGATTCCATGTAAAAATAAGTACATTAGTGTAAGAATGAACTCTGCTCCATGTCGCCAATGTGGATAAACTGTAACTGACTCCGTCCCAACCCTCCCAGACGTTCAGAAACACTGCCCATCATAAGTTCCTAAAGCATGACAATATTTATTTCATATAAGAACAGCTCTGCCCTCAGCAGCTCTCTGAATTCCTGCGTCTCCAGCTGCCTTAAGCTTTAATCAGGGACATGAAACTCGCCACAATCAATTTAAAAAATCTACGCGAGGCAAAATATTTCAATGGGAAATACATGTCCCTGTCCGCGGTGTTTGGATCTGCATAATTAACATGAATAATGCAGGACAATTTCCTGATACTTATTATATTTGAGAGCTTAGCTGGCTCACAACTGCCCTCGTGACACAGCTGGAATGTAAATTATTTCAACAGAAGTGCGGGGTGGTGGGAAGCGAGCTTGATTAAAACGTAATACGCTCTTTTGAATTAAAAATATCCAAGGTCGTTGGAATTGCCCTGAGGATGGTTTTACCCTCTAATGCAGTTCCAGAACGCTCCTGACAATAGGGCACGGCCAAACCCTACCTTCTTACTCTTGGATTTATACCGCCCCCTATCTTTCTGTCATATAATGTTGTTTCTGTATCAATTCCCCTTAATGTATCTTCCTGACAATTGTTATTCAACCATCACCGTGAGAGGTACACGTGGCACGTGTCTGATGAACCATTAGAGGTGGGAGCCAACAAATAAACAAGGAGAGCAGAGCCAAGAGTCTAGCTCGGCTCTGAGAGCCCCTGCACGAGCCAAGCCCCGAGATGTTTTCTATGTGAATCATACAATAAGCCAACTAAAATATAATACAACCTCATCAAAATTCAAATAAGTGTATTTATTTATAACGTGGAAGGTTTGACATTAACACATCACATTATACCACTGCACTGAAAATGTAAAAACGTTAAGGAAATTCATGTAAATTATTACATTTCTGTTTATATTTCACGTTTCAATTAATCTTGCATTGCTTAGGGGTGTTAGCTAATTCCAGGATGTTGAGTCTTTGTATTTTGTTTTGTGCAGCATACTACTTTATTATAGTGCATACTTTGAACTGAGTCGCCTCCATGTGTTTATAGCGGTTCATGATTGACAGCTCTGTAACTGAGACTTCAGGAACTGTCAGTTTCTCACATTACCTGTCAGTGGGTCAAAAGGTGTTAAAAAATACATAGCCTTCCAATCCTTGGCCTCTCTGCAGAGCACATAGAGAAATGGTCACATATTCCAGTTCCAGTTGTAATTGTGTGCAAATGTGTGTGAAGGAGGTACAAAGCTGTCAAAATATTGACAAGGTGAAAATAATAGATAATGCATTCCTTACAGTTGAGTGGGTGGGCAGGGTGTTTGGGAGGTGATGACGTGAAGAAGATGCAAGGAAGTACATACAACAGAGATCAAAAAGAGGGTGTTGAAGATGAAAGAGAGGAGGTTTAGGATATGCAGACATAGGAGATGTGGAAAGAAAAAGGGCGTACAGGTTTAACATAGAATGACAATACTAGAAGTGATTGAGACACTCTGAAGACCACTACACCTTCCACAAGCCCTCAGTAATGTTTAATTAACAATCTCACAATTTCAAAATTGAAACATTTTCAATATTATTCAGAAAAAAAGTCACTGTTACTCATTTATCTTAAACTTCTAACGACCATTGACAAAGCCAATAATCCTGACTGGTTTAAGGTGTATGTTGCTTGCTGTGTTATGCCTTTGTCTTCAGTAACAGAAATCTTGGAGAGGAAGCAAATTACCTGATGGGTGGCACTCTATGGGAATCACAGAAATGTCATTTATTTGCTTAAGCCATGCCCAAATTCAACCCACTTGGAGAACTCCTATTTTTTCATCCTACTTAAAGCCTTGCTTAATAGATGTAAATGTAGGACTGTAAGACCTGTCAGCTTGTTTTGCTGAATTCGTTTTTGTTGACGTAAGAATTTTGTGCTCTTTACCACTGCTAACCAGTGCTAAAGTGCTTGTACTCTTTCCTTTAAACATGGTAAAATTGCCTTGCACTCAATTGGCACCTTTAATTTATTTGTAAGTCTCTAGTAAAGTGGTACTACAGGCCGAGGGCCTGGGTCCCCTACTAACTGGCCTGCAGCACTGATTGTGCCACCGACTCAAGTAGCCTTTTAAACATGTCCTAGGCGGCCATTGCAGTGTGTGTGCAGTTTTAAATAGCCATTTCTATCTTGCAAAATATACTGTTTGCCATAACTAAACCTCCCTTTTAAATACATAAAAGTCACCCTTAGGGTAGGTCCTAATCAGCCCATAGGGCAGCGTGCAGTGTATTAAAAGTTGGACATGTTACATTTCAGAAAAGCTTTATTCAGTTTTGTATCACACCATAAAATCACACATAAAAGTACAAACATGGAATAATAAAAAGACGATAAAAATAATAAGGATAGAATGTATAGAGTGCACTAAACCCCGAAGGTGCCAAAGCGCTATAGAGGACCTAATGAGTCAGCAGGAGCAGCGCAGCCAAGACCAAGGTTTCTAAGATGAGAAGAGTCACATTTTCCGATGTTTTTTAAAGGAAAAAAAGGATCCCACTTCTCAGTTGTAGGCAGTGTTCCATAGTTTGACCACTGCTCCCGAAAGAGAGCTCCCACCCTATCTAGTGTTCTGAAATCTGGGGATCCTACATTTTTACAGAATGAGGATCTATGTGGTCTGCCAGGAGTATGCCAGGGAAAAAAACATTCATTTGAATGGGGCCCTTGTGATGAAGAGCCTTAAAAGCTAGGTGCAAGGCCTTAAAGGAAATATGCCTCCTGACAGGGGGCCAATGAAGGGAACGAATCCCATCTCCAATGGAGTGCTGCTTGGAAATGTTCAGAATGAGGCGAGCTGCTGCATTCTGTACAACCTAAAGTTTATTCAGTGAGGAACTATTGATGTTCAGGTAAAATGCATTACAGTGACCCAACCGCGAGGGGACAAGTCCTATAGTGACTGTCTGGTGCAATTCCGATGGAATGTAAGGAAAGTACTTTTTCAGGGTCCTAATGATGTAAAAACAAGTGCTTATAATGAGACTGACCTGTGCATCAAAACTCAGAGAATTATCAAATATAACCCCAAGGTTTTTCGCTGACTTGATGGGGGGTTGGGAGAGGCCACCAAGTGCTTGAACTTCAGGGAATTATCCTTCATCCAGCAGATAATGCTGGACATGAACTGGTTGAACCTCCCTGCCACCAAAGGCAGGTTGTTGGAAATAGAAACAATAATTTGAGTATTGTCTGCATATGACAGTACTTGAAACCCAAATGAGAGCATATGTTGTCTGCCTGTCCCCATGTTCTAACCTGATGAGCCAAGAATTAATGACAAAGCAGTGATCTTTGATGTAAAATGAGCTAGAGAAAAAGATGCCCATCTAGTAGTTGAAGTGCAAAATGTGAAGCAAGAAAATCTCTGGTCAAATGCAGCTTCACCACTTGAAAATATTGTGTGATCCTAGGCAAATATTTGGTTTCACAGAAACTTCTATTTCTTTATTACCACAAATGAGAGTACTTTCACATATGTGAGTTCCTGAAGTGCATAGTACAGAAACGCCTTATGTTTAACAGACTATAATGTTGCTACCCCAATAATATTCTAGGCCACATACAGGGGTACATATGACAACTGACTTGCCTCTAATTTAAGTTGTGGCATTGTCATCAGGGTGGGTGGAGGCATGAATATTTCTGAGTTTTATTTACAATTGCTTAAAATAAATACCTCTCAAAGCAGAGATATAATCTGAAGAACTAAGGTGAAATGCGTCCGCATACTAAACAAATACACTTTTTTTGACAGCAACAATCTCATATTTTTATGTTTGTTGCATGATTTACATTTGAAATGTTTTTACTTCCCTGCTGGTGTATGGGCTTTTAGAACCAAGCCAGACCCTTATGCTTGGATCTGGCACAACTCTCTCTGCTAAAGTTCTGGCTCGCCCACCTCATCCCAGTCAGCAGCAACAGTGACTTGATGTCACAGTTGCATCAGGCAGCAGATCTGATTCACATTGTCATCAAGACTGACTAAGTAATTATTAGAGGGTTGCCCTACCCAATTACCCCTGCTGAAGTTACTTCCTGTCCCCTACATCTCCCTAAACTTATTAGACTATTTGGGTCAGGGAATTAGCAGTTCGGTCCATAACTGATCTAAGACTCCAAGGAGGCCTTACACTGGATTGATTGCATGGTGCATTTTAACCCAACAAGAGAAGTGAATAAGTCAGGAGGCGAGAAGTGGTTTGTGGCCAAGTGAGGCAACTGCGGGCAAATTAAAAAGACAAAGAAGGAAGAGGAAAAGGCCACTCCCTGTTAAGTGCAGACAGAGAGGGTGAGAGCAGGAGCAAAGGTACAAGACGTCCTCTGTGTATGCACCATTATTATTGTCTGATACCACATCTGACAACTCCCAACTGCAGGTCTGCTGGAGAAGGTGGTAGAGCCAGCAACTAAGACTTTAGCTTACTAACTCTGTCCCTTGAGTTTGACAGACCTTCTAGCCCCTTTAACACTCAGAAAGGCTCTGGTATGTTGGAAATATTGGTTACACAGATGCAAGAATTACACTTGTCAGCATACAAGAAAATATCCCAGGGCCCCCAGAGACAAGGAGCCATAGATAAACCAGGATAAGCTTTTCAGAGTAACAACAAAGTATGAAAAATATGTGAAAATGTATATTCTGGCAGCAGATAACTTTTTCTAACTTCATGCCAGGCAAGCTATTGTCGGAAAGAAGAGAGGGCAGAAGTAGAGGCTGGATTGTGGTGAAACTAAAATATTTATTTCAACAAAGGGAGAGGTAGGGAGAATCGAGGACACTCTCTTAATCCCCGGTTAAATGTATTTCAACAAAAGAAGAGAGGTCTGGTCAGTCATCAGACTGCCATGGAGCTGGAGCAAATGAAAGAAGGGTAACACAATCACTCTATTTGAGTAGGAAGGCCCTCACACACCGACCTAGTCAGTGTCATGCTTCATCATCGGGCCCCACCGAAGAGACCGAGTGCCTCTTCGGTGTGCTACGACGCCAGAAAGACTGCGGAGCTGGTCGTGTGGGGAGGGCGTGATGTGAGTGAAAAATAATTAAAAGTGCCTAAGAGGGTATCAAAAAACTTTTTTAATGAGTGATCCCTAAGACACAGGTAAGTGGTATATGTGTCTGAATTTACGTGCCAAGGTTGTTAGGATTTGGTTAAATTCAGCTAAATACCACAGAGTTAATTTAATCAGTCAACATGTTTCTGCCGTACTAGTGGTATAGATTCACCAAGGCATTCTTCAGGACTATACCCCGGCGGTATGGACACTCTAATAGTCCACCCTAACCTGGGGACGTGAAAGTGAAAAAGAAAAGGTGAAAAAAAGTGCTTAAAAATAGAAGAGCATGATGTTCATTCTAAGAAAAAAGCCCCAAATTCAGGGGTGTCTCAGCACCTGTGGAGAGAGAATATAAACAGACAAACACATATAGACATACATACAATTAGTATATGCTATTGCGAATTATCATAGTGCTCCATAGATGGTGGCAAACAATGGTGTGCACACAATAAACGCTATTTTACGCACCATCCAAGTAGCCCTTGGGGATGTAATAGCGTTAAACACTGGGAGGTGAAGTGCTAAAAGTGGTTTAAAACTACAGTTGTAGAGGGGGGGGAGTAAAAACACAGTATGAATTCTCCTTATAGGAGGGATCAATTGACCAAAGGTCGGTGACCCCCCTAAGATGGTAAGTATGGGTGGTATCTCACTTTAAAACAGGGCGCTACTAGCACCATGGGTCTCGGGAGGAGGATTGGAGCGCGCCTGGCACATCCTGAAAAGGGAAAGAGTTAGATGGCATTGCTTCCAGAGCGTTCAGGTACTTAGCTTATGGCGATCTGGATAACCGTCCTGCTGAGAATGGAAACTCACGCCCTCAGCGTTCACAACCCGCGTCTTAACCTTTAAGAATCCTCAGAACCGGACCCCGACGATGGAGAGCGGGGCCGGCGAGTGAGTATAAATGCGCTGTGTTTGGGTTTCAGCGCGCGATTCCGGGTTGGGCGTATCCCGCTCGAAACGAGGCTTGGAGCGCGTACGCCCATGTGGGCGGAGCGCGGTCCGGTTCCAGAGTAAGGCTTGAATTCAAAAGCCTATCACACGCCGGCCTGTCAATGTGGTGCCAGTCAAGTGTAAATTAATGGAAAGGAGGCCGTTTTTTATGTAAACACTGGATGGAATCAGTGCTCCTGTAATATGAATAAAACGGGGATATTTCAAAGGAAATAGAAGTTAACTGCACATATTTTTTGGCAACGGAGAAAATGGAGAAAATCACAGCGCTACTGTGATATTGAAAAAGGGGGTATTTACAAGGCATTGGGTTGTTAAATGCACACATTATCAGTAACAGGGAAAACAGAGAAGTTCAGAGGGCATTTGTGTTTAGTTATCAGACACGATCTAAGGAAAATAATGTTTAGGGCTCAGCTCAGGGGTTCATGACAGGACTGTATTCCAGGGGATGTCGTCATTAAGGCCATTGATGTTAGTCCCTAGACGATACACCCAACGCTGTTCTTTTTCGAACAGTCTGTTTTGTACATTCCTTGTGCCATCAATTGTTTCGATGACGGTCCATCTCATGTCATTGGTAGTATGATTATTATCCAGGAAATGGCGGCTCAATTTAGTTGTTGCTTTTTTGCACCTTATGTTACTCCGGTGCTCGCAGATGCGTTGTTTGACCTTTCTTGTGGTCATACCTACGTAACGGAGCTGGCAGGGACAGGTGATTAGGTAGATCACGTTTATTGAGTTACAATTTGTGTGCTCACGTTGGGCCCACACTTTACCTTCTTCAAGTGACAATGTTTTGGTAGCTTGTGTTAAGTGACACACACTACAGTCCGAGCAGGGGTAGTGCCCGGTGATTTTTGGGAGACCCCAAGATGTCGTCACTGACGGTGTTGTGTTTGGTTGTTTCTCCTTCGGGCGTGTGTGAACCAATGCATCTCTCAGACTACGTCCTTTCTTGAACGAACAAAAGGGTTTTTCCCAATCCTTTTTCAAGGTTTTCACAATATTCCAGTGTTTGTTGATGCTTTTTTTCATAACGTTTGAGAGACTGCTATATGTGGTGACACAAGTGAGTGGGATTTGGTCTGAATTATTAGTTTTTTCTTCGAGGAGTGCCTCCCTCGGTTGGTTTTTTGCTCTTTTGAATCCCTTGTTTAGGGTAGATGTCGGATAGCCTCTATTTTGTAGTTTTTTCGTGAGGTTAGCTGATTGATCTTTGAAGTCTGTGGTAGTACTACAATTCCTTCTTAACCTGAGATATTGTCCGTAAGGAAGGTTTTCCTTCAAAGGACGGGGGTGAAAGCTGCTGAATTCCAGGAGGTTATTCTTTGCGGTAGGTTTATTGTGGGTTTTAGTGGTAAGTGTTGTGCCACTGACTGAAATGACCACATCTAGGAACACAATGTCTGTTTTGCTCGTAGTGTTGGTGAACCTCAGATTATGGTCAAGGGTGTTGATCCATGTCAGGAAATTTTCGAGGACACTGTTACTGCCAGTCCAAATGAGCAAAATGTCGTCAATGTAACGCTTCCATAGAAGCATTGACGACGAAAAGGTTGCATTGGGTGGCAGAATATACTTGGCTTCAAAGTCAGCTACATACAGCCCGGCCACACTAGGTGCGAAAGTACTGCCCATAGATGTACCTGAGCATTGGAGGTATAATTGGTCTTTGAAGGAGAAGAAATTCTCTTTTAATGCTATGGTAGCACAATCAATGATGAACTTTTTTGGTGTCTGGTACTGCCAAACAGTGGAGTCAAGTACCTTAGTGAGGACTTCGATGGTGTCGTCCGGTGGGATACTTGTGTAGAGGCTTTCTACATCTAGTGTCACGAGGGTGATTGAATTTTCAGGAAATGTGATCTCCGCTAGTAGTCGTAGCAAGCTTTTAGTGTCTTTCAGGTAAGTGGGTGTAGACTGTACCAAAGGCTTTAGAAAGTAGTCACAGAACTGTGATAGAGGCTCTAGAAGTGAACCAATCCCTGAAACAATTGGACGTCCAGGGGGCGGTAGTCTGTTCTTGTGCATTTTCGGCAACGTATAAAAGTAGGGTATAACGCTACTTGTGTTGTTCAGAAATGCTGCTTCGTTCTTGGACAGGTGGTCTTGTTCCTCTGCTTGTTTAACCAGGGATGTTATCCTTTTGGCAAGGTCAGCAGTGGGGTCTGATGTAAGTGGGATGTAATTCCTGGCATCCCCAAGTAAATCATTGCATTTGTTCTCATAATCGGTTGTGTTCTGGATAACGATCCCTCCGCCCTTATCTGCAGGCTTTATAGTTATGGAGGTGTCGTTCTGTAGTTGGTGTAATGCTTGGAATTCAGCAGTACTGAAATTCCCAAATATTTTTGGGTTCTGGCAATTTTCTAAGTCTTTGAAGACGGCTTGCTCAAAGGCGGTTATGGCCGCTGGTATAGTGTGCGGAGGAGGGATGAAAGTAGAACTAGGTCTTAGTCCCGTGTCGCCCTTCCTCACTGACTCCATTGGGTCCGTTTTTCCATCAAAGAACGCTTTCAATTTCAGTTTGCGGAAAAAGCCAGCAAGTTCACAGTGCAACTTGAATTTGTCAGGTTTTGCTGTAGGTACAAAACCTAAACCTTTCTCTAATACTTGGGTTTCCATGGGAGTTAGTGTTCTTGCAGATAGATTTGTCACTAAACTCATACTCCGCTCGTGCCCGGCTGTTGGTTGCTCCGGGTGTGGGTCGCTACCAAGTCGTCCTCTTGCCAGGATACTCTGGTGTTGCCTCTCCTTTTGCCTCGGCCTCTCCGGCCGCTCTCTAAAAAAGGCTGTCCATACTGCTGTTGAAAGTTAGCCGGGGGCATAAAGCCTGGGTTCCAGCCCATGAATGGATAGGGTGGCTGTTGAAAGGCATAAGGATGTGTACCCATCCCCATTTGCGGAGGGTACCATTGTTGGTGGTTACCTTGATTGTCATGCCCACCTCTATTGTTCCTATTGCCACGGTTTCCTCTTCTCTTTGTTTGTTTAAAAGAGTTGCTGCTAGAACCGCTGCTATTGGACGAATCATCGTCTGAGTAATCAGAATTGTTGGCATTGCGTGTTGGTGGGGTAAACGTAGCAGCAGAATAGGGGTACACCTTTTCGAATTCAAACTTCTTTTGGTCCTTTTGAAGTTTTGTGGCTTTTGATTGCATCAAGTTATCTTTGTACTCATTCATTTCTTTATTTAGTTCATCGAGCCGTTTTTTATAGCCGGTGATTGTGGCTATGAAATGAGACTCAGTCTCTCTGATTTCTACCATAAGGGATTCGGAGAGTCTTAATGCTGTCTTTATTATTAAGACCATCCAGTCGCGTGTGCAATGCCACGCGATCATTGCCCAGTCCTTTCTAAAGGCAGCATCATTGAGAAAGATGCGCGGGGCATTTGTTACCAACAGGCCTTTTGGGGCTGTATTAGATGTAAGATAGCCCTTAACGATCGTGCCATGAAGAATAGTGCGTATATGCTCTTTCTTTTTCTCTGATAAGTTTTCCTATTCAGCTGTGTTGGCTATTGCTTGTGATATGTGTGGATCTGCAAAGATGGTAGCATCTGACATCAACTCCTCGATTTCAGCCTCAGAGTATGTCAGACCCAGGTTCGCCATAGTGAGATATCAGTGTTTGGAGATAAAAGGTCAAGCAAAGAAAAGGGGTTGTTGTTATCTTGCTTGGAGTAAAAAAGCTCTCACAGCTGTGCGCTGCTATGATATATTTCAACAAAGGGAGAGGTAGGGAGAATCGAGGACACTCTCTTAATCCCCGGTTAAATGTATTTCAACAAAAGAAGAGAGGTCTGGTCAGTCATCAGACTGCCATGGATCTGGAGCAAATGAAAGAAGGGTAACACAATCACTCTATTTGAGTAGGAAGGCCCTCACACACCGACCT
The DNA here is from genome assembly GCF_964263255.1 of Lissotriton vulgaris. Classification (NCBI taxonomy): domain Eukaryota; kingdom Metazoa; phylum Chordata; class Amphibia; order Caudata; family Salamandridae; genus Lissotriton; species Lissotriton vulgaris. The sequence goes on along the minus strand of NC_141699.1, from coordinate 430,273,044 downwards.
AGTCAGTGTCATGCTTCATCATCGGGCCCCACCGAAGAGACCGAGTGCCTCTTCGGTGTGCTACGACGCCAGAAAGACTGCGGAGCTGGTCGTGTGGGGAGGGCGTGATGTGAGTGAAAAATAATTAAAAGTGCCTAAGAGGGTATCAAAAAACTTTTTTAATGAGTGATCCCTAAGACACAGGTAAGTGGTATATGTGTCTGAATTTACGTGCCAAGGTTGTTAGGATTTGGTTAAATTCAGCTAAATACCACAGAGTTAATTTAATCAGTCAAGTCAAGTCAAGTCAAAGAATTTATATAGCGCACTACATACCCTTAGGGTCTCAAGGCGCTTAGGGAGGGGAGGAGGATTACTTGTCAAATATCCATGTTTTAAGTTGCTTTCTGAATGCTAGGTGGTTCTGGGTAAGGCGAAGGTGAGTGGGGAGTGAGTTCCATGTTTTAGCTGCCAGGTATGAGAAGGATCTGCCTCCCATGGTGGTCTTGTTGATGCGAGGAACAGTGGCGAGGGCTTGGTTGGAAGAACGTAGTTGGCGGGGGGGGGGTGTAGAAGGACAGTCGTGAGTTGAGGCCTTCTGGTCCGATGTCGTAGAGTGATTTGTGTGCGTGGGTTAGCAGTCGGAAAGTGATCCTCTTATTGACGGGTAGCCAGTGGAGGTCTTTCAGGTGACCGGAGATGTGTTCGTTACGCGGGATGTCTAATATGATCCTGGCTGAGGCGTTTTGGATTCGTTGGAGTTTCTTCTGGAGTTTAGCGGTGGTACCTGCGTAGAGGGTGTTTCCGTAGTCCAGTCGGCTCGTGATCAGAGCATGGGTGACTGTTTTTCTGGTTTCGGTGGGGATCCAGCGAAATTTTTTTTGAGCATGCGAAGAATGTTGAAGCAGGATGAGGATACGGCACTGACTTGTCTGTTCATTGAGAGTGAAGAATCCAGGATAACGCCTAGGTTCCATGCGTGGTCTGTCGGGATGGGTGCTTTTCCAAGGGCTTCCGGCCACCAGGAGTCGTCCCATGCAGAGGGGGATGTACCTAAGATGAGGACTTCTGTTTTATCAGAGTTGAGTTTCAGACGGCTGTGTTTCATCCATTCGGCAACTTCTTTCATTCCTTCGTGTAGGTTAGTTTTGGCGGTGCTGGGGTCATTGGTGAGAGAAAGGATCAATTGGGTGTCATCCGCGTAGGAGATGATGTTGAGGTTGTGTTGGCGAGCGATGGTCGCAAGGGGGCTTATGTATACGTTGAAGAGGGTGGGACTGAGTGAGAATCCTTGTGGTACGCCACAGATGACTTCAGTGGCCTCGGACTTGAATGGTGGAAGGCGGACTTTCTGGGTTCTTCCGGTGAGGAACGAGGTGATCCACTCAAGTGCTTTTCCTTGTATTCCGATGTTTCTGAGGCGTTGTAAAAGGGTGCGGTGGCAGACTGTGTCGAAAGCTGCAGAGAGGTCGAGGAGGATGAGGGCGACTGTGTCTCCATTGTCCAGTAGAGTTCGAATGTCGTCTGTTGCTGCGATAAGGGCGGTCTCAGTGCTGTGTTTTGCTCGGAAGCCAGATTGTGAGGAGTCGAGGGATTTGTTGGTTTCGAGGAAAGCGGCGAGCTGGTTGTTGACAGCTTTCTCGATGACTTTGGCCGGGAAAGGAAGGAGTGATATGGGGCTGTAATTTTTGAGTTCGGTGGGGTCCGCTGTGGGTTTTTTCAGAAGGGCGGTGAGTTCAGCGTGTTTCCAGCTTTCCGGGAAGGTGGCGGAGTTGAAGGAGCAGTTGACATGTTTCTGCCGTACTAGTGGTATAGATTCACCAAGGCATTCTTCAGGACTATACCCCGGCGGTATGGACACTCTAATAGTCCACCCTAACCTGGGGACGTGAAAGTGAAAAAGAAAAGGTGAAAAAAAGTGCTTAAAAATAGAAGAGCATGATGCTCATTCTAAGAAAAAAGCCCCAAATTCAGGGGTGTCTCAGCACCTGTGGAGAGAGAATATAAACAGACAAACACATATAGACATACATACAATTAGTATATGCTATTGCGAATTATCATAGTGCTCCGGTATCTCTTCCGGACACTCCCCCTCTCCGCCCCTGGGAGTCACGTGACTCCGCCCCCAAGCCGTTTACTTCCTGATTTATATGGAGGAATAATACGGCCGCAGGTAGCTAGCGCATTTATTGCCTGCAGCCCGCTTGACAGCAGAGTCCCGGTTACGGCCCACAGCCCTGATTAAGTCAGGTAAGAAACACTTTCCACCGCGCGTCGAGCGCTCCTTTATATCGAGACACTTGTGGCGGTCTCTTGATACCGAACTGGGCTCACTCTGAGTACTTGTCCTCTCTCTCCTCCCCTCAGGCCTCGCCAGTATTACTCGCTGCCCAGACGGAAGAAACATTCAGGTAATTACAGTTACCGTGGTTTCTACTTTTAGCCAATATGTTTAGCCTTCCTCTAAAACTCTGCCTACCACTTGCTCCCCAGTAAACTTTGGACCATCGAGTCTCTAAAACAGGATTTCAACTACGCCTTCCTGCCTGAGCTTAAGTGTGAGTTTCCTACTTTCCATATGCGGCGACCCTATTCACTAACTTAATGACCACCTAGGCTGACTGAGCGATAGCGGCTTCTACCCCATATCCTGTAGTTCCCTAGCCACTCCCTATGTCACTAACCCCCGGCCCATTCCGGCCCTCACCCCCCCCACATCATGACACTTCTTAGTCCGTAATATAGACCGGATCAAACACCTGTGCACCTCCCCCTCCCTTGTCCGTACGCCAACCCCAGACCCAGCGCTCAAACTGCCCTTTCTGTCCACAGCACTGTTCCCATCGACAACCCCGTCCTGATGACGATCTTGTGCTCCCATATAAATAATTGTGTTTCAAGTGATTGTTACTTGTCTCTGTTGGGGCCATTATTTGATGTTTATACCCTGACTAATGCATCACCTTTGCTGTTGCTTTTAACACTTGCACACCCACTTGTCACTGATTGTATATAGCACTTGCACCAAGTGTCACCGGGTTGTCACAAGATCCACTCTGTACAGTGCTGCTTTAACTGTATTGACCCTTGAAAGCTTTTTCCTGTTGCTTTTGAAAATAAGATTACCCTTTCTGAAAAGCATTTGACTCCTTGTTTTTCCTTTCTTTGTAATGCATGTTGCATACATTTCCAAAACTGTCTTCGCATAATACCTGTTGGAAAATTCTCAGCCCAGGCAGCATAGTTCAGTTTAATGATCAATCTATTGTGATGAATTACAAGTAAACTGTTTGCACCATATTCACATCCTAGTAAAATGGTTCATGTTGTTGACAGGCTTACTTTAGTGTAGGTCGTGAATATCGAGTAGGTCATATTGTTATATCTTAATATCATTGCCATAATATTGGGGACAAAAAAAATCCAAGTATGTAACATAACATAATGTGTATTTGTAAAGCACATCTTCACCCTTAGGTATCTTGGCGCTGAATAACACATGTTTATTGTTACCCAACTCATTGGAACTCATTTTATCAACCTCAGATGGATGAAAGGTTGGGTAGATCCACCAGGATTTGAACATGTGAACCTGTAATGAGGTTGAACACAGGCACCTGCCGTGGACGCATTGCAGAGTGGTGTAAAAAGAGGGCATGTCCTCGGACCACTCTCAGCTATCCAGCTGTGTAGGGCTTACTGGAGGTACCTGGTGGGCTAGTTGGCCCAGGGACCCTCAGGATTCAAGGGGACTTAATTCCCCAATCCAAAATGTGCCAGGAGGTGCATTTGCAGAGTGGTGGAGAAAGGGGGCATGGCCTGTGTCTACCTGGTAGCTATCCCACTATCTGGGACATACTGGAGGCATCAGGTAGGCTAGTTGACCTCTAAGGACCCCCAGCAGCAAAGGGGACTTTAATTCCCACCCAAGAGGGAAACAGGAAGTGCATTTGCAGCGTGTTGGGGAAAGGGGGGGTGGCCTGCTATGAAAACTTAGAAATCCTGCTGTGTGGGACTTACTGGAGGTAATAGGAGGGGTAGTTGGCCCCCGATGTTGACCTTAGGGGCTAACTATCCCTCCTGTTACCTCCAATAAATCCCACACTGTGGGATAGCTTAGAGGTCTTCGGAGGCCACCCTCACCTTTCTCCACCACTCTGCAAACCCACCTCCTGCCACAGTACTGGTTGGGGGATGAACTCCACTTTACTCCTGAGGGACTTTGGCGGCCAAGTAGCCTTCCTGGTACCTCCTGTAAGTCCTATGCAGTGGAATTCCTGAGCGCTGGTTGGAAACCCAGCACCCTTTCTCCACCACTCTTCAAACGTGTCTACCAGTTATAGAAGCATTTGTAATGTAATAGGCCTCGCATTTGCAGGAGTTAGATCTATTAGCGTTGTAAATTTAAAAGTGTTTTATTAATATTTCTTGGACTGGATGTAGGTTGTGTGTTGTGGAATTATGTGGTATGTTGTGCAGTGAAATTATGTGATTAGAAAGTATGTGGTATTTAGTGTACAGGAATTATGTAGTATGGGATTATGTGTTATGGAGAGATGTTATGTGATATGCCAGTCTGTGTTGTGGAGTGGTAACCTCAGGTTTAGTCTTCCTCATTTCCATAGAAGCTAAACTATGACCTCAATGAGAAAAAAAGAAGGAATCACTGAGGAGCACTTCTGGACCTAGTTAGAGGTATGAGCAGGGCCATTGGAATTGTGCGACTGTTGGGCTGCACCAATTTTTGCACAATTATACATTTTCCGCATTAGTCACACAATTTATCATCTGCTGCCTAATTTTCAGATTTGAACAAAAAAAGACTTATTTCTAGCTCAAACGGCTCAAACGTTACCAAAAATTCAGCGACAAGTGTTACAGCATGGAGGAAGGTCCTTTGTAAACCTAGAATGGTCACCTGTTATTTATTGCTAAATGTGGGTGTTAAATTGGTACTAATGGTGTGTAAGCCGCTCTTGCTTCTTTCTGCACCTCTCTTGCCTCTTTTTGCGTTTCTGTTGCTTCTTTCCCCACCTTTCTTTCTTTTTCTGCACTTCTCTAGCCTCTTTCTGCACATCTTTTCTACTTTCTGCACCTATTTTGCCTCTTTCTGCACCTCTGTTGCCTCTTTCTGCACTGCTTTTCATTCTTTGTGCACCCCTCATGCCTCTTTCTGCATCTCTCTTGCCTCTTTCTGCACCCCTCTTCCTTCTTTCTGCACCCCTCCTGCCTCTTACTGCACCTCTGTCCCTTGTTCTACAACTGTTGTGCCTCTTTCTGCACCCATCTGCCCTCTTTCCGCCCCCCTCTTGCTACTTTTTGCACCTCTATTCCTTATTTCTGCATTTGTTTTGTTTCTTACTGCAACTCTCCTACTTCTTTCTGTATCCCTCTTGCCTTTTTCACCCACCACTTCCCCTTTCTGCATCTCTGTTGCTTCTTTATGCACTTCTCTTGCTTCTTTCTGAACTAGCCTTGCTTCTTTCTGCACTCCTCATGCCTCTTTCTGTACCTCTGTCACTTCTTTCTGTACTTCTTTTGTTTCTTTCTGTACCTCTATTGCTTTTTTCTGCACCCCTCTAGCCTCTTTCCCCTCCCTACTTACCCCTTTCTGCTTCTTTATGGACTTCTTGTGCTTCTTTCTGCACCTGTCTTACTTCTTTCTGCACCCTTCTTCCTTCTTTCTGCAACCCTCCTGGCTCTTACTGCACCTCTTTTCCTTCTTTGTGCACTTCTTTTGTTTCTTTCTGTACCTCTCTTGCTTCTTTCTGCATCCCTTGTGCCTCTTTCTGTACCCTTCTTCTTTCTGCACCCCTCTTCCCTCTTTCTGCACCTCTGTTGCTTATTTTTTCACCTCTCTTGCTCCTTTCTGCACCCCTCGGGCCTCTCCCTGCACCCCTCTTCGCTCTTTTTGCACCCCTCTTGCCTCTTTCTGCCCCTCTGTTGCATCTTTCTGCACTACGCTTGCTTCTTTCTTTACCACTCGTGCTGCATTCTGCACCCCTCTTCCCGCACCCCTCTTGCCTCTTCCTTCACCCCTGTTCCTTCTTTCTGCTCTTATTTTGTTTCTTTCTGCACCTCTCTTGCTTCTTTCTACCACCCTCTCACCACGTTCTCTACCTCTGTACCCCCTTTTTGCATCTTTTTTGCATCTTTCTTCACTTCTCTTGCCTCTTTTACCACCCCTCATCCCTCTTTCTGCACCTCTGTTGCTTCTTTCTGCACTTCTCTAGCTTCTTTCTGCACCTCTGTCCCTTCTTTCTGCAACTATTGTGCCTCTTTCTGCACCCTCTGCCCTCTTTCTGCTCCCCTCTTACCACTTTTTGCACCTCTGTTCCTTCTTTCTGCATTTCTTTTGTTTATTTCTGCCACTCTCCCACTTTTTTTTGTATCCCTCTTGCCTCTTTCCCCTCCCCACTTACCCCTTTCTGCTTCTTTATGGACTTCTTGTGCTTCTTTCTGCACCAGTCTTACTTCTTTCAGCACCCTTAATGCCTCTTTCTGCACCCCTCTTCCCTCTTTCTGCACTCCTCCTCCCCCTTTATGCATCTCTATTGCCTCTTTCCGGACTTCTCTTCCCTCCTTCTGCTCCCCTCTTGTCTCTTTCTGCACCCCTGTTGCTTCTTTCTGGACTTCTTTTGTTTGTTTCTGCACCTTTCTTGCTTCTTTCTGTACCCCTTGTGCCTCTTTCTGCACCCCTTTTCCCTCTTTCTGCACTCCACTTGCCTCTTTCTGCACCTCTGTTCCTTCTTTCTGCACTCCTTTTGTTTCTTTCTGCACCTCTCTTGCTTCTTTCTGCACCCCTCTTGCTTCTTTCTGTACCCCTTGTGCCTCTTTCACGCCTCTCTGCCCTCTTTCTGCACCCCTCTTGCCTCTTTCTGCACATCTGTTCCTTCTTTCTGTAATTCTGTTGCTTCTTTCTCATTCAATCAATCAATCAGTTATTTGTAGAGCTCGCTAATCACCTGTGAGGGTTTCAAGGTGCTGAATGGTGGTGGGAGTGCAGCTACTGCTCGAACATCCAGGTCTTGAAAAGTCTCCTGAAGGTCAGCAGGTCCTGGGTCTGTCGCAGCTGTGTGGGGAGGGTGTTACATGTCTTGGCAGCAAGGTAGAAGAAGTAATGCACTTCTGTTGCTTCTTTCTTCACTTCTCTTGCCTCTTTCTGCACCCTTCTTCCCTTTTCCTACACCTCTCAAGTCTCTTTCCGCATCCTTGTTCCCTTTTTACACCCCTCTTGCCTGTTTCTGCAACTCTCTTGCCTCTTTCTGCACTGTTCTCGCCTCTTTCTACATGTCTGTTGCTTCATTCTGTATTTCCAATGCTTTTTTCTGCACCTGTCTTGCTTCTTTCTGCACCCCGGTTGTCTCTTTCTGCATCTCACTTTCCTCGTCTTCCCTCTTTCTGCACCTCTCTAGTCTCTTTCTGCATCTCACTTTCCTCTTTCTACACTTTTCTTGATTCTTTCTACACCTCTGTTGCTTTGTTCAGAAATCCTCTTGCCTCTTTCTGCACTTCCTTGCCTATTTCTGTACCTCTCTGGCATCTTTCTGCACATCTTTCAGGTCTTTATGCACTGTTCTTGCCTCTCTGCACCCCTCTTGCCTCTTTTAGCACCTCTTTTGCTTTTTTATGCACTTCTCTCTCCTCTTTCTGCACCCCTCTCTCTTTGTGCACCTCTTTCTGAAGGTTGTATCTTTTGAATGCCCCGTTGAATATTGAAATTGTTGCATTATATGTCTTGAATAATACAAAGTATTAAAGTACAGCTCAGTGACTAGATGCACTGTTCCTCAGTCTGCTGAAACTATTATGCACCAGGGCCTTACAGGGTAGGTCATGCCAATCACAGGGTTACTCCAACCCATAGTGTATCCCAGTGTATGTCAGTGTTTTCACTGTATTCTAAGTGTCTTTCAGCATAGCACCAGCTCTGGGCCTGGTTAATCAGAGTCAGTCACCACCAGTAACAGTCAGCAAAAATCTGGGGGCAGAGGATAAATTTGCAACAAGGCCTCTATCTGTACCTCTGGTGGTTCTTTCTGCATATCTCTTGCTTCTTTCTGCGCCTTTCTTCCTCTTTCTGAACATGTCCTACCTCTGTAGGATAGGCCCTATGTTTCAAGGGTTGTTCCTCTTTGAGGAGGAGGTGTGTCTCTTGCAGGGCAACAACATTCCTCTGATGGTCATTTAAATATTTCCAGAGTCACTGCCTCTTGTTGGGGGAGTTAACCCCTTTAACATACTTGTCAAACAATCAACTCCCATCCCTCATCAGTAAGATCGCAACCGTCAGCTCCTGTCTCACATTTCTCTGCACAGTACCCCTTGTGTGTGTCCTCTGTCCCCCTACTGCCCCCTACAACCTGAAAGATAGTAATAAAAAGTACTGTGACACCAAATAAAAGGAAAAAATAACTTAGTAAAAGTAAACCATAACTATTAGCTCGTGGGTCCTCAATCATAGAGGAGGACATCAGTTTGAGCAATAAGCCAGGGCCCAATAACAATTTCCTAGGTCTAATTAAGCTAGTAGCTAACAGTCTCTATAAATGGAGTGTCCAACATGTCTAGATCAACCTCTCCTCCACCTCGATGCATTATCAGAGACATTATGTCCGCGATCAGCCTGGGCCGGGTGTAGTGCCCCCACCAGGGCCCATGTGACTCTGGGTGTCTCGGCCGTCTCAGGCAAACTAGGAGCTTCTCATCTCCAAGGCACCAGAGGGTCTTTACCACATGGTGCTTTTGCCTGGCCTCCACTGCTTGAGCCAAGGACCATCTCCCTTCTTCTTCTGGCCTATCGCCGGCTCCATTCTCCTCACCCCCATCGCACATGTTGTGTCTGCCAATTGGATACCCAGGACCGCAGCTGTCTCCTCAAGCTCCGTACAGTGATAGTTCTTGTTTACTAGTGTGAAGGCTAGTCCAAATGGGTAAGTCCAGTGAAATCGCACCTTGTGGTCTCTCAAGGCTGCTGTGATGGGTCGGAAATTTTGGCGTTGGGCAAGGGTGGCTTGGGCCACGTCTAGGTAGAGAGAGCACTCTGCATTTTGAAAGGACACCTTATACAGGGCTCGTGCTTTCTTGAGGACCTGCTCCTTGATTTTGACAGAGCTGAATTTCACCAGCACATCTCTAGGTTTTCTGGCATCTCCTGGGACTCGGGCCCACTCTGTGCACTCTATCTAATCGGACCTCCGGTTCAGAATCTCCAGAAACTGATGAAAAGAGCCCCACTATAAAGGTCTCCAAGTCAGGGCCCTCACCTCCTTCTTCCAGGCCTGTCACCCATATGTTGTTCCACTGGGAGTGATTTTCAAGGTCTTCCCACCGGAGCACCGGAACTGACAGCTGGGCGCGAAGTTCTTCTGGCTGGGCCTCTAGAGGACGAACGCAGTCATCTAGCTCTTGGTGCTTTGCCTCAAGGTCAAGGGCGAGGGCCTCGATGGAGTCTACGTCAGACTGCAAGGCAACCAACCGCCTCCCATTCCGACCCTGAAAGCATCAAAAGAGGCCCCAATGTCGGCCTTGATGTCATCTCTGAGTTCTTGCTTAAAATCTCAGAGTGACGCCATCAAGTCCCCTCAAGTAAGCTCCATGCCGCCACTGGGCCATGCCAGCTCGTCCTTAGCAGTTCCTTTGAGGGCAGAGGGGAAGAAGCTGGTGACCTTCGTGGGCTGAGACTTTTTGGGTGGCATAGGGGATCTTCTACCACCAGCAGTGTGGGATTTCCCCTCTGTAGGAAGTAGTGCTGTGGACGGGGTGTTGCTTCGGCCTGCCAACTTTGCCCAGCCCAGGTGACCTGGGTTAACTTCCGCTCCAAGTTGGAGTCTCTCACTGGCAATGAGGCTAATTATCGTGGGGACCAGGGCTCAACATGACAGGGCAGCGTGCACAGACCTCTTCATTCGACGTTGGGACAATGGGGTCGCCATTAGGGGGCATGCTAGCTTCAGGGACCCCCTCTTTGCTGGCAAGATTCTCTGGGAGTCCTTAGGTTGCCCCTCTTTGTATCCTCAGGGGTGCAGCTCTCCCCCGGATCCCCCATGGATCCTCATTGCTTGGTGTTACAGCCCTTTCCTGCCCTAAGGCTGAAGAGTCTCTCTAGTCTTGAGTCACGCAGGTATTGCCATATCTAGGTGGGTTATGAGCTGTTTTATGGTTCCCCTAGGCGTGCCAGCTGGTCGTCGTGTCTGGGAAGGGGAGCTAGAGAGTTAAGAACCTCCTGTCTCAGCCTCCTCGCGAGATGCAAAGCAGGTGCCTGGCCTCCGCCATCTATTCGGTGGGGGCTTCTTAAACGCCCTGGGACCTCCCCGCTACTCATATCATCAGCCACACGCCCTCTGCTGGGCCTCCTGACTCCGCTGCTCTCCTGGGGGTGCTCACTCCGGATGGTGGTGGCACCAGGGGGCAGTGTACCGGTTCCCTTGTGGCTGGTGCTGGTGGATCCTGGCGTCGCCAATCCATGGGTGCCCTCTGCTCTCGGGGGTAGGAGTGCATACTCCCCGCATTCCACTGTACACTTAATGCCCATGAGGGCTGCCGCTGAGCAATCCTCTTCACTCTTTGTCTTAGCTCCCTGAGAGCATACCGGGGAAGCCGCTTTCGCCCCTCATCATACACCACAGCTCTCAGGAGTCTCGGGCAGGTAGGGGCCCGAGTTTGGGGTATTTAAAACTCCTCTTAGCTATTAATTTGGCTGGGCCTGGCGCGGAGTCAAACAAAATTACATTCGGTCGGCCATGCTAGTTGGCCACGCCCGCTACATTATTTTTTCACACTTAAATAAAGTAATCATCTCGTTTCAAGTGCAAAATCATTAATCCTTCAGTTACAGTCATATGCATGATCAAAATTATTAATTCACACATATTATATCTCTTTCAAAATTTGCAAATCTGAAGTTGTTTTAACACCAAGCTGCCAGAGGGTTAAGCACATGTTAAATTCATGACTTTAATGGTTCACTCTGACAAGGATTGTGATTGGGATTGGGATTATTATTTGAGGTGGGTGCGCACCCCCTCAACTAATACTCCAATTTGTTACAAAGATGCTTTCATCAAGGGTGTGCCTGCAAAGGTAAGTTTGTTAGGTGTGCTGATTTATGCTATCTAGGTTCCTACTGATTCTGTAATGAAACTCTTAGAAGTTGTTCTCACTGACAACTATTTTGTATACACTTCTTGCCCCAAATCTGGCAAACCTCTATGTGGACCATTTTGAGCAGCCGTATGCACTCTATAGTAAAAATCTTTTTAGGTCCCACAAAAGGCTCTTGAAGAGGTACATTGATAATAGCTTCTTGATTCGGGAAGCACCATAAGCCTGTACTGAGCATGTTCATGCACTCTAAACACCAGTCAGAGAAATCTTACATGTACATGCAGTAGTGACAAAGAGAGAATAGCAGTCCTTAATCTAGTCTTTATGAACAACACAGTGAGACCTATCACAGGCTTATTCAGAATACCCACTGAAAGGAATACCTTATTGAAATATCAAAGCTTTCACCCCATAGCGCAAAAGGATGGCCTTCCATTTGGACAGTTTTCAAGGATAAGGTGCAATTGTAGAAGCAAAGTGGACTACTTTCTAATGACACAGTTAATGGAAAAGGGTTATCCCAAGAAACTAGTAAAGAATGACATGAAGTGGGCTTGATTCTCCCATAAGGATGAGCTGCTCCAACGTGGGTCAAAAATATAACAGAATTAAATTGAATGTGTTGGGAATATTCAAGAAATGTGTTCCAGATCAAAATTAATTTGTATGGTTTAGTACAGAATCATTAATAGAACATTACAGAAAAATGCAAAGTTTTAGCCATAAAGACTCAATAATACAGAAATAAAGTGTTAGACCTGGCAATGCAAATGCTACTAGTGGGCCTGCAGCACTAACTGTGTCACCCACCCCAGTAGCCTTAAAGAAGCGAACTCAGGCCTGCCACTGCAGTGCCTGTGCGCAGTTTGTTAAACTGCCATGTTGTCCTGACAAGTGCACCCACTTGCCATGTCTTATCCTTCCCTTTATATGCACATCAGACACCCCTATGGTAGGTCCAGGCTACCCCCCTGGGCAGGGTGCAGTGTATGTGAAAGGTAGGACATGTAATGAAGTGTGCACCATGCCCTGACAGTGAAATACTCTCCATTTCATTTTTCACTGTTGAAAATCCATCTTGCCCACAGGACAGAAACGGAGGCTTTGTAATATGTTTCCAGCCTATCTTTCCATTGGCTTAAGATGGAGAGGTGAAGTTTTGTATGCCTGAACTCACAATTTAATAACATATTTTTGTGAAGGTGGTTTTTGCATTGTGTGTTTAGAAACCACACTTTTAGTAGTGGCTGTTTTTATGTTCTAACATTTCTATGTGTCTCTGCCTGGTTGTGGATTGACTGTCACATTTAAATGTGCTAGGATCTGGGGAATATCTTGACCCAGGGGAGGAAGTGAGACAGCAGCAGGCTGACTTGCATCTGGAGTGTAGGGGGGAGGAGTAGCCCCTGGAGGTGAAGAGGCCTGGGCTGCCACCATAAACCAATCTCCTGCAGCGTGATTGAGGATCCAGACCCCCATTAATCAAAGAAAGAAGGGGCCACTGGCAGGGAGACACCCAGAACTGGGTTGGACAGGGGTCCATGCCCCCCTGGACACAAAGACTTCAAAGACATTTAGGGGTATAACTATAAGAGCTGAAGACCCTGAACATAGGAATGGAATTGGATTGATCAGGACTGAAAAGGATTCAAACTACTTTGTGGTCAAGAGGAATCTGTGTAAAGGAAGAAACAGCTGAAGATTGTGAAGGAAAGGACTGACCCTTGCTGTGTGTTTTGGGCTGGCCTGCAGTTTGCTGCTTTAACCAAGAAGAGGCTAAAGGGACTTTTTTCGGTGTGCTGCGTCCCCCTTCTTGGAAGGACTTTGTTGTGTGCTGTGTCCTGAAGTAGCTTATCCCCAAGGCCCGAGGAGAGCTGGCTCCCTGTTGTGGAAACTCAGGAATACAAACGTTTGCAGGAGTGTCTCAGCAACGCTGTGTGCATGTGCTTTTTGCAGTCTGAGACACTTGTAAGAGTTGCTCTGTGATCGTGGGCACCAGGAGTCCAAGCGTGTGCTTTGTACAGCCTGAGACCTTCATGAGGATTGTCCTGTGATTGTGCGCACCAGGAATTCAGGTGTGTCTCAGCAACACTGTGTGGGTGTGCTTTTTGCAGCCTGAGACCCTCGTAAGAATTGCCCTGTGATCGTAGGCAGCAGGAGTCCAAGTGAGGCTCAGCGGCGCTGTGTGAGTGTACTTTGTACAGCCTGAGACCTTCATGAGGATCATCCTGTGATTGTGCGCACCAGGAGTCCAGGCGAGTCTCAGCGACGCTGTGTGCTTGTGCTTTGTGCAGCCTTAGACTTTCATGAGGATTGCCCTGTGATTGTGTGCACCCGGAACTCAGGTGTGTCTCAGCAACGCTGTGTGTGTATGCTTTTTGCAGCCTGAGACCCTCGTAAGAGTTGCCCTGTGATCGTGGGCAGCAGGAGTCCAAGTGAGTCTCAGTGACGCTGTGTGCGTGGGCTTTGTGCAGCCTGAGTCCTTCATGAGGATCGTCCTGTGATTGTGTGCACCCGGAATCCAAGAGAGTCTCAGCGACGCTGTGTGCGTGTGCTTTGTGCAGCCTGTGACCTTCGGGTGGATTGCCCTGTGATTGAGTGCATCGGAACTCAAGGAAGCCTCAGCGATGCTGGGTGTGTGTGCTTCGTGTGACCTGAGACTTTTGTGAGGATTGCCCTGTGACCGTGCACCCCCGGAGCTCAAGTGAGTCCCAGCGACACTGTGTGCGTGTGCCATGTTGCAGCCTGAGATCTTCGTCGATGCCATCGACCCAGACCGGTATCCCCAGAGGAGCTGTGGCGCCGGTCCAAGCCTGCCTTTTGCCAAGAAGGGACTTCGAACCATCTCCGTCGTCGGGGGGGCTGGGGGCCGAGTTCCACTGAACAAATCAACGAAGTCGCATCGAAGGCCCAAGTTGCGAGGAGAGGAGAGGGAGGTCGCACCCCCCAGGTAACGCTCAGCGAGGGTGCGTGTGTCGCCACCTGGGTTGGGGTGCGGGCTCAGAGAGAAACGCTCTCGGCCTTTCCCATTCTCACAGCGCGAGCCTCCGCTCAAGCTCATATCACAGCCTGTACTTGCCGAGGAGTGACAGTTCCGGGGCAGGAGAGTGGAGCTACACTTTGTATTACACCATACCCGTGTTGGGGGAATATTTTGGCAGTAGCTGACCGCAAGTCAGCAGGAGTGGCGTGGAGACCACTGTGATTGGTGACGGAGTACAATATTTTGGTATTACGAACTGCCTGAGTATTGCATTACACATTACATCATTTTGGTATTACGAATTGCCTGATATGTTCATCATGTATTGCATTATTTCTGCATAACGAACTGCCTGATTCTTGCATTACGAACTGCATAGTATTCCATTAGGAATGGATCATCAGCATTCGAACATCTAGAATTGCTCATTAATACTGCAAGGCCCTACAAGGGGCTTGCTGGCCTGATAACCGGCCAGGTGAAATATTACAAATAGGCATATGTTGGATTTTTATTACGTGGTCTCCTGGTTTATCTTTTATATAAACATTTACTTGTTTTTTATGAAACTCTTGTGGAGTCCATTTGTGGTGTCATTATAGGGTTACTTAGAGCGGGGTTGAAAATACTTTACACATTTACCTTGGAGATAAGCCTGGCTGCTCGTGCCAAGCTACTGAAAGGGTGAGCAGGGGCTATCTGAGAAGCTGTCCTTCCTTTCTCTGACTTAGAAGCAAGGGTCCCTATTTGGACTAAGGTACCTACCTCAGTCAACTAGAGACCCCCAGTTCTAACATACAGAATCATGAATCATAGGGGAACCCTAGTCAATGAATAAAAGTCCCTCTAAATTCTAAGTGTCAAACACTTGAAGGGTACTGACAAATAAAGAAAGCTCTCAGAGACCTCTGACAGAGTCTGGGGAGGAAAATGAGTAGTTGCCCTTGATTTTTAAAACCCAAGAGGTTTTATACACATTCTATGCATCGTTATGGAAAAAACGCAAATTCAGGATAGTATGATCATGGTTAGATAGCATTTATAAATCACAAACAATTATGTACATTTTGAAAGGTCCTTAACACTTACCAATTTCTTACGGTGAGAGGAATTTTCCTCTTGCTTCCTCAGTAACTACACTCTGGAGATGTTCAAACCAATAGGAAAAATGTAAGTAAAAATAGTCCATGGAGGTACGCTCATTTGTAAGCTTATATCTGAACTTGCTGCTGAAATACTTCAAAATGCTACTTTAGGTACACAATGGAAAGTTTCATTTACAATAACAGCTTTCCATTCACTTTATTACTCCAATCTATTAGCGTCATTGCCATGCTCTGCGGAAACTGTGAGGAGAGAAGGCTTGAAGTAGGCTGCTCAATGGGAGAGGGAATGAGCAGGAGCAAGATCAGCAGAACTCCAGAAACTAAATCCAATTCAATTAAATGATGCTTTATATTACAAATACGGCACAACTATGCTACATTATTTTTCACACTTAAATTACATAATCTTATTTCAGGTGCAAAATCATTAATTCTACAGTTACGGTCATATGCATTATCAAAATTATCAATTCACGCAAATTATTTGTCTTCCAAAATTTGCACATCTGATTTTTTTTAACATCAAGCTGGCAGAGGGTTAAGCACATGTTTAATTAATGACTTTAATGGTTCATTCTGACTAGGATTGTGATTGTGGATATCTGAGGTGGGTTCTCACCCCCTCAACTAATACGCCAATTTGTTACAAAGATGCTTTCATCAAAGGTGTTCGTGCAAAGGTAAGTATGTCAGTTGTGCTGATTTATGCTGTATAGGTTCCTACTGATTCTGTAATGGAACTCTTAGAAGTTGTTCTCACTGAAAACTATTTTGTATACAGACATAAGTAAAGGCACTTCTGTTTTTGCCCCAAATCTGGCAAACCTCTTTTTGGACCATTTTAAGCAGCAGTATACCTACAGTAACAATCTTTTTAGGTCCTACATTAGGCTCTTGAAGAGCTACATTGATAATATCTTCTTAATTTGGTAAGGACCCTACGTGCGTACTAAAAACATTCATGCACTCTAAACACCAGTCAGGGAAATCTTAAATTTACCTGCAGTAGTGACCAGGAGAGAATACCAGTCCTCAACGTAGTTATTAGAACAACACAGGGAGACCTATCACAGGCTTAGAAAGAAAACCCACTGAAAGGAATACCTTATTGAAATATCATAGCTTCCACCACAGAGAGTTTTCGAGGATAAGATGCAATTGTAGATGCAAAGTGGACTACTTTCTAATGACAAAGTCAATGGAAAAGGGTTATCCCAAGAAACTAGTAAAGAATGACATGAAGTGGGCTTGATTCTCCCATAAGGATGAGCTGCTCCAACCTGAGTCCAAAGTGCAACAGAATACAATTGAATGTGTTACTACTTTCTGCCAACACACTAAACAGGTGGTGAAAATCATAAAGAAACACTGGCCCACTCTGCAAGACAACAATCATCCAATGGACCATGCCCATGTCTCCTACACGCATTTAAAGACCATGTGGTACATTCTGCAGGGAGAAATAACCCACAGAGATTCACACTGGAAGATAACTTATGTTTACCACTTGTTATAGGTCATTCAAATGTTCCACCTGCATTGCTAATCCATACACGACTAACACAAAGAGATTCACACAAGGTTTAATTGAGTATCTATTTAAGATCTTTTACTAATTGCAAGACGATGAATGTGGTATACTGCATTGGGTGTCCCTGTAACCTGATATACCAAGAGAAACTACCCAACAAGTCAAAATGTGCATTGGACAAGACGAGTCTAATAGAAGCAAAAACTTGAAAGTTTCTCTTGTGTCATGCTTTCTCGATAACAACTGTAGTGCAAATTACATATGATGGCAAGTTTTCAAGAAGGTCCCTATCCCAGATAGCAGAGGAAACCTGTGTGCAAATCTACTACAAATGAAATGCCAATGGATTGAATATTTTAACATGATTAGAAATAGACTTAACTCTATGCAGAGTGAAGGTGGTATATCTCCATCTGGCACACTTAAATTCTTTTTGGACTATGCTGAAGCATAATATAAAGAATTGTGCTATTTATAATATGTGTGTGCTAGATTAATACACTATCCTTATTACTGGCTCAGTCGAATTGGCCAGGAAAGATGGCCGTAGAACATAATTATACATCTTATTATTATTAACACATCTGTATCTGGGTTTGGAAAAAATCTTGAGTTGTAAATATCGGGAGACACAAATTTCGGGGAAAAATTATTGTGACAGAAAGATATAGTGCTGTAAAAATATCGTTGTCAATAATATCAATTTTTTATGTGAGAAATATTGTTTTTAAGAATATTGTTGCTTTTAATATTGTTTTCAATAAAGCTCTTACTGCTTTCTCTGTGATAATCAGTTCAGATTTTAAAACAAAGGGACAAGATAGCAAAATTAAGATTGAATGTGCCTAATCAATGTGCGCTCTATTATTCAACATAAATTTGAAGTCATGGACTTTATACAATCCTTGACATTAGATTCTCCCTTTATTACAGAGACATGGGCAAAAGAAGACTCAGGGCGGATCTTGTTGAAGTAGTCTGTGAGAAGTTGTCTTGTCATATGCTGTCCACTAGTTAGAGTGGGCACCTAGCACGAGTCCAATCAGCCCCAAGCTATCCTAGTGGTAGCTATGGAGAGTAGCCTTCAGGCTAAGTCTTGAAGGAATGTAAAACAGTTGTTTTACAAGTCTATCATCTCTTGAATGACCAAATGAAAAGAGAACCACACCAGGTATATATATATAAAATATATGTATTTATTTTAAACACACCCTGCTAGTCTCTTTATGAGGCTAGAGCTAAATGCATATAAGTTACACTTAATAGCACACAGTAAACTAGTACAATATACGTTGAGCCCTAGGGGCGTACTAAACTATATATTAAGAAAGTGGTATTTTAACCACGACTTGACTAGGCACAAGGCCTAGAGCCTGTAGAATCTCTGGGCCCACAAGGAACCACCCAAGGTTGTGACCCAGGGGACCCAGGAGGGACGCGTGCAGTGTGAGAACACAGCTGCGAATCACCATTAGCTTCTTTGGGAAAAGTCGCAGTTGGAAATTTAAAGATAAGGGACACTTGGAAGAGGACTTTGAGAAAACCCCTTTAGACTTAAGGGGTTCTAGGGCCAACACCCACGGGACGGGGGCACCATAGTACTCGAGTTACCTCACCCAGGGAAGCCGGGTGCATAGGTTTTTTTTGGTGTTGGGAATCGTCGTAGTTTTAAATGGCGATCTGCTGCAAAGTGCTGCTGCTGTAGAAGTGGAAAGTGTCCGGTGTAATCCAAGCCTGGATCGAGGATGAGAAAAACCTGAAACCAGAGGGGACAGAGTCTGAGTCACTAGCCAGTGACCAGGGGCAGAATAGTCGAATGCCCACCGATGTCGAGTGATTTCAGGTGAAGGAGGTAAAGCTTGACTCTTCAGCCACAAGGAACAGGAGGCGTCAACAATGACCAGGATCTGAAATCAAGTTTCACACAAAGGATGTTGAGTGCTGTGGTGGCGGTGCCCGGGTTCGACCCAACAAGCCTTGGCAACAGCAAGCCATGCAGAAAGGAAAAAGATACTTTGGTGCAGACCAGCAAGGTCTGAGGGACTCACCATGCAGTGAGGAGTCAGGGCACATCTGGAGCAACCAAAGAAGTCCAAGGAAAATCAGAGTTGCCTTAGTAGGGACCCATCAGTTGATGGACCAGGGATCGCAAAGGGGCCTCAAGCGGAAATGCAAGAAGCAGGCTCATGGGATACTCGTGGAGTGTAGGCCCCCAATCTTTGGTGCAAAAAGTGCTCGGGCTTGGGCTACAAGTAGTCCTGGGCGGTAAATTCCATTCCGCTCGCGGAATTAGTGGAATTTGGGTCATTTTGCGTTCCGCGGAGAAAGCGAAATTGCCCAAAATTCTGCGTTCCGCGACTTCGTGAAATTTTTTGCTTGTTCGCGTTCTCAAAATGTGTGTTCGCAAGATATTTCCCCTGAGCACGCAAACAGCAATTGCGAACAGTAAAAAAGCATCGCGAACAAGCAATTCCGCGTGTTCGCAAAATTTCTGCGGGTTCACGGAGACTTTTTATCGTTTCGCGGAGATTTGCGTAACGCAATTACGCAAATTCCGCCCACCCCTAGCTACAAGTAACCCAAAGCACAAATTCAAGAGATGTTGAGAAATCAATGCACTTACAAATGTGCACAGTGTCCAGGAGTTCCGGTTCCACGTCACTCACCAGGGCTGCAGGTCTCCTTTTTGCTGGGGACTTGGGTTGGCCTCTGAGAAGTCTGGAAATCCTCTTCTTGGGCTGCAAATACTTCAGACTCAAGCGGGAGCTTCGGAGATGCAGACCGGCATATGCTTCATTGGTGCCTGTCAAGCAGGGGAGTCACTCCTTGACCCCAAGAGAGATTTCTTCAGTCCTCTAGTCTTGAGTAGAGCATCGAAGTTCCAGAATTCAGTTGCAGAGTTTTGTCCAGAGATATCTTTAAAACTGGTACTGGGTATGCTGGTGTGTGCATGTTACTCCCTTTAGAAGGGTGGAATTCTACCCCCGCCACCAGGACTGTTGGAGGGGGTAGGATTCCAAAGTGTTTGACACCAAACACGACATGTTTCCATGCAGCCATTCCATTACATTTAGCGTTTACCGCGAGGTTATAATGCACTTAAGAGTATATGGTCTGGCTGCAACACAGAACCGCCCCAGAGAATAGGTTCCGAAGGCTGCAGAGGGGCCCTGTTGATGCATGGGCACCCTCACACACGAAACCAAGCACCCTGCCTTCAGGATTGATAAGTCCTGCCATAGGGGTGACTGACAGGTTTCGATGTGCAGTGATTAAAGGTAGATATATGTAACCTATATCTTAGTATGGGGTGCATGCACCACCTTACCCAGGCTGCAGCAGCAGTCCTCTGGTGTCATTTTGGAAGGCTTCCCAGGGGTGGCATAATACATGCTTCAGGCCCTGGTAGGCCTCTGGGGTACCTATGCCCTTAGTACCTGGTGTACCATATACTAGGGACTCACAAGAGTACCCCAGTAACCAAACTGGAGTGTACCTAAAGTACTTGCAATCAATTTAGAGAGGAGCAAATAGGCTGGGGTCCTGGATAGCAGGGCCCTAACCAGACTAAAGTCGAAAAACAGTGAAACATCAGCAAAAGGGTGGGGTAACCATAGTAAGCAGATCCTACTCTCCTACACAACCCCCCCACCCCAACGCAGGGACATTAAACTAACCTTGACCAGTTGAGTCTTCAAGTGGAAATATCTGGAGAGTCTATCCGTATTGGCATGGTTACTACCAGGTCTATGTTTCAATGTATAGTCCATCCCCTGTATGGGAATGTACCACCTCAAAGTTTGGGGTTTTCACCCTTCATCTGTTTTAGCCATAAGAGGGGCTTATGGTCAGTCTGAACAGTAAAGTAAGTGCCAAACAAGTATGGCCTCAGCTTCTTCAGAGCCCAAACCATAGCAAAGGCCTTCCTCTCAATAGCTGACCAACGTTTCTCTCTGGGAGTCAGTCTTCTGCTAATAAAAACTACTGGCTGGTCCTGATCTTCATCATTCAATTGTGATAACACAGCCCCTACCCCCAACTCAGATGCATCTGTTTGGACAGTAAATTCTTTGGAGTAGTTAGGACTTTGCAGAATCGCAGCAGTGCACATGGCCTGCTTCAGGTCATCAAATGCCGTTTGACAGCTAACTGTCCACTGAACTTTCTTTGGCATTCTCTTGGAAGTTAAGTCATTCAGGGGTGTCAAAATGGATCCATTCCCCTTAATAAAACTTCAGTAATACCCAGTCAGGCCCGAGAAAGCTCTGACCTGAGTCTGGGTAGTTGGAGCAACCCAGTCCATGATGGTCTGGTTTTTGCTCTGTAATGGTTGAACCTGGCCACCACCTACAAGGTGGCCCAGGTACATAACCTGACTCTGCCCTATCTGACACTTAGTAGCCTTGATTGTTAGGCCTGCTTTCTGAAGTGCGTCCAAAACATTTCTCAGGTGGACCAGGTGATCCTCCCAGGTGGAGCTAAAGACAGGAAAATCATCTAGATATGCTGCACTATAGTCTTCCAGGCCTGTTAGGGCTTAGTTCACCAACCTTTGAAAAGAGGCAGGCGCATTTTTCAAAATAAAGGTCATCACCACAAATTGGTAGTGACCACTGGGAGTAGAAAATGCTGTCTGAGGCTTCGCATCATCAGCTAGTCTGATCTGCCTGTAGCCAGCTGTCAGATCGAATGTGCTCAGAAACTTAGCTGAGGCCAAAGTAGCTATCAGCTCATGTGCTCTGGGTATTGGATGGACATCCGTCCTAGTGACTGCATTGAGACCCCTGTAGTCTACACAAAACCTAATCTCTCTCTTTCTACCCAGGGTGTGAGGTTTAAGCACTAACACTACTGGACTAGCCCAAGAGCTATCTGAGGGTTCAATAACCCTCAGATAGCTTGTAATGTTTACTTACTTGCCTGCCACTCAAGACCCCATGAACAGCGGATTTAGCGCTGCAGAGGGCGAGGCTTGGCTTGATTAGAACTTCCGCCTTCCTCGCGGTGTAGAGGGCACGCCCACTCACTTAGGCCACGCCCCTTTTTTGCCACCCTACTTAAGGCGCTGAGAACTAGCGCTGCTGCATTCATTAAATCTCCTGAGGCACAGCCGGGAGGCACGTTTTCTTGCTTGTTTTTAAAATTGAATTCTTTGCAATACTTGTAATGTTTACTTACTTGCCTGCCACTCAAGACCCCTGAACAGCGAATTTAGCGCTGCAGAGGGCGAGGCTTGGCTTGATTAGAACTGACGCCTTCCTCACGGTGTAGAGGCCACGCCCATTCACTTAGGCCACGCCCCTTCCTTACTCCGCCCTTCTATCAGCATATAGGATGTGTCCATAACGGAAGCGCAGCGGACGAGCGCAGCTGGCGCGCCGTTTGCGCGCCAAAGGCGCGCCTAAGGCGAGCCCGTCTGCGCCCGTCCGAGGCCGACCGGGGCCCGGGCCATGTCATTCTGCCCAATTCATCACCTCCTACGCTCCCGGGGACTTAACTGCTCTACATTCACTCCGGCCATTGGACACTACCAGCTCTTCACGCCTGCGCCATCTAGGTATTTATCAAGCCCGCAGCACCTTTCCTGAAATTCAGACTATTCCGTCCCTCCTCACCTCTGAACCCATAGGCTCTCCCCCACCTCCCAATCCCTTGCCTGCTCAGACATCCGCTAACATGGAATTAGCAATTATTTATCTTAATACTCGATCACTAGTCAGTCACCAACTCGACATCTTCCACCTTCTGGACTCAGACCGACCTGACGTCCTTCTCCTAACCGAGACCTGGTTGAATGAGGACTCGTCTCCTGACATCTTGGCCGCCATTCCTCCGGGGTATTACATACTCCAAGTCAATCGGCCTGCTGACAAACCAGGAGGCGGCGTAGCTGCCATTATCAAACTTCCCCTCAGGTTCACTTCCCTCTCTTTACTCACCATTCCTCAGGTGGACTGCCTAGCTATTAGATTTGATTCCTCTGTATCCCCCTTAATCTGTGTCTTGGTATACCGTCCCCCCCAATCCATGCCCAATTTCTCTTCTCACTTTGGTGACTTGCTTTCCCAGCTCACAATTAATAACTCTAAACTTCTGGTCCTGGGTGATTTTAACTACTGGCCGTCAGACGCCCATGAAAGCCCGCAATCCCTGGCTTTTACTGACTTATTAACTGGACTCAATGGTCTTCAACACGTTCACTCACCCACTCACTCCAAGGGCCATATTCTAGATCAAGTGTGGACCTATAATCTCGATATTAAGTCACTCATGATCACACCTTGTCACTGGTCAGACCATCACCTAATTTCCTTCCTCCTCCTGGTCCCTCCTCTGCCCCCTCGCAGTCGAGGCACTAGCCTCTTGGCTAGAAACTGGAACAAAGCAGACCTTGACTTATTCCTTACCTCTCTAACATCGTCAGTTCCGCCCAGCTCTGGTTCTATCGATTCCCAAGCAGCTGCACTTGTTAATTGGCTAGAATCCGCCAGTTACAAGGTCGCCCCCCTCAAGCTAATCAGAACCAAGCGCCCTCACGACGCACATCGCTGGTTCTCTGACAACCTTAAAACCTTTAAAACTCGGTTTCCGACAAGCCGAGCGCCGCTGGCGTAGAAGTTATGATCCCTTAGAAAAACCACCTTTTCTAAAATTACTGGGAGAATATAAACGAGCAATCTCTGCCGCCAAAACCACCTATTTTTCCACCAAAATCCTCAACTCTGCGCAAAAATCAAAAGACATCTTCGCCATTGTAGAAGAACTCTCACATCCAGATAGGGTGACCATCAAACCCCTTCCATCTCAGGCACTCTGCGATTCCCTCAACTGCTTCTTCATAGAAAAAATTAGCAAAATCAAAAATAGTATCTCTTCCATACCCCTGACTATACCCCTCACTGAGGCTGCTCCCTCCACCAACTCTCACTCTCTGACTCAGTTCCCCCCCTTATCAGAAAACGTTTTCATCGCCCTGCTTAACAAAGTTTCCTCTGGCTCCCCCACAGACTGCTGCCCCCCGCAATTCTCCAGGCTGCTTTCTCAGCCTGCCCCACTTCTCCTCTGGCCCTCCTGAACAGTTCTCTCCTGCTCGGAGAGGTCCCCAGCCAATTTAAGAACGCAGAGGTAGTTCCCATTCTAAAGAAACACACTGCCGACCCTACGGTCATGGGCAACTTCTGCCCCATCTCCCTTCTTCCCTACCTAAGCAAGGTACTCGAGAGGTACGTAACTAGTATCCTCAGCTCTTTTATTGAGGACTCCAACCTCTTGGACCCCCAGCAGGCCGGGTTCAAACCCGCCCATTTGACAGAGGAGGTCATTCTCTCTGTAATGGAGGAACTCCGCAGAGGCGCCGATTCTAACACCCACCAAGCCCTGATTCTTCTGGACCTGTCGGCGGCCTTTGACACGGTCGACCACACCATCTTGGTCGACCGTGTCAAAGAGGCTGGTATCGGAGGGACGGCCCTTGACTGGGTCCGCTCATTCCTGACGAACCGCCACCAATCTGTCCGACTCTCCCATTTTTCAGCTGACAGGATGAAACTCACCTGCGGTGTGCCACAGGGTTCGTCTCTGTCCCCACTTCTTTTTAATTTGTACCTTACCCCCCTGATCCGCTCCCTCCGGGGAAGGAATGTCACTGCATTTAACTATGCAGATGACATTCAGCTCATCTTCAATCTTGACTCCTCGCAGGATGCGGCTCAGGACTTCCAGTATACCCTCTGTCATATCAGCAATTGGATGGGCACTCACCATCTCAAACTTAATCCCGACAAGACGGAGCTTGTTCTTGTCGGAGGCCCATCCAACCCCTGGAACTCCACCTTCTGGCCCCCTGCCCTTGGCCCCTCCCCCCGCCCTGCTGACAAGGTCAAAAGCTTGGGGGTCTACATTTCTCATGATCTCTCCATGCAACATCAGGTAAGTGCTACAGTGTCTTCCTGCTTCCACCAGCTCAGAAAAATTCGCAAAATTGCCCATTTTCTGACCACCGAAGCCCTCACCCTGACGTTGCTGGCATTAGTCATCTCTCGGGTTGACTATGCCAATGCCTTGTACGCAGGTATCCCGCAATACCAAATCAAAAGACTTCAGATGATACAGAATCAGGCAGCACGCCTCATCTACCACCAACCCAAACATCACCACGTCCGTCCTTTACTTAAAGCCCTGCACTGGCTTCCTGTATCAGAGCGTTGTCAATTCAAACTAGGCTGCTTGACCCACAAATCCCTGGCCGGCATCGGCCCCTCTTTCATCTCGTCGCTTCTGCACCCGTACGTCCCTTCCAGACCCCTTCGATCTTCCCACCATGCTCTCCTTCAGACGCCCAGGTTCAGACGCAAAAAGCACAGAGGCCTCAGATTTTCTTTTCTGGCCCCCTCACTCTGGAACTCTCTCCCCCCGGAACTTAGACTTTCCCCCTCTTACCCTCACTTCAGGTCTCTCCTAAAGACTCACCTCTTCCGCGGTGCTAACACATAAGCTCCCTTGCTCCCTTCCCTTCTTTCTTTGTCTCCTTCTGATTTAATGAACAGCGCCAAGAAACCGACCGGTGTATGTTGCGCTTAATAAATTGTTTTTACATTACATAACTCCCAATTCCAACATCTTCTGCACTTCAGTCCTGATACAGTCCTTGACATGGTCAGGTTGCCTGTAAATCTTATTTTTAACAGGCGGTCCTCAGTGTTCACTTCATGAGTGCATCAGGTAGTCTGACTTGGAGTCAGAGAGCACATATGTCTGAACTGATTGAGCACCTGTCTGTAATCAGTTTGCTGCTGGGCAGTGAGGCTGCCTGCCAAGGCTACACCATCTATTGACCCATCATCAGGGTTCTGTGAGAGCAGGTCAGGGAGTGGATCACTTCCTTTCTCCTGTCCCTCATCAGTGGCCATGAGCAAGCCAATGTCTGCCCTGTCGACATATGGTTGCAGTCTATTGACATGAGGCACCCTATGGGGGCTTCTGGGAGATCCAAGGTCCTCCAAATAGGTAACCTCTCCCTTCTAATCAACAATTGTATGGGAGCCACTCCACTTGTCCTGGAGGTTTGCTGGGGCCACAGGCTCCAACACCCACACTTTCTGCCCTGGCTGGTAAACAGTCAGCACAGCCTTTTGGTCATGCCAGACCTTTTGCAATTCCTGGCTAGCCTCAAGGTTTTTGGTTGCCTTTTTCATGTAATCCTGGAGCCAAGACCATGTGCATAGTCCACTATGTCCTGTTTAGGGGGTTTGAGAGGTAACTCCCATCCCTCCTTCACCAGACACAATGTCCCTCTTACAGGATGCCCAAGCAGAAGTTCAAAAGGGCTGTAACCAACCCCCTTCTGAAGAACCTCCCTGTATGCAAAAAAAAGGCAGGGCAGAAGGATGTCCCATCTACGCCTAAGCTTTTCTGGACGACCCTTGATCATGCCCTTTAAGGTTTTGTTGAACCTTTCAACTAAAACATTGCATTGTGGGTGATAGGGTATGGTGAATTTGTAATTCACTACACACCCCTTCCACATTGCAGTCAAACTACTTGACATGAAGTTTGTACCTCTGTCTGAAACTGCCTCCTTAGGGAAGCCCGCCCTTGAGAATAGTCCCAAGAGGGCCCTTGCCACCACAGGAGCTGTGGTAGTCCTAAATGGAATAGCTTCTGGGTACCTAGTGGCAAGGTCCACCACCACCAGGATAAATCTGTGCCCAGAGGCTGTCTGAGGATCCATGGGACCAACTATGTCAATCCCCACTCTTTCAAAGGGAACTCCCACCACAGGTAGTGGTATCAGGGGGGCCTTTGTTGTACCACCTGCCTTACCACTGGCTTGACATGTGACACAGGAGCAACAAAACTTGTTGGTGTCTTCAGACATGTGGGGCCAATGGAAGTGAATGACATTCCTGTCCCAAGTCTTGTTTTGGCCCAGGTGACCTGCTAAGGTAAAATCATGGGCTAGTATTAATAGGAAGCCCCTGAACTTCAGAGGTATAACCAACCTCCTGGCTGCACTAGGCTTGGGGTCTCTACTTTCTGAATACAGGAGTCCATCATCCCAATATATCTTATGGGTTCCACTAGCATTCCCAGTAGCCTCAGCAGTAGCCATCTGTCTGAG
The DNA here is from genome assembly GCF_964263255.1 of Lissotriton vulgaris. Taxonomy (NCBI): domain Eukaryota; kingdom Metazoa; phylum Chordata; class Amphibia; order Caudata; family Salamandridae; genus Lissotriton; species Lissotriton vulgaris. Next base: position 430,246,216 of record NC_141699.1, on the reverse strand, counting down.
GGGCTCAAGAGAAGGACAGCTCTGCTGCTCCTGGCTCAGATCTGCCCTAGAAAGGCCCGAGTCCCCAAGAACTTAACCTGATCTGGCTCAAGCTTCTCTGGGACAGTTCCTTCTTCAGGACTACAATCATCTCCCTTAAGAGACTGATCTGTATTCTGAGTCAGAGAGGAAAGCTCTGCCTTAACCCTACTGCAACTTTTCTTGGAAGGCACCTGAGCCATTCTTCCAGAATCCAGGGCCTGTTCAGTTTTTGACATTTTGGCCTGTGACCTAGTCACAGCAAACACATGTGCAGGGATTCCTAACATTTCTGCATGGGTCCTGAGCTCCACTTCAGCCGAGGCTGAAGTCTCTAAATCATGGCCAAGCAAGCATTCAACAGGAGGTCTGTACTTACCACAACCATCTTGAGGCCAGTTACCCCTCGCCAGGAGAAATTTACAACTGCCAGGGCATGGTCAGTCCTGACATTGCTAGCATTGGTCCCTTGGTACATTTCACCAAGTATGATCTGCTCAGGAGCCACAAGGTCTTGGTGACACTTGCCCCTGTGTCCCTGAATGCCAAAGCTTATTTTCTATTAATCAAAGGCTGCTGTCTGTATTTGCCCAGATTACTGAGACTCACATTGGAGGACATATCCATGTCCGGCGGGAGCTTCGGAGATGCAGACCGGCAAATGCTTTGTTGGTGCCTGTCGAGCAGGGGAGTCACTCCTTGACCCCAAGGGAGATTTCTTCAGTCCTCTAGTCTTGAGTAGAGCATCGAGGTTCCAGGATTCAGTTGCAGAGTTTCGTCCAGGGATATCTTTAAAACTGGTACCGGGTATACCAGTGTGTTCATATCTCTTTCTCTAGAGGGATGGAATTCTACCCCCGCTGGCAGAACTGGCGGGGGTAGGATTCCAAAGTGTTTGATACCAAACACGACATGTTTCCATGCAGCCATTTCAGAGTTAGCGTTTACAGCAAGGTTATAATGCACGTAAGAGTATATGGTCTGGCTGCATCACAGTAGTGTATACAACAAGGACCCCCTGAGAAATCGTAAGAAATTCCTAGGTCAGGGAAAAATACATATGAGGAATAACAACCTAGGCAATCATATAATCTTTGTCCATGCAGTGATTAATATGAGAGTAAGAAACAATAACAAAAGAGATTCTGCTTTATATTGTCACAATTTGAATTATAAAAAAGACAGGTTCTCAAATATACACGTAATTAAAAAGATTTGTATCCATAGATGATATAGAACAAATCTGAAATACAATTTAATAGCAACTAAATACACAGAGAATAAAAAACAAAAGTGTGGCACAATAATAGAGTCAAATGATTGTGCCACACTTTTGTTTTTTATTCTCTGTGTATTTAGTTGCTATTAAATTGTATTTGTTTCTTGCTCTCATATTAATCACTGCATGGACAAAGATTATATGATAGCCTAGGTTGTTATTTCTCAACTGGCTGCATCACAGAACAGCCCCAGAGAATAGGTTCTGAAGGCTGCAGAGGGGTCCTGCTCATGCCTGGGTACCATTTCACTCGAAAGCAAGCAACCTGCCTTCCCCAAACTGCCAGCGGCTGCGGATCTTCTAGACGCAACAAAGGTGTTTGATTCTATTGCCTGGACTTATATGTTTACAGTGATGCATCGAATGGATGTGCCATTTTTCTTCACCAATTGGAATATATTGCTATACACAGACCCGGTAGCTCGAGTGTGTATAAATGGGCACACGTCTGAGGTGTTTCCGATTAAGCGGGGCACCCGGCAGGGGTGTCTTTTATCGCCCCTGCTATTTGCCGTTGTGTTGGAACCGCTTGCATGTGTGCTGAGGCAGAGGCATGATGGGACGGTACTGCGTTTTTACCAATGACCATTGGCAGTGTCCATGTATGCTGATGACATGGTCTTGTATGTAAGGGAACCGGCACAACATTTAGAGCAAGTAATTCATGAATACATCCGCTTTGAATGGTATTCTGGGCTAGCCATCAATTGGAACAAGTCCATAGTATTCTCTCTCACAGAATGCACTGAGCAATTTGTGCTGAACTATTCCTTAGAGTGGGCTACTGATCCCGTTAAGTATCTCAGAGTGTGGATTCAGAGGGACCCTCAGGAAGTCATTAGAACCAATTACGGTATAGCAATATCTAAGCTTGAAGATCAGGTGGCCCGGTGGATCTGCTTACCTCTAACGTTTGCTGATAGGATCGCGTTAATCAAAACGGTAGTGCTGCCAAACTTTTTGAATCTGTTTGTAAATGTACCTATTACCCTCAAGCAGCATTTTTTTACTACAATGCAATCCCTGTTGATTACTCTCACATGGGGGGGGGGGGGGGGGCAAGAAGCCCTGAGTCAGCTGGGAGACATTAATGAAGCCTTACGCGTTGGGCGGGTTCACAGTACCCGACATGCACCTATATTATTTGTGCACACAGGCACAGTTTGCCTATTATTGGCAAAACATGCCGCCTTTCACACCTCATGTTGCAGTTGAAGCCGGTGCTGTTCACCCCAAACCTTTGAAAGCAATGATTGTGAATAAGTACTCGTTGTTTGAGCAAGCTGATATAGACATAGTACAATGCACAGCTCGAGCATGGCATACGCTGGGAAAGCATGCTGAGCGGCTTCCGTTGTATGCCCCAGCGATGCCTCTCCTTCATCATGTAGCACTCACGGTAACGGGGGAAACTGGGGCCCTTAAAGTCTTGCACGCTACTGGGATGTATAACATGGGAGATGTGTTCCCTGGCGGGACATTTATCACCTTACAGAATTTCATGAAGGAGGGGGCGAATGAGGCTATGTCCACATTTATTTACACTAGGTTTTGATCTGCCATGCGGGGTTTATACCCATGCTTCCCTGAGAAACCCACTGTCCTGGGGGCTTTGCAGCTCATCTACACTGCACAAACTAAAACTAGATTAGTGTTGTGGCTCTACTCTGCTTTGCAGCTGTATGAAGGTGCAGAGATGACAAGTTCTAGGGATAAATGAAATGGTTGTCTCCCGAGCCACTTACGGATGACGAATGGGAAGAATGCTGTAGGATGACTGGTTGCTTTGCGGGTAATGGGAATTTTAAACTCATCCATTACAAATACATTCATCAGATGTATTATATGCCAGCGCAACTTTATAAATATGGTCTAAGGGAAACAAATTGTTGTAAAAGATGCGGTGCCGATAACGCTGATTATATGCATCTTGCATGGGCATGTCCGAAGTTGGCTACTTTCTGGGGTGATGTAATGACAGCTTTAACTGAAATGGTGGGTGACACAATAGTAGGTGATGCAAAGTTATGTCTGTTGGGTAACATATCTAAAATTCATTCGAGTGTTCATAAATTGGTGGCAATGTTGATGCAACTGGCCAAACGTAAAGTTGCACTTAATTGGGATGGTAGACCGGCACCTAAGCTGAAACAGTGGCTGCATGATGTTGCTTATTGACGTGACCAACCCACTTGTTATGCAGAAGAGTTACCACCGGCTTCAAGGACACGAGAGGTGTGGGGTCCGTTTACTGCCTACATGTTGAACCATTCTGAAGACGGCTGAACAACACTTTATGGACAAACTGCTGTTGATAAAATACCTTGACTCTCTGATTTCATGTTTTTAATTTGCCAATGTACTGATTCTTTTTAACAACTACAGATATGTATGAGGTAGAGGTTGTGTTTACAATAAACAGTTGCACTTTTTGTTTATGTTTCAAAATTCATAATAAAATAAAAAAAAAAATTAAAAAGCACCCTGCCTTCAGGATTGATAAGGCCTGCCATAGGGGTTACTGATAGGTTTCGATGTGCAATGATTAAAGGTAGATATCGGTAACCTATATCTTAGTAAGGGGTGCATGCACCACCTTACCCAGGCTGCAGTAGCAGTCCTGTGGTATCATTTTGGAGGCTCCCCAGAAGAGGCATAATACATGCTTCAGCACCTGGTAGGCCTTTGGGGTACCTATGTCCTTAGTTCCTCGTGTACCATATACTAGGGACTCACAAGGGCACCCCAGTAACCAAACTGGAGTGTACCTAAAGTACTTACAATCAATTTAGAGAGGAATCAGCTAGGCTGGTGTCCTGGATAGCAGGGCCCCAGCCAGCCTAAAGTAAAAAAACAGAGAAACATCAGCAAAAAGTGGGGGTAACAGTAGTAAGCAGATCCTACTCTCCTACATAGTCCCTACAGGGAACTTGTTTGCTAGATTGGACTGCCTCTCTAGGATGAGCGGAGGTTTAACAATCATTTTCAGGGACTCGCTTAATTGCCTACTTGAGTCTTTAGCTACTTTTTCTCATGGTGTATGTCAAGCGGCCTTCTTTAGACTGAAAGTTCATGCTAAATTAACTTGTTCTCGATTTCTGGTCTACCGCTCTCCCAGCTCACATGGAACCTTTTTAGTCTCCTGGAACCATGCCTTGGAACTGCTTCCAATTTAACCCAATTTCACCATCCTTGGGGATTATTTTTTTTTATTTAGAGGGCTCCTCTTGGTAATACTCTACTTATTGTTCCAAGCTTATGGCTAACCTAGGATTTTCATAAATAGTTCAATCCTCTACCCACATTGCTGGTCATACCTTGGAGGGGATTTTTACAAACCTTAATGGGATTTGTATTAGGGACATAATTCCCCTCAGCAGGTCCAATCATCGGATGGCAACCTTTAAGGTCACCCCCCTCACCCTTTGACAAGCACCAACTGTGCACCGAGAAGGCTTCAATCTTATTCAAACTGCAGTAGGATCATGCAGGAAGATATATAGAGTGCTCATAACATTATGACATCAATCATGGACCTTTTCTCCGGTCACCCAGCAGAAGATTTCGCAAGCTGGGTGGAGGCAGCTGTAGATATTGTTAAACCCATGAACATTAAGCTACTTGAAACAAAGCTCCTGCTACATGGTACTTGGACAAACTTAAAGAGCTCGTCTCTCAGACAGGAACGCAAATGGCGTATGAATTTGGATACTCCTGAGAAAAACAAGCATACAACATTACTTTTAACGTAGAGGTGGGTGGTTTTTGAGGACATATCTGCTTTTTATATCAATAAAATAATATCAGCCAATAACTCTTCTAATGAACTATATCAATTCAAGTTTCTTTCTAACGCGCCCTCACAGCAACTTGTGAATTCCTCATGAGCTTTCTGCGATTAATTAGCTGATTTCATTAGAGATAAAAAAAATATATATATATATTCAGAGTTTGACCACTCCTAAAGATGTCCCAAAAATAAGGGAAGATGTAGTTCAATGGTTTGTAAAGATAGGTTTAAGTCAATTGTTTAATTTTACAAAGAATCCTGATAAACAGCTAAAATGCAAGCAGATTGGCCCATTAACGAACCTAGAGGATGACAGGAAGGCTCAGCAGTGATTTTATTAGAAGAGGATATCAGTATACCAATAAATACATTGAGAACATTAATTAAGGATTAACTTTGACTAATGAATGTGAAGAGCTTTGAAAAAAGTGTTATGTATAGCCGGCGCTTTAGGCAAGCACAGCAATACAAGATAATTGTATCTCTTTTAACATGAAAAAGAAGGATGTGCATTAGTAGTTCTAAGACAAAAACAAAGGGGCTTACATAGACCTGTGGCTTACTTTTCCTGTACTCCAAAAGCAGCTTTTCATCCATGCTTTTGAGCAATTGCAGCTATTTAACAGCTGTTTATAGTATGGTGAAGTATCACCACTTTGGAAACCAGCCATGATTAAGCCCTTATTGGGAAAAAAACCTTATCTCCCTAACTGATCCCGAAATGATACTAACAACGATTGGCCAAACTCATTGTTGCTGAATTGGAGAATATGCTTGAAAAAACCTTGCAGTTACAAACATTTTTCAACGTTTATTAGAAATGGGGTTTCTGCTGGCTAGGGTATTCACCTAAGCCAGGCAGACCCCACCACTCTAGTCAGGGTAAGGGAGTCACACACCCAATATAACCCCTGCTCACCCCCTTGGCAGCTTGGAAGAGCAGTCAGGCTTATCCCGGAGGCAATGCAATGCGTTTGGTAAGCACACACACACAACAGTGACACACAATATACACCACAAAAGAGACTGCACATAAGATTATAGAAAAATATCTCATATACTGTATATAAAACACATAGACCACAATCACATAAATCACTTTGCCAACTGGGCAATTTTCATAGCATCCCATAGACCATAAATCACTTTACCAACTAGGCAATGAGGCAATTGTCATAACACCACATTTAGTGCAACACATCAAATACTTATAAGTTGCAAATGTCATAAAAACATCATGAAAACCACCATTACTATACACAACATATCATCCAAACATTCATCATTACATTAGGACATAAAATGCAGCAGTTAGGTTAGGAAGAGAAACACAGGTCACCAAGTATCACCCTAATTCACAGTATGACATAAATCACCACATGTCATTAAAAAACCATAACTACTTAGGACAATCACTTAAAAATGCCAAAAATCTAGTGAGACAGCGTACCTGTGATTCTCTTCTACATTATTCGGGACCTGCTGACTCTTCTTGGGATATTTGTGGGTATAACGCAGGACTCACCTGAGCACTATGCTCCTGTGGTCGTGCGGGGTGATGGTTAGGGCAAGTTCCTGGATAGCACAGACACCACTCCTTGGTGGTGAACGGGCATCCAGGGAGGTTCCACCCCTCAATTACAGCTTGTCCGGAGTCCTCCAGGGTCTCCAGGACTGCTCGTAGAGACCGGAGTCAAGATGAGCAAGGACGGCCGGCTGGCCACAGGGTGCGGTGGAATCACTCCTGGCGGCCGACTCACCCCTTCATTCAGTGGTGGCCTTCCCCGATTCTGCCGGGGGTTATTGTGACAGCCTATGGCCGCCTGCATCTGGCTGGAGAAGCAGGCTGTACCCAACACAGCTCTCAAATATGAAGGCTGTGCATTAGGAGCACCTGAGCAAGACTTGGGCCATAATGGGGGGTTTGCTCACAGTAGGCGGCCCACAGATAAACACCAGGAAATGAAGCCTCACCTGGGCCCCACACCGCTGCATATCACAGTCTCCCTTGCAGAAGGGGGGCCACAGTTTCGAGTAGGACAAGAGGTTGCTGAGGAAGCACCGCAGGACTACCGGCGGCCTCGGACTGGGGTTGCCTCTCCCAGTCCCAGCCTTTGCTTCTGTAGCGATCGCCCTTGGAAGAGCGGCAAGTTGCCGCAAACATCATGTTTTCAAATGTGGGCAGAAAAACTACCAGTCCCAGAAGGCCAAGCGGCGCCAGGAGGCTGCACAATGGGAAGAACTTACTTAAGCTCCTCCCCTTGAACAGAACGGGGCTTGTCAATCCTGTTCCTGGTTTGTTCCATGTTGTTTCCGGATTTGGAGTCCCTGCCTTGGAGTTTCTTGAGTAGCCTGTTTGCGAATCGCCGCGACGGCACACCCGACGCGGCGACGAAGTGCCTGCGTGGTCAGTGTGCAGACACCCGACGCGGCGACGAAGTGCCTGCGTGGTCAGACGATCAACTTCCCAGCGCGTCTCTGTGAGTAGAACAGAACCGCGCTTGTGGGGAAAAGTATTGTGGAGAGCGGGCTCGCTCTCTTCTGTTTCTCTTGTGTGCAGTCCTTGAGTCTACCGCCTGGATTACGGTAGAGTGCAGTTCGCACGAGTTCCTGCTTTGTTTTTGCTTTGGTTTCCTGCATTACGGGCGTTATTGAGCCCCGATCCTCGTATATCCCAAAAGGAGTATTTTGGGAGTATTATTCTCAGTACATGTGTAAAGAATTGCCTGGAAGAGTTTCAACCTCAGATATTCATTACAGGAGCTCGAGAGGAAAGTGCATTAACTTTCGCCAGCTGTGGAATAGATTTCCTGTAATTCTAGCATCACCTGATTTCCTTCACGGAAAGTTCACTTACACCAGTGGTAAGTTCCGGAGCACTGGGGAGGTGGGGAGATTCAAGTCAAGGCAAAAATACATTATCCTTTCTACGTCTTTTCGCCCACCTTCAGGGAGGTCTTCCCAGTAAAGCCGTTGACTCCGAAACTCGTCCTGAGAAGCTTAGAAGACCCCCTCATCCATTCCGGAATTCTCCCTTGCTACCTCCGACTGTGCTTGCGCCAATAGCGGTGAAAGGTCCCATTGTTGGTGAAGTGCGGTGTGAGGTTGTAAGGACAGTCATCCAATCGTTCCTGCTGGGCATAGGAGTCAGGTTAGTGGCGCGTGCGATTCTTGCGCTGCTTACAATCATTACAGCTTCACTAGGGGGATTCTGCTCTGATGGGTGGGGGCACCCTCAGTCTCCTTCTGCCTGCAGTGCTGCGGCCCATGTGAGCCAGCCAGCACTAGGTTCTGAGCTGCAGACTCCATGGTGTCTGGAGTTGAGGGGCAGTGCATCCTCCATACCAAGCCTCGGGCTCCAGCAACCCTCACAGAGCGCTCCACATGCTCTACTTTTGATTAAAAAAGGGAAATGGTCACAGATAGGGCTCCACATGCTGGGAGGCAGGCACTTTGCAAACTGCTCAGCTCGCGATGGTTAGGAAGTGCCCAAAACACGCTTTGCTTTATAACTGAAGGGTGAAGGACAGACCAGCCCTTCTGACGCCCCATACAGGAGCAACAACTGCAGGCCAACTCACCCCTCACGCAACATACAGGATAGTGCTCCTCACATAGCTCTTAAGCTCTCCTACCATGCAGGTTACTTTGGATCCAGCAGGGATCCTTACCTACAGTCTTTCATTTCCCTGAGACTTTCAACAGGAGGCAAGCACACACAAACCCTTGGAGATTCTTCACAAGCAGGATACCACAACAGGGCAAAAAGAGTCAGCCATGTTCCTCTGCCACAGACCGAAGCAGCAACTGCAGGCCAACCCACTCCTCACACAGAAAGGGCAGTTCTCCTCACACAGCTCTTCAGCTCTTCTTCTTGGCAGGGTCCTCTTGTTTCCAGAAGTAATCTAAAGTCCTGGGGGCCGATTCACAGAACTAACTTACGACAAAATCCTAAACATACTACTTTTGTTATTCACAGAAGGCATTTAGTAGTCTTAAATTAGGATTTTGTCTTAAATTAGGATTTTGTCCTAAATTAGGACTTTGTCTTAAATTAGGATTTTGTCCTAAGTTAAGAATTTGTCTTAAATTAAACTTAAGACAAACTTAAGTTAAACTTAAGGTTAACTTCAGACAAAATCCCAATTTAAAACAAAATCCTAATTTAGGACAAAATCCTAATTTAAGACACAATCCTAATTTAGGACAAAATCCTAATTTAAGACAAAATCCTGACTTAAGACAAAAACCTAATTTAGGACAAAATCCTAACTTAAGACAAAATCCTAATTTAAGACTACTAAATGCCTTCTTTGAATACCAAAAGTAGTAAGTTTAGGATTTTGTCATAAATTAGTTCTGTGAATCGGGCCCCTGGGGTTTAAGTCTCATACTTATACCTGATGTTCTCATTGAGCTCAGTACAAACTAGTTCTGGCCGCCTTGATGCAGCATCACCACACGGGTGGAGACAGCATTGTGCAAAGGAGACACAGCCTATTCAGGTGCTAGCGAAACTCCTCGCACCACTCTAAATGCAGACCAGGTCTATGAAGCCTAGCGATGACACACCCAGGCAAGGCAGGACAAACCTCCACCTCACTTGTGACTGTCTACATTAAATGCACATCCCCAGCTCCTGTCACTCCAAAACCAGATGGTGAATATACAAACAGACAGAGGCAAACAGAATGGTAAAAGCAAGAAATTGCCCACTTTCTAAAGTGTCATTTTGAAACACACAATTTAAAAAGGAACCTATACAAAAACGTGCTATTAAATTCTGCGTTCAAAGAGCCTAAACTCCATTTCTCTATCTTGTCCCAATGGCAAGTTACACTTGTAAGATGTTACAGGCAGCTCCCCTGTTGACCTGTGTGACAGACAGCCTTTCAATGGTGAAAAACAAAATTCACAGTATTTCACTATCAGGACATGTAAAACATACCAGTACATGTCCTACCTTTCACCTACACTGCACCCTGCCCATGGAGTACCTTAGGCCTACCCGAGGGGTACCTTACATGTATGAAAAGGGAAGATTAGGGCCTGGCAAGTGGGTGTTCTTGCCAGGTCAGCATGGCAGTTTAACACCTTGGCTGCTAGGCGTTTTCCCCCTCCTGTGCTGAAAATTGCCATTTTGCTTGTGTCATGACGAGCTCAGCTCGTCATCAGCACAGCTCAACTGTGCATCATGACGAGCTGAGCTCGTCATGAGCATCGAAAGGGTTAAAAGTGCGCACACAGACCTTACAATGGCAGGTCTCAGATACTTTTACAGGGCTACTCGTGTGGGTGGCACAACCAGTGCTTCAAGCCCACTAGTAGTATTTGATTTACAGGTCTGACAAAGACTGTGCACTATACTAGGGACCTACCAATAAATCAAATATGCCAATCATGGATAACCAGGCATAAATACAATTTACGCAGAGAGCATATGCACTTTAGCACTGATCAGCAAAGGCAAAGTGCCCAGAGTCCTATAGCCAACAAATACAGGGTGAGAAAAATAGGATGCAAAAGTCAAAAAGTTGGGGGATAAACCTGCAAAAAGAGCCAGGTTTAACAAAGTCAACAAAGTCTTGTGCCCTTTCCAGGCAGGCTTGAGGCCTGGTTACAGTGCAGAGCCTGTGGAAACTACAATTATGGATGACTTACGGAGAATGATAGATGAGATGGTGTCAGGGTACTGGTTCCTTCAGATTTGTCTGCTGCCTTCAGTAAATTTGATCACTCCATTTACGTCTCAAGGCTTCACACTGTACTCAAGTGGATAAATGTTGTTACTGCAAGAGAAACAATCCATAATCTTTCCCGCTTTTCACTCTGAGTCTAAAACAAGCAGCTGTAATGTTTCCCAGAGCTCCATTGTATCACTACTATCATTTAACATATACATATACATTCAGCCTCAGTTAAAATATTATCGATATCCTGATGTCACCTAGCTGATCTTCAGATGTCCCCCTGGTAAGAGTCAAAGTCATCAGTTTAGTTTCATCAGAAGCATTTTAAAAAGGCCTTAGCCATAGTCAGGTGGTGCATGTCCGAAATGTCCTGATGCTTAATCCATCGAAAAATTATCTTCTCATCAGCAGGAATAACCACATTATATGGAATTGAGCAGTCTCGACTCAAATTATTGGCCCTTTACCTGTACCATTCACATCCTTGCCATTCTATTTCACATATCTTTAAGGCACAAGAAGAGAAGGTATCTGTTGATTTGGAACATCATATTCCTTTTGTCAATAAACTGATACAATTGTTGCTGGCTATGGTAATTTAATCTACCTTGGTATCCCAGACAAACTGCTACCAAGGCGAAGGATGGTTCAGAATGCAGCAGTGAGGCTCACCAACCGTAACAGAAAAAGTGATTATACCACCACAAGATTATTCTTTGCACTATCTGCCTGGGAGAGAACATATCTTATTTAAGTCTCTTCCACAGGACAGTGAACCATGACTCCCCATTCGTCATTACTTGAGGACCATCTCTAAACTGGCTGAAGCGAACCTGGGTATGTTTGGTATCAAACATGTTGGAATCATACCCCAAGACCGTATCCGGTGTTAGAGGTATGATTCCCTCAATGGTAGTGCCCCTCTGGGAGGCCCTCCATGCTCCCGGGACTGATCTTACAGAGTCTGGCAGCAACCTAGGGCTGCTGCCGACCACACACACGATTCTGCCCTCCTGCTGCTGGGCCATGCCCAAACAGGGGAAGGTAGGACAATAGGTTTCCTGTCACAGGGAGGTGTGACCACCTCCCAGACAGTACTTAGTATATTGGGCAGGGATGGGGCACAGGTCAGCACCACATAGTCTGCTGGAAGGGCACATTTGTTGCCCTCCTTGCATATGCCAGTTTAAACCAGATCAGTGAGCCATTTGCTCCCCGCTCTGACACAAAACTGGACAAAGGACATGGGAGTATCCTCACCACTGTCCGACATTTCCTCTGGGAGGGAACCCTGAATTAACCTGACCCTCACTTTAGGGTACTTAAGGGCTTACCTGTGGGTCCCTAAATTTGTTGTCTAATTCTTTTCAGATCCAACTCCACTTCTTCTTTGACCATCTGGATATCCTGGCCGAGTTGTGCTGACTGTGCGGAACTGATGGCATCGTCCTTTTGCTTTGGGACCAAGACTACAATGGAGAAGACCTTGTCAACTCCTGACCTTCGTGTCCTGCAATCCCGCTGCACCATCAGTGTCCCTGCTCCATACAGGTTCTGTCCTGGGCTTGTGGACATCTAAAGACATCCAAAGGAATCTCCCTTGGAGTGAAGGAGTCACTCCCTGCAACATGATCAACTGGCTTGCTGAACCTAGGCTTCCACGGAATCCACGAGGCTCAGCAGCACTAGTAGTGGATCAGCATTCCCTCGAGGCCTGAGATGTCCTCTGATAGAGTTGAGGCCTGCATCCTACCTAGAACATCCTGTATCCAAACCCCTGTGCTCTGCGTCACTGCACCGTTTCAATCACCCAATGACCGCAACAGTTACCACGACCGATTTATGCCAACAGAGTCGGACGCATCGAGAGGTTCTGTTGATGAGTCTGTCCCCGTAATAACCGACCTGTGCCAATCCGGTTGGTTGGACGGACCGATTCTGTTGTCTTCAGCCTCCGGTTGCTCAGGCAGAGCTACCGCTTCGGTGTACCCAAGCTTGAAGCCCCTTCACCAAACCTGTTTTATTGAAGTCGATTGGCCTTCGTCTTCGTGCCTCCTGGATTTCCTGGTGTGGCATAGACTATGTCCCCTTTGCTTTCAGGTACTCTTCGACTCAAACTCACTCCTGGGTTCAAACTGACTCTTTCATCCCTCTGTGGTAAGACTGCAACTGCGACGTACCCGCTGATCAGTATTGAGTACATGGTTGAGTATCCTATTCTTACTAGCCCATTGGGGGGTTCCTAGACTCTAACCTGGGGTGGTTCCTTGGGTCACCAACTCTTCTACATCTCCTGGGTCCAGTCTCAACTTAGGTCGTGGTTCGCTTCCCACAATTTTGATATATGGACAGGTCTCCCCCCTGGCGACCACTGTGTATTGGTGCTACCTGTTGCTCAATGTCCAAAGTATTGTGTGCATTGTGAGTATATCTCTGGGAAGGAGATATTGTGAAGTCTTAGTGAGTTATTTCATAAATGGCTATCTTTATAAGTGCACTGCATGGTCCTTTTTCATTTAGCCTATACTAAAGGATTCGATATTGGTAAATCGATCTGCTTTACACTTCTGCAATATTAAGCCTGAAGGCTTCTCTCCACAGCTACTACTTAGAGAGCTTGCTTTGGTTATCTAAACCCCTAAAAATCACCATAAGGTTCACCCTGGTTAGTGCAGGGTGTTATACGTACATCAGTGAGCACCACATACTGACCCGGCTTCTCACAGGTGCTCTACCTCACATAAACACACTTTCACCTACAAGCAAGCCTACAACATACATTTTAAAGGATTTATTTTACTTCAGTGGCCAGAAATGGTCCAATTCCAGCAAATTGTACTCCATATTTAGGTACACTGATAGTGAATCGTTTAAAATTCACTATCAATGTAATACAACATTGGTGGAAGTCAATGAGGGTGGAGCCCCAACCAACATCCAAAAGGGCGAGCTGCACCGGTCTTCCTGGCAATGATCTGAATGAAAGAACACTAACACCTATAAAACTCTTTCATATTGTACATCACTTAACGGGAGCTAATAACAGCACACATTCACAGCACACCTAGATACGATGCTCTCGTTTGTAAATGTTTGCTTAAGAAACTATCAGAAGAAGATTAAAGAGCGGATGCTCAGCCTTTCCTTAGTCCGAAGCATTGACACTTAAGATGCACAGCAAATTAAAACTATCTGATGGTGGCGGGATTTCAGGAATACCCCTGCAGCTATTGCACAGGAAAGAACTAGAGGCTATAGAGTTTCAGAGTGAAAAAGTAATGTTTGCCAAGTGAGTCTACACTGACTGCATGGGTTTTAGGGCTCTTGTATGTAGGTGCTATTTGTAGAGTGCAAACTTAACCGAAAAGGCAGCAGAGCACTGTACAGTGTCAAAGGCAATCATATAGTCAATGAGCAGTAAGAGAGGTGCAATGATCCAGACTGCATTGTGATGTACTGATCTTTAACCCCTTGCGTGCTGATGACAGAACGGTTCCGTCATCAGCGTCGGTTGAGCTGTGCTGATGATGGAACCGTTCCGTCATGACTCCGCCCGCGCAAGGCGGAGTCAGCACAGGCGGGGAATACGCCCCGCACGCAAGGGGTTAATGAGGTTCATCGTCCACTCTTTCTTAAATTGGAGCAGTGCTGAGGTGGTTCAGTTGGATATGGAGATGTTGTTCCATCCTAGGGCCACGGATGGAAAAGGCCTGTTGCACTTTTCTTTTTTACCCTTCATAGTCTGCATTCACTAAATATGCTGAACTTATCCACAAGATAAGTAGGATTGCTGGACTTGGTGGTATTGTAAATTATGCAGCTGGTTTCGAACATACTTTAGCTGGCAAGTAGAGACAAAGGAAGGGGGAGTGATGTTAACATCTATTTTCTGATCCTGGATTAGAGCTGCTGAGGCTGGTAGAATGCCCTTTAGGGGTGCACGTGTGGAGGCCAGTGAGCAGGGCCCTGCTACCATCCAGATGCATGCATGAATACAAGTGCTTGAACAGCAGTTCTAAAGTTGCTTTCTGGTTACAAAAATGGTTTAACTTTCTTTTGGAAAGAGATCTGTATATTTTTTCCCAATATGTTCCTTGAGGCTGAGTTTGGTGTGTTTCCAAGGAGCACCCAAGCGACTTGGCATTCAGTGGAAGGTGAGGTTCAAAGCCATCAAAGTTGATGTTATTGAGCCTTGTTTGAACTATTTTTTGTTTGTTGTTTTTTTGGGAAATAACAGAAATAGTGTCTTGGCTTGATTGAGCTCAAGATATTGAGTTTCAGGTTTGCAGTTATCAGGTTGTGGCATCAGCAAATCTAGCTAAAAAGACCCAAATGACACTTACGGGGTAATTTAAACTTTGGAAGTATGTCACTGAACTGCCATTATAGCAGAGGTGGCGCCTTCACCTTACCACTGGAAACCAACCCACCTAGATTAAAGTTGTCCACCTGCATGATAGACATATTTTCCCGGAAGCGGTTACTGCATGCTTGTTAGGACCTGCAAAAAGGATTTTCGTATGGATAGTAAGTGATGATTAGGTGGAGCATGTTAAGAATTACGCACAGAGCTTAACCAATTCTGGAATCACAGCATTACAAGAAGCAAGACCTTTGAGTTGAGGTTATGGTCAAAAACATACGACTTGAAGTTGTGCAAAACATTAGAAAGTGGACATGTAGTTTTGTTTGTTTTCTTTTCTTGTATGCTTAAATAACATTGGTGTATTGGAAACGAATTGTAAGCATAACTAAAGTCTTGTGTACAGTAAAACAGATTGTGCATGTATTAAATAATTATTTGTAAACATGATTAGGACCTTCAGGTTTTCTCCACGTGTGCTGCCACACTCATTTGCTATGTGCAGTACTCTGCCAGTTGATGATGACTCATACAACCCGCATGAGTAACATGTCAAATAATTATTTGTAAGCATGACTAAGGCTTTTAAGTTCTCTCCTTATGTGCCCGTCCCGGAGCTATGAAAAGGAAAGTCTCTCTAGCAGAAACACTTGACTTTGTTGTTTCTTCCGCTTACCTGCATTTCAGCGTGTGAAGGTCTTCGGCTCCTGTCTTCTCCAGCTTCAGTTCCTGGCTTCGTCTTCCCCTCCTGGACGTCTCAAAGTTCCTGCCTTTGCTGGCTTCGGTTGCCTGAACAACCTTCCGGAGTCCCGCATCCTTTCCAGTTTCCCTCGAGAGCTGCAAGGGAAGAGAAATAGGACAAAGTTAAACAAAGGTATTTCTTTCTGCATTCCCGTCTTGCTGATACAGTCCCAAGAACAATCAGGTACTTTTGAACTTCAAATGTTGAGCATAGGAGAACTTCTGTGAACGAACATTGGGGCATATTACCAAGGGCCTTATCGCCGCTTTAGTGGGAATTTTTCCCGCTAAAGCGGCGATAATTTTATCGCCCTATTACCTAGCTGTCGCTAACACCAGTTAGCAACAGCTAGTAGGAGATAGCGATCATCTGGGGGCCCACTTTGCATGTCAGCGATATTTATCGCTAATGACATGCAAAGTGGGCGTGCCAAGATGTTAGCGACTGTAAACAGTCGCTAACATCGCTATCTCCTATTATCTACAAAGGCGTACTTTTGGAAATATTCGCGCTAAGCATGAAAATCTCCAAAAGCTAACGCCTGCCTAGAGCAGTTCTTAGCCATGTTATCCAATGGTAGGTGGATAACATGGCTAAGAGCATTAGCTCGGTAATGCATGAATATCGCTGACTTTTCAGCGATATTCATGCATTTCGGCCGATTTTTATCGCTTTTAAGATAAACCATGATAATTGCAAGGTTTATCAGCTATAAAAATCGGAGGAGCTCGGCGATAACATTGTTTCCGCTAACCCTGCTTAGCGATAAATATCGCTATTTCTAGGTAATATGCCCCATTATTCCACAGACCTGCACTATTCTTTTGGCATGTAACACGTGTCGTCTTTTGAAAACAGGAACTCAAATTGAATCAGGAAATTGATTAAAGACTGTAAGCAATAATATTTAACCCTGTGATAGCTAGTACATGTGAACGGAGTGGTTGTTAGTGTAAAAGCTAATTTTTCTTGTTTCTTTCTTTAGTACATGAGTAAATTAAGAAATCTCATTTAAAGAATAACCCCAACAATATTTGGAACAGCAGATACAGTCTATAAGGGTTGTAGACTGTTTTGATACCTATACAGAAATCATAGACATTTGATGATTATTGTGTTGTATAATATGATAGCAAATAGAACATATAACTGAACAGTTGTATATCGTTTGTTGTTTAGATAAACATACCATACTGCAACTAGTAAAAAGAACAATTGATGGACAGAATGCAGAACAATGTCATACATTAACCCCAGTACAGAGATCTGGGCCTAAATCCATTGTTTTTTTGCTCACCATGCCATTCCAGTTTGGACCCAGCCATATGCAAATCAGTCTTGACCCTGTGCCCAATGGGACCAGTCCAGCCCGAACTTCCAGGCCAAATTGTCCCTGAACTGGAAACAAGCATCCTAGGACCTGTTTCGGGCTTTCAGCCCTCATCAGCCAGGATAGCTTGCCTCCAGTGGCATGGAGAGCAAGGAACCCACGTCTGGGCATACCTGTCCCACTCGGGGTGACAAATATAAAAAGAACAATTGATGGATAGAATGCAGAACAATTCATACATTCTCCCAAGTACAGATATCTAGGCCTAAATCCATCGTTTTTTTGCTCACCATGCCATTCCAGTTTGGACCAAGCCATATGCAAATCAGTCTTGACCCTGTGCCCAATGGGAACAGTCCAGCCGGAACTGGCAGGCCATGTCCTCCCTGAACTGGAAACAAGCATCCTAGGACCGGTTTCGGGCTTTTAGCCCTCATCAGCCAGGATAGCTTGACTCCAGTGGCTTGGAGAGCAGGGGACCCATGTCTGGGCATACCGATGTCACTCGGGTGATAAATGCAAAAAGAACAATTGATGGACAGAATGCAGAACAATGTCATACATTCACCGCAGTACAGAGATCTAGGC
This sequence comes from Lissotriton vulgaris, assembly GCF_964263255.1. Taxonomy (NCBI): domain Eukaryota; kingdom Metazoa; phylum Chordata; class Amphibia; order Caudata; family Salamandridae; genus Lissotriton; species Lissotriton vulgaris. Next base: position 430,228,416 of record NC_141699.1, on the reverse strand, counting down.
CTAAATCCATTGTTTTGTTGCTCACCATGCCATTTCAGTTTGGACCCAGCCATATGTAAATCAGTCTTGATTCTGTGCTCAATGGGAACAGTCCAGCCCAAACTGCCAGGCCATGTCCTCCCTGAACTTGAAACAGGCATCCTAGGACCGGTTTGGGGCTTTCACCCCTCATCAGCCAGGATAGCTTGACTCCAGTGGCATGGAGAGCATGAGACCCACGTCTGGGCATACCCGTCCCACTCAGGGTGACAAATGCAAAAAGAACAATTGATGGACAGAATCCAATGTCATACATTTTCCCAAGTACAGATATCTGGGCCTAAATCCATAGTTTTTTTGCTCACCCTGCCATTCCAGTTTGGACCCAGCCATATGCAAATCAGTCTTGACCCTGTGCCCAATGGGAACAGTCCAGCCCAAACTGCCCGGCCATGTCCTCCCTGAACTGGAAATAAGCATCCTAGGACCGGTTTCGGGCTTCATCAGCGCTTATAGCTTGACTCCAGTGGCATGGAGAGCACAGGACCCACCTGTGCCACTGGATTCAAGCTATCCTGGCTGAAGAGGGTAAAACCCCGAAACCGGTCCTAGGCTGCTTGATTCCGGTCCAGGGAGGGCCTGGCTTGGCAGTTTGGGCTGGACTTTTCCCATGAGGCACAGGGCCAATACTGATTTGCATATGGCCAGGTCTAAACTGGGGTGGCATGGTGAGCAAAATAATTCTTGATTTAACCTAGATCTCTTTACTGAGAGTGAATGTTTTGATTAGTTCCGCATTCCATCCATCAATTGTTTGTCATTTGCTTACTTGCCCTAAGTGCGCCGTATATGCCCTGACGTGGATCCCAGGCTCACTGTGCCACTGGATTCAAGCTATCCTGGCTGAAGAGGGGTGAAACCCCAAACCGGTCCTAGGATGCTTTTTTCCAGGTCCAGGGAGGGCTGGCTGGGTAGTTCAGGCTCAACTGTTCCCGTGAGGCACAGGGCCAAGACTGATTTGCATATGGCTAGGTCTAAACTGGGGTGGCATGATGAGCAAAAGAATGATGGATTTAACCCAGATCTCTTGACTGGGGGTGAATGTTTTGATTGGTTCTGCATTCCGTCCATCAATTGTTTGTCCTTTGCTTCCTCGCCCTAAGTGGGCCGGGTATGCCCAGACGTGGGTCCTGGGTTCACTGCGCCACTGGATTCAAACTATCCTGGCTGAAGAGGGGTGAAATCCCGAAACCGGTCCTAGGATGCTTGTTTCCGGTCCAGGGAGGGCCTGGATTTGCAGTTCGGGCTGGACTGTTCCCATGAGGCACAGGGCCAATACTGATTTGCATATGGCCAGATCTAAACTGGGGTAGCATGGTGAACAAAAGAATGATGGATTTAAACCAGATCTCTTGACTGGGAGTGAATTTTTTAATTGGTTCTGCATTCCGTCCATCAATTGTTTGTCTTGTACTGCAAATAGCGCTAGACAGTCCTGAAGAAATAAGAATCTTGTCAGGTCATCAGAAGTGCGCCAAACCAGAGATTGCTGTTTTTTTTATCTTTCCTATTTTTATTTTATCCATTTCCCCTTTCCCCTGGGATTCTTTCTTCACGCAAAGTGGTTTTGACAGCTTTGGCGGAGGCTGGGTCTTGGGGGTATTGGGCGCCAACGTCTCATCTCCCCAAGGGAACCGCCTGGTTTTCAGGTGAGTGGTTTCCTAACAGAGCATGAGGGCAGAAGTATCAGTTGCAGAAATGGCAGTGGGTGTGCCACTCTTAATTGGGAAACCTATCAAACACAATTCTCTTCAGTGTCCATTCTGCCACAAGATGTTGTCTTTGACAAAGCCAGAATCAGCTCTGACATCAGGAACACCACAAGCCACTTCCATCTACATTGTGTGGTAGGCAAGCTGGAAGTAGGTTTCCCACTTTGTGCTATTCATTTGTAAACCAGTATATCTTTTCCATTTGGACCTCATCTTACCAATCATAAACTCTGCCTTTCTCTGCCTTTTTTTGAAAAAATTAAAGTTTACTTTATCCCCGGACAACATCCTTTTTTACAAGGGTTCTAAAACAATAATTGCTTTCTTTAGATAGTTCATGTAGAACCGGGTTTATATAGAAAATGATAATAAAGGTTTTTTGCAAAATTCTCTGGAAAACTCCTCTGAATATTCGTTAAGTCTGGCACCCTAATAAAGATCCCCAATTTTAGTTGTTTCATGTTGTGTTCATTTTCAAATGATCCCTTATGTCAGCCCCTGTAATAAATAAATGCATCAAGATAGAGGGGTTTTCTCATGGAACCACAGAAAATTTTTTGCCTCATGGTCCATACATAATTTAGAGACTTGAATCTAACTCTAACTGTTTTGGATGCTTAGGACTTTTAATGAAGCAAGATAAACTATGTGTTGTATTTACTGAGAATGATGGTATGTAGTGAATTATCAAAATCAGAAGATATCATAGAGAATCAACACAATGGACTTAATTTCCATGTCGATCGGAAAGCCTCCGACCTGCAGTTGGAGGCTTTCTGACCGACATCTTCGATTTAACTTTTGACCACCGCATTACAATGTGGGTGGTTGATAGTGAAACTGGCCAGTCATTCTGGCTGGATTCCGACAGGCTCAATGAGCCCATTGACCAGTCAGAGGCCCTACCGTAATCCCTGAGGATGGCATTTCTGCCGTCTGGATTATGATGTCAGTTTCCGACAGGCTTTCCATGTCGAGCTTTCCGACATGAAAAGCCAGTCGGAAAGCGACTTTGGAGGCCCCTAGTAGGGCCACATTCTTCCAGAGCCTCTGGTTGGGGGCCGAGGGGGCACCTATTGTGCCTCCTGTTAATCCCTGCGTGGCAGGCACCTTGAGATGCCTGCAGGGGTTAACCAAATCTCCTATTTCTCTATGGGAGAAGGTGCTGCAGCCAGTTTACAGCCGCAGTACAGGGTCCCATAGAGAAATGAGAGTATGCAACGGCACCATGGACAGTCGTTTTGTAATACTGCGGTCTGGACTGCCGATCGGAGGTTGGTCTGTCCAGAATCTGCGATGATGTCAGTCAGAGGCAACTCCGACCGACATCATAATCAGGGCCTGTATGTCTTGGTAATAACTATGTGGGTGTTTTCATAAGGCTAAGTGAATGTTGTTTGTATAGCTTGAAAGGCGGGAGAAGCAAATTAGATTTGATGTGCTTTAGGGTTATTCTCACCCTTTGTCTGTTCCTTGGCTCTGTCTTTAAAAATGCATTTACCCCATTTGTGACTTTTTCTGTGAGGTTTGCACTTCTCTCAATTCTACTTAATTCTGTACCACTAGAGTTTTGAACATTCTGCACAATGTCTATGTTTCAACTCAGATTATTAACTGCACCACTACTGTCAGTGACAGTGGATATCTTGTCTATTCATGTAAGTTGCCCATTTAAGTGCTTTGTGCTGCAGAGGCTGTTCTAACTACTAAGGGAGATGTTTTGCCTTCTGTGAAAATACCCCGTAATAAGGCTAAAAAACTGACTCCCTTTCAAAAAACCTATGGACCACCACCAAATAAAAAACAGCGGAAAATGGGGGACCCTCTACAACCCAAATTGAGCTGTCGTGATTTTGGCAAGAAAATGAGTAATGTCGTAAAAGAACCTAGTACTCCACATACACATACCGAGGGGGTCAATACATCATTAACTTCTTCAGCCTTGTCAATTATTCCGACAGACAATGAGGACTCTACGGACACTAATGTGGTTGTTAACGTACCAATTGAGAACAAGGGTCCTGTGTCACTACTTGATATAGAGAGTTTGATTAAATCTTACTCAGCAAGTATATTGGAGAGGTTGATGGAGGTGGAATGTAGGCTGTGTAAAATTGAGCGTGCACTGGGAAATAAGGACGTTGTAATTAACACCGGTTTAAACAATGTAACCAATACACCTCTAGACAATATATCAAAAAATACACCAACTCCAGCTCAACCACCTAAACCTACCCCTATTCCTATCACTATCCCTCCCTCAATTGCATCCACCTCCAAATCTATGGGGAACACGGTGATGGCGACTGTTCAACGCCACCCACCCCCTAAACCTCCCCATCAAAAAAACTCTGATCAACCATCATCAAATGTTACAAATAAAATCATTGGTAACATACCCAATCCACCTTTGGGGAAACCAATAAGGGAGGCGGGGGAAATTAGACATGCTTGGGGGAAACCTAGAAGGACTCCTCTGCCTGAACTCCCACCAGAGGCAGTACCCTATGTGGTAGTCTTAACAGGGGTGCCTGTGCTTGGACAAAATAAGAGGGAGGGTTTTGCCCAATTAAAAAATAAGATTATGCATTGGCTTAGTATATATAGGCCAATTGCAAATCATATTAATGGTGAAATTGTCCATGTTCGTCGCCTCCAATGGTTGGGGGGTAGACCCAAAGACATCGATGGTGACGTGGTGGTGGTGAATTTTAGGGACCCTAACGCTGTCCAATTCATATTGAACTGGCAGACAGGTAGTTCAAATAATATAATAATCCCTAAACCATTAACATATTTCTATCCGAGGTCAGTGGTGTTTCCATCACAGCACCATCCGCCGCAGTATCAACCATTACAGCATACACCCCTAACCCAGCCAAACAACCATCCTATTGTACAGAATGCTGGGAGCAATCAATATGCTTCGTATCTCCCCCTACTGCAGAACGTAAATAATATGCATTATATTCCATGTCCTGTGGTAGCCCCAGACTCTATGGGATGGAACTACGTATCGGCTAAGACATATAACACCCAGAAAGGCAGGATGGATAACCTTAAACCCTTCACACCTCTAGAAACCTTTAATAGGTATGACATCTTTAGCGGTCTAGATGATTGCGACTGATGCTATATGATGCGGGGGGTGATGGGCTAGACATAATGAGTTTTGGTGATGTGGGTACTGATACTGCGAATGATGTACTGGTCAATACTGTGTCCTCTTGTGTGGGTAAAACTATACCTCATGATGTTAATGTATCCCATGATGTAAATATTCCAGAAGAGCAGGTATTACCCACAACTATTTCGAGTAACAACTCACCCTTAGAGGTAATACCCTTGGTAATACAATCTGTGCTTCCAATTATTCACGAAGAGACGCCTAGGGCTTCTACTGAGAGGCCAGTTGCTCTTGAAATCCCGATCAAAATGATCTGTTGGAATATAGCTGGAGTTGCTAAAAATCTGAGGCACCCGGAGTGGGCAAACTATATAGAGTCCTTTGACCTCTGCTTTTTTCAGGAAACCTGGGCAGTGGAGACGCCCCATAGGGTGGGCTACAAGACCTACGGGATTGGTGCGATACCTTCTAGAAGTGGAAGGCCGTCAGGGGGACTTTTGATGTGGGTGAAAATAAATTTAAGGGTAAAAATTGAGGAGATACCCACAAACTCTGTAGATATATTAGCTTTAAAGGCCACAGTTTGCAACGGGAAGAATTTATTTCTTGTAAATGTCTATAATAGGCCCCTACCCTCTTCAAGAGAATCAACGACCATTGCCAAATTAGATTGTTTTTTGAGTACATTAGACCCCAGGGAGGATTTCGTTATCCTGGCAGGCGATTTAAATTGCAACTTCGAGCCAGTCTTGGGTCTTAGTGAAATCTTTAATGAGGAAGATCAAGCAAACAAAATCCCTATCCTGGAGAATGTTAAACCGGTTAAATGTTCAACACTGGCTTACAATTGATTAATTTATGTACGGAACACTCTCTTAGGGCTTGCAACGGACGGCTACCATCCGATAGCTCCAAGAAACCAACATTCACCAGGAATAATTATAAAAATAACCTAGATTTTGTGATTGCTTCTATCCCCCTCTGGCCTCATCTTTTGGACCTTGAAGTAATGGAACGGTTTGAAAGCGATCATTTCCCCTTAAACTTGACGTTAGATGCCTATCTGTTCAATGATATGGTCCAGCAACCCACATCTGAGGAAAGTGGTGCTGATAAATCTGAGATCCATATTAGCAACAATAGAAAATCTCTGAAAAGGCCATTCATACTGGACCACAGTGACATTCTAAGTGAAATATACTCACTTCTGGCCGGTACTTTTGGTCCCTACTTAGCCGCAATGTTTGAGGATGAAACTAAAATGTCATTCCTCCAAATTCACCAGAAATTTTTTGCTGACCTAAGTTTATTAGTCACCAAAATGCAAAAAAAAAACCAGCAGAAGATCCCGAATCTGTCCCATAGTAAGCCATGGTATGACAGATCCTGCAGAGAGTCAAAGAGGGAATTATTAATTGCAATAAAGACCAAATCTCCAATAGATGTAAAAAGAGCAAGGAGTAATTACAAATCTGTCCAAAGAGCCTCAAAGATAGCATGGGAGGAAGACAAATGAGCCGATTTGTTGCTAGCCGCCAGATCACGTGATAATGTGGCCTTCTGGAGGCTGGTCGCAAATGGGAACCATGTAGGTAGGGTAGTTAAAGACGTTTTCTTGGATGAGCAAACTTGGGTCACCCATTTCACGAATCTATATAAAAAATATGATGACCCACATATGAACACGAGTGTAGTAAACCTTGAACCCCCAACAGACCACCTGGTTTTTACCTTAGGGGAAACAGAGTTGGCAATAACACAAATCAAATCTGGGAAAGCCCCAGGTTTGGACAAAATCCCGGGGGACCTATACAAGCACGACCTAGGAGTATGGGCACCTTATATTAATTACCTGTGCAATACATTTTCTTGCACTTTAGAATTCCCTGAAAGTTGGAAGGGAGCGGAAATTGTTTTAATTTTTAAAAAAGGAGATAGGATGGACCCATGTAATTATCGGCCAATAAGCCTAATGGACATCTTACAGAAAATCTACTCACGACATATTCTACTACGCGTGAGTAATTGGCTAGATGAAAATTCAATTCTAACTAGATTCCAAGCCGGATTCAGACCAAAAGTCAGCACAATAGACCAAATCTTTAGATTCTGCTGCCTCTATTGGAAGTACGTAGTGATCAAAAGGTGCCATCTATATGTTGCCTTTGTTGATTTAAGGGCAGCATTTTATTTGGTGCCTCGCAATCTCTTATGGAAAACCTTGAGTGCAGCAGGTATGCCAAATAATCTTGTCGTTCAGATCAAAGAGTTACACGAAGGGAACTTTGCGAGAGTTAGATGGGGCCCAAATGGTGAACTAACTCAAATAAATACCCATCGAACGTGGAGTACGCCAGGGCTGCGTCCTGGCTCCTACGCTATTTTCCCTTTTTGTAAACGATATTCCCTCCTTTTTAGGGAGAAGTAAAAATGACTCTCCGAAACTGAACGGCGAAAAGGTGACATCCTTACTATTTGCTGATGACACCATTTTGATTTCCCAAACGAAAAATGGCTTACAGACATTATTAAACACCTTTAGTGAATATTGTAGCCAAAAGGGGTTGGAGATCAATGGTAAGAAGACTAAATGCATGGCCCTAAATCCGATTAAACCGGACAAGGGCTGTCTAACATTAAAAGGAGTTAAGCTTGAATCAGTGCCTCATTTTTCATACTTAGGGGTGACTCTGGATTCAAACTTTACTTGGAAAGCCCAAATTGATAAAAGTAAATTAATCTTTGCTCAGAATGCCAAACCAATTCTTAGGGAGCAAAGTCTGAGCACTAGCAAAGCGGTGTCCCCAGTGATGGAACTATTAAAATTTAAGGTCCAATCATCTGTCCTCTATGGTGCTGAAATATGGGGTCCTGGGTCCAGGGAGACTTTTAGTGTCTTAGATAATAACTTTATGCGTAGCTTGGTAAGGGTCCCTAGAGGCACCCCACTAGTTCCCCTGGAACTCGGCCTAAACTTCAAAAGAACTGATCACCATGTCCTGATCCGACCTCTAATGCTGTGGGTTAGATTATGGTATGTGCCCGAACTTCAAGATTACAGAAATTATGACACTCGACAGTCAGAGTACCACCCCATGGCTAAGGCACATTAAGACATGGTTGAATAATATAGGATTGAAGCATTTTTGGGAGAATCCCGAGCAATTACCCACCAATCCCAAACTAATTCTAAAAAGGGCCTTTTGGAGTTTCATATTAAGTAGGACTGTAGGTAATACAACTAGTGGAACCTTAGTTGCAAAGTTTCTAAACTTTAAGGACGAACCCCTTTATGAGATCTTTATGGATGAGATAGAGCCCCCACTTGCCAAAACTTTATTTTTAAAATTTCGGTATGGAAATTTATTAATTAAAACTACTTTGGCACGTTGGGCTAGGAACCGCGATTCATCATCCCCAGTAATGGACGAAATTTGCCCCATGTGTGACCATAACCAGACCGAAAACGAGCAGCACCTTCTCTTTTTCTGCCCTTTTTATGTTAAGGCAAGAAAGAAGTGGATTAAACCAATATGCCTATGTTTAGGCCTGAGGTCATGTTCACAGGCTCTGAGAATCCTAACAACAAACACATCTCAACATATAATATTTAGTGTCAGTAGATTTTTACTTTCTATCTTTTATCAAAGGAAAAAAATGGGGCATCAATTGTAACTGAACTGATTGCTTGGAATCGACATGATGGTCCATTCTATGTTTTATGAATGTATGTTCCCGCTCAAATTATCCTCCGACTTGAATTGTACCTTCTAACTAATGTGTTTTTATGTTTTTATGTAGTAACATGTTTTTTACTTACTAATGAAATGCAATGTAATGTACGCACTGTCTTTTATGGCATTTTAGCCGAAATAAAGAATTTAAATAAATAAACTACTACATCGCAATGCCTTAAGTGTTAAATGTTGTCAATCATTATTACATCCTTTATTATCTGCACTTTCATTCTGGAATTGAGCATTTATATCAATTACATCTCATTCTGAGGTGCCTGACTTCACTGTTCTACTGAACAAGCAGTATCTATTGTTTGTATTTTTTACTACAGTAGCACAACGTTGTGGATCTAGTTATTTTTCATCTCTGAAAGCTGTTGTAGCAATATTCTGTGTCTGACACCCATTAAATACATTACATGATATACATGATATATCAGACACATTGGGGCATATTTACAACTCCTTATAGTCGCGATAACATCACTTTTATTGGCATTCCTGTGGCGATAGGGGCTTCGCCTCATTTACAAGATGGCATAAGCCACTTCACGTGGCTTAACATCACCTTGCAAAATAAGGCACCCTTTCATGCTATACTTAGCATGAAAGGGGAGGGCAAAGGATGTTGCCATGAGAATTTGGCCGCAGCACCCAATGATTTTGACACTGCCCCTATTTACATGAGTGGCATAACTAGTAGGCAGCACCCAAATTTAGACCAGGAACAACATGGCGAAACAAGAAGAAATGCTTTACTTCTGCTCGTTTTTGCAGTTTCTATGCATGCTGCATTGTGCAGCACAAATAGAAACAGCAAAACGTCATAAATGATTGCTTAGGTTTATGTGCAGGAACATAAACAATCATTACACAAATGACAATTTGCAGTTTCTATGTGGGCTTCGCAATGCAGCACACATAGAAATTACAAATCGGCATTTGTGGTTGTTTATGTGCAGGAAGCGTCACCTTGAAACTGTGTTTTGTTTCCAAGGAGGCGTTAAGCCATGTTAAGTGGCTTAACACCACCTTGTAAATAAGAAAAAGCCCCCATTGCCACAGAAATGTCGCAAAAGGTGGCGTTCCCGTGACAATAGGGGCTTGTAAACATGCCCCACTGGCTCTGTGGCCATTGAGGTGAAGATGTCATTCCCTCCGAATCAGGTGCTGTCATTTCAGGGTCAACCTGGAGGTGAAGAGTCAGGAGCCCCAACTGTAATCTTGGGGAAAAGTTGCAGCTGTATTCCTTGCCCTGCGACCTGGAACCTGCATCTTTTTCCGCATGCATTTCACTGTCTGGTGAGAGCATCCTCAGTTGCCTGCTCAAGGCCAAGTATTCCTGTCTCAGATCAGACTCCAACACTGATTGGGGGACTGGATATGCTGGGCTGTACCAATAATAACACCACCTCCTCCACCCCTGAAGCGAAATGCGCTGGACCCAACCAATTCTAGCAGTCAGGTTTCCTTGATCGTCACAAATGTTACGAGTAGCACCAGTGGTGTCCATAGTGAAGCGGGCAGCAGGCATAATGGTACATTACATAGAGTAGCAGGGATAATAGAATTATAAGAACTATGGGGCATATTACCAACAAAGTGGCGAAGAGAGGTGTTAGCCGCCTTGGCTTAACGCTTCTCTTCGCCACTTCGGAAACGCTAGGCTGCACCATATTACCAAGGATATGGTGCAGCCTAGCGTTTCCCCCTGCGATGACGATAAGTTTTATAACTTAACGCCAGCACACATGTAAGTGACAAATTGGCATTTTTAAAAAGAGGTTTGTTTATGTACAGGAAGGGACACCTTCCTGTACATAAACAGACCTTGGCATTTTGCTTTTTCCATGTGTGCTGCACAAGGCAGCACACATGGAAAAAGGAAAAACAAGGAGAAATGAAGCATTTCTCCTCGTTTCGCCACCTTAAGAACAGGTCTTTCCTGTTCTTAAATGCAGTGCTGCCACCTATTATCGCCTCTCTTGATAATAGGTGGCAGCGTCGAAGGGAATGGGTGTTGCGGTGGAACGCCCATCGCAACACCCACTGCATGCCCCCTTTCACGATGAGTTAAACGTAAAAGGGGCCCTATTACGAAGGCAGCGTTAAGTCAATTAACGTGGCTTTTAGTCACGTTAATTAACTTAACGCTGCCTTGATGATAGGCCAATGCAAATATTGCCGCGTTATCGTCAGAAAAGTGCTGATAACGTGGCGATAAGGTGCTTGATAATATGCCCCTTTGTCCATAAGATAGTTTGTAACAGCGCATATTCTCTGAATCATTTCAGTTCCTTTCAGTGAAGGACACTGTCCGAGACAGGGGACTGAGATGAGCTGGCCAATGTGGCAACCAGTATCCAGCTGCCATCTCTCCTTTGTTTTAATAGATTATTCAAAAGATGTCATTAAAAGGCATGGTCTGTGTTTTTTAAGTTTGTGTGGGGTAACCTGGTGGCGCAATTAAACCTGGACAAACCATATTCAGTCTTGAGCTTTCCTTTTAAAAAATGTATCTACATGTGTGTTATTTCAAATATGTCAGTCCAAATAAATCAAGAAAAGAACTCACTGATTTGTTAAATTCCAACCCAGGCCTGGAAAGAAGCTGTTCCATTGTTCTAGTGACATTGAGTCATCTGCTAAATTTTCCCTTTGAGGCAGTGTATTATTGGTTTCTATGATGTGCAGTAGCACAAGAATAAAAACAATCAGGTTTGCTTTTTCAAGAAGAAGAATTGGGCCTGTCATGTCCTTAAAAGAACAACACTTGTGAATAGTAGGACTGGGAAGGAGTTTTTATTTATTCCCTTCTTTAACAGTTATGCATTGCGCTCCTGCGCCTCACAGAGCATTAAGGCACTTTACAGAAAATCATGTAACCCACATCACAATAAAACAAGATAACCATTGCAATACAGTAAGACTATTAGATTTACCGAGAACTGTTTTAAATACCACCTAAGTAGCAAGAATTGGCAAAGCTAATAGTTCTTGGCTCTTGAAGGCAGAGCATAAGACTTTGCCAATGGTGGTTATTTGATATTTGATATTTATTAATTTTTATATAGCGCGACTATCGCTCCGGAAGGAGCATCTTGGCGCTGAGCACTCAGAAGAAACCAACTTGGTGGAGATGGGAATCATATGGCTGCGAGGACCAAAGAGTCGGATCGAAGGAAGATCCAAGTCTTCAGAAGTTTTCTGAAAAGTGTTTCTGAAGGGGCGTGCCTGAGGTTAGAGGGAAGGCCGTTCCAAGCCTTAGCCGCCAGGAGTGAAAAGGTTTTTCCACCTTTCGTTTTGAGCTTGAACCTGGGTATGGTAACCAGATTAGCTCCTGATGACCTCAGGCAGCGCGATGGAGTGTACTGAGGGAAGCGCTTGACAAGATAGGAGGGGCCTGTGTTCTTAGTGGCCTTCAAGACAGTAACAAGGAGTTTAAAAAGGATCCTTTTGTGGAGGGGCAGCCAATGGAGGGTGTTGAGGGCCGCCGAGGCCGAGGACCTTCTCGGAAGTCCGAGAACGAGCCTGGCCGCCGCGTGCTGGACGCTCTGTAGCTTCTTAAGGGTGGACTTTTTTATACCTGCCAGGAGACCATTGCAATAATCGAGTCTGGAAAGGATCAGAGCCACGGCCACTGATTTCCTGGCGGAAATAGGGAGAAAGTCGAAAAATTTCTTTAGCTGTCTAATGAGGTTAAAGCAGCACCCTGCAGTAATGCGCGCATGGTCGTCAAAACTGAGGGATGAGTCGAATTGGACACCCAGATTGCGGGCCGATGAGACTGCACTGGGAGGTGCCTCAGAGTGTTGGGGCCACCAATCTTTTGGAGAGAAAAGGGTGTCTTTGCCTAAGGGTATAATCTCAGTTTTGGCGCTGTTGCACTTGAGGTGATTATTATTGAGCCATGCAAAGACTTGGGAAAGGCAATTCTGGAATCTGAGGGCGGCATCGGGGAGTTTTTTGTCGAGGGTGACGACAAGTTGGGTGTCGTCAGCGTAAGATGTTACAAGGATGCCATGGGATTCAATCAGGGTAAGCAGGGGGGCCATGTAAATATTGAAGAAAAGTGGGCTCAGAATGGACCCCTGGGGCACACCTGATAGAATGGTTCTTTCGCTGGAGAGAAAGGGGCCAAGTGAGACTGTTTGTGATCTGTTAAACAGAAATGAAGATATCCATTTCAGAGCGGTGTCGGACACACCAATTTCGCGCATTCTGTGGATGAGGATTGCATGAGAGATGGTATCAAATGCTGCGGTTAAGTCGAGCAGGATGAGAACTGCGTGTTTCCCCTCATCCTGCAGGAACTTGATGGTGTCGGATAACTCGATCAGAGCAGTTTCAGTAGAATGGTTGCCAGTGACAAATGTTCAAGACGCATGCAAACACGTGGCAGGTAATATTGCATTGGGTTTTCTATTACAAAAGTCACGTGATACATGCATCAAGACACGCACAAGCACGTGTCATGACAAATGGAGGCCTTGTTTAATTTACTGTTGGCATATGGTGGACTGCTGCATTGAAACAGGGTAAAAACAAATGAAAACAAGTGCATGCAAAGAGCAAACAAGCAACTTTAATGCAAATTGTTCTTGCATTTGTGAGAGTTAGAGGTCTTGGAGTTGTAAATGAGAATGCCTTTTTTGTGTGTGGTGGAATAGTGTGGTTTGGAGTGGATGTTTGTAGTGGAAATATGTGGCATGGCGCACAGTGAACATATGTGGATAGTAATTGTGTTGCATTGAGACTAGAATTATGTGGAGCGGGATTGTGCGTGATAGAGAGGAAATATGCAGGATGGCATTTTTGTGTTGTGGACTAGTAGGTTGCGGAGTTTGATTATGTAGTGTGCTGTTGAATTTTGTGGCATGATGTGGAATTCTGTGGTGTGATTCAGATGTATGTGGTGTGTTGTTTAATTGTGTTGTTGAGCTGAAATGTGGGGTTTGTTGTCGAATTATGTGGTGTGGGTTGGAAATGTGTGGAGGTGAATTGTAGCCCATTACATTCACTTCCAGCAGTGACAAAGGCATTGGTGATGTCACCCAGTGGCTTGCCCGTTATCTCTGCCACTGCCTGATTGCTCCAATAGATTAGCTCACACATAGGCAAGGCTTATTGGCTTTGCCAATGCTTGCTTAAATAGTGAGCCTGTCCTTATAGTATTGAGCTAGAACGGGGAAAATACTCGCTGGACCTGCCATATTTAATCTATGTATTGTAGTTTGCGTGCAGGTTTAAGCAACAGATGCATTTTCCCACAGAGATGTCCCACAGCTGCACTTCTTTTAATACTGGTTAGTGCATAAGGCATACTGGACACCGGCCCGCCTATCCACCCTGGGGATCCGAGAGAGTGACACATGCTGGAATTGTGACAATGGAAGGGGAGACTTAGAACATCTCCTGCTCAGCTGTCCTCAGATCAAGGATTTCTGGGATCGAATTGGGAAGCTTATCAATGAAATCACTGGGGTAGCCATACACATAGATTTCCCAAGTCTAGTCCTGGGCTTTGCATCCCCGTCCATCACAACAACAGAAGACCGTGACCTCATTGACCTAATGCTGACGGCTGCAGTCAAAATAATCCTAAGCAACTGGAAAGACACCACAAAAGCTACACCACAGGCGTGGCTCAACTGGGTCACATTCCTAAGAGGGGCAGATAACATTACAGCGAAACACTCACCGAAAACACACAGGCAGTCAAACATATGGGGGCCCCTAGACCTCTACCTTTCATCACATAAACCCCCCTAGGCGCAGAATCTAGACATCCAGCAAGGGACACACTATAGGGACCCACGCTCTAACAAAAGAAACCAGCAAGGAAGAATCCTCTCCTATCTCTTCTCCGACCTCTATCCCTCTCTATCCTCTCTATCGTCCGGGGCGATATACCCACCAGGCAGCGCAAAAGGGGAGACAGAAGACAACGCCAAGCAAGACTCGGAAAACGGACTTTTTTGAACTATTCGAACTATCCGACCTTTCGTACCATTGCAAAGACCGAACTATTGCAGGACAATATTGCTATACCCCTCCCCCCCCGTGGCGCCTTCTTTTTCATTCCTTTCTTCTTTTCACTCTCTCCTCTCTCTTTCCTCCACTCATATATGCTCCATGTAAATATATATTTTTTTATATACAATAAAAAATTACAGAAATTAAAAAAAAAAAAGAAAAAAAGAAAATAAATAACCTGATCACTCCAGGCTTTGCTGTGTTCTACAGTGACCCAAGTGTACCAACCCGCTTGTCGCAGATCCAAAATGTGACACTGTATTTATTTTCATAAATTCCTGGTTGTTCATCTGCTATAAATTCGAATGTATCTGAAGGTATGGCTACTGTAAATATCTGCATTTGCCAAGAATGTTTTAATGATACTTATTTGTTGCTCCCAATCTTCACGCGCAGGCCTGCAACTGCTAACAGGCGGGGGTGTCATGCAGAAAGATGCAGGAAAGTATTATCCCCATAAGCAATTAGCCAAACAATGCTGCAAGGCTTGCACCTAAATTGCAATAGAATTGTAAGTGTACCGGATTTAAAGCTCTTTTTGTGGCCATTGTGCGCAACGTGAAGCGTGCCTCTAGCTGGGCCATTTCTGAAAAGGACCTGGTGGGAGGTGGAACCCAATTATTAAGTCTAAGGAAGGAGAGTTAGATAACACATGTTACCATTAAACTACACTGTTCTGTTCAATGAGATTAAATAATGGAGAATGTCGAGAAAATATTCTAAAAATGTATTTTTACTGCGCAATTTTTTCTCATGTACATGAAGGCATCTACGTGCAAGCGCATGTGTATGAGAGTTTATTAGTGTGTACTGTATGAGTTTGTTTGTGTCTATGATTATGAAAGAATGTTTGTGTGTTGCTGTCTGCGTTAATATGTGTGTGAACTGTATATCAACCGGCCGGTGATTGTGTATGGGTGCGTGTAATTCTCAGCGTGTGCATATTTTTGCATGTAATTGTTCATGTTGTTTGTGTGCGTTAGCACGTGTCTGTGTGTTACTGGTTTAGTGTAGTGAATGTGATAGCGTCAGTGTGTGTGTGCGTGCGTAGTGTGCATTTTTGCGAGATGGTTTCTGGGTGTTGAGTGTGCCAATGTATCTCAGGGTATAGTTCTGGATCTTTCAAATCGGAGGGGGACCCCGCATCAATTTAGGCAGGTCGATGGGGAAAACGACAATCAAACACTAGGAGGCGACCTGCCCGTAGTATTTTTAGTAAGTGGCCTTGGAGAGGTCCTTTATATTATAGAAAATGCCCTGAACCCAAGCACATCATGTAACACATTTAGTTTGATCAAAATTTATTTTTTTATTTTTAAGAATTCATTATCATTGTATAAAGATATAAATAGTTTAGTATCAAAATAAATAAACATCTTCACAACAAATAAATAGTGGTTCTATCTCCATCCTTGCATACCAATAACACTCATACAAAAAAGAACATTCACACTTCATACATCCTACAACACTAGGCAAAGATGAATTTAGATGGCAAGGGGACCGATGATCAAATGTCCGGGTTGGTTCAGAGGGTTCCTAAGTAGGAACAGACGCCAACGCGCGTTTCGGTGTATGGCCCCGTCCGGGGCAGCACCTTCATCAGGGCAAAGTGGGGCAGAGAAGGAGGAACCACAAGTGTACAAAAATTTCTGTATGGGGAAACATATTAAAAACATATATTTAGAAAGCATACTTGCGTGGGTTCAAGGCATAATAAGGTATAATTACTTCAATACTCATGCAAATAATGACTGACAGTTTGTCCCGACTAGACTAGGCCCAGAGAAACCAGTTATACAGTAAGAACATTACATCAATATATTAACGTTTTAGATGAAAAAGGAAAAATACAAATACTTAAACACATGAGAGGGAATATCGACAAAGGGCATCTCCAGTTGATAAGTACAAAATGCGTTTTGCCCGACATAAAAAGTAATGCTGTATTGAATTTTACCTATTGGTAACAAGAGAGGCTGGTGTGAAATAAACGCAGTAGATGGCGATTAGATAGTGCCAAGAAGAGATCGCGTTGCCTTGAGAAGTATCTGGTCCCTGTTATGCGTGGCGAACTCCACCCCACCGGGGGTAGCGCATGACTGGTTAAGAGATGGGTATCCCTGAGGTGGGAGAAAAGGCACATCAATATTTTTGTTTTGTTTGGAGCTGGTCTTGCCTAAGAGTAGAATGGCAAGGTAAAGGACCACAGTTTTTAGGGGGGCGTACCTTCAGATCAGAGGGAAAATGCCATAGAGGGTTCTAGATCGATGCTGACCTTGTCTGTTGTTGGTACAAAAATAAATAAACCTGAAACGTAGGAGATAGCGGCTTAATTAAGCGGTAACTGCAGTAACGTCCTGACTCAATATCCGAATACATTATGACAACAAAAGAAGTTATTCCGAGGGTACCTTTTCAGTGGTAAAGGGAAAGCCACGACTTGGATTCTGGTCAGTACTGGGGCCGCCGGCTGGGGATATAGATAATGCTAATCTACAACGAGAAAAGGTGAGGTGATCGGATGAGAGGACGTTAGACTATGAAAAGAGCCGGCTAAAAGAAAACATCAATAAAAGAAACTACCTACCAATGTAAATGTCTTTGGTAGTCAGTCAGTTCTGCCAGAGGGTTGTTTTCAAATTAGGTAGGGTCCCTCCTGGAAGGAACCTAGTGGGCGACAGACTTGTATTACTGAAATGCGGGAATCGTGATAGAAATGAAACTGCTCGATTTGGTCTGCGGGGTTGGCTTACCTGGCGTATTAGACGGGGGCAGTCTCCAGTCGGCGGTCCGGATCGCACGCACGGGAACAGGCTATGCGTACTGAGTTTGATCCGTCTATATATCTGGAAGGCGGGTGCCGTTATTGGATTCAGGTGTGGAGGCGTGGGGGAATCCTAGCGTTTAGGCGATATAGAAGACGGGTCTAAAAAGGTACGACCCCTGCATTGCAATCGCGGCGGCCATCTTATAATGGGGACCCATCATTACACAGCAAAGGTTCGAGATGGGATCTCAGCGTGGATGATGTGACCTAAAAGGATGGTCGTCCAGGGGTACGATAATCAAAATGAGGGTATTGGTTCTAAGTGGGATGCAGCTATTAGTATGAAGGTGCGGTCACCATTTACGATCAGGAATTACTGCCGCGTCCCAAGTTACTATACGTGATGGTGGTATACTTGACCTGCGCTATGTATGGAGATCGAGCTACCCTGCGATATGTTAATTGTGGAAGGACAGGGCAAATGTTAAAAACTAAGAGGGGAAAAGGAATAAACGAAAAATAGGAAAATAAAATAATACAGAGTTTTTGGATACTTTGAAGCGATCGGCAGAAGGGTACAAAGAGCAGAGAGCGGGGCTCAACGTTACTGAAGTTTATAATAAGGCATTCGCCCATGGGCATTCCTCATTCAGGCCCTTCTCCATGCTGTTGAGAAAGAAGATCCAAAAGACCTCACGTTTTTTTCTCAGCAATGTGGGGTCGGTACCTGCCGGGGTTTGAATTTTTTCCAATATGGACCATCTGAGGTCGATTTCGGAATGTCCCTTAGATGTCCAGTGCTCAACTAGAGGGGCTCCTCTTTTGCCAGTGCGGATGTTTGATTTGTGCTCTCCAATGCGCAGCCTAATCTCCCTTCCTGTTTCACCAACATAGGGTATTTTGCATGGGCATAGGATGATGTAAATACAGTTAGA
Organism: Lissotriton vulgaris; assembly: GCF_964263255.1. Classification (NCBI taxonomy): domain Eukaryota; kingdom Metazoa; phylum Chordata; class Amphibia; order Caudata; family Salamandridae; genus Lissotriton; species Lissotriton vulgaris. The sequence continues at coordinate 430,210,060 of NC_141699.1, read as the reverse complement.
GGACCTGCAGTTGCTCATTTTAGAGAGGTAGATGGTACGAGTGGGAGTCACTATTTCCTTTCCTACTATAGCATTCGGGCATGCCTGGCATTTCCCGCATTTATGGTTGCCCGTCACCGGGCCCGTCCCCGTAATGGAACTCTGAGTTAAGGGTTCCGGTCCTCGCATTTTACCTCTCACTAAGTGATTTTTGAGATTTTTGTTGCGTTTAAATGCAAAGATGGGTTTGGGTAGTGCACTTTGGTCCTGGTTCAGATTGAGCAAAAACCAGCTAGAGTTGATGGCTTGTCTTAGTTGGTTGTTGATGGTCGAGTGTCGGGTGATACAGACAATGGATTCTCTTGAGTTGGGATCCCTAGGTTCGAACATGGCTTCACGGTTATAATACCGGGCCCGTTTGAAGCTCTCCTTAACCAGCCGGTAAGGGTACCCCCGTTGCAGCAACTTCTCTTTAAGTATGTCTCCCTCAGTCAAGAAATCTTTGATATCTGTGCAATTCCTTCTAATTCGAAGGAATTGACTGAAGGGGATGTTGTCACGTTGGCAACGAGGGTGGTAACTTCCATATTGCAGTATGGTGTTTCGGGCAGTAGGTTTGGTAAAGAGAGACACAGTGATCTCCTGGTTGCTGTGTTCGACCCATAGGTCCAAGAATTCAATCTTGTCTTGATTGAAATGGCTAGTGAACCTCAGATTGGGGTCCGCTAAATTGAGCCATGCAATGTATTCAGTTAGGGTGATGTCATCCCCCTCCCAAATAAAGAAAACGTTGTCTATAAAACGAGACCAAGATCGCACGTTTTCGTAGAATGGCGACATCTCGTTGTAGATATTAATACGTTCGAATTCGCCCATGTATAGGCAGGCAATGCTGGGGGCGCAGGCGGCGCCCATGCTTACTCCACCTACCTGGTGGTAAAAGTTGTTGTTAAACTCGAAATAGTTCTCCTTTAGCACTATTTTTAGGCAGTCCATGATAAAATTGGAATTTAGTATTTGGGGGTTGGAAGTTAGGATATCTTGCACTACAGATAGGGCACCATCCTGGGGGATGTTGGAGTACAATGACTCCACATCCAGAGTCACCAGGAGTTCCCTGTTGTGATGGTATGGGGTTCCCTCCACCTTGGAAATGAAATGGCCGGTATCTTTGATAAAGGAGTCTAGAGCTCCGACCAAGGGTTGAAGAAATTGGTCAATATATTTTGACAGGGGCTCCAAGGCTGATCCTATCATGGATACAATGGGCCTCAGGGGTGGGTCAAGTTGGTTTTTATGGGTTTTAGGGACCCCATAAATAATTGGTATCCTGGTGAATGAAGGGGTGAGAAACTCAGCTTCCTGTTCACAGATATCGCCATTGATGACTCCTCTTTCGGTCATTTGCAAGATACGCCGTTTGAGGGCGGGTTCCGGATTTCTGGTGATTTTGACATAGTATTCATGAGCAGACAAAAGGATATTCATCTTCTCTATGTAGGTAGGTGTGTCAAAGATGACGATACCCCCACCCTTATCGCAGGGTTTTATAGTGAGGGAGTCGTTTGTTTCGAGGGACTTTAGGGTTTCTTCCTCAGTGCTACTTAGATTTTTAGGTCCCTTAGGGACAAATTTCAGAATTTTGTTAATTTTGAGAGTAACCGTTTTTTCAAATGTTCCTACCTCATGGCCAATTTCTTCCAAACTAGGGGTGAACGTGGATGGAGGTTTGAGACCTGATTTGTTATCAGAGTCGGCCAAAATTGGACGACTTGAGAAGAATTTTTTGAGGCGTATTTTTCTGAAGAAGGAATGTAGGTCCCTCAAAAATTCAAATTTATTGAAGTGAGTAGTGGGCACAAAGGATAGACCCCTGGTGAGAAGTCCCACTGAAACAGTGGGACTTCTCACCAGGGGTCTATCCTTTGTGCCCACTACTCACTTCAATAAATTTGAATTTTTGAGGGACCTACATTCCTTCTTCAGAAAAATACGCCTCAAAAAATTCAACAAATCAGGTCTCAAACCTCCATCCACGTTCACCCCTAGTTTGGAAGAAATTGGCCATGAGGTAGGAACATTTGAAAAAACGGTTACTCTCAAAATTAACAAAATTCTGAAATTTGTCCCTAAGGGACCTAAAAATCTAAGTAGCACTGAGGAAGAAACCCTAAAGTCCCTCGAAACAAACGACTCCCTCACTATAAAACCCTGCGATAAGGGTGGGGGTATCGTCATCTTTGACACACCTACCTACATAGAGAAGATGAATATCCTTTTGTCTGCTCATGAATACTATGTCAAAATCACCAGAAATCCGGAACCCGCCCTCAAACGGCGTATCTTGCAAATGACCGAAAGAGGAGTCATCAATGGCGATATCTGTGAACAGGAAGCTGAGTTTCTCACCCCTTCATTCACCAGGATACCAATTATTTATGGGGTCCCTAAAACCCATAAAAACCAACTTGACCCACCCCTGAGGCCCATTGTATCCATGATAGGATCAGCCTTGGAGCCCCTGTCAAAATATATTGACCAATTTCTTCAACCCTTGGTCGGAGCTCTAGACTCCTTTATCAAAGATACCGGCCATTTCATTTCCAAGGTGGAGGGAACCCCATACCATCACAACAGGGAACTCCTGGTGACTCTGGATGTGGAGTCATTGTACTCCAACATCCCCCAGGATGGTGCCCTATCTGTAGTGCAAGATATCCTAACTTCCAACCCCCAAATACTAAATTCCAATTTTATCATGGACTGCCTAAAAATAGTGCTAAAGGAGAACTATTTCGAGTTTAACAACAACTTTTACCACCAGGTAGGTGGAGTAAGCATGGGCGCCGCCTGCGCCCCCAGCATTGCCTGCCTATACATGGGCGAATTCGAACGTATTAATATCTACAACGAGATGTCGCCATTCTACGAAAACGTGCGATCTTGGTCTCGTTTTATAGACGACGTTTTCTTTATTTGGGAGGGGGATGACATCACCCTAACTGAATACATTGCATGGCTCAATTTAGCGGACCCCAATCTGAGGTTCACTAGCCATTTCAATCAAGACAAGATTGAATTCTTGGACCTATGGGTCGAACACAGCAACCAGGAGATCACTGTGTCTCTCTTTACCAAACCTACTGCCCGAAACACCATACTGCAATATGGAAGTTACCACCCTCGTTGCCAACGTGACAACATCCCCTTCAGTCAATTCCTTCGAATTAGAAGGAATTGCACAGATATCAAAGATTTCTTGACTGAGGGAGACATACTTAAAGAGAAGTTGCTGCAACGGGGGTACCCTTACCGGCTGGTTAAGGAGAGCTTCAAACGGGCCCGGTATTATAACCGTGAAGCCATGTTCGAACCTAGGGATCCCAACTCAAGAGAATCCATTGTCTGTATCACCCGACACTCGACCATCAACAACCAACTAAGACAAGCCATCAACTCTAGCTGGTTTTTGCTCAATCTGAACCAGGACCAAAGTGCACTACCCAAACCCATCTTTGCATTTAAACGCAACAAAAATCTCAAAAATCACTTAGTGAGAGGTAAAATGCGAGGACCGGAACCCTTAACTCAGAGTTCCATTACGGGGACGGGCCCGGTGACGGGCAACCATAAATGCGGGAAATGCCAGGCATGCCCGAATGCTATAGTAGGAAAGGAAATAGTGACTCCCACTCGTACCATCTACCTCTCTAAAATGAGCAACTGCAGGTCCTCTAACTGTATTTACATCATCCTATGCCCATGCAAAATACCCTATGTTGGTGAAACAGGAAGGGAGATTAGGCTGCGCATTGGAGAGCACAAATCAAACATCCGCACTGGCAAAAGAGGAGCCCCTCTAGTTGAGCACTGGACATCTAAGGGACATTCCGAAATCGACCTCAGATGGTCCATATTGGAAAAAATTCAAACCCCGGCAGGTACCGACCCCACATTGCTGAGAAAAAAACGTGAGGTCTTTTGGATCTTCTTTCTCAACAGCATGGAGAAGGGCCTGAATGAGGAATGCCCATGGGCGAATGCCTTATTATAAACTTCAGTAACGTTGAGCCCCGCTCTCTGCTCTTTGTACCCTTCTGCCGATCGCTTCAAAGTATCCAAAAACTCTGTATTATTTTATTTTCCTATTTTTCGTTTATTCCTTTTCCCCTCTTAGTTTTTAACATTTGCCCTGTCCTTCCACAATTAACATATCGCAGGGTAGCTCGATCTCCATACATAGCGCAGGTCAAGTATACCACCATCACGTATAGTAACTTGGGACGCGGCAGTAATTCCTGATCGTAAATGGTGACCGCACCTTCATACTAATAGCTGCATCCCACTTAGAACCAATACCCTCATTTTGATTATCGTACCCCTGGACGACCATCCTTTTAGGTCACATCATCCACGCTGAGATCCCATCTCGAACCTTTGCTGTGTAATGATGGGTCCCCATTATAAGATGGCCGCCGCGATTGCAATGCAGGGGTCGTACCTTTTTAGACCCGTCTTCTATATCGCCTAAACGCTAGGATTCCCCCACGCCTCCACACCTGAATCCAATAACGGCACCCGCCTTCCAGATATATAGACGGATCAAACTCAGTACGCATAGCCTGTTCCCGTGCGTGCGATCCGGACCGCCGACTGGAGACTGCCCCCGTCTAATACGCCAGGTAAGCCAACCCCGCAGACCAAATCGAGCAGTTTCATTTCTATCACGATTCCCGCATTTCAGTAATACAAGTCTGTCGCCCACTAGGTTCCTTCCAGGAGGGACCCTACCTAATTTGAAAACAACCCTCTGGCAGAACTGACTGACTACCAAAGACATTTACATTGGTAGGTAGTTTCTTTTATTGATGTTTTCTTTTAGCCGGCTCTTTTCATAGTCTAACGTCCTCTCATCCGATCACCTCACCTTTTCTCGTTGTAGATTAGCATTATCTATATCCCCAGCCGGCGGCCCCAGTACTGACCAGAATCCAAGTCGTGGCTTTCCCTTTACCACTGAAAAGGTACCCTCGGAATAACTTCTTTTGTTGTCATAATGTATTCGGATATTGAGTCAGGACGTTACTGCAGTTACCGCTTAATTAAGCCGCTATCTCCTACGTTTCAGGTTTATTTATTTTTGTACCAACAACAGACAAGGTCAGCATCGATCTAGAACCCTCTATGGCATTTTCCCTCTGATCTGAAGGTACGCCCCCCTAAAAACTGTGGTCCTTTACCTTGCCATTCTACTCTTAGGCAAGACCAGCTCCAAACAAAACAAAAATATTGATGTGCCTTTTCTCCCACCTCAGGGATACCCATCTCTTAACCAGTCATGCGCTACCCCCGGTGGGGTGGAGTTCGCCATGCATAACAGGGACCAGATACTTCTCAAGGCAACGCGATCTCTTCTTGGCACTATCTAATCGCCATCTACTGCGTTTATTTCACACCAGCCTCTCTTGTTACCAATAGGTAAAATTCAATACAGCATTACTTTTTATGTCGGGCAAAACGCATTTTGTACTTATCAACTGGAGATGCCCTTTGTCGATATTCCCTCTCATGTGTTTAAGTGTTTGTATTTTTCCTTTTTCATCTAAAACGTTAATATATTGATGTAATGTTCTTACTGTATAACTGGTTTCTCTGGGCCTAGTCTAGTCGGGACAAACTGTCAGTCATTATTTGCATGAGTATTGAAGTAATTATACCTTATTATGCCTTGAACCCACGCAAGTATGCTTTCTAAATATATGTTTTTAATATGTTTCCCCATACAGAAATTTTTGTACACTTGTGGTTCCTCCTTCTCTGCCCCACTTTGCCCTGATGAAGGTGCTGCCCCGGACGGGGCCATACACCGAAACGCGCGTTGGCGTCTGTTCCTACTTAGGAACCCTCTGAACCAACCCGGACATTTGATCATCGGTCCCCTTGCCATCTAAATTCATCTTTGCCTAGTGTTGTAGGATGTATGAAGTGTGAATGTTCTTTTTTGTATGAGTGTTATTGGTATGCAAGGATGGAGATAGAACCACTATTTATTTGTTGTGAAGATGTTTATTTATTTTGATACTAAACTATTTATATCTTTATACAATGATAATGAATTCTTAAAAATAAAAAAATAAATTTTGATCAAACTAAATGTGTTACATGATGTGCTTGGGTTCAGGGCATTTTCTATAATATAAAGGACCTCTCCAAGGCCACTTACTAAAAATACTACGGGCAGGTCGCCTCCTAGTGTTTGATTATAGTTCTGGATCTGTCAGCGTGTGTGTTTGTGTACCCATGAGTGCGTGTGGGTCTGTGTTGTTTCTGTGTGTCAATATGCTTTTGATTGTTGACTTGTGAGTGTACGTGTGAGTGAGCAAGTTGCCTTTTGCTGGAGTAACAATGCTCGATTCCTTACAGGAAATGAAAACACATGCATCATATGTGCCAAGATTACAGACTGTGAGCTTTTGTGAAGAATTCCTCTTAAAGAAAGAAGCAGAAAAAGATATCAGAGGGTTGCTGAAGCTTGAGAATGTGAGGAAACAGTGGGAGATGTAGCCATGGCAAGCTCAGCAGAATGCAGATGCAGCCTAGAACGGAGATGAAAGCCTGCCTCGTTCTGCCAAGCATAATGCACACTTTTGTGCAAGGCACACAAAGGGCCATAATGTAACTGGGTGTGCGGGTTTGAGTTGAGGATCATTGGTTTCTTGAGACTCTGGAGCAGAGAGCGTTAGCTGCTGTATAGGTTAAGGGGAGCTCTCACACAAACCCTACTCGGGCAAAAATCAAAGACAGACCAAGTGACACGCGATCTGGCTATACAGGGAATGACACTCTACTACAAACAGAAAAAGCTCAAGACTTCATATTCTAATCAAACAAACCTTGGGCCTCATTTATGAGGCCTTGCGTCAGTTTTGCGCTGCTGATGCGTCACTTTTTGTGACGCATCGGGGGCGAAAAACATGCGCCTTGTTGCGCCATATTTAAAAAGTGACGCATCTAGGTAGATGCGTCACTTTTTAAACCCCTGCGCCACATTATACCTGTGTCAGGTATAATGTATGCGTTTTAGTTAGCCGCTTGTAGCGCAACGGGGCGAAGTAACCCTTGCGGTCGTTCACGGGCGCGGCCATCTTGTTTGCATGACGTATTTCCGTTTCCGGGCGCGATGTGTAATCTCGCAAAGTGTGCGGCTCGCTAGTACAATTTTGCTTGTGATCGCGAGGAAAATCTCGCGCGAACTTACCCACGCGGTCGTGAACGGGCGGGGCCATCTTGTTTCTCATTCATTGCTATGGTTCTGGGCATGCTTTTTGTATCCTCTCTGAATCTCTGCCATCCTTTGCTTGTTTGGAGTTTTTTTGATCTATTTTACTTATTATCTATCCCTCTATTTTTCTAGCTCTATATTTTTGTGTTTTCTGCTACTTTTGGTTAATTTTAAATTACTTTTTTAAACTCTTTTCTTTTCTTCTCTTCCCTATTCTATTTTCTTTATTAGTTAGCTTCCTTTCTGCTCAGACCATGGTAAAGGGAGCCAGGAAGCATCCCGAGAAGAGGAAGGGTCCCGCACCCTGTGCCCGGCTCCCGTGCGGGCGTTTGAGGGGGGAGCAGGTCGCACCCCGGGAGATCTTCAGCTCAGAGGAGGTGGCCGCACTAATTTTTTATGTTCAGCGCCGCCTCCCCAGGACCATCATGGCAGGCGGCAAGATTGGTAGCGGGTACTGGATCCGGGAGCGCCGGAAGCGGTGGGAGAAGGTGTGCCGGGCCATGTACCACCACTCTCGGGTCCGGCGGACCTACAACCAGGCCACTCACCGCTGGACGGATGTCCTGGACTGGGAACGCGATCTGCTCGACCTGCTCGGCCTTGAGATCCCCGGGCTTGGTGAGTAGTAGTAGCTATTTCTTTACTACTCTGTTTTCTCCTGCTCTGTGTGTTATTATATTGCAAATTTTTGTTTTTTACCAAGAGCAATAATGCTGCTGATTACACTGTAGGTAAATTATATTTCAAAATCTTCTGTGCATTTCAGGTGCACTGCTCTCCTTCTCAGTAGTGTTGCTACTATGCTTATTTGTTTTCGATTTTGTGTTCATTTCATTGGCCTGTGAAATTATGTATGAGTGTAGTTTAAAGAACTGCATAATGCTAGACACTAAGGGTCAGATTTTTAATTACCTGCGCATCCCTGCAAAGTAGCAGGGATGCGCCAGTAATTGTGCGCCACGCCACCACCACCCATGGTGCGCCGTATTTACAATGCGGCGCACCATGGGCCCAAAATGTCAGGCTCCACGCTGCAGGATCCGATTGTAGTACATAGGGCTCCACCTCCCGACCACACCAACACACTGAGGTAAAAGCACAGTGTGTTCGAGGGATAGGGCGAGGGAAAAAAATAGAACAAGGAGGGGACGGAAGGGGACTGCAGGGAAGGGACAGCTGAAAGACAAGAAAAGGAAACACACAGGTTAACGTTATTCACTACTCAACCTACTCTCATTGCATTCTCGCTAAAAGGACAACCATGTTCACCTTTGTGAGTGAGGTATTCTCCTCCTTTCCCTTGTATTTAGTTCACGGGTATCAGTACATCTAAGTCCTAAAGAACACAAGACAACAGGTTATACTCTGACAACAGAAAATAACTCCACCTAGTATTTGTTGGAATCTTGGTAGAACATACCCCTCCTTGTATATATTGGTATCCTTATACTGCTTCCATGACACACTGCATTCCCCAAGTGTAGATCAATAAGAAGTGCGAAACCAAAAAGTCTTTAAATGCACACAGAAATATCTCCAAAGTAGAAACGGTAAGACGTAGCATACAACCACTGTCCTCCGCTCTCTTAATTTGTTTCCACAAGATTCCAATTCTATTTTCCTCTCCAAATACGGCAAGGTGTAGGGCCCCACTACCTTCCGCTTTGACACTGAAAAGAACAGGACACTAGTGACCTTCTTCTGAACGGTAGCGTGTAGGAATGACCTCCCACTACGCTCTGCTCTACCGCTGTCCTTAATCCAGGTAAAACTGTACAGCCGTGCCAGTTCAATAAAACCACAGGCTCTGTCCCACACAAAAAAAAGGAATCTATAACCTTATAATGCAATTCACAAGACACGCGTTAAACCCACGCGCTGTCTTTGACTGTCGGGAAATGTTAGTAACACCACTCCGCTTCTACTCACTGTCTCCTTTTCCTCGCCGGTAGAGTTTGTAAGCTCAGAGTTCTCTGTAAATAATCCTCTCTATGAATGCGTCTTTGCTCCACTCTCTCTGCTTGTAACAGTGACGCCAGCCGCTTCTTAACTGTAGTTTATTAAAGCAACAAAGTAGTGAGCTCCGCTCTCTCTGCTTGTAACAGTGACGCCAGCCGCTTCTTAACTGCAGTTCATTAAAGCAACAAAGTAGCGAGCTCCGCTCTCTCTGCTTGTAACAGTGACGCCAGCCGCTTCTTAACTGTAGTTAATTAAAGCAACAATGTAGCGAGCTCTCTCGCTCTCGCCTCAGTATTTCAGCCTAGAAGCAGCTCTGTAATATATCAGGAACAAGAACATGAAGTGCAGCTCAAACCAACGGACTCCGATTCTCCATGAACACCAACAGTACAAAATCACGAGCAATGTCAGGTGGTCCCTCCCCTCCTTTTATTGCGCCACTCCCACTACCAGGACTTCTGGGAGATGTAGTTTAATAGTTTAGGTAGGCGCCTTGCTAGTTCCTGACACAAAATGTCACCAAAGTGTTACGCATCTGTGCCGTAAAGGCGGCGCATTGCTGGAGTTGCGTCGCAACGATGGCGCAGCTCCATCAATGCTCTGGGGTGCCCTATCTCCCCAATGCTGCGTTAAGCCACACGTCTGCTTCAAGCAGGCGCATGGTTTGAGTCACGCATCATTGTCCTCAAAGTAACTGATTGAAATCTTGTAGATTTCCCTCAGCCACTTTTAGGATGCGTTCCTGCGCAGGAACGCCCTCCCTTGCGCCGGAACACCCCCTGATGGCGCAGGGCTTTACAACGTGATGCATCTCCCATATGCGTCACGTTGTTAGTATACGCCGAACCATGGCGCCTCTTTTGTTCTGCCGCTGCGTCACAAAAGTCACGCAACAATGGAGCAAAAGAGCCTCAAGGGGCTTCTAAATCAGCCCCTACAGACTCAAGTCCAGTCCTTCCTTTGTACACATGGCGATAAGAAGAAATAGTGGTGGTGGATTGATAGTTTGAGTATTTTAATGACTGGTTAATGTAGTAGGAAACTTTCGTGTTGTCGCTGATCTGCAATCAAGATGGACTTTGTCTGTCACTTCGCGTGCTGCGGACTGCTGCCTGCCAGTCCTAGGCAAACCTTTTTAGTACTTTGTTTAGTGAGTTACATAAGAAATTTCCAAGTCGACGGTCCGCAAATCAAGCAATACTAATAACTTAGTAGACCACATGAGATCGGTCAATATATCCTGTGGAATAATTGTCTATTTGCTATTTCGCCAACACATTTTGTTGTTGTTCTTTTAAAATGTTTGATTTGGTTGACAAATATCATCCATGTTTTCTGGTCTTTCTTTCTTTCATGTTGTACATCAGCTCCCCCCAGGGGCAAGAGGACACAGGAGGAGGGTGCTGTTCAACAGGATGCAGGCCAGGATCGGTCAGGCGAGGGCTCCTTTGCTAGCCCATGTAAGTTTTAATTTTAATATAAAGTACCTATTTTTTCCTAGCGTTCCTCATTCGATTTTTTCTAAATGGTCTTTGATCTTCTTGTAGACTGGATCTAAATTCTTATCCTGCCTCGACTATGACTCCCTGTGGTATTACTAGATTATTCTTATTAGTCTGTCTGTGTAGCTAACTAAGATTGCACATTTGGCAATTCCATTGGACTCCCATTCTAGTCAGCAATAGCTCTATGCACTGAGTGCAGTCCTCTGGGATTGTCCATAATGTCTTTTCAAGTCTTCTAAATGTTTATGCTTTGACAATTGCTAACAATAAAAAGGTGAATGACTACCAAGAAAGAATAAGATACTACTTTACTTTTGGTTTGGATAGGAGGACAATCCATTCTACTACTGTTGCAGGGACAAATCTGCACAAACAGAACTATGGACACTAAATAATGCATTGCTTAGCTTATCAATTATAATAGGCGCTGTTAGACTTTCCACATACCTCAGTGATAACAGACTTTGTAGTTGAGCCCCCAATCTCCTTACTGACTAGATAGTGTGGCAGAGTCATTTAGCTCCCAAAGTCACCGATGATTGATCCCCAATGATGATTAGATTATCCAAACCAGGACAAGAGTACGGAGTCAGAGTCAAGAAGTGTCAGAGGCACGGACTCATGCTTGCAAACATTCCAAAACTTTTAGCTCAGCCACTCTAGTCTGGAGGACCAAAAACCACAGAGTCTATTTAAGTTTAAAAGCTTTATTAAAAGTAAACACATTTATTAAAATCAAGTTTGTCATAAAACTAAACGTTTAACTGAAAATGGAAAAGTGCTTAGTGCTGACGATTAATTGGGCACATTTCTTGTGGTCGAGCCGAGCTCTCACCTGGTTTGAACTTGATCTTGCTCGTGTTCTTAGAAGTCAAGTTTCTGTCTGTTAGGAGAAAAAGTGGTGCGTGTTAAAAATAAAAGGCAAGCATTCATCAGTTGTGCCAAAAAGTGCAGCAAGACAACAGCCTTCCCTGGAAAAAGGGACATTTTTACTTTAGAGTAGACAGTCACAAATTATTACATTATTTGTTTTCTGTTTTTTTCACATTTCTTTATTCCTCCTAGACCAAATATTATATAGTAGTGAGTGGTGTATTGTAACATTCCTAAATGTACTTTATAGGTGGAACATCTGGTGGCGGGGCCAGCGCGGAGGTGGTGGTGGTGGATGAGGGGAACACTTCTGGGGAGGATGCGGTGCAAGTGCCGGACGACACCAATGTGCCTCTGAGGGTTCACACGGTGGTGGCGGGCAGAGGTAAGCTATATATTCCTTACTTATTGAGATTGAAGACTGCAGAGTGTGCTTTCTACACGGGTGTATTATAAATCAACAGGGTAGTAGCCTCCTCTAAATGTACTTCGACTTAGCTGTGAAGTTTTTGGCGAGAAGAATCCCAATCAGATCTGAGATGAACTTGATGGATGGGATGAACGAAAAGCGAAAGAAGGGTGTAAGTGTGGAAGGACGAGAAATTTAATGATGACTGGCAAAGAAGAATGATATGTGTTTGCTTGGTCCCCGATGTGGCTGGGAAGGAAAGAATATGGTATGGTGCATGGCTGGGTGAATGATGAAGCAAGGACGGGTGGAAGGAGAACACCCTGGGTGGGTGAAACAGAAACTGTATGTGTGCATATACTTTGAATGGATGGATGCCTGATCATGGTACTATCTGACTCTTAGATAGCATATGTGTATCTAGAGAGAGTAGGCGGTCACTGGATGAACTAAGTGTTACTTTGAAGAGCATGTAACATCGCACCCGCACGTCCGTTCCAGTGTAGGAAAGGCAAGGAAAAGAATTTGTAATTTTGTCCAAATACTACTATGAATTGTAGCAGTAGTTTGTATTGCAACTGCAAGCACAGCATATATCCGGTTATTACGGTGGACACTCCCTACCTCTCTTAATAACTTTAGGACTTAATAACTTTAGTTTAGTAGTAGTACGTCATTCATGTGTGGGTGTATCACTGTTCACTCAATAATAAGCAAAGCACCTAAAGTCATCCCATATGTCATCAAATACATCCCATGTGAAGTGATAGATAATCAGATTATTTAGCTTCATTTTCCTTTTCTAGTACTCATTTGCACTGTAGGGTGAAAGCTAAATTAATTAAGCAGTAGCCCTTTTAACAGAGTATTCTCAGTGCCACCCGTAATAGAAAAGTAAGAGCTTCACCACCTGCATGTACTGGATCGGTACAGTAACGCAAGTCTGTCTCACTCACCATGGTGTGCGTCTGTTTTTCTCGGGTGCAAGTTCACTGCGCTGGCATTATGCCGGCTTGCATAAGATAACGTACCAATTTTCCTAAACAAGAGAAAAGAATAAGAATAAGACTGGTGTACTGTCATAGTCGACTGAAATGGAAGTCCATAGTGCTCATAGAATTTGTTCCTTAAACTCCCACTAATGTTAGAGCAAGGATGAAGAAGTGGGAGGTTAGATAGACACTGTCCTCAATAGTTATGTACTGTGCTTTCAATTTGCTACTTGTACTGTGACACAACTTTCTGCTCAATCATTTTGTGTTAATCTTAAGGAGCATTGGATCAGGACTATGTCTTTCTTCATATAGTTGCTCCTTCCAAATCAAACAGACCATCAAGGAAGGAGCTGGCTCGAATGGCCCGGCAACGGAGGCTGGATGCCATTGTCGCCGAATATCGGCGGCTGGTGGCCCTGGAGGAGGAGGACACGCAGTCTACCGGTACAACATCCACTGGGACAGCTGCATCCTCCTCCGTGCCCACACGGACAGCGCAGTGCTCCAGCGGTACGGAGCCGGGCTACCAAAGCCAACCGCCACCGCCGAGCAGCAAAGACAGCAGCTGTCCCCCACAGGAGTCGCAAGGCACGCCAGCACCGCCTATGCCTCAGAGTGTCCTACCTGGAGCAGGAGGTCCTAACGCATAAGACCTTGGTGGAGGGCCTCCGCTCCGACCATGCCACCCTCCGCAAGGAGTATGATGCCCTGGCTGCAAAAGTGAACAGCATCCTGCCATAGTGTCCCTTGCCCCTTTTTTAGAGACTTTTGGGGGGTGGGAATTGGGAGTTGGGTTGTTTTTGGGACTTTTGAAGGACAATCGTTGGGGTAAGGGAGGGTCGTGCGGGAGATTATTTTGTTAGGGCCACAAAAATATACTTTTTGAAACTTTATCTGAGCATACCTATGTTTTACTGCTTTTGAGTCTGGTGGGTGGGGGTTTAACAGAAAGTTTGTGTTCCTGAAACTTAAGTCTGTGTCATGTTCTTCCTTTAAGTGTAAATGGCTAAATGTTGTCAACACTAAGTGCCTCTCACAGAGTAAGTGAATTCAAGAGTCCTCGGACTTTAGTAGTACTATCGTCAATCTCTCGTCTCTCCTGATACTCCATTATACTACTTCCCACCAAACGCTTATCTTACCTGTAATTTGTGTTTGAAAGTAGGGCTAAGCCCAGGGCTGGCTCCACGGGAAATGGCAATTAAAGTTGGCAATCCTGGGCGGATGAAATGTCCTCATTGCGGTGGTACTAGTGGTGTGACACAGTGGCAGTTGCATGCCTATGGAAAAAAAGAAAAGAAAACCTGGTTTGTCCTTACTGTAGCATTACAACGGTACGATAGAGAATATAGCAGGTGACAGTACACTAGAACAGTGCCACAATGTAGCCTAACAAATGGTAAAGTATTGAAAGTATAAAAAGTACTTGCATTGAATTTCTTTGACATTGGCTACTACTACAAGAAATACTACTGAAGCTGAGTAAGTCTAGAATATATCCTCGGATTCCTTCACCAGCCTGTTGCTATGACCTTATCCTCCCCAGCAAGTGTGTGGAATTATTGATGTCATTTAGTCACACATCAATCAAAACCACACAGCCCTGGGGAAGAGGGTTAGGGTTTGGAAAATGGATGGGAATGGGGGGTTCTTTTTGGATAGGTTTTGTTGAGAGAAGAAAAAAAAGCACAGCATGACAAACAATAATTGAAGATAAAGAAATCTTTAGGTACAAAGCTAACCATAAATCTTTTAAGTGACATAAAGGAAGTGCATGCACTACTGCATGCATTGTTACTGAAAAGTAAGTAGTACTTTTGACAACCGTGAATGACAGAACGCGACAGCACAGGGCTGCAGCGTTTTCACTTGCCTATCTCTGCACTCAGAGAAACACTTCTTACATTAAATTAGGTTTAAAAAATAGCCGAAGTAAAACCTATAGAATGGCTGTAGGGATCAATTTAGAAGCAGAGAGAGATCCAAGAAATGCAGTCACACTCATAGAAGAAAACAATGGATACTGTATCTGTATGTTGTTGTAGTTGTCCTGTTGAATTTGGTAAGTAAGTTGCACGCATCAAACAATTTGTCTTATTAGCGGCACTCCTCCATTGAAGCTGACTCTTCGTCCATCAATGTTGGTGACCAGAAGACACCCTGTCCACTGCCTGCCTGGCGGATGCTGAATTGTGGCTCGCTAATGTGAAGCCTGACTCCATCCTTTTTTTCCCATTGCACAGACTGAAACCCGGCCTGTAATTATTGACGGAAAAACAGGAAGTGATATTAGAACACCACTGATAAATAAATATAAGGTATGTACGCTGTGTAGTGCAAAAAGTCACACTTTGAGTTTCCTAATAGACAGTAAGCATGGGCGAATTTTGCGAATCTCGTGTTCGCGAATTTTGCGGATTTGCGAACTCGCAATCCGCAAAATCCGCGAATTCTCGCGAATTTGCGGATTTTTTTTTTTTGTGTTTGCACTCTCTGTCACCACTGCCACTCTCTGACTACTCATGCCACCCTCTGGCCCACCCATGCCACCCTCTGTTTCATCACAGCACCCTCTGGTTGTCCAGTTTTACATTATTGTGGCAAAGCAAAGCACACCTTCCCTGCCTCAAGTGACCTGAATTAATTTGGGGCTGATTAATGTGTCACAGAATATTTTTTTAGCTGGCACCTGCTTCCTTAGTGCTTCCTGATTAGTGATCTTTTGCACTTGCTAAGTGCTTTCATTGTTGCAAAATTAGTTACAACACCTGCCCTGCCCCAACTGACAATAATGAATTTGGGGCTGATTAATAGATTTGAACTTCCAGCCTGGCTCCTGCTTGTCTCCCTTAGCTGTAATTCAGGACCTTTGTGGCATATGTGTAACTATTCTGAGGTTCAGAGCAGGGTCACATAATAGTTGCAACTGGCAACTGAACTCTGGAGGGGCCCCTCAGGAAGCACTACAGGAAATGGCTACTAATGATGAGCCTGAACTTTTGAACCTGGTAAGTAGTTTCAGTTTTGCTAAGATCGTATTTCTGCAATTTAGCACTTATTCGCGGGGCGCAAAGTTGTACTGGGAAGCCGCGAACTCACGCGAACAGTGCGAGCAAGCCATAAAATCCGCTGCTCGCGGATTTGCGGATTTTGCGGGAGATTCGCGAATCTCGCGGATTGCGAATTTACCGAAAATCCGCAAAATCCGCGAGCGAAACGGATTTTCTGCCCATGCTTAATAGACAGTACAATATTTTTGAAAGTGCGTACTCTGTCTGAGTCTCCTTTTGAAGGATAAATAAGTACGGGCAAATTAATTTAGCGGATCTTTCCCCTCAAGCTAGGTGTACTGTAAAATGTGTTTTAGAACAAAATTAGACCTTCCCAGCAGTGCTCCCACCCAGACCCTTACTAAAGCCAGTCGCAAAAATGTAGAAGACCCCCAATCAGATCTCAAAAAACGAGGCCTAGTAGAAAACTGGTGACAAAACGTACTTTGAAATAAAAGTGGCCCAAATACCCCCTTACCCACCGTGGATTGTATTCAAACCACTTGCAAGCAAGCAAAAGTATCCATACCCAGCATCGCTCCAAGACTCGCAAACCCCCCACCCAAACACATGCAATACAAATACTGCTAACCCTAACGAGCCCTAAGTTAAGAATAGTGGCAAAGGCTTTTTTAACTATGCCAAATCCCCCCTTTCCCACCATGGATTTCCTTCAAGTCACTTGCAACCAAAATTATACATTCCCACGAGTGCTCTAAGACCCCAGAACTCAGTTGCAAAAATGTAGAACACCCCGAAACACATGCAATCCTGCTGCTAGGGCTAACCCTAACGACCCCTAAGTTACAAAAAGTGCCCAAAGGCTTTTCCTTATGGATTTTGTCCAAATCAATTCTATCCAGTATTAGACCTTCCCAACAATGCCCCAAGACCCGACAACCCACCCGCAAAAAAGCACAACACCCCCAAACAGCCAAAAAGGAAAATCTCATACTTACAATATTTATCGGCCTTCGGTCCAAACGCGCTGTGCAGCTAGGTCATAACTCCCGTTTTCCACCACGGATTTCCTGAAAAGCAAATGCAATCAAAATTAGACTGACCCAGCATTGCTCCCAGACCCCAAAACTCACCCACAAACACCCGGAACCCCCCCAAAGAGCACCTCAAAGGCAAGCAAGTCAGCAAAAACGCAAAAAATGTTTCGCCTCCGATTTGGTCCAAACCACTTTTATCCGGTATTAGAGCTTCCCAGCAATGGCCCCAGAGCCGTCAACCCAGGCGAAAACTAGTAGAAGACCCCCAAACAGCCAAAAAGCAAAAGTACAAAAATGGGGACTTAGTCATTTTCTTGGCAATTTCCAAAATCACTCCGCGGGCGCTCTGCAGCTAGGCCTTAACTCCCCTCTGACACCATGGTTTTGCTTCAAACCTCTTGCAATCTAAAGTATCTATAGCCAGCAGTGCTCCCAGACCCCGAAACCCACCCACAAACACCAGGAAGCCCCCCAAACAGGCCCCCGAAAACGCTACATTGAGCAAAATGTCAGAAATAGCAAAAAATAATTCTGCATGGATTTTGTCCAAACCACTTCTATCCGGTATTAGACCTTCCCAGCAATGCCCCAAGACCAGCCAACCCACCCGCAAAAAAACACAACACCCCCAAACAGCCAAAAAGGGAAATCTCATACTTACAATATTTATCGGCCTTTGGTCCAAACGCGCTGTGCAGCTAGGTCATAACTCCCCTTTTCCACCACGGATTTCCTGAAAAGCAAATGCAATCAAAATTAGACTGTCCCAGCAGTGCTCCCAGACCCCAAAACTCACCCACAAACTCCCGGAACCCCCCCAAAGAGCACCTCAAAGGTAAGCAAGTCAGCAAAAACGCAAAAAATGTTTCGCCTCCGATTTGGTCCAAACCACTTTTATCCGGTATTAGAGCTTCCCAGCAATGGCCCCAGAGCCATCAACCCAGGCGAAAACTAGTAGAAGAACCCCAAACAGCCAAAAAGTAAAAGTACAAAAATGGGGACTTAGTCATTTTCTTGGCAATTTCCAAAATCACTTCTTGCGCGCTCTGCAGCTAGGCCTTAACTCCCCTCTGCCACCATGGATTTGCTTCAAATCTCTTGCAATCTAAAGTATCCATAGCCAGCAGTGCTCCCAGACCCCGAAACCCACCCACAAACACCAGGAAGCCCCCAGACAGGCCCCCGAAAACGCTACATTGAGCAAAATGTCAGAAATAGCAAAAAAAAATTCTGCATAGATTTTGTCTAAAACACTTCTATCCGGTATTAGACATTCCCAGCAAGTCCCCAAGACCCGCCAACCCACCCGCAAAAAAGCACAACACCCCCAAACAGCCAAAAAAGAAAATCTCATACTTACAATATTTATCGGCCTTCGGCCTAAACGCGCTGTGCAGCTAGGTCATAACTCCCGTTTTCCACCACGGATTTCCTGAAAAGCAAATGCAATCAAAATTAGACTGTCCCAGCAGTGCTACCAGACCCCAAAACTCACCCACAAACACCCGGAACCCCCCCAAAGAGCACCTCAAAGGCAAGCAAGTCAGCAAAAACGCAACAAAATGTTTTGCCTCCGATTTGGTCCAAACCACTTTTATCCGGTATTAGAGCTTCCCAGCAATGGCCCCAGAGCCGTCAACCCAGGCGAAAACTAGTAGAAGACCCCCAAACAGCCAAAAAGTAAAAGTACAAAAATGGGGACTTAGTCATTTTCTTGGCAATTTCCAAAATCACTCCGCGCGCGCTCTGCAGCTAGGCCTTAACTCCCCTCTGCCACCATGGATTTGCTTCAAACCTCTTGCAATCTAAAGCATCCATAGCCAGCAGTGCTCCCAGACCCCGAAACCCACCTACAAACACCAGGAAGCCCCCAAACAGGCCCCCAAAAACGCTACATTGAGCAAAATGTCAGAAATAGCAAAAAAAAATTCTGCATAGATTTTGTCCAAAACACTTCTATCCGTTATTAGACATTCCCAGGAAGTCCCCAAGACCCGCCAACCCACCCGCAAAAAAGCACAACACCCCCAAACAGCCAAAAAGAAAATCTCATACTTACAATATTTATCGTCCTTCGGTCCAAACGCGCTGTGCAGCTAGGTCATAACTCCCGTTTTCCACCACGATTTCCTGAAAAGCAAATGCAATCAAAATTAGACTGTCCCAGCAGTGCTCCCAGACCCCAAAACTCACCCACAAACACCCGGAACCCCCCCAAAGAGCACCTCAAAGGCAAGCAAGTCAGCAAAAACGCAACAAAAAGTTTCGCCTCCGATTTAGTCCAAACCACTTTTATCCGGTATTAGAGCTTCCCAGCAATGGCCCCAGAGCCGTCAACTCACCCGCAAAGAAGTAGAACACCCCCACAAGTGCAGAGTCTTTCTTCATTGGGCGTAATCCAGCCCTCTGCTTTGAGGGAAATAGGAGTCTGGAGGAGGAGGATAGAGGAGCATGTTCTTGTGAACTTAGGAATGCAGACTGCGGCACCTTCAAATCAATAAGCAAACAAGTGAAGACAGTTCTACTGATGGGCTTGTTTTTGTGATTAGGTGATTAAAGTTTGAATTATATTAACTGTGCACAACAAAGAAAGACAGACACACAGAAATAAAAGTGAATAAGGACGAAAAAGAAAGTTATTGATTCAATGTCTCATTTTCAGGGCTCGGTGTCAGGGAATAAGAATAAGGGTTCGTCATCATACTCTGAGAATTCAGACAGGATGAGGTCAGTGTCACCTAACAGAGAAGAAATTCCCTCATCTACGTTGCTGTCCACCTCGTCTTCATCCGGCGTGCTTTCTCGTACTTTGTAATCTGGTGGTATGAGGTGCTGATTCATCTTGATCATTGTTTACCTCTCCACATTTTTGGGCGAGAGGCGGCTCCGTTTGGAAGTTACAATGCCACCAGCAGCACTGAAAACACAATCAGAAGACACGCTTGCGAGTGGGCAAGACGAGGAGTTTATAGCCAGGTTGGAGATCTGTGCCCACAATTCTTTTTTCCCATGCCAATACGCCAATGGGTCAGCATTAACATAGACCTCTGTTGAGTCATTCAGATAGTCCTGCACCATCGACTCAAGGTCCTCCAAGGTTCCTCCACTTTGCTTACTTTTTGCTGTGACCTTTTGAGAACCAAACCCAAGCCGAGTTAGCCAATCCTCTTCTGCATCCAATGTTACTTTTGTGTCTGGTGCAGATTATCCGGTTGCCGGTGTCTTTAACGGCTGAGAGGTCACTTGTGCCACAGCCACAGGTGCAGAAGTGGATTCTTTTGACTTGGGATGGCCTGCTGATGCTGATGTACTGCCTTTTCCTTCAATTTGCTGCCGTTCTCTTTCAAACCTCTTGGCTGAGAAGGCAAGCAAACGTTTGTACTTTGTAACATCTTGATCACCAAAAGGAAAGAATGCTTGGCCTGCCAGCGCCTTTTTGTAGCGTGGATCCAGAATAGTAATACAAATGTAATGCTGTTCTGAGTGGATCATTTTAAGACGTTCATCACCAAGTAGGCGCTCTAATAATTTCTCCGCCAAAAGAAAAGCATCTTTCTTTTTTTCATCTTTTTGAAACATAGAAGACACCGCCTTCAGTTGGTGCTCCAGCATGCGCAACAATGGGATAGCTTTTATAAATTACAGTCCTTCTTGCTGACTGCACGGGTGAAGACCTCAAAAGGACGAAGCATGTCTGTCAGGCTTTTAACTAAGTTCCTTGCGCCGCATCTAGCCTCCGGTCCTTCTGAGCTGTACCCAGTGTTAAGAAATAGTGATTGAGTACCGTATACTGCTCATACAGATGCTCAAGCATGTAGAAGGTTGAGTTCCAACGTGTTGCCACCTCCTGGATGAGTGCTTTCACTGGCATTCAACGTTCATGTAGCAGGCTCCTCAGATGCTTCCGGGCCTTAAAAGATTGGCTGAAATGGTTGACATTCTTCGGCAGGTGGCCACTAACTCGCACGCTGGACTGTCTTCATCACTCAAGAATTTTTTAACAACCAGGTTTATACAGTGCGCCAAACACGGCACTCTGAAATACTGACCCAGCTCCATGGCCTTAACTACATTGGCGCCATTATCCGTGGAAACATAACCAATCAGGCGTTTTTTTGGGGACAGCCAGTGAAAGACCTTTGTGTTAAATTCATTCAAAATGTTTTCTGCTGTGTGACGTTTCTCCAAGCCAAACATGGCTAGTGTTGCATGTTTCCGAGCAGCTTGAAAAACTTGGTCCGTGTCAACACCTGCGTTTAGCTTTGCTTTAACCCCTGAAAAAGAGACCCAGTGTGCAGTGATGCACATGTAATCAGCGCCTGCGCCACTTGTCCACATGTCTGTTGTCAGATGTATAGTGTGAACAGCACTTTTCTGCAAAGCTGCCCCAATCACCTCCAGCACATCTTCATGTAGTGCTGGAACCGCAACTCTGGCAAAATAGAACCGGCTAGGAACCTTCCATTTAGGGCTGAGCGCTGCCACTAATTCTAGAAAACCAACCCCTTCTACAAAAGAAAAAGGGAGAAGGTCCAGAGCTAGCATTTTAGCCAGCTTAGTGTTATACAGACGCGTCAGTGGGTGGTTGAGTTCATATGGCGCGTCTGAAAAAAACATGTTTCTAATGTTGCCCTGGACCAAGCATTTACGGGATGATGATAATGATGACTTCTTTGACCCAGTTACACTCGCTGATTAACTTTTTCGCATTGGTGTCTCACTCTCTCCCACACTCTTAGTGTGGCTCACATGGGGTGTGCTGCTGACAGGGGTACTGGGTGTAAGTGAAGTGTTTGACACGTCTTCTTCCTCCTCGTCATCATCAGATGAAACATCAACGTTTTCTTGACTTGCAATTCGGGCTTCCTTGATCTCCTTTAGGTGCGCAAACCATTGGACAGCGTGCTGTCTCCTAAGATGACCTCTCTGGCCTCCGGTACCATAGTTGGTACCAAACTTACCACGACTAACTGCATGCTTACAAATGCTACAAATGGCGAAGTTTTCCTTTTTTGGGCAAACACTAAAGAAGTCCCAAACTGGGGACTTGAATTGTCTGTGGGGGCCAGAGGAGGCGGCGATACTGGTGGTGGTGGTCATGCTGCTAATGCCAGATGAAGTGAAGGATGTGGATTGCCGAACTTTAGTACGTTGTGCACTTTCACCACCACTAATTGAGGTCGAGGTGGATGGAGGTCCCTTCTGGCGAGGAAGAAATATGGAAGCGGTACGTGTTGGTGTACTAGTTAACTCCAATGATTGTGGTGTTTCCACTGCCTCCTCGTCGACAACATCATCATCACGCTCAGCAGCTTCTCGGGCTAGGGTCAAAATGTCTGTTTGCTGCATACCCGCTGGTGCTGCAGTGTCCTTTATGATGACTGGGTCGTCGTCGTGAGAGTATTCATCAGCAGCAGTATCCGCCATTTCTTGTTGAGCCTCATCACACTCCATAACTATGAGACTTTGGACGAGCTTCCTTTTACGCTTAACTACCTTTGTCAGATTATGGTGTGCCTCACTCTCAGACGGCAGTGGTGCTGGTTCCCAATTTTGATCCGTATCATCAGAAGGAGGTGTGCTTGAAGAAGATGTAGACACCACCCTTGATCGCTTCCTTGCTAGGGGTGTGGAAGACAATGAATGATCATCAGGAGGAGTCGCTTCCTCAAATGATACCTCGCCTTGATTGTCGATTTCCTGATGTGCCCCTACTTCGGGAGGAACAACTATTGTGGGCACTTGTGACCCTCCATGCACCTCTGCTTGCACATCTCCTTGCGCTGCCTCTCCTTCCACTTGTACTTGGGCTTGTACTTGCACATGTGGTTGTTGTTGCAGCTGTGGTTGATCAACACTCGTCAGATGAGTTACAACAACCTGTGTTGATTGAACGGACATTGCTGCTACTTTCTTGCGATGAGCCAACATCACTGGTCAATGGTGATTGAACAACTAGACTAAATGCCTCTGCAGCACTCAAGGGCTTGGACTTAAGTTGGCGTGGTGGTGGTGGCACTGAGCCCAATGGAGCGGGGGTGCTGCTCCCAGCTTGGTCCCCAGCAGATCCCGCTGCTGCTGCAGGCGTACTTTTTTTTTTACTCCCAAAAAATGTGGCGGGCGGCACACCAGTCTCCTTGGTAACTTGCTTCTTCTGCTCCTTACTGGCAACTTTCTTGCTAGAGGAGCTACGGGGAACTTTTTTTGGGGCCATCTTCTTCAGAGCAGGTCAGAACAGCAGGCCGCAGTTGCACAAGTTGCAGAGTTGTCTGTGGCCAGACGTGATGTCGCGTGATGTTATGCTGAACACACACACTGCTGCAGGACTTCTTCCTGGCACTGGTGGTTCTCTTGAGTCTTGTGCACCTAAAAGCAATGGAAGACAGAGGAACATCAGTTCAGTTATACACCCCAAAAAATCGAAAATCACAGAAAAATCAGCACAATCCCAAGCCCTCCATGATGTTTAAATTCAAGACACCCCACAGAAAGACAAGGCCCATGCACCACTCACTGCCCCTGGGCATAAAGGTTGAAAGCTAGGCAAAATGGTTGCAGACCTACGAACACTGCCTGCTTTCAAAATGGCCCCCCGCCTCCCAGCACATGGCCAGGGCCTGCCTGTAGCAGCACTCAAAATGGCCCCCACCCACATGGCCTGTCCCCATGAACACCCCAAAAAATCGAAAAACACAGAAAGATCAGCACAATCCCATGCCATCCATGCCCTCCATTTATTTATTTATTTATTTGCTGGTTTGTATAGCACTTGAATCAACTCCAGCTGGAGTATCTCTGCGCTTTTGGAACCGGTAAAACAGAAGGTGTGGAAGTAGTGAGTGTAAACTAGATCTCATTTTTGAACAGTGTGGTTTTCAAGAGTTTTCGGAATGTAAGGTGTTCTTTACATTGTCTCAGAGACAGCGGGAGTTTGTTCCATAGATTGGGTCCAGTAATGGATAGAGCTTTACACCCGTATCTGGGTTTTTTTGGCACAGGGGACCACTAGAAGGAGATTGTTACTAGACCTGAGAGATCGTGTTGGGACGTAAGGGACAAATTTCCGCTCGAGATAGGCGGGCCCCTGTCCATTCAGGCATTTGTGGATCAGGCAGCATATTTTAAATTTGGCTCTTTGTCAGATAGAGAGCCAGTGCAGCTGCTCAAGGAGGGGTTTTGAGGCAGTTCTCGGGGGGCGTTGAGAACAAGGCGAGCTGCCGTGTTCTGAATGACCTGCAACCTGCTAGGAACCTTCCATTTAGGGCAGAGCGCTGCCACTAATTCTAGAAAACCAACCACTTCTACAAAAGAAAAAGGGAGAAGGTCCAGAGCTAGCATTTTAGCCAGCTTAGTGTTATACAGACGCGTCAGTGGGTGGTTGAGTTCATATGGCGCGTCTGAAAAAAACATGTTTCTAATGTTGCCCTGGACCAAGCATTTACGGGATGATGATGATGATGACTTCTTTGACCCAGTTACGCTCGCTGATTAACTTTTTCGCATTGGTGTCTCACTCTCTCCCACATTCTTAGTGTGGCTCACATGGGGTGTGCTGCTGACAGGGGTACTGGGTGTAAGTGAAGTGTTTGACATGTCTTCTTCCTCCTCGTCATCATCAGATAAAACATCAACGTTTTCTTGACTTGCAATTCGGGCTTCCTTGATCTCCTTTAGGTGCGCAAACCATTGGACAGCGTGCTGTCTCCTAAGATGACCTCTCTGGCCTCCGGTACCATAGTTGGTGCCAAACTTACCACGACTAACTGCATGCTTACAAATGCTACAAATGGCGAAGTTTTCCTTTTTTGGGCAAACACTAAAGAAGTCCCAAACTGGGGACTTGAATTGTCTGTGGGGGCCGGAGGAGGCGGCGATACTGGTGGTGGTGGTCATGCTGCTAATGCCAGATGAAGTGGAGGATGTGGATTGCCGAACTTTAGTACGTTGTGCACTTTCACCACCACTAATTGAGGTCGAGGTGGATGGAGGTCCCTTCTGGCGAGGAAGAAATATGGAAGCGGTACGTGTTGGTGTACTAGTTAACTCCAATGATTGTGGTGTTTCCACTGCCTCCTCGTCGACAACATCATCATCACGCTCAGCAGTTTCTCGGGCTAGGGTCAAAACGTCTGTTTGCTGCATGCCCGCTGGGGCTGCAGTGACCTTTATGATGACTGGGTCGTCGTCGTGAGAGTATTCATCAGCAGCAGTATCCGCCACTTCTTGTTGAGCCTCATCACACTCCATAACTATGAGACTTTGGACGAGCTTCCTTTTACGCTTAACTACCTTTGTCAGATCATGGTGTGCCTCACTCTCAGACAGCAGTGGTGCTGGTTCCCAATTTTGATCCGTATCATCAGAAGGAGGTGTGCTTGAAGAAGATGTAGACACCACCCTTGATCGCTTCCTTGCTAGGGGTGTGGAAGACAATAAATGATCATCAGGAGGAGTCGCTTCCTCAAATGATACCTCGCCTTGATTGTCGATTTCCTGATGTGCCCCTACTTCGGGAGGAACAACTATTGTGGGCACTTGGCACGCCCACTTTAGGTCACGCCCCCTTCAAGCGCCAGCTATAAACGCTGAATACAAGCGACTGGCATTTAGCTCTTGTTGTGTCCTGAGGCGGAAAGCCGGGACTGTTGTGCTATATTTTAAAACTTGAAACTCGCGTTTAATTTGATTTTGTGCTTTTAAAATCACTCGCACTCTCACCTGGGCACTATAGAGAGGCGCTTGGCATGGGCAGCAGACCCCAGCGCTACCACGCTGCCTCGACCCCCTCCTACGCCCCCAATGATCTCGGCACCGCGTGGACGGTGACCACGCCCACTTTAGGCCACGCCCCCTTCAAGCGCCAGCTATAAACGCTGAATACAAGCGATTGGCATTTAGCTCTTGTTGTGTCCTGAGGCGGAAAGCCGGGACTGTTGTGCTATATTTTAAAACTTGAAACTCGCGTTTAATTTGATTTTGTGCTTTTAAAATCACTCGCACTCTCACCTGGGCACTATAGAGAGGCACTTGGCACGGGCAGCAGACCCCAGCGCTACCACGCTGCCTCGACCCCCTCCTACGCCCCCAACGATCTCGGCACCGCGTGGACGGTGACCACGCCCACTTTAGACCATGCCCCCTAGGGCCACGCCCCCTTAGGCCACGCCCCTATGGGCTACGCCCACCCCAGCAAATGCCATCAAAATGTGTCTGGCCAGGAAGCGCAGCGGACGAGCGCAGCGGGAGCGCCGTTTGCGCGCCGAAGGCGCGCCTAAGGCAAGCCCGTCTGCGCCCGTCTGCGCTCTAACAGGCTCAGGGCCAGAACCTATGCCTGGGTCAGCTTCCAATAGGGTGAGTTACTCCCGCAGGGCCCTCCTAAGTCTCAGACCCAACACAATATGTAATTATGTTCATGACTTAGATGGATCTTTCACTAGTTGTACACTCTGTCACCCAGTCCATCGACAACTTACCGATCCACCTAGTTCACACCCTGGCCTAAAACTAGCTGAACTGAATTGCAGGCCGCTCCCCATGCATGCTCTGCTCATCAATCACCTGCTTGTGGACCACGACCTAGACATCTTGTTCCTTACGGAAACGTGGCTCACCACTCACTCGGATTCGGATGTGGTTTTAGCCCTACCCCCGGGCTTCCTTATACAGTCCCAATTACGCCCCTCTAGCAGAGGAGGCGGATTAGCCATCCTTCACTGGGATCATTTCTCCTGCAGAATTAGCGATGCCCACATCTCGGACTCTGAAAGTTGCCACTTCACCATCCAGCTGGCCCGACAACATCACTGGCAGGCCTCCTAGTATACCATCCCCCCTTCCATTTTGGCCCCTTCGCTAGCGCCCTTCTAGAATCGATATCATCACTGGCCCATTCAACATCTAATTTCACTGTACTAGGAGACCTTAACATCCATTTCGATGACCCCCTGGACACAGGGGCCGCCGACTTGATCCTTGACCTGGCTGCCTATGGTCTCCAACTGACCAACTCTGGAGCCACCCACATCAAGGGTCACCTGCTAGACCCAGTCTTCACTAATGTCCACACCCTCCAGGCCAAAGCGTCCCTCCCCCTCCCTTGGACGGACCATTTCCTGGTCCCTCTCTTTTTGCCAGGAGAATTCAGGAAGCCCCACAAGCCCGTCACCTACATCCAGGACAGAGCATGGTCCAGACTCTATATGGAGGACTGGGCCAGAGCCTTGGACTCTACGACCCCTCAGAGGACCCTGTCACAGCAGACAGAAATTTTAGGGAGTGGATTTCAACCTCCCTCGACTCTATCCTCCCCATAAAAACTTGCGAGGATAAAAACGGAAAGACAGGATCAGCCCCATGGTTTAGCCCGGAACTCAGAACCCTCCGTAAGGAATGCAAAAAAGCGGAGCGACTGTGGAGAAAGGACTGGCTCCACTCCAGTAAGGACGCCTACCGTAGGTCTGTGAGAACCTATAAATCCACCCTGAAACTCACTAAAGCCTCATACTACGATGAAAGAATAAAAAATGCCACCAATTCGGTGAGAGAGTCTTACCTCATCGCCAAAGAGCTTCTGAAAATACCACTACCCCCCTCCTCCAACAGGTCCCCCCCGGGCAGGAGCGATGAACTTGCAACTTACTTCGACTCCAAAATCTCCCGCATCTTAGCCTCACTCCCACCTCCCAGTCAGCCAAACCACAGGGACAATGATGCGCCTGTCACCCGCACAGGAAACACCCTACACCCACAGCTGACTGCGTTTAGGGCGGTTTCTCTGGACGAAGTGGGAAAGACTCTGGCCAAGATGAAAAGCGGCTCCCCCTGTGACCCCGCTCCCATGAGATTCCTTAAAACAGTTGCCCCTGCTATCGTGCCCCCTATCACGGAGATGATCAACATCTCGCTGTCCCAAGGCTCTGTCCCTCCGAGCTGGAAGGGGGCAG
This sequence comes from Lissotriton vulgaris, assembly GCF_964263255.1. NCBI lineage: Eukaryota > Metazoa > Chordata > Amphibia > Caudata > Salamandridae > Lissotriton > Lissotriton vulgaris. Next base: position 430,182,067 of record NC_141699.1, on the reverse strand, counting down.
TAGTTAAAGCTCTTCTAAAAAAAACCCAACTGGACCCCGCCGACCAGGCATACTACAGGCCGATCTCGCTCCTCCCGGGTATTAGCAAAATGGCAGAAAAACTGGTCAATGTCCAACTGTCCCAGTTTCTCGAATCCAACAACCTACTGCGTCGGTCCCAAACTGGGTTCCGTCCCGGCCACGGCACGGACACTGCCCTCCTCGCAGTCATCGAGGAGGCAAGGTGCATTTTGGATTCAGGGGGGTCAGTGGCAGTGATCCTCCTGGACCTTAGTGCAGCCTTTGACACGGTGAACCACCGTGTCTTGCTCCACCGGCTGGCCAGGGCAGGACTAGGGGGCACCGCGCTGGCCTGGATAGAATCCTTTCTGTCTGGCCGCACGTTCCAAGTCTGGCGGCAACTCCCGCTCAGCTTCACTCCCTCTGTCTAGCGGGGTCCCCCAGGGGTCTTCTCTAAGTACCACCTTGTTTAACGCCTACATGGCCCCTCTGGAGGACGTAGTTTCCCCATTCGGTATCAAGATTGTGAGCTACGCGGACGACACGCACTTGGTCGTCTCGCTCTCACACCTTGACCACTGCCCAGACAATCTGCTGAACTGCCTCCAGGAAATCCACCTCTGGATGTGCGAGTCATCACTTAAGCTCAACGGATCTAAAACCGAAGTCATGCTGATGGGAAAGAAATGGTCAGCAATTCCTTCATCGGTCTGGCCCGATGTTTTTGGCGAGGTGCCCGCCCCAAAGAAGGAAATCAAGACTTTGGGGGTCTGGCTTGAACCTGATCTGTCCAGGAAGACCCAGGCAGCCAAAACAGCAGGAACCTGTTTCGGACTCATGCGTTCTATCCGCAATATCCTCCCGCTGCTCCCTCCCCTATCTAGGAAACTCCTGGTTCAAGGCCTGATCCTTGCACGACTGGACTACAGTAACGCCATCTTTCTAGGAGCCCCCGAAACTACTCTGGCAAAACTTCAGCGCACCCAAAATGCAGCTGCCCGGATGCTGATGAGTCTTCCCTCCAGAGCCTCTGCCAGACCAGCACTCAAGGCCCTACACTGGCTTCCAGTGCGAGAGAGGATAGAGTTTAAGGCAATGTGCACCGCCCATAAACTCCTCAACGGTCTAGGCCCTGCAATCCTGCGAGACATGGTCACACCGTATAAGGCACCGAGACTCCTGCGCTCGGACAATGAGCACCTGGCCAATGTCCCAAGATTCAGGAGGGCTCGCACTGGTGGTCGACGCATCTCAGTAAAAGCGTCCTCAGGCTGGAACTCGCTCCCACGATGCTTGCGGCTGGAACCCTGCCACCTACGCTTCCGCAAACAGCTGAAAACTCTCCTCTTCCCCAAATAGGACCTCCTTTCCACTTTGGTCATCGCAAGTTCTTACAGCGCGGGGATGCCTCCGGGTCACCAGGCGCTCTACAAATCGTTAAATAAATAAATAAATAAATTGTGACCCTCCATGCACCTCTGCTTGCACATCTCCTTGCGCTGCCTCTCCTTCCACTTGTACTTGGGCTTGTACTTGCACATGTGGTTGTTGTTGCGGCTGTGGTTGTTCAACACTCGTCAGATGAGTTACAACAACCTGTGTTGATTGAGGGACATTGCTGCTACTTTCTTGCGATGAGCCAACATCACTGGTCGATGGTGATTGAACAACTAGACTAAATGCCTCTGCAGCACTCAAGGGCTTGGACTTAAGTTGGCGTGGTGGTGGTGGCACTGAGCCCAATGGAGCGGGGGTGCTGCTCCCAGCTTGGTCCCCAGCAGATCTCGCTGCTGCTGCAGGCGTACTTTTTTTTTTACTCCCAAAAAATGTGGCGGGCGGCACACCAGTCTCCTTGGTAACTTGCTTCTTCTGCTCCTTACTGGCAACTTTCTTGCTGGAGGAGCTACGGGGAACTTTTTTTGGGGCTATCTTCTTCAGAGCAGGTCAGAACAGCAGGCCGCAGTTGCACGAGTTGCAGAGTTGTCTGTGGCCAGACGTGACGTCGCGTGACGTTATGCTGCACACACACACTACTTCAGGACTTCTTCCTGGCACTGGTGGTTCTCTTGAGTCTTGTGCACCTAAAAGCAATGGAAGACAGAGGAACATCAGTTCAGTTATACACCCCAAAAAATCGAAAATCACAGAAAAATCAGCACAATCCCAAGCCCTCCATGATGTTTAAATTCAAGACACCCCACAGAAAGACAAGGCCCATGCACCACTCACTGCCCCTGGGCATAAAGGTTGAAAGCTAGGCAAAATGGTTGCAGACCTAAGAACACTGCCTGCTTTCAAAATGGCCCCCAGCCTCCCAGCACATGGCCAGGGCCTGCCTGTAGCAGCACTCAAAAGGGCCCCCACCCACATGGCCTGTCCCCATGAACACCCCAAAAAATCGAAAAACACAGAACAATCTGCACAATTCCATGCCATCCATGCACTCCATGATGTTTAAATTCAAGACACCCCACAGAAAGGCTAGGCCCATGCACCACTCACTACCCCTGGTTAAAAGGCCACAACAACAGCCCAAAATTTCGAAAAACACAGAAAAATCAGCACAATCTCATGCCATCCAGACCCTCCATGATGTTTAAATTCAAGACACCCCACAGAAAGACTAGGCCCATAAACCACTCACTACCCCTGGTGAAAAGGCCACAACAACAGCCCAAAAAAACGAAAATCACAGAAAAATCAGCACAATCCCAAGCCCTCCATGATGTTTAAATTCAAGACACCCCACAGAAAGACTAGGCCCATGCACCACTCACTACCCCTGGGCATAAAGGTTGAAAGCTAGGCAAAATGGTTGCAGACCTAAGAACACTGCCTGCATTCAAAATGGCCCCCTGCCTCCCAGCACATGGCCAGGGCCTGCCTGTAGCAGCACTCAAAATGGCCCCCACCCACAGGGCCTGTCCGCATGAACACCCCAAAAAATCAAAAAACGCAGAAAAATCAGCACAATCCCATACCATCCATGCCATCCATGCCCTCCATGATGTTTAAATTCAAGACACCCCACAGAAAGACTAGGCCCATGCACCACTCACTACCCCTGGTTAAAAGGCCACAACAACAGCCCAGAAAATCGAAAAACACAGAAAAATCTGCACAATCCCATGCCATCCAGGCCCTCCATGATGTTTAAATTCAAGACACCCCACAAAAAGACTAGGCCCATGCACCACTCACTGCCCCTGGGCATAAAGGTTGAAAGCTAGGCAAAATGGTTGCAGACCTAAGAACACTGCCTGCATTCAAAATGGCCCCCTGCCTCCCAGCACATGGCCAGGGCCTGCCTGTAGCAGCACTCAAAATTGCCCCCACCCACATGGCCTGTCCCCATGAACACCCCAAAAAATCGAAAAGCACAGAAAAATCAGCACAATCCCATGCCATCCATGCCCTCCATGATGTTTAAATTCAAGACACCCCACAGAAAGACTAGGCCCATGCACCACTCACTACCCCTGGTGAAAAGGCCACAACAACAGCCCAAAAAAACGAAAATCACAGAAAAATCAGCACAATCCCAAGCCATCCAGTCCCTCCATGATGTTTTTATTAAAGAGACCCCACAGAAAGACTCAGTCCACCCACCACTGAGTACCCCTGGGCAAAAGGCCCCAACAACAGCCCAAAAATCGAAAATTCCAAAATTGTAGTTGCAGCAACTGGAATGCCCCAAACAAACTTACTTGTGAAATTTCTAATCCAAAAGTGAGCCAAAGAAAGTCAAAAAGGCCTCAAATCCAAATATCCAGCTGCATCCACAAAAAGTAATCCTTCCAGGTGAAGAATCCGAATGAAAGTGACCAGCACATGAAGAAAGCACTGGGAGGAGCCTGCTGGACAGGAACAGGAAGTTGGAGACTGTGGGGCACTTCCTTCCTCCCACCCACCCCCCCCCCCCAAAATGGACTCCTTGCAAAAAAAAGTGCAGGCAAATGTCAACCTGAGGAGTTATTCTGATAAAAATCATCATTTTCAGAAGGTTTATGCTGCTTGCTGGTGGATTTCTTGTGCAGAATTTCAAATTTTTTACTTTCGCGAGTGCAAGATTGGTGCTGCTCGCCGCATCTACGTGTTCGCAATTGCGAACTCTCGCGATGCGTGCTGTGTAAGGTGGCAGGCCGCGATTAAGTAATCGCGGTCGCCAAACTACCGCGGGATCCCGCAGCAAGATCCAAAATGGCGCCGCACTCGCAAAATATCGAGAAAAACAACTCGGCAGACGGTAAGTGAACGCCGCAAAATTGTATCACCAAGAAAAAAAAATCAGTTGCGTGCGGATTTGCGGATTTGCGGATTTTGAGGCAAATTCGCGAATCTCACGGATTGCGAATTTACCGAAAATCCACAAAATCCGCGAGCGGACCGGATTTTACGCCCATGCTTAAACCAGGATCACATCTTGGGCTAAGTTCCAGTCACCTTCTAAAACCTTTTGAGTGATACCATTGACATTGAGAAAGAAAAGCTCTTCCCTCACAATGGGGCATAGATTGATTCCACCTGAAGAACCCTAGCACCAATCTTGGTGGATGTTTGCATATGATGCCTCTCACAGTGTAACGTAAGTGGACACGGTCCAAGAGGTAGAGGGAAAGAGGGGGTGGCAGGGATGCGCACAACAGCGGGGGAGAGTCGGCCACATTTGGAGAACTTGGCCTCCCATACAGGAGCCATATCATGCACCTAAGGTTTAAGATGGGAGGTGGAGAGTGCATGAGGTATCAGGACACCAGTAAACAAAAAGAAAGTATAAACAGCACAAAAGGACTTGTAATTCAAAATCTTTCGGAGTGGTACTTATCTATGTCCATCAGTCCACATCAGTAGTATGAGTCTCAGGTCCGGCAGCAGTCAGTGGTGGTAGTTTCAGGGGTGGTCTCAATTTATCCTAGGTAGGATCTTGTGTGAGTTCTGTCACACACCAGAAAGCTTGTTCCCTATCTGAGGGACCTATCTAGTAGTCTGCCAGTGCGTTGCATTGGTTTTCTAAGGTGAGGTGGGATGTTGACCGCCGAAGCTGACGGTGGAGGTTAGGTGCAAACGCTGCTCATCCAAGCAATCCAGAAAGCAGACCAGAATGCCCAGGTCAGTGTAGTCCTTAGATTTATCATCCATTGTTATCCACATTGTGGCCAGTTTCAAAAGCCCATATTTGGTGTCCGATTTAAAAGTTGTAGTTAAATTTGCAGGAAGGTTTTCCATTTGGCAAGTGTTTCTGTGGAGAAATCCACCGTGATCTGTGCTTTGTGACCATCCGCGTTGTAAGGCCCATGACTACTGGCAACTGACAAGTTCTGGCAGACCTTTTCATGGTGGAGAAAACAAGCTATAAGCAGTTGTGGTCTCTCTAGTTTGGCTTCGGACAGTATTCTGGAGTAGATCCTTCAAACAGGTGGGTGAGCAGGTGGATGAAAGTCAGACTGAGCAGGTGTGGCAGCTTATCTGTCAGCAGGCTCCGTACATCATTATTGGAATCCATTTTCTTGGGGATGTCAAAGGAATAGACACTGCTGTGCCATGCCCAGTCCTCCAAGTCGATCACTTTCTGCTTGCGATGCCAGGTATCTGGGGCCAAGAAGGGTTGAAGTGCGGGCCCTAGTAGCGAAGCGGACCTTAGAGCGGACTGTAGCTAACGCTAGCTGAGGAAAACATTCTTTTCACTATATCTTTTCTTTTACTGGCAGTGGGCCCAGGCTGGCTAACCCTGTTTCACGCATTATAATTGGTGGATTGATTTGGCAAAGGTATGATGTCTTCCCTCGCAGGTTTGCCACTAGCTGCCCTGTGTTACACTTCCAGCTATGCCTTGGTTCGGTGTGCCTCACCAGCAACACTTGTTATAGGACCCTTGCTCCTTGTGCTCCTGTGCCCGTGGTTTTATACCCACTAGCCTTTCTTACCATGACCTGCCTCTGATGCTCACCATTTGTTGCTGAGGGATCTGATCCGCTGCCGTGGCTATGCACCGCTGTGTTAGCTCCAGATGTGTGCCTTCTGGACAGGCAGTGGTTGACAGGCACTGCTTGGTAGGTTCCAGGTGCTCACAACACTAAGGTGTCTGGCAGCCTGCAAAGTCCGCTTATACTGGACACGTCCATGTTGGCATCAATGGTTTTAAATGCTTCTCTTTTATCAATTTACTGTTTTAACCATGATCGTAATCTGCATCGCTTTTGTAAATGAATAACAATAAAGTATTCATTCATTCATTCATTTTGGCACCAGGTGCCCTGCGATGCTTATTGACATCCTGCTCCACATCCTTACTGTCAAACCCTTTACTGTTTGTGGGTGAGCAGTACTCCTGCCTATTTCTGCGTGGGCCACCGTTCTGGCTACATGCCCTGCTGCATGTGAAATCTTTTGCTGAGTTGCCCTCTGGACCCTGCCTTCCTTTTGCCTGTTGCTTGCTTTGCTGCCAACCGGCCCTGTTTCTTGTTGCCCGACCAAGAGCCTGCTGCAGGAACCAGTCATGACCATGCCCAGAGCCATCTCTGCTTGCTAAATGAGTGCATTGAGTTTGTGTTTTCTTGCTTTTTATGCTCCTTCTTGGTTGGCCTTTGTCTGCTGGATCTTCATCCAGCATTTTATTCATTCCCTAGGAGAAGGACCCGCTGCCTGGTGCTCCCCCATCTTGTCCTTCCTTGCTCCTGTAGCAGGCGGGTTTCTGGCATGGTCACTTGGCCGCACTCTCTGCACTCACCCGGTCCCCAGCCATGATGTTTGTGTTTACTTGTGCAGCGTGAGAAGCACATCGCTCTGCAAATGCAGGGCCTGATTCACAGAATGAATTTAAGACTAAATCCTAAACTTACTACTATTTGGTATTCACAGAATGCACTTACTACTTTCGGGATTCACAGAATGAACTTAATACTTTCGGTATTCACAGAATAGATTTAAGACTACTAACTTTACGTCCACACTCGGGCTGGAAATTCCGTCCCGGAGGCGGATTTTCCTGCCCGTAGGCAGAGTTTCCAGCTTGGGGGCGGAGCTTGCGGCCCGGAGGCAGAGCTGGAAATTAAAAGTTGCAAAATGCACTTTCCAGAGTGGAGTGGTACAAGGAAAATAGTTGGATATTAGCGCATTTAATTGGGGTGCGCTTACGTAGCTTAAGCTAAAAAATTTCAGGTGCAAATTGGATAAGAGAGAAAGGATTTACAGTGACCCTATTAATAATATATGATGGTTATGTCCAATGTGTCCCTCCCCTCCCCTCCATCCCCCAGCAGCACCGACTCAGTATTTTATCCACCCACAGTAAGAAATAATGACAGTTCAGTTCAGGGGACAGGAGGTAAAGAAAATGTCCAATGCGAACAGTTTGGACCAGTAATGAGACAGAAGTTATCACCCTGCCTTATTAGGACAGTAATCTAACAGGCTGCCCAAAAATAGCAGTACCAGGGACGCGGGTAAAAGTAGATAGGTTATTCATTGCCAAGGTTCCCCGGCGGGCGTAGATGAGGTATCTGGTAAGGTATGTGGCATCAAGCCTCCATAATCGGTATCTGACTATCTCCCAATTTTTGATTTAATGTATGACCCATGGCGAGAGGAGACAGTGCCGTAAGACTCTGAACAGGACAAGCGTGCCACGACTTAATGACGAGGACGGAGCAGAGCACACCATGGCGTTTGGGGGAAGATTGCCGTCAGACCATAATAAGAAGTCAGCCTCCTGGAGACACAGCTAGAGGTGGGTTTCATAGCGCTCGAGTGGAACAACAGCATGGGCAGGCCCACATAAAGAGCAACAGAGGCGCAAAGAGACAACACAGGGTAGGGGGAACCACAGGTAGATGGAAGCCTCCCTGGCGGCGTGGCGGAAACAAAAGGTGTATTGGTTTGGTTATGGAAACACACCGACAGGGCTGTGTGTACTATGAGGGCCACTCACGCTGAGATGCCTCACGGCTGGGTGAGTAAACCTGACAAAAATCGGGGTCGAAAACGGAGATGGCACTCGCAGCCCAGCCCCCACCAGACGGCAGGGCACAGGAGAGACTAGCAAGGTAGTGAGTTGTGGCCTGGCTCAGGGAAAAGGCTACCCCCCCACACACAAAGGGGTGTGGAAAACAACAAAGAACAATCTACAAGCTGTCAGGGTGATTTACGACCCTGGGATATGCAAATGAGCAAAACACAACCCAGTGATTTATGGCCAGCCGATAATTTATGGCTGATGATTTATGATGCCTATGTAGAATGATTTATGACAACAGAATGATGACAGATTTGTGACAGAATGATTTACGACATCCCGATGATTTATGGCCATTAGTTATGCCACTGAGTAATGATGCTTCGGCTAAGTGATTTATGATAACAAAACTATGACAGAATGATTTATGATCCCCAATGATTTATGACCCATGATTTATGATGTCCAAATGACACTGACTGATAAAAAATTGTGACAATGTATGATAGTGATTTATTACCCCGGCGGCCCGAGAAGGTGTCCAAGGGAGTTGTACAAATATGATGTTTGTAATGAGTAATAAAACAGCAGCCAACAACCACCACAAAAACAATGGCTGTTGGCTGTGTGTAGTAATACAGATACACAGGTATAGAAGGGTTCCAGGAATGGGCACAGTGCGGCTGTTATTGCAAAGGCCACCCCCGAAGGGGGACTCGAGGGCCCGAGCCCCCAAGGAACGGATCCGGTTTGCGCTGGTCAGCGCCGCCTGGAATCACAGTGCAGTGAAAAGAGCCCAAGGCCCTCTCCTCCCCAAGAGCAAAGGGAAGAAAAGGGGAGGGGGATAAAAGGCAACGCTCCCCCTGGGCAGTTCACCTTTTTACATCAGGGAGCTGGGGGAGTGGCACCAACGTTTTTTAGTCCACCGACACACACCTACAACAGCAGCGTTGCAGTGCTGGCAGAGACGAAAGAGACGAAAGAGAACTAAGGGTGAAACGATTAGCGATGGAGACACACCGGGAGTAACGCCACCCACTTTGGGATGCCTCACGGCTGAGTGAAGTGGTCTAACAAAAGGGGTCGCAAACGGACACGGCATTCGCAGCCCAGCACCTGCCGGTCGGCAGAGCACAAAGGAGTCCAACATGGTAGTGAGCTGCAGCCTAACTCCGGGAAGATCCTACTCCCATGTGGAGAGCACAAGGGGAGAGCAAATCCAACCCAACAGGGTGGAAAAAAAGGTGCATTGGTTTGTTTATGGAAACACACCGACAGGGCGGCTACTCATGCTGGGATGCCTCACGGCTGGGTGAGTATGCCTGACAAAAATTGGGGTAGCAAACGGAGACGGCACTCACAGCCCAGCCCCCGCCAGATGGCAGGGCGCAGGACAGACTAGCAAGACAGCGAGTTGTGACCTGGCTCAGGGAAAAGGCTACCCCCGACATGCAAAGGGGTGTGGAAAACAGCAAAGAACAATCTACAAGCTGTCAGGGTGATTTACGACCCTTGGATATGCAAATGAGCAAAGAACATACCAGTGACCAGCCGATGATTTATGGCTGATGATTTATGATGCCCATGCAGAATGATTTATTTATTTGTTTTAAACAGATTTTATTGAATTTTCGTTCAGAGGTAATACAGTTGTTTCACTTCACCGTTAAATGCATGATGCACTCATACCGCTCAAACCATAAATGGAAATACAATGGAACATTACATCATCTTTCGGCTAGGCAGTGGTAGCCCCTGCACTGTCAGTGTGCAGTGCATAGTCTTGTTTGAGTCAGGTGTCCTAATTCCGTTGCCGAATAGCATAGTGCCACGGGACTCAAGCTATTTAACACACATTCTTCCTAAACACAGTCGTCTTCAATTCAATAAAGCAGGTAACAAAACATCCAACTCCCCTACCCTCCCACCCTCCCCGCTAACAGACTTGCAACCAACCCCCCGCAATCCGTCCCCCCTCCTAACACCCCACACCACAGACATGCCGCCTCACCAATGCCACGTGTGCCGCTCATAATGTATCCTGCACACTCCAATTAAGACATGTAACAATGGACTAATCACCATCCAAGAGAAAGCATCCAATCAGGCGTTCTTACCCCCGTCACCCAGTCAGCACCCTGATCACAGCTGAGGTTCCACACCACCTAGCGGGCACGTAGGATCAGGAGATCAGTCCTCTTCATCAGTCGGGTCCTTAAGTAGATCTGTCAGTGCTACCCAGGCTCTGGCTGTGTGTCCCATAGCTTGTCATTGTCAGTTCTACTAGCAAGTTGAAGTTGGAGGGTCCCCTCGTATCCCGCCCACTTAAGAAATTCTCTGAGCCAGCGACCGGCATTAGGGCCTGTGGCCGCTTTCCAGTGACTGGTGATTTCGCGCTTGACTAAAACCAGACCCAAATTTAAAAACTTGCTAGTAGTTTTGTTGCGGGCAGTGTGGGGGAATCAGTGCAGCAGACAAACAGCTGGAGTAATTTGTAGGTCCCTCTCTGTCACTTCAGTCAATTTGGCCATTATCCCTCCCCTGTACCCCCCGGAGTATAGGGCAGTCCCAGAACATATGCATATATCTTGCATCCTCTAGTCTGCATCGCGGACAGGCAGCATGAGAGTCAAAGAACTCATTAATTTTCGAAGGAGTGAGGTACACCCGATGGAACACATAGAATTGAATGAGTTGAAATCTGGCGTTCCCGGAACATTTCCATGCTCTTTCCATCAGCATTTCCCAAGGTTTAGGCTCACTCAATCAATCAATCAATCAAGAGCATTTGTAAAGCGCACTACTCACCCGCTAGTGTCTCAAGGCGCTGGGGGGGAGGGGGGGGCTGCTACTGCTCGAAAAGCCAGGTCTTGAGTTGCTTCCTGAAGGAGAGATGGTCCTGGGTGAGTCGTAGGTGGGTGGGGAGGGTGTTCCAGGTCTTGGCCGCCAGGTAGGTGAAGGATCTTCCTCCGGTGGTGGTTCTGCGGATCTGTGGGACGGTGGCGAGGGCGAGGCTGGTGGAGCGGAGCTGGCGGGTTGGCGTGTAGAACGTGAGGCGGTTGTTGAGGTATTCGGGGCCCAAGTCGTGGAGAGGCTTGTGTGCGTGGGTGAGGAGTCTGAACGTGATCCTTTTGCTGACGGGGAGCCAGTGCAGGTCCCTCGGGTGGGCGGAGATGTGGCTGTGTCGGGGGATGTCCAAGACGAGTCGTGCTGAGGCGTTCTGGATGCGCTGGAGTCTTTTCTGTAGTGTGGCGGTGGTCCCAGCGTAGAGGGCGTTCCCGTAGTCCAGACGGCTAGCGCGCAATCTGTCTAGTGGGGTCCTCATGCCCTGTGTCAGTCTGCGATACAGGCACGTGACCGCCTTGATCCGCCCCGCAGAGGTGACCACGTATAGACAAGGGAGGTAACCTGCGGCTCCTCCAACCCCCTTCCAATGTTTGCGGATCGCCGCCATCACAGCTGCGTGCAGGAGAAAGTCCTGCGCAGGGAGCTCATGTCTGTCCGCTAGGTCTTGAAATGGCAGGAGTGTGCCATCTTCGTACAGGTCACCAATGGTGGAGATCCCGAAGTCCTCCCATTCACGTAGCCGCTGCCAATCCCCCCATGCGGAAGTTCCATACAAAGCCAGATTGGTATCTCGGGTGAATACGCCAAACCACCCTTTTGGCGTCGTAGGGCCCTATTCCAACAGAGCCTCAGGACCCAGAGCTCCCCGGGGACCTCCCCCTCCCTCAGCGGGAGGCACAGAAGAATTCGTGCCAACTAGTGCATCTGGGTCAACCATTGAAATTGGGCCGCATGGTAGTAGGCCTCGAAATCAGGCACTGCAAGGCCTCCTTCCCATCTTGGGTGCATCAGGGTAGGTAGTGCCACTGTGCGCCTCCCAGAGCCCCACAAGAAGCCCGAGATCAGGGAGTTGAGTTGGGCGAAATACCTCCCCGGTATCCAAAGTGGCAGCGCCACAAAGTAATAGAGCAACCGGGGGAGAGTTATAACTTTTAGTAGTGCCACTCGCCCCGCAACCGACAAGGGTTATGACCCCCAGAAGTCCAGGTTATGCTTGGTGTTTCGCAGGGGCCCGGCCTATGTTGCTAACTTGCCTTCAAATAAATCGGCTGCGCCATGGTAAATCCGCACCCCCAAGTACGGTAGGCAACTATCTTCCCATCTCACACCCAGTTCCTCAGGGGGAACATCACGGCCACCCCGCATCGGAAATAGACAGGTCTTGGCCCAGCTAACCCTGAGTCCTGCCACCCTTCCCAATCTCTCCAACAGCTCTCGAGCTCCACGGAGCGCACTACCGCGGTCACCGAGGAACATTAGCAAGTCGTCGGCGTATAGGGCAATTCGGTGCATTCGACCCAGCACCTCTAAGCCCCTGTAGTGTTCTCCCCTCTGTGCGCGCACCGCCAAGGGCTCCATTGCTAGGGCAAACAGGAGGGGAGATAGTGGGCAGCCTGCCTCGTTCCCCTACTCACCGCACAGGATGCCGAGATCACCCCGCCGTCCGGACTCTGGCTGTCGAATTGGAATAGAGGAGCTTTGTCCACGCCACAAGCCCCTCACCCAGGCCGAAGGCCCTCAATACCCGAACCAAGTATGGCCACTCAAGGCTGTCAAAGGCCTATTCAATGTCAATAGATAGCACATATGCCTCCTCACCTCCGGCCTCCAGCACCTGCAGTAGTTGACACAGCCTCCTAATATTCACCGCCGTGTTCCGGGTGGGGGTGGAACCAGATTGGTCCTCGTGAACCAGGGTTGTCATGTGCACAAGCAGGCGACGGGCCAATATGCCACTCAGTATCTTATAATCAATGTTTAACATCGCAAGTGGGCGGTACGCTGTTCGATCCCACTCCGGTTTCCCCAGCTTAAGGAGCGGGACAATCACCGCCTCTCTCATCGAGGCGGGCCGATAACCAACCTGTTTTGATCGATTGTAGAGAGACACCAGCCGGGGGGCCAGTACATCAATATAAGTGACATAAAATTCCAACAGAAACCCATCAGTGCCGGGGGTTTTGTTCTTAGCTATGCGTTTAAGGGTACTCCAGACCTCACCCACTTCCACCGGGCGGCCCTAGTTTTCCGCCTCCTCCGCATCAATCTGCAGTAAGTCTATGTCTAAGAAATCCCCGTCCTCCAGTTCCCTGGGGTCCAGCACGCTGTGATACAGAGTGGAGTAGTAATCCAGGAATTGCCGATTGATTGCCTGCTGCCCAAAGTGGGAAGTCCCCCCCCGTCCCGCAGCTCAAGGATCGGCGTGCCCCTGCGGGCTGGGTTCGCCAACCAGGCCAGGAGCGCTCCCGATTTGTCGCGTTCCGCATGCGCCTGCACCATGTGGGCCTTATAATCGAAACATCTCAGCCTCTCCACTTGTGCGGCGAGCTCCTCATTTGCCCTTAGTAGCTAGTCCTGGACCTCTACCCGCCCCGGTCTTTCTCGTTCCTTGTCCCAAAGCAGTTTTTCCGCCCCCTGTGTGATCAGAGGTCATTCTGGCTAGGTATTCACTCGACGTAACCTGCATATGAACATCTGGGGAGCATAGGATCACGTCCAGTCTGACATGAGCTTGTGAACTGCAGAAAAGTAAGAGTAGCCACGTTCCCTGGGATGGTGGGCCCACCAGGTGTCCGTAAGCCCCCAACCCCGCTGCCAATCCCGCCAGCCTTCTGCTATTCTATGAGTAGGGGCGTCGGGGAGTGGTGGGTGGGAACGGTCCAGGTCCAAGTCTGTCACACAGTTATCGTCCACCCCCATTAACACAGGACCCGTGAGCACCCCACCAGCTTCTGTGAAAGTTGTGTAAGAAAGGTGGGTTGATCTATATTGGGGGCGTATACGCTTCCCAGTGTGATGTCCCGTCCATCTAGTCACCCTGTGACCACTGTAAATCTACCCTCAGGGTCAATCACCTGCCTCAAACATTGAAATGGAACTCCTGCTCTTACCCAAACCAGTGTTCCCCTGGCAATAGCCGAGTAGGTGGTGTGAAAAACAGGACCTCTCCAGCGGCGTTGCAGCGCCTTCCCCTCTGCCTCCGTCAAGTGTGTTTCCTGAAGGAGAGCGATCTGCACTCCCCTCCGTACCAAGTAGGCATGGATTTTGTGTTGACTACACATGGTATGCATCCCTCGGACGTTCCAGGTCATGACTTTAAGGCCTATGGAGGTACCCATGGATCTGATATGTGTACACACTTACTGCGCCCCCCCCCCCCTAGCGGCATGTCTGACGCTCCCCCTTCCCCCCAACACATAAATGCAGAATGATTTATGACAACAGAATGATGACAGATTTGTGACAGGATGATTTATGACATCCGCATGATTTATGACCATGAGTTATGGCAATGAGTTATGATGCTCTGGCAGAGCGATTTATGACAAAAAAACTATGACAGAATGATTTATAATACCCAATGATTTATGACCCATGATTTACGATGTCCAAATGACACTGACTGATAACAAATTGTGACAATGTATGATAAGGATTTATGACCCTGGTGTCCCGAGAAGGTGTCCAGGGGGTTGTACAAATATTACGTATGTAATGAGTAATACAACTGTGGCCAACAACCACCACAAAGACAATGAATGTTGGCTGTGTGTAGTAATACAGATACACAGGTATGGTAGGGTTCCAAGAATGGGCACAGTGCGGCTGTTATAAACAACTGACATGTCAATGTCTCTTGCCTGGCCCTGCAAGCCCTTTAGACAGATCCTAATTTTGGAAGCATTCTTGTCCGACACCATCAACCCCTACCAGCACTACACTTAGCTGGCCTTGGTGGTGGCCATGTCGAAAGTAAATATGACTGCTGGCCACTTATAGATACTCTTTGACAAATGTAAATTTACTTTGCGATAAACACTATCCAAAAATTAATTGACATATCTCTGAATTTATGTTCCATGAAGCAGCATGGAATTTATAAGAGGTGGGGTGCAAATCTGCCAGTCCACTATCTACATCATTTTGTTTGAAGCATCATGGAAGACCAGTGAGCTCCATTTTGCCAGGTGTTTAAAGCTCAGCAAAATACCTGATAGGGTGCCTACTCACAAAGATAAATTTACATATAAGTTAATCTACTCTTGTAAATGTACTAGTACATTTTGTGGTAAATATTAACCCTGGGCAGAGTGCTTCGCTCCGCCCACGGAATGCACGTAGTGTTGCCTACTACGCAATTTGCAAAGTAGGCGTAGTAGGCAAAACTACGCACACCCGTGTACGGAGCGAAGTTGCCCGCCGCCCGCCTCCCTCTCGCCCTCTTCTACACCTCTAATTTGGATTTAAAATAGGTTAAAAAGTAAAGCAAAGCACTTACCTTTTATGCTGCGTCCCGGGGCTAGATCTACTTCTTTGCGCCAACTTCTTCCAAACCAAATACGCATGCGCGGGCGCAAGCATGCAAGGGGTTAAAGAAGTACCGTGGACCGGGAGATGAAGCCGGCCCTAGAGGAACATAAAAAGATCTTTTGATGGACAGAATGTTGAACAATGTCAAACAGTCACCCCTGTACAGATATCTGGACCTCTATCCATCTTTGTTTTGCTCCCCCTGCCACCCCTGTTTAAACCCAGACCGGAGAAGCTGCTCTATGATGGAGATTATGATCTTTAAGATCAGCTCCACCTCGAAAATCCATTGGAAAGGAGCACTAGTTTACCGCCCCCCGGGGTCGAGTGCGGCCTCCTCGCTCTCCTTAATGGAATTATTAGCTCCACACTTTAAAGCTAAGGAAGATTTTATTCTTCTTGGAGACTTTAAAATCCACGCAGATCTCTCTAGTCATTCAGATACAATATCTCTGCTTTCTGATCTCCCTATGTTAGGGCTAGAACTTCAGAATAGTGGTCCTACACATACAGGTGGCCACACCCTGGATCTTACTTTCTCTAACTGTACTAAAATAAAAAGCCGGTCACCGATTCAAGTGAGTTGGTCGGACCATTTTATGGTTGAATTTGTGGGGCATATTACCAAGCCATAGCGATAATTATCGCTATTGCATGGTTAGAGACAAAAATTTACCGCTGCGGCGATTTTTACCGCAAATAAACCTTGGTATTACCAAGGTTTATCGCAAATGCGATAAAACGGAAGACGGACCTTCGAAACACGGCGCCGGGAACCAAAAGAAGGAGAACGGTACTGACGAGGTGCACCCGCCTTCGTGGACTTACCTGCGTATCCGCCCAACCACAAACTTTTTTCTCCTCCCGGTTTTTCACTTGACTTGTGAATAATCGAGATTCGTCAGATCCCGCACAGCCCGAGTGTGTACATTTTGGAAATCCGAATTCAGGATTTCACGTAACGCCCCTACTGGGTGTTCTCTCAAACGTATTTTCACCTATAATTTATGAGGCCCTGAAGATTTGCAGTTTGTTCCCTGCGATGAAACACGTGTTGGCTTGTGAAATGGAACAATAAACAGAAGTGACTACACCAAGAACAGATTGTTTCTCAAATCATATATCTTCACTTAATCATTCTCGAAGTTTGACCTAAAGTTTAGATTTGCTTAATAACTTCCACCACTTCAACTGATATCAGTACTATCAAGAAATAATTTAATGTGTATAGCGCAGGGGCATTGTTGTCTTTTGTTACAGAGGTCCTACCCTGTGGAACACGCTGCCCCTCACCCTGAGGCAAAACACCAACCTTCAAGCCTTTAGGAAGTCTGTAGTGAGCCAGCCTGCCTCGCGCTCGCACTGTGAGCAACGCGCGAGGCACTGATCTCGTGCTGGCTGCCTACGTAATGTGTGTGACAGTTGGTGGCTCGAGCGCCTGAGAGTCCACTGCCATTTTGTGCTGACATGTCGTGCTGGCAGGAGTCTTAATTACAATAAAGTCTTCTCTGCTTACTTTACTTCTTGTGAGTTATTACACTCATTTTTGGCGACGACGACCTAAGGCTTCAGCATCGGACCCACTGATTTATCTAAAACAGCAAAAAGTTTACCTCGCATGGTGGCGAAATTGACTGAAGATTGGACGCTTCGCTGTGTTTCCTGCGCAGTGTGGGAACATCAAAATTGAGAAATCGGCACTGCTTCTTGACGACGCTGGACCTGCCTCTCCCTCCCTCTGCCTGAGGCAACTGTGCACTTTCACGTAAGTCGAGTTGTTCACCTAGTTGGAGATTCTTTCAGCATGGACGCAATGTTTTTAGAACGTTGGTGTGCAAAAATGGGTGGTTTGTCAAATATTTTATTGAAATCCGTTTCAAGTTGTAGCATTTGCCAGTGCTTGCGAATAGATTGTTTGTCCATGCTGAAAGAATCTCCAACTAAAGAACAAATTGCCTACAAAGGCACTATACCATGCCACAACTGTGGCCATTGCAGCAGCATCATTCCAGGAAATTGTGTATCACACCCTACTCAAGGAACGCCCATTCGCCTTCGAGTCAATGCCACCTGTGACTCTATGAACGTTATATACATGCTAAAATGCCCGTGTGGCCTCCCATATGTGGGCAAGACTGAACGTAAAATTAAAGTAAGACTGACGGAGCACCGCAGCAACATACGCACTAAAAATCTCAAATCCTGCGTAGCGGCCCATTTCATTCAACATGGTCACAATCCGAGCCAAATCCGCTTCCTTATCCTGAAGTAGTGGACAAACATCCTCACATCGACAACAACAAGAATTTGTTACGTCGTGAACTATACTGGATACACCGCCTTCTGGCCATGCACCCTAAGGGACTAAATGATAGACTGGAATACAGTTGTTACCTCTAGAATTTTTCCAGTATACACACCGACCCTGTGTACAATGAACTGCTGATTTGATTGATCTCCTTTGACACCCTTTACCTTTAATCGTGTCTCATATTTCATATTGTTCTTATAGTTACCTAGTTATTATTCCCTCTTAATTTATTGTATCATTGCTCATCATCACATTCACCCCATCATGTACGTTTTACTTTCATCCATTTTCGTTCACTTCCTTCTGTCACCTCATTCCTCCTATTCCTGTTTATAAACGTCAGCTTTAGCTTTACGTCTTTCACATTTTTTCTTTTCTATGTTCACTGTTTATTATTAATTTTTCTTTTATTTTTTGCGCACCTTCCCCAGACTCTCCACCCTATTCCTGATCATACTCTGCCTCTGTAGCTCTCTTCTACACTCGCATGCCACCGATCGCGCAGTTCAGTCTGTCTTCACTCTCTACGCTCCTTGTGTACATAGTACACCTCTATGCGCATGCTCGACGTCTTCCGGGTTCACGGACACCGTTTCGGAGTTTCTTCTGATTACACCGGATAGAACTTATCTCACCTTTGGATAATCGGTAAGAACGCACGATTCTCTTTTACGCTCTCGACGATCGTAGGCTATCATCTATTCACTTGAGCACTGTCGTTTTTTTAAATCAACACGTTTACCTCGGGTTTGGATTCCTTAGAGTACTTTATCTTTCCACCGTATATTCCTGTCTTTCCCAATCACTCTTCCAATTTTTAACCTCTATGGTAACGTTTCACTTACAGAATATTTGTGACACCTCACTTTTTTATATATCAGTTTCATCCACTATTGGTTTGCTAGCACTTTCCATTTATCATTAACTCCACTTGAGTATGTGTTGTGTATTCAGGACTCCTGTACTAGCACCCTACATATGTTTCCTTTTACCTTCTAGATTCCCCCTGAAGAAGTGCATAATTGCACGCAATGCATCAGGATTATTTTGACTGTACAGTTCTACAGAAATGTTGATACTTCATACTATTGATCATATGACCATAATATGATGATGGAAATAATCAATTGTCAAAGCAAATTACCACTATGAAAAAAGATTTGTTGAAATAAATCTAAAAAATTTTTTTTTGCTAAACATCGTATCTGGAACTTTATTGATCATTATTACGCACTGCGGTGCCTAACAGAGTGCCCAGGATCTGTCCTTACCCCCTGTAAGGCTTGCATTGCTCTCAAACTCTAAATCAGGCCCTATGTGCCGCTGTGTTTAAACTGTTCCATTGACTCCATTTTGCGCAATGCAAAACTCAAAATAGGTAAATATAAAACCCTCTCCACACCCTCCTACCACAAACAGTGCAGCAGAATGTGCATTAAATAGTAAGTTGTGATCGGGAACCAGCCCATTGGGAAATATCCTTTTTAGCTATGCTGTAAGCCAGTCCGCCCCATTGATGCGGAGATAGGCGCAGAGGAAGCCAAGCTTTTTAATGCAGAGAAAGC
Source organism: Lissotriton vulgaris (assembly GCF_964263255.1). Lineage (NCBI taxonomy): Eukaryota > Metazoa > Chordata > Amphibia > Caudata > Salamandridae > Lissotriton > Lissotriton vulgaris. Next base: position 430,162,863 of record NC_141699.1, on the reverse strand, counting down.
CCCATCTTTTGCCCGCTCAATAAGAAAAGGTCAGCCGACAGCATGTAAATGTGTACATTGGTTTCCCATGAGCAGGAGCTGGGAGTTGCGCCAAGGGTATTTCTAATAAGCTGTCCCCGGCTTGATTTATACAGCTACTTAACAAGCACCATCCATTGTAGTAATGAGAATTAGGAGTGCGGAGCTCAGGCTCCATTAATGCAATTAAAAGTTTTCCCGGAGCAGGCTTCTCAGGACGAAAACGCATAACTTGCCGTCTCTCTGGAAAATAGCTCATGCAAAAAGCATAACGTCTTCCGGGTAAACAGATTTGTATTTTTTTCTGCGGAGCAGCAGAGCCAAACTGGCTGTTCACTTAGGGCCAGATGTATCAAAGAGTTTTACCCATTCTGTGTCTATGGGAAAATGTGTTCATACATATGGCCCTAACTTCCGTATGTAAACCTCAGAGTTTGATACTAGAGTGGCACAAACGAAACGGGCCTGGCGTACTCTCACCTATTCTGGAGCATTACATTACTTCTTCCTGCACTAATATGATCGAGACGTTCTGAAACGTCGGAGGCGAACTGTAGAAATAGTATCAGCAGGGCTTTAAGTGGGATGAAAAAACTGGGAGGTCTCTCAAAGGGGCGTGGCCAATATAATTGAGGGCGTGGCTTAAAACACATCAGCTAAAAATCTGTGCTCAGCATAGTGTGCCACCCAACATGTATTTTGCTGTTTCTGTCATTGCATCCAGATATATGACACAACAAGTAACATCATACCTACAACAAGTCAGGACTATTGGTTTTCTCAATGGTTGTTAGTTGCACTGGATAAATAAGCAGCAGTTATGGCTTGTATATAATATTGAAAAAGCTTCCATTTAAAGCCCTGGTGACACCACAACAAAGTTGCTGCCCCTGTGTTTCAAAAAGAGAAGGGAAATCCAGAGAGAAAATGACTCTTTAAAGGATTTCCCTTCCCCAACAACACTCACTTGACATGAAGTAATACTGTAATTTTGTAACTAGTGAGAAGTGAGCAGTGTGAACATGGCATATCAATGGGCCTGCTGTCACTGAAGCGGCGAAAAAATTAACCGCCTGTGCCAGGGCACAAAAAAGAGCCTGATAGAGACCCGTTTCGAGGCCCCCGTTTAAAAAACTGCTGGTGCTCAGACCCAGTGAGACCCGGTCCACTTAAAGCCCTGAGTATTAGGCTTGTTAGACTGGGCTGTAACCTTATTGAGAATGTTAGAGTATGTGGGTGACCTTAAATGTTCTAGAATGTTCCACAGTGGTTATCCAGAGCATTATAAATCATCTTGCATTTTATTAGACTATTAGAGAGTGGGAAGACAGGTTGTGGCACAGTCACGGGTTAATGCATAGGGAATAACCTTCTGTAAGGCGAATAAGCAATACATTTTCGGGAAGCTCTAGTGTGTTCAGTTCCAAATGTATTTTTGAGTGTAAATTGATTCATGCTGTAGTAGTGCAATGGTGTTGTGGTTATTTAAACCATTCTTCAGTGGGGCAATATGACTTAGAGTTATCCTGCTTGTTCTGGAAGGGAAAGCCCTGGTGATGTGGCAGCTTCAGAGTTTCACTGGATAAGGCAGTGGTAATCTGAATTCTTTGGGCATCTGTAAATCTTAAACAATCTAGATAAATTAAGATGGCTGAACTGCAGGCAGTGTGTGGCAAGAAGACCTTTGATTATAACATTAGAGTTTGATACTAGAGTAGAATAGAGTGAACTAGTATGTTCTTGCAGATTTGTGAGCAATCTACAGAATTTTGTACTGTGCTGATGTTCAATAGTCTGACCTGACAGACTAATTCTAGAATAGTATCTTTCGATTGTAATAAGGAAGGCTGTAAATGTATTAAATATTATATAGTGTGAGGGTGACCTTAAATTTTGTGCAATGTGCTACAGTAATTTAGAACCTTCAAGAAGACTCTAAAGAAGTGATTTAGAGTTTGGTGGATGGGGTTCTCTGTCACAAACGTGGCAGATGTTATGTTACGTACATTTCTATAGTGCAGCTTATCACCTAGTAGGATATCTAGGTGCTGGAGCAGGCTGGTAATGTGTAACAAATAAGAAAGGGGAGCCCCAGTAGCCCTCTAAGCTTGGACTATGCCTATAGAAAAGGAAACAATAAAAAGTAGTTATTTGACCTCGCTCTTTTTGCAGGTACATCCCCAAATTTTTTGCATTTTACCTCCTATTTTTCTGACTCTGTTTTCATTGGCTAAAGGATTCTGGGCACTTTACCACTACTAATAGGTTTTAAAGTGCAAATGCTCTCTGTGTAAATTGTGAATATGATTAAATATCCAAGATTGGTAAAATTGATTTACTGGTAAGTCCCTAGTAAAGCACTGGGTGTACCAGGGCTTGTAAATCAAATGTTACTAGTGGGGTTGCAGCCCAGGTTGTGTCGCACACATAAGTAGCCCTATAAATGTTTCTCAGACCTGCCACTGTAATGTCTGTGCGTGCAGTTTCAAACTGCCATGTTGACCTGGCAATTGCACCCACTTGCTAGGCCCCAAACCTTCCCATTTCATACATGTAAGGCACCCCTCAGGTAGGCCCAAGATAGCCCCAAGGGCAGGGTACAGTGTATGTGAAAGGCGGGACATGTACTGATGTGTGTGACATGTCCTGATAGTGAAATACTGTGTATTTGGTTTTTCACTGTTGAAGGCTGTTTGTCCCATACGCTATCAATGGAGCTGCACTGTTAAATTTTTAAATGTGTAACTTTCCATTGGGACAAGATGGAAAATTGGAGTTTAGGCTCTCTGTACTCAGAATGTAATAACACACCTTTTAGAAAAGGAGGTTTTTAAGTATGTGTTTGAAAATGCCACTTTTATAAAGTGGGCATTTCTTACTTGACCATTCTGTGTGCCTCTGGCTGTTTGTGTATTTAGCGTCTGTTGTGGGAGTGACAGGAGCTGGAGATGTGCATTCACTCCAGACAGTCACAAGGGGGGTTTAGGTGTGTCCTGCCTTGCCTGGGTGACTCGTCGCTGGGCTGAATAGACCTGGTCTGCAATTAGAGAGATGGGAAGAGTTTTCCTTGCACCTGATTAGGCTGTGTCTCCTTTGCACAATTCTGTCTCCACTATCCATAGCCATGCTGAACCAAGGAGAATGGGACAGGTTTGAACTGGGCTCAGAGGCCCTTACGGCATAGATAACAATAAGAAAACTGCAAGAATTTAGATTAGTTCAAGGAACAAGAGGACCCTGTCATGAAGAAGAGCAGAAGGACTGTGTGGGGAGCGCTGCCTTTTCTGCGTGAGGTGGATCAGCCTGCAATTGCTGCTTCTGACAATGGTGGAGGAAAAGGACTGACTCTTTTTGCCCTGCTGTGGTATCCTGCTTGTGAGGAATCTGAAAAAGGATTGGGTGTGCTGGGCTCCTGTTGGGGATATAAAAGAATTCAAAGAAAAGAACCTTGCTGGATATCAAAAGACATGCCCAGGAGGAGAGCTGCAGAAGCTGTGTGAGGAGCGCTGCCCCAGATTTGTGTGGGGGTAGGATGGTTAGCAGTGGCTACTCCTACCTCGAGCAGGAGAAGGACTGGACTGTCCTGTACCTTTTTTTATGTTCTGCAAAGAAGTAAGCACATGCTGAGCACTCTATTTTGGGGCCCAAGCTTGTGGAGAGTGCTGTTCAAACAGGAAGTGCCTGGTGCTTAAGTTTTGGGGAAACTTCCCTGAGCGCTTCTGAAATTACAGGCCTGATCCCTGGGCCACTACCCCCTTCACAGTGGGGTGCAGGGCACGAAGAGCCACCCTGCTAAGCTCGTTTGTAAGGCCCTTGGGGGAGGGAAGTTCTTTGGAAGCTCAGTGCAAGCAGCTCCCCAGCTGAGCTAGGGTGACGAAGAAGCCCCAGGCATTGCCTGGCAACAGTCCCAGTGCTGAGAGAGACAGGTGGGGCCATCCAGGAGAAGGCAGTGAGTCAGCGATGTGGCTGCCGTATCAGACAGCAGCCACCCGGCAAAAAGGTCTGTTGGCAGAGCGTGAGGCTGGAGAAGCGCCTCTGCCCCTCCGCCAGCCATACAGTATGACCAGAGGCACTGTGAGGGCTCGGGGCTAGTGAACACCCCCTAGGATCGGGTGAGGCATGTTCCCCTATCTTTGTGTCAGAAGCACGCGCCGCTGCACAACCCGAGCGTGGGCAGCTGTGCTTTCACCAACTGTGGGGGCATTGTTCTTTTAGGGGCATTGCAAGGGAAGATCTACCCAGAGGCCCCCGGCCTTGGAATAGTACAGAGTAAAGAAAACTTACTGCATTGCCTTTGGTAGCTGGGCCAGTGGCCCAGGATCCTATGTTTGGGAGCTACAGTACAGAAGAAGGCGTATTACAAGCACAGAAGCACTGTGCTTTATGCATTTCTGGTGATTGATGTATATCCTAACTACTGCTTTTTTTGCCCTAATGTTGTGTTTTGCATGGTGAGGATACCAAGTCTGGTTAGTTTTAGAAACTGCATAAGGTGCACATGAATAATGTTTTCATGACTGGGGCCATATATATGTCTTTATTTTATTGCCCCGTGATGTTGTGCATAAATGTTTTCACATTGTTCCTATGACATAGGCAGCTTTCCAGTATGTGATTTCATGCACTAATTGTTGTGTTTATGACAATTGCTTTATGGGAAAGTGATTTATGACCTGTGTAACTTATTATTATTTACTTCAATGCACTACATGCAATGGTATGACTATTGTTAGTTGGCAAAGTGATTATTGGTTTATGTGATTATGGTCTGTTGTGTTTTATGTAACCTTATGTGGAGTCTCTTTTGTGGTGTATTTTGTGTGTCACTGGTGTGTATGAATGTTGCGTAAACACTTTACACATTGCCGCTGGGATAAGCCTGACTTCTCTGCCAAGCTACCTGGGGATGAGCAGGGGGTTTCTTGGCTGTGTAACTCCCTTATCCCGACTAGAGTGGTGGGTTCTGCCTGACTTAGATATATACCCTAGCCAACCAGAAACCCCATTTCTAACAGTAGCTCTAATAGGATGGATGAACACAAATTGCAAAAAAGAGGTAGACAATATTTGTAATATCACTTGGACTGAAACCCCTTACGATCAAATATTGTACATTCAGTGGATCACACTCCAAACATTATTAGAGGCATTGATATACTGCAGTCAAGAAGACCAGTGACATCAATGGACAGTTCACATCACAATGTTTACTTTTGTCACATAATTAACATGAGACAAACAGAATTATAAGTGTATTGACAACACACCATACTTTAAAGAAAACATCAGAGAACAACATTGATGTGCATGTGAACATTAGGACCATGATGACAGACGATACACCATTATTAACACCTTGGCTGCTAGGGGGTTTTCCCGTCCTGTGCTGAATATACATGATCCCCATTGTTCATGACAAGGTCAACTCGTCATAAGCACAGGGCAGGTAAAACCCATGACGAGTTGACCTTGTCATGAGCACTGAAGGGGTTAAATGCGACAAAACATGCATTCTCCAGATAAGAATGCCAAATTGTTGTAGACCACCTCATATAGTGCCCCAATCAATTGCATAAAGCTATTGCTTCGACATAAGTCTACAACAAAATTCAAATTCTGTATTTTTACTTCTTGTTTGAAATAATTTCTGGGTCGATACATTTCTGCCTTATAATTCATGGCCTCTTCAGAACTATGTGGAACAAATGTCACTCCGGCAAGAGCTACATCTAGTGTAGTAAATGGCAGAACCCCGCTTGCGAGACTAGGTAGGGAGTATGCCTTGTATGCACCTTCAGGATGGAATACTTAAAATAAGAGTGCGACATTCCTTCTGAATTATTTGTGGCCATGTGTAAGCAATCAATGACAAAATGACATGGAAAGCAGACCACCTACTGATGATGGGCCCAAATATGGAAGGCTTGTGAACTCCAAAGGCGAGGATTGGTGTGCAGTCGATCATGGGTTTGGGTCGCAGTGCAATCCACAAACCACCGTGTAGCAAAGCTTCCTACGCCATGAGCAGGCACAAAGGCATAAGGCTATGAGTGACATGAGTGAGTCAGCCTCAGCAAATTAGAGTAGGAGGCATGACATCAGCTTCTTGCAGAATTCAAGGAGCGATGAGGAAGCCTTGATGTGTAGAGGTAGGACACACATTTTTTCATGTGTGGAGTAGGAGACTGCTAAACCTCCTGGTCTGCTTTTGCAGATACAGGGGTGTGCGTGTGAGAGTGAGGCTGAGGGCAGGCTTCTGGTATGTTGCTGGAAGTGAAGTAGGTTATTAAGGTATGTTAGTCCTATTTTGTGCAGTACCTTGTATGCGTGTGTAAGGAGTTGAATTGTCACTGTTTACGTATTGGGAGCCGGTGGATCTCTCTGAGATTTGGTTTGATGAGAGTGCATCGTGGGAGGTCTAGTATGAGACTAGCTTCAGCATTCTGGATGGTCTGGAGTTGGTGGAGGAGTTGGTTGGAGATTCCAGTTTAGAGTTTGTTGACATAGTCTAGTCTGCTTGTGGTGAGGGCTTGTGTAACATTATGCCTGGTATTTCAGGGTATCCATTTTAAGATCTTGCGCAGCATGCAGAGTATATGGAAGCAGGAGGAGCTGACTGCGTTGACCTGTGCTGCCAAGTTGAGTTTGTCATTGAGGTGGGTTTCCAGGTTTCTTGCATTGTGGGATGGTATAGGTGTTGAGTTGAGTTCTGATAGCCACCAGTCTTGCTCCTGAAGATCACAATTCTGTCTTCTCAGAATTGAGTTTCAGGCTTTTGGCTTTCATCCAAACTACTACGTTGATCATGTAGTTGGAGAAGTTGATTCTAGTAGTGGTGCACTTGTCAGAATGCGATGGTATGAGTTGGGTGTCATCAGCGTAGGAAATGATGGAGCTGCAATGTGTTCTGATGATATTGGTGAGCGGAGTCATGTAAATGTTGAATAGGGTTGGGCTGAGCGATGAAGCCAGGCGTACTCTACAGTTCTGGGTTCTGATGTGTAGGGCGATAGTCTGATTCTCTGTGTTCTTCCTGTGAGAAAGATCCATTTCCAGTTGAGGGGCGGTCCTTGGATACCTTTGCTGGGCAGTCTTCTGATGAGGGTGTAGTATGATAGTGTATTGAAAGCAGCTGAGCAGTCGAATAGGATGAGAGCAGTAGTTTATCCTCAACCAATATTGTGTGGAGTCTGTCAGTGGCCACGATAAGGCCACTGTGCTGTGGCTGCTCTGAAAACATGATAGGTGCAGTCGAGTAGGCTGTGGCATTTGAAGTGATTGCAGAATCATTTTTTGGTTGCCTTCTCTATAACTTTGGCTGGATACAGGAGCACGGAGATGGGTCAGAAGATGCTCATCTTGCTGGGGTCGGCCAAAGGTTTTATGAGGAGGGCCTTGACAGCTGCATGTTCCCAGTATTCTGGTATGGTGGCTGTTTTGATGGAAGAGTTGATGATGTGTGTGAGGCTTTTTCTGATCTGTGGTCCTCCCATGTTGTAGATGTGATGTGGAAAGTGGTCCATTGGGGCCCCTGTGTGGACCGTTTTTATGATAGCTCTGATGTCTTCCTTGGTGAGTGTTTTCCAGCCGGTTAGGTGTGTGACTAGGTTGGCCGTAGACAAGTTGGCGATGAGATCCTTAGGATTGGTTTTTTGTTTAATGTTTCTGTAAATATATTTGAAGAAGTTAGCTTGACGCAGAGTTCCTTTGATGTTATGGTGGTGTGGGTTGCAGTATCTTGAGTGGTAAACTCCTTGACAATTAAGAAGATCTCTTTGCAGCTGTTGGAGCTTGCTTCTATAAGTTTGGAGCTTGCTTCCATAAGTTTGGTTAGGGCTCTTCTTTTAGTGTTTCTCAGGAGATGGTGGTATTGCCTGTGTACAGTCTTGTAGGTGGTTCTGACATCAGCATCGTGGTTGGATCTTTATTATAGCTGTTTGCACTGGGGTATTGATTCACGGAGGATGTCTGTATACCGGCCAGTCTGTTTGTTGGTTCTTCTTTATCTGTTAAGTTTGATGGGTGAGAGTGAATCTGCACAATTCTTGATCTCTTGTTTGAAGTTGGATAGGTCTTTGTCTAGGTTGTTGGTAGTGTAGGGCCAACCTGTTTAAAGGGAGTTGTTCCCACTTGTCTCTGGTATTTTCCAGTTCCGACTGGGCAGATTAATGCCAGTGGGTCTGTTGGCTCGTGGTGTGGAGATTTAGAAGTGTATAATGGAGTGATATGTCCAGATGAACGGTGAGGCTGAGTTGTGCTTGATTTTGTAGCCGGTGGAGAAGATTGGATCCAGAGTGTCTCCTGCAATGTGTGTTGGGTCTGTGAGTTGCTAGGATAGTCATATATACAGGGTCTCAAGGTGGTCTGAGGAGCAGAGAACGGTGGAGTCCTAAAGGTGAAATGAAGGCAACTGAGTATTATGAAGTCCTTGAAGTTGATATTGAAGGGAGCAAAGAAGTCTGTGATGAAGTTGCTGAAGTTGATTCCTGATCCAGGTGTTCTACATGCTAGGATTCCTTTCAAGGCTCAGCTGTTGTGTGCTTGCAGGCGGAAGTACATGTGTTCCATGAAGGGGTGTCAGTGTCAATGGATTTGGTGCATTTGATGGTGTCATTGTAAACAATTGCAAGTCCTCCTCCAAGTTTGTGAAAGTGATCTAGAACTGCCATCTTGTCCCCTGCCAGGATGGTCACAGCGATGCCAGGTTTCTCTGAGGAATAGGCGGTCTGGTGCACTGTTGTTAGGAGATCTCAGATTTCTGTGGTGTGTCTGGCCAGACAGGATACACATCATGTTTGTGACGAAGTATTTCAAGCGCCAAACTCTAAATCAGGCCTCCAAATTATATAGTGATTGAGGAGTGTTCTACCACTATTTAAAGCACTAGAGAGTGGAAATACATTCTGTTGTGAGTCATTAGGAAAGAGAGACACTCATTTCTCTCCCTATTTCCTTGCTACTTGCAAAAATATTTGCAAACCTCTATGTGCTTTGATACATTGTGACTTTCGATTTTACTGCTGAAAATAGGATCAGCCCGTGCAGGTATAAATGGTGGGTATGCAACAAGGGGTAGATTCTATTTTAGGAATTCAGAGGCTGGAATCTTTTGTTACTAAGGGCCATATGTATCAAGAAAACGATTTGCGATTCTGAAATAGCGATTATTACCGAATAGCAAAATCAGAATCGCAAATCGGGATGTAACAACCCAATCGCAAATTTTTATTGATTCGCCCCAAAATCGCTAAAGTTTTGCGCGATGCAAATCAGCGATTCCTTAAACGTCAAAAATCGCAAATTAGCGAGTTTGCACCCAGTAAATCGCAAAATAGCGCGATCGCAGCCCAAAAATCGCAAAATTGCGATGTTCCCACGTGAAAAATCGCAATTTAGCGATTTTCTGGAAACGTCCAATCGCAATCCTGATGCTTTATGATGACATCACCATCCAGGAAGTGAGTGATTTCCCATGCTGTTTCAGAATAGAGACAGAGAGTGTGAGAGTGTTGTTTGGTACTCAGGAGCCATGGTAGAAGGTGGAAACCAGGATGTCCCACTCCCAGCAAGCCAGCAGGAGCAGCAAGAAGGGGAAGCAGGCAGGAAGAGAAAGCTCAAGTTATCAGAGGCTGAACTAGAGACCCTCATTACCGAAATGGTGCCACACCATGAGGCATTATTTGGGAGGAGTTCCCAAAAGGTGCCAGAAGCCAGCAAGAGAAGGATTTGGGAGGGCATCCAAGCCAAAGTGAATGCCCTAGGAGTGACCCACAGGACAGTCGAAGTGTTGCGGAAGCGCTGGTATGACCTGCGACAGCGCTCCAAGGAGAAGTTGGCTGCCAGGCTGGAGCAGTCCCAGCTCACCGGTGGGGGAACCTCCAACGTCCCTGACTCTACACCACTGGAGGAGCTGGTAGAGGCCACACTGCCTCCACAGAGTATTGCGGGCATGTCCGTGCTCGACAGCTCAGCACAACCAGCTGCAAGACCAGGTAAGAAGCATACCTCCCCACCCTAAACCACCCCCAGCAACCCCCTTGCAGCGACCTAGGGATTAGGGGAACCACATGGCAGGCTAGAGCAATTACACAGGCAGTCACAGCAATGCATTATGGGAGATGTAGTCACAATAGTCTGTAATGTTGAATGTAGCATCAGAATTTCACATTGTACAAATGTGCAGGTCAGTAAAGGTGAATGACACAAGTAAAGTCAGGGAACACTGTGAAAAAATATATTTGAACATCACATGTAATGAAAAATAAGTAATGTGTGCTGTTCTATCCACAGCACCTGCAAGTGGGAAGGCTACAGCCAGTGCAACTGAGACAGGACCCCAAGCCTCAGGAGAAGGCAGCCATGGCCATGAAACAGATGGGGAGGAGAGTCCTTTCATCCAACCACAGGGACAAAGTAGGAGGAACGTGAGGCCATTCAGGATTATGGATGATGAGGAGGATGAAAATGAAAATGTGCAGTCTGATGCACCAGTACCCCAGCAGCAGGAGTCCAGACCACAGTCCAGAGGCAGGCGTAGACCCCGCACGGCCATCACCTCCAATGTGCAACAAGATGAATCTGTGTTCGCCGGCCTAGAAATGCACATGCTTCAGGTTCACTGCCTGCAAGCGAAACACATGAAAGCCATTCAGAGAGAGATCAGGGCAGGGAACAGAGGAATATGCGAGGAAATCAGGGGGGCTGTGCAGGAGCTGACTGCAGAGTTGAGAGCTGAACGCGCAGCCAGGCGCAAAGAAATTGCCCGCTTGGACCACTACATGCGTGCTATTAATCGCCAGGCCTCCTCCACCAATATGCTGGCAAGGCGTGCCATAGAGACCCAGCGTAAGTTCTCGCATGGTATCCAGGACATAGCCACTGTGGTAGGGCAGTCAACTTCCACCCTGGATGAGCTGCGTGTGCTGCGTACTGCTGGACCCGGGGTGCTTACCCCCAGTGAGGAGGACTCACAGTCGGTGCGGAGCTCAAATACACCACCACCCACTGTTGAGAGGCGCCGTAGTGGCCGGAGCACCAGGCCTGCCACACAACAATAGGGACTGCAGCAAAATGACTATTCCACACAGGGGAGATATGGGGCCAGCAACAGTGTAGCACTTGCTGTACTAATGACTGATTTTGTAGAACTGTGATTGAAACATGTGCTTTGGTTTGGGAGAGTTCATCCATGTTTTTTTGGATGTGTGACATTATTGCAATTGGGTAGTAAACACGTTTGCAAAGCAAGAAGTTGTCATTGTATCATTTTCACTCACCTAGAAGTAGTTCCGCATGATCTCATCACGCCTCTGTCGCCCAGCTGCAGCAGCAGCTACGCCAGCTTCCATGTGTATGGGTCCAGGTCCCTCCACGTCAGAGGATTCGGAGGCACTCAACTCCATAGGTGTCCCTTTCCTGGTTGCAATGTTGTGGAGCATCATTCAAAAAACGAGGGAGGAGGATAGTCGGTCCATTCAGTTCCCCTGATCAGATCCACAATTAATCAAAAAAAGATTTGGAATGGACACTAGTATCTATAGAACCATTGGTTCGAAATTGACAACCCTCATAGGCAGCCTGATTTTACGATGCGGTATATCTGTTTTTTCGCCCCATCAGGTGTCATGGGCAGAGTGTATAGTCCTATCTTTGTGTCATTGCCGCACTGAAGAAAAACCCAGCCACTGTGCCCCGCCTGCAACCAAGGGCAGAGTCAGCACAGGGCCCATAACGCGGTCCACGAGGGTAAGAATGAGTGCAAAAACGAAGAGACGGAGAAACACGGGTAAGTCTGGTCCTTACGACCTCTTAACTCCCAACACTATCTCCCCAGTAGAGACCCCGCAAAGCTACTCCTGCACCCTTGTTGAAGCACGAAAAAACAGCCAAAAAAGGTATGAGTCATTGCGAATAAATGAACGCGGTGTTTAAAACAGTGCGCGCGATGGTTTATTGCGCATGAAGAAATGAACGCGGTAATTTTTAAAAAAACAGTGTGCGCGATGTTTTCCTGCACCATAATCCGACCTAACAGCAGCGCGCTAACACGCCCTTACTGCACTTGCTTATAGATAATACAAATATACTGCCTCTATCTATGAACGATCTGCATATGACTAAAAATGTTCAAGCAGCAGTATACAGTGTTTTAAGTCTCTTGGCCATAGACATGTCTTACTCGATCTGTGTATGAAATCACTGCACGCAGCACCAATCAGTTGTGTATAACATGTTTCCTGTAATACATTCACACTTGTTCTCCACACTACTTTTTCTCGCAAAAAAACGTTTATGTGACTATAAGTAATGCGCATAAATTCACTAGTAATTCTAGTTTGTGTGTGTGTGGTTCTTTGAATCACGATGCCTAATTACCATAATCACAAGACCACAATGCTTGGGATTGTACCTGTTTGTGCTCCTATATTTCAGGTGGCAAAAAAAGAAACGCTATAAATAGCGAAAGGAAGCTACACTAATAGTGTGAGTACCTTATGTATGTTTTCTGTTTGTTTTATTGTCCTGACGAAAGCTCTACAGACCCGGCTGGGCCCAGAGAGCTGAAACATGTTGACGACGCATCCATATGTATATAGATATATGGTAATCTAGTTACTCGATTACATCTATATCGCCCTATTTTTAATCAACAGTGCTATCTCCCTTTCCATTAAAATATTTTTGGAGAAACACTGCTTTTATACTTTCTACACCCTCCTCATTATTTCTGGATACTTCTATTTGGACCAGAGGTGGCCTCGGGTGAGGCAGGCATACCACACGGTTTGACTACCCTATGAATATGCCATGACACCTGATGGGGCGGAAAAACAGATATACCGCATCGTAAAATCAGGCTGCCTATGAGGGTTGTCAATTTCGAACCAATGGTTCTATAGATACTAGTGTCCATTCCAAATCTTTTTTTGATTAAATGTTGTGGAGCATGGCACAAGCTACAACAATTTTGCAGCACGTCTCAGGGCTGTATTGGAGGCTCCTCCACTTTTGTGTATGCATCTGAATCTGCTCTTCAAAATCCCAAATGTTCTCTCGATGGTGCCTCTTGTTGAAATCTGTGCCCGGTTGTAGCGCCGCTCCCCAGCAGTGGCAGGATTCAGGTAGGGTGTCAGGATGAAATCCCGGACTGCATAGGCACTGTCCCCTGTGGGTGGAAATGTTTAAAGGTCAGTCACTGTGATGCACATGCTGGCCATGAGAAATGTGGACTGACAGTGTGTGCTGTTACCTAGTAGGTATCCCTCTCCAAATTCCCCTCTTGAGAGTCTACGGTATAGCCCACTGTGACGGAATATGAAGGCGTCATGTGTGCTTCCAGGGTACTTTGCCACTATATCAGTGATTATGTTTTTGGCATCACACACCATCTGTATGTTCAGTGAGTGGTAGCATTTCCTGTTCCGGAATACATACTCTATGTTTGCGGGGGGTGAAATGGCAACATGTGTTCCATCTATACATCCTATGACGTGGGGGAATTGGGCTATGTTGTAAAATTCCTGCTTGGTCTGTGCTAGTTCCTGTGGGGTGCTGGGGAAGTGTATGTGATGTTGCATCCTATGTGTCATGGCGTCGAGGAACGCATGAAAAAAGCGCGACAGGGCACTATGTGACACCCCTCCTGCAGAGGCTATGACCCCCTGGAAACTACCTGAGGCCAGCAGGTGTAGTGAACAGAGGACCTGGATGTGTGTGGGGTATGGCTTGTGTCCTGCGGGTGGGGTGTTCTAGGTGGGGCCTGAGTTCCTCAATCAAATGAAGTATGCTGTCTTCCTCCAGTCTGTAATGGGTGTAGATATCCTCCTAAGTGCGTTGGAAGATGGTGGTGCACAACCGGAATATCCTCTCCAGCCGTCTCCTCCTCTGCGCCAGAGCTCTCACTCTTCGCCTCCTCACTATCATGTACAGCCCGGACATTGTGGTAGGGAGTGTGTTGCATTCTGGGTTTCAATTTATACTTTGCACCTGGTTACCACCTGCTCCCACTTGATGGTAATTGCGATTCCTTATTTTGCGATTTTGCTTATTTCGCTATTTGCGATTGGTTGATACATTCCATTGCGATTTCTAAATAGCGATTTCCAGTTTAGCGATTTTCGCTAACAGGTTTCATCGTAAATTTGGAAATCGCTATTGTAATCGCTATTTCCCACTTTCCCAACGTTTGGGAATCGCTAATTTGCGATTCCTTATTTAGCATGCCTTTTTGGCTTCATACATTGCGATTAGCGATTTTTTAGTCGCAAACGCTATTTTTAACGAATCGCAGCGTTTGCGACTGATTTTTGGCTTCAGACATATGGCCCTACAATCATAAACACAGAATACCTCTGAATACCATCGATCACACAATTCTTCTTTTGCCTCAGACAGTCCTTTTTATTGACTTCGTGCAACAAATCATTTATGTTTTTTTACTTTAAAACCTTTTTTTTGTTTGGCGTAATTTACATCACGGATATTTCTTTCTTTTCAGTACATGAAAACAATTATATACAAATTCACTTATATACACAACATATACAACATTATTACATTAGAAAACACACCACATGTGATTAATTCTCAATGGCATTAATGCACAGTATTTTACAAAACTCACAAAACATTTACAGTTCACTACCAGGGTTTTGAACAGAGTGAGTCCATTGTCATGGGCCATCCGGTAACTGTGTATGTCCCACACACTGTTGTAATCTTACTGACCAGAACGAAAACCCAGTACCTCACACCTAGTCGGTTGACTAAGTATGAAAGAATCCTGGTGGGTGCAGCAAAAGTAACGATTGCCCGATGTAACATACTGAATCCAGCTACCTTGTTACCTAATACACAGGGTGCAGAAGTTGAGGGAGAGATCGAGCATAACTGCATTGATCTGACTGAATTTAGCACTAAACCACGCCCAGACATCAAGGAAACAGCATTGCCAATAGAAGACCTTGAATATTTTGTAAATAGGTCATGCTTAAGACATGAGGATGGAGGTCTAAGTGCTGCCTATGCTGTGGTCACTCTAGAAAAGACAATAGAAGCATCCTACCTAATTGGAGTAAAATCTGCACAAGTAGCTGAATTGGTTGCATTGGCAAGAGCCTGTAAAAATGGGAAAAACAAAAGAGTAACAATATACACTGACAGCCAGTATGGTTACGGGGTTGTGCATGACTTCGGCCAATTGTGACTGCAAAGAGAATTCATGACTTCCCCAGGTACCCCTATCAGAAATGGAAAGGTGGTACAGAACCTACTGGAAAAAATTCAGTTACCAAAAGAATTGGCAGTGGTCAAATGTGCTGCTCACAAATCTGGCAACGACAATGTGACAGCAGGCAACAGATATGCTGACCAAGTAGCCCAATATTGTGCGAGACATAGAATGTCACTGAACATCAAATTGGGGGGAGTCGGAAACAGCTGCCAACTTATGGTGTTTGAGGATGTATCAACTTGGGAGGAACTGAAAGGGTTGCAACAGGCTGCAGAACAAGAAGAAAAAGAAAGATGGGAGAAAGATGGTTGTCAACCGAGGGATAGAGATGGTGTCATTGTCTGTGATAAGGGTATGGCTGTGTTGCCAGACAGTATGATTGCTTCCATGGCCAGACTAATACATGGAGACTCACACATAGGGAGAGATGCGATGGTCCGTGTTTTCAAACAAATGTGGTACAATTCGAAGTTCAGGAACATTGCAGAGGCGCTCTGCCAGAGGTGCTTAACTTGTGAGCAATTTAACCCTGGGAAGAAAACAGTAGTGTTACCAAGTACAATTGGAAAGGCAGAGGTTCCTTTTATCAGACTACAGGCTGACTTTATTCAGTTACCCATGTGCAAAGGATATAAGTACGTATTGGTCATAGTCTGCCTGTTCTCAAGATGGGTGGAGGCTTGCCCAGCCAAGAAAAATGATGCTATTACTGTAGCTAAGTTATTACTAAGGGAACTGATACCTAGGTTCGGTTTCCCAGTCACAATTGAATCAGACAGAGGTGGGCATTTTGCCAATGACGTATTAACTCAGCTCTATGAAGCATTCAAAATTACCCAAAGACTGCATTGTGCATATCATCCGGAGGCTTCTGGAGTAGTCGAACAGGCGAATGGCACTATAAAGTCAAGGCTGGGAAAAATGTGTAACTCTACTGGATTGAATTGGATAGACGCTTTACCCCTTGTCCTGATGGGACTGAGAAGCCTTCCAGACCGAAAAACAGGCCTGAGTCCCCATGAGATACTAATGGGAAGAGTGATGCGGCAGGCATGGGTACCAGGACACAAACTGCTAAGTATTTCTGATGATTTGGTACTAGAGTACTGCAAGCAGCTGGGTGGCCAAGTGCGTTCTATCTCTCACCAGATTGGGGAGGACGCCGTCGCCAGGCCAACAACTCCAGTCCATAATCTGAGACCAGGCGATTGGGTTGCATTAAAGAAACACACCCGTAAGAGTTGCCTTGCACCGAAGTGGGGAAAGCCTAGACAAGTGATTCTTGTCACTACAACTGCAGTGAAGTGTGCAGGCGTGCCAAAGTGGATTCATGCCAGCCATACCAAGAGGGTGACAGAAGAATAAGCAACTGAGGCTGAAGGTTGTGCAGCTGAAGGGTCACCAGACAATGGTCCTGAACTAGCTGATGACGAACAACCGAGCACCAGTCAAGACGAATGGATCCCAGCAGACGATCTGATTCTTGATCCAATAAGAACCAGAAAATACTCTTACCTAGATAGAGAGTGGGATAGTGAGGACGAGACAGGAATAGACGGAAATAATCAGGTCATCGAAATCCATGTCAATCCTGATGTAGAAAGGGGTCATATAGGGACAGAACAAGTTATCGACACTCCTCCAAAAACTCCAGAAACCGAAAAGGGACAGTTAGAAATTAGGGCTCAAGTTCATGCGGAAGAATATCAAGGGTTCGAAGTGCATGAACAGGAACAGATAGAAATAGACGAACGTGTTCAGGAGACCGAATTTGAGACAAACGAAAGTCAAACTCAGCATACACCTGAACCAGGCCAGCTTAGAAACCATATTTACAACAAGGGGTGGTGAGGGACAGAGTCTCTGAATCAAGCAGAAAGCTCTCACCGAGTCAAGAGATCAGGGCTAGATCCAACACCGTTTTTTAGCTCACTGCACCATCCCAGTTTCAGAACCTGGCTGTATGCAAATTAGTCTGTTCCTGTCCCAGTGCATGATGGGAACAGGGCAAACCAAACTACAAAAGCAAATTCTTACACTGGGAAGGAAACAAGCTCCCGGGGACCGGTTTCTGGCATTACAGCCGTCTTCGGCCCGGTTTGCTTGAATCCTGATGGTGCAATGAGCAAGGGTCTCACATCTGAGAATACCCTTCCACGCTTAGGGTGGACAAAAATATTTACAACAAGGGGTGGTGAGGGACAGAGTCTCTGAATCAAGCAGAAAGCTCTCACCGAGTCAAGAGATCAGGGCTAGATCCAACACCGTTTTTTAGCTCACTGCACCATCCCAGTTTCAGAACCTGGCTGTATGCAAATTAGTCTGTTCCTGTCCCAGTGCATGATGGGAACAGGGCAAACCAAACTACAAAAGCCAATTCTTACACTGGGAAGGAAACAAGCTCCCGGGGACCGGTTTCTGGCATTACAGCCGTCTTCGGCCCGGTTTGCTTGAATCCTGATGGTGCAATGAGCAAGGGTCTCACATCTGAGAATACCCTTCCACGCTTAGGGTGGACAAAAATATTTACAACAAGGGGTGGTGAGGGACAGAGTCTCTGAATCAAGCAGAAAGCTCTCACCGAGTCAAGAGATCAGGGCTAGATCCAACACCGTTTTATAGCTCACTGCACCATCCCAGTTTCAGAACCTGGCTGTATGCAAATTAGTCTGTTCCTGAAGAGGCTGAAATGCCAGAAACCGGTCCCCGGTAGCTTGTCTCCTTTCTGGTAAAGAATTGGCTTGGTAGTTTAGTCTGCCCTGTTCCCATGATGCACTGGGCCAGGGACAGACTGATTTGCATATAGCCAGGTTCTGAGCTGGGATGGGGCAGTGAGATAAATAACGGTGATGGATCAAGCCCTGATCTTTGGACTGGGTAAGAGTGGTCTGCTCAATTCAGACACTCTGTTCATCACCACCCCCTTTTGTAAATCGATTTTGGCCACTATAGGTGTGGCAGGGTATACTCAGACATGAGTCCCTTTCTCACTGCTCCATCAGGATTCAAGCAAGCCGGGCCGAAGAGGCTGAAATGCCAGAAACCGGTCCCCGGTAGCTTGTCTCCTTTCTGGTAAAGAATTGGCTTGGTAGTTTAGTCTGCCCTGTTCCCATGATGCACTGGGCCAGGGACAGACTGATTTGCATATAGCCAGGTTCTGAGCTGGGATGGGGCAGTGAGATAAATAACGGTGATGGATCAAGCCCTGATCTTTGGACTGGGTAAGAGTGGTCTGCTCAATTCAGACACTCTGTTCATCACCACCCCCTTTTGTAAATCGATTTTGGCCACTATAGGTGTGGCAGGGTATACTCAGACATGAGTCCCTTTCTCACTGCTCCATCAGGATTCAAGCAAGCCGGGCCGAAGAGGCTGAAATGCCAGAAACCGGTCCCCGGTAGCTTGTCTCCTTTCTGGTAAAGAATTGGCTTGGTAGTTTAGTCTGCCCTGTTCCCATGATGCACTGGGCCAGGGACAGACTGATTTGCATATAGCCAGGTTCTGAGCTGGGATGGGGCAGTGAGATAAATAACGGTGATGGATCAAGCCCTGATCTTTGGACTGGGTAAGAGTGGTCTGCTCAATTCAGACACTCTGTTCATCACCACCCCCTTTTGTAAATCAGCTTAGAAACCAGGCGGAAGAAACTGAAGAAAGACCTGGAACTAGTCAGACAGGAAGGGACGAAGATGCTGTTGAAACAAATGTGCCACAACTGAACGAAAACAAAAGAGCACGTGAAGAAAGTCAGATCACAGTGCCAATTAAAAGACTCAAAAAGAAGAAGAGTGAACCCAGATACATAAAAAGACTGAAATTGAGATTAAAAACTGTAGAGGAAAAACTAGAAGACCGGTAAAAAGGCTGCCAGTGAAAAAGAGAGAGCTGGAGCCCAACCTAAAAGAAGGAGTAGGAGAATAAAAAGACAAAACGAAAATTATCGAGGTCCCGAATGGATTTACTTAGTGCTTGAAGAATTTGAAGACCTCGAAATAAGTGACGAAAGTGACGAAGAATTGCTTACTGATCAGGGTTCCGAAGAAGAAGACCCAACCTGAAAGTTAACCTGCGTAAGCTACCTGTGTAAAGTTACAAAGAGGGGTTGGAAAACTTTTTTAAGCTACAATGTCTGATTCAAATGTGAATGGAAGACCTAGACAGAATTGCTGTAAAACATGCTGTAAAATATGCTTATGTAGTGTAGCAATAGTATTGATAATATGGATAGGACTAACAGTCTTAATACCTTTCACGATAAGCAAAGACTCTAACCTGTACCCTACTCAACAAGTGACAAAGGACTCAGAAATTCTGCAAACAGAAGAGACTCCACGAAGTGTAGAAAGACGTGAGAAAACATTTAGTCTGAAACAAACTAAAACGGACGTAGATGCATCAGATGAGGGAGAACTACATTATCACAGAATTAAAAACAGAACACATTTAAATGTATTTGCAAACCTTTTAGTAGACTATGTAGAAGCCATGGAGATAGAAGACTGTTATGTCTGTATGAAGCTACCTACTTCTGTAGCTGAAGGTGTGACCTATCACCATCTACCCCTGACCTACGGAATTTCCTGTAGTATTTTAGCAAGCTTATTTTACAGAAGTACCCTACAGTATTACTATTCAAACTCTGACATAATTTTCTCAGAACTTCCTATTCGGGGAAACCTGAATATTGTACATACCAAAAGCGATGTGACCCGTTATATGGGAGAATATTTTCTGACTGTGGGTATTATAGATTTAGGTGAAGCACAAAGAGACAATTTGACCTGTTCATTGCATGAACAAGAAAAGATGTTCTTAAATATGGCAGAGGAGAGAAGGGACAGTTTCCAAAGAAAGGCAAATGATAAAAGACAGAGAACTCCTAAATGGGCAGAAAACATGGAAAGCACCTCAAATCGTGAAGCTAATCCTGCACTGTTACTGGATTTCGAAAGAAAGGGGAAACTGTGTCTTCACAGAGAAAAGACTAGCTATTATAACAATGTATTCATCGGTTCCAGTGAATGCAAACATAATTATAAGGTAATTGGAGGTTGGGGTTTAAAAAATGGGTCTGAACCTGTGTTTCCTGGAATTTATTACATATGTGGAAACAAGGCTTATTTCAAATTGCCGGATCACTGGTATGGAAGCTGCTATTTTGGCATTATCTTCCCGAAAATATACCATGTGAATGACGCCACTGGAAGCAATGAAAATACTAATAGTTTAGTACGTAGTAGAAGAGAAAGTGTAGGAGAAATAATAGGTGATATATTTAGTGCATTGATACCTGGAGTGGGAGTGGTTCTGAATACACACTGAATTTGCAAATTGTCTACAGTAGTGGATCGGTTATCTACTGACACTGCTGCTAGTTTCCTGCTGGTCAATACTGAAATGGTTGCGATCAGATCAATGGTTTTACAAAATAGACTTGCTCTTGACACCTTATTGGCAAAAGAGGGCGGAGTCTGTAGAATGTTGAAAGCGCAACATTGTTGCACTTACATTCCGGATAAAAGTATTGAAATTAAGAAATATGTGAGAAACATAACTAATTTGGAAAAGGAACTCAAACCACTGGAGGTTGACAGTGCCTGGAAGAGACTAACTGATGGTCTCCCCTCTGTAGGTAGTTGGTTTTCTAACATAGGTAAAAGTCTTGTGAGTAAAATACTGATGCCAATAGCAGGGATTAGTTTAATTGTGCTAATAATAATAATTTGTTGCAAATGCCAGAAATGCAGAAAGAAATATGCTGTGAATAAGAGAGGAGTGAAGCGGAATGTTGATGAGCTTGAATTGGAAGAGCTGAATAATCAGATATATAAAAAAATGAAGAATTACCATCCAAATAAGGATGCGGAAAAAAGGCTTAACAAAAAGTTCATTGAAATCGAGATTGGTGAGATTTGAAAGAGAAAGTTGGCATCTGGTTCCAGTAATAGTGATGATAGTAAATATCATCAAAGAGGGGATTGATGGAGCAAGGATTCGCACGTTACGCGACTTGCTTGAATTCAAACCCCTCGCATAACAATAATATAGTAATCTATTTGTTTCGTTTATTAATCTTGCACTTCTACACTACACGCGGGTGTCCCAGAGACTCTTGCTTATGTGTTTATTAATTGTAACTACGCTTGCAACCAAGATGGTCGCTGCTATGCGGGATTTCAGTCTGCGCATGCGTCGGTCATGCCCATGTGATGTGACGCACTCGTAGTTCTGGAGGGAGGGAACTTGTCGCTCATGCGCAGTACTGCTAAAATGGCCGCTTTGTTCTAACATGCTCTTTGCTTGCCACCGCTGCTTTGGCTCACTGTTTATTTCTGCTTAACTCCTAATGCTATAGATATTATAAAGTAAGCCAATCATGGTATACAGTGTATTCATTTTTTTCTGTGTTTCTGAATTGTTTTCGATTACTTTTCATGTAACATTCTCCGGGGGCCTGGGAGGAGAGGTGCTACTCCATCTTGGAAGCCCATGTGTCACCAATCACGTGATGGGGGACATACGAGTCTTGCAGCAGTGGAACTCAGCCAGCTGGCTGCCGAAGTTGAGATGCTCCTGGGAACCAACCTACGACCCAGCGAGAAGACTCGAATCTACACCTATAATTGTTACAATGTAATACTTGCAGTCTGTACGTTATTGTCTTCATATTCCTATGCCATGGGAACTGGAATGTAAGGGGTGGGTTTCCGAAATTGAATATTAATTATGGGAACACAAAATTCTAGGTGGTGACAATGACCTAAGCACCTCTCTTGTCCAATCCGAAGTTGGGAATCCTTACACTTGCAACATTTATGGGTGGTCTAGTGACCCGAAAACAGTATAACTGGCCTAGGTTTAGCTAGAGAAATTGTCTGACTTGTCCGAGTAGCTGACCTGTCACTGACCCTTCGAACTCCATAGGTGATTGATACAAAGAGCTGCGGAGCACTCTGTCCGTAATTTCCACAAACTTAGTCTGGGGTGGAGAAACCTTTAAGTGCTGTCGAAGCACTTTGCTGGAGATTTGAGAACCCAATTGGGGTTATTGGCAGATTCCTTGCAGAGAGGGCGTAGCGCAGGCGTTGCATCCGAAGCTGCAGGTGTTGGTCGTACCTTAGATGAGTCCAGTCCTGATCCATATCCCGGGGTGATCCTGTCCTGACTGTCCATGAGCTGTACCTGCTCGCCTACTGGCACTCCAAGTCCGTGAGGGTCCTTTCCCGCCTTTCCTAACTGACCCGTGGCCAGGGTTAGTCCTCATTCTGTCCTAGGTAAATATAAATTATATGTGGGTGTTCGTCCATCTAAATCTTTCTCTCCTATTTTTCCTAATAAAGCAATCTTGCCTGTGATTTATCTCTGACCTTTGAACTCTGATGAAGGTATTTTTCTAGCATGTTCCTTATCTTTCCCGTACCCTTACTTAAATGCTGAATTGTTTGCATATTTAGTATGTTCCACTGTTACCCTTCCTATTGAAATTGCATTTATTCTGAAACACTTGTTTCCCAAAATCTCTCAGAATATACCAATTAGCATTTAGTAGTATGTTTCCCTTGTTCTTACCTATCCTTTAGTGATGAAATACGAATCTGTTAGATCTGAATAGCATGTTCCCTTCTCATGGTATCCTTCTGAATATCAAATGATTCTCACGCTGATCCATAGTTATATTATGTTTCTGATCTTGGTTATAGATGTGTTGATCTGTGTAAATTTCATTCTCATGGCATACAACAACATTTTATGATTTAGATAAAGCTTTTTAAAACTTCCTGTGTTTGTGGTTATTACAAGGTTATGAACAAAATAAATGTATATGGTATTCATGTTATCTGCCTGAGCCTTAAATATAGCTCCTGATCCATTGTAGTCATAGGTACCTGTTCTCGAGGATTGGTAAGTCAGGTATACATGAAAAATATAGAATGTAAGAACCCCGAATTACTGATAGCGTTGTGAAGGTTACCTGATTTATGGAAATACATTATTAATGGGCCCGGTAGCGTATATATTTGGTAAATAAGGATCGGGTGACCTGCGCGCTCTATCAAAAGTATTTCTCCTCATTCCACCATTCTAAAGCCTGCTATTCAATGGCACTGCCTCTAATTTACACATCCTTGTAAATCTGACGCAGAGTCAAAAAGCAATGGTGCATGGGTTCCTTCGCTGGGGCCAGGCTGCTAAACGGACACTAGCGCAAGGGAAAAGACAGGAATGCACCATATTGACTTAAATACAGCACATTCCAGCCTTTTCCTGTCACAAAGTGTAGCACAGCAAGGTTACTTCCTGCGCTGCTCTACGTGACTTCCCCATAAATGAGACCCTTATTTTTGACTGTTTGCACAGTGCTGCATGAATCTTAATCTGGGCCTGCTGAAGTCAGTCATGATGATAGAGTTGGATTTTTATTCAGGGGTTAGCTCACTTCTATTTTTTGCTTGAGCATTCGAGACCTCTTGTATATACTTATCATATACTTATATGTGTATGTACTGTGTGGGTTCTGGAGATCAGCCCTAGGACTTGTCTACTTCCACTTAGGGACTTTTCTTTCTGTTCAACTACCTCTATTTAACTGTCTTGATGGAAAACGACCAGCAGAGGTCAGTAAAATACCAGAATTGCTTTCTGCTGAGAGACTTTCTTTTTTTTCTTTTTCTGACAACTGCCTCTGTTTAACTTCTTTGAAAGAAAACGACCAGCAGAGGTCAGTAAAATAGCAGAATCACTTTAGCACTCTCTGGATTCCAGTCCATAGAAATTGTCTTCCATGAGCACCTGTGGACAATATTTTTTTCAAATCTTGAATTTTTAGTGATATGACGACTGAAGGCCCTGGATTTATATTAAAAACAAAGCTTAGGACTATATCATTTCCTGCTGAAAGGCAATATTTCTCTCCATGTGTTCCTATACCTGGCGTGTCACGCAGTTTGCTGCTTACTTTCCCTCTACGTTAAATAACAGTAGATGTTTCAGCACCCAGGCTAATGTGCTGCCGAGCTGAATACATATAAGGTCCCAAAGGCAAGACCGATTGCATTGCAAATGCTTGTTTTAGGCTGCTACTGGCTTCACCAGTGGTTTGAAAATCAGGTTAATCCATGAGGGAGGAGGACAGAGGAGACGCGCATTAATATGGGACCTTCATATTCCCTTCCGTTATTGTGCTTGACAAGCATCAGGTGCGGGCGGGAAGCGCCCTAGCAGCATTGCTCATTTCATGTGAGCACCTGAAGGAATAAATCTTGCAGGAGGTGCAGCTGCCATTAAGCTGAAATATAGGTGTCAGATTTCAGAGCTAATATATTATGCGTCTCAGGGAAGGCCGAGGAACAAAGGCAAAGTTAGAGCAATGAAAATGTATTTTATTTTTTTATTATGGCTTTCACTTGAGGTTGGTGATCTGTCGTAAATGATGACTCTGGTTTCAGCGAGTTACAGACCATGCGGAGTTTAAGATCCCCTGTCGTTCTGTCATCAGGCCATACCAGCCCCTCCACGCACCCGTAGAAGCAAAAGGCAAAACACGAGGGAAGCCAAAAAGCCGTGCATCATGTTGAAAAGACAGAAAGCAGAGCGCATAATTTGACATTAAAGTAATGCAGGATAGAGAAATCCTCCTGCTGGCCCTGAGCTGCCAATCAAAACCGGTTTCGTTGGTGGTACGTCCACAGCCCCAGAAGGTAGTGTTGTGTCCCCGAGAGTCCGCCCCCGAGGTCCGGAGGGACGGACAAGTTGGTCATGTGACCGCCCTATAATAAAAAGAGGTCGAGCACGTGAGAGGGCGTTCAGAGACGCGCGCCGACCGACCAAGCAACTTTATTCCCAGTGTCTGGCTGAGTTTATTCTAGGGCCACGTGCTAGGCCTAGTCAGGGTTAGATGCCCCTTGATGAGCGGAGATCACCCGACACAACAATTGGCGACGAGGGTGGTGATCGATTCCCCGCTAAGGGTGCGTGTGTGTGTCCCCATTGGGGTGAGGCGGCTGCGGGCACTACCACGTGTCCGCGGTGCTCGTGCCTTGCTACCACACACCCCCCCCCGCTCTGCCTGCCTGGAGGAAACACTCTGATCCCTGGCTCTCCTCAGGTGAGCGGCGCTAGCCTGCATCTCCCTGCGGCGCACAGAAGTCTGATTGGTCGCGCGAGGTGCGTCCGGCGCTCCGGCTGCCGCTGGATCACACCCCGGCTGCCCACGGACATCCTCCCGGCCGTCCAAGGCGATGGCCAACATTCCGCCCATTGAGCCATTCGTGGTGGAAGGTGCACCGTCCACTCTCGCACCGAAGTGGAAAGAATGGGTGGACAGGCTACTCATATTTTTTGAGGCCACCAAGGTCCACAAGGACCAGAAGCGTGCCATGATCCTCCATCTTGGTGGCAAGGACATTCATTCCATCGCCCGCACCCTCACGGAAGCAACTCCTAAAACCCACCACACGCTCATAAACGCGCTCAATGCGCATTTTGAACCCATGGCCAACCAAGACTATGAACGGTTCATCTTTAGGCAAGCGCGGCAACTGCCAGAAGAATCACTGGACGCCTATCACTCGAGGTTGAAGAAACTGGCACTAACGTGTGGATTTCAGGATGTCACGGAGGAGATCAGAGGACAGATCATACAGGGCTGCGCTTCTGCCAAACTGCGCGAGAGAATTCTAGAAGAGTCCGGGAAACCCCTCCCAGACATTCTCACGCTGGGCCGCACGAAGGAGCTGTCCAAGGCCAGGGCAGCCCACATGGAAGCAGCTCTGCAGGCCAATATGAAAGTGGAACCGGTGAACAAACTGCAGGTCCGCCCACAGCCCAAATGGGTGAAGAGAACAACAACTCCGCAGGGCGGAGCCTCGGCGCAGTCATGTGGTTACTGTGGAGGCCCGAGACACCCGGCGCCAGAATGTCCAGCACGGGGTAAGATATGCTCCGGGTGCGGAAAAATGAACCATTTTGAAAAGGTGTGTCGGTCCAAAAAGTTCAGCAAGCCCCGCCAGACAGTACACGCGGTGGTGGAGCCCGAAGGCGCGGAAGGAGGGCCCAGCAACAGTGATATGGACGACGACGAGGAGGAAAGGTCCCCACACAAGGTGCACATGATCGGCACAGCCACCCGACGCACAATGACACTACCACAATGTGCAATACAAGTGGCTGATCAGGACATCATGGCGACGGTGGACACGGGCGCATCGATAAACTTGATGAGTGCGTCCCTCTATGGAGACATGGCTACTCCACCCAGCCTCCGCCCCACTCCTATCACCGTTTTTGCCTATGGCCAGGATGTGCCCCTCCGTATTCGAGGAAAGTTCAAAGCAGCAGTCCGGCACGGAGACAAGATCACGCGTGCCAACATTTTTGTGTCGGAGGAAGGCCAAGGCATGCTCCTGAGTTGCCGGACGGCAGAAGACCTGGGAGTGGTCTCTTTTGCATTTGGGGTGCACGAGGAGTCAGTGCAGCAACTGATCGTAGACTTTTCGGACCTGTTTGAAGGGATTGGCCGATTCAAGGGTCGGGAAATACACCTGCACGTGGACCCCACTGTCCAACCGGTGGCCCTGCGACACCGGCGGGTCGCGTTTCATCTGAGGCCCCTGGTTGAAGAAGAGCTACAGAAGTTGGAAGCAGCAGGCATCATTGAGAAAGTGTCCGGACCCACCCCCTGGGTATCGCCCATCGTGGTCACTCGGAAACCCAAGCAGCCAGGAGCGGTCCGGATATGCGTGGACATGCGCCTCCCCAATGCGGCCATCAAAAGGGAAAGACACATCACCCCCACGATCGATGACCTGATCGGAGAGATGGCTGGGGCCCGGTGGTTTTCCAAGTTGGACCTCAGAGCGGGGTACCATCAGCTCGTGCTGGATAGAGAGTCTCGGAATATCACGACGTTCTCCACTCACGTCGGACTGCGCAGGTACACCAGACTGAGTTTCGGGATCTCCAGTGCTGCCGAGGTATTCCAGAATGTCATCCAAGAGCTCATTGCTGGCATACCGGGGGTGATCAATGTGAGTGACGATATCATGGTGCACGCAAGGACAATTCCTGAGCACAACCAACGCTTGGCACAGGTGTTCCGCAGGCTCCGCAGTGCTGGACTTACTCTGCACCGAGACAAATGCGAGTTCCTTCAGACCAAGCTGGGGTTCTTCGGCTATGTATTCTCGGCCGATGGCGTTACTCCTGATCCGGACAAGGTCAAAGACGTCAAAGATGCACCTCCGCCCACGACTGTCACGGAAGTCCGAAGCTTCCTCGGAATGGTGAACTACTGTGGTCGCTTCATAAGAGACCTAGCTAACCTGACCCTCCCTCTGCGTGAGTTAACCAAAGACTCCACACCATGGAACTGGGGACCGGAGCAGGAAAGAGCATTCCAAGCCATCAAGAGTGCGCTGTCCAGCGACACCACACTGGCGTTCTTTGACCCCCGACGTTTCACCCTTATTGCAGTAGATGCTGGACCGGCGGGACTGGGGG
Source organism: Lissotriton vulgaris (assembly GCF_964263255.1). Classification (NCBI taxonomy): domain Eukaryota; kingdom Metazoa; phylum Chordata; class Amphibia; order Caudata; family Salamandridae; genus Lissotriton; species Lissotriton vulgaris. Next base: position 430,135,115 of record NC_141699.1, on the reverse strand, counting down.
CCGTCCTGATGCAGAGAGCCCGGGACGAGATAGACTGGGCCCCCGTCGCTTTTGCCAGCCGGTCCCTCACGGACACTGAACAGAGGTACTCCCAAATTGAAAAGGAAGCCATCGCAATTCATTGGGGATGCCGGCACTTCCATCTGTATGTATATGGCAAACCCTTCACAGTAGTAACAGACCACAAGCCACTGCTGTCGCTGTTCTCAGGTACATCATCCAGACCACCCCCCAGAATTGAGAAGTGGATTCTGCAATTACAGGAGTACAACTGTACCATTGAATACCAGCCAGGGGCAAAGAATCCGGCGGACTATCTGTCACGACACCCCCGGGCGGCCACCCCAAAGGAGATGGAGGAAGCTGAAGAGACGGAGGCCTATGTGCGATGGGTCGTGGCCAGATCATGCCCGCGCCCCATATCCCTGGAAGAGGTGGTGAGTGCCACGGCTCAGGACGCCTGCATACAGCGGGCCAAAGATCTGCTCCGGACAGCCAACTGGCAGAAAGCTAGGGAGAGCTGGAGGGTGCTCACCCCCGAGGCCCAGAAAATCATGGACGGTCTGTACCACGTGAGGGCTGAACTGAATGAAGACGAGGCAGGGTGCCTCCTGCGAGGGCATCGTCTGGTGATCCCGACGGCCTTGACGAGTCGAGTAGTTCAGCTGGCACATGTAGGACACCAGGGAATGGTTAAAACAAAGGCCCGTCTGCGGACAAAGGTGTGGTTCCCGCTAATGGACGACATGGTGGAAACTGCTGTGCGCACATGCACGGCCTGCCAGACCACAGGGGACAGCCCCCGCGAAGCACCCATAATCGTAGAACCCAGGCCCCGAGGTCCTTGGGAAAGGGTCAGCATGGACTTTGGCAGCCTTCCGGATGGACGGCACACGCTAGTGATGATCGATGATCACTCCAAGTACCCGGAAGTCGAAATTATCACCAGCACCAGTGCCGACTGTGTGATTCCCAAGATGGAGAAAATCATTGCCACGCACGGAGCCATGAAAGAACTCAGAACGGACAATGGCCCGCCATTTCAGGGCCAAGACTTTGCAGACTATCTCTTGTCCCAAGGAACTCGCCACAGGCGCATCACCCCAAGATGGCCTCAGGCCAATGGAGAGGCCGAACGATTCATGAGAACACTAAACAAAGTAATCCGCATTGCACATGATAAAGGACAGTCTGTGGAGATGGCCATCTTCACCTTTCTCCGTAGCTACCGCCAGACCCCTCACTCTACAACGGGGGTAGCTCCTGCACACCTTCTCCTAGGACGAGTAATAACGGACTCCATTCCTCATCATCCCCAGTGGGCCCCTGAACTGATAAAGGAACAGACTGTCGAAATGAAGAGGCGGGCCGCCTATGATCAGATCAGCAAGAAACGGAGGGCGGTGGCCCCCCACATCAAGAGAGGTGACCTAGTGCTCATAAAAAATCGGGCCACTGGGGGAAAATTCAAACTCAGTTATGAAAGACGACCATGGCGAGTCAGTGGTGTGAAGGGCACCCGTATCACAGTTACTCGAGGACGAGACAAGGTGACTCGCAACGTATCCCATTTCAAACTCTACCACCCAGCGAGTAGCGAGCCAAGGCGCCAGCAAGGCGACAGAGAAACCGAAACCGCAACTATGGTGCCGCCGGGTGAATCAACATCTCAGCACGAGGTCCGGCCACGTGCTGAGCAGCCGATCCCTGGTGAGGATGTGGGCGGAGACCTAGAGGCCCTGGATGAGGCCCCAGATCCGGAGGGGGCCGACAACGAGGCGCCAAGCCAAGAGGTGGAGACTGGAACCGAGCCGATGACGCAGCGAGGGTCCCAGCGCCAGCTACGTGCTAACCCCACCCCCTCCAGCTGGCTGAGAGACTACTTTACGTAAGACTGTTCTAATTTATATGTGCGCCTGCCATGTTTTGAACTGAATGCGCTAGCATTTGTGAAAGACGCTGAAGGTACCAGTCCTGATGCAAAGGAGACGGTGGGCTCGATCAGACTATATTTGCAATGTTACAGTGTGTTGTTGGTTTTGCTGTTTTTCGTGTTTTAGGAGGAATGTTGTGTCCCCGAGAGTCCGCCCCCGAGGTCCGGAGGGACGGACAAGTTGGTCATGTGACCGCCCTATAATAAAAAGAGGTCGAGCACGTGAGAGGGCGTTCAGAGACGCGCGCCGACCGACCAAGCAACTTTATTCCCAGTGTCTGGCTGAGTTTATTCTAGGGCCACGTGCTAGGCCTAGTCAGGGTTAGATGCCCCTTGATGAGCGGAGATCACCCGACACAACAGGTAGTATTTATTTGTCTGCTTGGATCTAACCATACTTGCTTCCAAGAACATGACCAGGAACAAAGCTGGTCCTAAGAAAAAAATGTACAAACTGGCCTTTGCAGAAAACACAGCAGCACTGGGCAATTTTCTAATTGTTTTAGGTTGCTATAGCCCATCAGAAATTGTTTACTGATGTTTTATTGAGTCGCATGGGACAGTATCTGTGAGACATAAGGTTAATGTATTACAGATACTGCGAAAACACCTCACTAGAGCAACAGACAGCAGAAGTGTTGCATATTACAGTCTCCCAGACTACTCATCATTAGTACAAATAAATAAAACTCAGTAGGGGGCTCAAACATTCTTAGAAGGAGTCCTATCTATGTTTTTACACATGTCCTGTAGGTAACTCCTAGCACAGTTCTTGCCTCAACAGTGCCCAGAAACTTGGACACCTTATATTAAAGTTCCATGAATTGTTTATTCCCATTCTAAGTGAGGTGCAACTATGAGCCATAATTTGTTTCCCCAAAATATTGGTATAAGTATGGGGGGATATCCCAGGCTATAATACTAATAACTGTGGAGCAGATGCACAAAAAGTTTTAGTGTTCACAAAACCTCTGATTCTGAAAACTAAACGGTTTGTGGATGCTAAAACCCCTTTTCAAGTCAACTAAGCCAATTAAATGATTTGGAAACGTTTTCCCAATCATTAGATGGGTATAGGAAACGATATCAGATCAGCTTATGGAAAGGGCATTTTTAGGGCAACCATTTTAGATACTGATTCTTTGCGTCATATGTTAATGTTCTGCAACCGAAATCCAGTAGCAAAACAATAATATTTCATCACCTACACAAAGGTAGTGGTAACAGTCACAATCAAGCAGGTATCGCCAAGTGACCTCTTCCTGTTTGTGAATGTTGAAAAAAAACATTTTTAGCAGCACAGCCATGGCCACGGGACTACGGTTTATTTCTAAGAAAAAGTTTGTGATTTTTTTTAAAACATATTCCATCTTCCTTTAAAGGAAACGAATCTGCATTTAAACAAATGATTGCTTTATTTAAAAGCAATATTAGAAATATTGGTCGGCTGACCCCAGAAGGCACCATCTTGGTGAAGAGAATAAATTGCAGTGAGTCTCAATTTTCAACATACCTCATTATTATGCATGAGGTAGGTTGAATTACGACTCACTATGATTCAGAAATTGAAGAATCCACCTACTAGTACTAGTGAGTCCTGCGGAGTACATTGAAAAGGTACAGTAAAATATGTTTTCAACATCTCAGCATGTTTCTAGGACAGTTGCCTGAATCACCAACCCCAAAAGCAGTCCGTTATGTATAAATATATGTGTGTGTATGTGTGTGTGTGTGTATATATATATATATATATATATATATTTTTTCTTTCCTATAACGCCACTTTAATAATCAATCTTTGAGTACTTTACAAAAAGCATATAACATATGAGTCGATAGAGAATTTCACTAGGAAGGCAAAAAGTTCAAAAGTCACCTAGCCAATGAAACATTATGTTACAGAGAGAACACGTTGCTAGGGAGAAAGGGGAGGGAGGTCACCTAGCCACGGTCTGTGCAGGTAACAGCAGTGGGGCGGTGGGACAGTGTAAGGGGAGATTTCGAGGGACGTTGAAGTGGGAAAATTAATTATTTATTTAATTTTACCTCTGCATCGTCCCTTGAAATCCCCCCTTACACGACCCCACCGCCCCACTGCTGTTACCTGCATGGACCACGGCTGACTGGTCACCTATTGCACTGACATTGTTGCCTGTGCAGAAATTAGATGCAAAGGTAACAAGAGTTCAAAACAACAATATTCCTAGCATAACACTGTTACGATGTAACACTGTCTCTATGAAGAGGCGTGTAGAAATTATTGACACCACTTGAGTTCCTTACTTCAGGCCTTGAGGCCTTGTCATCCCAAGTGCAACTTGAAAAGGTGGATCTTCAGACCTTTTCAGAAATACATAATGTCTGGCATGTTCCTATATGAATCAGGAGGACATTCCAGATTTTCGCTGCAGCACCTGGGAATTATTGCATCAGGGCTTGTTGAATCATTAGAAATTTCAGTAGTTCTGAATGTAGAATGTTCTTGGTCCTGGACTGTTTAGACTTTCTGAAATCGTTAATAGAGCAGCAAGGCACATTGGTTTTCCTATGCTATTGCCTGGAAAATGAGACAGTCGATTTTACATTTTATCGAAGCTCCAGCGGAAGTCAATGGAGTTCCCTCAGAACTTGGGAGACTGGTCAAATTATTTTATTGTGAAAACAAATTAGTGGTGTATTGGAGTATAAATTTGTTTGCCGGAATGCGCGACAAAAGGGCATTGCCAGTATCAATCCTGGAGATAATTAGGCCATATGCTGTTACCTCTACTGTCTGCGGTGTAATATTTCCAAGGTCAACTAGTTAGGAGCATCAACACAAAAGATCTGAACCACTTGTGCATTGCAGTCGGAAACCCCTCCAACATTTTACTTTGCTGTGGTCGATTGCGTCAAATGCATCTTGTAGGTGTTACAAAATCAGCAGTCATATCTTACCTTTCTCCAAAATTAGATACATGTCATCAAGGATTTTTAGGATTGCCATTTCTGTTCTATAGCCTTGTTAGACCTATCACCTTGGCGTGGATCTCCCTTCCATTTTTGCTGTTTCCTCATGTTTTTTTTGCAGGTGTTAGATGCTTTGGGCACTGTGCCACTGCTGTCCAGTGCCACAGTGCAAGTGTTCCCTATTGTAAATTGCTGTATGAATTAGTGATTCCATGATTGGCTGATTTGGTTTACTGGTCTGACCCTAGTACAGTGCACTGAGAGTGCCAAGGGCTTGTAAAATAAATGCTGCTAGTGGGCTTGCAGCACTGGTTGGACCACCCACAGAAGCAACCTGTACAAGTGTGTCTCAGGTGTGCCATTGCAGAGCCTGTGTGCAGTCTGGTACTGCCATGCTGACTGGGCAAGTGCACCCACTTGCCAGTCACTAAACCTTCTCTTTTCTTCATATCAGACACCCCTATGGTAGGCACAAGGGCAGGGTGCATTATAAGTATAAGATAGGACATTCCCTGGTGTGTGTGGCATGTTCTAATAGTGAATTACAGCCATTTTCATTTTTTACTATTGCACGGCTACCTGTTCTCCATAGGCCAGAATGGGCAGTTAGATTATTACATTTTATAATCCTAACTGACTCAGGGAACATAGTAGAAATTCGAGTTTAGTATGCCTGACTGATAAAATACATCTTTTAGTGAAGTTTGTTTTAACATTCTGTGTTTGAAAATACCACTTTTAGAAAGTAGGTATTTTTTTGTCTAACTATCCAAGCCTGCCTCTGCTAGGTTGTGTATTCCTTGTGTTGAGTTTGAGTGACAGGGCTGGGGGATTCCAGGAGACAGGGTGAGTCACCCCAGTGTTTAATATAGAGAGCTGCATCTAGATGGGAGGGAGGAGTTGCACCTGGGACCTGAAAAGGACTGTGCCTTCCCTCCACAATGCTGGCTCCACCTCCTGTGGTGTGTTTGATGTCTCTTCCCTGCACTGTGAAAGGAAAGGAGTCATGTAAACAGAGAGCTACAGGACTGACCAGAACTGGTTTGGACTAGGCAAAGGTCCCTCTCCCCTGTGGAGAGACTATCCCTAAGCTGAAGTGCTGCTTGGGGGATTGTCCTGCAGTGGTTGCCTGACTGCCAAAGAAAGGAGAAAGGACTTTGTGTGCACTTTATCTAACTTGTGAAGGTTCTCCAAGGACATGAGAGAAGAGCTTACCTCCTGCTGAAGTCTCAGGGACAACAGACTTCAATCCCCAGCTTCCCAAGAGATCTTTGAAAGTGGCTGTTGCTGTTTTGGGCCTTCTGAGGCACTGTGTGTCGCAAGGAGCTGGAAGCGCAACTCAAGAGGAAAAAGCGTGTCGCCATCGCAGCCGCTGCCGTCGCATCACGGAGATGTCACCGCTGTAGCTGTTGCATTGCACTGCATCTCATGAAGCATCCCATTACCCCAAAGAAGCGTGTTGCCGCCGCTGTAGCTGTCGCATTGCAATGTATCGCAAGAAATGTCTCACAACCTCGAAGAAGTGCGTCGCCATCACAGCCGCTGCCGTCCCATCACAGGGACGCCTCCGCTGTAGCTGTTGCATTGCACCACATCACAAGAAGCGCCTCACATCCACGGAGAAACATGCCGCCGTCTGAGACCCTGTCATCACATCACGGAACAAGGTGTCGCCGCTGTATCTGACGCTTCGGGTCGAGACTTCTCGCAACATCGTAGAAGTGTGCCGCATCAAGAAGAAAACAATGTCTTCATTTCTTTGCGCCAAAATATTATCGGGCGTTGCTCGCTGCATTGCCCCGAAAACGCAGTAAGAAATCAACGCATCACCATCTTTGCAACACATTTGTTGCCCTGTGTGTCGCATCCTAAGGTACATTGACTCAAAGTGTCACATTTTAACATCTAAAGAGAACTAAGCTAATGCTACCATTTTAAGTATGGTATTGTCGAATTTTGTCGTTTGTGGTCTTTTCTTAAATCTATATAAAGAATACTTATTTTTAGCCCTGCCCATGCTCATGATGAGCTCAACTCGTCATAACGCCTGCAACGCTCGCAGGCGGGGCTAATTCCTCCGCTGTGCTGAACATTCTACGAAAACGGGTGTGGCCATGACGAGCTGAGCTCGTCATGAGCACACGGCCACCGTGGCTCATGACAAGCTGAGCTCGTCATGAGCACCGGGGCACTGTGCGCGCCCCCCAGCACAGTGGGGGAGTTAGCCCTGCAGGCAAGGGGTTAACATAAAACCTGTGCGGTGTCCATCTGTAGTGTTGTCCCTGGATTACTGTTTGTGTTCACAAATGCTTTACACACTGCCTCTGAGATAAGCCTGTTTGCTCGTGCCAAGCTACCAAGGGGGTGAGCAGGGGTTATTTTAGGAGTGTACCCCCTTACCCTGACTAGAGGCAAGGGTTCCTATTTGTCACAAGTACCGACCTGTGCCCACTAGAGGCCCCCAAATCTAATAAGCCTGCTATTAATTCTGATTGAGGCGCGCAAAAAGTGAGTTTTTACATAGGTATTAAGTTGTACAGCTATGCATTTCTCGGTTGTCTTTTCCTTTTAAAGGTAAATTGGTTACCAGTCGTTAAATGTCCAGTTTTTCAGGGTCTGCATTGTTCTTTTTCTCTGAATTGGTGTAATATCCCCATTCTTCAAATCATTTTGGTATGGTCCTTGCTTCAATGAGGCATTGATTACTGTGAATGAATACAGCTTTAATAATTGAAAGTTACATTTTATTATTTTTGCTGTCATTACATCCTCAAAGTAGTATGTTGGATACATTTGTTTTATTATTTTGGTGAGCTCATCCAGCTGTAAGTCTGAGATGGATTTACAAATTTTTATGGTTTTCGATATGTGTTCTTTTGTTTGGGATAATTTGTGTTGAAGTTCTTTTTGATTTTCGTGATTTTATTATAAAAGAATGCTGAGAATGCATTGCATACCTCTTAGATAGGTGCCTTCTTCACATTCATGATTACTACTGTGTTCTCATTTATGAACTTGAAAGCTACTCTAGCTGGGTTTGGAAAGTATGCTATTTGTTCCTGTATGTAGAGTGATTTTACATTTTGTATTTATTGTTAGCATGCTTTTCTTGCTCTCTAAAACCTAGCCTTCGTTATGAGTCATTTATCGGCTTGCCAATTCTCCACAGGGAATCTGTGTACTCTCCTGTGTTTGAGAAGTTCTTTGTTCAACCAGTTTGCTTGGGATGACTCTGGTATATTTACACGTCCATACTGCGACAAAGTTGGAAAAATCTTCTGTTATTTTCGAGTAATGGTCTAATACGGTGTCTCTATTCGTATTAGAAAATCAATCATGGATCCCTCCTTAATGTTATCTTGTATTTGTCACCCAAGTCTTACTTTTATTGGGGGCAACTTGCATCTCATGCTCTATAACGTATGTATAAATCTATTGGCAGGTAGTCAGATCAACCCAACTCATTCTAGGGAAGACATATGATTTCTTCTGAAAAAAGTCATGATGAGGGCTAGAATTCTACCTTTTGTGAGTGTAATTTGGAAGGGGAAAAGGTTTACCTTGTGTACAGGAACATTGGAGCAGAGAAGCATCACCCCACTCAATTGAGAGTCCATTGAAGTTTTCGGACAGAATACCATATTTTGGGCACCCCTGCAAATGTTTGTTATGTGGTTATAAGAGGTGATAGCTCTAATTTCTGGAAGAAGTCCATCATCATCATCCCAATATATTAAAAAGGGGATACAAATAGTCCAACTTGCTACTGACCAATTTCACTCTAGAACTCTCCCTCAAAGATCCTTGTGAAGGTAATTCTGTAAAAATTAGAAGATTGGGCTGTGGAGAATATTTTTTTCTCAGAAGTGCAATATTGTTTTCGGCCAGCGATTGGTACAGTCGAGCAAACTCTGAATCTGCTCCAGATATCGGGGAAATGTATCCAACGAAGAGGAGGAGCTTTAAATGAAGCCTTTATGGACCTCTCCAGTGCATTCAACCTGGTCCACAGGGATGAGTTATGGGTTATGATGGTCAAAGCAGGGATTGATGTAGCACTATTTGACCTTTTCAATGGCTGCACAATGGTACAATGGTACACGTCCAATTTGGTACCAATGGTAAGTGTTCTCCTGCCTTTTATTCCAGCAAAGGTGTAAGACAAGGATGTATTCTAGCTCCCTTTTTAATATTTTATATTATTACTCTTGAGCTGGAGCTTGTGGCCATAGGCAAGGATTTCCCTATAGTTAGGCGTCATCCAGTTGCCATTTTACTTTACGCCGATGACCCAGTTTTAGTTTCCCAAACCACAAATGGACTCCAGCTGCTACTGGATTCTTTTATTTATTTATTTATTTATTTATGAAATGTATTAAGCGCAAACAAATGCCCAAGGGCGTCTCGGCGCTGTAGACAGAGGCAGACCAAAGAGATGGTAGTGGGAATTATTGGTTAAATAACCAGGTTTTTATTTTTCTTCTGAAAACAGTAAGAGTGGGGCAGGATCTGATGTCTATATCAAGGGAGTTCCACAGTTTAGCTGTAGCGACAGTAAAACGGCGGTCACCCCATGAGGCTGTCCTGGTCCGGGGCACGGTCATCAGCAAGGCGTTCGCAGAACGTAAGGTTCTGTTGGGGGCGTAGAATGCCAAGGATTTCATGAGAAAGTGGGGCCCTAGTTTACGGGAGGCTTTATAGGCTATGCAAAATGCCTTAAATTTAATTCGATTCTTCACCGCCAACCAGTGGTAGTTTTTGATCACATGGGTGATTGGTTTGAATATTGAGTTACCAGAAAGCATTCTTGCAGCTGCGTTTTGTACAGACTGTAACTTGTGAATGACTTTCTGTTGAGCATTGATGAAAAGTCCATTGCAATAGTCAAGAGATCACATGACAAAAGCAGTGACCAAAGTTTTACCTGAGTTGGGGGGTAGGAAGGGAAGAATTTTTTTGATGGATTTAAGTTTGTAGAACGCGGTTGAGACAATGGAATTTGCATGTGCAGCAAATGTTAGTTTATTGTCTAACAATATTCCCAGATTTTTTACTTTGGTAACTGGTATGGGCGGAGGGCCTAGTTCAGTGGGCCACCATACTCCTGGCCAATTAGGGGAAAGGTTTCCGAATATCATTACTTCAGTTTTACTGGAATTCAACTTGAGAGAGTTAGTTGTCATCCAGTTGCTGATGGTCATCATGCCATGATGAAAATTGGCCGCAATTTTATCTCCGTTGTTTTTTATTGCTAAAATCAGCTGGGTATCATCCGCGTAAGATGTTAGGCTCATCCCAAAGTCCTTGATGACCCTTGCTACATCTGTCACATAGACATTAAATAGCGTTGGACTTAGGGATGAGCCTTGGGGGACGCCACAGGGGAGTGTCATCCGGGCGGAACTGAAATTACCCAGTTGTATCGTTTGGGTGCAGTTGGAGAGAAAGGAGGAAAGAAGATCTTTGGCCTTATCCTGGATACCTATGGCTTTGACACGGTCGATCAAGATGTTGTGGTCGACCGTGTCAAATGCAGCAGATAGGTCGAGCAGGATAAGTACTGCCGTCCCTTGTTCATCGAGAATAGTTCTTATCTCGTCAGTGGCTTTGATAAGTGCTGTCTCGGTGCTATGGTGTTTGCGAAAGCCAAACTGGTCTAGTAGGAAGCGATCTTCGATATACTGGGATAGGTGTGTATTCATCAATTTTTCCGATAATTTTGCTGCAAAAGGCAGGCTGGCAATGGGCCTATAGTTGTTAGTATCCCCGGCGTCCAGGTGAGGTTTTTTCAAAAGGGGTTTAAGAAGGGTATCTTTCCAAATGGCGCGATAGACCCCTGTGGAAAACATGGAATTAAAGATTTCTGTAAGTTGAGGAGCCACTATGTCTGCGACAGGAAGAAGAATTTGAGGAGGACAGGGATCGTAGGCTGAGCCTGATTTAATGGTGGTCATGATCTTAGAAACCTCAGCTATATTGGTCGCTGGGAACTGCCTGAAAGTGGGCTGGGTAGACTTAGGTGAGGTAGTTTGAGGTGGATGAGAATGATCTGTATTCTTATGGGAAAATTTAGTGTAAATATTGTTAACTTTGTCATAGAACAAGCTGGCAAGGTTATTACAAAACACTTGTGAGGGAATGGGCAGTGATTGGGGGGGTAACTTAGAGAGTTTGGATACAACCTGATACAGTTTTGTATTGGAATGTTTAGCTTGCTCGATCTGAGTGGCGTAGTAAAGACTTTTTTCTTGCAAAATCATTTTTTTATATATTGCAAGTTCGTTTTTATAGAGAGATTTGTCCTCGGCAGTATAAGCCCTTCTCCAATGTCGTTCTCGATTTCGACAAATCTGTTTTTGATGTCTTACAGCCTGATTCATCAAGCTGATTTGCGCTCGCAAAGGGCCAGATTCTGAGAATCTGGCCCTTTGCGAGTACGATTTTTGCATTTGGGATTCATCATCCCAAATGCAAAAATCGGTAATAGCGAATTCGCAAATTTGCGAGGAATTACATTTAAGGAATCTCTATTTGAGATTCCTTAAATGCAATTCATCATCCATTTTTAAATTGCGAATTCGCAATTTCGGCCCGCTATTTACAGCGAGGTCAAACCTCGTGGTAAATAGCGTAAACTTAGAAAAATGCTTTTAAAAGCATTTTTCTAAGTTGCATGTTGCACACACACATGTCCTTTGGACATGTGTGTGCGCAACACCTGTTTAAATTTGCATTTAAGGGGTGCTACAGGGTGTCCTTTGGACACCCCTGGCACCCTTAAAATTGCTATCTTATTTGCGATTAGCTAATTGCTAATCGCAAATAAGGAATACTCCCCATTCATTCCTATGGTCCTTTTCGCCCATAGGAATGAATGGGGTGTTATTCCTTATTTGCAATTAGCAATTTGCTAATCGCAAATAAGGAATATGTAGGAATCGCATATTTTTTTGTGATTCCTACATGAATCCCGTTTTGCGGGCCTGTAATAGCGATTCCTTATGAATCGCTATTATAGACTCGCAAAACGGGTTGTTGATGAATCAGGCTGTTAGAGCGTTGGTGAACCAGGGGGCTGAAGGGGAGTTGCGATTTTTGGAGATAGATTTTATAGGTACTAATTTATTCATAGCTGTGGTAAGCCAATGGGTGTATTCTTTGGCAGCTATATTGGGATCCATAGAGATAGCTGGCTGCGTTGATGACAGGGTTTCGATGAGTGATTGATTATTAAGATCTCTCCATGACTTAAACGTCCCGGAGTGTGTAGTAGCAGTTGTTTGTGTGGGGGAGTTAAGTAGAATTTCAAACATCACAGCATGATGGTCAGACCATGCTAGTGGCAGGATCTCTTTTATTTTGATGTTTTTGTCGTTAGAAAATAGACCATCCAGCGTATGGCCAGCTTCATGAGTACTGTGAGGAACCAGTTGCATCAGACTCAAAGATTCTAAGTCTGATAGTAGTCTATTGGTGTCTTTGTCTTCCAGGTTTTCTAAAGCAAAGTTAAAGTCACCTAGGATGGTGGTTGTGTTATCAGTAGCAAGGGATTCCAGAATTTAGGTGAAGGAGGCTAGAAATTCAGTTTTGCTACCTGGGGGACGATAAAGTAAAATGCCTTTGAGGCGTTGGGAAGGTGTAAGTGCAGTAGAAAATTGTATAGCTTCACAGGTAGTAAGGGGAACTGAGCTTATAGAGGTTTTAAGATGGTTGCGATATATTACAGCGATTCCACCACCTATTTTCAGGGCCCTATCCTGCTTGAGAATGTTGTAGCTTTCTGGGACTGCAACTAATAAGTCAGGCTCTGATGAAGGATTGGTCCATGTTTCAGTAATGAAAAGAAGATCAAGTTTTAGAGAGTTTATCAAATCAGCGATTTCTTCTTTATGTTTACATAGCGACCTTGCGTTAATAAGAGCTGCCAAAATGTGGGTCGTTTTTTGTTTATTGTTAGAAAGTGAGGGGTGAGTGGTATTGGGTTCGAGTGCAGTGAGAATTTTAACGTGGCAATGTGCACAGGATTTTGGAAGGTAGGAATTTTCGTTAAAAGTGAAGGCAATACCTGAACATTTTTCTGGAGGGCGCAGGTTTAGTGGAGCCTGCCGAGAGTAGCCTCCTTTGGTGACTGAGTCGGTAGTTCCAGGGGTTATGGCCCTAGGCCCGGGCCAGGCGCAGGCGGGCTTGCCTTTGGCGCGCCGCCGGCGCGCCCACTGCGGCCGTCCGCTGCGCCGCCGGGAAAGACACATGATTAAATGGAGGACTGGAAGGGGTGTAGCCTAGCGTTAAGGGGGCTTGGCCTAGACAGAGGGCTTCTCCAGAATGGCGTCGATCCAATGAGCGACCCGCGGCATCGTTCAAATCGGCTGCGCGGGGAAATGTGCTGGGAGAGATTGTGGCAAAGTGCAGGGAGCAGGTAGATAGTTAAAACACAAATTATACAATTTTTAAAAAAGACTCGTTGCTCCCGGCTTCCGCCTCAGGAGTTTGTGACTGTCTGGCCGCGCGATGGTTAGAGCGTGCTTTAAATGAAGGCTGGGGCGTGGCCTAGCGTAAAGGGGGCGTGGCCTAGACAGAGGGCTTCCCCAGAATGGCGTTGATCCTTTGAGCGACCCGCGGCAGCGTTCAAATCGGCTGCGCGGGGAAATGTGCTGGGAGAGATTGTGGCAAAGTGCAGGGAGCAGGTAGATAGTTAAAACACAAATTATAAATAAATTTCAAAAGACTCGTTGCTCCCGGCTTCTGCCTCAGGAGTTCGTGACTGTCTGGCCGCGCGATGGTTAGAGCGTGCTTTAAATGAAGGCTGGGGCGTGGCCTAGCGTAAAGGGGGCGTGGCCTAGACAGAGGGCTTCCCCAGAATGGCGTTGATCCTTTGAGCGACCCGCGGCAGCGTTCAAATGGGCTGCGCGGGGAAATGTGCTGGGAGAGATTGTGGCAAAGTGTAGGGAGCAGGTAGATAGTTAAAACACAAATTATACAATTTTTAAAAAAGACTCGTTGCTCCCGGCTTCCGCCTCAGGAGTTTGTGACTGTCTGGGATGGTTAAGTTTGAGAAGAAACGACCAGAAATCACATATTTGGATCTGTGAACTAAAAAAAAAAACATTCATGCACACACATCATAGATGGTAACCCATTCAACAAGGTAGAGTTTTAATTGCCTTGGAGTACTGCTGATAAATAATTTGATCAGGGATAAGTGCCTGAGCCAGAGAGTTTGTAAATTTGCCGGGCTATAAAAACAATTTTTTAATTCTTCAAGAAATTAGGCCACAATCCCATAAAGGAGCTATGACTTTGTTTAAAAACAAATGTTTTCGTCTGGGAACTCATGGGGCTGGTGTTTGGGGCTACACTTCACCTGGAAGCTTGCAATCAATTGAGAATACATTTATGTGCAGATTGCTGGCTTCTTCCAAAAGTACTGCTAGTCTTATTGTCCATCTAGAACTTGGACTTTCTTTTTTGAAGGACATAGTTTTTCACTGTTGCTTCTCTGTTGCTTCTATAGGTTACGATCTGGCACTTGCCTCACACCTCATTTGCCCGATTGGTTGTTGTGGACTGCTTGAGACAAGACCAATTGGACCTCATCCCCCGGTTAGCCTATGTTAAGAGGAATTTTTCCGAATTTGGCCTGTCAAATCTGTTTCCCTCACCTAATGCAATTGGTAACAGCACAAGGTACCAGGTGAAATCTCTTTTTTATCCATATAGAAATCAGGCCCGACTCTCTAAATATTCATCTAGGAGTTCAGTCTGCCACTACCTAGATATAAAATCTGCAGAAGGGATGGAACCACACTTGTTCTGGATCTTGAACCCGGATCATACATTTTATTTAACCCACGTCATACTAAGCACTTTACACTTTTTGGTACCTTATCCTCTGCAAGGCCCTTGGTTCCCCACTCTACCCGATTGTTCTTGTGATAACATCTCTAAGCAAACGTTGGTCCCTTCTATGCTCTTTTGTGGTTTTTATACTCATCCCAGACTGCAACTTGTATGTCCATTACTGCATTCTTGTGGTTTTAGATCACACATTTTTAGCCTGCAATGTTTACAGCTTTTAGATTCTGACCACTGATGTTGTAAGTCATATACAAAAAGCACTTAGAAAAGTGGAGAACTTTAAAATTTCTTGAGAAACCTGAATCTTCTACCACAGGCCAGAGCCCCTTCCTTTGCTGTAACCAGCCTTTAAAGTGTTTGCCAAATGGAGTCTTGCCTTGACTGTTACAACCTGGTCAGCTTTTTAGTGTCATACAATTGCATTATGTACCCGAGATATATATGTAACACTTTTATTGTGATTTTATACTGTTTATTGTTTGTCTGTTTGCAAGTACGTGTTTTTCTCTTTTTATTTCTATCAGTCAAATAAAAGTATTTGACTGACTGAACTGAGCCTCTCAAAAGTTGCACACTGTACTACTTTCTTTAGCACACTCATAAAGGTGTTCTTTTCTGATGCTTTATGTTCAGATGCTCTTGAAAATCCCTGAATTCTCAACTATTAAGCAGCAGGCCATTATCAGACTTCAAATGGCTGGAACGCCCTATGTCACAAAGATGGTATCTAGCCGCTCAATGACTTGCTTATGAGCCGTGGATGAGAGATCTTCTGTTAATGAAAAACGTGAGTACTCGTCCAGGGTTACCATCAGATAATGTTCTTTATCGAGTGGACCAAAGAAATCAATGGCTATTCGCTCTCTTGCATGCTTACGGAGTTCTGACATGTTAAGAGTATGTTGAGCAATATTTCTGGAAAGGCAGTTAAATAGATGGCAGGCCTTGTGTCCCTTTTTAAACCCTCTCATCTAAATATGGAAACCAAACTCGGTCTCGGAAAGCTCTTTTGGTGGCAACAATTCCACAATGTCCTACGTGAGCTACTTCAGTCATTTTCTGTTGCAGACTTTCCAGACATAATCCTTGACTCTCACAGTATAACTCTTTCCTGAGTTATAGACAGTTCTTCTTGAATGTTTTTGTATTTTTGGTATTCTCCATCACTGGTTAGAGGTCGAGTGAGTCGGTTCCATGACTGATGTGTAATGATATCTTTCTATTTCAGCATGTCACCTATCATGGCTCGTAGCAGTGATGATCTGGGATAGCAATACAGCAGCTGGCCAATTTGATTTTACAATGATATTAATGCAGGCTTCATCCATTTTGTATGGAGTACCTTGACCTTGGATAGGCATTCTGGAAAAGTAGTCAGCAGGATTTTGATCCTTTCCTGGAAACTGTACAATGGTGTAGTCATTGTCTTGTACCCACCCTTAAATGTGAGGAGGCATCTTGGCTTTTGGATTGCCAGAGATAGTCAATAAAGCTTGATGATCAGTTGCCAGCATAAAAATATTTCCCTTGACCCTGCTTCCAGGCAAGTCGTTCCCCACGCAGCGCAGCTCCACCTGACTGTGCCCGTGTCCTGAGCCCCGCTGCTGCTGTGAGTTTGAGGCCCTCCTCCACCTGCAGGCTACCACTTGCGCCTCATCCCTGGTGGCCAGTGGTAGGCCTTAGGTTTGCTTTTTGCCTGTTTTTACTGTTGTTGCCTGTTCTGTAACTGTTTATTTTTGTGCTTATTGTGTCCTCCTATCATTCCCCCTGCTTGTTGTGTCTGATTTTTGACGTCTGTTCCTTCTCCGGTCCCGCTTGCTACCGCTACGTCCCCTGCAGCCCCGCCCCTGCTCCCATTCGTCCCCTCCCAGCTGCTCCTCCCTCCCACCTCCCCTTCTTATGGCAGCTGCTGCGCAGTTAAGGGAGCGACCCTTGACCCTGCTTCCAGGCAGGTCGCTCCCCATGCAGCGCCGCTCCACCTGACTGTGCCCGTGACCTGAGCCCAGCTGCTGATGTGAGTTTGAGGCCCACTTCCACCCGCAGGATACCACCTGCGCCTCATCCCTGGTGACCAGTGGTAGGCCTTATGTTTGCTTTTTGCCTGTTTTTACTGTTGTTGCCTGTTCTGTAACTGTTTATTTTTGTGCTTATTTTTTCCTCCTCCTTTCATTCCCCCTGCTTGTTGTTCCCGTTTTTTGCTCTCTGCTCCTTCGCCGGTCCTGCTTCCAGCCGCTGCGTCCCCTGTGGCCCGCCCCCCCTGCTCCCATTTGTCAGCTCCCCCCTCCTAGCTGCTCCTCCCTCCCTCCCACCTCCCCTTCTTTTGGGGGCCGCTGCGCAGTGAAGGGAACGGCCCTTGACCCTGCTTCCAGGCAGGATGCTCCCCACGCCTCGAAGCTCCACCTGACTGTGCCTGTGTCCTGAGCCCAGCTGTTGCTGTGAAACGAGGCCCACCTCCACCCGGAGGCTACCAACTGCGCCTCATCCCTGGTGACCATTGGTAGGCCTTATGTTTGCTTTTTGCCTGTTTTTACTGTTGTTGCCTGTTCTGTAACTGTTTATTTTGTGCTTCTTTTGTCCTCCTCCTTTCATTCCCCCTGCTTGTTGTGCCAGTTGTTTGCCATCTGTTCCTTCACAGGTCCCACTTCCCGCCTCTGCGTCCCCACCCCCAGCTCCCATTTGTCCACTCCCCCCTCCCAGCTGCTGTTTCCTCCCACCTCCCCTTCTCATGACGGCAGCTGCAAAACCGCGCCTAAGGCAAGCCCATCTGCGCCCGTCCGCCCATGGACTGCACCCTGCGCCAGCATCCCTGGCCCCCACGAACACCACGAAGCCTATCTCCGCTACGATGTCAGCACCCTCCACGCACTTAATACCGGACGAGCACACTCCTGCTTCCAGGCCGCCCGAAGCGCACCTATGTCAAGTCAAGTTAAAATTTGTATAGCGCACTACTCACCCAGAGGGCCTTCACCTACCAGAACTGCAGCTTCACCAGCATCCGACCCGCCGTTCCACCCACCAGGACAGGACGCAACCACCTCAAGCATACATATGAACACCCGCTCCGCACGCAAACACCCCATTGAACTCTGGGACCTGCTCGACACATCCTCTCCGGACGTCACCTTCCTGGCAGAGACCTGGATAAACGACTCCTCGGCACCTGACATCGCCAAAGCCAGCACAGACGGCTACAAGATCACCTGCAGAGACCGCACCAACGTAGTAGGAGGTGGAATCGCCATCATCCACAAGTCCACCCTCAAAGTCTCAACCAACACCTACACTTCCAGATCCACACTGATCGCAATACCACCCGCAGAGGAACTCTGATCTAGCAGCACCCCAGACCCCGGACACTGTTCAGCAACTCCATCGCCGACTTCGTCAGCACGCACGCCCTTGCGTCCACAGACTACATCCTCCTTGGGGAACTGAACTACCACCTCGAGTAAAACAACAACACTAACTTTACCACCCTGCTCAACAACCTCGCCAACCTCGGACTCAAACAGCTCATCATGACTGCCACCCACTCTGCCAGACACACGCTCGATCCCATCTTCTCCTCAAGCTCCCACGTCTCCTTCAGCCACGCCACCAAACTCCAATGGACCGATCATCACTGCCTCCACTTCACCGTCGAGGAGCCTACCACGCACCAACACACCCAACAGATCCCCCGCTGCTGGAGCAAAATCCAAGGACCAGCTACACACAACCCTTGCCCAAAGCCCACCCATAGACCCCTCCGACCCCGCAGCTGCCTGCAACCTCAGACGCTGGATCAAAGACTGCGCCAACACCCTCGCCCCAATCAAGAATACCTCCAACAGCCGCACCAACAAGACTGCCGGCTGGTTCACCGCGGACCGCCAGACCTCCAAGCAAAACTGCCAAAAGCTGGAGAAAAAATGGCGCCACGAACAGACACCAGAGAACCAAGCAGCCCACAAGAACTCCATGCACCAACACCATCACCTCATCAGATCTGCCAAAAAGACCTTCTTCAAAGACTGCCTCGACAAAAAGGCACGCAACAGCAAGGAGTTCTTCAAAATTGTGAAGGAACTCTCCAACCCCACCTTCGCAAGACATGTGCGACTCCCTGGCCTCCTTCTTCCACCGCAACATCGCAGACATCCAATCCAGCTTCAACAATCAGGCCTCCACCACAGCCAATGACAACTCAGACCCCACGACCACCACCCACGGCGACCCTCTTCTCTCCTGGACCAACATCAATGACGACGACACCATCAAAATCATGAGCACCATCCACTCCGGCTCCCCGTCAGACCCGTGCCTCCACCACATCTTCAACACAGCCAAATACTGTCTGCCATCGCACCCTACGCATCCGCCTCCACGACTCAGGGATCCGAGGCAAAGCACAGGACCGGACCACCTCCTTCCTCTCTGGCAGAACACAGAGCGTCCGCCTCCCTCCCTTCTGATCCAAAGCCACCAAGATCATCTGCGGCGTATACCAAGGATCCTCCCTCAGCCCGATGCTGTTCAACATCTATATGGCCCCACTCGCCCACATTGCCAGACTGCATGACCTCAACATCATCTCCTACGCTGACGACACACAACTGATCCTCTCACTCACCTCTCTCTGCCAAAACCAACCTCCACGAAGGTCTGAAAGCTGTCACCGAATTGATGAAGAACATCCGTCCGAAGCTGAACTCGGACAAGATGGAGGTCCTCATCCTCAGTTCCACCCCCTTGGTCTGGGATGACTCCTGGTGGCCGACCGCCCTGGGAGCAGCCCTAACACCCACCGACCACCCTCGCAACCTGGGATTCATCCTCGACTTCACACTCTCCATGGCCAAGCAAGTCAGCACCATTTTTTTTTTTTTTTTTTTTTTTAAATTTTTTATTTGCATCAAAGGATCACATAGGCAATAAACAATTCATTTTTTCACGAAAGAAAACAGAAACAGAAACAAAAATATGACAATATTCCATAATTGCATTTAGATAAATATATAAATAGCATTATCTAAACAGTGCAAAACATAAAATTAAGAATCGATAAACTTGTATTTTGAAACACATCTGCTAAGACATGAATAGCCCCCATATTCTGTCAATTTTCCGTCTGGCCTGCACTCCTCTTGAATCTGCAATAGCGGCTTCCATACTATGAATCTCCTTTACTAAACTCCACCATTCTAAAACTGTTGGTGGGTTCTTTTGAATCCATGCTCTGGCAACAATTAGCCTTCCACAAGTGATTAGGACATTCAACAGATCTTTAAACCTTCCCCCCCCCCCTTGATACCTACGCAAACATCAATATTTGAGAATGAGAAAGGTTGCTCCAGCCTCTCAGTGATAACCTTAGTTATTCCTTCCCAGTATTCCTTGAGGTGAGGGCAAGTAAAAACATGTGGACAATGTCCGCACCACTCAAATCACATTTAGGGCATTTCGTTTTATCTGAGTGAATGTTATTCGTTGCCCATTTAAGTATCCTTTCAGGCGTAAAATATAATTGACAAATTGTTTTAAACATCTGCAATTTTAAGCTGGAAGATTGAACTGTTGTATTTAGGCTTTTAAATGATGTAACAATTAAATCTGTAGGAATACTCATTGCCAATTTCCTATTCCATTTCTCTGTTAAAATAGTAGCATCGCCGGTCTTGAGATCAGAAAAGAGCTTATAACCCAGACTTATGATAGATTTATCAGCATCTCTATAAATGCAGTCCCATATCTCAGATTCTGAGACTGTAGTAAGTTCTATTTGTTTCACCAAGTAATCTCTAATCTGATAGTATTTAAACCTAGCTATTTCTGGTAGATTGTAGCAAAGTTTCATTTTATCAAATGCCATAAAACCAAGATGATCATATAGATCCCCCAGAAGTCTAATACCAGAGTTTAAAAACATTTGACAGGCTGCGTCATGAAAAATAGTAGGAAAGCCGGGATTGCCCCATAAAGGTGTTTGACTATGAAAAAGAGATGTATTGCATTTAGCCATAATAGATCGCCATCAACACCATCTTATCCTCCTGTTTAACACCCTCCACATGCTCCGATAGATCTACAAGTGGATCCCCACCGACACCAGAAGACCGGTCACCCAGGCCCTTGTCAGCAGCAGACCGAACTACGGAAACGCCCTCTACGCAGGAGCCCCGGCCAAACTACTAAAACTACTGCAACGCATACAGAACGCCTTGGCGCGTCCTATCCTCGACATCCCTCACCACAGCCACATCACACTCCACCTGAGAGACCTGCACTGGTTTTGTGTCAACAAGAGGATCACCTTCAAGCTCCTCACCCATGCACACACAGCTCTCCACAACACCGGGCCAGCATACCTCAACAATCGGCTCACCTTCTACACCCCGAACCGCCAGCTCCGCTCTGCCGACCTCGTGGCCGTCCACCACATCAGGAGAGCGACCACCGGTGGCAGATCATTCTCCTACCTCACCGCCAAGTCCTGGAGCACCCTCCCCATCCTCCTACAGCAAACCGAAGACCTATTAACCTTCAGGAGGCTACTCAAGACCTGGCTGTTCGAGCAGTAACAGCCCCCCCCCCCCCCCAAGCGCCTTGAGACCCTCACCACGGTGAGTAGTGCGCTTTAGAAATGTCCTGATTGATTGATTGATACAGGAATATATGGAATGTTCACCAGCCCATACCATGGATAAACCTTTTTTATCAGGTAGTAAGCATGTTCTGTGTGGGACAAACTTCTACTAGTATATGCCACAATATGCCTTTTAGCATCTGGATTTCTGCTGTGCTGTGCAAGGATAGACCCTAACCCAACTGGGCTAGTGTCAACAACAATCTCTGTATGAAGCATTGGATTGAAGTAAGCCATATCAGCAACCGTTTCAATGGCTTGCATAATTTCCGTGACATTTCTCTCACATTCTTGAGACCATTTGAATGAAGCATTTCTCTTTATTAAGTCTTTTAATGCAGCACCTATAGTAGCAAGGTCTTGTACATATTTGGAAGTAACTGCCTATGCCAACAAATGAACGTATCAGAGAAATATCTTGTGAGGATCAGCATTTGACTGGGCTTGTACTTTTGCAGGATCAGGTGTCATACCTCCAACTGAAAAAATATGACCAAAATAACTTTAACTTTGTCTTGCGGAACTCACACTTGTCCGCATTCAAAGTCAAACCTGCATCAGTAAGTAAATGATGTACTAGTGTGAGAACTTCAAGATGCTCCTTCTGAGTTGCTCCGAAAATCAATATGTCATCGCTAATATTAAATGCACCCACAACAGGCTGTATGACATGTCGGATGACGTCTTACATAGATTCTGCTGCCGATAATACACCAAAACGGAGTCTCTTGTATAGAAACAGGCCAACATGTTTAGAAAAGGTGGTCATTTACCTGCAGTATTCTTCAAGTTCCAACTGATGATAACCATAATTTAGATCAAGGCGAGAGAAAACCTTTGCACCATTTAATTGCGTTAGCATGTGAGCAATGTGTGTACTTGAATGTCATTCTCATTCAATTGCCTTGTTTGCTTGAACCATGTCAGCGCATAATCCTACAGCTCATTCACTGTATGGGCAGTACCACCATGGGAGAAACCCATGACGTCGGACCAGTTGAACGCTCAATGTCTTGCTCAAGTAATGTTTCAAGTTCTTTTTCAAAATGAAAAGCAGTTTGTCTAAGTTGCTGTGCAATGGGACGGACATTTTCCTTAACATGCAACTTTACTTTCAAAGTCTTAAGCTTTCCTAAACCATGAAACAACAAAGCAAAATTGACTTGCTATTTCATGGTGAGCATTCATGTTGTAATTCACAGAAGCCAGTCCTATATCAGCAGCTCTACTGAAAGTGAGTAGACAGGCACTTGACGCTGTACCTTGAAGTACATGGATGGGTGCTTGTACCTTTGTTTTCTTGTGTTTCATTGTTTCCAAAAATGAACCTTGACTTTTTATGAGCGTTGATGCCGCCTATGTGTACACTTTTGTTTTCTATGGCATAATTCAGGGTTATGGAGATAATTCAGTTGTATTCCTCTTCAGGCCTTATGTTTATCGCTGCACCACTGCCGATGTTGAAAGGTATCGAGCAACCATTTATTTTCAATGTAATCTTCGGACAATGTGTGTATGACTATGGTGCTTTGGCATCTCAACTTTTCTTTGCCTGACATTTTTCCTCACTTATAGCCAGTCCGACATATACATGTTTCTCTGTGGTAAACATCGACATGGCACAATTGTCTTCCTCACTTTCACTTGCTATTGAGGTGGAAGAACTGTTCGACAATGATTTAGGTGACGGTCGACTTAGTTCAGTGTAAATTTTCCTCAATTGGTGTTGCTGCTTGGCCATGTGGGTGTACGTTGAACTTTGCTTCTTGAATGTTCTGGTGGCCATTTAGTGTTCGCCCCACGAAGCACTTGCTTTTTCCTTCACTTTACAAACTGTCACAAAATGGTGCTCTTTACCACAGCCTTTACAAATCTGTCCAATGGCGGGACATTTACATTCATGTGGAAACGAAAATCCACATCAAAAACATTGCTTCTCTTTACCTGTAGACATCACTTTGTGTCTTTCAGTTTTTTGCTTACTTTTCATAGTCATGACTGATTCACTCAGAGCAACTCCAGCCTCCATGCCAGCAGTTTGTCTTTCATCACGCTCCTCAGCTTTAGCAGGCATTCACACTTGCTCCAGACTTACAGTTTCTCTCAGTATTCATCACCTAACTGTATCTTTAAAGCATGTTATGTTATGTTATGTTATGTTATGTTATGTTATGTTATGTTATGTTATGTTATGTTATGTTATGTTATGTTATGTTATGTTATTAAAATATTTCTTAAGCGCATTGTCACCGATTGGTTTCTTGGCGCTGCGATCAGCAGTAACATGAACATAGATGAAGAGAATTGAGTTATTGAAATGCTTGTCTGAAGAGCCAGGTCTTCAAGGCTTTCCGGAAAGAAAGAAGGTCTTGACAATTCCGGATCTCCAGAGGGAGGGAGTTCCACAAGCAGGAGGCAAGTGTGGCAAACCTACGGCCTCCGGCGCGCTTAAGTTTGAAAGAAGGCGTCTGCAGGAGGCTCAGATGGAGTGAGCATAGGTTTCGAGATGGAGTGTATCTGGAGATTAGTTGGTTAATAAATGTGGGGCTTTTACCGTAAAGGGATTTGAATATTATACAACCGGTTTTAAAGGCACAGCGCTGGGTGACTGGAAGCCAATGCAGTTTCCTGAGTAGGGGGGTAGCTGCCTGTCGCCTTGGTTGGTTCAGGATTAACCTCGCAGCATGGTTCTGTACCATCTGGAGTCGTTTAGATAGGTAGTTGGGAAGACCTAAATAGATGCCATTCGCATAGTCCAGATGGGACAGGACAGTGAGTGATTGCCTCGGGCATAAGTAGACGACGGACCTTACGGATTTTTTTTAGTTGGAAGAAGCACTTGGAGACCACCTGACCTACCTGTGCTTTCAATGAAAGATCACAGTCCACTGTGACTCCAAGTGTCTTGGCCGACGAGGAGGGTGTTGGAGCTTGGCCCAGTTCAGAAGGCCAGTAGTGTGCGCCCCAGTACTTGGCGCTGTCGCCGGTCAGGACTAACTCGGTTTTTCCCGGGTTCAGTTTAAGCTGGTTCTGGTCCATCCATGTTTTAATAAAACTCATGGTAGACTGAAAATGCAGTATGGAGTCTTCAGTGTTGTCGATGGTAAAAAGCAGTTGTAAATCATCGGCATAATTGAAGACTCTCACCTGTTTGTCTCTTAGAGTCTGAATCAGGGGAAGTATGTATAGGTTAAATAAGTGAGGTGACAGGGAAGAACTCTGTGGCACTCCACAAGTGATGGATTGTTTGGCACCCACTAGGTCTCCAAGGCGTAGTGTTTGATTGCGGTTTGTCAAAAAGGACCTCAGCCAACAGGCCGCTAGGTCCCGGATGCCGGCCTGTTCGACACGGTCGACCAAGATGTTATGGTCGACCGTGTCAAAAGTGGCAGGTAGATCCAGGAGCACCAGGGCCTGTGGGGAGCGTCTGTCAGCGCAGTCTCGCAACTTATCCAGGACTGTGGTGACTACTGCTTCTGTGGAGTATGCCGGCCGAAAGCCTGCCTGGTGGGGGTCAAAGCATGAGGACTCCTCAAGAAAGTTAGAGAGGCATTTAGCCACGTGAGCCTCCAGAACTTTTGCCAGGTAGGGCAATAGGGAGATGGGCCGAAAGTTGGCTTTACAAGCTGGGTCTGCCCCAGGTTTTTTTAACAGCGGGATGACTGTGGCCTCTTTAAACGCTGAGGGGACTATGCCGAGAGTCAAGGAATTGTTCAGGAGTGTAAGGGCAGAGGCTGGGTATGTCGAGAAACATTCTTTCAAGATGTGAGGGGGGCAGCTATCTGAGGGGGCACTGGATTTTACTCTTGTCAGTAGTTCCCGAAATTGGTCCTGGGTTATAGGTGAGAAGCTACTGAGGGTATTGTGGTTGGGCTTAATTGTCATGCCAGAAGTGAGAGGGGACACCAGTTGGGGAATACTAGCTTTGATGTCCAATATTTTTTCAGTAAAATAAACATTGAGTGAATCACAGAGAGGCTGGGTGGAAATTATCTTGGGACGAACAGAGTCTAAGTTTGTCAGTTCATTGAGAATGGAAAAGAGGTCCTTAGATTTGTTTGTGGATTCCAAGATTCGGGATGAAAAATAAGCCGTCTTTGCAGCAGAAATGGCGGTCATATACTCCTTCCTCGCCTTAGTATAATCCTTTTTAGCTCAGGATTGTAGTCGCTGCGCCAGTGGCGTTCTAACTGCCGTAGGGCCAGTTTCCTCGCTTTTAAATCAGAGGAAAACCATCTATTGGCGTCGGCACGTCGTGCTAATCTGACTTTTTTAAAAGGGGCATGAAGATCGCTGGCCGTTTGTAGCCAGCTGGTAAGCATGGATACTGAGGAATTGATCTCATTCTGAGAGGGGGGGATGGTATTGGCTAATGACTCTAGGAAGGCTGTTTTATCCATTGCATTCCAGTTCCTAGCTAACCCGCCCGCGCCTGGTGCAGTAATTGTGGCGGGGGTAATACATAATTTAAATTGAAGAAGTAAATGGTCTGACCAGAGGCATGGTAGAGTGGTCGGGACAGTTATGCAGGTGGTATTGGACCACACCTGGTCTAAGATGTGGCCCTTGCAGTGGGTAGGGGAGGAAACACGTTGAATGAAGTTTAGGTTGGACAGAAGGTCAGTCAATTCAGCCGAATGTGGGCCCTCCAAAGGATCTTTATACCAGTAGTTTAAGTCTCCTACTAGGAAAATCCTAGGATGTTCGAGTGCTAAATTGGCAAGTTGGTCACTCAGGGTCATAGGGAATGATGGCATCAGGGTAGGGGGTCTATACAATAGGACGCATGCTATCGTCGAGTGGGAGGTAGTAATTTTCAGCACTAGATTGTCTATATTTTCCAGTGAGAGGCAAGTGAGGGAGGTGACAATCAGGTTAGAACAGATAATGGCTGCAACCCCCTCCCCCTTTCCCGCTGGTACGATCTGCATGGATAATATAATAGTTAGGTGGGAGCGCCGCTATTATATCAGGGGCGGAGTTGAGAGTTAACCACGTCTCCGTGAGTAGGAGAATGTCCGGTTTCTCCGTATCCAACAGAAGGAAGATATCCATCTGATGTTTGACCAGGGAGCGTGTATTTAAGTAGAGAATGGTGAGCGATGGGATCAATGGGTCCCTCTGTATGTGTTTAATGGCAGGTGTAGTCAAATGGCAGCCCTGAATCAAAATACCAGATTTGCAGAGCCGGTTGAGAGTGTCCCTCGGTAATAGGCCCTGTCCATTGTTTCTATAGCCCATGAGGTCAGACCTGGAGTAGCAAATAGGACGCGCAGCATGGTCTGCCCCTGGTCCCAGCAGGTCACGGACGGGCGCAGACGGGCTTGTCTTAGGCGCGTCTTCGGCGCGCCGTCGACGCGCCCGCTGCACACGTCCGCTGCGCTTCCTGGGAAGATGGTTCATTAATAGCCATAGAGGTGGGAGGGGCCGAGCACTGTGCCGCTCACCTGCTCCTCACCTGATGGTGGTTACCGCTCTAGTCCCCGGCAGTGCCTAATCGGCTGCGGTGGGGCAGGCAGGGTTCGTGGGGTGGGAACAGAAGAAGAAGGTAAAGCCCAACGTGAGCGTTCACATAACACTTTCTCTTACACTTTTAAAAATTAAATCTTTTAAAAGCAAGCAAATTCAAAGTTTTAAAAACTAAGTTATCATCAATTCAGTAGCTCACTCGCACCATGGTCCCGGTTTCCGCCTCAAGACCTCAACATTGCATGCACACTGACGATCGGTGCACGCGCTGCAGCTGGGCGTTTTTATGTAAGCAGAGGTGGGAGGGGCCGAGCACTGTGCCGCTCGCCTGCTCCTCACCTGATGGTGGTTACCGCTCTAGTCCCCGGCAGTGCCTAATCGGCTGCGGTGGGGCAGGCAGGGTTCGTGGGGTGGGAACAGAAGAAGAAGCTAAAGCCCAACGTGAGCGTTCACATAACACTTTCTCTTACACTTTTAAAAATTAAATCTTTTAAAAGCAAGCAAATTCAAAGTTTTAAAAACCAAGTTATCATCAATTAAGTAGCTCACTCCCACCATGGTCCCGACTTCCGCCTCAAGACCTCAACATTGCATGCACACTGACGATCGGTGCACGCGCTGCAGCTGGGCGTTTTTATGTAAGCAGAGGTGGGAGGGGCCGAGCACTGTGCCGCTCGCCTGCTCCTCACCTGATGGTGGTTACCGCTGTAGTCCCCGACAGCGCCTAATCGGCTGCGGTGGGGCAGGCAGGGTTCGTGGGGCGGGAACAGAAGAAGAAGGTAAAGCCCAACGTGAGCGTTCACATAACACTTTCTCTTACACTTTTAAAAATTAAATCTTTTAAAAGCAAGCAAATTCAAAGTTTTAAAAACCAAGTTATCATCAATTCAGTAGCTCACTCGCACCATGGTCCCGGCTTCCGCCTCAAGACCTCAACATTGCATGCACACTGACGATCGGTGCACGCGCTGCAGCTGGGCGTTTTTATGTAAGCAGAGGTGGGAGGGGCCGAGCACTGTGCCGCTCACCTGCTCCTCACCTGATGGTGGTTACCGCTCTAGTCCCCGGCAGCGCCTAATCGGCTGCGGTGGGGCAGGCAGGGTTCGTGGGGCGGGAACAGAAGAAGAAGGTAAAGCCCAACGTGAGCGTTCACATAACACTTTCTCTTACACTTTTAAAAATTAAAAAAAGCATCCATCAATACCTCTAAGATTCATAGCTTCTTCATTATTACATTTATTGAACTTACAGTGTTTGGTGAGTGTATTGAGTCGCTCTACAAATTCCTCAATGGTTTCACCATCTTTTAGCATTCATGACTGAAAATGTATCTTTCGTAATCAACGTTTGGTACTGGATTGAACCTGATATTCAGCGTTTCTATAATTTGACAGTGTGTAATTTCTTCATCAGTTCGCAGCATTTTCTTTATGACTTCTTTCACAACATCACCAGCAAGATTTTTGAGATATTTGATAATCTTTCTGTTATCAGTCTCTTCAAGTGCATCAATTAAACCATCAAATGTATCTATCAAGAGAGTTCATCTGTAGCCAAAAGTTTGCTTTTAGGCAGTATTGAAAGTTGATGGGGTTTCAGGAATGCGGCAGCATGATAACTAGTTATGGGAGAGGCTGACATTGAGGGTGGAGCTCTTTCTGCTACTATTGGCTCACTTAAGCCTGTGTCATTCATTCTATTTCCAAGGCCTTGCGGTGGAAAGACTTCAGAGTCATCATGGACAAACAGGAAATCTGTGACCTCATCCTTGCTTTCCATCGAAGCCCTTCACTTGTTTGCGACTTCTGGAGTTGTTCTGAGCCAACACTTGGCAGCTTTGGTGGTGGGCCACTTCAGATTTTGGACAGTTCATTAAGCACAACCCTTGTGCTTCTTTTGGGTCTCCTTGTCCGGTGCTGAGGCTGTAAAGCTCCGCTTGCTGAGGCTCTGGTATGTGCAATGAAAATTTACTTGTTTCTTAAAAATTCTGTCAACTAGCACTTCTATGTGTTTTTGTTAGTATTTGACTTCTGCAGTTCTTTAGCACTTTTTCCTGGGATGCTGGAAATGTTGGGGTTGTTTTTTCAGCAGCAGGGGCTGGTTTTGTTACTGGGGCAGGTTTTGCAGTGGCACTGCAATATAAGACCACAGTAACAAAAGCTGCAGTGCACACTTGAGCATCCCCCCACCAAATGCCACCAAATTGCCTAGGCTGCTTTAGTTTCCTATTCTGGTCGTGTACGTAATCGCTTTTTGCAGTAGTGGTCCATAAATCTACAACCTTATCTTGCGTGGCAATGCAGTACCTTCATGTATGGCCTGATCACAGATTCTTGACCATCGACGTGTGGAGT
The DNA here is from genome assembly GCF_964263255.1 of Lissotriton vulgaris. Classification (NCBI taxonomy): domain Eukaryota; kingdom Metazoa; phylum Chordata; class Amphibia; order Caudata; family Salamandridae; genus Lissotriton; species Lissotriton vulgaris. Next base: position 430,105,927 of record NC_141699.1, on the reverse strand, counting down.
CTTTGCAACGCTTCCGTTGTCTTCACCTGCTTTACGGTGGCTGGAGTTGTGCTTTGACTCCACATGCCTGAGGTGTTGATTCCAAACTTTGACAGCAACACATGTGACAGTTTGCTTGGTGCACAGCAAACTCTCTGGGAGAGCACAGTCATTCTTCGGGTTACTTATTTCCTATCTCATGGCCATTTGTAGCTTCCTCCCCAGGGTGGCTACTTGCCAATAACATTCCACACACAATGCTTAGTATTGCACGTCTTTATTCTTCTGTGTGTAACCGCAAACTCAGCATCCTAAAACAAGCTTTATGCATGGCTCTCTGACAACCACGTCACAGCTCTACAGAGTCCTATAGGAGCCAAAAGGGTGCCATCATGAAACTTGCAAGACACTACACTATGTAGTGGCAGTGGATTGGAACTCAATGTAGTCACATACAGCTGATGGAAAGGTAGGATGGCTGTGATCACTCTGTATGGAAGGAAGGGATCGTGATGCCATTCAATGAAATCTTAAAGTGATAGTGTTGCCACCAGGATTGTGGAGATAGGATGGAGAACGTCACTGCTGTAACCTGGAATTAATACCAAGTGTATATTTCTTTTTTACTGGTGCTAAATTGTGCTATTACTATTCAGTCACATTCTGACATTTGAGAGTAATCAGTAGACTAGACCTGCCCTTTCACATAACATGTGCTCTGAAAATAATATCTCCTGCTGCAGGTCCTGGGAGTTCACCCATATATTTTCTGGGGACGGGAGCCTTGCTGCTCTGAACTGCGGTCTGTGTCTCCACAGGTAATTGGTTTTTTTCCTGTCTCAGTTCATAAATATTTCTCCTCTCTCACCTTTTTGCGAACAGGCATTGAAGTAATTTCATGCCAGCTTCGGCTCGGCTGCCTTTAAGGTTAAAGGATCCATCTCTACTGTAATGGCGCAAGCTGCTAACTATCAGCAAAGAAGCCATGGGCATTGCTACTGACGAGACACAGTCTGTTTTACTCTCTTTAGTCCTCTTATCCTTTTTTTCATCAGCATATTTATTTCTGAAGTTGTACATTTCTGGCTATTATACATTCACAAAAAGAACAGAGCATTTACAGGCTCTTGGGAGACTAAACTCAACTGTCATGTTATGCTGTGTTACGCTTTCCTACGTTATGTTGGTTTGTTTTTTGCTCTTATGTTATATCTTAAGTTGTCTGTTTTGTTATATGTTAAGTTTTAGGTTATATGTAAGAAATGGTGCTTAAATATTAGCCCACTCTCCAGATATTACCCATATTTGCTTTCTGTCATTAACTTATTTACTGGCCTTAATTGCTGATAATTACCCGCTTGCAAATGTGTCTTCGTCTCTCGAATCCCTTGCCACCCCGCTCTTACCTGCATGGGCCGCTCCTGATAATGAAGGAAGGGTAATAAACCATTACTGACCTACAGGTGAGGGCAATAAGTATATAAGATATCGACTCCCAATTATCGAAAGGGCAGAATATCTTCACAGCAATATGGAAGGACAAAATATTGAAAGATAAGTCCACAGAGGTAAGTCAGCATTTGCTATTCTTAAACCTGCATCGACGCACCTTGAACATATACACATTACCAAGGTACATATATGTGTAGTTAGGTATTGAAAATGTATAGAAACTTACTTTTCGATATTTAGCCCTTTGATATTGTTGTAATAATATTCTATCCCGTCGAGTTTCGGGATTCGATATTCATAGCCTACATGACTGTTAGCATGCACGTGAGGGCAATAAGGCTGTTCCTACCCTCCACCCACCGGTGCAGTTCCCTCACCCTTTTTGTGGGGAGAAGCGACAGCAGAACAGCTCTGTCTCCCTTCTGCATAAGTCTGTCTCTGCATCGGTGTGCCAGCGCCTCCCCTTCCTTCACTACATGAGAATGTAAGCTTGAACACCTAGTCGAGAAAAAACATATTCGTTTTTCACAAAAAAATTTAGCATTTATATTCCCCTTTAGAGAAGGAAGAGTATATGGCTGTAACTACAGGGTGAGAGAGAGACCGTCTTATGAAAGAGAGAAGATGAATCCCTGTACAGACATCGCATTATTCCTTGTGGAGACACAAAATAAAACCAAAAAGAAAGTCGGCGGGGTAGGGAGCCAGTAACCAAAGAATGCTCCCTGAGTGGAACTAAACCAGTGGCTGTGGCCAACAATGAGAGCATTCAGATTGGCTAGCTGGCTTACATTATACTTCCATACAGAAAGCTAGTATGTGTTATGTTCGATATGTTGTGGGGCGCAATGTGTATAGTGTGCTGAGTTGTGGTGTGGCGTGTTAGTGAATGGTCCATATTCCTCACACAGCACACATTCCAAAGACAGCTGCGCTGTCTGGGATATTGAAGCGAGTAGGGAGAGTTATGACGTCTTGGACTTCAGGCAGCGTGTATTTGACGTCTTTATATAAAGAGGCTGTGCAAAATCACTTTTTGTGCCATTTCAATAAAATTACGCAACAAAATGTCAAATGTTATCTAAGGTGAAAATGTCACACTTAAGAAAGACCGCCTTTACACTGCAGCACACTTGTTCAACTAGAAAATGTTTCTCAAGCAAGATATTTCCTGTTCAAATTCGTCATCCGAAATTTCGCACATTTTGCTACTATAATTAAAATATTGCCTAGGCTTTATTTTAATCTGCATTTGGAAGTACGGAAAAATCGTCGGTTGTTACTAAGGGGTCCATTATGATTGCGGGCGGATCGCCACCGTCCGTATGGCAGTGGCGATCCGCCCGCAGAAAACCTCTGCCCGCACTGAATTCTCCCCCCGCCACATTACCAGGGAGTCAACCGGGCGGAGAAGCTGATAACATGGTGGGGGTGTCTGGGAGACACCGCCATCCATATTAGCATAATGGCGGGGATATGCCTTTCCGTGACGGTAACGCCGCCACAGAAAGGCCAGCGGAAAACACTTGCATGGCCCCTTAAGGCCCTCCAGGGATTCTGGGGAGTGGGGGGTGCACATGGGGGTACATATGGCACCCCCTTGCATTTCAATATACAACGTGGCAGGCACCGCACGGTGCCTGTCAGGTTGTGCATTGAACTCCATGATGTGCATTTTTAGCTTTGCGGAGGGCGGTGCTTTCTTCACCACCCACCTCAATGCTAAACATGAGGGATGCACCCGCCACTGTGGCGGGCTCATCCTAAAGTCCCCCATGGGACCCACGCCATTATGGCGGGCAGTCACTTATTGCGTCGGGATGGCGGGCGGCTCCTAATGTACCCCTAAATGTCCTCACATTTTTCATGAAAAAAATTGTATGACGTCATTGGTGTGTGTATTGCACAAAGCCACTGTTCGTGGCCTCAGAGTGTTGTTGGCCTCTATTCTACGAGGATTGTGTTCTAGATCTTATTTGTATTGACCTACTGGAACAATGTGTCACTTTATACAATGTCACATCTGGTGTGTATTGTAACTTTTGCTCGCCCAGCCTTAGTGGTTAGTTCTCATGAGTAATTTGCTTACCTGTGACCACCAAACCTTCAACTTAGCCCACTTTATGCAAAGTTATAATCTCTACGTAATTTTTGCAAAAAAGCACAGGCTAACAAAATGCATTAATCATTCCAGATCAACCTTCTATCTCCTCGCTTGGTTTTAGCCGGGGTTGCGCTTACCACTTGTCTCACCTCCGTTCAGAAAGTCATATTTTGTTCCGAAAATGTTTTTATTATCCTCTTTGGCATTTAATTGCAATGATTTTACTTCTCTTTTGCTCACTTGGAATTTCAAAGTATCACATGCATATTTTAAGCAATGTTATCCTTCCTTTACATTATCAAATTGGCTTACAAGAATAAAAAAAAGCATAGTCCTTAACATAGAAAGGAAGCCGGCTCTTTTAGAGTCAGCTCCCAGGGCCCATTGTTCCAAATCTCGCACAGCTTTGTTAATTTGTGACTGAGTGGATTGAGATCTCGAGTCAGTGTATGCTGCTGTCATAGTCCTCCTGTGAATATTCTGTTTTCATAGATGTCTGCTGTTTCTGCCCATCTATGACTATATGCTTATATTCGAACTTTCGAAGTCTATATACATACGGGAAAGAGGGTAGGTAAATGTTCATAACTTTTCTCTTTCAACAAAGTTACTTGGAATGTTTATTAATTTTATATTATGCATATGTTGCATAGCTCTGCATTTTCTCCTTAGATGCCATTTTATCATTTGAAACTCTAATTAAGCTGTTATTTGAATATACGATAGGGTTTTCTGCAAAACTCTTCTTTGTCCTACTGCTACCCACGTTCTTTTCTTATTGTAGAACATAAAGAAGTGAAGAAGGCTGATGAAAAGGTTCCCTGCGACCATCCCTGGGGCATGTGTCTAGTACTCCCATTGTTTTCCTTTTCTAACTTCTTTCTCATAGGTTGTCACTTAACCGAGGATCAAGTATGAATGGAATCAAACTCATGTAACAGTTTTTCACAAACTGAAACTGGCCATCATTAATACAAATACTATTGGTCCTCTTTTAAGAGATTCTGAATGCATTCTGATAGTTGATGCAAGTTGTGAGAGTCCATCAGCTGTGTTGCGCCAAAAACGTGCGGATAAGGAACATAAAATGGTCTTTGCATCAAGAGTGCTCACCAAAGCGGAGGGTACATAGGCCAACACAGAGAGAGGAAGGCTTTGGCCTGCTCATGGGCTGTTGAGCACTTTAAGATCTACATTTGGGCCAAACCTTTTAACAGACATATCGATCATAAACATAGGGCCAGATGTATCAAAGGGGTTTACCCATTCTGTGTCTATGGGAAAATGTGTTCATACATATGGCCCTAGACCCTTATTTACTAAAGTTTGCTTGGGTTTACACATGACGCAATGCAATCCAGCACTTCACCTACAAGCTTTTAGTAAGTAAGGGCCTGATGTATGAAAAGTGTTTACCCATTTTGTGACTATGGGAAAATATTTTAGTACATAAGGGTCTAAGCTTTTAGTAAACTGATGTGATCTTTTATGTCACCACGCATCACATAAGGGTCCATGCAGAAATTTTATAAATGATAACATAAGGGTTTTACACAGTACAGTGAGGCCTTCATGCCGCTTGGTTTGAATTGTATCGAAATTATTTTACAGTTAAATGTATTCAGAGAGCCATAAATATCAGAGCGGACAGTTTTTTCAGGATGCCATGACTTATGATCTTGAGAAGATGGATTCTAGATTATGACAAAAGTTATGTGTAGTTGCCTTAATGTAGGGCATATTCAAAGTTGGGGATCTTTAAGTTAGTGAGTCTGTCTGGACAAAGGTGTTGGTAGAGGACATCATGTTGAAGGAATTCATTTTAATATATACTTGACAGGTGATCCAAAAAGTGGATTTTGGTCCTAGAGTTCTAAGTATTTTGATAGTTAAGGATGCACTGACGTTATTACTGGAAGACAAATTTGATCCACAATCTGCCTTATTTTCCACTATTACTGAGAGAAACACAGAGCAAGTAAATAAATTAGAGACACGTATAGGTGACCATATATGAATTGTAAAATTAAGGAATCTCTCAAGTCCTGTTGTTGGAAACGGCTTCTTTGCAGATGCCCCCCCCCCAACTTTTTCCATATTTTAGACTACTAGATGATGGTTTTTAGGACTCGGCCTGATCCAGCGCATGCGCTGGACTGGCCGAGAGCTTTAGTAGCTGCTTTTAAAAGTGCTACCAAAGCGGCCACCAGCTTGCTATCACGCGCACAAGAGCGCGCGTGACGTGCACAGCTGGCATTTGGCTTCTTTGATCCCGACTCCCTTCTCGTTTGTATCCTTGTCGTCACGCGCGCCTCACTTCAATGCCCCTCCCCCACTACAGAGCGCATCTCGCAGATTGTCCTTTTCATGTTTTTAGGATGGCATTTGGTGGTTTTGGTTTGTGCTGGTTGATGATGTTTGTCCTGAATGCCCAAAGAAAAAAAAAAGTCACTGTGTTCTCAAAGCTATGTATTTTGTATTATTTTCCTGCTGCGATGTGCTGTGAGAACCGGCCATGAACAATCTAACATTCGAACATTTGAAGCAGAGTCCTCGGACTCATCACAGCCAGCCTGTGTGCTTTATTTGATCCCTGCGCAGAGGAGACACCATCGGTTTCAGTTTCCTGGCAGTGATTACCAACCCTATTTAATATAAACAAGAGAGGTAGGGCGTAGACACTCCTGTACCCCGGTTCAATATATTATAAACAACAAAGAAGTGACTGTGATACCAAAAAATAATAAATGTGATAATTATAATTGTAATTAGAGGGTTTGCTGGAGCCAAAACCCGCTGTGCGCCGCACGCGTGATCAATGCTCACACGCGTGTAGTACACACAGCGGGGTAGTCTCGAAGTCCCTGATTATCCCCGAAGGACTATCCTCAGCTGGAGAAGAGTCTAGGGGCTTGTTGGTCACCCGGCCGTGGGTGGAGGGAGAGAACCCTACTTCTTTGAACGACCCTCACTCACCACTAGTTGGTGACATACTTCATCATCGGGTCCCCACTGGGGTGACCGAATGTCTCCCCAGCGTGCTACGACGCCTGGTTACAGCGGAGCAGGATGTGGTGAGTGCAACAGTGCCAAATTAAGAAGTGACTAGCTGTGATTGTGCAAAAGTGTCAAAAAATTAAAAAATGCAAGGGTTGTACCTTTAGAATTTTTTTTTAATAATGGCCACCCCGCATTAATTAAAAACAAAGTGAGCGGACTCCCCAGGTTCTTAATCACGGAACCGGAATCCTAAATCAGAGGCATAGGTTGGTCGACATGTTTCAGCTGTTTGTAGCGTGTCGCTCAGCTTTCTTCAGGACCTAAATAAAAGTCCTCGGGTGGTGTGCGCGCGCTAAGGCGCACCCTCCCGAGAGGCTCTAAGTGTGAAAGAAATATATATACAGTGAAAATAAGACGGAAAATGTCGGTCAACACCTCACTACTCAATTGGTAGGGATGTATGAGAAGACTTCAAAAGGGACATGGTTGCGCCCCTACGGGAATGGCAGCGTGGGATGTCTTCACGCGGCGTTTATTTTCGCGCACGCGGCTCCCCTCCGTGTACCTACACGGTCAGCGTCTGTCTCCCGGAAGTCCAACCATCAGCTTTTAACTCAAGACATTTTGTCCTCTACGAACTCGGGTTGCACACATAGAGAATGTTTAAAATTACGTGTGAGCAAAATTTGTGTAATTTGCATTTGCGCAATTAAGCGAAAGTGCAGCAAATGTTTGCGAAATTAAGAGTAATTATGAAAACACATAATTTTATACCAAGTTGTAGCACAAAATGTGTACTTGAGTACATTTTTACATTTCATGATAAAGTGCAAAAAAAGACTTGAGCAACATCTGATCCCATTCTGTTGTTCCTTGGCAATCACAATAAACATTTACCAAGAAGGGCGCATTCTCAGCAAATTTTTACCATGAATGATGCGTAATTAAGCACAGTAGTGTAATTTCAGGCTTAATGTGAAATTCACACAATGGCGTGCATTACACCTCTGTGATTTAAATTTCACGGTGGCCTACTTAAAGTCAGCAAGTTCAGCAGCTTTAGGTCCACTCTTTTTCAAACGTCATCGATATACAAACAGCGCCCCTCCTATATCTGTTTCCGTGATCAAATGCGCAGTGGGAAGATTTGATTGTCAGCACTTTGTCTTTCAGAAATGAACAGCTCACTCGCACAGGAATTTTTTTAATATAATTTCCACCTCCGAGAGATCTTTTAGTGGCCATCGCAAATTCTGATCAACTTCTCTCAAAGACTTGTACACTGCACACCTGCGAAATATAATACAAAGCATGGTTCAAAAGCTAGCACCTCAGATAATCTGCATATGTAAAACACCATGCTTATATAATGCCGCTTTGAGCAGCTTTGATGACTCCTCACTGTGCCCCAGACTGCTCTGTACAATCCTATGTTGGAGACATGGGTCAGAATTCCCAAGTTTCTCACTTTCATGCATGTGTAGCTCAGCCAGTTCAGATTTTGTTGCTATGCAATCGAGGACTTTTAATGTTTACATCATTATTAAATTAGAACTTAAAGTCCCAGAATGCTGAGAATTTTATTTAACTGAGTGCTCAAGCGACTGGGGCATCAATCTGTGACACTTGAGATCCCTGCATATGCATGCAATGTGAATTCCACCAACTACTGATTGGAGTCTGTCAACCTAAAAAACAAGCATTGGCATAGCTAATAGGTCTCGCTTTTAGGAACTTATAAGTATTTAGTTATGCAGCACAATACCCTTGTTGCAACAACATCAACTGTTGCATGGCTAAACACATAAGGTCCCAAAGGCGAGACCTATTGGCTATGCCAATACTTGTTAACTCTGATAGTGCACTGGGACCTGCAAACGAGGCCCCTAAAACCTGGGATTTTTCCCCTAAAAGTAATGTGAATTGGCAAGGTACCCCTTATAAGTCCCTACTATATGGGACCAGTGGTACCTAAGGCAAGGGTGGTAAAGGGGTCACCAGGGCAGCAGCACTGGTTGTGCCACCCTATGTGACACAAGTAAAAGTGCTGTACAAGTGTCGTCTTGATCTGATCACTTGACCCTGCCTGCACAGCTAGTGCAAACCAGAGGGTTTGCTCACTTTTTTTTTTTTTTTTTACAATCAGCTCTTGTCATACAATCTTGGAATATGTTAATAATTTTTAACAACACAATTCTTTCTCTTGGATTGCTATTGCATATTCATGCTCAAAACATAAAATAACATTGATAACATAAAGATGCCTAAATGTCTTTACAAAAACTTGTGATTTACAATATTTTGTTGAGAATCCCAATGCATTTCGAGATCAACAGATCTCTTCTTCTGGGGAACTGAAAAAATATGAAACAACATTATATCAAAATTATGTGGTCAAACAAAGTGGTTCAGTCAATTCTCTTGATATCACTTACTAGTTGCATTGGCAAATTAATGGCATGTTACATATCAATCAGGCAATATTGATATTTGAGATAACATACTGTGTGAAAATATCTGATTAGTATTATGTGTTGAGGTAAACAGTGAAGTGACCCATAAACCAGAAAGATGAGGCGCCAATTAAATTCTAGCTAAAGAAGTGCTGAAAAACAGGCTTACCAACAAAATGAAGTGTCCTAGTGTTGGTTCGTACAACGTCAGTCGGGTACCCACACTAGTGGGACAAAAAAGAGCTGTAAAAACTAATAAGGAGCAACATCTTCAACAAAAAGTACTCCAAATGGATTGATGAAACTAGCCATGTTACTCAACCACGGTACACTATTTGAAAATCGCAAACTAGAAAGCCAACTGATTGTCAAAACAACTGCAGTGTCTGTCTATGATAACCTATAGTTCATTCATGGGCAAAAATTACCTTCTCAATTTCTGAGTATATCCATAAACAGACAATAGTACACTGGTAGTCACGTGAATGTTTAGCGTAACTTTGATTAGATGAACTGGATGCTTTGTGGTGCTGCAGTACCAGAATAAATACAATCTACAACAAGAGAACCAAAATAAAAGTACTGATTTAGTTGACACATGGACACGAACGTCGCGCATTCCTATGCAAGACTAAAAAGTATGGGTACCTGCTTATGTGCTGCTCGGTTCGCTGTAGTCAAGAACGCTATACGAAGACCAACATGTATACCTCCTGTCAAAAATAAATGCAGCTAATGAGTCTCACTGATAACAAGACTGAGTGGTCGCAAGAAATACTCTGACCGCGTGTTTACCTTAACGGGAGTCCACCAGCTCCATTCGAATGCCTCAGCATCCCCTGGAAAGCCGAGTGGTTAACTACTGGCGATATGTTTATACTACCGTATTGTGCCATAAACCTAAAAAACGGACTCTAGTTACACCAAGCATAGCGGCGGCCATCTTAACACTGTCAAATAGTGCTAAATATTATAATCATATGCTGACTCGTTAAAATTAAAAATACGGATGAAACAGAGAATAGTATTAGGATGCTCAAAGTTGCGGGAAGTGCCGCTACATAATAACCTTAAACGAAACGGGAAACCCGTGTTGATGATCTGATCGCGACCGCTGTTAGCTTGAAATCCTCGGAAATAGCCGTACATCAACACATTGGGTAAAAATAAAAAAACTGCGTGGAAGACAGAGTAAAAAGACGAAGAGAATACAGCCAGTTTTACCTCTGGTGCAGAAACACTAGTGCAGCTTTCAACTCAGAAAACAGTGCTTGTAATGTTAGTCAATACGGCGGCCTTCTTAATACTGTCAACTAGTATGAGAATAATAACGACCTAAAACCCATTCAGACATAACACACCAAGTGATGGCCACAATGGAACGCGTACTAGCAAAAAGCTGAAAAGCTAAATACCTCTAACACATAGCCTGCTCTACCTATGGAAAAAACTTGCTAATAGTCTCAGAATTAAATTCACCCAGTGTGAACACTTATTCGTAACGTTCAACGAATTTGAATCATGCGTTTGAAGAGCTGTGTTCACATCAACAATGATAATAATATCAGCACACAACATTTCCTTTTACCATATAAATATCATTGGTAGCACCCAACAATTGTCATAGTTTCAACTTCAAGATTCTTAAGGTTAGAAGATCTCTTCTTTTTTATTTGTATTTTCATTGATTTTTTTTTTCAAAAAAGGAATCTCCGGATGTTTGTTAGTGAGAGCCTAAGTAAAAACTAGAATTAGAATTTGTGTAGGCCTGTGCTCTGTGCCAATGCGTCTGAAGGTCTGCCATTGCAGCCCTGCAGAGGCAGCCTTTCTGCGCGAGAGTGACTCTTCACACACCATGTGCTAAAAAGCCACACCACTGCCTTAATGTAAGTAAGTCACTCTTAAAGTTGTCCTCCTAGGCCCAGAAGGTAGAATGCATTATATTAAAGGTGTGAGTATATATGTTTATACATATATATCCCTACGGTAATCCTGTAAAGCAAGTTTTTACTGTAAGTGACCATTGGTCCAGAGAGTAACATGGGCTGGCTACCAAGGAAACTCAAGATAGCCACTTCCGTTATGGAACGACCCAATTGGTTTGTGTTTGGTGTCAAACACCACGCTTTTTCATCCCCAATACGATTCTCATGTCAAGGGTGAGATGGCATGCAGAAATGTACCACGATCAGTGGGTGGCCCTACTAGGATACAGTGACCCAGTGGCTTGCCGGGCTTCCATGAGCCATTTGCTGCCAATACAAGAGTCTCTCCTGCTTAGACAAAAAGCCTGGGCAGGAGGGAGGTCACACCTCCTCACTCCCAGGATGGCTAGTCTGTATAGTCACTGTAATGGTACTGTAAAATGCTTCACACATGTTCCTCCAGTAATGGCTGACTGCTCTTTGCCACACTACCAGGTCTGAGCTAAGGATCATCTCTGTGTATTGTGAGAATATTGCATGGTAAGGTCTTCCAACCATACCACCTAATATTCCACCTTGCAACACATGTGAAAAGCACAATGTTTCAGCTAGAAAGCGGATTTATCTGACCTGCGAGTTGCATCTAACTCCTTTTCCAGAGGGCCCAAAGATTAGTTTAAGGAACTTTGTTTTAGTCCTGTTCTTCAAAGCGAGAAAAGGGATGGGATATGTGGTTGTTTAAGAAAAGCTTTTACCCAAAATCAGTGTAATTTACATTTGCAACACAGGTGCTGAGTTAATTTTTTTTTTATGGATGACAATGGGGATGACAATTCTGTGAGTTAGTGCCTGATAAATGTAGAGGTATTTTTTTTTCAAATCTGACATTTGACACAAAAGAATATAATTGCATACCTGACATGTCAATGGACTAGTTCAAAGATAAAGTAGTGTCGTAGTCGAAGGTATTCATAGTTATTTTAGTACTTTCTGTCCTGTCATTTGAACAGATTTTGACAGCTATGACAGTGCCAGATATTCCATGTAGCAACTATGATGATGTGGAAAGAATGTCCCTCGAAGTGAATAGGATGCGTAAGAAAAGTCAGCTAACCCAGCACACTGTGCAAGGCAAATTGTCATGCATACAAATTGTTAAGTTTTTGTTTAACTTGTGTTTCTCCATTTGCTAAGGGGGAAAATGCTGTTTATGTTGATGTACTGTCATACTTGAGGGAGAATATCTGATGTAATGATGTACCTTGTAAGATGTGTAGTAATGCAAGACCTTGTGAGTACAAGTTTGAAATGCTGCATGGTTCTGCTCACAAGAGGATCTACACGACCATGGGAGTTTTCTTCAAATGTGTACATTGTCAACGTTTTCCTCAGACCATTGTTGCTGTCCTTTAAGTTAGATGCAATCTTCAGTGGTGTTACAATAAAGTTAATTATCTGTTTCAGTGTTTTTCTCTTCTCTGCAGCTAAGTCTGTCTTGTTTAAACATTTTGACCTTTTGGATGCAGATTGTCATATAGCTTTATAGGCTGCTGTTGATGGCTATACTGGTTGTTAAGGCCCTAAAGATGAGTCATAGGCCCTAGCCACAGGGCGACAACCTCTAACGCGGGAAAGTGCCTTTATCAACTGGTATAGCCCAAGCCAGAAGGTCTATAAGGATATAAGAATATTCCACCCACTAAAGGTAGCATGTCCTAAATTAAAATGGTAGAAAAATGAAGACATCCATTGTAATGTTGGAGCCCCCAAAGTTATGCAAGCCATTATAAGCCCACAGCTACTCCATTGTCTTCAACGGAGCTCTCAAGATTGCAGTGTTCTGATTCTTGTTAGAGATCTGAGAGAAGTAGTTAGTCAGATTCTCAGATTAAAACAGTGGAATGTATTTCTATGATACTGTCCTATTGCCAGGGTGTGGAACCTGTATTGAACACACTTGGCAGTGGACAGACTGTGTAGCTACTCTTATTTCAGATGCAATATGTTGTTATCTTTAGCTCTTCAGGAGGAATGACAGAAGGATCATTCATTCATTATAGATTTGCCATGCTGATAAAGAAGGTTAAGCGCATTCTCACATACAGTGAATTGGCATAATGCAGTCCTGAAAAGTCCAAAGCCATACAAAAGAAGCTCTTTGCTGAAGGACCAGCAAAGCTGTAAAGCCTTGTAAGAATCAATCACTTTGGATATTTGCCTCTTGAAAGAGCGTTCCCGTTTGAACTAGGCCCTGAAAGTTTCAACCACTGAGTCTGAGCTCCTGATAAAATTGGTGGTCATAGCTCCCTACAACTTACTCTACAACCCTATTAGAGTAAGGGCACTTTTACTCTCTTCCATAGAAGAATATATGTGATGATACCCTTTCCCCAAATCCAGCTGCTTTGCCTTCTAGTACGGGCGCCATTAAGAAGTTTTTTTCTATTTATCTCTGATTGTTGATTATTTGATCTTAAATGGTGCCATAGACAATTCTTCAACTCAAATTCATATTGAACTGTATTTAAGTGTAGGTAGTATTTCTATTTTTGTTCGTTAGAGAGTGTGCGAGAGTGATTGACTGTGAGTGTTTGTGATTCACAATGTTAGAGAGGTTGGGGAGTGTTTTAAATGTATAAAATGTATTCTAATGTTTGTATGTTATAAGTGTTTTTCCAAACTGATAATCAACAATCAGAGATAAATAGAAAAAAACTTCTTAATGAAAAAATAAAACTAATAAAATTGAAGATTCATTCATGAGACATTGATCCCCTCACTTTGTGTTTAAATCGATTGTGAGATTTCAAGGTAGTGGTAATTTTGTTACAAAGGCAGCATTGGCGTTTGTTTCTTTGATACATTAGGCCGTGGCTTGGCCTTGCTGCTTGGGAGCCCAGACCCAGTGGTTTTGCGATTCTAGTACGGGCAGCATACATCTGGCAATCCAGGGATGAGCTCTGATGAATCTTACTTAGGAAGTAAACTTTTAACCCCTTCCACGCTCATGACGAGCTGGGCTCGTCATGGTGTAGCCTCCTCGCACGCTGATGACGAGCCCAGCTCGTCATGTAACATGGGTTTTTTAAAATCTCAGCATAGGTGCTGAATTCATATAGCGCGCATGAGGTTAAAAGTACCATGGACAGTCTGGAAGCCTCAGGCACGCCACAACCCAAGAAACCATTATTAAAATATTAGCTCCCATTTTAACCCGTTGGGTACAATCCTTCATAAAAAAGCTGCATCGGCTTCGCTCAACAAAGTTTTAAGTTATGGGGGGAAGTGGGTCATTGACCAAGGTCACCACCTTCCAGGACCGCCTGTTGTAAAACAAATGGGATAGTCACAATACTCTCTCTCTCTCTCTCTCCCTCTCTCTCTCTCCCTCTCTCTCTTGCTCTCTCTCTCTCTCTCTCTCTCTCTCTACCTCTCTCCCTCTCGCTTTCCTCTGCCTCTTTCTGCATTTCCATCTCTTTTTGAACGCCTATTGATCCCTGACTCCCTACTGACCACCTTTATACCTATCTCTTTATTTATTTCCCTCAGTTATTGCTTACTATGTCATACCTCTCTCCCTACATTGCTCACTCTCTTTACCTCTCTCTACTTCTATTCCTCACTTTAGCATACTCTTTCCTCCTGCTTCCTTCAATGCTGCTCCCCACTGCTCCTCTGTCTAGCTACCTTACCTTTCACAAGATCAGCTATCTTTACTTCAGTACTATTGTATCTCATCTCTCGCACTAACTCAGGAATCAGTAAACCATCACCTTTCTCTAACTCTCCCCATTCCTTTACCTCAATTTTCTAAAACTAACCCGTCATCAGTGCTTAAGTCAGGTTAATTTAGCTGAAAATAAGTAATAATTTAAAGATGTTCCAAACAAAGGGGTACACAGTAGTCCTTGCCTGGGACCCAAAAATCATTGAGATGAGTCTGACTTCTTTACTCTCCCAGTCAGCCCAGCCACTTCCTTCAGGCTATTTAACTGAAAGAGGCGATGTCCTTTATGTATATATATTTACATACTCAATCAGTGAATAAATTAACAATCCATGTTTACAACTCATGATCCTTTGCAATTGATTTCCATTGTAATAACAAACTTTGAATGTGTATGATCTTCACTCTTAAATCTGTTCCATTGCCAAGCTTTGCTAGAAATTGTAACCTCCTGAAACGACTCACACAAACATAGCCAATAGGTCTTGCCTTTTGGACCTTAAAACTGTTTAGCCAGAGCAATTGCCTTTGCCAATTTCCTAAAGCTATGGTGTAGAGCAGGGGTCTCCAACCTTTTTTGTAGTGAGAGCTAATTCTACTCAAGGAAAGTCCTGCCGAGCTACTAGCATATTTTATCACTGTAAAATGCTGATGAAATGTATTAACATTACACTATCACTACCCTAAGAAAGATTTATCAGGAGTCACCACCCAAAAATTCCAGATAAACTCTTAAGCAGAATGCTAGGAAAACGTTTATCAATATTGAATGCTTATAATCAAGTAAAATTCAAATCATCACATGCTGTGTGCCACAAAGGGTACTACCACAGCAGTAAGTCACACCAACTCAAATAAATTATCATTCAGCTAACAACTTTAAATGTGTTTTAGAATTGTAATATTTTGTCTTCATTAGCATATTCATTTTTAAAAATACACACATTTTTTGTATCAAAACCACTTTCCAATTTCCAGCAATCAAACTCTATTTTCCAAAAGAAAAACCTTTTCAGAAAAAGCATAATTTTTTCTTTAAAAATCAAATCAGTTATAAATTTTAGAAAATATACAGTCCCTAAACATCAGCTTTTCGTTGTCATTGAGTACTGCCATGTAAAAATGACAGGGATGGACAAATTCTGCTTCAAATACGCAGGAATTGGAATCATAGGCCATGCTTGCTCACCATAACACTATTAATGCATCTGTTATGCTAATAATGCCCACCATTAAACCGAGGCTACCACTGTGCCACCGCTGGATGCCCAACATATATCAGTAACGGACATTATAATGGGAGAAGTGGTTGCCACTCTGTCAGGAATGGCTAAAAGCAAGCCCATCATGCTCCTAATATGTCAGTGATGGCAGCAGGTATGTTATTACTAGACTTGTATGCCCAAAATAGTCAAGGATGTAATATTATGGCAATGGCACAATTATACCATCAACGATCACAGTTGCGTCAGAGATAATACTCTTATGACGGGGACCAGCATACATATTTGGCAGCCCTTGACACTAGGAGTAGCTTTAAGGAACCAACACTGTTTATTAGGGAAAGACACAATGTCACACACCCACAGAAAAATTAATATGATGCTTCTAATTTTCTCTGCCCTGGATGCATCCTCTCTTCCCTCAGCTCTTTGGTTGATCATGCTTCCAACCAACACATTTTCACTCTAGTTCTTGCAGTCACACACTTTGGTGGATCAGCCTTGGTTACTGCTCCCACTATTCTTTGATGTCACACACGGTGTGACTGATAGAGCAGGGCATATAACATTGCCAATCTCCTTCTTAGGTAGATTTAAAGTGGATAAAGATGGTTCATGTGACAGACCCATAGGCCAACGCCATAGCATACACATGCTTCATCACCCTCTGCATACTTCGCAAGCCCTTTAAATGGATCCCTCCCGAATCCAGGAAGACCATCACCCATGCACTCATCACCAGCAGGCTGGACCACCGGAATGCCCTCTATGCCGGAGTCAACAAATCTCTGCTCCACAAACTACAGACCGTCCAGAACACCGCAGCAAGACTCGTCCTCAGCATCCCATGACAAGACCACATCACCCAGCACCTACGGGACCTCAACTGGCTCCCCTTTGAAATAAGAGTGTCCTTCAAGCTGCTCACACACACCTACAAAGCCCTCCACAACACCGGACTCCAATACCTCAACAAAATAATCTTCTGCTACTTGGCCGAAATCATCCGCATCCACAAAGCCAGAACAGGAGGCAGATCCTTCTCCTACATCGCGGCCAAGACCTGGAACAAACTGCCCCTCAGCATCAGACCAAGCCCCACACTGAAAGCATTCAGGAAGAGCCTCAAGACCTGGCTTTTCGAATGACCGAAGCTGCCCAAATGCCCCCCCCCCCCCCAGCGCTTTGAGACCCTCACGGGTGAGTAGTGCACTCTATAAATCCCTGATTGATTGATTGATAGGCCAACAGAGTGTTTGTGATTGAGTGTTATCAAGAGGTCCTGCCATTGGTTTGGCTGTCTGTAACTCTTACGGGTAATGAAACGAGCAGTGCTGCCTTCTTTAATATACACAGAATCCATGAGATAAGATTGGTTTGGCTTCACCTCTGAGATCTACTTTGAGGGTGCTGGTGAGCTACCAGTAGCTCCTGAGCTACTGGTTGGAGACGCCTGGTGTAGAGCATTGCGGCTGCTGTGCAGCATGTTGAAAAGTGTTATTAAAAAATTGTTATAAACATTTGTTACATTATAAATATATAACCAAGAAGACAATATGTACAATTGAACGACCCTATCAAAAATAATTAACATAAAAAAGACTTCTAGTCTTTTTTTCTCCTGGCCATGCTGGCGACTTCTTCATGCCTGTTGTAATGCTTGTTTATTATTGTTTATTTTTGTTGTGGAGGTGGGTTGGTGGGGGGGAGACATAAACAACGGGATGGTGGAAGTTGGCAAACAGTGCCTGTATTATCACACAAGCAGCAGAAAGATTTTAGGGGAGAATCAACAGATTCCAGATACCCAGGGCAGACTGTGGTGGTGCTGAGTGGTGCTGAGGTGGTGGTGTGCTGATGTGGAGGTGATGCTGAGGTGGTTGTGTGCTGATGCGGAGGTGATGCTGAATTATACTTAGGTGGTGCTGAGTGATGCTGTGGTGCTGAGTCATGCTGAGGTGGTGGTGCTGCTACACTGGTGCTCAGGTGGTACTGAGTATTGCTAAGTTTATTTATTTATTTATTTTATTTATTTTCGAGATTTTTATTGCGCAAACAAATACCCGAAGGTGTCTCGGCGCATGTGGAGGCTAGAGGGACCGAACAGCAAGCTTACTGGTTGAACAACCATGTCTTTAGGAGCCTACGAAAGCTCATCAGATTGGGGGCAGTTTTAATCATGAGTGGCAAAAGGTTCCAAAGTTTGGGAGTAGCAACCAGGAAACGCCTGTCTCCCCAGGTTACCGTTCTCGTGCGAGGTACCGGCAGGAGGCAGGTGTTGGCGGATCTCAGCTGCCTTTTAGGGGTATACAACTGAAACGCTTCAGTCAGAAACTTAGGTCCAACGCCGTGCACTGCCTTGTAGGCAATGCAGAGGGCCTTGAATTTAATGCGGCCCTCTACTCTTAGCCAATGCAGATGACGAATGGCGGGAGTAGTAGGCTGGCGGCGGGGGATGTCAAGAAGGATTCTTGCAGCCGCATTCTGTATGGACTGCAACTTAAACAGAACGAGTTTCTGAGTATTAAGAAAGAGGGCATTCCCGTAGTCAATTTTAGAAAACACTAGGGTAGAGACCAGTTGGTACTGAAGTGCTGCTGCGTTAGTGCTGAATTGCTGCTGAGGTGGGGCTGCGCTTGAGGTGCGATTGCGCTTGTGGTGGTGCTGCGCTGGTGCTAATGTGGTGCTGCACTGGTGCTGAGATGGTGTGTGCTGGTGCTGAGGTGGTGTGTGCTGGTGCTGAGGTGGTGGTGTAGAGCTGGTGCTAAAAGAGCAACTAAATACCATCCCAGTTTTTCAAACATTTGTGAATCAATTTGCGAGGCCAATGCTTCTGTAACTGTTAGCGAGCACCCATTTTTTAAAGGAATAACATACATTAATCCCTGGTGTCACATGTATGAAAAGGCAATTTGCTTTTCAAAGCAGAGAACGCAGGGCAGTCACTCTAGCTCCAGCATGTTTTGGTTCTCCAGACCTTCTCACAGTTAAAAGGGCCACATGGGTAGCACACATTTCAGAGTTTAAGGCCACTTCACAGCACTGTTTTTGCAACAGCTGCAGCTTTCACAAAACCTTAACCCTGCTGTGTAGCTGTGTCTAGGGAGAAAATACTCGGTCATCACTGAGATAGCCTTCACCCACAGCCCTTTCCTTAATTTTTGCGGGGTTGGCTTTCAGCCTCGGTCACATTCCTCCTGGCACCCGGCATCAAGGGCTTGGCCTGCCTCAAACTTAATTACTGGCCCTGATTAAGGAAATCACAGGAATTTGCAGCAATTATCGCGACTATCGGATCATTCGTCCTTTAGCATCTGATGATAGTGGTTTGGCAAAATTAATCTCAGAGAAGAAAAATGTCATGAGTTTCCTGACATTTTTTGATTTTTGCTCTTTTTGTTTCAGAAGTACCTGATGTAATGATGTGAAATGCATGGGGCACTAGGACCTGCCCGGGGACAGGACAGAGGTGGCGGAAAGGGAGGAGTCGGGGAACAAGTTAGTCAGTTAGCCCATGCAGGGGTAAGAGGGCAGACGCAAAATAAAGGACGTTCCACAGTTCCCACCGAGTCCGTGTCGTATGTGCCCACCAAGACACTACACCTCCTGCCTGCCACATAGAGAGAGGAGCCAGGTGTCCTACTTTTACTAAATTTAGATTAACTATTGTCCCGAAAGCATGGGTATCGCATTACGTCTAATGTTTTTGAAAGGTGCCAGTACTATCTATAGCATTGCTCATTGGAAATTCAAGCTTTGTCAAGCGTCCATGAACTGTTTTTGTTGCCTCTCAAGCTATGAGAAAATACATGGCAAGCTATTGGAACTCTTTCCGAAACAATACTGATGAAACCATGTCAAATGTCATTGTTCCGGCGACTTTATAACAAATCAAGGGAAACTGTGCCAAACAATGTCTATAACAGCAGTGCCAGTTAGTGCAAGGGTTAGTTTGCTTTTAACGAGACACTTTAAACTGAGTTTGTATCACAACATTGATAAAGAGACATAAAAAAACATTTTTTTGCAGAACTGACCCCTTGATCTAGCTCTGGTCTGCAAGGAATCTATTAGTAGGGGATTTTAGATCTCCAAAGCCAATAGTGAAGACCTCCGGCAGCAAGCAGTGTAACTGCAGAGAAAACTGTCACTCCACTGACCATGCGAAGTTGAGGGTAGGGCCTTTGGTTGAACCAGGGAGTTTCCAATTTCATGCCCAGGTGGCTGCTGGAGGAGCACCGGAGAAACTACTGCTGCTGCTATACGTGTAGGAGCAGCGGGCAACAGTAGCGCCCCAGGACAGGGCCACAAGCATGGCACTGGGAAGCCAAGGGCCACACGAGAGAGACAACACGGACAACGGGAGGGGGGCGGGACCAGAAACTTGGAAACAAAATAAGTCTACTAATCCATAGAAAACAAAGGTTGCAATTAAAATGGGAGGGGGCGGGACCAGAGACAACACGGACAACGGGAGGGGGGCGGGACCAGAAACACGGAAGCAAAACAAGTCTAGTAATCCATAGGAAACAAAACAAAGGTTGAAATTAAAACAAGCGCGGCTGCGCACGAAAGTGAAAGTGCAAGGATGTCGAGCCGGCAAGGTGACCGCGAGCAGGCTAATGTAAACAAGCACGTGCATGTCCCTAACTACACTAGCTTCCGGTAGCCAATAGAATCAAATTTAAAGCCTTAATCCTAGCTTTTCGGGCAATACATGAAACGTGCCCTAGCTATTTGAAACAGAGGCTAGGAGCCTACAGGCAGACTCGCTCACTGAGGTCCAATTCCCAGAAACAGCTTGCCTCCTACGAGTTAAGAAAGCCCGGTTGGCGGGCAGATCTTTTATGCTCGGGCGTTCATGTTATGGAATTCCCTGCTTAATGCCTTGCACCAGATTACTTCTGAAACGCAATTTAGGAAGGCAGCAAAAACATGACTTTTTAACCTAGTTTAATCTTCTGTGACTTTGGCTGCTGCATGTCTCTCTCGTGCCACTTGTAGCTATAGCGCCGGGGCACCTCTTTGGAGCTAGCTGTTCGCGCTCTATAAATGGCTGTATTATTATTATTATTATTATTATTATTGCACTAATAAGACTTTCTGTGGACTTGCCAAATACAACCAGATTCTGACTTTGTGGGTAGATGTTCTTTGGTTGTTTCTTACTTGCGTCTCCTCTTGATGTTTTCGTTCTTATTGTTTCAATAGTTGTTGAACAAGGTGTCTCCAATGTTACATAATATATGCAATATTTTGTTTCATTTTGTACATGCCTACCTGTCCCCTCGCTCCCAAGTTGTAATGCCACTAACCTTTTCCCTCCCACCCTTCCTTTAATATAATATGCTTGCCCTTGCTTAATTCTGCAACTCCATTTTGAGGACACCATGACATAGACCTATAGTATGCTCTCTACTCTACTGTATACTATATTGTGTTTACTAATGCTCAAAACCTTTAACAAATAAATGTTCTTTAAAAAAAACACTACCTTAGAGAAAACGGAAATGAAGACTAGATGTGGGTGGGCATAGTATACTTATTTCCTTTTCATTCAGCTTTGCAAACTATTAAAAATATATTTAATCGGGAAAAGTCCATAATTGTATTACTATTTTCCTTTATTAATATGTGTTGAATAAGCCATAGAGAAGGGCTGTTGAATACAACAGCAAATTGCTGTTCAATTTTGAGAGCGGCGGCCTGCTTCCTGTGACTCCTTGGGGCCAGAAAAGCTGTCCGTCTGCTGATAAATAGAATTTATATTAAGCTTTTGTGGACTGTGCTGGAGAATGGCGATTAGGCCGGTATGCTGCTCGTCCTGTTAATAAAATCCAGGGTTTTAATGCATTATTTGATGTTAATAATGGCTTGGCTGCCACTCAGAATGCCATAGTCTTTCTGTAAATCTGAACTTGTGCTCCAGTGTGTGTGTTAGAGGACCAGGCCAGGGCACAGGAAATAAAACTACGAATGGAAATGGCTGGAGTCCATGCAGGTCACTTCCCGCCTCCCTGCTGGTGGGGAAACAGCTGGCAGAATGCACAGAAGAAAGATAATGGTGAAATGAATGCCACATTTTGTTTTCAATTAGAAACAGGCCATTGGAATACAATTTTATACCGAAAGACCTTTGCCCAGTCTGACTAACTTACACATGTAATCATTTCAGTTGTCTGAAACCCCAAGCGAAGGTCACAATTTTTGTGCAGCTCTAAGAGGTCGTAGGCTGAGCTACAGTATGCACATTCCGTTAGGAGGTAAATTAACAGCCACCAAAATCCCCTTTCCCAGGCCTTGCTTAGGGGTGAGAGCAGCAGTGTGTCCATGGGTCAAGCACTACCAGTTCCGCTGCTTGAAACACCCTCACAGAAGATAGCATTCTGTGGAGAACATGGCATTGGAAACCCGCTCCTATTCAAGAAGGGGTTTACAATATCATAAAAACATAGTAAAAATATCATTACATTTATAAATACACCTACTTTTAACATGGTTCCATAATTGTATAAAAAGGATATTGTTACTTGTCATTAAAAACTTGTAAGGGGCTACAATTTGAAACTTGGAGTGGCAAAAAAAAAAAAAATGTGGGGACCTTTTGGAAAAGATGATTGTATTGTATAAGCCCCAGTGTTCCAAATTTTAATGTTCATGCACCACTATTTGCGGCCTGCTGCTAGACGCTGGTAAGAGTGCTGTCCGTTCATTATTGTTATTGGTCGACTGTTGAAAGGTGACATTGATCCAGCTTATTTTGTTTACTCTCCGTCAGCTTGCGGTAAGAGGTTTTTGACCATTGTCATGAATTTGACGCCCCTGCAGACCAAAATAATGGAAGCGCCTTCCAGCCAGCTTATCACTGCTTGTCTGCTTGAACGAATGTTCAAATCATTGAAGATGAATTTTAAATACTGTCTCCTCTGTTCCAGGACTGCTGGACATGCACATAATAAGTGGGTTACAGATTCAGATTTAAAACCACATAGTCGACAATTTGCGCATTGATAAGGCTTTTTCCAAGTTGGATGCAGGTCTTTTGAGTCATGCAAGCCCATGCGGAAGTTTGTAAAACTCTTTTTTAACTGCAAGCTGAAGTGAGTGGATAGATCATTTTGGGACCTTAGGGTTCTATATGAGTTGATGACTGTCCACCCATGCCGGCGCTTGGTGATTGCTTTTTTGTCAGCCAGCAAAGATTTCTTTTTAGCTGCGACGTTTACGGCTTTGCCTAAGCTTACTCTATCTTCCCCGTTTTCCCATGCTGTTTGTAGTTCCAGCTTGGTCAAAGCTGTTCTCAAAAAGCTTCCCCATGAGCTCGGTGTTTCTAGGTTCATCTGGTGCTTAATTTCATCCCAGCATAGTTTGGTCAGGGTGTCTGGGTTGGAACAGCGGAATTTATGACAAATTTTGACGAAGCTACTCATTACCTGGAATTTCTGGTGCTGTAAGCCAAATTCCAGTCGAACCTGAGAAGGAGAGGCAGATTTTGGCAGCTCAAAAACAGCCTTGTAAATCCTAGTCTGGAGCTCATTCAATAAGTTTGCATGTTTTCCGCACCAGGTGACTAAACCGTATGATAGACTGGGCTGGATTTGTGCGGCCATGACTTTTAGCAGATGAGTGTAGTTTGGCAGGCCTAGTTTTTTACGTAGTAGTCTGTAAGCATAGATTAGTGATTGGGCTTTAGCTTTTAAAGCCAATTTGTGTTCCTTGTGAGATGTGCCCTGCTCAATTATTATGCCAAGATATTTATATGAGCGCTGCTCTTCCACAGTTTCCCCTTTTGCCGACCATTTAAACTTTGTTTTTTTGGGATCCACTAAGCGAACAATTTTTGTTTTTTCTTTGTTCAGCTCCAGTTGTTCCTGATCCAAGTAGGATGCTAAATAGTTTATTGATCTCTGTAAGCCAATAGGAGTTTGGCTCAACAAGACAATGTCATCTGCATATTGTAGGATGGCGACTGACAATCGGATTTTTCAATATACTGTGCGATATCTGAAAGAAACAAATTAAAGAGGCTGGGAGCTAGAACGCATCCTTGTTTCAATCCTCGCTGCGTAAGAATGCTCGGGGTTGTGCTACACCCGTCGCCCAGCTTTACTCTAGCCCAGGTTTCTGTGTATAGGGCAGCTATGGTGTTTAGCATTTCTCCTGGCAAGCCCCAGGCTTTGAGTTTGTTCCAGAGTAGACTCCTGCTTACTCGGTCGAAAGCGGATTTGATGTCCACAAAGCATGCAAAGAGTCGGGATTTCTTTCCTAACGCTTTTTCAGTTAAGAGTGCTAGGGTGGCCAGGTTGGTTGAGGTGCCCATCCCTTGCCTGATGCCCGTCTGGAACTTGGGGATTATGTTCTTCTCCTCCATCCAATCTTGGAGCTGGGCTATCAGACAAGAAGCATAAAGCTTGGCCTCCACATCGATCAGTGAGATCAGTCTGTAATTGCCGGGCTTACGGTGGTCACCCTTTTTATATATAGGGTGGATAATATTCCCTTTCCAGGACTTGGACTGTATGTAGATCTCAGTGAAGATGGGAGTAAGGTAGGAGGACCAGAAATCTAGGTCGATCTTAAAGATAGCATTGGGGAGGCCATTTGGACCTGCCGCACCCTTGGACTTGAGTTTTAAGATATGACCTCTTAGTTCCTTTGCGTTGGTCAATTATTCAGCTCTTTACTAGCTGCCTCTGGACTTGTTACTCTTCCTCCCAGATAGTACGGGTTGGGAACTGATTGCATTTCCTCTTGAACAGGATGCTGCCCTCCAGGCCGTTCTGCAGGGCCTGATGCTATGTTGCTGTACAGAGTTTTCACATGGTGAACCCACGTTTCTTGACCGATTCCCGCTTCTTGCTGTAATGTTGGGCCAGTTGACAATTTGTTTATTATGCCCCAGAAGTCGCTGCTGTTGGGCTTTTTGCTTGCGGACAATAATTGTGTCCAGATAGCCCCCTTGTATGCTATTTTTGCTCTCCTCAGGTTCCTCCTATAATTGATCCTTAATTAGCTCAGCTTCTAATTTTTTCTTTTTCTTCCTTTGTTTGCTGCTCGTGATTGTTGTTCTACCTCTCTTGCAAGCCCTCTTTTTTGATCTCGCAGCTCATGATTGAACCAGGGCTCTCTTTTGGTCGCCATCCTTGTAGTTCGACTTAATGTGGCTGGGAATCTTTGGACTAATAGCTGGGCCAGCTGTTCCCAAGTTTTGATGCAATCGGCTACTGCTTGTGGGCCCTGTTTGCTCAAGTATTCCCTAACTGTCTCCTGAATGGCTTGTGACACTGCTCCCTGCCATTTTAGTTTTCGGAGGCAGAACTTTTCAGGGTATTGTGCTATGGACTTAATTTTTTGGGAAAGCTTTATTTTGATGTTCATTCTTACAATAAGGGGCAGATGATCACTTTCGACTCGTGGTGTAAGTTTAAAAGTGTCGATTTGTGAAAGCAGATTGTTGCTGATGATGGTGAAATCTATTGTTGAAGACACTTTTCCGCTCAAAAATGTAGCAGCCGCTGGAATGTCACCCGTGATTTTCCCGTTCAGGATTGTCAGACCGAGAGGTTCTAGTTCGTCCACTAGTGTTCTGGCTCCCAGATTATCTTGCCTTTTACTTTTGTGCAGGGAGTTCGCTATGAGGTTTCAATTAAAGTCACCTGAAATAACCATTTGGCAGTGCTGATGACTTTTCTGCAGTGATTTTATTAAATTTGTTAAAATTGTGTATTTTTCGTTCTGCTTTTTTCTTTCTGGATGGATGTCGTGTTCCCGAAGCCCACAGAACACACGCCAGATGTCGTGGTGACATACAGGTATCTTTATTTATAGATTGTGCCCTACCTAGGTCATACAGTGTCCTTATCTGCAACCTCTCGCCCAGAGGTCCTGACCCAGTGTGTGTCCCTGATCCCTCCCCTGACCGGATGTGGTGTCCGGTGTCCCCTGTCCCCGACCCTTGCCTTGCAGGGTCCTAGTGCCACATCAGGGTGCGACATCTCCCCCTTTCTTGTAAACAAACTTTGCTTGTCCTTAGCTCCGTGTCTCATGACGGAGAGAGAGAGATAGAGAGAGAGAGACAGAGAGAGAGAGAGAGAGAGAGAGAGAGAGAGAGAGAGAGAGAGAGAGAGAGAGAGAGAGAGACAGAGAGAGAGAGAGATTTCTCGCACGTCTGTTCCTGCATCTCCGACTCCTTACATCTCTTCAATCAGTCTTTTTGTCTTTTTGCATTCCCTTCTTGGTCGCTGGTCTCCGGCGTCTGTTAGTTGCTCCGCCTGTGTCGCGTCCTCTGTCTGCTCTTGTTTCGGCCCGTCTTCTTCTTTTGCTCTCAGTTCTTTGAAGTGAGAACTGTTTCTCGTGATCTGGCGCTGACCTGCTGACGCGGTGATCATTGATCCATTTATTTTTGTTACCATCAGCGGGTCTTTGGAGAAGGCGCAGTCTGACTTCCTTGCTTGCCGCTGCCTCACGAGCACCACGTCTCCTTCCTCTATTTTGCCAGTTACTGCGTGTCTTCTTTGGTTCTTTGGTCTGCGTATCTCTTCATCTTTTCTTTCTGTTCTTGGTCTCTTCTGGCAATGTCTTTATGTTCTTCCTTCTCTCCTTCTTTGATTTGCGGCAGTCTTGTTCTGCTTACTCGCCCTAGCACCATCTCAGCGGGGCACCTTCCCGTGGAGCTGTGAGGGGTGTTTCGATAGTCCCTTAGTACTTGACATAGTGCTTGGCCAATCGATATCTGTGTCAATTTTGCCCTTTGTACTGCCTTTTTGATAGTCCCCATGAACCGCTCCGCCATGCCGTTAGCTTGCGGCCACAGTGGTGTTATTTGCCTGTGGTTATTACGTAGGGAAGACAGAACGTAAAATCAAGACTAGATTGAATGAACATAAATCTAACATTCGTTTGAAATATGACAAGTCCAATGTCACCATGCACTTTCTGGAAGCCCGCCACACCATTGCACAACTACAGTACATTGTTTTGGAAATCATTTCTAAAACTGAAGGAGTCGATAACCGCAAGCTCCTCTTGAAACGTGAACTCGAATGGATATACCGTCTACAAACTCTTCGGCCACATGGCCTCAACGACCGGATTGAATACAGTTGTCATTTGTAAATTTTGATGCATCTATGTTTTGCTCTTTATTGCCATCATGCATGATTTCACCCATTTCCACTTTACCCTGTATCTCGCACCTTATGTTTCCCGTTTTTAGACCCCTTTCCAACATGGCCCTTACTTTTCTTAGCCTAGTCCTTTCTCTATGTCACCGTCCCAGCTTCATTAGTATACGCCTACACTCCCTCGCTAACCCTTGCCGGCTACACCAGGACGCCGAGCAGTTCTCCAGCTTTTGTAGTAGCGACCGGCTACGTAGAATATGAAGTAAGTCTTTTCTTTAAATGCGTTCGTGGTGCATATTTGCACCCTGACCCGTTACCCGCACGCGAGTTAATTTCCCACACACCATCCCGCCGATGGTACCCCCTGCTCATTACCACACAAGATGGACTCACTCCTTCCCTTTTTGATTCTATCACATTTCCCATTGATCGGCACTTTTAAGATTAGTTGACGATACCCCAGCTTGGCCCCCACCCTGACCCCAGTTTCATCTTCCTTTCAGCGCTCCGTGATCAAGGGCTACCCGCCCGAAATGCATAGGAGGAGTTTATGTTCTTAATGAATTACTACACCTTTGGATTGATATGACGCTAATATCATGAAAATAATGATGAAAACAACCTTCTAAGAATAAAAAACATTTAAGTCAAAACTTTTGGATTCATCTTTATGACCCAATCAGGAGTGCCTAACGTGGGGATGTACTAGCACCTTCGTGCCTACACTACTCTGGTTGTCAAGATTTGGTGTTTTGACGGAAACACCGCCCACGAGTGCACCCAGCACTTCATAAATACTTCGTGAACTCTTTCTAAACATTCCAGATGTGCACCTCCCATTCTCTTTTCTAGTTATTCCCAGGTATGCCATAAATTTCTTGAACTCTTCCCCTGAGAACGGTGGGCCATTATCTGTTTTAAGTGTTTGTGGTGAGCCCCATGCGGCCAGGACATCGTCTAGCACTGGTAATGTCGCGCTGGCTGAAGTTGATGAAACAGGTCTCACTTTGGGGAACCTTCAATACTCATCTATGATCACCAGCAGGTAGCTTCCTGTTTCCAGGGGGCCGTAGAAATCTGCCGCCAGCTCCGTCCACACCGCTGTTGGCAGCAGGGATATTTGCAGTGGTTCTGGTTAAGACGGCGGCCCCGTTATTTGGCAGACATGACAGTGTGTCACTATCTCTTCCACCATGCTGTCTAGTCCCTGGAACCACACCTTTTTCCGCAACATCTTCTTTGTAGCTACCATGCCCGATGTGATTCGTGTGCTAGCTCCCCTGTCTTTCTTCTCAGGGTCCTGGGCATTACAATCCGCTTGCCTCTCATTATTATTCCTCTGTCACTTTCAGACAGTTCTTCGTTGATTCTTTTGAACGCCAGCAGCTCCTCCTTGTCTACTCCTCTTTCTACGCTGGTGTTGGTGTTTATATGCCTCCAGCGTTGTGTTTTGGTGATCTTCATGATCTCCTGCATGGTATTGTCTTTTTTTGTTTCGTGCTCTAGTTCCTCTAGTGTTATTGTTGCAGGCGTGCTTAGCTTCAGTGCGAAGTTGAGGTATTCTTCCGCCATCATCGTAGATTCCGACTTCTTTGGTATGGGTTGCCGTGACACATAGTCGGCTGGATTTTGCTCTTTTCCGGGCTTGTGCATTATCTTGAAGTTGTAATCCATTAATCTGATCCCCCATCTTTCTATCCTTGGCGGTATTTTTGCATTTGGGTTGCCGTATATCGTTATCAGCGCCTGGTGATCCGTTATGATTGTGAAAGGCTTCCCGTATATGAACATGTGGTAATGTTCGCAGGCCCATACCACCCCCAAACTCTCCTTCTCTGGGTGGGAATATCCCTTCTCAATGTCCGACAAACTCTTGCTCCCGTACGCCACTATGTTTCTTGGGCAGTCTTTTCCTGGTTGATGCTGCGCCAAAATCGCTCCTAGTCCGATGGGACTCTCAACCACAGTTATCTCTGTGCACAGCTTGGTGTCGAAGTAGTGCTAGGTGATCCACCGCTGTCACAGCTCTTCTTATGTCTTCAAACCCTCTGTCACACTCGTTTTGTCCACACGAAGCTCTGCCCTTGTTTAGTCAGCTCTCGTAGTGGTGCGCTTACAGTGGCAAAGTCTTTGATGTAGCGCGCGCAGTAGCTTGCTAGCCCCAGGAAAGACCTTACTTCCACCACGTCTGTGGGCTTCTTCGCCTTTTCTAGGGTCTCCACCTTGCTGTGATCCGGCCTCATTCCTCTCTTGGAGAAGATGTGGCCGAAGAATACTAGTTCGCTTCGCCCTAGTTCGCATTTTTCTTCGTTCAGTATCAGACCCTCATTCTCTATCTGCGAGCGCACTTCTCGGAGTGCTTGGTCGTGCTCCTCATCTGACTTTCCGAACACCAGAACATCGTCGCTATAGTTTAAGCTGTTCTTGACCGGTCTTATTATTTGTCGTATTGTCTCTTGAAATATTTCTGCTGCGGATGAGATCCCGAAGCTCAGGCGCTTGTACCTGAACAGGCCTAGATGAGTGGAAAATGTTGTGATGTATTGCGACTGACGGTCTAGTTCCAGTCGGTGATACCATTTGCATGGATCCAGTTTTGAGAACCTCATTGTGCCTGTGAGACAGCTAATCATGTCGTCCAGGTGTGGTCCAGGATGTCGTTCTCGCTCAATTGCTTTGTTTGGGATCCTCATGTCCACGCAGATTCTTATCTTTGATTTGTCTTTCTTTGGGACTGCCACTATTGGTGACACCCATGGTGTCGGACCATCTGCGGGCTCTATTATGTCCTGTCTTAGTACCTCTTCCAGTTCTTCTGCCACTTGTGGCTGCAGATGTATGGGCACTCTCCTGTGGTGCTGTGCAACTGGCATGACCGTCTCATCAATGTGCAAGGTTATCTGCCGTCCTTTTAGCTTTCCCAGTCCTTTTAGCAGTTTGGGGTATTCTCTCAGAATGCTCTTCTTGTCAGACATGTTGTACGCCATCTCCATTAGCTCCATTACCTGAGCTGTGACGTTGTTCAAGAGGCATCACGGGGGGATGTCCCCTTTTAGCACGTGTATTTCTTCTCTCAGTCTTTTATCCTTGTATTGTAGTTCTTCTTTAAACTTTCCCAAGTTGATCACTGGTCTCTTCGCTCCCCAAGTGAATACTTGTACTCTTAACGGCTTCAGTGTTGGTTGCACCTTCATTCTTTCGTACTCTGAGACGCACATGATGTTGCACGTCGCCCCGCTGTCCAGGACGAACTTCGTTTCATGTGGTCCTACATTGATGGTCACCGATTCCTTCTTTTTTATTTTATTTTTGTCCACCAGACATATTCTTTCTTCACATTCCTCTTCCTCTTCCTCTGATTCTGCGGTGACATCTGTCATGAGGTACAGCCGTTCTGTTTTTTCTTCCTCACCGTCCTCTCCTGATTCTGCAGATGAGCTTCTCACTCCTGCTTCAACATGCCTGATGTGTCTGCTTGTTGGCATCCGTGCTCTTCCAGGTCTTCCCCGTTCGTTTCTAAATTGTGTCCCTTGGCACACACTGGCGTAGTGATTCCGCCCGTTGCATTTTCGGCATGTCTGGCCAAATGCTGGGCACTGACCTCTGTGTGGAAACTCCAGTCCGCATTTGTAACAGGTCCCCTCCTGTTGTTTCTTCCCTGCCTGGTCTCCTCTGTCTTTCCTCCAGCTTCCTGAACGATTGTTAGTTGTCATCCGTTGTATCTGTTCTCCTCCTCTTGCTTTGCCTCTTTCCATCTCTTGCTACAGCCCTTCCTAGTGCTAGGATGTTTTCTAGGGAAATTGGTTCTTTTAGTACCCTTGCTCTAAACTCTGTGTCACGGCATCCTTCAATGATGCGCAGTCTTATTGCCTGCTCATTGTCGAATTTGTCGAATTTGCAATGAGTGACCAGCTTCCGCACCCTTGTTGCGAACTCATCCAGGGACTCCTCCGCTTGTTGGAACACAATCATGAAACTATACCTCTCGAAGTCCACGTTCCTTTGCGGGTCAAATTTGGCTGTGAGACGCTTAATTAGCTTGTCATATGTGGCAATTTCTTCCTTTGGCAGTGTCACTAGCAAGTCCTCAATCTCGTCTCCAACTAAGTTTAGGAACAGTCCTCGCTTCTTGGCTGCTGTGACATCTGTTGCGTCGACGTAGTTTTCAAAACGTCTAACCCATTTTTCCCATCGATTCCCAGTCTGTGGTTCAGATAGGCTAAATGGCAGTGGCCTCCTATATTGAGCACTTGGTTTTGGGCCTGTCATTTGCACTCCTTCCTTTGTTCTGTGTCTCCTCTTGTTTACTTTTTCTTGTGTTTTGTTGTCACTATTCCTTCACCTTTCTTTATATGAACAAAGAGCAAATAAAGGTCACCTTTATTTGCTCTTTGTTCATTTATTTCTTGTTAGCCCAGTCTTTTATACCTTTATTCTCCTTTTATTTTTGTTTGCCAGTGCTTTTATTATCTTTTAATCAGCTTTTTCTCTTCTTCGCGCTGTGCCTGGCCTCAAAATGGCCGCCGCGCTCGTTCTGGGCTCCTATTGGCTCAAATGCATGCTTCTAAGATGGCCGCTGTGTTCTCGCGGGACTTCACGGCCAATCACAGTGCAGCCTGACTTAAGGATGGCCGCCGAATGACTCTTCTTTCTCATTGGTTCTAGGGCCTGGCCCCAATATGGCCGATGAGACTCTCACGAGAGCTTGCGCTGGCTTTCCAGTTCTTTTAACCTTTGCGCTCTTTTCTTGTTTTCTTTGCTGGCGCTTACCTGATCAGTTGTTTCTTTGCTCGCAGTGATCGGGGTGGGCTCCCACGTCGCTGCTGCAGTTCGGATGGCACTTTCTTTCTCTTCTTGACCACGACTCGATCCAGGGTGGGCTCCTGGTTTCAGAACGTGATTCTTGCACGCCGGACCTCAATCCCTCTTTATCGCCAGATGTCGTGTTCCCGAAACCCACAGAACACACGCCAGACGTCATGGTGACATACAGGTATCTTTATTTATAGATTGTGCCCTAGGTCACACAGTGTCCTTATCTGCGACCTCTCGCCCAGAGGTGCTGATCCAGTGTGTGTCCCTTATCCCTCCCCTGACCGGATGTGGCGTCCGGTGTCCCTTGTCCCCGACCCTTGCCTTGCAGGGTCCTAGTGCCACATCAGAGCACGACAATGGATATAGACGTTGATTACTAATAGTTGCCACTTACTTTCATCAAACAAATGTTTGCAGTTTAATTTGGTCACTTGGACCCAGTTAGTCCCCGTGTCCAATTCCTCGGTTGACCAGTCCAGATTTTGTGTTACGTAAGTTGAAAGGCCCCCTCTTGGGTGCCCGAAGCTTGAGAATTTTTCTGCCAAAATGTGGAATTCTATGAATCCGGGAATTTAAGTTGGAGACAGATTCCACGTTTCCTGGAGCAGGACATGTCCAGTGGCAGCTCTAGCCAATAAAAGATTATCAATGCTCCAGGAGTCCTGATTTGTCATTTTTGAATAAGAAACACACTCTCCTTCAAGCCTGTTGAGGACACAACCTTTTCATTCCTCAAAAGGAATCCCTCTTCTTCTGTCAACTTGATTCTCACATCTAGTACACTGTCATTCCTCAATCCATTATTATTTTGGAGAGACACATTTTTCTCAAACACTTTATAACATTCTGAAGAAGGCTATCTTTCTTACAATTCAGATTTTTCAACAATCGCGGAGCCATATAATATTAAAATACATTATATGACAAGAGGGCGCATGAGAGGAGCTTAAAGGGCAATGGAAAGGGTGAGGAATACGGTTTGGAAGGGGTACTAAGAGAGAGAAAACACAATGGGGCAGATCTACAAGGAAGTGCCGCAGCATGGCACCACAAGCCTTTTGGCTGCACCACGCTGCAGCACTCCCGAAGCACAGGGGTGCTTACTATTTACAACAATATGTCGCATCTCTGTGCTTCCCCTGCACTGGAGTACAAACTGCAGCCATGGCACAGGCACCCTTGCACCATGGTGCAAGTATGCCTGCGTCGTGGGGAGATTGTTTTTGTGCAGGAAGGGGCACCTTCCTGCACAAAAACAATCACTACACACATTTTCCTCCTTCAATGCCTGCTGTAGAATGCAGCACGGATTGAAGGAGGAAAACACTAGGAGAAATGAAAACACTTCTCCTCGTTGCGCCTCGCTACACCACCTCTAGGGTTGCGTAGCATTCAGACGCATCTCCAGATATAACATTTCCCGTAAATCTGGAGATGTGTCTTGTTACACCTACACCCATGGAACGCCCCTTCAATGCAAAGTGCGGAGTCTGAAGGGGCCGTATTTACAAGGTGAGGAAAATTCATGCAGGGTGGCTTTTCCTGTACTTGTAAATATGGAGGAGTCCCCTGCGCCACCCGTACGTCATGAAAAGTGACGTACTGGTGGTGCAGGGGGTTTATAAATCTGCATCACTATTTCTAAAATAATAAACATTTAAGAAGGCTTTCAAAACAGAGAGAGGGAGAGAATGAGTGGGCTTTTTTGTCTGTGTATATTTTTTAAACACACCCGGGTGAAAACCCATAGGCTTAGGCTTAGGTTTAAGTTTAGGCCATTAGAAAGGGGGGAAGGTTCTTCATGGGGGGAGGGGGAAAGATGGGGGTCACGGGGTGGGGAGCATTAGGGGGAAAAGAAAAACAATCCTCTGAAGCGTCAGGTTTGCTAGTTGAGATGCTCTTTAGAATAGAAATATGGGAGAGAGACAAGGATGGAGTTTGAAAATGTTATATCGGAGAGTGTACTTCAGTATATAAAAAAACGGTAATGCCCAGATTTGTGTGCTTCATGAGACACACGTGTCAGAGAAAGAGTGTAAGGAAGTGTTCAAGTCCCAAAAATGGGTGCAGCAAATGGTGTGCACTAAACAAACCATAGTAAGCAAAGGAGTGGTGATATTAGTAAAACAAGACCCAAACATTTCTATCATACAAAGCAATTCAGATACATGTGGTAGATGGGTCATAGTTAAATTGAAAGTGAGGGGACATAGTTTGATGTTAGCAGGATATTACAGGTCGAATGTGGATGATATAGCACCATTGCAAGAGTTATTAACAGAGCTAACTTGCTCCTAAGACTCAATTATTTGGGCAGGGGATTTCAATGTTGCATTGGAAAGTACCTTAGATAGATCAGCAGGTAGTAGAGCAGGTGCAAACCACAAAATGAAGGGGCTGATAAAATCTATGAAGAAGCAATTGGGATTATATGATGGTTGGAGAAGGTGGATGGGAGATAAAAGAGAATACACGTATGCAAATAAGAAATATCATCACCAGTCGAGGATAGACTATTTTACTAGATTTAGGTCTGCGGTAACAAGTCAGGAGTATTGCACATATCGGGATACACTTGTCTGATCACTCGACTATTCTTCTGGAGATTTGCCTCAAGGAAGAAAGTTCCCCCCAAGATGGACATTAGACCCCACCCTGTTGCTAGATTAAGAAATTGTGAGAAGATTAAAGGAGGATACAAAAGACGTTTTTCATTTTAATAGGCACTCAGGGTCAGCACAGGTGGTATGGGATTCTCATAAAGCGTATTTGAGGGGGCAGTTAATAAACTATGCGGCTGGGAAGAGGAAAGTTATTTGGGAAGAGATAGGAAAAAAAGAGAAAAGGATAAGAGTATTAGATGGAGAATTGGTTAATAATAGTCAGAGGGAGGCCAGACAGATCGAATTAACAAACTTGAAAATTAAACTTCCTGGAATCCTAGGCACGAGGGTGAGGGAAAGGTGGGAGACAAGCAAGCTAACGCAATTTTATTATGGGGAAAATTGTGAAAAATTGTTAGCCTGGCAGACAAGGAAGGATCGGGTGAGAAATGTAATACAAGAAATTAAGTTTCAGAATACGGGCAAAGTTTTCAACAATAGAAAAGAGGTTGAAGAGGCTTTTTATAATTATTTTGGTACGCTTTATGAAGAAGGATTGGTGTCATCTGAAGAGGAGAGAAACAGGTGGCTTAGAGGGGGGGAGATAGCAACATTGGAGGACGAAAAAACTGCTTTATTCAACACTCAAATTCAGGAGGGGGAGATAGAACAGGCACTGAAGAAGGGTAAGCGAGGGAAGGGATCCGGTCCAGATAGTCTGCCCTTAGAAGTTTACATTACACTAAAGGAGGTGCTGACCCCAATTGTGACAAGATTATTAAATGAACTATTTATGCAAGAGATATCCCACCCAGAATCCTAGTAAGAGGCTACAATCTCACTAATTTTAAAACCAGGCAAGAGTTTATAACAGTTGTGAATCCTATAGGCCGGTGTGGCTTTTAAATTGTGATTACAAGATATTTTCCAAAATCCTGGCAGACAGACTTAAAGGCCTAATGGGAGATTTGATACGCATAGATAAAAAAGGCTTCATGCAAGGAAGGTCGCTACATGAGTTAACCTACTCTCTGATAGGGGCAAAAGATCTGGCAAGAACACATAATGCACCTCTAACGCTCATTGCCTTGGATGCCACCAAGGCTTTCGATTGTGTAAATTGGGCCTTCTTAGCATCAGTAATGGAAACTGCTAAATTGGGGGATACGTTTTGCAGAACAATTGCTGGGTTTTATAAGTCACCAAAGGCAAGAGTTTTAGTAAATGGAACATTAACACCAGCTTGTAATATACAGAGAGGGACAAGACAAGGTTGTCCCCTGTCGCCAATATTCTTTAAATACATGGAACAATTAGTAAAAAAACTGAGGGCAGAGCCGCAGATAATCACTTTCCAATGCAACGATAGGGTTAAGAAGCTGGCATTATATGCTGATGACCTGTTGATATATACAGCGGATCTTGAGAACACAATGAAATATGTAGTAAAAATCCCATAAGATTTTGGGAAAATATCAGGGTACAAAATAAATAGAGAGAAATCAGAGATTATGGTGTGGAACCTAGAAGGAGGGGTAGAAAAATCACAATGGAAATTAGATATTTAAGAGTGAGAGTGACTCAAGATATTAACAAACTAGCAGAAACCAATTTTAATATGGTGAAAAAAGAAATATGTGATTTGATGTCAAGTTGGATGCATTCACCCCTGACTATCTTTGGTAGAGTGAATTTAGTGAAAATGATTTTATTACCAAAGTTGACCTTCCTTTTTATTGCCATACCTTTGCCATTTAAAGAAGCAGGGCTTTTAAAGTTGAAGGGCAAGATTTGGTCTTTCATCCTGGGAGCAAAAGGCTACCGAATATCATGGAAACAGCTGCGGAGGAGGAAAGAGAAAGGAGGCCTGACTCTGCCAGACTTGCAACTATATGCATGGGCGTTCCAGCTTAAGAATATTTGGATGCTCCTGGATAAGACCTCTGATTCGGAAATTGGCAAGCTGTTTACGGGATTGCTAAAACAGGTAGAAGGAGGGACCTCGGGGTTTATGATAAAATATGCAGATCCTAGATACTTCAAAAAAGTTAGGCTAAAAATCCTCAGAGGAGTGGCAGAAACCTGGTAAGGGATTAGAAGGAGATTGAAAGTGATATATTATAGTAACTTGGCTCCTATTTGGGACTCGGCCAGATCACCGGAATGGACAAAGGCCAATCTTGCCGGGGCATTAAGGAAAAATGGAGTAGAAAGATGGGAGGATCTATTAGAAGGAAAAAGGATGATTTCATGGGAGAGTTTTCAAAATAGAACAAACTATAGTGTTTCTAGTTTTAATTATCTCCAAATCCAGAGTTGGGTCCAAGCATCAGAAAGTAAGATAGGAGGAGCCAATGAACCGGAGGAAATGCTGTT
Organism: Lissotriton vulgaris; assembly: GCF_964263255.1. Lineage (NCBI taxonomy): Eukaryota > Metazoa > Chordata > Amphibia > Caudata > Salamandridae > Lissotriton > Lissotriton vulgaris. Next base: position 430,069,147 of record NC_141699.1, on the reverse strand, counting down.
TCTGAACGACCCTAGAAAGAAGAAAACATCATACAGGTACTGGGGAAGATGGAAGAGTTGGAGGGGGAGCTTACCCAAACACAAAAACTATGGGAGACAGACTTGCCAGGAGCAATGCTGAAATAATTATGGCAAGTATCCTTTACTACACTTTATAAAATGATCAAACCAGCCTATTTAAAGAGAAACCACCTTTTTTATCTATAGAGTGTTATTGACTAGTAAAAAGCTGTCAAAGGTTGGGAACAGAGGAGAGATGGCGTGTACTCAATGCGTTTAGAAATCGGCGAATGATATTCATATGTTCATGGGGTGTCCAGAAATTCAGGTATTTTGGTGAGAGGTGAGTAGAGCTTTGACTGAAATTTTGAAGAAACAGATTCAGGTAAGCCCTCTCCTAATATTATTTGGGGTGGATAGTGAGTCAGTTGGAGATGAAGAAATATTCATATTTGAGGATATTTTGCTGGCGAGAAGAGAGTTTTGTAAAAAGTGGACCAGTTCCCTTTCTCCTACTTATATAGAGTAGAAATCATCATTGAGATGTAATTTAAATCTGGACGCAACCTCCTTAGTAGAAGGTACGCCTTTTGGAGCCCGTAGCTGAATGGCTGGGGTGGTAGGAAGGGCGGTCCAATGATTATGCCTAAAATCAGGCCTCGGAAAAATGGACAAGCCAATCCTAAATCTCTCCTATCTATCATGGAAGGTCGGTACCTAATAAATGGTAGCTGGGTGAAAGAGTCGAAAGACAGGAAGTCTGGCTTTACGAAGTGCAATTGGCAGGTCTCTTGATAAGTAAGGCGAGTATCATAACCTTGCTCTCACGGCACGATAAAGGGTGGACACGGACGGAGGTGCGTGAAAGGCAATCTGAGGCTAATGAGGACTAAAAATTAAAAAAAGAAAAAACAGTGATCAGTCCCTTTCGGCAATGTAATGCTTGCCCTTATCTCTCCTATTCTAAAACTCAAATGTAACTATCGTATATCCTAGCATGCAAAAACATTATCTTAAGTATTGTATGGTAGTTGCAATGGTTCTGCAATAATCTAAAACCCTCCAAAATACAATATGTTTTTCTTTAGGTGAAAATTTATTTTTTTATTTAATCTTCAGAAAAATATTATTAATGTAATATATTTATATTGCTCAAAGATGTATTTCAGAATTAAGTTAATTCTGTTGTCATTTATTTAGCTATACATTTAAAATGTATATATAAAATAATTTACATTAATGTTTCATATGAACATATTTTTAATATTTATTTTTTAGTTAAATAAACTTTTTATTGTTCCCTATACTTTACCATGCGGACATCTCTGCCTGACTCACTGCGTAGTCCCTTATGGTAAGGTATAGGAAACATTTTAAAAATGTAATGAACTAAAAAACAAATGCTATAAATATTTTTATGTACTAGAACTTAAGCAGCCCTTTCCTGCCTACAGTGCTTGTTGTCCCAAACAGGATTTTTCAAATTCAAGTGCTTTCAAAGTGGCCTACAAGTGGAATGTAGTACTGAACGAAAAACAGAAAAAAAAAATTCCATGTATTCTCACATAGTAAGGCAAGTTCAGAGCAATCCATTATTTTTTTTTATTTTAGAGATCTGATATCAGAACTAATTAGGTTGTCCTGCACTTTGAAACCACTATTCGTATCAATCCCTTGCCCCACTAAAGAAATTCCTTGTCAAAAAGACCCTCTATGTGACAGAGTAACTTCCAGAATGGACATTACCAACTCTAGTCACCAGAATGAGAGTTTTAATTTTTGCAGCAACGTTTGAACTGATGAATTGATCTGCCTGTTGTAAATTCCATGTACCACCCAAAAGTGTCCAGAAACTGTATGCCACTGTGTGAAGATTTGCAATCCAAGTCTTGTAATATTTGTGGGATTATCACTGAAGTACTCAAAGAAGCCCTGACCCATTTTCCTCAATTGTTGTGCCATAATCCCAGAGACTAAGTACACAGATTGCCAGCCACACACTTACTTAAATCCTCTATTTTTGAGGGAACAAACCATAAGAGACTTCCTGGTTCGTACGGGTATATCACTTAAACCCTTTTATTATTTATTTGTTTTTTGTCTTTTTTTTAAGTATTGATGTATGAAAGGGACACCTTATCGTTTTGTACACCTTATATACAATTATTTACAATTCGCGATTATTTACAACACAAACACATACACATAACTAGTTGTATTATACAAAGTGAATTGCTCTGATATATATACACTCAAATATTCATACTACGAAGAAAAAATCATCCGTAATTCCATAAAGACCAGAGTCAAAAGTATAAACTTGATGACAATCATAAATCAATGAACTACAGTTGAATGCAGGCAGTTCAAAAAAGGAAAAAGAGACTTCAAATTAATTCATTCAGTCCATTCAACCAATAAATGGCTAATCTTTTTACGCCAACGCGTTTCGAATCCGGTATGTCAACTCTACGGATTCTCATCAGGGCTCTGTCTTAATACGGGATATCTGCAAGTGTATAAAATAAAACTTGTTTTAGCTACATTTCTGACAGTTGTTTAGCTTCCAACTACATTTAACTCGGATTCCTCATATTACCTGTTGAACCAGCAGCCGCCGGTCAAGGGTAGGGTATTAGTTCTGACTGAGTTTCTTTTCTTTTCGCGCTTTTTATGCACAGACGGAGAGAGTATGGCACTCATTGCTCTACTCGGCATACCTGCTCTGAGGGATTCCTCGCTTGGGCTGTTCGTGTTCTAATCGGTTGCAGCGGTAAACGCTTTCTAACCATGTAGGCACCTCTTTCCTCAGTCCTTATTATTTGCGCTCGCTTAAGTTTCTCAAATTGTAAAACACGAAATGTTGTGTATGTAGTCATCTGCCCATGTAATAAGATCTACATAGGCAAGACAACACAACAAGTGAATATGCGCATAACGCAACATAAGTCTAGAATCAAGAATAAAGTGCTTACAGAACCTATGGTGGAGCATTGCATTAAAAATAAACACACTGAGAATGACTTAAAGTGGTCAATTCTATATGTTCTGCAACAGTCTAGACCCAATGACCATGATAAACTTCTACTAAAAAAAGAGGCCTACCTTATACTTAAGTTTAATAGCGCACTCAGCGGGCTCAACTCGCTTTCTGAAATATCTAGAGTGTGAGCTTTATCTAGTATAGTGCCTCCAAAAGAAAGGGTCGATGGTAATTGCGCGTATGTTTTCATATGTGGTTTAAATTCACCTTTTTGCACATCTAAATGATAGCCTTCTCTAGCGACCCCACTCTAAGATGGCAGCCAAGCAAGTAGCTATAAGTAGGTCCAAAACCATGTTACAACATGGCTGCCAAACTAAGTGAATGAGAGCTTTCTCTAGCGACCCCACTCTAAGATGGCCGCCAAGCAAGTAGCTATAAGTAGGTCCAAAACCATGTTACAACATGGCTGCCAAACTAAGTGAATGAGAGCTAGATGCCGAGTCACAGCTTGTTCAAGTAAGTCTAGAGCTAAAATGGGTTTGATTTGCCACCAATATTGCAGTAGCCCCAGAAACCTAATAAAACGCTGTTATTTCCTCTAGGGAAAGCGAGCGCAAATAATAAGGACTGAGATAAAGCGGTGCCTACATGGTTAGAAAGCGTTTACCGCTGCAACCGATTAGAACACGAACAGCCCAAGCGAGGAATCCCTCAGAGCAGGTATGCCGAGTAGAGCAATGAGTGCCATACTCTCTCCGTCTGTGCATAAAAAGCGCATAAAATGTTATTCTCATTATTTTCAGGCTGTAATACAAGACTGAAAATTAACTCCCATTTGGTGGAAACGTAGGATCACGAGCATGATCCCGTAAGGTATGTTGATAACATATGTGCCCCATTCTGGTCTTAGAAAGTGAGCAAGAACAGGTCATGATACCTGCGTTTGTTTTTAGATCCCGAAAAGAAAAGAAACTCAGTCAGAACTAATACCCTACCCTTGACCGGCGGCTGCTGGTTCAACAGGTAATATGAGGAATCCGAGTTAAATGTAGTTGGAAGCTAAACAACTGTCAGAAATGTAGCTAAAACAAGTTTTATTTTATACACTTGCAGATATCCCATATTAAGACAGAGCCCTGATGAGAATCCGTAGAGTTGACATACCGGATTCGAAACGCATTGGCGTAAAAAGATTAGCCATTTATTGGTTGAATGGACTGAATGAATTAATTTGAAGTTTATTTTTCCTTTTTTGAACTGCCTACATTCAACTGTAGTTCATTGATTTATGATTGTCATCAAGTTTATACTTTTGACTCTGGTCTTTATGGAATTACGGATGATTTTTTCTTCGTAGTATGAATATTTGAGTGTATATATATCAGAGCAATTCACTTTGTATAATACAACTAGTTATGTGTATGTGTTTGTGTTGTAAATAATCGCGAATTGTAAATAATTGTATATAAGGTGTACAAAACGATAAGGTGTCCCTTTCATACATCAATACTTAAAGAAAAGACAAAAAACAAATAAATAATAAAAGGGTTTGAGTGATATACCCGTACGAACCAGGACGTCTCTTATGGTTTGTTCCCTCAAAAATAGAGGATTTAAGTAAGTGTGTGGCTGGCAATCTGTGTACTTAGTTATATTAATGGTCCAGCTAGCCCCACGTCCCAGGACCTGACTCCCCCATTCTTCAAATAATCCCAGAGAGGCACAAGCTCAACAACTGTTCTTGGCACTAGGGTAGGTAATGTTCATGACTTTGTCATTGTGTGGCATTGTCCATATAACCATAAAGAACCTAGTTGTGACTGAGATGAACAGTTAACATTGAGCCATGGTTAGCACATACTAAATGAATATCCCACTCTAAGTGCCCCAAAAAAGAGTTGCCTTGTGGAGCACTCTCATTCTAACTAACAACGGTTTATCCCATGCTGGCTTGTAGCTCCGCAATATCCTACCCTGAAAAGTATATCATCATATGAATTCTTCCCCTCCAGGCAATTTGCCACTTTGAAAGATAAAATGTAATTTAATTGAATTCTATTCTATCTGCTTTGGGTTTCTTTTTATGGAGATCATTTCATTGAAAAAGCTCCCCATTAGAAAAACCTAGAAAAGTCATTGTTATCATTTTTCCCAGCAATGCAGAAATAGTACTCTGTAGTGTTTTACACACAAAAAGGCCTCTGTAACACACCTTCTGGTCCCTTCCGACTTTGTTCCTCGGTATTCCTGACTCCTCCCTCAAACCAATTAAAAGTTGAAACTCATTCACCTTTTCTCTTGAAATTCCTGTCCACCAGCCAGCCTTACCATGGCTGCCATCTCAACTATTGTGACTCCCCTCCATCTTCATCTGAACTCTAGTAACCCAAATTTTCCCCACCTAACTCCTTCCTCCCAACTCCCTACAACCCTACTACAGTTGTGTTCCACCTCTCATTAACAGCCCACTGACAATCTAGCCAATCTGTTAATTACCAGCTATATCACAGATTTCCCAGCTGCCTCCTCCACACTGACTGTCACTTCATATCCATTCTCCTCTATATCCGCGGGCACTTTGATTTCATGTATTTTGTTTTTACATTGATTAAATTGTACAGTGCAACCTAATCATGTACTACTGTTTTTAATAGATCAATCCTAAAAGAATAGAATTCACATGCCAAAGTAAAAAATGAGACCCAATGAATACAATACAATATTACTAGACTGTCCACAAAATCCCTTGATTAATGAAAAATATATGAAGATGTAGTAAGTTATTCCCCTACTGTATAATTCTAAGAAAGATATGTTTTTTTAAATAAATGCACTATAGGGCTGAGTGAAATAGGGTTTCAGACATTAAATGTGTAACAGCATATTACACAATGTCAAAACTATAAATATCCTACCTATAAACAGACAAATCCATGCACCATACAAAGCCACCTGTCAAGGCTGCACGGAAATACACAATCCTTTAGCTTTATGTCCATTCAAAACTACACATGAAGTCAATGAGAATTAGGACCTATCAGTGGCGGATATCCCATACAGAGAATACCTAATGTAATAAGTTGTAAGTAAAACCCCTTATACATGGAACAGCTATTCCTAATTACTCCATTGAGTATCCATATTGTATTTTGTCTTAAAGAGACCATCTGGAGAAAGATGCCACAGGTCATGAGCATGAGTGTGCCAGAGGGGTCAAAATTCCGAAATGTGTGGAATTGATCCTACCTGGGAAATAATGAACATGACACTTCTCACAAACAAAATTTGTGTTTCTTGCTTTTGCCAATAACAAAATTAAGGTTCCCATGGGGCCTTGATCATCCGCTGACACGATGTGCTATGTCTACCGTATAGCCAATTGGACTCTGCAGCATATTATCTGAATGTGTCATGAATTGCATAAAGAGAGGTGCTCTTCGCTAAGATCAATGGGTTTGTTGCATTGGCTGTGTTGTCTGCACTCAGGATAGGCAGTGCGGCATTTTGTATTATCTGCTTCAGATATGCACATATCAGCAAGCTTTGTGAAGTGTATGGTAGTAGCATAGAGACAGTTAGGGTGTCTGGAGCCAAATAGGGGCAGTTAAATCATACATAGGTAAAGAAGGAAAAGCACATGCAAGCGTTTTTATATGAATGTATAAATGATGTTGTGTAGATTTTGTTGAAGACACTATATTATATGGGGGATATTGTGACTGTTGTGTTAGGTTTTGAGACTTATTGAAAAGGTTTGTGGATTAATTAAAGGGTAATTATTTTGATGGTCTGACTGTGTTTAGTCCTGTTTAGGTTCATATATGATTGTGAGTGACACATTTTATTATTTTGCTAAATATTTTACTTAAATAAAAAACTATTTGCTATCATTTTGAATATGATCTGAATCACCAGAATCATATTGACATTTAGGGCACAGCTCAAACTGTTAGATTTGCCAGATCGAGTTTAAACAGAATAACATGATAACTCTGTAATATTGCATGAAAAACTCATTTGTTTTGGTCAATAGATGATTTCTATGTCCTAGTGCTCAAAATTCGTCCATATATTTATATGGTGGAAATTTGCTGACATTTGGTATAGATTTATTCCTTCATACTTCTTCAACTATCTTAGTGTTCAGTGATCCAGTGTCAGATATGATAAGTATCTTCATCCTACTCACTTACATTTTGCACGAAGGTTTAGTCTTCAAACTCTTGTTTAAACTTCACACTTCTTTCACTTTTGATACTGAGTACACACTCTTTACTTCTACTATCATCAGAATCAGATGTTTTACTCAACATGTCCTCAGCTACAAATTTCACCTTGGACCCATTTCTTCTTTTCCTACATACTCATACAAAATGCCCTCTAACTTCAGAACAGGAGCATTTTGGCTGGCTACAGGACCGGTATTATGTACACTTGTCTCCTGATTCACAAAGGTAACTTACACTTTTTGAGTAATTTAAATTGAGAGTATTTGAGTACGTTTTCTACTTGTGGCTAGTCACAAAATCTGAACTAAGGGGCATATTATCAAGGGGGTTTTTCTCCACTTTTTTGGCTTTAAAAGCTAAGAAAGTGGAGATAAAATTATCTCCCTATTACCTAGCTGTTGCTAACACCAGTTAGCGACAGCTAGTAGGAGATAGCGACCATCTTGGGCCCCACTTTGCATGTCAGTGATATTTATCACTAATGACATGCAAAGTGGGCGTGCCAAGATGCTAGCGACTGGAAACAGTCGCTAACATTGCTATCTCCTATTACCAACTTTTGGAGATATTCGCGCTAAGCGCAAATATCTCCAAAAGCTAACACCTGCCCTGAGAAGTTCTTAGCCATGTTATCCAATGGGAGGTGGATAACATGGCTAAGATCATTAGCTCGGTAATGCGTGAATATCGCTGACTTTTCAGCGATATTCATGCATTGCGGCTGATTTTTATCGCATTTGCGATAAACCTTGATAATACCAAGGTTTATCTGCGATAAAAATCACCGCTGCTCAGCTGTAACTTTTTGTCTCTAACCCTGCAATAGCGATAATTATTGCTATTGCTTGGTAATATGCCCCTGAGTTACTACAGAAAAAAGAGTAATAAGTCCAGCACCACACCTGGCTAACCATGGGTACTGCAACACCCTTCCACAGTAAATAATGGCGAGAGGGAATTAAAATAAAACCCCATAGTAAATAATGTTAAATTATATTATTGTGTAATTGTCTGAAAGGAATACACATACCCCAGCAGCAGAGACACTCATAGTCATGCGACCTATGATACTAGCAGAAGGCACAAATGATAAAGAGAAGAAAATGCTAATTTTCTAAAAGTGGCATTTTAAGCACTGTGACTTAAAATCCAACTTTACCATTAAAGAGGATTTTAAATTAGAAATCATTTGATTAGGTTCTGAAAACGAGCATACAATTGTACACAATACCTTTATTAATTATGCACAAGCATGTCATTAAACATTTTTTTCCTATATTATACAAAATGCACTCCATTTTTGCATGTATTTTGTGGATTCCATAACAATTTGTATAATTTTGGGAAAAAAGATGTTTAACTACATGCTTGTGCATAATTGATGAAGGTATTACGTTCAATTATACGGTCCTTTTCATAACCTAATCATTTTGAGAGAAAGTATTTTTTCTTATATTTGCGACTTCTTACCGGTGGGTTCACAGGAAGTTGAGCATCTCTATTATACATATATGAAAATTAAATACACTGGTGCATCCCCTATTGCCCACACTGCTGTTTACATAACTTCAAATACAATTCATTTGAGTATAAACATAATTTTTCTATCCACTCACACACTTAAGAAATACTTATAAAGTGTTATGAGGTAACGCTATGTTATCCTATGAGAGAGATAGGCCTTACAGTAGTGTAAAACTATTTTAGGAGTTTTTCAGTATCAGGACATGTAAAACTGAAGCACACGTCCTACTTTATTAATACACTGTACCCTGCCCTATGAGCCTTTAGGGCCTACAAAAAGGAAGGTTTGGGCATGGCAAAAATGTTTATTTTGGCAGGTCAGAAGGTCAGTTTAAAACTGCACACAAAGGCTGCAATGCCTGTCTAAGACATGTTTAAAGGGCAACTTAGGTGGGTATCTCAATGAGTCCTGCTGGTCTACTAGTAGCATTTAATTTACAGGCCCTGTGTACATGCAGTACCCCTTCACCCTATGTAAGTAAATAAAATAGAGCAATTGGGTGTAGACCAATTCTACCATGTTTATAGGAGAGAGCACAAGCTCTTAGAACTGGTTAGAGTTGTAAAATGCACAGAATCCTACAGGCCAACAAAACGGGTTCAGAAAACAGGACGATGAAGGCAAAAAGTGCAGAAAGGGCCAAGTCCAACAACTTATATTTTCTAACATTGAACATTGGAAGCAGGATTCTTACAGACAGTAAACATATCCCCTCCTCTACAAAAAACACAGCAAAAGAGGCAGGCCTAAGGCTAGTTGTAAAAGGCTACAACACTGGGTGGCAAAATGAGTACTGTAGGCCCAGTAGTAGCTTTTAAGTTACAGGATCTGGGTACATGTAGTATCATTTACTAGGGACTTACTAGTGAATTAAATGTGCCAAGTAGGTGTAGGCCAATTGCCCCAAGATTTAAGGAGCTAACACAAGCACTTTGCCACTGGTTAGCAGTGGTATACTGCACAGAGTCCTAAAGCCAATAAAAACAAATTCCACAAATCAGGAGGGGTGAAGGCAAAAGGTTTAGAGGACTGCAATCTCCCATTAGGTAAGCCAGAAATTATTATAGTATTATGAAACTTAATACAAGTTACAACTTTTGAATCTTTTAAATGTAAGCTAAAACTGCAATTTGATGAGATTTTATTAAATGGAAATGACTTAATGAGTTAGCATCATATTTTGATCTAATATCAATTCAAAGACATGAAGACCACATCTGACTCCATTTGCAACACATTCCTGCTTAAGGGAAATTTGATACAAGACAGTTTGTTCTACTGAACAAATTGTGTCCGCTCTCTGTGTAGAATCAAGGCTGTAACATCCTTCACCATCCATCTGAACCCACTGCCCTCCATATACTTAAAACTTTTAACAGAAGACTTATCAGGGACACTCCTGTGTATCAGAGATCTCAAATAGGCTTGATGTCATCAAACATTGCCTGTGAAATGTTTGATTTGATTAAACTTATTCCAAGAACAGTTTCCAAGTATGAAGGTATTTTTCTTCAACGTGCCAACCTAGATCATATGCAGAAGCTGTCATCCTTGATCCTTTGATACAGCCTTCCTCTTCAACACTGCAGTCTTAAATGATGATTAGAAAGTGACATCCATTTGACTGTTATAAAATAATTTATTCTAAGGTCTTTTAATCTCCTTTTGATTGGTCAAGCGTATTGTCATCTAGTGCATCCCCTCTTCACCTATGGTACTCAGTCAGTCAGAAATAACTTTATTTCACTGATATAACAGCAGCATAAAAAGTATTCTACAAACACATGTACATTGATAGATAAACATTATTATAGAAATTTAGAGTAACATGTAATAGAACATAATTAACGATCATAAGCTAAACGGAAAACATGAGTTCATAAATATACACACAAATATTGCACAGCCCAACATCTTAAATTTCATATTAAATATCAAGATGACAATTTGATCTCCTTTTGCTCAGAGCAGATACAAAGAACAAGACCAAAGAGAAACATGTAAAGGGATCAGACAGTAACCGAAGATAATATAAGGCTACACAACATTGTTTAAAATTCATTTTACGAATAGGGAGGACAAGGAATCTTTTTCTTTCATCACTATAAAATTTAGAAAAGTGAAGATCGTTCTGAATAGATCGCTTGACACAAGGGCAAAATGGGAGTGGAGTGATAGTATACGTTTGGGCGTGAGGCCTAACATGAGAGGGATATATATTATTTACAAACGGTAGTGGTAGTCTCACCGGTAGCACATCATTCTTTGTTTGCATTCAATATGAATTTTATAGTATTGGTGCCCCTCAAGGTTAGATATCCACACCCCACTACCTAAGGTGTCAAACCACTACGGTTCCAAAAGGACCAAGTGTCAATTTAAAACATAAAGATAATCAGTTCAATATTTAGACGTGTAGTTCCAAAAATTATTTTTGCTGCACTTTCCGTCTTCGGCAAGAAATACTGAAAATACTAAGGTATAATTGTTACCATCTAGTACATTTTAAAAAACAACCCAATAGGTCTATAATGAATCATAATATATCCCTTCTTATATTAAGAATTATATTACTAAAGGTTTTCATTTTTCTACAACTATTTTTACTAGATGAATGGCTATGATTATATTTTACCTGAAGTCCTTGATCTCGCATGGAATACTTTTGAGCCATACTGGACATTTACCTACGGTATAGATCTAGATGACTGAATTAGATATGTTTTCACTTATACTAATCTTTCACTAAATTTCTTTGTTCTCACTACCGTATTACTATTTATTGGATTGTGTGAGCACAGCATGACTAATGCATAGCATGATTTGGTTACCTTGGGTCTGCTTTCTTTTGCTTTGCACTGATACTTCAAACCAATTCCCTGCTCATCACTATGACACCATACTTTGATAACTATGGCTAATATAATATTTTTACCACAGTCCTATATTTCTTTTCTTGTTTCTGGCTCATCAAGTCTGTAACATCTAATGTTTTGCTACGGCATTATTTGCAGCCTTGAAAAAGTTACCTAGTAACAAAACACTTGTCAGCTGCCGGTCCAACGCCCTACAGGAAGATTATTGATCTGTACCCTCCATTTGTGAAATATAATGTTATTGGAATGTTTTGCCTTTCAATCAGATTGCTAAACTTGTATGTTTCATATACCTTTATTAAATTCAGCAACAAGTCATTAATTGTTCTTTGCTTGTCTAAATCGGTCGGTGAACTACATATGTGTACGTATTGAACTGATCAGAGTCCCAAGGTTATCTTTTTGTTTGAAAATGAGAGGGATATCATTTAAACAAAATCTCATTAAAATGTATCTATGTTGTAGATCCGTAACAAACGATAAATAAGTGGAGTTCACATTGGTTACACTCATACTTGGAGCAACGTAATATAACTTGACTGTAGGAAGTTTAAAATTAGTATTGTGTCTCTTCGGCTCTAGATGGGCCAATAAGTGAGTTTGCAACACCATCCTGGACTTTGACCGGCACATATTCGAATCCTCATAGAAATAATGCAACCCGGCCTCCTGGAGATTAGATCCAACATAACTTAACCATCTTATTTTACTTGCACCATCTAATTTCAGGACGTTGTTTACAAGTTCTCTAGTCAAGAAGAGGGTTTCTTTACGCCAGACTGAATGCCACATCATAATTGGTGAAATACAATTCTTATCAATAATAGAAGGAACTCTCAACTCCACATGGCAGTTATAATTAGAGCACCACTGGGGAAGGGAGATCAGAGTTTTCAAAAAGGCATATTCTATGCGCAGCAGTTTAGACGCATCAGTGATACCCCAAACAGCTACGCCATAAGAGGCGACGGGGAGTGTTTTCGCCTCGTGCAACTTTTTTAGCACTTCAATTGGTTTGGTCCGAAGTTTTTTTTACAAATTTGAAGAGGGCCCTAATATTTTTTCCATCAATAATCCCCTATTAGAGACCATATTTCTTCTAATATTATCTTGATCAAACATGATCCCTAAATAGTTGTGGCTGTTTCTACTGCTTTCGGCCTGCCACAAGGAATTAAAATAATACATTTTCAGATCCAGGTTAATCATAAGTGATGCGTATTCCTCTACGAGTCAACCCAACGCGTTTCCTGTGCGTGCACGAATCAACGCATTGTTAGTATAGAGGAATATCGGGACTGAAAGAGAATTAACAGGAGGAACGTCTATGGTAGACCCTAACAATGCTGATTGTACAGCATTAGTATATAAAGCAAATAAAAAGGCGCAAGGACGCACCCCTGCCTCACGCCCCTAGACATTTTAAAGTGTTTTGTGCACCCTCCTCCCTTGCCAAACGGAACAGAAGCTGTGGCTCCGCCATACAGGTCGCGGGTTTCATTAATAATCTGGATCTCAATTCTTATTGCCTCCATGATCTGCCACAGCTTAGATTGTGCCACACAATCAAAGGCTGCCGAGAGATCCATGAAGGCAAGATATAAGTGACCATTCTTGGCTGTCGTATATTTGGCTATTATTACATTTAAATTCAGACACTGATCCACTGTGCCCTTTCCTTTTCTAAAGCCGTATTGGCATTTGATTATTATGTTCTTTTACATTATACTCATCTTTCTGCGAGAACCTATAACACTTCCCATGGCATTCAGCCCAATAGCATACTCTGCAAAACAAGATGACTGACCTGACACTTTAGATAGGGCCACAGAAGCAGCCCAGCATCAACTGTTTTGGATTTAGATCCTCAACCTGGCATACGCATTGATGGAGATGGAAATATCTCAGCCGCAAGGAGAAGTTCATTGCTCCGAAAGTGGTACATCACAAAGCCCTGGACATTATTTCACACCCAAGTGGACAGTCGGCACTTCGCTCTGTTGTTTGGCCTGTTAAACTTGTTCACTGTCTAAGAAAGAAGATGCTGAATGATAAGCCAAAGTGAATGTAACTGAGTTCATGGTCAAAAATACCTTTTCGAGCAACACTCTCAAATTTAGCGGCAGATTGCTTAAGACTTTGTGCAACTACAGTAATGGAAAGTTGTGCAAAGTCTTGATTAGCTCTTAACTTTTCAATGATTTGTTTTTGCACTGTAAGTTGTGCAAATAGCTTTTACCTTGCTTTTCACTACATTGGCCCTGATCGGGAGTTTAGGTGCTATTTATTAGACCTGATAAATAACAATGCCATGGGGTACATTAACTATCAAGTGTGATAAATACCTATTATGAGTTGGTGAGGAATAACATGCAGATTTGTGTGTTTAATGCACCAACATCCACATTATATGGTAAATAGCATATCCTTTTCCACTATTAAATTTAGCTATGCTTGGCCAGCTCAACTTTAACAAAGGTGCAGGTATTTAATGCATCCGATATTTATTGGATGCGTTAAATACCTTTCAACTTGTTCTTCTGAACCGCTATGTAAACTGGGGTTCATGCAATATACTGACTAACTCACTTGTATAAAGAGGGCTATCAACGGGTTGCACTTATGCATTCCAGTGCAACCAACCATGATTTTTTCAAGCAGCGCTAGATATGCAAAAGTTGTCAGGTCTGGCTTTGGGTATAAGAACAAATTAAGAGAAATGTTTTAATTTCTCCTAATCTTCCACTCATTGCATGTGTATTGCATTGTACAGTACACATCCAATGTGTAAAATAAAAAAAGCTTAATCATATGATTTTCTGCCCTTCAATTACAAAACACATGCTAAACAATTTAAAGCTCTTCACAGATAAGTTAAATGGTTGTGCACTGAGGTATAGAATATGCAAATGTCCTCTTGTGAAACCTGTAATTAATATAAGCAGTTCATCACAGGAATTTGTTAAAAGTGAACATTAACTAAGGCTTATGTCTTGAATAAAACAACTGGGCAAAAGTATCCAGGCAGATTTCCTTCACTGCAGAGGGACTGAACTGTGTGCTGAAGATATCTTGAACAGCTCCATGGCATGAGGAAAGATCATGATGAGGAGGGAAAAGTGGGGCAGAGCTATGGGATGGCTGAGTTCCAGGGGGTAAAGCAATGATTAACTGGGCCATGTCAACAGGAGTGAGGCCTATTTTCATACCAATGCATCGATTTGCATAATTAGGCTCATTGAGCCTTGATTAAACAAATGGCCATAGAAATGCAAACGCATCTGAAGTAAGTGAGGATGCAGAAGGTAAGTCCAACAGTAAGTCGCATAAGAACATCTTCAGCTTGCCAGGGCAGCTAGCAACCAAACCTGTCAGGCACCAACATTCTACATAGCCTCCCACTCAAGATTCCAATGAGGAGGCAAAGTGAGACAAAGGTTAGAGGGATAGGGAAGAGGCCAAGGCGGAGGTTATCACAGCATCACATGTTGAAACTGTAGGTCAATATTTGTCCCTTCTAGAGTTAGATTTAGTTGTATACTAATAGGCATGTGACATTAAAACGCAAAGAACATGGTGACAAACTATCAGAGATTATTAAGTAGTAACATATTTTGCATTGTGTTTTGACGAGGAGGCTATAAAAAGTGTCTGTTTTCACAATCTAATTGCAGAACTTCCCTGACACAGGTACTTACCCAATGCTGTCCTTGTTATGCCTCCACTGACAGCGGAACTACAGTTGTAACCATATACACATCAACAGGAGGTTCAACAGCAGCATAAACATCTGTTATTACAGCAGCAACCACATCTGCCAGCTTGGTGGTAACAACAGCAACAAAAGCTAACACAGCAGGATGAACAGTGGCCACTAATACTGTACCCCTAGCAGGAGCTTCGCAGGAATAACAGCAGTAACAACAGCTGACACCAATGCATGGACCATAGCAGGGAGCATGGTTGCCACCATAATCATGCCAGCAGCAACAACTGCAGTTGCTACAACAGCATGATCCACAGCTGTGAGAAAAACTGGCATGAAAGCAGGGACCACAGCAACAAAAGCAGCTGCCATAATAGCTGCCACAATAGCCAACACCACACTAACATTGACATCTCCCACAGCAACAAGAAGACCTCCAAGCACAACATGAGCCACACAGTGCCCACAGCTATTATGGAAGTAGGGATCAGTACAGGGACTGCAGCTGTAACCGCCGAAGAGATCATTGCATCTGCTGGAGGTGCCACAAGAGCAGCACTAATAGCAGTGAAAAGAGCTTTTACAACAGCAGGTGCCACCGCAGCAATAATAGATGTAAAAACAACCACTACCACCACCGAGGCATCAACAGCTACACCAAAAGTTTCATGTAAAGGAGAACTGGCAGCAGTGACAACAGCTTTCACAATTGTTGAAACTGTAACATTAAACCAAGGAGAAGTAACCATAGCTGCTACCATGATAGATACTTAAATTCTTCTACGGAGAAGTGTGGCTCAATGATTAGAGCGGCAGACCCTGATGCAGAGGTCTATCCCGGGATAATTCTCGCTTCGGTGCCTATTCCAATCATGGAGTCCCACTCTGCAACTCTGGGCAATAGCTTGCTTAATCTCCACAACGGCCCCCACAACGCCAAGGATGCCTGGCCTCCACCTTGGGGGTGCCCAGGAGTGGACGTCTCACAGGGAAAGCCAGGATGGGTTCCACAGCGGTATTCGTACAAGCGCCTTGAGACACTTGCGGGTGAGTAGTGCGCTATACAAGTATCAATTTTTTTGGTGTGGTAAGGTTTTTGTATGTACATTTTTATTATCTCATAATATCATAACACAAGTGTATGCCAACAAGAGCTGTTCCATTCAACCTCAAAACCTAATTAGGTCAATGTTAATTGTGTCAGTATATACAATATATAATAAAACATGTCATCTCTAAATGTCACCTCATATGGAGTTATTAGTTTACTAAACTATGACTACAAGCTTTTTACTAAAGTGAGGACATCATGATTAATGCCAGTGGCACAAATCATAATTGGGAAATACCAAAATAGATTTATTTCAGGCTTGTCAATGACAGCAAATACAAGTTATCTAATTCAGGCAACTGATTATGTTTCTATAAATTATATTAAAGTGGTGGTTCTCTTATGCAGAGAAAGCCTTCGAGCTTATCAACTGGGAAGCAGTGATTGCCATTCTAGCTATTTTTGGTTTTCCTCAACATGTTTTTCACAATGGTTTGCTATATTTACCAGTGGGGCTAAGCTTAAATTTTGATTAACGCGGAAGACACTGGCGTAGTTTTAATTAGAAGGGGCATCCGTCAGGGTCATCGAATGTCTCCGCTTCTGTTTACTTTCTTTATTGAGCCCCCGATGGTTAAGTTACAAAATGCACCTTCGCGCAATAACCACTCCACGCTGTTAGCTAGCGTAAAAGACCAGTTATTAGGAAAGGGATAAACAACCAAATTTAAACATAACACCAATAAACAACTAACAATCCCCAACCTCATGTCTTTCATCCATCATCCACTCCCACACTCCTATTACTCACTCCCAATTCACCCAGCGACCTCTTCACTTATACCATTCGCTTCCTCACTTCCCTTTTAACATCTTCCAGCATCTCCAGCCATCGCACTCCTGCCTGCGGCATCTCCATCCTGCACCTGTATCCCCCTCCCCTGAAGGGTGAGTATGCCCATCTTGGACTCCTCAACCGTACCAAGTTCTGCTAGCACCCGCTTCAACCTGTTCTAAACCTGCGCTCTATTCAAAGCCAATACCCTTACCCACTCCTAAAAACAAGTAGGGTGGGAGGGTGGTCAAAACTTTTCCTAACCCTTTCCCTGAGGCGCTGGGGACAGGAAGAGAAAGAAATTCCTCTCCTGCCCCCTATAATACTTTGCCTAAAACCCCCACCCCTAAGCTCACCCCTACACTGCCTAAACACCCTGTTCCTAACACCCCAGGGGAAGACTGGTCTGTCGACCTCACTTCCCCTGGGGGCCGCATCGCGCAATAATCACTCCACGCTGTTAGCTAGCGTAAAAGGCCATTTATTAGGACAGGGTTGATCAACCAAATTTAAACATAACACCAATAAACAATTAACAAACCCCAACCTCATGTGTTTCATCCATAATCCACTTCCACACTCCAGTTACTCACTTCCAACTCACCCAGCGACCTCTTCCCTTATACCATTCGCTACCTCACTTCTCTATCAACCCCTTCCAGCATCTCCAGCCAGCGCACCTGCCTGCCACACCCCCATCCTGTATCCCCCTCCCCAGAAGGGGAAGTGTGCCCATCATGGACTCCCCACCTCTCCCAAGTACTGTCAGCCAGGAAACCCCCGGAGAGCGGTTACCTGCCCCACCCCAGCTCAAGTTCACCTTTCGCCCTCAAATCAGTCGGCCCCAGATGGACTCATTCCACAACATACCGATGACATCCCTCCTCTCCATCATATAATATGCGTTACCCATGTGCGAAAGGTGCACGCATCATCTCAAAAAAGTAGAGGCTCCTTGAGCCGCAGCCGCACATGGGCAATCACTTTGATACCGTTGTTACTACAAAAGATTCCCATAGCCCGATTCAACTTTTCGACAGCCGCAGGCTTCAGTGCCCCGCCAAATTCGGTACAAATTCAGTCCAAACAATGCAGGCATCAGCCAGATTGCTTCTCATGCCCTCAAAATCCAGTTGCATCAGATGTAGCAGGGACACCCCGGATTGCCTGATCAAGTCATTTTCCCCCAAGTGGATAACAAGCATGTCCGGGCAGCCCCTCTGAGCCACCTTTTACATCAGCCAGGGCAACAAGGCTCGCTATCGAATCCCGCTCTTACCCCACCAGCTTGTAGGGCAAAGCTATGGCCGTACACCTGCCTGTCTGCATATTTTGATGCCCAGTGAACAAAGGAGTGTCCAACAATCCAGGTAACCGTCTTGGCTCACGGACCCCCAATGCCACCTACAAAAGAAAAAGAGATTAGTACAGCTGAACTACAACCACCACCACTCCAGCCGCCTTACCGCTTACCCCACCAGCCACGCCTGCCTTCATTTGCGCACATAGCGTTCGCAGCAGCGAGACCTCCAACGCCCAATCTGCCTGATCTTGCACTCCCCAGCCTGGCTGCCGCCGTCGCTGCGCCAATCCGAAATGAATGCTTCCCATACCTAACAGAGTCCCTGCCTACACGCCTCAGTGCCATCTGCAACACCGCAAGCAGCAGAAAAGCTATCACCCACTTCTGAGAGGCATGACAAAAAAAGTTCCCCGCTGATTTTCCCGACTTTTGACAAAACTCTCTCCACTCCCGCACCGGGCAAGCCCCAGCACAACCACTCTCACACAACCACACCCACTTGCCCCTCCCCAACTGGTCCATTTTAGAATAACCCAGCCAAATACCCAAACGTGCCCCATCCAGCGGCACATCCTCAAGCACTCTGCCGGCCTTGCCCCTCGTCCCCACCAACTGCGAAACCCGGAAAGCCCCAAAAAACATCCAAATCATGCACAAACGGAACAAGGCTACCTCGTGGTCATCGTAACAACACTGCGGCAACTCAGCCAACAAGCTTTGCAACAAGTCAAAAGTGATCGCTTCTCTAAGCGCCTCCCCCCACCCTTCCCTCTCTCCCGCCCCCAACCTTTCAACATTCTACTCAGTAACTCGCTTTTGGCCGGATCAAAACCAAAATACAACAAGCTATAAAAAGAGATCCCCGCTAGCTTCCCTGCAATCGTAGTCTGGGACCATCCTCTACAAATGCAGTCCAAAACAAATTGAATGATGCCCCGCTCACAGCCTTGCCTGAACATACGCCATGTCTCACCGGTCCAGCCAAGAAAAGAACCAAATTCAGACCACGCCAACCTGTAAGAGCGCCTCGTAGAGTCAGCTATGAACTTTTCAACAAGCCCCACTACTCTAACTCCCCCCAGGCCCAAATACCCTCCAGCACCTTGGTCTTGCAAGCTTCCGCTCCAGGTGCCAGCCTTGTGAAATGCTGCCACTACGAACGAGACAATGCATCCGCAATGTCATTGCTTGCACCTGGAACATGTTGCACGCGAAACAGCACATTAAAAAGCAAACATAGCAGCATAAAACTTCGCAATAAGCGCAGCACTTGCAGGTCCCTTGCTTTCTGATTGTTCACCAAGTCCACTGCTGTCCTGTTGTCCACATGAAACAAGACCAACCTGTACTGAAACTCTGGACCCACACTTCCAGCTCAGCAAGCAAGGGGAAAAATTTGAAAGCAATGCTCCTGCCCTGCCTCAACCAATGTACTGACCACTGTTCTGCGCACCACCTCCCGTCCCACAAAATACTAAAGCCAGCAGCACCTGTGGCGTCAGAAAGAAACTGCACCTGCCAGACCATCCTATCATCCACAAAGTCCAGAGACACACCATTGAAGTCAGACAAGAAACTCTGCCACTCGCGCAAATCAGACAGGACCCCATTGAAATTCTGACTCTGTGATGAGGAGCACCAGCCCAGACATGGCCATGCCGAGGCATCTGCAGAAAGTCCTCCCAGCCAGCAAAACCCTGCACGCAAAGTTCAACAACCCCAGGAGATGCTGCACCGCCCGCATATCAATTTTCCCCTCCCCAATCACATGCATCTCCGTCACCTTCTGCTCCGTTAAACGTGCCGACCAGACCACTGAGTCCAGCTCAATACCTAGAAACATCAAACAACAGCTGGGCCCAGCCGTCTTCTCATTTGCCAATGGAACTCTGAAATCCCCGGCCATACCTTGAAACTGGTTAAGGGCCTCCCCGCACTCCCCTGACCACGCCATCCTGACAAACAGAAAATCATCCAGACAGTGCGATACCAGCTGATTCCCACTCCTGTCCGTAAAGGCCCACTGCAGAAATGAACTGAACGTCTCGAAGAAAGAGCAGGAAATCGCACAACCCATGGGCAAAACCCTGTCGACAAAAATGGCCCCGTCAAACTGCATCTCCAGCAGGGAAAAATCCACTGGTTGAACGGGAAGGAGGTAAAAGGCCGATTTTATGTCATTTTTTGCCAGTTCAGCCCCCCGACCACACACCGGCACCAAACCGATGGCGTCATCAACTGAAGCATGCCTCACCCTGGAATCCTCCTCTGCAATGAAATCATTCACGGATCTCCCCTCTGGCTAGGACAAATGATGAATCAGTCAAAACTCCACCTGCTCTTTCTTGGGTACCACCCCCAAAAGTGGGATAATGAGGTCAGTGTGGCCAGTGTGGCCAAGTTTTAAACCGCTGTCATCACATGTTTTCCCTGGACCGGAATCAAGCATCCTAGGACTGGTTTCTGGCTATCTGCCGTCAGTCCCGTGCTCTCCACACCACCGTAGTCAAGCTGTCCTGGCTGATGACGGCTGATAGCCAGAAACCAGTTCTAGGATGCTTGAATTCGGTCCAGGGAAGACATGGCTTGGCAGTTCGGGCTGGACTGTTCCCATGAGGCACAGGGTCAAGGCTGATTTGCATATGGCCATGTCTGAACTGGGGTGGTGTGGAGTGCAAAAAAACGATGAATTTAGGCCCAGAGCTCTGTACTGGGGTGAATGTATGACATTATTCTGCATTCTGTCAATCAACTGTTGTTTTTGCATTTGTCACCCCAAGTGGGACGGGTATGCTCAGACGTGAGTCCCGTGCTCTCCACACTACCTGAGTCAAGCTATCCTGGCTGATGACGGCTGATAGCCAGAAACTGGTCCTAGGATGCTTGATTCCGGTCCAGGGAAGACATGGCTTAGCAGTTCGGCTTGAACTGTTCCCATGAGGCACAGAGTCAAGGCTGATTTGCATATGGCCATGTCCGAACTGGGGTAGTGTGGAGTGCAAAAAAATGATTGATTTAGGCCCAGATCTCTGTACTGAGGTGAATGTATGACATTGTTCTGCATTCTGTCCATCAACTGTTGTTTTTGCATTTGTCACCCTGAGTGGGACGGGTATGCTCAGACGTGCGTCCCGTGCTCTCCACACCACTGGAGTCAAGCTATCCTGGCTGATGACGGCTGATAGTCAGAAACCGGTCCTAGGATGCTTGATTCCGGTCCAGGGAAGACATGGCTTGGCAGTTCGGGCTGGACTGTTACCTTGAGGCACAGGGTCAAGGCTGATTTGCATATGGCCATTTCTGAAGAGGGGTGGTGTGGAGTGCAAAATAACGATGGATTTAGGCCCAGAGCTCTGTACTGGGGTGAATGTATGACATTATTCTGCATTCTGTCAATCAACTGTTGTTTTTGCATTTGTCACCCCGAGTGGGACGGGTATGCTCAGACGTGAGTCCTGTGCTCTCCACACCACTGGAGTCAAGCTATCCTGGCTGACGACGGCTGATAGACAGAAGCTGGTCCTAGAGTGCTTGATTCCGGTCCAGGGAAGACATGGCTTAGCATTTCGGGCTGAACTGTTCCCTTGAGGCACAGAGTCAAGGCTAATTTTCATATGGCCATGTCTGAACTGGGGTGGTGTGGAGTGCAAAAATATGATGGATTTAGGCCCAGATCTCTGTACTGGGGTGAATGTATGACATTGTTCTGCATTCTGTCCATCAACTGTTGTTTTTGCATTTGTCACCCCGAGTGGAACAGGTATGCTCAGACGTGAGTCCCATGCTTTCCACACCACTGGAGTCAAGATATCCTGGCTGATGATGGCTGATAGCCAGAAACCGGTCCTAGGATGCTTGATTCTGGTCCAGGGAAGACATGGCTTGGCAGTTCGGGCTGGACTGTTCCCATGAGGCACAGGGTCAAGGCTGATTTGCATATGGCCATGTCTGAAGTGGGGTGGTGTGGAGTGCAAAAAAACGATGGATTTAGGCCCAGAGCTCTGTACTGGGGTGAATGTGTGACATTTTTCTGCATTCTGTCCATCAACTGTTGTTTTTGCATTCGTCACCCCGAGTGGGACGGGTATGCTCAGACGTGAGTCACGTGCTCTCCACCCCACTGGAGTCAAGCTATCCTGGCTGATGACAGCTGATAGCCAGAAACCGGTCCTAGGATGCTTGATTCTGGTCCAGGGAAGACATGGCTTTGCAGTTCAGGCTGGACTGTTTCCATGAGGCACAGGGTCAAGGCTGATTTGCATATGGCCATGTCTGAACTGGGTTCGTGTGGAGTGCAAAAAAAGGTGGATTTAGGCCCAGATCTCTGTACTGGGGTGAATGTATGACATTGTTCTGCATTCTGTCCATCAACTGTTGTTTTTGCATTTGTCACCCCAAGTGGGACGGGTATGCTCAGACGTGAGTCCAGTGCTCTCCACACCACTGGAGTCAAGCAATGCTGGCGGATGACGGCTGATAGCCAGAAACTGGTCCAAGGATCCTTGATTCCGGTCCAGGGAAGACATGGCTTGGCAGTTCGGGCTGGACTGTTCCCCTGAGGCACAGGGTCAAGGCTGATTTGCATATGGGCATGCCTGAACTGGGGTGGTGTGGAGTGCAAAAAAAGGTGGATTTAGGCCCAGATCTCTGTACTGGGGTGACTGTATGACATTGTTCTGCATTCTATCCATCAACTGTTGTTTTTGCATTTATCACCCTGAGTGGGACGGGTATGCTCAGACATCACTGGAGTCTAGCTATCCTGGCTGATAGCCAGAAACCAGTTCTAGGATGCTTAATTTCGGTCCAGGGAAGACATGGCTTGGCAGTTCGGGCTGGACTGTTCCCATGAGGCACAGGGTCAAGGCTGATTTGCATATGGCCATGTCTGAACTGGGGTGGTGTAGAGTGCAAAAAAACAATGAATTTAGGCCCAGATCTCTGAACTGGGGTGAATGTATGACATTGTTTTGCATTCTGTCCATCAACTGTTGTTTTTGCATTTGTCACCCCGAGTGGGACGGGTATGCTCAAACGTGAGTCCAGTGCTCTACACACCACTGGAGTCAAGCTATCCTGGCTAATGACGGCTGATAGCCAGAAACCGGTCCTAGGATGCTTGATTCCGGTCCAGGGAAGACATGGCTTGGCAGTTCGGGCTGGACTGTTCCCATGAGGTACAGGGTCAAGGCTGATTTGCATATGGCCAAGTCTGAAGTGGGGTGGTGTGGAGTGCAAAAAAACGATTGATTTAGGCCCAGAGCTCTGTACTGGGGTGAATGTATGACATTATTCTGCATTCTGTCAATCAACTGTTGTTTTTACATTTGTCACCCCAAGTGGGACGGGTATGCTCAGACGTGAGTCCCGTGCTCTCCACACTACTTGAGTCAAGCTATCCTGGCTGATGACGGCTGATAGCCAGAAACTGGTCCTAGGATGCTTGATTCCGGTCCAGGGAAGACATGGCTTAGCAGTTCGGCTTGAACTGTTCCCATGAGGCACAGAGTCAAGGCTGATTTGCATATGGCCATGTCCGAACTGGGGTAGTGTGGAGTGCAAAAAAATTATTGATTTAGGCCCAGATCTCTGTACTGAGGTGAATGTATGACATTGTTCTGCATTCTGTCTGTCGGGATCTAGCCCAACGCGCCTGCTCAAGGAACTGCAATCACCGGCGGTCCTGGGGCGCGGAACTACATTTCCCAGAATTCCCGGCGGGGATTCCGGGATATCTGCCGGTAGACCAGGAAGTCCGGTGTCAGTAATTCTTTTCCCGATCCTAGGCAGCGGCTGCTCCTCGGAACGGCGCCTTTCCAAAGGCTCCGTGTGTTCCAGACTGACCGGTACTGGTGAGAGCGATTTTGTGGGTCTCTGTTAGCACGCTGGTTAGCGTGTGGAACAAGGTGAACCTTTACGTGATTTCTGATATCCAAATCACAAAGACTATTGTTGGCTGGAGATTTGCCTCGCGGCTGCGAGGAACTGTTGGTTTCTTATTTGGCATTGAGCTCGCTGCTGCGAGAAAACATTTGGGCATTACGAGCGTTCGCTCTTTGGGTATATTCTCATGAGGAACGAGCATACTGGTGTGAATTCAACCTTCGAGTGGCGGAGTGCAGGGGGGGATTGTTGGACCTCCACACTGCCGTCACGAACCTAAGGCTAAGGGTTCATGAACATTTGGGATTTTGTGGCAAAGCAATTACCAAAGCGGAGTGTGGTAGTGAGTGAACTACACACTGCCGTGTTTGGGTATTTTTGGCATCAGCAAGGAAAGAAAGACTTAATCTGTTTCTGTTTGAATCAGATAACAGTGCTAAAGTTCAAATATTGTTTAAGCACGGGAAGTGCCATTTCATTATACTTTTGGAATCCTTTTACCACTCAAACGTTTTCACAGTGGGGTAGGTTTAAGTCAGTCATTTCTAGACTTTACGCTTCCCCAACCAGGCTTGATAGTAACCCTTTTCTTTTTGTATTAATCAGGAAGGAAGACGGGAGATACAGCAAAGGGTGGTTAGAGTCAATTGATTTCAGGTGAATACATGTTGGTATGGTGTTAGTAAGAACTAATGAGAGTAGGATGTAGCCATGTATTAACCTGTATATTTTTGTCTTTCAGTTTCTTTATCCCTGCTGCCCCTTTCCTTCTCCTCTTTATTCTTTCTGGGTTTTTTCCCCTTCATGGGGTTTTTTCCCTCGCCGTATCGTCTGAGCACCCTGTGTTTATACTTCAGGGTGTTCGGTCGGTCCGGAGGTGGAGCATTGTTGCTGCACGTGAATCCTGCGGAGTGCAAAGCCTAACAGAATTACTGACCCAAGAAATACACTCTGCCTGATTCATATGTAGCAGCAATGGCGTCCATGGAGGATGTGTTACAAGCTTTGCTTTTGGTACAGCAGGAGCTGGCCTCTTCCAAGGCTGAGACAGCAGCTTTGCGGGAGAAGGTGGAGCGTTTGAGTGGTAACCCGTTCAACGCTTCCGCATCGTCTTCTAATGTTCAGGTTACTGTACCCCCACCCATTCCATTGGCTACTCCTGAACGGTTTTCAGGGGATCCACGTAAGGTGCATGTGTTTATGACACAGGTACTCATGCATTTTTCCTGTAAACCATCCTCGTTCCCCACAAATCATTCAAGGGTGGCATTTTTGATTTCTTATTTAATTGGGGATGCAGCTGATTGGGTGGTACCATTGGTGAAATGTGATGATGCTCTTTTATCTAATTGGGCAGAGTTCAAAAAGGAATTTGAGAGGGTCTTTGACCGAAGAGCCACCACTTTCTGTGCTGATCGTGAGTTATTGACATTAAGACAAGGTAGAGGAGAGTTGATAACATACCTAACGGCCTTTAACAGGCTGGTGGTAGAAGCATCATGGCCAGAGGAAAAAAAATTATCTTTGTTTTATCAGGGGTTACATGATGATTTAAAAGATGTAGTTGCACAGGTGGATCCTCAGCCCACTACTTTTGAGGACATGGTAAACCTGGTGTTAAGGTTAGACAGTAGACTAACGGACAGAGGTAGCAATAGGAGACGGTGGGAAAGAGGAGCGTACTTTGTTGACAGAAACCCTAGGAAAGCATCTGGGGGTACGGAAGCTACGTCTGAACCAATGGAGATAGGGGCTCTTAGAGCACCATTGTCTAGAGAAGAGAGAGAAGCCAGAAGGGTACAGGGCCTGTGCATGTACTGTGGTAAGAAGGGGCATTACGTCCGGGAATGTCCTTCTAAACCAAAAGCATCAGGGACTTTTAGTAGATTTAAGAAAGTCGCGCTGTCTAATACTGTACCAGAGAACGAACAGAAGGAAGACCGCACAGCGGGAGTAGACGGAGAACAAGCATGGAAGCTTACCTCCCTGTCCTCATCGGGTGATGAGGAAACAGAGCCTCACCTGGTGGTGGTGATGACGTTAGAATATGAGTTAGAAAGATGTCCAGTAATGGTGATGGTGGACTCAGGGGCGACTGGTAATTTTGTAGACGAGGGTCTGGTAAGACGTCTAGAATTGCCTCGAGTTCTTAGGGAGACACCGGAAGATGTTTTGGCAGTGGATGGGCAGCCTTTAACCTCAGGTCAGATAACGGAGAGGACTGGTGATTTGGGGTTATCAATGGTGACGCAAGGGTATGTGCATTCTGAGGTGTTAACATTGAATATCATAGATGCTCCGCAGTACGAGATTATTTTGGGCATGCCTTGGCTGCATAAACATAACCCTGTGGTGAATTGGCAGTCAAAATCTATACGATTTGACCCAGAGACCTGTAAGGACCATTTCACTCCTTGTATGTCTGCTAATGTCTCCGTGTTAGCTACACCATTTTTTGCAGCCACTGCTGCGGAAAAGTACGTCAAGCTACCAGTAGTATACGCTTCTTACAGTGATGTGTTTAGTGAGGTGAAGGCAGAAACTCTGCCCCCTCATAGGGAATACGACTGTCGAATTGATTTAGTGGAGGGGGCATCGTTACCATCTTGTAGAGTGTATGCTTTGTCTGTGCCCGAAACCTCCCATCTGAAGCAGTACATTGACCATTATACTCGATTGGGTTTTATACGCCCCTCTCGTTCTCCCACAGCTTCCCCTCTTTTCTTTATATCAAAAGCCAATGGGGACTTGAGAGCATGTGTGGACTACAGGGCGTTGAACAAGAACACTATTCGTAATCGATACCCTCTTCCACTCATTTCAGTCTTGCTCGACCAGGTGAGAGAGGCCAGGATTTACACCCGTTTAGATTTACGTGGGGCATATCACCTGGTTAGAGTAAGGGAAGGGGATGAGTGGAAGACGGCGTTCAAAACACGGTTTGGTTTATATGAATACCTAGTGATGCCTTTTGGGCTTTGTAACGCCCCAGCAGCATTTCAGTTTTTCATAAACGATGTGCTAAAAGAATACGTAGATCAATTTGTGGTGATGTATATAGACGACATCTTGATATATTCTCAAGATGTTTCATGCCACACAAACCATGTCTGCAAGGTCCTGGATAAATTGAGAGAACACCATCTCTATGTAAAGCTGAGTAAATGTGAGTTCGGGGTGCATGAGGTGGAATTTTTGGGTGTGAATCTTAGTCCTGAAGGATTACAAATGTCAGAAAGGAAGGTACAGGCAGTGAGGGAGTGGCCAGCCCCCAAGAATGTGAAAGAGGTACAGAGCTTTTTGGGGTTCGCCAACTATTATCGTAGGTTCATTGTACACTTCTCCCAAACCGCTGTCCCTATCACTAGGCTGTTAAGGAAAGGGAGGTTATTTGAGTGGACAGGGGAGGCTGAGCAAGCTTTTCAGGCGCTAAAAAAGGCCTTTACTACAGCTCCAGTGTTGGCGCATCCTGTTCTGGAACATCCATTTATCGTGGAAGCTGACGCTTCGGATGAAGCCATAGGTGCGATCCTGTCTCAGAGAGACGTACATACTGGTCAGCTTCATCCTGTTGCCTACTTGTCGAAAAAACTGAGTTCGGCTGAGGTCAACTATTCAATCGCAGAAAAAGAACTCTTGGCAATTAAAAAGGCTTTCCAGGAGTGGAGACCGTATCTGTGGGGAGCAAGTCATGCAGTCACGGTGTACACAGATCACCGGAATCTCCAGTATATGTCCGCTGCTAGACACCTCACGCAAAGGCAGATGCGGTGGATGTTATTCTTTTCAGAGTACAACTTTGTTGTAACCTTTCGTCCCGGCTCGGAGAACAGAAAAGCGGATGCCCTTTCTAGACAGGGAATCCCCGCCGGACAAAATGCAGAAGAACAGTCAATAATTCCTTCCACGAAGGTGGTTTGTGTTGTGAGAGCTGAGAAGTTTCTGGAGGACATAAAAGATTCTAGGTCCACGGACTATTGGGTTCGTTGGGCTTCTGCCAAACCAGACAGGAAGATTAGGCAGGGCTTACCCTTCTATGGAGAGTGTTTGTTTCTGCCTAACATGGAGATTAGAAAGAAGGCATTCAGTTGGTGTCATGAAGCTCCTGCGGCGGGACATCCAGGGATCACAAAGACTGTGAATTTGCTTAGAAGGCATTTCTGGTGGGAGACTCTTGTGAAGGACACCACTCAATGGGTGGGCAGCTGTGAAGTCTGTGCTAGAAACAAGGGGGAAACATCAAAAAAGAAAGGGTTGTTAATGCCAATGCCCACGCCTGATCGCCCATGGTCAAACATTAGTTTGGATTTCATCACAGGCCTCCCAAAAGATCAAGGGAACACCGCAGCTCTGGTGGTAGTGGACAATTTAACGAAAATGGGCCATTTTGTACCTTGTGTGAACCTCCCCACAGCTAGTCAAACAGCACAGCTAATGGCATCACAAGTTTTTCGTTTGCATGGCATTCCAAGAGTCATTGTGTCTGATAGGGGGCCACAATTCATTGCTCGATTTTGGAGAGTATGGTGTCGTGCACTGGGCATAGAAACAGCATTATCTACTAGCTTCCATCCTCAAACTGATGGACAGACAGAACGTCTGAATCAGACTCTAAAGAAGTACTTGCGATGTTACTCAAAGGAGGCTCATGGGTCTTGGGTGGAGTTGTTGTGGATGGCGGAGATGGCCTACAACAACGCCTGGCATAGCTCCATAGGAATGTCCCCATTCAAAGCAAATTATGGGTATGATGTACGGACCCTACCGATACATATACCGGAAGAGGTAAACGATCAACCCTCGGTAAAAGAGCGGGTGCTATTGATAAGAAAAATACACAGCACAGTGCAAAAACATTTGCTAAAGGCAAAAGACACATACAAACGGTGGGAGGACAGACATAGGATATCTGGTCCTCAGTTCGAGGTAGGAGATAAGGTTTGGCTCTCGACCAAATATATCCGTTTCAAGCTCCGAAGCGTGTTTCATCCGCGCTTCATTGGGCCATATCCTGTGGTGCGCCGCATCAATCCTGTGGCATACAAATTGAAGTTGCCCAACACATTGCGAATCCACCCCGTTTTTCATGTTCAGTTGCTGAAAAAAGCTCTTACCTCACGCAGAACTGCACCTCCGGTGTTGGCGAAGGATGGGAATCTGGAGTATGAGGTGAGATCCATAAAAGACTCCAAGTTTCGCAGGGGCGTTCTATGGTACTTGGTTTCATGGAAAGGCTATGGGGCGGAGGAGGACTCCTGGGAACCAGTTCATAATGTCCATGCTCCTCGAGCTGTGCGAACATTCCACGACAGATATCCCGCAAAGCCTGGGCCTAGGAGGCGCTTGGGAGGAGGGCGTACTGTCGGGATCTAGCCCAACGCGCCTGCTCAAGGAACTGCAATCACCGGCGGTCCTGGGGCGCGGAACTACATTTCCCAGAATTCCCGGCGGGGATTCCGGGATATCTGCCGGTAGACCAGGAAGTCCGGTGTCAGTAATTCTTTTCCGGATCCTAGGCAGCGGCTGCTCCTCGGAACGGCGCCTTTCCAAAGGCTCCGTGTGTTCCAGACTGACCGGTACTGGTGAGAGCGATTTTGTGGGTCTCTGTTAGCGCGCTGGTTAGCGTGTGGAACAAGGTGAACCTTTACGTGATTTCTGATATCCAAATCACAAAGACTATTGTTGGCTGGAGATTTGCCTCGCGGCTGCGAGGAACTGTTGGTTTCTTATTTGGCATTGAGCTCGCTGCTGCGAGAAAACATTTGGGCATTACGAGCGTTCGCTCTTTGGGTATATTCTCATGAGGAACGAGCATACTGGTGTGAATTCAACCTTCGAGTGGCGGAGTGCAGGGGGGGGATTGTTGGACCTCCACACTGCCGTCACGAACCTAAGGCTAAGGGTTCATGAACATTTGGGATTTTGTGGCAAAGCAATTACCAAAGCGGAGTGTGGTAGTGAGTGAACTACACACTGCCGTGTTTGGGTATTTTTGGCATCAGCAAGGAAAGAAAGACTTAATCTGTTTTTGTTTGAATCAGATAACAGTGCTAAAGTTCAAATATTGTTTAAGCACGGGAAGTGCCATTTCATTATACTTTTGGAATCCTTTTACCACTCAAACGTTTTCACAGTGGGGTAGGTTTAAGTCAGTCATTTCTAGACTTTACGCTTCCCCAACCAGGCTTGATAGTAACCCTTTTCTTTTTGTATTAATCAGGAAGGAAGACGGGAGATACAGCAAAGGGTGGTTAGAGTCAATTGATTTCAGGTGAATACATGTTGGTATGGTGTTAGTAAGAACTAATGAGAGTAGGATGTAGCCATGTATTAACCTGTATATTTTTGTCTTTCAGTTTCTTTATCCCTGCTGCCCCTTTCCTTCTCCTCTTTATTCTTTCTGGGTTTTTTCCCCTTTATGGGGTTTTTTCCCTCGCCGTATCGTCTGAGCACCCTGTGTTTATACTTCAGGGTGTTCGGTCGGTCCGGAGGTGGAGCATTGTTGCTGCACGTGAATCCTGCGGAGTGCAAAGCCTAACACTGTCCATCAACTGTTGTTTTTGCATTTGTCACCCTGAGTGGGACGGGTATGCTCAGACGTGCGTCCCGTGCTCTCCACACCACTGGAGTCAAGCTATCCTGGCTGATGACGGCTGATAGCCAGAAACCAGTCCTAGGATGCTTGATTCCGGTCCAGGGAAGACATGGCTTGGCAGTTCGGGCTGGACTGTTACCTTGAGGCACAGGGTCAAGGCTGATTCGCATATGGCCATGTCTGAAGTGGGGTGGTGTGGAGTGCAAAAAAACGATGGATTTAGGCCCAGAGCTCTGTACTGGGGTGAATGTATGACATTATTCTGCATTCTGTCAATCAACTGTTGTTTTTGCATTTGTCACCCCGAGTGGGACGGGTATGCTCAGACGTGAGTCCTGTGCTCTCCACACCACTGGAGTCAAGCTATCCTGGCTGACGACGGCTGATAGACAGAAACTGGTCCTAGAGTGCTTGATTCTGGTCCAGGGAAGACATGGCTTAGCATTTCGGGCTGAACTGTTCCCTTGAGGCACAGAGTCAAGGCTGATTTGCATATGGCCATGTCCGAACTGGGGTGGTGTGGAGTGCAAAAAAACGATGGATTTAGGCACAGATCTCTGTACTGGGGTGAATGTATGACATTGTTCTGCATTCTGTCCATCAACTGTTGTTTTTGCATTTGTCACCCAGAGTGGAACAGGTATGCTCAGACGTGAGTCCCATGCTTTCCAAACCACTGGAGTCAAGCTATCCTGGCTGATGACGGCTGATAGCCAGAAACCGGTCCTAGGATGCTTGATTCCGGTCCAGGGAAGACATGGCTTGGCAGTTCGGGCTGGACTGTTCCCCTGAGGCACAGGGTCAAGGCTGATTTGCATATGGGCATGCCTGAACTGGGGTGGTGTGGAGTGCAAAAAAAGGTGGATTTAGGCCCAGATCTCTGTACTGGGGTGACTGTATGACATTGTTCTGCATTCTATCCATCAACTGTTGTTTTTGCATTTGTCACCCTGAGTGGGACGGGTATGCTCAGACACCACTGGAGTCTAGCTATCCTGGCTGATAGCCAGAAACCAGTTCTAGGATGCTTAATTTCGGTCCAGGGAAGACATGGCTTGGCAGTTCGGGCTGGACTGTTCCCATGAGGGACAGGGTCAAGGCTGATTTGCATATGGCCATGTCTGAACTGGGGTGGTGTAGAGTGCAAAAAAACGATGAATTTAGGCCCAGATCTCTGAACTGGGGTGAATGTATGACATTGTTTTGCATTCTGTCCATCAACTGTTGTTTTTGCATTTGTCACCCCGAGTGGGACGGGTATGCTCAGACGTGAGTCCAGTGCTCTACACACCACTGGAGTCAAGCTATCCTGGCTAATGACGGCTGATAGCCAGAAACCGGTCCTAGGATGCTTGATTCCGGTCCAGGGAAGACATGGCTTGGCAGTTCGGGCTGGACTGTTCCCATGAGGCAGAGGGTCAAGGCTGATTTGCATATGGCCAAGTCTGAAGTGGGGTGGTGTGGAGTGCAAAAAAACGATCGATTTAGGCCCAGAGCTCTGTACTGGGGTGAATGTATGACATTATTCTGCATTCTGTCAATCAACTGTTGTTTTTGCATTTGTCACCCTGAGTGGGACGGGTATGCTCAGACGTGCGTCCCGTGCTCTCCACACCACTGGAGTCAAGCTATCCTGGCTGATGACGGCTGATAGCCAGAAACCGGTCCTAGGATGCTTGATTCCGGTCCAGGGAAGACATGGCTTGGCAGTTCGGGCTGGACTGTTCCCATGAGGCACAGGGTCAAGGCTGATTTGCATATGGCCATGTCTGAAGTGGGGTGGTGTGGAGTGCAAAAAAACGATAGATTTAGGCCCAGAGCTCTGTACTGGGGTGAATGTATGACATTATTCTGCATTCTGTCCATCAACTGTTGTTTTTGCATTCGTCACCCCGAGTGGGACGGGTATGCTCAGACGTGAGTCACGTGCTCTCCACCCCACTGGAGTCAAGCTATCCTGGCTGATGACAGCTGATTGCCAGAAACCGGTCCTAGGATGCTTGATTCCGGTCCAGGGAAGACATGGCTTTGCAGTTCAGGCTGGACTGGTTCCATGAGGCACAGGGTCAAGGCTGATTTGCATATGGCCATGTTTGAACTGGGGTGGAGTTGAGTGCAAAAAAAGGTGGATTTAGGCCCAGATCTCTGTACTGGGGTGAATGTATGACATTGTTCTGCATTCTGTCCATCAACTGTTGTTTTTGCATTTGTCACCCGAGTGGGACGGGTATGCTCAGACGTGAGTCCAGTGCTCTCCACACCACTGGAGTCAAGCAATGCTGGCGGATGACGGCTGATAGCCAGAAACCGGTCCTAGGATGCTTGATTCCGGTCCAGGGAAGACATGGCTTGGCAGTTCGGGCTGGACTGTTCCCATGAGGCAGAGGGTCAAGGCTGATTTGCATATGGCCAAGTCTGAAGTGGGGTGGTGTGGAGTGCAAAAAAACGATCGATTTAGGCCCAGAGCTCTGTACTGGGGTGAATGTATGACATTATTCTGCATTCTGTCAATCAACTGTTGTTTTTGCATTTGTCACCCTGAGAGGGACGGGTATGCTCAGACGTGCGTCCCGTGCTCTCCACACCACTGGAGTCAAGCTATCCTGGCTGATGACGGCTGATAGCCAGAAACCGGTCCTAGGATGCTTGATTCCGGTCCAGGGAAGACATGGCTTGGCAGTTCGGGCTGGACTGTTCCCATGAGGCACAGGGTCAAGGCTGATTTGCATATGGCCATGTCTGAAGTGGGGTGGTGTGGAGTGCAAAAAAACGATAGATTTAGGCCCAGAGCTCTGTACTGGGGTGAATGTATGACATTATTCTGCATTCTGTCCATCAACTGTTGTTTTTGCATTCGTCACCCCGAGTGGGACGGGTATGCTCAGACGTGAGTCACGTGCTCTCCACCCCACTGGAGTCAAGCTATCCTGGCTGATGACAGCTGATTGCCAGAAACCGGTCCTAGGATGCTTGATTCCGGTCCAGGGAAGACATGGCTTTGCAGTTCAGGCTGGACTGGTTCCATGAGGCACAGGGTCAAGGCTGATTTGCATATGGCCATGTCTGAACTGGGGTGGAGTTGAGTGCAAAAAAAGGTGGATTTAGGCCCAGATCTCTGTACTGGGGTGAATGTATGACATTGTTCTGCATTCTGTCCATCAACTGTTGTTTTTGCATTTGTCACCCCGAGTGGGACGGGTATGCTCAGACGTGAGTCCAGTGCTCTCCACACCACTGGAGTCAAGCAATGCTGGCGGATGACGGCTGATAGCCAGAAACCGGTCCAAGGATCCTTGATTCCGGTCCAGGGAAGACATGGCTTGGCAGTTCGGGCTGGACTGTTCCCCTGAGGCACAGGGTCAAGGCTGATTTGCATATGGGCATGCCTGAACTGGGGTGGTGTGGAGTGCAAAAAAAGGTGGATTTAGGCCCAGATCTCTGTACTGGGGTGACTGTATGACATTGTTCTGCATTCTATCCATCAACTGTTGTTTTTGCATTTGTCACCCTGAGTGGGACGGGTATGCTCAGACACCACTGGAGTATAGCTATCCTGGCTGATAGCCAGAAACCGGTCCTAGGATGTTTGATTCCGGTCCAGGGAAGACATGGCTTGGCAGTTCGGGCTGGACTGTTCCCATGAGGCACAGGGTCAAGGCTGATTTGCAAATGGCCATGTCGGAACTGGGGTGGTGTGGAGTGCAAAAAAATTATGGATGTAGGCACAGATCTCTGTACTGGGATGAATGTATGACATTGATCTGCATTCTGTCTATCAACTGTTATTTTTGCATTTGTCACCCCGCGTGGGATGGGTATGCTCAGACGTGAGTCCCATGCTCTCCACACCACTAGAGTCAAGTTATCCTGGCTGAAGATGGCTGATAGCCAGAAACCGGTCCTAGGATGCTTGATTCTGATCCAGGAAGGACATGGCTTGGCAGTTCGGGCTGGACTGTTCCCATGAGGCACAGGGTCAAGGCTGATTTGTTTATGGCCATGTCTGAACTGGGGTGGTGTGGAGTACAAAAAACAATTGACTTAGGCAAAGATCCATGTACCGGGGTGAATGTATGACATTGTCTGCATTCTGTCCATCAACTGTTGTTTTTGCACGTTTTAAACAGGCCCACAATTCCTCCTTCTAACACTTCCATCTGCAATTTGTCTGCCACGACCCCTGGCAATTCCTTCACTGGCTTCATGTTGATCTCCCATCTCCGCTCCCGGGGACCCTGATATCCCACACCAAATCCCTCTCTAAACCCCCAGTGGATCTTCAAAGCCACCTCTCTATCAGGGTACCTAGAGAGCCTTGGACCCATGGCCTCCACTTCATCGGGTGTAGACGGCTCTTTGGCCCGGCCTGCCCCCGTCCATAGTAATCCGCCACTGCTCGGAAGGCGTGGCCAGAGTGAAACGTTGCGTGACAAGGTGGCGTCCGCCACATTTGGAACACTCATGCTTGAATTTGCAGGGGTGTCGCGTGCAGAAAACTTTATTAAATTTCCAGCAGGGCTCTATGCTAGGCTTGGGCGACTGACCTGGTGCCCCAGTGTGACTGTTCTGACTTCTCGGTCCAGTGGACACTCCCTGCCCTCCCGCCCCTGCCCTACCGCCCCAGACTGGGCGGGACGTGACTGAAACGGCAGGTACGAAACCAGGAGACCGCTGGCCATGTGTGTAGATGCCGCCGCCTGCATGGAGGACATCCACTGTACCTAGAGTTCTAGATCCACTTCCCCGCCACGGCTTATCCGGGTGGACGCTAATCCTAGCCCTGAACTCCTCGTCATAACTAAGCCAAGCAAATCCGCCAAAATGCATCTTGGCTTTCCTGATAATATCCATATACTTAACTAAAGCTATAGCCCTATCCAGCTGCTTCTCGCAATATATACTTGTGCAGATCCTAAACGCCGATGTCCAGTTTTCCATATTAACCGGCACCCTCGGCCACCTGGTCAACTCCGATTCCTCCTTCTTAGAACCCTCCTTGGCCTGTATGTCCCTGTGTAGCAGCTTGAACATGTCCACGTATTCATGTTGCCACATTCTAGACCTCGTCTTCTCAGATAAATGAGACCCCAGTGGCATTGCCAACCCCATGTAAGGCAATTTCTTGCGATGTTTGTCCCCTGCTTCATCCTTCCCCCCTTGTTCCTCCGTCTTGTCAGTCTGAACACTCGCTCCCACCAATTGCTCCCCTCCCTGTTGTCACTACTGTCACTTTGGCGGGCGCCCCTGTGTCCCTCACTGACCCATCCCCCACACCCACCAACCGGCAGGCCTTTTTTCGCCCCCCCTTTGGGACAGTCATCCCAAGCATCCCCCCAGGCACCCTCTCCTGATAATTTCATGGGCACCTCCCGGTCTTTTCCTCTGGCGTCCGCCGTCTTCTGACTTGCCTTTCTGGTCCCACTGGTGCTGGCCTGTGGTGCCTGTAAAACAACAAGCCTCCCTGTTGCCGCCTTGTTCTTCACCCCATCCACACCATCACGCACCTCACCTTCTTCCAACTCCTCACTCTCCGCATCATAGTCCAATTCACAGGCACCTTCTGCACTTCACTCACTACCCTTTTACACCTTTCCCTTTCATACCAGGCACAAACTCGCAATTCGGTGCTGCTGATGCCCGCTCCCTCTGTGGAGGGCAGGCCGCTGCGGACACCCCTGCTGCTTCGCCCTGGCGTTTGGAGGCCATCTTGTGCCCCGCCGACCCACCCATGCCTCTGCCAGCCTCCAACACTGGCTTGCACCCCCCAAGACCGTCTAAGCCTGGGGGGCCCCAGTGCCATCAGATCTCTTACACGTCAAGGCAGTCCCTGCCTCATCTGCCCAAACCCACTTGCCTCGTGACCCAGGGGTCCCTATAGACCTTCCTCACCCTGGCCACACATCAAGATAGTGAGCCAGGGGCCCAATCCCCCCAAGCGCGCTCCCCCAGCCTGCCTCCCTGGCTGTGCACAGTACCTGCCATCTCATCTCCATCTCCTCAATAATGCATATCCTTTCCTCAAGGGACATGCCGTCCCACCTGTCTGTCCACACCCCTTGGCCTACTGAACCTGGGGCACTGCCACCTGCCATATCTGAAGATCCCTGTGGCCTGACCACTTTTAAATGCCCTTTCCCCTTGCCCCCACGTATCTTTCTCCCCTTTTTCCCCTACCTGAAAAATCAACAGGCTGCTCACCCCAACCCCCCTCCTCCCTCCCAGCTGACTCACTCCCTGACAGCTGCAGGCTCCTCTGGCACACTCTCTCCCTCCCCTCCCCAATGTCCTCATTGGAATAACCTGACATGCCCCCCGGTCCCTGCTCCACCGCTACCAGGGCCTGCAACCCCCCCAGGTACTGCTCCCGCGGCCTCTGCCCCCAATGCCCAAGATTACTTATAGCAGCCCTGCACCCGCACCCATACCATCCGGCCTCTGCAGCACAGCCAAGACATTCTGCAGACGCGCGGCGAGGCTCTGACGCCTCCTCCCACGCTTGCTCCCCTCCGCCTGCTTTTTGCCCCGCCCGCAACCCGCCGTACCTGTTCTGGGCGATGGTGGCTCTTCTTGGCATGCCACCACCGCCGCGGCCACACCAGCAGACGAGGACCTAGGCATGCGTCATCACGACCCATGCCTGGTCCAGCACGCCAGGCCACAGGAGATACGCTCTACCGGCCCATCAAGAGCACTGCGGCACTAACCACTGCCGCCTGCACCTCCGTTGATGGCCTCAATCCTGCCACCGAGGCCCCTTCGCCGCAGGCAGACAATGCCCAGCGATGCACCGCACACCCGCACACCAATGGCGCACACTCCTGCCCAGTCGACCAACTGGGTAATAAAACCGCTATCTAATCCCTGACTAACGACTCTTCAAAACTTTTCCTAACCCTTTCCCTGAGGCACTGGGGACAGGAAGAGGAAGAACTGCCCCCTTATAATACTTTGCCTAAAAACCCCACCCCTAAGCTCACCCCACATTGCCTAAACACCCTGTCCCTATCTCGGGCAAACACGCATCTAGATAGCAAGCATACAATACTCCTGGCATTCTCCAAAAGATACATTGTGGGATTTCAGATCATTGCTTCAGGTGCCAGAGTAACAATCCAGGCAAACAAGCCTCATATGTTTTTTTTGTTCTTCTTTTTTAAAGATAAAAAAGCAATGCTAACGTGGCCCGAGACGCTCCCCCTCACCATAGACCCTTGCGGTAGCATATTTACCAAGATGTTTCACTTTGCTATATGCAGTATCATAATATTCCTCGAGTGCCGCCTTTATATCCTCAAGAAAGTTTATATCCCCTGATCTCTGGTAGGCCTGCTCTAACGCTTAAATCTCCTTTTTCTAGTTTCAACAAACTACCTCTCAATGATCAATGTACACATGCATGCTTCAAAATAACCATTCCTCTGATGTACACCTTAAAAGCCTCCCATATAGTGGTAAAGCTGTATACCGAGACTACATTCTTTTCCAAAAATATTTCTAATGATGGAGCAATTTCTGCTCTAAACACTGGATCCATTAATGTGTAAGGGGTTTTTGGCATCTCGCAGCCTCAATTTCCTGCAGTGAAATTCCTGACTTCGGGTTTGCCCATAGAAGGACGCCCCTAACGTGTGACTTAAACTCAAATGCGCAGTACCTGCCTTGAAAGTGTTTATGTGTAAGCTTATCACCATTAGGGGACAAATGTGTCTCCTGAAGTAGAGCGACAATCTTCTGTACCTTTCTATGTTCGTTTAACCCCCTGACATTCCATGTTAGAAATCGCACTCCACTAACCATTATCTGGTGTGTCCCAGACCTTGCCATTCCATCTGTGATCTATGGATGTATCACTGTATAGGTTGAGCATGTCCAGGTAAAAAACAAATCCACAGAGCAAAGGATGAATAATCCCAACCCTTAATACAAACAAACCCCCATCCCCAACTATCCATAGTCGACGTCAACCCTACCCATCAAGCTTAAGTACCTTTCTACTGAAAAGAAAAAAAAGAAAAACTCCAAACAGCAAACCCTTGCACGCCCCCAGTGGCACACACTCAAGGGCAGATGTTGCCTAACTCAGATCTCTCCATTACCCCGGCTTACTTAACGGTACATATAATGTAATGCTTCCTAGATTATATATATTCTTGCTTATTATATCCTCTCTTAATGATTACTTGATGTGTCAAGATGCTACTTTCCTTGCCAGTGCAGCAGACAGGGACAGGTGAATTTTATACTTGCTCTTCTAGGTATACCAGGGGTTCCCAATAATTTATGTGATACTCAATGAAGAGCCGTAATCCAGGGTAATTAAACTGCATTCCCAAGCTGAACCAGTGTGGCAATATATTGATTGTTTCTAGCTCTTGCTACTATAATGGACAAGGAAGATCTCAAGTCTCGAGGTTGAGTTCAATTAACATCCATTGTGATCCTTACTTTGGGATTGTAATGGATTATATGGACTATGAGTGGTCCTTTATTCTCCCCTGTGTAGGGTATCATCCCTACCACCAGACTGGGGGCTAGAAGAGCCTTTTCTGGGAGTAACACCATACCTATTTTTTTTTTTTTATTGCAGCACCTGTGTTGGGTCTGTAAACACATATGTTTTCCCATCAGCCTAAACTCGCAGCTTGGCCGAGTACATCATGCTGTAGTCCAATTGAAGCTCACAAAGTTACCTCCTGACTGGAGCAAAGAGCTGATGCAACTGCTGTGTGATGTCTGGATAGGAGACCACCATACTCTCATAATGTAGCTCCTGCAACTCTCTGGCCCTACATAGCGCACTGTCGCGACCTATGTAATTAAGGGGCTTTGCTATAATCGGGCATGGTGGAGCACCAGGGACAGGCCTAGGAGCGCGCGCTCACCCACAAACATGTTAGAAAAGCTGTCTCTACTTAATAGTGTGACAAGCAGCTGTTCTACGAAAAGTTTTATGTTGGGAATGTTTGTGGATTCTGCTAATCCCACAATTCGCATATTATTACAC
The DNA here is from genome assembly GCF_964263255.1 of Lissotriton vulgaris. Classification (NCBI taxonomy): domain Eukaryota; kingdom Metazoa; phylum Chordata; class Amphibia; order Caudata; family Salamandridae; genus Lissotriton; species Lissotriton vulgaris. The sequence continues at coordinate 430,029,154 of NC_141699.1, read as the reverse complement.
CTTGAACAGGCTTCCAAATTCTCTGCTTTTGCCTGCATGCTGCGCAGTAATTTGTGCATAGTAGTGTGAGAGAGTGAATATGCGTTAAGACATCCTCGGCATCAGAGACCCTTTTTAGGTCTTGCCTACGCAGCGCGCAAGCACTGAATAGGAAAAAGACCTTTTGTAATCGATTCGCTTTTGAGGCCAAAAACGTGCACACGTTGCATTGCTTTCAATGGCAACGCGTGCACATTTGACGATTCCCTTGTGGGAGCGACCTTTGGCGCCATGTGTTCGCAATTATCGCTACTGGCGCTGTTCGCTCCCGCAAGTGAAACGTTTTCACTTTTGCCGCCACTTTTGTTTTCTTTACAGTCAGACAGATCACTTCCCACTGATTCACGGCCGCCATGCTTCAATTTAAACAGGCACTTCCCTCAAGTGTATTTTGTGGCACTCACTTCATCGATGCTGAGCTTCGTGCTATGTTCTTTTAATTTATGCTTTTAGGGGTCCAAGCACTTAGCGCAGCACCAGATTCCTTTTTATTATTTACATCGAGCACCTCTTAGAAGTGCCTGCCCCTCTCTCCGCCCGCATTCAACGTAGCCCCTTTAATTTGCATCCAAGTGATCTGACCAGAGTTGTGCTGAGCAGGGATGATTCTTCGGTGAGTACCCTCACTCATTATGTTGACTGTAACAGTGCTTATTTTAAATACATTTTAAGCTTAGCGCTAACGTTTCACCTCTCCTCTTCTTCACAGTGCTTAGAGTCCCAGGGTAGAGGCAGAGGAGAGTTTAACCGGAGCCTTAAGACTGTGCTGTCAGCAACCTAGCTTCTCTTCTTGTCTGAATTGCAAACACCTTTGTTTAACCCTTTCGATGCTGATGACGAGCGCAGCTCGTCATCTCCCACGTGTGTCGTGTGCTGATGACGAGCTGAGCTCGTCATGGTGCCAGCAAAATGGCAAAATCCAGCACAGCGCAAAAATCCCCACAGCAGCCATGTGGTTAAAGATTCCAAAATCTAAGTTTAAGGAATTCTGCCCATAACGTCATTAAATTCCCGTAGGCCTGTGTTTGTACTGAAGCGGTCCCCTCCTCTAAAAGGCCAGCAAGGTGTCTGCAGAGGTTGCCCTGGACTATCCAACCATTGAGGGTACTCACTAATTGACATATCCAGTACCGGAAGTGGAAAGCGCTCACGTCGGCATCCCATACATTGAGGGTTGAGCTGGTTTGGCAGCAAGGTGGTGGAGTGATGACAGGCAGACCACCAGGGACTGTTCAGTGACAGTAATTCTTTGCATTATTTACACAAACTCACCCTAAAGACCATACAGCCATACTCATTTAATGTGAAATAGAATTCATTTTAAGGTTCATGCACCCGATGCAGAGATGTGCTACATGTATGGCACTGGTAACATGACAAGAGTTATTTGAATGACCTCTGTGTAATCTTGGGCCACAGACTTGATTGACTAAATAGGTAGTTTGGATGATATATGTGTATGTTGCAGAGAATTACATAAGATTTGTAGGCCACAAGTTTTTAGCTATAGAATATAGCTCAGTGGGGTAATCTCTCTTGCTCTCTAAATTGCTCTCTCTCTCTAAATCTCTCTCTCTCTCTCTCTCTCTCTCTCTATCTATCTCTCTCTCTCCAAATCTCTCTCTAAATCTCTCTCTTTAAATCTCTCTCTAAATCCCTCTCTAAATCACACTCTTTAACACTCTCTCTAAATATCTCTCTCTAAATCTCTCTCTAAATCTCTCTCTTTAAATCTCTCTCTAAATCTCTCTCTATCTCTCTCTCTCTCTCTCTTTCTCTAAATCTCTCTCTCTCTAAATCTTTCTCTCTAAATCTCTCTCTCTCACTGTGGTTGGTTCACATGCTAGCTGTCTATTTGGGAGTAGGACGTAGCTGATCCTCAACAGTTACTATGTAAACAAGCATTGGCATAGCCAATAGGTATCGCTTTTGGGACCTTATAAGTATTTAGTTATACAGCACAATATCCTTGGTGCAACAACATAAACCGTTACCTGGCTAAACAATTATAAGGTCCCCAAGACGAGACCTATTGTCTATGCCAATGCTTGTTTCTACTGCATCTAACCATTCAGTGTGCTTGTCTAAATGTTCACACATCCTGTCCATTCGGAAGGTCAGTGTGCCGATTTTCCTGTCTATCTTATTCAGGCTATTTTGCATGGTAGCCAAGATTGGTCTTAAATCTGGGTATGGGGTGGGTCTCCTGCCTCAGAGCCAGATTCTGAGGCATTTTTTACTTGGTCGTTCTGCCTGTGTGTTTTCCACAGCCTAAAATGCAGTTTAGATTGGGACTTTTTGGTTCTGCCAATGGTGGGATCTCTCAAACTTCTCTTTGTATGCTGCAGGAATTGTTAGCGCTACAGTGCCGGCTGGGGAATCACAGGATCTCCCTGGGAATAGCGTATACAACATTTTTCTCCAGATCTTGTTAATGTATTGAAGAACTACCACTCCTGCCAAGTATCGCTTTGTGACTTGGTGATCGCTATAATCCTGAATATTTCGCTGGCGCAGAGGAGAAATCTGCACCTCTATTGTGCTGTGTGTTTAATTTGGTTAATGCCTGCTCAATCCAAGGGGGGGAAATAGGAAGAATAGAGTGGCCACTATTACTGCCAATGTAGTGAGGCCAAGGGTAAGCCAAAATTCAGGCTCACAGCTCTATCCGTATGCTATTTATTAATGAAGTCATTCTCAGTAGACATGGAGGAGGTGCAGAACAGAAGCATTTCTGGGCACTTGCTCTGAACCAGACTATTGAAACACTCAGAGAAGTCTGCCACAGGCCAGCCCTGTACATTTGCCTACCGTGACCCTCAGCTATGGATGGGTGGCCGCAAGCATCACCGGGCAGGTCTGCTGTCAGCTGAATCATATTCGACTACATGAGTTCCGCGCCACACTCTGCCTTCTCTGAGCATCACTCCACCATCTGCTGCAGTGCGTGGACCCCCTGGGTGTCTCCACAACCAAGCCTCACCTCCGGGAGCATCCACAGCAGCCCTGCCCAGCCTGCCCAAGCAGCAACCATTGTGCAGATCCGTCCAGATCGATAAGGTAGCCTGCAGGCAATCAGGGCACGCCGGAGCAACCAGCGCCAGCCCCAGGCTTCTCAGCAGATGCAGGACAGCAGCAGGCACTGCCAGAACAGCAGCTCATCCCCAGGCAGCCTCCAACACACTGCGGAATGGGAACAGGCATCCCACTGCAGTTGAAGACTCAGTACCACCACCCTCGCATCAAGTAGGCCGCACCCGGGCCACCGTCAGAGCTGCGCGCCACAGGGCACCACAGTCGCACCACCGCCAGGATCTGGAACGCAAATACACCGGGCAGTCTTCAGAGGGCTGTAGCGGCTATTACACAGTAAGAATTAATCATCTGGATGAAAGATTTTTAAGGATTATATGCCGGATTTTGGGAGATATCCTAGCTTGAGGCCATCTTAGAGCTAAGCAAGCTCTGCTCACCCCCTCATTTGTTTTTAACCTGCCCCATACTCACTGACGTCTGGTATCAGATTTACTGTGGATTAAGTAAAATAATTGGAGCAAATATCCATCCAGACATTACCCTGGCCCTATTTGTTTTATCCAGACTGTCTAAAGGATTCACTAGGGCAGATCCGTGTTTTATTTTTATAACCACCCTCATCGCCTAAATCTTGTGAAGATGTTGAGGTATGCAGCAGGACACTTCTTAGTAGTTACAAGATAGGTTTATTAAGATACAGCAGAGCAACACACCTCACCAGCTGACCAGACCATCAACTGACAAGTGTGGAACATCCAAGTACAACATAGAATGTACACAGTCACTCTGGGGGGCTTAGTAGGTAGGAACATAGAGGAAGGTGTAATGACAGCAGGTGGCCATGTTGGGAGGAGAACAACTTTACAACACATTCTCCTCCTTTATATAGAAAAAGCTAATGACGGCAGATGGCCATGTTGGGAGGAGCACATGTTTTTTAAACATGGCTGTAGCACGCTCACTTGTACTACAAGGTTGGAAGTCAACAGTACCTCCTACAATAGACAAATGGTTTAATAAGAAGGTTAGGATTAAAACGTTTGAATACCAGTTTGCAAAATAACAGCTTAACCCGATTTTACTAAATTTGGAAGTTTTTTGATTACGATGAATAATGTGCACTTTACAGTGTTATCAAGGCATAGTATCTTTTTTTAACGTATTTTTATTGCCATTTTACATTTACTGTGACATATTGCATCATGTAGCAGGTTATCGAATTACATCTCCAAAGCATTAAAACATAATTTAGCATTTGTCGCACAGTTTTTAGTCCAATGTTTTGTCACTGTGGAGGTGGTTTTATAGGAAATTTCTGAACGGAACTGGGTTGGAGAAGAACAGGGGGGGGTTGGTCATGGAATCTTGGGCAAGGGTATAGTCTGAAGTCGCAGGGTGGCATATGCCCTGGTGGATGGTGGGTCCACATACTTCTAGGGGCAGAAAGTTGGGTGAAGGGTGGGGTTACGGCCGATCCGGCATGAGGTCCGACTGCCCATTGAGGCAGATAGCATAGCACTAAAGAGCTAATGGCTTTCTATATGTGTTGCGGGAGGGGATCTGGTGTCGATGTTTGCGGTCTGTGTTTGCGGTTGTGTGTCCTGTGGTGTATGAGGGCCATCTCCTGGGTCATCATGGGTCAGTGATTGTTTGAAGTGGTTCAGTAGGATAGCCCACTCCAGTGATATGGGGTGTTTGCGCATCCCTTTCACCTCCTCCTCCGTCTCTTCCTCGGATAATGCCCATTTTTGAACCGCCCCCACCCAGGCAGTGATCATGGGGCTGTGGGAGTCCGCCAGTGCGTGGCAATGTTGCGTTTGGCCAGTAAAATGGCCAGTGAGGCAAATCTGAGGGGTACTTTGTGTTGTTTTCTTTTCTGATAGATACCCAGGTCACAGGCTTCACATGTATTCAAATATGTGAGTCCAGTAAGATCCCCGAGTGACTTTTGGACATGCCGCCAGTATGAATGTAGTGTGGGGCAGCTCCAGAACATGTGCTGAAAGTCTGCCACTTGTGAACGGCATCGGGGGCAAAGGAACTGGGTGTCGGGGTAGAAGCGCTGGAGGCGCGCTGGTGTCAAGTACGCTCTATGTAGGATGTAGAATTGTATATTCTTGAAATGCGCGTTTTGAGACACCTTCTTGGGGTGTTCGAGAGCTTTTTCCCATTCCTTCTCATGCAGTGAGCGGCCTAATTCGTCTTCCTAGGTGACCCGTAGGGTCTCTAGTGGCTTGTGCCTGAGTTCCCTTATAGCTTTGTAAAGCCATGTGACCAAGTGACGTCCCGTTGCCATGTGTAAGATTGCGTGTACGACCGGGTGTATTGGTGGTTCCCCTGTCGGAAAGTCATGGTATTGTCTATAAGGTGCGAGGAGTTGGAGATTGAGTAAGAACTGGCCGGCGGGAAGGTCCTAATCCTCTAGTAGTCGTTGGAAGGGTTTATACTGGCCATCCTTGAATAGACACTCTGCTTCAGTGATGCCACAGTCTGTCCAGATGTGGAGCGTGTTAGACGAATAGTAGCGTTCCTTCATGGGCCATCCAACTAGCAGAAGAAGGGGAGAGTATGGGGGTGTATCCTCTGCATGCACCGGCGTGCAACCGCCACCTGCATGTATGTATGTCTAGGTTTAGTGCCAGGTAATAGTAATCGGCGGATTTCTGGAATGGGCACTGGACCGTTCGTAGTGTATGTCTCCGCCACGAGTCTGCCTGCCGTCCAATAGGATAGCCACTGTAATTGTGCGACTAAGAAATAGGGTTCGAAGGATGGAGCAGCCAAACCTCCTTGTGTGGTGGGTACCTGTAGTTTTGCCAATGCTATCCTATGTCTGCTCGCACTCCATATCAGCGAGCTGAGGAGTGCGTCTAATTCGTGGAAGAAGGTTCTGGGCGGGATTATTGGCTAGTTTGTGAAGTAGTATAAGAACCGTGGAATGATTATCATTTTGGCAATGTCCACTCGGCCAATCGGAGCTAACAGGAGGTTTTTCCAGAATCCCACGAGAACCGGATACCAGCCAGTGCCTTACCGTGGTTACCTTCAAATAGGTCAGTCGGTGTGTGATCGGTGTGTGATAGAGGCGAACCCCAAGGTATCGTGGAGCCTCTGTGCTCCAGGCGATGTCCTGATCACCCAGCCTGACCACCCGGGGGGGAAGGTTTGGATGTAACGGGTACACCGTGGATTTCTCCCAGTTTACTCTGATCCCCAAGACCTCCACAAATTCTGTCAGCATGACCCAAATAGACGTTAAGTCTTCTGTGATGTCTCTAATGTAAATAAGAAGATCATCGGCATACATAGAAACACTGTGTACGGTATTAGCTATAGGAATGCCTCAGTGTTCACCTTCTTGTCGCAACCGTATTGCTAGCGGCTCTACCACTAGTGTGAAAAGCAGGGGCGAGAGCGGGCAGCCCTGCCTTGTGCTGCGTTGTACCGCGAATGCCGGTGACATGTATCGTCCTATATGAACGCGTGAGGTGAGTTTAGTGTAGAGGAGCTTTGTATACGCCAAGAGTGTGGGGCCGAGGCCTACTCGTTGCAACACCGAGAAGAGGTACTGCCATCTGAGGGTGTCAAAGGCCTTTTAGAAGTCTAGTATAAGGCAGGCTGCCCGGGGGTGAGTATCACCTACTTGATCTTGGACATGGAATAGGTGGCGGATATTCTGGGATGTGTTTCTGCCCGGGACAAAACGGCATTGATCAGGGTGTTCCAGAGGCCGTATATTGTGCGTTTATCTATCAGCTAGTATTTTACCAAGGATCTTGCAATCGGTGTAAAGAAGTGTGATGGGGCGATAGGAAGTCATCAATTGTGGATCACGGTGAGGTTTCAGGAAGGTCACGATAACCGAGTCCCGGAGGGATTCCGGCAGCTCCCCCATATCTAATGCTGTGATGTACATCGCCACCAATCGAGGGACCCGTAGGGGGAAGAAGGTCTTGTAGTATTCTAAGGGGAACCCGTCTAGTCCAGGTGCTTTGCTGCAAGCTAAGGTGCGTAGGGCATGGGTAATGTTAGTGGTGGTGTATCTTTGCCTCTAATGACGTACAGTCATCTTTCGTAAACGAGGGAATCCTTAAGGGGTCGAGAAAATGATCTATATTGTTTTGTTTGTCTGAGGTTGAGTGTCGGTAAACCTCCGAGTAGTGCTGATAGAAGGCTGTAAGAATCTGGTCTTGGGATCGAACTAAATTACTGTGGGGATCTATGATCTCAGTTATGGGTTTCATGTCATTGTCTTGTTTGGCTAACCAAGCTAGTAAGGTACCCGTTTTATTGTGTTCCTTGTGCATTCGGCTTGCATACATCCTGAAGTTGTATCGACGGAGGTCGACACAAGCCGCCATATAGTCCGTTCTGGCCTTAGGGATCTGTGTCGCTGCCTCTTCCGATAAGTCATCCCGTTTAGTGATAGTGGCAAGGTATTTTTCGGTTTTGGTGAGTGTCTGTTCTAGAGTTCGTTTAACTCACGCTATTTGCTTAATATATTCTCCCCTGGCCACCACTTTGAACGTGTCCCATTCTATCAATATAGAGGACGCCGTCCCGACGTTGTATGTGAACTAGTCCTGTATACTCTGTTCCTGATCATGTTTAAATACTGGGTCTACTAGGCAGTCCCGTGGAAGGCGCCACGTTGGAACCGGGGGGTGTGGGGGTCTCCAGTTTAAGTGCAGAATGTGGACATCGTGGTCTGATATAATCCTGCCCATGTAATCCGTGTGTTGTACTCTTGGTAAAACCGCCGCTGACCATAAGAATCTATCTAGAAGGACTCTAAGGTTATGTAGGATGGAATGGAACGAATAGAGTCTGGTCTGTGGATGTTGCATTCACCAGATGTGAGTGAGAGCCCATTGTGTGGCCCAGGCTCTGAACCGTTCTGTCTGTTTCTGGGCAGTCGAGTGTGTAGGTGGGGGGTGGGAGAGGTCTAGAGTGATGTCTAGTGTACAATTGTAGTCGCCTCCTAAAATCCATGGTACAGCAGAGAATTAGGCGAGTACCCCGTGAGTCGTTCCCAGAATTTGTCTTGTTCTACGTTCGGGGCGTATATACTCCCCAGGAGTACCGAGTGCCCATCGAGAAGGCCCTCTAATAGGGCGTATCGACCGTCCTTATCTACCACCCATCTTAGTTCCTGGAAAGAGGTTCCTGGCCGGACCCAGATCAGTGCCCCCGTGCGTATGCAGAGTATGATGTGGCACATATGGTGTCGCGCCATTTGGACTGTAGTCTACTGATCTCGGTGTTAGTGAGGTGCGTTTCTTGTAGAAAAACAATTCGAGTGTTTTGACGCTTCGTGTTGGAGTATATGGCGTTTCGCTTGCGTGGTGTATGAAGACCTCGAGCGTTAAGTGTTAGGATGCTGATGTCAGTCATCTGTGCCCGTGCAGCCATGTGATTCTGTCAGTGCTTGTGTGGATGGGCCTTTCCTGGCGGGACCCGGTAACCAATGTGTCCCTTTTGGTGTGGGAGACTTACACTTTGCCATCTGCCTCCAGGTGACGTATTGCGGGTACCCTGTTGTGTGTGATTCCATGGGGGGTAGGGTGATGCTGGAGGAGGGTAAGGAACAACAGGATGTAACTGGGGTCGGCAAACATTCCCAATGCAGAGGACCCACCGCACCCAGCGATACGTCCAAATCTACTCTCTCTAGACTGGAGAGTGCAACGATAAACAGTGGGGGTGGCGGTACGTGCAGGGCAAGACACCTCGCCGATCGGGCGGTTGTAGGATCTTGGAGCGTCGTCCGGAGCATGTCAAATCATGGTTATGTCACAAGTGCTCATGAGCGAAAGGGCAAGTTTGATGAGTCGTATATGGCAAGCTGTAAGATCGGTTCAAGCCGGGAGAGAGTTCATTTGTCCATCCATCAAAGTGTCAGCCGTCTGGGGGGTGACCATGGGCGGTGTAACTGAGTCTATTCCAGAGATTGTTCCATCGCTGTCATCTTCCCCTTCTGAAGAGAAGAGGTGTGGAGCTTGGTCGACGTCCTCCAACTGGGAGGAGGCTTTTAAATTGATCACCACTTGTAGGACCTCCCGTCTCTCTTTCATAATTTGTTCTAGGTCCGGAGAATCTTGGGTGTCGGTCCGGGTCATTGTTCTTGCTCCGCCAAGTTGTCGTTTTGGTAAGATCTTGTGCGGATTCCATTCTAGATTGATGTGTGCAGTGTAGATCTGCCCAGTCATGTGCCTCTTCTGCACTCGTGAAGAAGGTAGCCACACCATTATAGAGTACCTTGAGGTGAGCCGGAAATAGGAGGGAGTACTTATTTGGTTCGCACGCAGCCGCCGCTTTACTTCCAAGAACGAGGATCTTTTCTGCTGCACTGCACATGCATAGTCCGGGAATATCATGATCAGTTTGTTCTCCACGTATACGGGGTCTGCTTGTTGAGCTGCTTGTCGAGCTGCTCGAAGCACTGCGTCTCGGTCCAGGAAATGTAAGAATTTCGCTAGTATCGGTCTAGGGGGTGCTCCTGATGGGGACCTACGAGCTGGTACTCTGTGGGCACGTTCGATGGAAGAGAACCCTGTCCTGTCCGCTGCTGGGGTGAAGGACTTCACCCATGTTTCCATGCATCCCAATGGGTCCATGCCTTCAATTCCCTCCGGAAGGCCGAGCACGCGGATGTTGCAGCGTCGTGAGCGCCCTTCCAAGTCATCCGTGCGCTCCTCTATGGTGGAAAGGCGGTTCAGGGTGTCTTGTAGTGTCATTTGATGCATTTTGACAGTGGGTTGCAGCGCGGCCAGGTCCTTCTCCCCTTCCTTTACTTTATCGGTGAGTTTGCGGTGATCGGCCCGTATAAGGTTGATATCCATTGTCAGGGTGCCCAGGTGCTTTTCCACAGAAATTCTAGAATGCTCAATGGCTAACAGTACTTGATCCAGCTTTTCTGAGATTGAGGGGTTGGCCTGTGGCACAGCGAATGCAGTGCCGGTCTTTGCCTTAGGCATGTTTTCGGGGGCGGTCTCGGGAACTGTGGTAGGTTGGGAAGCTCTTGGTTTCCCCATGGTGGTGACCATTGCGTCCGTCTTGGGGCGTGTGACCAGTAGTGGAGGCGTTTCGGTGTTGGAAAAGGAGAACCGATGAACCCAACTGGTCAGAGTTAAGATGGTGTCAGGTTGATTGCTCGATATGAGAAGAGGGGGCTTCTGCTCCAGCTGTCGCTATGTTTTCTACGTCACTCGTGGTTTGGAGGACATGTGAAACTGCGGGTGGTAATCCCAATAACTAGGGCGCTGCCGGGGTCCTTGGCGAGGGGGCAATCTGGCCATATGTTGCTCCCTTGGCGAGGTGTGTGGGTTATGGTGAGAGTAACTATGAACTTGGCGCCTCCATGTTATGGTCAGGCAGCGCCCATTTTAGGTGTGCCTGGGATGCGTTGTATTGAGATGGGGAGGAGGGAGGGGGGTGGGGGCTCCCCGCTGTACTGGTCCCACACCGTTTCGAGTCAGATGGCTCACCGGGAGAATGTGGATGTGGAGAACTCACAGAGGCTCCTGGTGTATGGCTTCAGCTGCTTGGCCCGTCAGGGATCACGGGTGCCATCTTAGGTCCAGGCGTCTGCACGGAGAGAACAGCCCTGCACTCTGCGGGACGGTTGAGGGAGGGGGGTTTGTGACTGCTTCCCCCTTCGTGGCAGGTAGTCTGGTCTCTCACCGCGATCCGTCGGGGTATGTTGTCTGTGGGGGGACGTTAGATTTAGTGCTACTCATGATCTCTGGACCCAGCCGCCATTTTGGTTCCAGGTAAAACACCGAAGCTGAAGGGCCTTCCTGGACTTCGTTGGGCCACTGGTGCCTTGGTGTGAGTCACACCTCTGGTCATTGTCCTGCTGAGCCACTGGTAGGGACGGAGCGTGGTGGCACACAGCTCTCTGTCACCGCTGGGGCTGTCTGCTGTGACCTTCCCCGTGCAGCTAATAACGGGCGGGCGCCATTTTGTTATCGGCAGCCCAGTCCCGTTCTCGTTTTTCCGCCTCCCGCACTGCAAAACCCTCTGGTGCCGGATTTGGAAGGGATCGTTGGGCGCCGCTCACCCTCCGACACCTTTCTGCTGTGTCTGCTGTCCGAATCGGCACTGGGAAGCGGACAACTTGCTGGCCCAATCGGGGAGCCTCAGCACAGCACGTCCGTCTTCATAGCCATCTTGGCCACGCCCCCGTTATCAAGGCATAGTGATGGTAAAATTGATAAAAATGGCTTTCATTCCAAGGTTATGAGCATATTGCACTTACATGTAATTTTTTCTTTTTTTTAAAAAGAGCCTATCTAAATTTTATCAACTTTATGACTGGATGTTTTATTATCAGTTATTCTGTATTATTGTACGAGTCCAATTTAAACATAAATGAATTATTGAAGTTGATGCTGGGAATTGATTAATGCTAATGTCCTTGGGGAGATGAAATTATATTTGTAAACAAGTTTTTATCTGTGTGTGCTGCTCAATAAAAAAAACACAGGCGTTTCAGCAGCGGATATCATAGCAAGGACAATAACCACAACTGCAATCAATGTCATGCCAATAGCAGTGACTATGATTGGAACTAGGTCAGTTTCTGCCTCTTTTGGACTCTTTGGCTTCGTCATTGAAGTACTGCATGGGTCCAATGGGACAGTGAGCACAGAACGAATGTCCGGATTTCCCTTTGTTTTAAGAAAGGCATATGAGAACTGGCAAAGTCAATAGTTCATGTTTTATGTGGAAAAGTATGTACACACAGACATGCACAAATGTGAAATACTATTTGTACTCGTTCAGTCAGCCAGCTCGTTTTTGTGTCTCCTTTTCCTGTGCCTTGCTTTTTATTTCAATAGTTTGGGGTGCATTGAATCTGAGTACATAGTGACACAGCATAAATGGTTGCACATGCCTGTTTTTCGCACATCAAAGCAAGACCTATTGACTTTGCAAATACTTGTTTTCAATGTATTAGCCAACAACCATATTGTATCAGCAAATTCCAAAGACGTGCTGAAATTCATAAGGCATGACGTTTTTAAAGCTGATCACAATGCTACTGAAAGAAAATACAAATATTATATTTAAAAAAATATGCTATTTAAGGAATGGCGAGAATCTAGAAAGTATTTTAAATGATGCTTAGCTCTCAAAAATGTATAAAGGTTCAGCTTCAGATCATCAAAATAGCATGACCTAATTTTTAATAGGTCCACACATAAGTGGTCAACTGATTTAAAGAACGGGCTCCATATAAGTAGTCCACAAAAAAATTGGAAAACTAGAACATTTGTGACACCTGACATCTCATCTAATGGTGAATAAAATACCCTAGCCCCTATAGCCTCAAGACGGTGTGCAGCTTCCGTCGTCAAAACTCTTGTGGTAACTAGCCACACAAAAATGGGCAACATTTTGTGGAACATTGTTTCTGTGATGTAGTCCCCATGTATATGTGCAAAACCTAGTGGAAAAACGTACTTCCCAATTTTGATTACATTTGCAGTACGTCAAACATTTAAACTATGTATTTACCACCAAAGTCTAAATGACCTTCTACGTGCTCCATGCAAAAAACTGTGTTTTGCCTATACCTGCATCCCTATATATAAAACTAGTAGCACACTGATGAAGAACATTACCTGGTCATTTACCATGATATCAGTGACTAAACATTTCCTCTCATCTTCTCTGTCTGTACCTCATCTAGTTGTGGATGCAGATTCTTAATCATGTGATTTAATGAGTCTGAAAATGTGGTAGGATACCCATATTATAAGAGGACATTAAAATGTAAAAGTACAGTCAAGTGGGTGAGAATTTTCTTTTACAGAAAAAAGTTTCAGTAATATATACTTAATAAACACAACCTCGAAATCGAATTGGTGGTAAGTGAAAGCAAACCTAAAGTAGTGGGCCTTTCCACACAATCCACATTACAGAGCAGTTTTACTGATGTTTGGCAGTGGATGCTGCCTAACTAAATATTTGTGTTCATGCCATTGCGGTACATGCACATTCAAATTTCCCCATCGGCCTTTTTGGCAGCCGCTATTGTATCTAACCACTGATGCCTCAATATCTTCAATGACTTTCAAAACTGAACTTGAGCAGTTCTTGCTTTATGAAGTGCTCTACATATTGTGCTCCAAACATGGAGCCAATTCTTTCAATATAATGTAATTTTAGAAAGATCCAGCATTCTAAGCTCATCCTTCCCACATCTTCCTCTTTCATACTGCACACTGGCAGGAGTAACTTTATTTTAAATTCCCCGTGAAATTTCCTTTGCTTTCATGAAAACCGTCTACACTGAAGCGTGATCATTAAATACCAACTTATCCTCAAAATGCCCAAGGAGATCTTCAGACCAACCCACTTATCCATTTTTCACATCACCATGTAGCACATTTTGAATTGTAACTTTTTAAAACAGTTTTAAACATAACTTTTATTGTTGAAAAAATGCAACCAATGTACAAGAAATGAAATAAATATTAGAAAACAATAAGAATATTATTTGAGCTAAGGCTTAAGTAAAATAGATTAAGAAGTAATAACTATAAAATTGTTGCATACAGAACTGTCCCTGATATAATATATGGAAGGGAAAAAGTTAGGGAGGATGGGATTGTAGAAACAGGGGAGACGTTGCGCTCTGACTGCTGGGTGCATTTTCGGAGCACTACAGGACCCAGGAGGCCCAGTGGTCAGCCTCGCACCACCCGCCCCTCCCACCAGTGAAGCGGGGGCTTCAAATACTTCTTGCATCTCCCGCTCCGGAGACGCTGCACTCTGACTTTTTCGAGAGCCAAGACTGCTGGGGACATTTTCGGAGCACTACAGTACCCAGGAGGCCCAGGGGTCAGCCGCGCACCACCCGCCCCTCCCACCAGTGAAGCGAGGGCTTAAAATACTTCTTGCATCTCCCGCTCCACGGGAGACCCTGCGCTCTGACTTTCTCGAGAGCCAAGACTGCTGGGGGCATTTTCGGAGCACTACAGGACCCAGGAGGCCCAGGGGTAAGCCGCGCACCACCCGCCCCTCCCACCAGTGAAGTGGGGGCTTAAAATACTTCTTGCGGAGACGCTGCGCTCTGACTTTCTCGAGAGCCAAGACTGCTGGGGGCATTTTCGGAGCACTACAGGACCCAGGAGGCCAGTGAAACAGGAGTATTTCTTTGAGTCTTCTCTCCCGCCTCGGGGTACGCGCGCAGGCCAAGGGCTGGCCCGTCTGAGCCCGTCCGAGCACCAACGAGGATGAGACGGGACCACCCTCTTTGATTTTCTCCGCAGATTCGACCTGTAAGGTTAGTTCATTCTAATATATCATAAAGACTTTTAGCATACCGCATCGTAGCTGGCATCAATTGTTCTGGATATAGTGCCCCGTAGATATTTTGTCTTAACTAAACAAGGACATGGCTTCAAGTAGCACGGGGAAGGGGAGAAAGTCAACTACTGGAAGTGTTGTTGGGACAATAGATCAATTTCTAACCAGGGCAACGTCCATGTTACAGCGTGAAATAGAACTAACTGAGAAAAGGCTATCTATGGATCCAATCTTTGATAAGCGGTCTTCATTGGGTCTACTGGCAAACGTTGCATCCCCGGTGCTTGCAACTTTGCCCCAGATGCAATCGCCTGTAATAGAAAAAGCGGTTGAGATTGCACCTGTTGGACGTATTGGCGAGGGTAATCAACTGGCTGAAGTAGCTGGTAGCCTGCATAGTTCCCCAGCAAATATGATACAAGCAGTAATTAATCCAACTACACTTCCCCAAAGCCCGGGAACTACTAGGTCGGGACTGTCGATCCGGTCCGCCCTGGACACCAACTTAGGGGCCTTTACTAAAGTGCCAGATCAAGTAGTCAGAAGAAAGCGTGGTGGAACTGCACTCACAAATAGGAAAACGAAATTGCAGAAATTTGCTAATACGGAAAGTGACCAAAACTGTTGTTGCCCTTGATGGTTCGCAGCCTGTAGCAAACAAGACTGACCATTGAAGTTAACGAAGACACCACCCCTCCTGAGAGTGGGGTGACTTTTGGTCCAAAATGCAGCAGATATTTACAGAGTCTTGCCTCCCCATCCACGAAAGCCTGAACTCTATTGAGTTAAGACTATCTTGTCTGGAATCAATGTGCTTACCAAAACAGGGTGGGGAGGTTATGCGGGCTGTGGAGTCTGTGAGCAAAGGCCGGGGTTCCCTTATTCCTAACCAAGTAGGCCTCCAGGGTACAATGTCGCTCGGTACAAATGCAGAAAGAACCATACCAGCTCGACCAGGCATAGTGGGTAACAACCCACTCTTGCAGCCTGACCCAGCTGAACCTGAAGCCCCGGTGACTACAAAGATTGTGGGAGGAAGGAGGGACACAGGGGATCGTAGTCCTAATCAAACAACTAATACGGGTAAATGGGCTGAGAACCCAGGATAAAAGTAGGCCTTCCCTACCTCGCTTAGACCTGCCCCCAGAATCCATACCATATGTGGTGGTCCTCTCTGGGGTCCCTTCTTTGAGCAAGGGAAAGATGGAGGACTACAGCGACTTTAAAAATAAATGTATCCACTGGCTGAACTACAATAAACCTCTCCCAAATCGGGGATCAAGTGAAATCCTAATTGCCAGACGAGTAGACTGTGTGGGGTCTCGGGGAAAAACATAGAAGGGGACTGTGTTGTGATTAATTTTAGGAATACTTGGACAGTCCAGCACATTTGCAATCTGGAGACAGGTAGCCCAGAAACATCAATAAAATCCCTTCCACTAACATATTTCTACCCGGATAATGCATATTCAGCACCCATCAGGGGAGGGAGGACTTGGCTGGGAAGGGAAATTCAGTGTGGCAATCCCTTTATAAGTAATGTCAACTGGAATGGGCCCCAAAATTACCTTTGTCACTTGTCATGTTCCCCCACAACAACAGGTACAGTTCCCTGGAATCAGTAGACTGACTACGGAAGATTAATAAAACCCAACATTCTGTAGCAGATAGCATGAGCCTATTAGGAGTAAAGGCTAGTTTTGCTGAGATGAAGTGAATTATTATTCAGGATGTCCTGTTGGAGGATGAATGCAAACAAGGGGATAAAAGAGGACAACAATGTGGTGATCCTACTAGCAGTAGTGGTGGGCCCCTTAAAACACAAACAAAAGCAGTAGGAGTACCTATCGAACGCGAAAGTGTTGGGGCAAGATTACTTGGGACTGGTGGTGACAGTAGCGCATTAAGGAGGAGGGAAACTGTACTTACGGGTGACTTACCGTTTAGACCAACTAACTGTGGTCCCAATGGGAGCCCTATGTACTAGGAGGCAAACGGGAGCATTAATATCTTATCCTGGAATGTCGCCGGGTTAAAAAACAAACTGATATCCAAAGAATGGGGCACGTTCATGGATAAACATGACATTTGCCTTATGCAGGAGACGTGGGCCCTGGATAACAACGAGCGATATGGATTTGCCACATTCAATACTCTCGCAACAAAAGGAGGCGGGGGAAGACCGTCAGGTGGGCTAAGCATCTGGGTAGCTACCCATCTGGGAGCAAGAGCTAAACTGTTGTCTGCAAACTCCCCCGATATCCAATGTGTTTTGTTAACCCTGCCAGGGAATAAACACATTGCTCTAATAAATATATACTCTAGGCCAACCCAGAGTGAGCAAGAGTCAAAGGTCATCGAACAATTGAGTGAATTTATGCTGACACTTGACCCAGAGTACAGTATAATAATTGGGGGTGACTTTAATTGTCAGTACGAACCCCTCAGTAACATAGGTGCAGATGACCTTGATGAGGAGAACCAGTATTGGAATATCCCGGAACCCTCGATTCCACCGGTCAAACATGGACCCCGTTGGTCTTACAAATCACTTCCCTTACCCTCTCCATTTCTGTGAGGTCTTGTAATGGTCGATTAAAATCAGATAGACCTGGTGTCGCGACCTTTAACAGAGAAGGGAATACCTCGATAATAGACTACATCATGATCGAATGTAGATCGTGGGATAAGGTCCTGGATTTCCGGATTCATCCACGGATGGACAGTGACCACAATGCCCTGGTTCTGACCATAAAGCCAGGGAGTTGGGGGTCTGTCCAATAAACAGATTGAGCCGATTCATGTCCAGCAGCCTCTCCTCCTCCACAACAACAGACGTAGAGTAAAATGGCCCTACATAATGGGCTCCCCTAACAGGCAGTCCCAAATATATCGTCAGGTTTTACCCTAACTTAACAAAATGGCTGAGGTAGGGTCCCTGGGCCCTAAAGTTGGGAGGGACAACAGGCCTATTAAAATCCACAACCAACTAGCCTCCAAAATGTTGGAGGTATTTTTCTCAAAAAAGAATGTTAAGGAAAAACCAGCCAAGACTCACCCATGGTACAATGCGAATTGTCGCAAAAAGAAGAGGGACTTGATTAAAGAAATTAAGGTCAAGGACAAACTTAGGACTAAGGTACTTCGGGCCCAGTATAAGCAAGTGATCGAGAAGGAAAGAAAATCTTTGGAGGCAGATAAATGGGAAGAACTGAGGTCAGCCCTACAGCAAAGAGATCTGAAATCCTTCTGGGCAATTGGCAGTAATGATGGGAGGGGAGAGAAGAACGCAATAATCCCAAATATAGCTCCAGCGATATGGGAAGATCATTTTGGGAGTCTATACGCTTGGCCGAGCAATGGCGATTCTGCATTGATGTCCCCATGCCTCCTTGATGAGTGTTGACTGGGGGGGGCACAGGAGATATCAATACTAGAAGTGGAATCTGCTTTTGCCAAGCTACTGCCAAACAAAGCGCCTGGGCTCGACAAAATCCCTGGGGACTTATATCGGTCAGAACCGAAAATATGGGCCCCCTATCTCTGTGTGTCCTGTATAATTCGATCTTAATGGGGACAGACCCGCCAGAGACTTGGCGAGGAGCAGAGATAGTTCCTATCTTTAAAAAAGGTTGCCCTCTGCAACCCTCAAATTATAGGCCGATCAGCCTGATAGACATTGCACAGAAGGTATTGGGACGAATAATCCTGGAAAGAATCCAGACTTGGGAAGAGGAAAATTAGATCCTGAGTACCTTTCAGGCTGGTTTTAGAACAGGTACGTCAACAATAGACCAGATTTTCCGACTCCAGGTCCTTTATTGGTCCTTTATTGGTCCTTTATTGGAGATCAGTGAGTGTGGAGGGTGGCAGCCTCTACCTCATTTTTTGTGGACCTGCGGGCCGCGTTTGATCTGGTCCCCAGGGTCAAACTGTGGAGAGTTCTCCATGATCTCGGCATTCCATCCTATCTCCTGGGAGTGTTTAGAAAGCTTTATCAAGAAAACTTTGCTCAGGTGAGATGTTGGAAATCGGGAGAACTGTCAGCACGATTCCCTGTACAAAGGGGGGTGCGCCAGGGATGTGTGCTGGCCCCCACTCTCTTCTGTCTCTATATCAATGGGCTCATAAAGTATTTGACATGCATAAAGGACACCAATGCCCCGAGACTTGCCACAGGCAGGGTGCCCGCACTAATGTTCGCGGACGACACCTTACTGTTGTCCCGAACATCTACGGGTATCCAACGTATTCTGGATGGTTATGCAGACTTTTGCCTGGAAAGTGGCTTGGAGATTAATCTAGCCAAAACAAAATTGATGATTTTCAATCTTCCAAGGTAGACGCGACCAAACCCAGTTTTGAATGGCACACCCCTTGAGAGAATAAAGACCTTTGAATATCTAGGTATTACTCTCGAGGAGCAACTGGGGTGGGATGCCAAGTCTGCCTTAAAGTTGATGCAGACTGCGGGCGGTCTATCTAAAATGCATAGAACATCAGTCTTAAAGCCCGCTGCCCCTGTTGTAGAAATATACAAGGTACAAGCAAGAGTATCCTCCATATACGGGGCGGAATTATGGGGTAATTGCAGGCCTAAAAGCCTGGCGAGGGTCGAACACCTATTTATGAGAAACTTGTTTGGCCTACCAGCGCTGATGCCACTAGGGTTCAACCTAGAGTTACTCCCTGTTGAGGAGGAGGTGGCCTTACGGCCGCTTACCTATTGGAGAAGACTTTGGTCTGTTCCGGAGCTGGTCTCATATCGTACTGAGTTTAAAGAGGTGTGGGTTGCAACCAAATTCAAGAAAATTCCATGGCTAACCCATATTAAGGACCTCTGTAGCAGGATTGGCGTCCCTGAGCTATGGGTATCTCCGGAGATATCTTGTCTGACTCTTGCCAGGGTTTACCTGATAAATAAATACAGACACCATAATTTGATGATTCTCCATGCTAGCTCATCAGTTGGAAGACTGACATCACAGTTCCTCCACATAAAAATAGAGTACAAGAAGGAGGAATTTTTGGATTTGATTTACCCTGCTCAAGCAAGAAAGCTATATATGCAACTAAGAATGGGCAGTCCGCCACTTAGGTAATTCACTAGCAAATGGGATGCAAAATAAAATACTGAGTGTCCTGCATGCAGACACACGCTGGAAAATGAAATTCATGTTTTCTTTTTTTTATCCTGAATATGAGTTGTCACGTAAGCGCTGGGTGAAACCCATTTGGAGGAATCTGGGATATCGTAACTGTGAAAATGTCCTTAGAGTATTAAAATACAACACCAACCCCCCCATTGTATTTTCTGTTTCTCGTTTTTTAAATGGTATTTGGATAAAACGTAGAACCTTTATATTGAACTAGACTGTGACTAAAGGAAACCGCATACCTAAATGAACTTCTTTGATAACTACTCGGATGATTTAATCCTATTTTTAGCTATGAGTATTTTTATTCTTGTAAATAGGTGTATAAATATGAATAGGTTTTTTAGTTCTTATTTAAGTATTATCTAATGATGAATTTCAATGTGTTATTGTACGTTTTAAATATGTACTTTTATGGCCCATTGCGGTCAAAAGAAAGATAACATAGTTGCATATATACATGTAAAAATAAAAGCTTAATACTCTATAAGAGATATCAAAACAGTGTAGGTAATAATTATTGTAAAATTGTTGTAAAATGGAATACAATAACAATTAAGAAATATAATTAATTAATAATTAAGTAGTATATTATTATAAACATTTCATGGTGGTTTGGGAACTTCTTCTGAAGAAAGATGTTGTTGAGTATGTTGTTGTGCACAAGGGTCCAAGAAAATATTCATAGGGGACCATAAGCGTTCTCCTTTCAGGAGTAGAGACATAGGAGAAACATAGGCACGATCCAATCAATGATTATAACATATACTATACCACCAAGATTGAAAAGCAAGCTGTGTGGATTGTTTCCAATTATTCGTTATTTGTTGGAAATCAATTATAATTATTAAATCCACAATATCCATGGTATCAGAGAGGGTTTGCCAATGATCCGATAATGTCCCAAGAAATATAGCTTCGGGAGAAAAGGGAACGTGAGTATGACAGATGGTATTAATTTGGGACCATACTTTCAACCAGAAATGATATGTAGGAGGGCAGAAGAATAGCATGTGGAATAAGTCTGCATGGTGCATATTAAAAAACTACCAGGCTGAAGAAAGTGAGGGCTGAAATTTGGATAGAGACTTTGGTGTGAACATGAGGCGATTATATATAAAGAAAAGTGTTTGTGTGGTGCTGGCTGATCTTGAGGTTTTGCCGAGTTTCAACCACAGTTTATCCCAAAGTGTAGTAGGCCATGAGGAGTGGAAATCGGATTCCCATTGAAGTTCTGTATGAGTTTTAGATCTATGTTCAATGGGTGTAGTAAGGAATTTGCAAACAGAGGAGGCATTAGGTTGCTCACTTAATATGGGGAGAATATTGCGTTGAGAAGATGAGGGGGGAGGTGTAGAGGATATGAGGAATAGAGAATTGGTTATATGTTGAATCAATAAATTAAACTTAACAGAAAAGGATTTTGGAAGCTTATATAGTAATTGTGCACCAGAAAAAGTAAGGAAAGAGTCATTTGAGTATAATTGAAGGATCCATAGTACACCTCTATCCCACCAAATTTTTCAGAAAATAGTTTTGTTTTCAATTTTAAGAAGACTATTACGCCAAATAGATGAATTAAGAAAACGATCTTTAGCTGAGAGGTGTGATAACATATAAGAATGAAATAGGTTATGAGCAGTATTATGTATAAGTGAAGAGAGAAAACGTGACTTATGTTTGAAAGTGAGGGACTCAGTAAGAGGAAAAGGAGATAAGAAAGAATTTTTAAGATCTCTCCATAATGGGGAGGTGGCTGGAAGTAGAATAATTTAAAGATTTAGCGAGTTGCTTAAGAAGGAAAGCTTTATGGTAGAGTTGAAAATCTGGAAAATTAACTCCACCCTGTGATTTGGAATGCTTTAAATTAATTAAAGACATACATGTTTTTTTCTTATTCAATAAAAATATTGAAAGGATAGACTTTAGTTTTTTTGAAAAAAGATGCAGAAGGTGACGAGGGATAGCTGAAATCATTTAAAAATAATGGGAGCAAGCATCATTTTAATGGTGTCAAGTCTACCCCCACCAGGATATGTATAGAGGGTGCCATTTGGAAGTTGGAGTAGATAAAGTAGAGAAGAGATGGTTCATATTAAGGGAAAGTGTTTGTCTAATAAAGGAAGCAAACCGAAGACCTACATTTTTAATTTTTGGGGAATTCCATGAAAAATGTGTAGAGGTAAAATCCTGTTTATAACAAAGAATATTCAATGGCAGAATTTCACATTTATCATGGTTTAGTTTGTAACCATAAAGTAAAGAGAAAGTATTGACTTCTGCAAGGAAAGCTGGAATAGAGTGTTCTGGTTTGGATAGAAATAATAGATTGTCATCAGCATAGACACTCATTTTAACAAGAAGGTTGTCACGTTGAAAACTATGTATGTTAGAGTCTTGTTTAATTTTTGCTAAAAATGGTTCCAGAGCTAGAATAAAAAGAAAAGGGGAAAGCGGGAATCCTTGGCGAATTCCTCTCTATTGCATAAAAAAGTTAGAGAAAGAACCATTAGCAATAACAAAGGCTTTGGGTGAGTAGTATAATAGAGAAATATAAGAAATTAATTTGGGACAGAAGCCAAACCAGGATAAAGTATGAAAAATAAAAGACCAGTCCAAACAGTCAAAAGCTTTCTCTGCATCTAAAGAAATGGCTGTTAGCGAATGGGGATATTTATTAGAATTATGCAATATATTAAAGAAAGTCCTGGTATTATCAAAGATATTTCATCCTTTAATAAAGCCAGATTGTTCTTTACAAATGAGGGGTTGTAATAGAGGTTCCAATCGAAGAGCAAGAATTTTAGCAAATATTTTATAGTCAGAATTGATTAATGAGATTGGTCTGTAATTATCGCTATTCCTTGGTTAGCGTGAAAAAATTACCAAGGTTTGTCGCAAATGTGATAAAAATCGGTCGCAATGCAGGAATATCGCTGAAAAGTCAGCGATATTCGAACTGCTCAGGGCAGGTGTTAGCTTTTGGAGATATTCGCGCTTAGCATGAATATCTCCAAAAGTTGGTAATAGGAGATAGCGATGTTAGCGACTGTTTCCAGTCGCTAACATCTTGGCACGCCCACTTTGCATGTCATTAGTGATAAATATCACTGACATGCAAAGTGGGGCCCAAGATGGTCGCTATCTCCCATTAGCTGTCGCTAACTGGTGTTAGCGACAGCTAACTAATAGGGAGATAATTTTATCTCCGCTTTCTTGGCTTTTAAACCCAAAAAAGCTGAGATAAACCCCCTTGATAATATGCCCCAAAGTCTTTAGAAAAATGGGAGTAAAATTCGACAGGGAATCCATCTGGGCTGGGTGCTTTTCCAGTCTTAAGAAGTTTTAAGGTCAGAGAGATATCTTTGATAGTAATATCTTGTTCTGGTGAAGAAAAATCAATATCTGAGGGAAATTGTTTTTGTATGGAAGCAAGGTAGTTTTGTATATCTATAGGATTTGGAGAAGATTCAGGAGTATAAAGGGAGGTATAGTATTTATTGAATTCTTCTAGAATCTTTGGACGTTTAGTTAATGGGACAGGGGCAGAATTTAGTATATAATCAATACTGAAAACCACGAGGAACTATATAGTGTAGATGATATTGTACAATGGAGGATAAGAACAGGATGGAGTGAACACCTGGAAGGGAAGACATATGGCAAAAAAGAGAGAAAAAATTTGGTCAATCTGTCATGAAACAAGAAAGATAAGAGATGAATACATGACAGCGATATTTTAAAACAGAAACAGATAATAGGAATCTCATGAGGAGGACGAGCTTGCAAAGTCCATAGATTCTGCTCTGCAGTTCTCAAGAAAACATTGAAGCATAGCTAGATCTTCTTCCGTGGTTGTTTTATTTTTATATGCCACTTTAAAGAGGCAAGGGTGTATCAAACCAAATCTGAAATTCAAATCACGTAGTGTTGGTCGCATTGCAAGGAAGCTCTTCCTTTTGTCTGCAGTGGTTTTGGCGTAATCTTGAGAGAAAAATAGCTGTGAACCTTTCCAGGAAATACGACGTTTGATTTTGACTGCCTGCAAAACTTTTGACAAGTCAGTATATTCTAATGAGTATTATGCCTTTTGGTTTGAGTTGAGGTGATGAAACAGAAGAAGGTTGACCTAATCTGTGAGCTCTTTGTATGTTCAGTGGAGGATATTCCAGAATATCAAGCAATTGGTGGAGAATAGACTGAAAGAAGGCTAAAGTGTTGGAACCTTCCAATCCTTCAGATAAACCATAATTATGTAGATTATTTTGTCTAGTACGATTCTCAAGATTTTCAACTTGTTTCTTAAGTTGTAAAACTCCTGCTTTCATAGGAGGGATTTGTCGTGAAGAGTTGTAATGACTCAACTTGATTTTCTACAGAAGTGATATTACTTTGAAGTGAAGACCAATTATCCTCCTAGCCTTGTAGACGAGTGTGATTTTCCTCCATACACGGCTTAAGAGATCGTATTTCATCCAGGAGTAATTCTATTGATGGAGGCGGAGGAGAGACAGTAGGCGTAGGAGGATCTTTTTTGACTCGTTTGACAGTGGGTAGTAATGATGACGTATTTGTTTTAGGGTTTACTTTTAATGTTGACTTGAGAGGAAGGAGAACCAGAAGAAGGCTAAAGGGAGGACATGTTGGATGACGGTTCGCTGAGATGTGGTGTACTGGTTTGCAGAGGTCATCCATGTCGTCTTGCAGAATGGAAAATGGATTAGAAGTAGTTAATATGGTTGAGTTCGAGCGAGAAGTAGACATGTTAGAAAAAAATGTTGCCTCACCCACCTCTGGTTCTCCCAATAGACATGAGAGAGAAATACAGACCACGAACTGCAGGATAAAATGCAAGTACACTCACAAAAAGGTGTTTGATATATCAAAAAGTCCAGAGTGGAAATCTTAGCACTATCTAGAAGTTAATAGCTAAATTATGAGACAATGTTTAGCACTTAAAACATGGATGATGCTGAAGAAGTGCTTGTTAATAAAAGCTGCATTTTGTTGATGAAAAAACTATTACATAAGGGAAACACTCAGAAGATCGTAAAATGGCAGTTATAGATCAGATATTGAGTATATCACATGTAAAAGCGCGTTTTAGAAATTATGTGAGATTTGTCAGCATAAAAAATAAACAGTGTCCCCAACATAATACATATCCTATTCAGAGCAGTAGTTTGTAAGAGGGAAGACTGCTACATGGAAGCAAAACGCTGAAAAGCATAAGATAATGGTTTTAAAGTCATTCAAAAAAGCGTGCCACCTGTCATTGTACATTGCAGAAGGGAAGTGGGCTTACCGCTGTAAGATGCTATTAATTTTGAGAATAGAAAATAATTTCCTCAATGTGTCATTAGTGTGAGGCGAAAAGTGTTAAGAAAAAGCACAAGATGGCGACTGCAGTCCGCTCACGGAGTGCGCTGCATGTAGAAGATGAGCTTTGAAGTAAATGTGGGCTTATCGTGGCAAAACACAGACTTCTTCCGATGTAAGAAAAGGTCCGCAAGCAAGTTCGGGTGAAAGTTGCCAGTTCCCCTGATCGCCGCCCGCAGCGCTAACGGCTGGCTGCATCTTCATTGGCGCTCAAGCCACACCCCCTGAATTGTAATTTATGACAAGCTGGACTGCAAATCTGATTCTCTAAAAGCATTCACCTCACAATCATTGAACAACATTATACAGTGACGTAGCTAGGGGGCCGGGGTGTCAGTCCATCCCGAGCGGCACCCTTTTTGGAGGTGGCAGAGGTGAGCAAGTGGTGCCTGTCGACTCCCACCATCCCCCTGGCCCTGAGAACAAGTCGTTCGTTGGCCGCCAGCCCCTCCTCCCCTGGAACAAGTCATCCGTCGGCCGTCACCCCCTCTTTTACCTGCACCAGGTGGCAAACCTAGGGTCCGCCCCTGGTGGCAGTAGATCTAGCTATGCCACTGACATTATACCATGCTAATGCTTTGCTTTCACCTCAACAGTCTGCACTGAAAATCATCTCTGTTCACCACAATCAATGGATCAGTCTCAGTTGTAATCGGTTTTCCACGTAAACACCACATACACCTCTTTAAAGTTCATGGACCACTTTGCATGGTGCATAAGGAAATGGCACAACACACCACAAATGTTCAATTTCCTTTGCCATTATTGTCCATCCCACATCCTAAGCATCAAGCCTTTTTTCCAGATTTCAGGTTGATTTTCCCTTCAAATAGTCTATATCAATGCAACTCTTATCCGCCTTCCACACACAATGTACACTGACATTATATTGTCCCCATCCCCTCCTGGACACATTTTAAAAATATGTTCACACCTTCAGAAATCATAAAACCTTCTGCTAAAGACAAATGTACAGCTGTTTACAATATCTCCTGGATTTTGGGATTGGATGTTGCAACAATAACTATTCCATTACATTTTCACCCTCTCTTCCTGTAAATATACATGAAACCAAATAATTATCACAAATCAGCTATCCAGTAATTTAGATTTTAATTAGTTTCCTGATGCCTCAATGAAAATATAAGGCATTCAAAACAATGTTTGCCCTTTTCCGATAACATTTATTACATTTTAGCATTACAACTTCATAAAAGTTTTAGTGTTTCCCAATTTGTGCAACTAACTTGAGTTCTGGAATAATCTCTGCCCCTTCATAATGGCAAAATGTTGTGTTTACCAGAATATCTACTTATCTCCAAGTATCTCATTTACATATCAAAGACAATTTCCAGTGTGACAAGCTGATAACTGGGTGATCAGAATTAGGCAATAAAAATCGTTGACAAAGGACCTGATTATGAGATTTGGCGGTGCAGGAGCAGGTGCCATGCCTCTGCCGCGTCCCCGCAATGCCAAGAGTTGCTGCCGCCTGCCCACCAGATTACAAGTACTTTTGTGGTCTTGCGGATGGGCGGTGTTGCAGTCCTGCGGCAGTGCTGTTTACAAGCTTGTTGTGAGCTTGGACCGTCAGTGTATATTCCTGCACAGGAAGGAATGTAATATGTCATGCATTCCTTCCCGTGCAGGTACATGGAGTGCAAACCTACAGGTGGGCACACCATGTGCCCCCTTGCATGCACCCCTGTGCACAGTGGCAAGAGGGGGCTCTGTAGGGACCCCTTTCTTTCCTCACCACCAGCAGTTACATGGAGGAAGAACCTCCATGACACCGCTTGTGGTGAGGAAAGTCGTAATATGCTTGGTGGTGCCTTCGGGCACCAGCAAGCATATTGAGGCCCTCAGTCCGCCAATGGACCCTCAGGGAAACGGTTCCTTGGTGGTTGTGGGGATGCAATGGCAGACCGACCACCAAAGTCGCTGTGGTGACTGGACCTCAACCGCCGCACCCTAATGAGTCTGGCAGTCCTCGAACTGCTAGACTCATAATCATGCCCGCACTTAATTTTTTTGCCAGGACAGTCCCTTGTAGGTATCCCTGCACAGAGACGACGGATGGAAGGATGACCTCTGCACCCAATGTGTCCCTGATACACAGCAAAAGCATTCAACATCTTTGTGAAAAAGCATTGCTTAAATTAGCTATTCTGTAGTCTTTATCGTATAGCTTTTCGCAGCAGACTGCAAAAGCTGGGGCAAAGAAATACTTATCCCCAAACAGCAATGACCATAGTACTTCCTCATAAGACATGCGGCACGGAATAACACAGACCACACAGACCTTATAATATAATTTCTTTAGGAAGCAGAAGGAATTTGCACTGCAGATGCCTATTTAGCCCTTTTATAATACAAATCACACAAATACACATTTTACACCCACAATCTTAATGCGGGAGGTGCCTGGTTGTGTGCAACAAGGGAAGTGGAGCACATTTAAAGCCTTCACCCCCACATGCTCTGGTTTTTAGGTGGTGCCTGCACAGCAGTTGCGGAATATCTTGTAAACAAGAATAATACGGGCTTGGGACCCTCCCGTACCTACTGTTACTTACCATTGGTTGACTCTAACATTAATTTAGTTTATTTGCTTTTTATTGGTCACTACCTCCTCCTGCACTCCTCTTCTCGTGGAGCGTCTATGTGTCTCCCTGATGTGAAGCCTAGACCAAGTACAGCTTCCTGTGTGTGGCCAGTGTCCTTCCTCTGGCTGC
The DNA here is from genome assembly GCF_964263255.1 of Lissotriton vulgaris. Lineage (NCBI taxonomy): Eukaryota > Metazoa > Chordata > Amphibia > Caudata > Salamandridae > Lissotriton > Lissotriton vulgaris. The sequence continues at coordinate 430,001,490 of NC_141699.1, read as the reverse complement.
AGGCTCCTGCAGGTGCTTGTATTTTTTACTATTGCTCATGCACTCTTATGGAGTGCATGTGACTGCACTCCCTCTCTCTCACCCAAGCATTCCACCCCGTTGTTTCACCACCTCCCGCCCTACCACCTCTGTCTATTTCCCACCCTCTTCACCCACGGAATGTAGTTTATTATCCCCACTGCATATGTTCTTTCCCCAACCTCCTCCTTCTTCCTGCTGTCTGTTATCTCCCTACACCCTGAGTGTATCCCGCTGTAACCCTGAGTTTATCCCGATGTCCGTTGTTCCACACCCCAGGGACCCACCCTCGTGTTACTTGACCCCCCTTCTCAGCCCCTCACACGGTTGGTGTTTTTTTTAGGTTTTGCCTGGCGTCCACTGCGCAGCAGTGTTCGCGAAGGCGAAATCTTTTGTTAGGCAGTACGGGCCTTTGTCCAGCCTGCCTCTTCCATTGGCTAGCTCCATTAATGGAGGCTAGCCATTGGAAGAGAGATCTGTCCGTTATTCTCTGACCAGATTCATGGGTGTTCCGTAGACTTTTTCTCATCCTGCCCCTTTTAGAACGTCATGCGGTGGTTGGCGGATGTTTTATTCTCTGCATGTTTTGGTCATTTCCACCGTGTCTCCAAGGAGTGCTGCTCGCTGTCCGTCAAGCAGAGCTCGGCCAAGAGCGACGCCTGGGTGCTGCAGAGTCTTTATTGTAAAGTGTGACGGGAGTGTCGGTCGGTCGTGCCTTGCCAAATTCACTACTACGAGGCTTTCAGAGCGTGTGCCCGCTTGGGCGTAGATAAGCTGTTGAGATGGCGTTTTGTCTTAGGCTCATTACAATACGGGGCATTCCGGCAGTGGCGGCGGCTCGCCAGGGTGCCTGCTTTGAAGTAGGTCGAACTACTTTGTGCTATCATTCGTCCCGGCATGCCAGCGTCCCTGGGAGGTGGTTGGGGAAGGGAAGGGTTCTTCACCCGTCCCGTTTGCTGCATTATTTTGTGCGACGCAAGTCTTTATTGTAAAGTGTGACGGGACTGTCTGTCGGTCGTGCCTTGCCAAATTCACTACTATGAGGCTTTCAGAGCCTGCGCCCGCTCGGGCGTAGATAAGCTGGTGAGATGGCGTTTTGTCTTAGGCTCATTACAATACGGGGCCTTCCGGCGGCGGCAGCGGCTTGCCAGGGTGCCTGCTTTGAAGTATGTCGAACTACTTTGTGCTATCATTCGTCCCCGGCATGCCAGCGTCCCTGGGAGGTGGTTGGGGAAGGGAAGGGTTCTTTGCCCGTCCCGTTTGCTGCATTACTTTGTGCGTAAGCGTGAAGTCTAGTGCGGACGGTCACGAGGCACCACTTGCCTGGCCTCGCGAAAATTAAAGATGGGCGAATTCATTTTCACTGTACTTGGCGCAACTTGAAATCAATTTGTACATTTAATCTGGAAGTAGGCATATGCATCCACTGTGTTGCTCCAAAACCTGTTACCTCCCTTCTACAAAAGTGTGCCAGCTTCGTAGTCAATTCTGTATCCTGTTCTAATGGCATGTTTACCTAACTGCTGCTGCTACAGTACAGTGTGTACTTTATTTCTGTAGCTTCGGGAAAAAAGTCTGATTGTCAAACAGGGAGGAGGAGGGAAGGGGGGCAAGGAAACCGGAGAACCAGCACCAAGCTCTAAAGGATCTCTCTTAACCCAGCCTATGAAGTGTCGCTTTTCTGATACAGGTAAACACGAATTCCCCAGGAGGAGACCTCTGTATGAAATCGGTGTTCCAGAAGACGTAAAGCTTTGCTGATTGGCAAACGCTGTAATACTTACTTGGTGGCTGGGGGGGGGAGGTGGCTGCCGCCAAATCCACTCACGCGAATAAAGGAAATACTTCCTTTCTGTACAAATGGGTAACCTGCAGTGAAAAGAGAATCGTGGTGGCTCTGTCATATTTGTCTTGCAAGATACCTATAAATAGTCAAATCTAAACGCTGACGAATGGTAACTAGTCCTAAGCAAGTTCTGCTCACACTCACGCTGCTTCCCAAGGAGATCCCCGCCTATTTTTAGGTCTAGCCTACAAAACAGACCAAGCTACTAAGGATCGACTGTTAACAGCTGCGAGGCACAGTGTGTGGTGTGCTTATAGTGGGCTTATAACCTGCCCATCAGTTACCACTGGATGGCTTTATTGTCACCCATTTGCTTGCTTCTTCTTTGTTAGCTTGTCTGGGCTTGCCTTCTTCTTCTGTGTTTGTCCTTTCCCTGAATGTGTGTGTGTGTGTGGCTGGGTGTGTGGGGGCTCTGTGTGTGGGGGCTCTGTGTGTGGGGGCTCTGTGTGTGGGGGGCTCTGTGTGTGGGGGGCTCTGTGTGTGGGGGGCTCTGTGTGTGGGGGGGCTCTATGTGTGTGTAGGTGTGGGTCTGTGTGTTTGTGTGTGGCATTTGCGAGAGATTAAGCTATTGGCATTGTAAATGACAATGCAATTTATTTATCTGTTTTCAAAACCAACACATAAATGACAATTTTGTCATTTACAATGCCAATAGTTGTAACTTTTGCAAAGGCGAAACCGTTGCATTGTAAATGCTTGTTGTATATATTCTGCTTGTCTTGCACAAACAGCAGCTATGGCGCCAATGAAGCTGCACTGTGTTTTGTCCCAGTGCTTTGTCCCTGGAGCAGAAGGCTCCGCACAGCAGGCTGCCCACATAGTGACATGACGATGCTTGAATTGACTGTGGGTCAAAAAAAGTAAACATGTGTGTTTAGCAAGCCTAAGATGTTGGGATCTATCAATGCCTTGATGCATGGAGAGTGTCAGAATTTTAAATAGCTGCCCTGTCGCTGCTCAGCCACAGGAAGGAAAAGAAAATGATTCCATATGACACCTTCCCAGGCTTTTCTACCACGAATGAGAGTTTTTGGACCAGGTCCCTGCTCAGCCCTGACTTACAGACATGGCATTTCTGCTGACATCAACAAGATCCAAATGCACTGTGGGGAGGTCAGCACTGGGTCTTTTCTCCTTGGCAAAGCAGCACTCCTGTTGTAAAGCTACACAAACTCTATTTCTTCCCTCTTGGACGTGTTTCATATTCATATTTCATTCAAGCTTCAAAACCATAAAACAGGGATAGGTTACCAGTCTGTTTGCTCTGGGTACCAAACTTAGAGAGAGGTGGTGAAGGGTGGCAATAGCAAAGTGGAGCTGTTGGGATGCCACCTCTTTTTTATCCTCCCTATGTCCCCATCAATATCAAACCCACGTTGTGCCCCCACACCCCACCCCTGGCCAGTTGTACGCCTCCTTCATTCATTCTGTTTCCGGACTTAAGAGAGCGCCAGCACCAGTGTTAGGACAGGAGATGCTAGTCAAATACTTGGTAAAATAAATGAACACTCGTGAGATGTGTATGTTGTTGTTCTAGGGTGGCATTTATAAAACACAATGACAACTAGCTGCGATTAAACCACCTTAAAACAGCTAAATGTATTTCGCCCACATGCCTGGGTTCATCATGCAATAAAGCACTGTTAATCTAGCTCAGTGAGGTAGTCATATGCAGCAATATAGGTGATCTGGTGGTCATCAGTGTGATTACTTAGCTGATTCGGCCTTAAATTCTCACCATTGTATTACAAGTATTGGTAAGCTAATAGGTGACGCGTAATGAAGGTCTATTGGCTTTATCAATGTTTTTTTATATGTCCTACAGCAGTGCAAGCTGCTATGCTACATGGCTTGAAGTAAAAGAAAAAACGCTATGATGTGGTCAATGCTGGCCATGTCGTAGCACTTTTGTTTTACTTAAAGACATTTTGCAGAGTCGTTAGCACTGCCGGGCAACATGTAAAAAAACACATTGAAAAAGCTAATAAATCTCGCCTAGTCAAAACCTATTGGCTTTGCCAATGCTTGATATTTTGCCATGCCCTGCATATTTACGATCTCCTTGTTAGGGAAAATCCCCTTTGCCTGCTACTTACCGAAACTTGGTTGGGAGAGGCTTCCAATCCGGATGTCTTCTCAGCCATTCCTCCGGCGTACAATATCTTCCGGCAGGATAGAGTGAAGGGTAGAGGCGGGGGAGTGGCGGTAGTGGTGAAAAAGAGCGTTTCCTGCTCAGTCCTTCCTCTTAATTCCATCGGGAGCGCTGAGTCGCTCGCCTTCACGCTCAGACTGTCCCCGGGCCAGGCCCTGAAGGGGTTGTTGGTCTACAGGCCACCAGGCCCTTTGGGGTCCTTCCTGGAAGATCTGCAGACAGCTGTCTCTGAGTTGGTGCTGACCTCACAGCACTGCGTCATGGCTGGTGATTTCAACTTCCACCTTGACGTAGCGGATGACTCGGATGCGGTCAAACTGTTGGATATTACATCTCCACTGGGATTGTTACCGTTCGTGTCGGGGCCAACCCATGAGAAGGGGCATACCCTGGATCAGGTGTTTTCGTCTGTCCCTCTTACGGAGGTTGACACCCTGCCGGTGCTCTGGTCCGATCACAGGCTGATCAGATTTTCGGTGCTGGAGAGTGCGCGGCCGGATAGCAGTGCCTCGGTCTTGTCTAGACCGGCCTCGAGAGCGCTGCACAGAGTGGCACCTGACAGGCTGGAACAGGCGCTTCTGGATCACCCATGCCATCTTTCGGGCGATCTGGATAGCGACACTGAGGCTCTGCAGCGGTGGCTCATTGATAGGCTGGACGATCTGGCCCCCAAGGTAGCCCTCCGATCCACGGTGGCACGGCAATCTGCACCGTGGTTTACGGAGGCTCTTCGTGTGGCTCGCAGCCAATGTAAGGTGGCTGAGAGGGCCTGGCGACGTTTGTATGATGGGGAGGCTAAACTCGCCTACAAGGCGGTGGTGAAGGCCTACCATCGGGACATTCTGGGAGCTAAGAGGGACTATTTGGCTAGGAGGATCGAGGCATCCGCGAACTCCTGTAAGGAGATCTTCACCATTGTGAAGGAGTTCACGACCCCTAGTTCCCAATCACCCCCTCTAGTTTCTTCAGATACGTGGGCAGGTGATCTGGCCGGCTTCTTCACTAATAAGATCAAGGCGATTCAGGCCTCCTTTGTGGAAGAACCGGAGGATGGAAGCGGCGCCACCGGGGCTAAGTGCGGATTTCCGCACACACCGACGGCGGTGCTGTCTGATTTTCCTGCTGTTTCCAGCGATGTGTCCAGGCAGCTGTTGGCCAATTTGAAATCTGGCTCGCCACTTGACCCCTGCCCCGCCAAATTTTTGGCTGGGATGGCGGAGGTGGTGAATCCGCTGGTTAATCCCATCCTCAACGCCTCGCTGAGGGAGGGGAGGGTCCCCAGCTCTTGGAAGAGAGCGATGGTGATCCCCCTCCTAAAGAAACCGGGTCTCGACGGCGAGGTTCTGGCCAATTATAGGCAAATTTCACTTCTTCCGGCCCTCACGAAGATCACGGAAAAACACGTCCACGGTGTCCTGTCGCGCTTTCTGGAAGCTAACAATCTGCTCCATCCATCTCAATCCGGTTTCCGTCCTAATTTTAGTACGGAAACGGCATTGCTAGAGGTCACTGAGATCATCAGGGAGACTCTTGATGTCGGCGGGAGGGTGATGCTGGTCATGTTAGATCTATCGGCGGCCTTCGACACCGTCCCCCACAGGGCGCTCTTAGCGAGGCTTTATGACATCGGCCTTAGGGGGACGGCGCTCAGGTGGTTTACATCCTTCCTTGAAGGCCGCCGCCAGACGGTCTGGGTTTCCCAGAGCTCTGCCGAGATGCCGCCATTGGGAGTTGGGGTTCCACAGGGATCTGTGTTGAGCCCCACGTTGTTTAACATCTTTATGTCCCCTTTGACGGCCTTGGTGGAAGCATATGGGGCCCAGATCATCTCTTACGCCGACGACACGCAACTCCTCTTCACATGCGGGAAAGACCAGGAGTTTGATGGAGGGAGAATTCGGGACTGTCTTACATTGGTCTTTGACTGGTTCCAACGGAACAGTCTAAGGGCCAACTCGAGCAAGTCCGAGGTTCTGTTTTTTGGTTGCGGTGTCGATCCGGAGTGGAAGCATTGGTGGCCGTCCGACATGAGCCCTCCTGCACAGTCTTCCTTGGTGGCTAAAAACCTGGGTGTCAAGCTGGACAACCAGCTATCGCTGCGAACACACATTCTGGGTCTGGCTGGCACCTGTTATGGAATTTTGAAAATGCTCCGTAAATTCCTGCCCCTGCTGTCTGAGGAGCACAGGCGTATTACTGTGCAGGCTCTCGTCGGTTCGAGGCTTGATTATGCTAATGCCCTCTTCCTTGGCCTCCCTGATTACCTAGTTCAGCGCCTACAGGTGGTACAGAACTCTGCCGCCCGGGCTATCTTTGGCCTGCGTAGACGAGCCCGAGCTTCCGGGCTGCTTCAGGCGCTACATTGGCTGCCTGTCCGGAAGCGGATCCAGTTTAAATCCCTGACTCTGATGCACAAAGCCCTGTTTGGATCAGGGGCTGGATACCTGCGGCGGAGACTAGCCTTCTATCGACCAGTCCGCTCCTTGCGCTCGGAATCCCTTTACAAAGCGGTGGTCCCTCGGGTGAGGAAGGCCCGCATGGGAGGGCGCTCTTTCAGCTGCAAAGCCGCACAGCTGTGGAACTCGCTTCCTCTTTCGCTGCGCAGCACTGTCAATTTGTTCCAGTTCAGGAAGAGCCTGAAGACCTGGCTTTTTAATCTTTAGGCTGTTCTTATTGCTTCAGTTTCAGTTCTTTTTCTCATTCTTTTGCTGTGTTGTGTTATTTTTATTCTGAGATGCAGGTGGAAAGCGCCGGGACACTCTTTTCGAGTAGCAGTGCGCTATAAAAGAACGCTGTAACATAACATAACATAACATAACATAACATAACATATTTTAGCTTCTGCATCAAAACAGGACTACCACCAATATCCACCATGTGAAACATTCATAGCTCGGATGTATTTAACAAGGTAAGCTGAATCAGAACCTCAAAGAATTAGACACAATCCATTAAGATTTGATCTTAAGCTGGAGAGAGAACAGGATGACCCTGTAGTGCTCCTATTGAAACTGCATCAATCTCAGGTCCCACTTCACCATATTGTGTGATCCTAGGCAATTGCTTTTTTCTCAGTGCCTGCTTTTCTCTCTAAGTCAAGCTGCAGCTGGTCCTATCACCCCATGCCCCCTAAAGCCCTGAAGGTCTGTGCTGCTCCTGACAACCCTGCAGGAGACAGGAATCAACCAAATGCACAAACAAAATGGGTTCAAAGCATGCATGGTCCGACCAGGATGCTTTATTGCTATTTGTTTTGCATTGTTTATTTGTTTCTTATTATTTCAGTAATTTTTTATTGAAAAAAAAGCATATATACATGGTGCAGAGTGAAAAAACACATGGGGGATGGGAAAAGACAAGGAAAGGCGCCCGGGGGGGGGGGGGGGGCAAGCATTGTCTCGATTGGCTTGTGCCTGTTTGTCCATGTTCTCTTGCTTGCTTCTTCTTCTTCTCGTCAATCCTTCAGGCTTCCCCCATGCCCCTTACAGACTGTCTGATTGTCTTTTCGCTCCCCTGGTGGCGTGAAGAGAAAAGAGAGGTGTAGAGATATAGAAAGTAAAGAGAGAGAGAGAGGAGGCACATTGTGTGCATTGTTTATTTGTAAAGCCCCGAGCGCTGCAGGCAGGAAAGGTGGCTGTCAACCAGCAAGAAAACCGCCCCCACCAGCAGTTAGACCGGCCTCCACCCTGCCACCCCACCGAGAGAACACTCTGCACCCGGTAGGATCAATCCAGGCCAGGGGCTTTGCATTAAAAGACAGCACAGTGAATTCACACTGCTGGTTTGTTTTTAAACACTTTGATGTCCTCGGAGTTCGCACCTGCACTGCAGACAGTGCCTTTTTGGGGGAATGTGGTGCACGGTTTCGGTCTGTGCAGGCAAGTAGTGAAAGTGAACCCACACAGAGCAAGACCCTGCAACACATCATTATAGTATGATCCAGTGCTTAATTTAAGCCGGTGGTTTCCGGTGCCTGTTTACCAACACTGACACTTCTGACATTCTGCCACATGGTGGCACTGTTTATATTATTTAGAGAAGAGCACAACAACAGCTGTTTATTAATTCAATATACATTAAAAATAACTAATGCATGACAACCAAGCCATTCTTATAGCTTTGCAGGCCTAGAATAGTCTAAATTGTTATACTTGTGGGAGTGTGTGGTTAGTAGATGTGTTTGTATTGTCATTTGCAGCGCTGCCAGAGTCAATGGGTGGTGCAAGCTGCAGAGGCCTTCTGACGAGGACCCTGGCACTTATTATTTTACAAATTAAGCACTGATTTGACCCCATGTGGCCCTGTGCTCAACACTTCACTAATATTGTCATGTTTTTTAAATCAACTGTCCATGCTAACCTCCACAGCAAAAGCGTTTATGTAAAATGTAGGTTGAGGCATTTGGGCAGCTGCCTCTAATTGGAGCATTCACCTACTTCAGTTTGGTCTGAAGTACAGTACCCAGATTTCCGCATCCAGATTCCGTGCCAATATTAGAAACCAGTTAAATGTAATGTAATGTAATGTAATGTATGTGCCTTGTAAAGCGCACTGCTGCCCTGAGGCGTCGTGGCACTGTAGACCGCTGGGGAACCCGTCCTGGCTATCCCTGTAAGATGGTCCCTACTGGGTATCTCCAAGGTGAAACTAGGCATCCCCGGCGTATGTGGGGGGCCGCTGTGGAGATGAGGCAAGCTAATGCCCAGAGTTGCCGAGTGTGATCCCTGGTTAGAGTAGGCACTGAGGCGAGAATTATCGAGTCCGCTGACCTTGGTCCACGACCCTGCCGCGTCGGGAATTGAACCCTGGTCCCGGGCCGTTCTCTGCTTCCGGGTCTGCTGCCTCTAACCAGTGAGCCACACCACTCCACCATGTACCCCTCTTGACTCTCTTTAATATAGATGGGACTATTAAGGCCTTCATCTGGGGCTCAACGAGACCTTACCTGGCAATTCAGAAGCTTATCATCCACAGATCAGCAGGGGATTGGGCCTGCCTTCTGTGGAACATTACTGCTTAGCCCTACATTTGGCACAAATGTCATACATGCATTCCCTGATCCAAGACCCTCCATTATTGTTCGTGGTTGAAAATAACTCCAGGAGGCCCCTTTGGGATTACAGGCCCTCTATCTTCCTGGTCCTGCCACCACCGACATACCCAATCCCATGTTGAAAGCCATGTGTGCTGCCTGGATGCGGGCTCACAAGCTCTTATCTGTGAACGCGCACCTTCATGACAAAGCTCCCATTTCGAATAATACTGGCATTTGCATGGGGGAGACATGCTTGATTGGGGCCTGTCGTGACCCAACGACACGAGCAATAAAAAGGAATAAAGAAGAAAAAACAGGAAGAAAACGAAGATAAAGAAGAAAAGGAAGATAAGCACGGAAAAGGTCTGAAAAGAGAAACAAAAGAAAATAAATGTTTGACTGAAGAATAAAGGATAAATAAAGCGAAAAAGAGCGCACAAGTGAAAAAAGAGCAATAAGGCAAAGGAAGATGATGGTGCAATAAGAAAAGAGAAAACGAGAGAATAAGAAAAGGACAAATAGAGAAAGAGAAAGAAGAAAACAATATATATATATATATATAAGAAAGAAGAACAAGAGAGTGGAAGAAGCCAGAGAAGGCTAAATAAAAGACAGAAAAGAGAAATAACAAAGAAAAGAAAAGAAAAAAAAGGGAAAAAAAAGCAGAACAAAGAAAAAAAAAAAAGTACAAAGATCGCACAAGGACAAAGAAAGAGCAAAGGAGAAGTTACAAGGCAATAAAGAAAAGAAGATAGAAGAAAGAGGAGTAAAATAACGAGGAAAGAAAGTGACAAAGACATACAATGAGCAGAGCGGACAGGCGCCACCAAGGAAATAAAAGCAAGAGGCACCGCATGGCCAGGACCAAAGTTGTTGAGACAGAAACAGCATAGATAATAAGACAACAAGTTCTCCAAAGAGTCACTGGCGGTGACGAAAGTGAAAGGATCGATGATAACGGCTGCCTACGACCAACAACGAATAACAAGAAATAGATAGCAGTTCAAGGACAAAGAAGGCGGAGAAAGAAGAAATGGCAGCGACAACTGCAGCCACATGGAAGGTATAAGATAGAGGACAAGGAAGCGATGGAGACACTAGATTCACGAAGGACATGCAGTAAACAACAGAGACTCATTGAAGAAATGTAGAATGGCAAATACTCTCTCTCTCTCTCTCTCTCTCTCTCTCTCTCTCCATATCTCTCTCTCTCTCTCTCTCTCTCTCGTTCGTTCACCTCCATCAATAACTGTGAATGAGGACTATGATAAATGTGTCACGAACATTTGTTTGCAACAAGGGGGGAGATGTTGTGACCCGACAGTGTGGGCGACGGACAGTAGGGCTTTAGGACCCTGTGGGTCCTCAGGCAGAGTGACCAAGTCACCGGACACCAGATCCGGTGACGACACAGGAAAGGGGACAGACACTGACCAGGACATGGACGGGGACGGAGGTGCTGACCAGCAGCTGCACGAGATGCTACCCAGCAGTTATGAGAGACGCAAATAAAGAAATGTGAAACTAACCTGCGTCCAGTGTTTGGTGTACTTCCCGGCGCACGCGAAGAACATGACAGGGCCGTTAGCGCAGAGCTGGGATCCTGAATCTTACACTCCTGATCTCTGGTGGTGAACTCCAGTCCTTTCAGATGCTCCAGGACAAATTTGACTTGTTGCATACCCAAGAATGGCGATATTCACAATTGTCTGCTGAGCAGATTGGGTCCCCAACCCTGGACTCCCTCCTGCTCCCCAGTGCTCTTACCTCAATACATTCTCCTGATTCGCCATCCTCATACCCAACCACAATTGGAAAGCCTCAGGACGCAATGGCAGGCTCGCTTATAGGTAGAATACGATGGTGTAGAATGGACAGAACTTTAGGAGGCCCTGGCATTGGACACTGGCACAGCTTCAGGCTGCAGTGTTGCTTCCTCACACTGCCTGTTGGCGATGTGATAATGCACCATGTGATATTGTTAATTTCTTACTGGAATATCCCACCATACACCCCTTTTTGGATGGCAGTAGGGTCTACACTCCAGGAATCTATGGATTTACCCACACCACTTTCATAACCCCGAACTCTCCTTCAGGACTTATCAGACATTACCGAGCTGACCCACCATGCTCGTCGCTTCCTTGTCACTGCCCTTACAGTTGCGAAAATCTGTATTTTATGGCATTGGCGTTCCCTACAATTGCTGTTACATGAGGAATGGCTCACAGAGATGTATAAGACCACGTCCTATGAAAGGGTCATTTACAACTTAACCGAGAAAGAAGATATTTTTCTTGTTATATAGTCTCCCTTTTTACAGGATAACCCCTCCCCCATAATTAACATTAATTTGCATGGATTCTGAACTCTTCCGCATCACTATTACTGCACCCCCTTTCCCCACCCACCTGTATTATTATACTTGGACTTTGCCAAATTGATTTATCTTCCCTGTTTGGTAGTTCTGTCTTTTCCTCACTACTTCTTCTCTCTTCTCCTTCTTCCTTTCCTCTCCTTGCTTTATTCCTTTCACAGCTTATTCTCTCTGCTCCCTTTTTCCATCTTTACTTAAATATCGCACACAAATATTTTTTGTTATTGGTGCTCCACCGTGCCTTAGACTTCGATTCTTAGTTCATTTGCTATACTATGCACAAGCAGACCAGTTACATGTTGCCGGCTTGGTCGCTACTAAAAAATATAACTGCATCTGTTTGTAGGCTGCGTTTTTTTAAGGCTGAAAATAAGCCGGCCAATAGACAACCCTCTTTAAGTTCAGTGCAGCGTCATCGTTCTCAGGTTTATAGAATACTATTAATCTCCATGTGCGTCAAAAACACATTATAATTATTGAGGTAATAAAATATACTGATTATAGGCACTGCGTGCTACTCGCCGAAAAAGCACTACAGCGCTTCGTCAGGGATAGTAAGAGCTATATAAATGCAATTACGATACAATACAATACATTTATGCGTTACACAAAGTTCTTTTAACAACAATGAATCAAAATTCTGTATAGAATCTCATGCTTAGATTAAAAACAAAAGATTACAGAAAAGCAAATGTCATGGGTCATGGCAGACAGAAATCCACACGCCTGCTTTGAACGAGGACCCCTGGTATGAATAATAGCAGGTACCACCACATTCAAGAACTCACTGGCCTTGTTTCCACCGGGCGTTTGCCCGGTGGGCTACAGCCCTTGGAAACAGGGTTGGAAAGCAGGGGCACCTCCTGGTGGCTCTGTCAAAGGATGGGGAAAGTAGAGAGTATGCGATCAGAGAGGGACAAGAGAGAGAGGAGGGAGACAAGGGGAGACAGAGGATTGATGGAACAAGAGAGATTGTTTGAGGAGATGAAGGAAGCTTGGCAAGTTTGAGCATTTTTTCCAGGGCTGCTGCTGGTTCCCCAGTCCGTAAAAGAAAAATGGCCAGCAAGGGGTTTTGTTTTCTCTAGGATTTTTACAGCACTGTTAGGACTTGTTAAGGTTTAATCACAGTACCTAAATATGAATTCAATCAGTGGCTGTTAAATTCAATTCAAAAGAAACAAAGAACATAAGATGTTACCACATTAACATCCAGCTTAAGCATAAATGCTCAATAAAACAAGGAACCAGGATTTATTGTCTGAAAGTTATTATTGAACTTCTAGGCAAAATATATAAATTTCTGTACAAAAACAGTGAACAATCATGAAACATAGGGTGCATACATGGATATAATGAGGATATTCAAGGCCTTGGTTGCTTTTCCTTGGACATATCCAAATTTAAGTCCAGACTGCTGCGTCACAGTAGTTGATTGGTTATAACTCAAAGTCAGAAGAAAATCAAAAGATGACTTGAGACAAACTAGGCAGAATTGGACTGAACAGGTCGACGTTTCGGTCTTATTATGGTTATTCTTAAGACCATCATCAGGACTACAAAGTGGTATATACAATTGATGACCCTTTTTTACAATAGAGACGGTGTCAGTTAAAGAATCTTGGTGGCACCGGTGCTTGTAAATAGTGGCGCTGAGGTTGGGCACAGAAGTGAATCAGTAGTGCCAAGAGTACACTTGCAACGAGTTAAGCGAAGCAGTAGATGGATTCTGACAGTTAGTCCACTTTTAGTTGAAGATCAGCTGTCACAGAATAGAAGTTGGGAATAATCCGCAATGGAACGTCAATAGAGTACGATCGAGGCGACCCCAGTCCATCACTGAATAGGTTGCACAGAGTTCCATGATTGTTTGGTGACTCATGAAGTATGGCGAATTAGAAAACTTCACATCAACAACCTGAGTAAAGTGTTGCAACTTTTTGCGACTAAACCAAAGGAACGTTTCTCTGGGCGCGGCCTGCACATGACTATTTGGCAGTCAGATGACGTCCTTCACAAGAAGGGCAGGGTAACTGGTGACTGGAAAACAAGAAAGGAATATGGTGGGGTTTAGGGCATGAGGAAGGGACTAGGGCTGTTCTAGGCGGCTGCAACTCTAGGAACCTTATTGGAAGCTGGGGGCATACATTTGCAGTGTACAGTGTAGGGTGGGGCAGGAAAACAGGGTCTTAAAGTGCAAGCCATAGCTGCCAGGTTTTCATGCTGCTTAGGTGATACATTTCAGTGGCTTGGAGTTCTGGACTTTTTGGTTCCGTCCAGAGGTGTCAGGGAACAACACCCAAAGACCCCGGAGTTCCACCTGCCTTGGTGCGCAAATGAACAGAAACACGGGCTTCTCGATGGTGGCGTCAAAGACCAAAGGTTTATTACTGCAGGGACACAGAAGTCACAGAAACTACGCATGGGCAGTAACTAGGAGCCTGTTCAATTTGTACAAAGAGGGTTGCTCCTTATATACTGATTTTTAGTCTTCAGGCGAATTCTTCAGATGTTAGTACATTCTCAAAACCTTTGTGTCTCAAACAATAAATATTTGGCGTACACAGGAACTGTTGATAAAATCTGATACAAAACATCTACGGAGAGGGGTTCCCACTAGTTCATCACAATCCCTTGTCAATATTGCATTCAAGAGCCGGACCGCCTCATCGTAAATTTCGTTACCTCCCCCTAATAAAGGCCCAGAAGGAAAGGAGCAGAGCCAGGTGCAGAAGATAGAAAAGTGGGATAAGAGATGTTTGTGGGTTGTAAATGGGCAAGGCTACCGGCTTCGGCCGCCTAATCATGATCGGGACAATGGACACGAGAACCAGTTCAGGTGGACTGGCCTCGGGCAGAGAAGGCAGCCTTTGTCGAGTCATGTAGCTACAGCGTGATCTGGTTTAAGGTGCACGTGTCATGAAAGAGGTGAATCTCCGGCTAAGGCTACGTGTCCTTAATCGAAATGAAGTGATCAGAGGTTATTGCGTATGTGAGGGCAAGAAACACAAAATGGCGGCCATGATCTAAGATGGATGCCGTGGGTAGATCAGAAATGTGTTCATAAAAGGAGTGCTCTTGTTCGTATCGTAGCGAAAACACCAGGATATGCTAAATGGATCATTTGCGGTTCGCTGATACCAATATTATGTATTTCCGACAATATTGAAAACACGGGTTCAAATCATCACGGAACCTCAGACCCTCCTTTTGCCCTTACATAGGCAATTACTCAGTCTATGTCAGAGTCTAGTTCTATACTCATCAGGTCAGTGACATGCTGTTGTATCATCATCCTTTCTCGTGCCTTTTCTCCAACTGCAGGTGGTTTCCTAAAACAGGTTGCAGCACAAAGGCTACACAGAGCTGGACCACACTGGATAATCAGGCAGCATGAGAATAGGAATACTAAGATGACACCGATGACCATTAGAACCTTCCATCCCCACGCTGAGATCAGAGTCCAAAACCACTCCATAAAGGACCAGTTTCCCTTGTCTACGTGTATAGAGTCGGAAATCTTGTGTAGCTTAGAGATCACCTCATAGACTGTTGGAGCATTATTAGGGATAAAGACACAGCAGCTCGATTGGATCATTCTACATACCCCACCTCGGTCTGCAAGGATAACGTCTAGAACCATACGATTCTGCAACGTCATGAGTCTATCCGCCTGAAGCTCAGCTGTCAGATTACTAAGGGCACCAGCAGTTTCGGTAATAGTAGATTCAACTACCCGTGTTAGCTGACGTATATTTCTACTATTGGCCATAGGCCCCCAGAACGGAAGGAAGCCTTTGAAGAAGTCTCCAGCTTCCTGACCAGCAGTATCTTCCTTGCTGAAGACACCTCTCGCTACTCTGGTTCTGTGGTAGTCAGATGAAGCAGTGTATGTTGGAGGCAACAATCGAGCAATATAGCATGAACCTGAAAAGTCGGCAGGTAACCATGTATACGCTCTGTCTCGACAGATGAAGTAGGTACCCCTAGCAGTGAGAAAGGCAGGGGAAGAGTTAGCCGGAAACACATAAGTCTCTACGCACTCACTCCTCCCTAGCTGAGCTCTCGGATTTCTCCCATTACCTTGCAAACAGACCTGACCTCGGTGAGATACGACCCAGATTGGAGTTGAGCTTTTACGTTTGCTTTCTCCTAAACTAAGGCGATACTCTGAAGTATTCCAACTTAAATACACTCGCAGTTCGTCTCTAGGGTATGATGGAGTATTATTGACATCCTTGATCATGTCAATAATTCCCTGGACTAAAGCTTTGTTGGCAGAGTTATATTTAGTGGAACGTGGTGGACGTGGAGGATAGGTTTCAAGGGCATAAGCAAAGATGGTTTGAAGGGCCTGAAATGATCCATTGTAGCTGAAAGGCAAAACCAGATAAGGTATACCTTTATCCATAGTGTGGGGTATCAAGCCACACACCCAGCAGTCTGTAGTGTTAACTACCAGTTGGTGTTGGTGCAAGAGCTGTACA
Source organism: Lissotriton vulgaris (assembly GCF_964263255.1). Lineage (NCBI taxonomy): Eukaryota > Metazoa > Chordata > Amphibia > Caudata > Salamandridae > Lissotriton > Lissotriton vulgaris. The sequence goes on along the minus strand of NC_141699.1, from coordinate 429,985,578 downwards.
AAAGTGTTGTTAATGAATTCTGAGCGTCGGGCTTGCTCATGTTCCGGAAACGAATGAAAAGAGTGTATAGAAGAAACAGTAGAAATAGCGGGATCAAGGGGAGGTACTGTAGTAACTGGCACAAAAATCAAATTTATACTGAAAACAGTTCCACCCACCAATGTTGCTAAAATAATCAAGAATGTAATGGCACATTGCATCAAAAAGCATTTGCTATGAAGAATTCTGTAAAGTCTGTTTCTGCGAACGTAAATCACATTTTCTCGTTGCAGCGCAGGAAGCTCCATCTTCTACAATCCGCTCGCGACCACTGATGATGTGTACGTAGATGAAAATGCCTCTATCAGCCCTGGGAGTTCCCAGAACCAACAGAAAGATCGACCTTGTGTCAGACCCCTGCAAATCCAACTAGGCACACAGCCACGACCCTACGGCTACCCAGACGGCAAGGCAATTTTTAAAACAATAAAACAATAGCAAACTTCCTGGCTGAGGGCAAAAGTTCAATATTTCAAAAACATCACAGTATGCAGTTGCCTGCTTTATTTGTCCATATTACGGCTTCGTAAGTTATATCTCTGCTTCGCAGGTACTGTCTGGTCGACAAATAGCGTTTCACTGGTAGTTGTTGCAGTGTTCAAGTTCGCAGATGGCAGAGTTTCTTCTGATGCAAGAGACGAATGTTCAGTGTTCAAAGGAGTCTTTTCAGGAGGAGAGTCAGAGCTTGGAGTGTCAATGATTAATTCGGCATCGCTGAAAGGGATAAACTTTGGAGTTCTTTCAAATTCGGAGGAACCAATTCCCTTCTTCACCCAGTCGTCGTAAGGAAGCGGCAAAGGGACACGCTTAACATGGGACGCGTGCACCCAGTGCTTGCGTCCAGCCACACGAACTGCTGTCCTCGTTGTAAGAAGGATTTGGAAGGGGCCGACGAATCTCGGCTGAAGGTTCTTTGTCTTCGCGAAGTTCCTGATGACGACGAGGTCTCCCGGTTTCAGCTGATGCCCTGGACTCTCCGGAGGTTTTGGCAAAGCATCGAAAACCTGTTGATGAATAAGACTCAATTTAGCAGTCAAGTCGTAAAGGTAGTCTATCAACATAGGATATTCTAAAGAACTGAACTCTTTAGGCCTTGGCACACCCCAGATATTTGCCGGGCGGCCAAAAACGATTTCATAAGGGCTAAGCCCTACTCTAGAATGTACAGTTGCTCTCGTTGATGACAAGGCCAAAGGAAGTGCGTCTGGCCAGGCTAGACCTGTGGATGCCTGTATTTTAGCTATCTTTAGCTTGAGGGTGCCATTGTAACCCTCCACTAAACCAGCAGACTGGGGATGGTTCGCACTGTGGAATTTCTGTTTCAGCCCTAGGCCGGCACACACACTCTGCATAACTTTCCCTATAAACTCACTTCCGTTATCTGACCATACAATCCGTGGCATTCCGTATCTAGGGAAATATTCCTTGAGAAGAATTTTGGCAGTTGATAGGGCAGTATTGTCCTTTAGTGGGTATGCTTCTATCCACCTGGAAAAAGCACAAACCACCACTAGGACATATTTTAAATTATTACAGCGGTCCATGTGAATAAAATCTAATTGAATCACTTCAAAAGGGCAGGAAGGAGGAGCGAAATGACCAGCAGGAGTTGGAGTTCCCTTGCCAGGATTATGCATCAGGCATATCATACAATTTTTCACCACTCTCTCTGCACACTTACTGATTCCCTCATTTTTCCAGACCGGAGCCAACATCTTACAGATTCCTTTAGAACTTATATGCGCTACTCCATGCGCCATTGTCACCACTGCAAGCACATACGCATCAGGCAACATCCAACGCTGCTGTTCTGTCAAATCAATCCAACATCCATTCGAGTCCAACTTGCCCGTACTTTCTCTCCATACTCGTTTCTCTTCCTCAGTTGCTTCTTTCTGAATCTCTTTCACACTTTCCATAGTATCCTCACACATTCCAGACTCAGTGATCCATCTTGCAGACGTTGCAACATACATTCTGCTCATCGTGTCTCTAGCTGTCTGTTTAGCAATTTCATCAGCAAAAGCATTCCCACGACCAACATCATCCGTGATTGCTTTATGAGCACTGCACTTAACAATCGCAACTTCAGTCGGCAAGGTTAGAGATTCCAACAAGTCGTTAACTAGCTGACCATGTTGAATCTTAGTCCCATGGGACGTAATGAAACCTCTTTCTCTCCACAAACGGCCAAAACTATGGGCCACGCCAAATGCGTACTGACTATCTGTAAAAACATTCACTCTCTTTCCCTTAGCTAAAACACACGCTCTCGTTAGAGCTATTAATTCTGCAGCTTGGGCAGAATTCTGACTCACTCTTGCAGTCTCCACAATCGTTTTCAAAGTCGTTACTGCATAGGCAGCCGTCACATCACCATTTTCCAATTTAAAACAAGATCCGTCCACATACAGCGTACCATCTGGATCGGGTAATGGAGTATCCTTCAAGTCAATACGTCCTTTTGTCTCTTCCTCCGTTTTAAAACAACAATCATGTGGCTCGGAATCACTCGACTCTTGATTAGTCGGCAACAGCGTTGCTGGATTCAATACATTACATCTTTTGATCTGAATATGACTCGCTAGTAATGTCAGCTCGTAACCAGATAGTCTCGCACTAGTAAGGTGTTGTGTCTTGGTTCGGTTCATGAGTGTGTCCACTGCATGAGGAACCATGACCACTAGCATGTTGTTCATCACCAAACCAGCAGATTGTCGAATGGAAGCCGCAGCTGCCGCTGTAGCTCTCAAACAACTAGGTAACGCTCTAGCTACCGGATCTAATGTTGATGAAAAATACGCACAAGGGCGTTGTTTATCACCAAATTTCTGTGTCAGAACACTCAACGCGCAACCTTCTCTCTCGTGAACATAGAGCGTGAATGGCTTACTGTAATCAGGTGTACCCAATACAGGAGCTGAACACAAGGCTTTTCGTAATTCAGTAAAACTCTCTTGACATTCATCAGACCATGGCACCGGACTCGGAACATTTTTCCCAGTCAAAACTACCAACGGCTTCGCTAAAAGAGAAAAATTCGGAATCCACTGCCTACAGTAAGAGGTAATACCTAAAAAGGCACGTACTTCTCTCTGTGTGCGTGGAACACTCATTTGCGTAATTGCTTTTATTCTCTCTGGGGTCAACTTTCTTCCCTCCTTTGACAAGAGATGACCTAGGTAGGTCACTTCTTGGCAGCAGTATTGCATCTTAGAAGGTGATACCTTGTGATTCAGATTAGACAAGTGATGTAATAACGAAACTGTAGCTGCTTTGCAAGTTTCCTTGTCATCGGCAGCCACTAGAAGATCATCTACGTACTGTACTAGGGCAGAACCTGGAGGAAGGACAAAGGAATCTAACTGGCTTTTTAATGCTTGACTATAAATAGATGGACTTTCACAGTAGCCCTGTGGAGCGCGTTTAAATCTGAAACTTCGACCTCCTAAACAGAAGCCGAAAATATCTCTACTTTCTTCGGCTATCGGAATGCTGAAAAAGGCATTCTTCAAGTCGATGACTGAGAACCAAGTGGCTGTAGCAGGAATCAATGTTAACAAGGCAGTAATGTCGGGAACCACAGGAAACTGCGGAACCACAATCTTATTAACTTCTCTAAGGTCTATGACAAACCTGTACACTGGAGGTTTTGTAGGATCAGTTTGTTTCAAAATCGGTAGTACAGGACTATTACAAACATTTCCTCTAGTTTCTTCAACCACACCTTTCTTAATCAAGTCTTGCACAATCAATAAAAGTGCACGCTCTCCTTCACTAGATATTTTGTATTGAGGAATTCTTGGAAATTTTACATTTGCTTTCAAAGTGACTACATATGGTGGTATTTCTAAAAGGCCTACATCATTAGGACCAGTCGCCCAAAGAGAATCAGGGAGTGAGCGTAGCTCTGGCGGGAGTGCATCCATTGACAAGTACATCAGAGAGGTGATATTTTTACCCAATGTAAGCTGTACCCCTTCCGGAGAACAGTACAATGTCGCATATAGTCGTTTTAACAAATCTAAACCAAGCAGGTTCTCATTACAACCAGTCGTCAAAATCAAGGGTGCTTTCAATTGACATGGTCCAACAGAAATAGACAAAGGACCAGATATGGGGTTGTAAACAGGGGCGCCTGAAAAACCTACAGAAACATTTGTTGAGCCAGACAAAGGTGCGCCAGGGAGTTTCGCATGGATGATAGAACTTTTTGCGGCACCAGTATCCAACAGAAACGGTTCGACTACACCTGATGTTGCTACTGCGACATAAGGCCCACTCTGATCTACTGGAACTGATACTACTCCCTCTCTTTGTCCATGGCTGTCCTAGTACCCATTTTGCTGAAATCCCTCATCCACTTCACAATAGTCTTCAACAAGATATTGCTGAGATCTATTTTGCTGGGCAGGCTGTCCATTTCTCTGATCAAAGTGATTGGAAGGACGATCATTCGTCTGTGGAGGCATAGCACCTCGCCCTCGACCTCTAGAATTCTGCACAAAACCACCACGACCTCTCTGAGCTGCTGCTGCATTATTTTGTGCTAAAATCGGACACTCATTCTTGTAGTGACCCTCTTTCTTACAATACGCACATTGGTTCCACTGATATTGAGGCCTTGTTGAACTATAACCTGTCCTCTGATACGAACCCTGTTGCATATTAGACTGATTCGTGCGAGGCGGATACGCCTGTTGCAAAAGAACCTTAGTCTTTAAATCTTTCGTTTTCTTTTCTGATTTCTCCTTTTCCTCTTTATCCCTATTTTCGTAGTACTGTGCAGTCGCAAGTATTTGCGCAGTTGTAGAAACAGCCCACGCACTCTCTGAATCTTTTAATTTATTGCATAATTCAGGTAACAAATTATGCACAAATTTATCGACAAACAGTCTCTGTCCTCCTTCTGTGCTCATGTCCTGACCACTATGATCTACAAAAGTCTCTTCGAACCTCGTGAAGAAGTCGGAGACACTTTCGTCTTTCTTTTGCTTGCATGCGGATAACTTGTCCCAATTAACACGCAATGCGGGCATCAGAGTCTTCATTAAGTCGATTATCCTACCTGGAAGATTAGCAATTAGGGGTTCGGGTTTTGCACCACCTATTTGCTGACCATCCGCTGCAGTGATGGCTGCCCAATCACCACCTAAGGCAACTTGATGATCCTCTCTACGAATTTTAGCCCAGACTGGTTGAGGAACTACATTTCCAAATAACATATCAATGTCTGCTAAGTTCATTATACAAGCTTCAACCGTCTGTGTTAATTCCTTGTAATATCCAGCAGGATTCTTACGTGGATCTGGCAAGGCCTGCTTCACCGCTAGCACTTCAGCTCGCTTCCATGGAATGTGTATCCACACTCTCTGGAACTGTGCTGGAACAGCTGCAATACCAGCATTATTATCAGCTGCCACTGCTTCGCGCCAAATTGGAGGAACCTCCCTCATTGGATATTGGCGACTCAGTTTCGTCTTACCTTTCTCTAAATCTCTCGGTGAACGAAGAGATGGATCATTCCTAAAACTTAAGATCAGTTCCATCGCTTCTTCTATATTTTCACCTACTATCATACCAGCAGCAAACTCTTTCTGAACCTTAATCAAGTCTTCTAAATTTGATTCAATATCATCTTCCTCTATTTCCTCACGTAACAACGAGCACATCTCGTCAAAGACGTACCGTTGCGTTGGTTCCTTCCACTGCATAAATGTTTCTAGTACATCTCTCGTACTATATCTCCTACTCTTCGAAATCCATCTGAGAGCCGTGGAATCTAAAATTCCCCGTTCCTCAGTACTTGGATGCTGACTCCGTCTCTGAACAGAGTCAGAAGTAGGAGTCTTGATTAAAGTTTTATAGAAAGGAGACAGCATATTAGTAACAGAATCAGTGATTCTTCGACGAACAGAAAGTGGAGTTAACACACTCGCAGACGTAGAAAACACAGTAGAGGTAGGAACAGATAGCGTGGCAGTAGGAGTATCGAGAAAAATAGTTTGTGAAGTAGTAGGTGTAAGCGAGACAGATACAGGTATAGAAGCCGGCAATCCAGGAGGAGGAGGAGGAGCCGTAGGAACAGTCACATTAACCACAGGAGGAACAGGAACTTGATTCTGAGGGGCAGGAGCAGGAATACCAGGTTGTCCAGCAACCGGCAATTGAACATTTGGTACAAGTGGAGCCGTAGCACCTTGTGCATACGGTGGAGGTGACCGTAACAGATAAGACAAAAGAGGATCGTTTTCCGAATCCTCTAGTATCTTAGCCGTTTTCGATGGCAAGGCAGGGTAGCACTTGTCGATCGCTAAATTATGCTCTCTAATGGCCACCTCTATAGCCTTCTCACACTCGTTATCTTGCAGCTGCTTAGCTGCTTGCTCTAGAGTCAACTCTTCTTTCTCTTTCTGTTCTTTCTTAAATTTCTTCATTTCTCTCTGTTTGGATTCTTTTCGCCAGTAACGGAAAGAATCAAACATTGCCGGCCGGGCTTTCTTCCTAAACAATTTCGCTTCTAAATTATCAAGAATTTCGGGTTCAAAACTACCATGCAGTGGCCAACTAAGGACACCGTCTTTCTTGGTGTAGCGGACCCACACCTCATTATAGGATATAGGACCCACTCCATGTTTACAATATAAGTCATAAAGGGGAGTCCCAATCGGAGGAACCAGACATGAGTCCTCCAATCGTGAGTCACTGTTACAACTGAAGCACGACAACATACAATTTCTCCGACTTACCATTTTCAGTCCGGAACACAAAACAAACAAAACACAAAACAAATATGTGCACTTGAACCAAGAACTTAGGCCTACCAAAACCAAACTAATGTATCGATACCCAAACTGAACCAAATAGATTATCGTGACCAGAACAACCAGTGATAATCTTACGAAACTAAACCAAACTAAGAACCAATCAAGGATTTTTAACAACCCTCACAAAGTAACCGACTAGCAACCACTAAATACTTAACTGAGGCACTGAAGACGTCACCAAGGAGAAACCCGTCACGTTTCGCTGTACTAAGGGCTGCACCTCGGGTCCAAGACAGGGCGACGGTCAAGGCAACGGCCCACTGCAGCCGTCCTGAACGGGAACCCTCGTGGAAGAGAACTTCGGGCCACTTTTGCGATATGCCGGGATCGATGAAGTGGGGCGCCTCCCTCAGGAATCTTCACACGAAGCTTCTCGAACTCTTCAGGCTTTTGGACCGGTACCGAATGACGTCGCCCTACGTTGGGCGCCAATTGGAGTTCTGGACTTTTTGGTTCCATCCAGAGGTGTCAGGGAACAACACCCAAAGACCCCGGAGTTCCACCTGCCTTGGTGCGCAAATGAACAGAAACACGGGCTTCTCGATGGTGGCGTCAAAGACCAAAGGTTTATTACTGCAGGGACACAGAAGTCACAGAAACTACGCATGGGCAGTAACTAGGAGCCTGTTCAATTTGTACAAAGAGGGTTGCTCCTTATATACTGATTTTTAGTCTTCAGGCGAATTCTTCAGATGTTAGTACAATCTCAAAACCTTTGTGTCTCAAACAATAAATATTTGGCGTACACAGGAACTGTTGATAAAATCTGATACAAAACATCTACGGAGAGGGGTTCCCACTAGTTCATCACAATCCCTTGTCAATATTGCATTCAAGAGCCGGACCGCCTCATCGTAAATTTCGTTACCTCCCCCTAATAAAGGCCCAGAAGGAAAGGAGCAGAGCCAGGTGCAGAAGATAGAAAAGTGGGATAAGAGATGTTTGTGGGTTGTAAATGGGCAAGGCTACCGGTTTCGGCCGCCTAATCATGATCGGGACAATGGACACGAGAACCAGTTCAGGTGGACTGGCCTCGGGCAGAGAAGGCAGCCTTTGTCGAGTCATGTAGCTACAGCGTGATCTGGTTTAAGGTGCACGTGTCATGAAAGAGGTGAATCTCCGGCTAAGGCTACGTGTCCTTAATCTAAATGAAGTGATCAGAGGTTATTGCGTATGTGAGGGCAAGAAACACAAAATGGCGGCCATGATCTAAGATGGATGCCGTGGGTAGATCAGAAATGTGTTCATAAAAGGAGTGCTCTTGTTCGTATCGTAGCGAAAACACCAGGATATGCTAAATGGATCATTTGCGGTTCGCTGATACCAATATTATGTATTTCCGACAATATTGAAAACACGGGTTCAAATCATCACGGAACCTCAGGCTTCCGTAGGCATATCAGTGACATTCCATTGCAAATGAGTGACATTTCTAATGACACTCTAACACAATATCTATCATAAATGACCACTTTTTGGCAATATGAAGCTCTGGAAAATGCCGCGAAAATGTTGCAACACACCTGCACACCTGAAATGGGAAGTCGCCAACCTAATTCCCTTTCCTAACATAGTTTTGCGCTATAAACAATTATGACACCATGCTATTGAAAAATAAAATAGTTTGTCACTGAGAGGCGATTGTGATTGCACCTTGAGCTCTTTTCTTACTTGGGAGTGAATGGGTCATCCACAGACTCTCACAATAAGGATATTCACAGCACCCAGAGCACTTTGTAGATTGGAAAGCTGCCGAGGTGAGGCACAGGGCCCTGCCTCTGATGCTACCATCACAGGGTACCATGAGGTTCTATATTGAGAAGGCAAAGAGTGAGCACAATCAGCTTCCTCTCTCATTGAGGACAGGCAATTTACCTTGAAGACTTAATCAACTCACCTGGTTTCTGCATAGCTTGGGACACCCCATTCTTTTGGGCTATGTCCCCAGATATGCCTTAATACCCCCCTCCCTCCTGAGGCATATAGTCAGGTGGTCACTGAGTGCCATGGCCTGCTGGCAGTTCATTGGAATATCATGCTGCCATCTTCACTCCATACTGCTACTTCCCCACCCAAATGCGTCTGTCCAGTCATGCTCATATTAAGACCAAGGGCCTGATTTAGATCTTGGTGGATGGGTCACTCCGAATGGTGATGGATATCCCATCCACTGAAGTATAAATCCAATAGGATATAATGAGATTTATATTTCAGCAGACAGTATATCCGCAAGCGTTGTAACAGAGTAACATGTTTGCCAAGATCTAAATCAGGCCCTGATCCTAAATGAATATGTTTCCCACACTGAGAGTTAGTGACTGACAAAACACTCACTGACTTTCAGAGATCTAGTATAATTAAACATTCTACTGACAAGAGCTGGGCGAGTCGCTGAAGCTTGAGGCACAATCAAGCCAAATTGCCTCACTCTGGCTCAGCTAGAGGTCTTACTGGACTCTCAAGCACAAAGCAAGCAGAGTTTTCATGTGCATTCTCTCTGTCATCCAAGTTGGAACTTCATGCCCCCAGATTGAATGACAAAACTTTAAAGTTTTATAGAAATTGGAGATCGAAAGAGACAGCGCTTAATTTGAGCTGGTGGTTGCAGGTGAGGGCCACCGCAGCAAATTTTCAGGGACCGGCACTCACTGTTTTACATGAAAATTTCATCCAGCGGAAAAGACAGAGAAACACAAAAGAAGTAGGGAGAGAAAGATGAAAAATATGACAAAGGGAGAAAAATGGGATGAAAAAGAACCAGCAAGAGTGAGAAAAAGGGGCAGGCATTGCATGTAGATGAAAGAATGAGGCATGAAGAGGATCAATACTACCCAGCCTTGGTATTCTACGATCCCTACATACGCCAGCACAAACCTTGGGCACCGGCACCTACTATTTTACAAATTAGGCAGTGGAAAGATATGTTGGTGCGGTGAATGAACTGCCAATGTGAAACCAGAAAACCTTGGATCATTCACGGCTCCACCGCTTGATCAAATTGTGTGATCCGAAGTGAATAATTTCTTTCACTGAGCATCCTTTTTCTGCATTATCACACATTAGAGCACCTTTAGGTCTGTACATTCAGGATGTGCACGGTACAAACATTCTCTTCTGTTTAATTTATTGAAATGTAATGATGCTCCAGCTATAATAAGAATCTAGGCCACATATAGGGTGTAGATGACAAGTCTCCTCACCAAGTGTGAGACTATTATGACTGCTGGAAGCCATGCTCCCTGAAGGATTCTGGGATTGTAACAGCCAGTTCTGGCATTGTGAAAACTGCGCACACGATATAGCATGAGATGGAATTACATTACAGCATGGCAGCCCCCCACCAGTACTGTGCAATTAGGGCCAGAATGGGCCTCATTATGAGTGTCCTGGTACTGGTGCAGTGTCAACTCCGCAGAAAAAACTAATGTCCAGAGTATAACTCACCTTTCACTATGCTCAATTCTTCTTTATTACTCCAGAACACCCTTGCATTGTTGGGAACAGCATTAAGATTAGGCCGTCCACCAATGATATATTCTGACACCATTTTACGAGCTGTATCCTTGTCTACCTCTAACTCCAACTCCGTCTTATTTAAAGCTGACTCCTTGACACGCAACAGAGGAACTTGTGCTTCAAGTCCTCACCACCTTCCAGAGGCCACCTGGAAAGGCTGTACGCCAGAATAATTTTTCTCCCCGGTAAAATCTCCACCTGGAAATCAAATTCCAGAAGACTCTCAGACCATTTTTTTGTTTGGAGAGTGTTGTTCTCAACAATTCTACAAGCAAGCATCTGCAACAAAGACTGGTGATCATTTCTCACAATAAAGTGTAAAACCCACAGATTAAACATCAAATGGTTCAAAGCCCAGGCACAGGCAATTACCTCTCGTTCCACAACTGAATAACGCTCCTCAGCACCTTTGTGTGAGCGTAAGGCAAATGCTACAACTCTCTCGTCACCTTCAACCACTTGGGAGAGGACAGCTCCCAGTCACTTCTTACTGGCATCAGAGGTGAGCAAAGTCTTCTGCTCCACATCAAAATGACCCAAAGAAGGCATGTTCCCAATCCTGCTCCTTTCTTCCATGGAGGCTTTTTCACAATCGAGAGACCACACAAAGCTCACTCCTTTCTTCAAGAGGAATCTCAAAGGCTGCACAACCCTTTCAAAATTGGGCACACACTTGAGCCGTACTCACCAAGAACAAAGAATGAGTTCACATGATCTTTGTCACTTGGTGTATGTAGGACTTGGCCTTTTTGGCTAAAGTTCCCTAAACTTTTTGCTTCCCCCCTAGACCGTTTACCTGACATAGAGTTGCCAATTTTGATACTTCGGGTACTTTGCCACCGCTGATCAGTGTCAAAGTACAAGTGTTCCCTGTGTAAAGTGTAATGGTAATTGGTTGGCCTTGATCGGTATGTTTGCCTTACTAGTAAAGACCCTGGTTATGTGCACTCTGTGTGCCAGGGCTAGTAATGCAAAGGTGCGCGGTGAAGGGAACTCAGGCCTGCAGAGTAGGGCCTGCGCGCAGTTCACTAAGTTAGCATGTTGTCCTGACAAGTGCAGCCACTTGTCAGGCCTTACTTTCCCTTTTGCGTACACAGTGGGCACCCCTGTGGTAGGTCCCTGGGTAACCCCTGGGCAGGGTGCAGTATGAGTAAAAGGAAGAACATATACTGAGGTGTGTGATATGTCCTGACAGGGAAAAACACTGTGTTTGTTAGCCTAGTTTCCCATAAGTTTAAAATGGAGAGGTGAAGTTTAGTATGTATGAACTCACAGTGTCATAACACATTGTCCTATGAAAGTGGTTTTGTCACTGTGTATTCAGAAACCCCTCTTTTGGAAAGTGTCTGTGTTTTGTGCGTTAAGCATTTCTGTGTGTCTCTGCTGAATGTGGATTGACTGTCTGAATCTGAGAGTTGAGAGGAGCAGGAGAAGGTCTTGACCCAAGGAAGGGGTTGAGATGGCACAGGCTGCCCTGCATCTGGAGAGTAGGAGGAGGTGAAGGCCGGAAGGTGAAGAGGCCTGGGTTGCGGCTATAAAACAATTGACCCATCTCCTGCTGAGTGATTAACGATCCAGACCCCTAGTATCAAAGGGAGAAAGGTGACACTTGGAGGGAGACACCCAGAACTGATTTAGGCAGGGGTCAGGGACCCCTGAGCACAACAAACTTCAAAGACAGTTAGGGGTATAACTATGAGAGCTGAAACCCCTGAACATTGGAATAGAAATGGATTGAGACTGAAAAGTCTTAGACCCATTTCGTGGTCAAGAGGAACCTCTACTGAGGAAGGAACAACTGAAGAGACTGCTGGGAAGGACCAACCTTTGCGTCGTGATCTGGGGCTGGTCTTCAGTTTGCTGTTTTAGCCAACGAAGAGGCTATTCGGACTGTGCTTTGTGCGCTGGGTCCCCTGTTTGAAGAAGACTATGCTTTGTGCTGTGTCTTGTTACCCCAAGGGCCCGAGGTGAGCTGCCTCCCTGTTTGGAAACACCGGAACATAGAAGTTTCTGGAGAAGTTTCAAGCGACGCAGTGGGCGTGTGTTGTGGCAGCTTGAGACCCTTGGAAGGTGTACCCTATGATCTTGGACACACGGTGGAGAATTGATACTCGGATGTGCTTGGTGCGTGTCGTGGTGCACAGGAGGCATTGGTGAAGAGCGCCTGACCGGCGTGTGCATCGAAGGTGAAGGGAGTCTCGGACACACTGGGTGCATGTTGTGGTGCAAAGGAGGCATTGGTGAAGAGTGCCTGGTTTGTGTGTGCAACAGTGGTGAAGTGAGACTCAGACACGCAGGGTGTGTGTCGTGGTGCACCACAGGCGCTGGTGAAGAGCGCCTGGTCAGCGTGTGCATCGAAGGTGAAGGGAGTCTTGGACGCACATGGTACGTGTCATGGTGCACCGGATGCTTTGGTGAGGAGCCCCAGGGCAACGTGTGCATCGGAAGTGGAGTGAGTCTTGGATGCGCAGGGTGCGTGTCGGGGTGCACCGGAGGTGTTGGTGAAGAGCGCCTGGTTATCGAGTGCACCTGAGGAGAAGTGAGGCTCGTACATGATGAGCGTTTTGGGTGCAGCCGAAGGCATTGGTGAAGAGCGCCTGGAGATCGGGGCACCGGAACTGGAGTAAGTCTCAATGAAGCAGTGTGCGTGCTTTGGTGCAACCTGGGACTGTGGAGGTGATCGGCTGATCATCGTGTGCACCAGAAGAAAGTGAGTCTCTGCAGGACGGTGTGCATGTCTTGGTGCTAACTGAGACCGCACGAAGGAGTGCCTGGTGAACGTTCACTCACAGTCGACGTGAAGTCCCATTAGCATTGTGTGTGTGGCTTCGTATCAGAGGAGACCCGAAGGGTGCTGTGGTGAACGTGCACCCGGAGTAAAGCAATCTCAGAGGCATGGGGTACGTGTGCCCTGCGGCCGCCTGAGACCTTCCTAACAGTTGCGGCCTGGACCGGCAGCCCGAGAGGTGCTGAGCTGCCAGGCCGAGCTGCTGAGGCCCATTGTGAAAGTTCTGCATGGAAGGCCCAGTTCGCGGAAGGAGGAGAGGAGAGTGGGGTCGGGCCCCCAGGTAACATGGATCACTGCCTGGGCAGAGTGCGGGCTCAGAGGGACACTCTCTCGGACTCTCAGTCCTTCTGGCGATGTGACCCTTTGCTTCGGCTCAGATTGGGGCCCGTACTTACCAAAGATGTTGCACTACTGGGGCCAGAGTGAAAAGCTGTACTTTCTGTCTTCGTTGATACGTGTAGGGGGCAACTGTTACCGAAGAGGCTGACTATCGTAATATACATTGCCAATATTGCTGCTAACAAACTTCCGGACTGTCTTATGATGCCAGACATTATTTATGTTTGACGAAGTACACGATTGTAGCGCTACGCATTGCCTTATTTTTCCATTGCAAAATACTGGATTGCAGCGGCCCGCATTGCATTATTTCTTTATTGCAAAGTACATGATTGTAGCGGTGCACATTGCATTATTTCTTCATTGCTAAGTACGTGATTGGGGTGTGACGCTTTGCATTATTCCTTCATTGTGCAGTACATGATTGTATTGGTACGCATTGCATTATTTCTCCCTTTGCAAGGTACCCGGGTGTATCGTTACACATTGTATTATTTCTCCTTTGTCCAGCACAGGATTGTATAGTTATGCAACGCACTATTGTTTGTCCATTGCAATGTGTGTGATTCTAGCATTACAACCAGCATAGCATTTTGAAAGATGTGGTTGGGATTTGAACTTACCAGCCAGCCGGAACAAATATTACCCTTAATTATATGTCAGCTTTTGTATCGTGTGGTCTGATCATATATCTTTTTCTATAAATGTTATACTCATTTTATTAAACTCCATTTGTGGTGTCACCAGTGGGTTGCTGGGAGTGTGGTTGCACATACTGTACACTCTTGCCTTCGAGATAGGCCTGGCTGCTCGTGTCAAGCTACTAAGTGGGTGAGCAGGGCTATCTTAAACGGTGTTCTTACTTGGCCTAACATTGAGTGGGGAGCCCCGGGTCTCGCATTTGGTGACAATGGTGTGGGACTCTGGCTTCCAACAGTGTAGGTGCATCTGTGATAGATTCTGCCAATTCCAACTTGCCATGCCCTGAGATAGTGCGTCCCAAATAGGAAACCATGCCCACTTTAAACCCACATTTCTCCTTCTTCAAAGTAAAACCCTGTTCCTCAGTCTTGAGAAAACCTCCCTCAATATGGAATCATGTTTAAAATTGTTTCTCCAAATACTAGATTAGCGTCCTGAAAGAACATTACAGATTTTACACCCTTGAGTACCTCTTTCATCACCCTTTGGAAGCAAGCAGCAGCAGATGCCAATCCAAAAGGTGCCCTGACAAACCTGAATTCTCCCAAGGAGTGACACAAGAGGCAAAGGCCTAGAGTCCCATGGAGTAATACCTGATGGTAGGCCACTGAAAAGTCCATTACACTAATATCTTTTTCCCCTGCCAACATGGTTAAAGTCTCATTGATGTTTGGTAAGAGTTGCTGGTCGACCCAGATACACTGGTTGTGCCCCCTCAGGTCCACACATATCCTGAGTTTTTTGCTATTGTCTTTAGGTGCTAAAACTATGGACACCAACCATTCAGAGGCTTCTATTTCTTCTATTACACCAAGTTGCAGTAGTCTGTTCAATTCCTCTTAAATTAATTTTAGCATAAGGTGAAGGATTTTTCAAACCTTATGTATTACCGGTTTGGTACTAGATTTAACAACAAACGTATGCTTGAAATTTTCCTACAAACCAAGCAATACAATTAAACACTTCAGGAAACTCACTCACAACACTATCTTTGTCACTCATATGTGACACTACCGAAACCTGGTCAGTGGAATTTGGATTTAAAGTAATTACTAAATCCCTTTGACACCAACCTAGTTTGGCTTCATACATTTTACCCACTGTCTCACATCACTTAAATCTGATTGTCATTACTGCATAACCAAGCAAATCAATTTTCTGACCACCATATCCTACTGAATTGATATCAGGTAGCAATAACTTAATGTCTCCCATGGTAAAAGTATTTCCCAAATTCTCATCTCCAATGAATGTGAAAGGAGAACCTGAGTCGGCAAGGACTGGAACAGCTTTACCATCTATCTCAATGTCACACTTAGGTATTCTCAGTTTTCACCATTTACAGCTTCTACTTTTTGAACCTCTCCACCTGGGCAGTTGACAGGTAATATCATCTGCTGGTTCATTAATAGTTCTTCAACATTCTTCACCTTGGGACTACTACAGACTCTTGCAAAATGGCCCATCTTGTCACAATTGCAGCAGGTGATACTGCGAGCAAAGCAGTTTAGGTTGTTTGATAAATTACTAGAACTGCCACATCTGTATCTATGTATCTCCACTCACTTGTGGACATCCAGCCTTCTTCTGTACTAGTTCCAGCTCCTCTTTGTTGTCCGGTGTGGATATCAAAGCTAAGGTGGAGGGGATGTAGCCTAATGGGGAAGATGTAGAGGAGAGGATGTAGCCTAGCAGCTAGGGCGGTCAACCTCAAATCTGGGGAACCGGTTTGAGTCTCGGCAACGAAGCTCACCATCCTGTGATTCGGGGCAAATCACTTAATCTCCCTGTGCCAAACAAAAAAGTTTTTAAAAAACGAACGTAACAGAACTGGTGCCCATGTGAAGAACTCTGATACCCGATAACTTTAGGGGCAATTTCGTGCTATATAAAACTTCGGGGAAAAGAATCAACAACAAAAAACGTGGAACTTGAGGCATCTTGCGTATTCTTAACTCAGTATCAATCAATCAATCAATCAATCAATCAATCAGGGGAATTCTAAGCGCGCTACTCACCCATTAGGGTCTGAGGGCCCTGAAGGTGGGGGTTTAAACAGCTCCGTTTAGTCAAAAAGCCAGGTCTGGAGAGTCTTCCTGAAGATGTTCAGGGAGGGGGCACGTCTTATGTCGATGGGGAGCTCATTCCAGGTCTTGGCCGCAATGTAGTAGAAGGCTCTTCCACCCGTTCTGGCTCTCTGGATGCGTGGGGTTTCTGCAAGGGCGAGTTCAGCGGATCAGAGGTTTCTCTTGGTTTGTGGAAGGAGATTCTCTTGTTGAGGCATTGGGGTCCGGTGTTGTGGAAGCATTTGTAGGCGTGGGTGAGTATCTTGAAAGGAACTCTCTTCTCCACGTGGAGCCAGTGGAGGTTTCTCAGGTGTTGGGTGATGTGTTTGAGTCGAGGATGCCAAGGACAAGTCTGGCTGCAGTGTTCTGAATGGTCTGGAGCTTGCGGAGCAGAGACTTGTAGATCCCGGCATAGGGGGCATTTCCATTGTCCAGTCTGCTGGTTATGAGTGGGTGAAGGCCTTCCTTGATTCAGGGGGATCTATTTGAAGGTCTTTCGGAGGATGGGTTGGGTGTTGAAGCAGCTGCAGGTGACGGCGTTGACCTGTCAGGTCATGGAGAGGCAGGAGCCGAGTACGATGTGTAGGTTTTGGGCATGAGGCGGGAGGACTGCCGAGGGTGGTGGGCCACCATGCGTTGTCCCATGCAGAGGGGGAGGGTCTGATGACGAGGATCTCTGTCTTCTCTGAGTTGAGCTTCATTCATCTGCTGCTCATCCAGGTTGCAACATCCTTAATTCCTTCCTGGAAGTTGAGTCTGGTGGTGATGGGGTCCTTGGTGAAGGAGAGGATGAGCTGCGTGCCATCGGCATAGGATACTTTGCTCAGTCTGTGCAGTCAAACGATGGCGGCGAGGGGGGCCATGAAGATGTGGAAGAGAGTCGGGCTGAGCGATGATCCTTCGAGTACTCCATAGTTGAATTCCGTGGGTTCAGAGAGGGAGGGTGCAGTCTGATTCTTTGGGTTCTGCCGGTGAGAAACGAGCGGGTGCAGTTGAGGGCAGTTCCTTTATGCTGGCGTTGTGGAGTCTGGTGGTGAGTGTGCGTTGGGAGACGGTGTTGAACGCTGCAGAGAGGTTGCGTAGGATCAGGGCTGCGGTGTGTCCTTGGTAGAGGAGAGTGCGGATGTCGTCAGTGGCTGCGAGTAGAGTGGTCCCTGTGCTGTAGTTGCTGCGGAATGCAGATTGGGAGGGATCGAGGATGGAGTTTTCTCCGATGTATTTTGTTAGTTGTGCATTGACTGTCTTCTCAGTGGCTTTGGGTGTGAAGGGTAGAAGGGAGATGGGTAGGTAGTTCTCGAGGTCCGTGGGATCTGCTGAGGGCTTGCTTGAGCAGGGGGTATGACTTTTGCATGTTTCTTGTTATCGGCAAAAATTCCATCTTGAAAGTGGTGTTGATGGTGCATTGTAGTTCTGGAGCAATGGCGGTGGAGGCTCTGTGGAAGATGTGCGACGGGCAGGGGTCCATGGGGGCTCTCGAGTGGATGCCTTTCATGGTCGAAGTGGTGTCTTCGGTGGTGACTCAGGTCCAGGAGGAGATGGTGGGCTGGCTGGCATTGCTAGAGAAGGAAGTGGTCTCAGAGTCAGGTGTCTGGTCGTTGAAGTTGTCTTACAGGCCCTTTATTTTCAATATGTTGCATGTTTCCATACTTTCAACAATAGTTACAGCATCTTGTAAAGTGGGATTCCTTTCTAATAGTTTTTCTGGTACTCTTGGGTTATTGATGCAATGCACCTGCTGTTCTCTTATTAAAGATTCAGTGAGGTCTGCAAGCTCACATGTTTGCGCTAAAGTCTTCAAAGCAGCAATATATTTTCCTACTGTCTCATCTTTAGCTTGTGTTCACATAAAAATTGATACCTTTCCAAAGGTACATTTATAAGGACACCAAAATGCTTCTTAAGCATCATCAATGACATTTCATACATGTCTCTAGGCCCCTCTCAGCATTACCAACTCCTATGGAGTCACGGTGGTCATAAATATTTCAACCTTCAATGCCCAGCTTATGAAGGAGAATATATTGTATCCTGGCTGGAGCGAATTACTCACCACCTATGGATACTAAGTAAAAATCAAATAGACCCATGCCTTTTTTCCAAGGTAAATTAGGCTCTCCACGCTCAGACAAAAACTGTGGTGGTTGCGACACGCTGAGAGGTGAATGGGGTGACATGTTACAAGCGGTATACAACATTTAGCACGCATTTGTTACAACGCACTACCATTACAACGCAGGCATTACCACGCATACCATTACAACGCATTGCGCTGGGGGGCGCTCTAGGATAGGGAATAAGTTTAATTTTATATCCAACACCTTCCCTAGTGTCCACGGGGACTGGAGTTGGAATATAAAATTATACTTACCACTATCCAGCACCTCAAAGCGCTATGCGTTGTAACGGTATTCGTTGTAAATACTGCGTTGTAAAGGTATGCGTGGTAATAGTATGCGTGCTAACGTCATACATCCGTTACAAGCTACCAAATTAAGCTAACACAATGGAATAATGTTAGACCTGCAACATTGGCGTGGGTCTCCCTTCGATTTTTTGCTGTTGCCTCACATATTGTTGCTGGTGTTAGATGCTTTGGGCACTGTGCCACTGCTCTCCAGTGCCACAGTGCAAGTGCTCCCTATTGTAAATTGATGTATTAATCAATGGTTCCATGTTTGGCTATTTGGTTTGCTTGTCAGACCCTAGTCTAGTGAACTGAGTGTGCCCAGGCCGTGTAAATCCAAATACTGCTGGTGGGCCTGCAGCACTGGTTGTGCCACCCTGCGTGCAGTCTGGTACTGTCATGCTGACTGGGCAAGTGCACCCACTTCCCAGTCCCTAAATCTTCCCTTTTTTTCATATCAGTCACCCCTATGGTAGGCCCAAGGGCAGGGCGCATTGTAAGTATAAGGTAGGACAAGCCCTGATGTGTGTGGCATGTCCTAATAGTGATTTACAGCCATTTTAGTTTTTCACTATTGCAAGGCTACCTGTTCTCCATAGGCCAGAATGGACTGTTAGAGTTATTGCATTTTATAATCCTAACTGTCTCAGAGAACATGGTAGAAATTCGAGTTTAGTATGCCTGAACTCTGTGTTTGCAAATACCACTTTTAGAAAGTAGGTATTTGCTTGTCTAGCCATTCAAACCTGCCTCTGCTAGGTTGTGTATTCCTATGTCTGGTTTTGTGAGTGACAGGACAGGGGAATTCCAGGAGACAGGCTGAGTCACCCGGTGGTGAATAGAGTGTGTGTGATGTCCATTTGTAGTGTTGTCGCTGGGTTACTGTATGTGGTCACAACTGCTTAACTTACAACACCTCTGAAATAAATCCCTCTGCTCGTACCAAGCTACCAAGGGGGTGAGCTGGGGTTATGTTGGTAGTGTAATCCCCTTATCCTGACTAGAGGAGAGGGTCCTCTGTAGTTGTCGCACTGCACCGCATTAGGAGAAGAATCTCGCAACGAGGTCGGAGCAGGTCGCCGTCACTGTGCCTGCCGTCGCAACTCCGAAGGAGGGTGTCGCCGCTGGAACTGTCGCATTGCACCACATCGACCAAGAGCACCTTGCATACCCAAGAAGCGCGCCGCCATCGAAGCTGCTGCCGTCGCATCTTGGATGTCGCGGCTGTAGTTGTTGCATTGAGCGGAAGCTTCACGCATCGTGGGAGAAGAGCATCGCCGCTGGAGCTGTTGTCGTCGCATCGTAAGGGTGTCGCTGCTGCAGTCCACGCATCAAACCGAGGACTTCTCGCATCCCAGAGAAGTGTGCCGCATCTGGAAGATATTCACGTTTTTATTTCTTTGTATCTGAACTTTGCCGCATTTCCCATCGCTGCGACATTGCTTGTCGTGGAAGCGCAACGCAACTTAAGGTACATTGACGCAGAGTGTCTCATCTAAGAACTGAATTGAACTAAGCTTAAATCTACCATCTTAAAGTACTCATAGTATGTATATTTGTTGTTTGTGCTCCTGGTGTAACTCTATATAAAGTCTACTTATTTTTTATATAAAACCTGTGTGGTGTCCATTTGTAGTGTTGTTGCTGGGTTACTGTATGTAAAAAATTACAAAAAACAATTTGATGGACAGAATGTAGATCAATGTCTTACATTCACCCCAGTACAAGGATCTGGGCCTAAATCCATCGTTTTTTGCACTCCACACCACCCTGGGTTAGATAATGGCTTTATGCAAATCAGCTCTGACCCTGTGCCCCATGGGAACAGTCCAGTCCGAACTACACAGCCATATCTTTCCCAGACCGGAATCAAGCATGTGTATGTGGTCACAACTGCTTAACTTACAACGCCTCTGAAATAAAGCCCTCTGCTCGTGCCAAGCTACCAAGGGGTGAGCAGGGGTTATTTTGGTAGTGTAATCCCCTTATCCTAAATAGAGGAGAGGGTCCCTATTTGTCACAAGTACCTACCTGTGCCAACTAGAGACCCCCAAATCTAAAAAATAAAATAACAAGTTACCACAAAAGAGTAAAATAAAAATGTCTGTGACAGTGGCTGAAAGGAACTCATAATGATAAAAAGAAAACTAAAAGCATCTTACATGGTTGTAGACTTTACTTGGTGGGCAGATGTCTTCACTGTGCTGGCTAAATTGGGGGGAAACTGCCACCCTGATTTACAAACTATTATTTACAGGTTAAAAGCTTGTGACCAATGAAAATGGTGAATGAGAGTTCACTTCACTGTTAAGTTCATACAATCGCTTTCTGTCTCAAGTGTTACAAGAAGTGGCTGCTCTGCCTCTCTCACTGCAGCAATGAATAACTGGAGGAAAGTCCAGGTAAGGAAAGTGAGGCCTCACGGTTACGTTTGTTAAATGTTGCCCGGCTTTTTGGTGGTGTCGAATGGTGGGGGAGGTGTCAGAAACACAGCAGCATCGTAACTTGTGCTGAGACTTACTGCATTTGAGAGTATATGCTGTCCCGACGACAGTCGCTGCTCACTTGGACCTGCACCTTCTATAAGCTTCAGCTGTGTTCCTACGTCTGGGTCATCACGCCCAGACTGATGTTGTATGGCACCATCTTCTTTCTTAACAGTGAGTAACAGTTTCGACTCTTGCACATGTTTGTCACCGTTCTCAACTCTGTGCATCGTACCTGGTGGCACTTGCCTTTAGTGTCTCTTCATGTCTGGTCATCTCTGCCTTTAGCGCTTTCTTACACCTGGCTTTCATTGCCTTTAGTGCTTCGTAGTACCTGGCTGTCTCTGCCTTTAGTGTTTCTGCTTAGTATGAATGATTCTGTGTTACTTTATAGTTCAGTGTCTCTTCTTTCAGCCTTACCAGAAGGCTTCTGGTTGGCTCTATGACTTCGCTGCTCTGTTGAGCTTTCACTTTGTTAGAGGGCCTCGTAAGAGCTAGAGCAGAGCGTTGGCTTTACACACACCACCCATAGATTGCTATTTGGGGCACGCACAAGCTGTTTGCTGGATCTCAGAAAACTCTCAGGAAGAGCAGTCTTGTTTCTCGGGGCACATATATCCTACTCGTCGCCAGTTGTTGCATCAACTCCAGCTCTGCAGCACATAAATGACTACGCTCAGTAGCACATCTTTAGTCTTCAGCATGCAACAGTTAACTGAACGCATTGCGTCAGAAACTTTACTGACACACACACAGGCACACCTCAACTGATTACGCAACTTTGTAAGGAGTCCACGAGGACCACAGGGGTCCTTCTGCACATGATCACACACAACTGCATTTGTAAAAGCCAATGGAGAATTGCCTATAAAAGTGAAAACTTTTCACTTTGCCAAAGCTTGTCTAATTATAGAGCAAGAACTGCAATGGGCACTTTTTTATTTTACCTTTAACACGCTGAATATCCTAATGGGTTTGTGAGGCTCCGTTTAAAGTTGACTGTGAAATCACACCTTTCTCAGAGATATTCAGCAATTATAGGCTTGTTTCACTCTATTCGGTATACAAAGTTTTACTGTTAAAGAACACATTTGGCTTTCGATTTTCCTAGCCAAATGCTAATGTAATGTCAACGTTAAAAGGCTCACTCACTGTACAATGTTATTTCACCTGCTTATTTTCCAATTAAATCATTTAAACGTGCCTATTAGCAAATACTTAGTATAATTGCTTGTCTATAACCAGTAACTCCTTTCAAAATCGTATTAATATAAAGCAAATAGAAACAGTTGAAAGCAAAATAATGGGGTTAACCAGGAATCTTAGACGGAATATATGAGCAAAGTTAGAGGTCGTTTAATTTGTTGAATTAACTTTCGTCGACCAAAACACATGTTGTAAAATATTGTATTTGTCGCAATGAGTTATTGCTTTGTAGCTGGTTCTGGTATTTTAAAGTAAATATTGTTTTTATTCAGCTATAAGGGGAAACGCGTATTGGATTAAATGATTAAAAAAAGGCCAGGCTAATGATACGGAACTTGGAAATTTATACAGTGGAACATGTTACTGTAATGAGATTTTTTTTGCCCGCTATCAGAAGTGCTTCTAAATGCCATCTATTACTTGGAGGTGTATTTCCCATGTAATTAGGCATAGGATTCTAATTAAAAATTAAATCACTGCTCAAATAAGAATAGAAAAGAAATGCTTATCTGCCGAAAGGCGGAACCGTACATGTGCTTGCTCTTTAGAGCGCACTCCTGGGAGGAGCATGATATTGATTGAGATTTTTTTATTTTAAAAATGCATTGGTAAAGCCAATAGTTCTGGGTTTTTGTTAGAGGAATTGTTCTAGATAGAAAATCTCATAATACAGCAATATTTCTGGCTTTAACAATATGGAATTAGGGCCATTTTGCTAAATATTGTGAACTGGCAGAGTTAAGCTTTAACACCGAAGAAAAGTGTTATGAAATGGAGCCAGAAGAAGATGTTTGCGTTGTAAGTTGTGAACTTAAAGGTATACCCAGAAATATATATTGCACTCTAGATACATTTGACAATGAGCCAGTATTTTCGTGCATTTTTAAAGGGTTTTTTATAAAGTCTGTAAACCTGCACACCATTAGTTTGTGAACAGAAAAATATGTACATTAAAATATACGTAATAACAGCAAAGTAAAACAAATGGACTTTTAAGGGGAATTGGTGAATAGCACCATGGCTTTTGGTTAGGATATCTAAACAGTCAGCATTTCATCAACAAAAAAGGCACAAACCAGCAATTAAAAAGTCATTGCAGGAGCAAAGTACAAAAAACGCACACAGGCTCTAGTCTAAGAAAAGGACTAGCTGAGCTTGTAATGGAAACACAAATGAAACCATGTAGCCATCCACAAAATGCCATAGCAATGATGAACAGGCCATCCAATTAAATACAAAGCATCAAAAACATGACAACCAATGACTGGAGGAGACCGATGCAAAGTTCACTCTCGCTATACTTCCTATTGTACTTTATGGAAGAATTGATGACACGGGGTGTTCCAGACAGCTATACCTGTTAGAATGTTTGTTAAAATGGGTGTAGATTATGTGGCAAAGCAGCAGTGAAATGTCCTGCCTTATTTTTTGTGAACCATTATATAGCACAGCTCAATAACTTTTAGTTGCGTTTCAGTGAAAAAGACAAATGAATGACTGCAAATTCAGGTTAGAATACATGTGTGCAAATGTATGTTTAAATCTATGTTTAAAGGCCATTGACAACCAGACGCTGTAAGCCGACTAATAGATAGAGCAGTAAGGCATTACAGAGTTTTGGTTTCGACAGAGAGAATCTATGGCCTCCTCTGAGTGAGGGGTGTGCATAGGGGCACAAACTACAGGGCGCTGGTGAGATCTTCATGTAGGGCAGGGGCGTTCTGGTACCATCCCCTAACTCCCATCCCCTCTTCTGCAGCTAAAGCGTGGGTGGAGTTCTTAATGGGCCTCTTCTGTCCGCAGCTCGGCAGATAAAGGCTCCTATATAATGTGAAAGGGTAGGTGGTTGGTTGGCTGAGTGAGTGAAAGGACTGATGGATGTGCGAATGAAAGGGTGGATGAATGAATGAAAAGGTGGATGAGTTGATGGATGGATGAGTGAATGGATGGATGAGTGAAATAATGAATGGATGAGTGACAGGGTGGATGGGTGAATGGATAAAAGTGTGTATAGATTGATAAGTTAAAGAATGGATGCATGAATGATAGAGGGTGGGAGGGTGATGGATGACAGCGTGAATGAGTGGATGGATGAGTGAACTCATGGATGGGTGGATACAATAATGAGTAAAAAGATGGATGTAAGAATGGGTGAGGGAAAGAATGAATGGGTGAGTGAAAGGGAGGGTGAGTGGATAAAAGTATTGATGGATGGATAAGTGTAATAGTTAATCGATGAAGAAAAGAGGGTGGATGGTGGATGGATGAAAAGGTAAATGGATGGATGACTGAAGGTGGATGGATGAAAAGAAAGGATGGCTGGATTATTGAAAGCGTGAAAAGGTGGATGGGTGGAGTTAAAGGATGGATAAGTGGATGGAATGCAAGGGTGAATAAATGAATGAGCAATTGGATGGATGGATGAGTGAAGGGCTGGATGGAGGGACGACATGAACCCCCCCCCCCACCCCCAACTTTGCAAGCTACAGTGGGTTGGAGTTTTTGATTGGCCTCTTCTGTCTAAGGGGGTTCAACTGACTTTGCAGTCTTTGTAAGCATCCATTGGATTTATGTGTTTTTGTAGCCACACATGTTTAGAAGTCTCTTTATCAAAGTACACACTATCAGTTGTCAGATTTTTTAACAAAAGGAAGGGTGTTACCATGTACTTGATTTATTAGTCTAGGATCAAACACGCACAAAAATATTACAAACCAGACTGCCACAATGTTGAGCCCCCCAAAAATGAAATAGTTATTTAATTGATACTGGGCAAGGTTTTTTACTGAGACTATTTTGCCTATGGCCTTTGAAGATGGTTCAGTAAACAAGGGTTGTATTCTAAGGGAAGGTTGCATAAAATAAACGCATGTAATGTCTCCCACTGTACACCTGTAGTTGAGCCCCCTTATATATTTAGAAATACAAGACTACTTTCTACTATTAAACTCATAACTGAGTGCACAAATATATCACAGATTGCTGTTGGGTTCTTAAGTCTCATTTGTTGGAAGAAACACTTAAAAGTGGGGCAATTCGGTCCCATGTTTTTCTTTATTGGGTCCATTTAGTTTTCGTTAATTCCCCCATCAAACCTTAAATGATCTGTAAATCCATTCTCCTCATTTGTTACCTAAGAGTACATTTTTTGAAAATCAGAGGAGAGCCTTTGAACTAGTATGTATTTAACAGGAGGGAGAGTAAGGGAATTTACATAGACTATGTGAGGTGGGAACTCCTGGTCCCCAGGGATAATAGTAACAACAAAGAAGGAGTACCCCCTGTGTGAGAGGAAAATAGCAATTAGCCATTTCCTACAGAATATTTAGGTTAGCACTAAATGCCCCAGCCCGTTTACCAGACAGTGCTTGTCCTTTGTGAAGACCCCTCACTCACCAACCTAGTTGGTGACATGCTTCATCATTGGGGTCCCACCCCATAGGCCGAGTGCCCATAGTGTGTGCTACGATACCGGACTACAGTGGAGCGGGATATTGTTTCTTGTTTATATGTGCTTAAAATTATAGTGAGAAGGTATATTAAAAGGGGCCAGTACTACTCACTTCAAGACTTTATTCTTAAGCGTCTGAACCCTGAATAAAACAAATGTGGCACCTGTGCCTAGTTAGGAAGGCTTTGGTGTCTCAAGAAGTGTAATATATTAAAAATAGTGAAGTGTGCTATGTGAAAAATTATAAAGTAAAATAGGTCTACATGTTTCAACCAATACAAAAATTCTCTGGTTTTCGTCAGGACCGTGAATATTACACGGGGTGGTACGCACACGCTAAGGTGCGCCCAGCCCACGTGCAATTTAAAGACCACAAAAATTGTGATCTAATGTAAAAGGGTGTGTTTAAATCCTCATTTCAGGAAAAAACACTTAAAGCGGTAATTGTCGCTTCATGGGCTTCGGATCTACCAAGACGGCCAGTGTCCGCCACTTTCGGTATGCGATCATCTGGCGGTAAACCTACTTGGTTACTGCGCTCGAAGCCCCGTTGAATGATCAGTGCATTGAAAGTGACGGACACTGGCCACGGCGGTATGTGTACAGCACCTTGAGACCCCTACGGGGGTGATTTGTGCGCTATATAAGCACTACATTTACATTTAAGTATATTATGATGTAATATTCTAACACCAGTCCCCAAATATTTGGAGGCACTGTATTTTTTAGTTGTCTTGCTATAGTCTCGATTAGAAGGGAGAGCGAAAATACTGGCATGTCATTGCTCATGCTCAAAATGCATTGACCTGCTCAGTAGAGGTGGTAACATGCGAAAAGATGAGTAGCTGCAATGGAAAAAACAGGATGTCACGTCTGATGGTTCAGTCATCATTATACAGTTTTGGAAACTTCTGGCCACATTCATCTGACTCTAACTAAAAATCTATTAGACATTCTGTGGGATGTTCTAACCTAGTGTACTTGTAGGTCCACAAAAGGTGTCAGTTCCTCAAACATGTTTCTAAATATCTATTCATTATCCGTGTACTTCAGATTCCTTTACCCACCTGTGGCTCATGTTCTTTCCTTAATCCTCAATGTAAAAGTGAGCAAAGACTGAACAACTTGTAAGTTGGAATAAAAGATAACAACATTGTTACATTGTTGGTGCTAGCTATTTGTGGACTTAATTTCCCTCAAAACAAGCCAGTGGGAAAAAGAAGTGTGGATTTTATGTTAGAAACAGGACTGTGGAGCTTTGCATGCCTAAGGGAGGTATGAGGAGAGAATGTACCAAAGTTGAGGGTAATTTTACAATTATGGGCATCTAAAATTGAAGAAGAAGGTGGACTTGGGGTTTAACTGAGAGGCCTTTCTGAGAAGTCAGTGCCTGACCTAGAATATTGGAGTCAGGTAAGGCTTACTGGAGGTTTATGCGTAGAACAGTATGTCCACCAGATTCAGATTGATATCCAAATATGGAAAGATGTATTGTTGCCACACTGACGTAAACTTCCTCATTATCTATGCACTAATGATTCTTGATATATTGCATGATTAGCGCATTGTCAGCGCCTACCATAATGAAGTTTGATTTCCTAACATGACAGTTTGATTGTGGCCTCAGTGCCCATTGTATTAATCACATGTTTATTAGAATAATGTATACAAATGTAATCACATGTGTAATCCGGTGATTCTTCTGCAACTTTGTTCCCAGATACTCCGATGGCCATTGATTAAACTTTTTTTACCAGAAGTTCATTTGAGAAGGAATTTTCATTGACAATAGTCACCAACTGAATCATTTAATGGATATGTGGTAAATGTGTTACAGATATGCTGCATTGTTTGTTTTCTTAGGGTGCACAGTTGTCCATTTCTTTGCATTGTTGTGGCTATCATTCCTGAAAGCAGCTTTCCCTGTTCTGTAGCTTTGATGTAATGATATGTGTATGCAGGTGTGGTATACTTGGGTTAACTTTTGAAAAGGTCCAAAATATGGGTTGGTGAGAAGATATGGATGTGTTGTTGAGGTGGCAAATGCTTATGAACTATATGCATGACCTATGTTTGGGGCACAATTTTGTGTTTAAGATGTATTGGTGAGGAGGAGTCTGAATAAATGGATATGTATAGGATGTTGGGGTGGACACCTTAGCCTGACATATGATTTGGATTGTTGTTGTGAGCATGATGATGCCAGTTGGTGTGTCCGCAGTATATTACTTTGTTTGAATGCCCTATTTAGGTGGCAAATACTTAGCTGAGTACATGGCTTGAAGCCTTGTTGTGTATTTTACGGTATTGAGAATTGTAACTAATGTGATGTAGAGCAGGGTATAAATATGATTTTATACTAATCAGTTGTTGAAGTGACAGACTTTTAGTCAACTATGTGACTTGAAGCTGTGTTTTGAGTGTGATAGTGCCAGGGGTTGTGTCTAATATGTATTGATGACGTAGGTCAACATAATTAGACTATGGAAGTGGTAACAACTAGACAACTCTGTGGTTTCTTGCACAGTTGTGCAAATAATGGTGCCACAGATTGTGTCAAATTGTGTGTTAGAGAGTATATGTGAGTAATGTGACCGGGTGTCATAGCATGGTCAGTTGGATACCTGGTAGATGATGTGTTACAGATACATGTATTTCAAAACAGTTATTGGGTGAGAATTGCAGCATTAGTACATATTTAACAAGCACATGGTATATTACTCGCCCTTTCAAATGAGAAAAAGTAGACAATGTTGGATGTTGGGTGCCCCAGGGTATCCTATACTTGACTGTAGAGTTTCCTCCTTCTGTGAGTTTACAGTTGGGGCCTAGCAATGCAATTGTGAGTTGTGAGTTGTGTTGCAGTGGCAGATGGGTCATTGAGCCTTTCGCTTCTTAGACATGGACGTTGACAGTGTCTCTCAAGGGTCATGGTATAAAGTGAGTGCAGGTGACCGTTGGAATCAAGCTATCCTGGCTGAAGACGGCTGGAATGCCAGAAACTGGTCCTCGGAAGCTTGTTTCCGGACCAGGGAAGACATGGCTTGGCAGTTCGGGCTGGACTGTTCCCATGAGGCACAGGGTCAGACTGATTTGCATATAGCCATGTCTGAACTGGGGTGGCAGAGTGGGCTAAAGAACGGTGATGGATTAAACCCAGATCTTCTGACTGGGTGTGAGTGTTTGATTGGTTCAGATGCTCCGTCCATCACCACCCCCTTTCGTAACGCTTTTGGCCGCCATAAGATTGGCAGGGTATGCTCAGACGTGAGTCCCTTGCTCACTTTGCCACTGGATTCAAGCAAGCCGGGCTGAAGACGGCTGGAATTCCAGAAACTGGTCCTCGGAAGCTTGTTTCCGGTCCTGGGAAGACATGGCTTGGCAGTTTGGGCTGGACTGTTCCCATGAGGCACAGAGTCAGACTGATTTGCATATAGCCATGTCTGAACTGGGGTGGCAGAGTGGGCTAAAGAACGGTGATGGATTAAACCCAGATCTTCTGACTGGGTGGGAATGTTTGATTGATTCAGATGCTCCGTCCATCACCACCCCCTTTTGTAACGCTTTTGGCCGCCATAAGTGTGGCAGGGTATGCTCAGACGTGAGTCCCTTGCTCACTTTGCCACTGAATTCAAGCAAGCCGGGCTGAAGACGGCTGGAATGCCAGAAACCGGTCCTTGGAAGCTTGTTTCCGGTCCAGGGAAGACATGGCTTGGCAGTTCGGGCTGGACTGTTCCCATGAGACACAGGGTCAGACTGATTTGCATATAGCCATGTCTGAACTGGGGTGGCAGAGTGGGCTAAAGAACGGTGATGAATTAAACCCAGATCATCTGACTGGGTGTGAGTGTTTGATTGATTCAGATGCTCCGTCCATCACCACCCTCTTTTGTAATGCTTTTGGCCGCCATAAGTGTGGCAGGGTATGCTCAGATGTGAGTCCCTTGCTCACTTTGCCACTGGATTCAAGCAAGCCGGGCTGAAGACGGCTGGAATGCCAGAAACTGGTCCTCGGAAGCTTGTTTCTGGTCCAGGGAAGACATGGCTTGGCAGTTTGGGCTGGACTGTTCCCAGGAGGCACAGGGTCAGACTGATTTGCATATAGCCATGTCTGAACTGGGGTGGCAGAGTGGGCTAAAGAATGGTGATGGATTAAACCCAGATCTTCTGACTGGGTGTGAGTGTTTGACTTAGAACACTGTAGAATTATATAACATTTGTATCTAATTTGTTTTGTGAATGTGTGTGAAAGGAAGTGGTATTGAAAAATTGAATGAATTAAATGGGAAGGGTTTACTAAACAAAGAATTAGTTAAGAAATAAAGAATGACAGCACGAGCTGATGACAACTCCTCTACCCCTGCCCAATCACAGTCCCTGATTCATGAGTACTTGCAACTTTTGAGGGTGGGACATGCAGAATTAAAGAGTATAACTTGAGTAATTTAAGTTGAGAAGGAGATTATTATGATGTTGTTCTCAATGCTGAGTGGGGAGTGAGCGAAAGCTGCTGCTGGAGAAGAACAGACTGGGAAGATTCAATACTGAAAGACACCCTGACTAGATTTAAGAATTGCGGAAGAATATGGAGGAGAGAGAGAGTGTAAGAGAGGGATGCGCTCCCGTGCATCGGGTTCTGGGGAAGTGTAGTAAGTATAATCCTATCTTGCACTTGTCCTAAAGTCTTTGACTCCTGACTCTTTATCATGTGACCTCCACCAATCCTTTCGGCAGGAGTTGGGCTTCCCCGTTTCACTATTCGGTAACTAAATTTCTGTCTTGGATTTGCATATTTTTGCAAAGTATGAGATACTGTGTCTATTGTCTCTTCATCTATCGCTTCTAATGCATTGAAGTTGTTGAATGTGTTTGTATATTTGAATGTAATTTGATAAATGAGATTTTCTCTCTCATAAAAGTTGATGGAGTTTGCACAGTGAATCTGTACAAATGAGCGTGAATATTGAATGAGTTATTAGATAAAATGCATTGAATCTTACTTGGAGTCTGTGATTATTTTATTGAAAGTTATATGATAGATTAATGAATTTGGTAATATCCCCATCAACTTCTCGACTAATGGTCCATTGACCAAAGGAAGAGTGTTGCTCTGTGAATGTTAGTTAGACATCGACTAATTCAGATCAAAGAAAAATAAATAAAACTTGATGTCCAGTGAAACATTCAGGAAACTTGAATGTGTATATTGACCTGTTTTGAGTAATTTGTTGATTGTTAAAATGTTCATCCTGGCCTTTCGCTGGATCTGTGGCACATGGAAAACAATTGGGCATTCCACAGTCAGTGCTTCGTTTGTAAAGAAAACAAGTGCCAGGGCTCTCGTAAGGAGGCCACTGCAGCTTGCACTACACATTGCCCCTGCAATGCTGACAATGATAGTAACAACAACTGAGATTGCATGTGCTGCCAATCCTTTCACTTACTTATTATAGCTAGAACACCTGACCGTTAAACAAATGTTCCTGAAACCAAAAGTGTCTGTTTGACTTTTATTTTATTTTGAAAAAAGGGGATTCTTTTTTATTAGAACATCCACAGATTTTTTGAAATTGTTTTAGTCAAAGTTTATGACCTTATGTACAATACACAACTCTTATTTATATACACACAACAATACTTTTTCAATAGAAATCTTTTTCAAAACTTTATAGACAACATATCATACAATAACACTCAGTCATACTCCTCACAAACCACACTATTTACATATCAACAGACAATACAAAAAGAGAACATATAAATTATATCTACAATGTAATCACTTGATTTACAATGAAGCCTTAGAACTTAATCTTATATTTACAAAGCTGTTCAAAAGTAAATATTATCCAATTCTTGGTTTTTTAAGGCTTGAAAAGTCTACGCGTTTCGAACTCATATGAGTGAATGAGTTCTCATCAGGACCAAGGTCTGTGAAAAGAGAAGGGGGAAACTTATTGGTATTCTATTAGAGATGAAACACCTACTACCCCTATTACTAGCTCCTGTCTCTTACCTCTCAGTCACTTAGAAACCAGCATCACAACTGTGGGTAGTCTGGACACCCAGCTCTCTGTCATGGAAAAATAATTGAGTCCCATCAGTGACTCTCAAGATCATGAACACATTTCATCACATTCAAACTCCAGTCACTTTCATGCTTACATGGTTCTGGAGGGGCCAGGCTTGTTGACGACTCTGGGCGCTCGAGCTGTTTGTGGAGAACAGATTACTGTGAATAATGGCTCTAGAGAATGCGGTTGTGGGGCGGGGGAAAGAAGGGGCTTGAAGTAGCTTAGCGGCGAATCCTCACCTTTGGTCTTGGTGCTTTGTCTCCAAGCCGCCGGTGTAGTGTCGGATCCAACGATGGTCCGTGGCACTTGGAATTCAATCTGAGAAATCGGGATGGAAAGCTAAAATCATACGTGCATGTGCCACATTTTCGGTGTCCCTGAATTGGAGGGAAATTGAACATAGTCCTTAGATCCGAATTTGTTTATTTGTGCAATGCCGCTCTGATCAGCTGATTGGCAACGCTGTAGTTTTTTCTGAAAGCAAAAAGTGGGTCTTGAGTGAAAGTCTGATCTAGATTCCGCAAAAGATGCCAGTTTTGTTTTACCACCTTTTTTAGATCATTTGAATTTGGGCAAAATGTCGAAACAAACACCAACCTGTCTGTGGTATTTTTTGTTCTTCTTTCCAGAAGGCTTTCTCGAGGCGTTCGCCAAGCTCTTTTGGCAGATTTTATTAGCAGTTTTTTTGGGTAGCCTCGCAGTAGTAGATTTTCTGTAAGTTTATCCGCATGTTTCCAATATTCAGTTTTGAACTGACAGTTACGTTTCAACCGTAAATACTGTCCATACGGGAGATTTTCTTTTAAGCTCCGTGGGTGGTTGCTTTGGAAGTGTAATGCCCTGTTGCGATCGGTTGATTTCTTGTATAACGTTGTTATTAGTTCTCCGTCATATGGGTACACTTCTACATCCAAGAACGGCATTTTTTCCGACGAGTATTCCATACTGAATTTTATTGTTGGTACCCTGTTGTTGATCCAATCATGGAAGCGTTCAAGTTCTTCTATTGGTCCACTCCATATGAAAAAAAATATCGTCGATATAACGATACCAATGGGTTATCCATTTTATGTAGGGGTTGTTCTTGTAGACGAAAGCCTCCTCATATTTGGCCATGAATAACACCGCTAATTCCGGGGCAAAAGGGCAACCCATTGCCACTCCGCCGATTTGGAAGAAGAACTCACCGTCAAAATTGAAGTAGTTCTTTTTGAGTGCGAATTCTGCCAGTCTTAAAATGAAATCCGTTGGTATTGGGTGAGGTCTACATTTCCCAGACATACCGCTTCCTGCCAGACAAGGGCGGTGCGGTTTAAAGACGGACTAACTTCAGCAAACCCTATCCGCCCACACTCCCAGGATCCTTTGCGGACCCGGAAGACCCGGACGACTCACAAACAGAACGCTGCCCAGCGCCGAGAACCTTGCCGGCAGGTAAGCCACGCGCTGGAACAATTCCGGTAACAAATTCAGAGACAAGGGACACACGCTGATTTTAGCTTTCCATCCCGATTTCTCAGATTGAATTCCAAGTGCCACGGACCATCGTTGGATCCGACACTACACCGGCGGCTTGGAGACAAAGCACCAAGACCAAAGGTGAGGATTCGCGGCTAAGCTACTTCAAGCCCCTTCTTTCCCCCGCCCCACAACCGCATTCTCTAGAGCCATTATTCACAGTAATCTGTTCTCCACAAACAGCTCGAGCGCCCAGAGTCGTCAACAAGCCTGGCCCCTCCTAAACCATGTAAGCATGAAAGTGACTGGAGTTTGAATGTGATGAAATGTGTTCATGATCTTGAGAGTCACTGATGGGACTCAATTATTTTTCCATGACAGAGAGCTGGGTGTCCAGACTACCCACAGTTGTGACGCTGGTTTCTAAGTGACTGAGAGGTAAGAGACAGGAGCTAGTAATAGGGGTAGTAGGTGTTTCATCTCTAATAGAATACCAATAAGTTTCCCCCTTCTCTTTTCACAGACCTTGGTCCTGATGAGAACTCATTCACTCATATGAGTTCGAAACGCGTAGACTTTTCAAGCCTTAAAAAACCAAGAATTGGATAATATTTACTTTTGAACAGCTTTGTAAATATAAGATTACGTTCTAAGGCTTCATTGTAAATCAAGTGATTACATTGTAGATATAATTTATATGTTCTCTTTTTGTATTGTCTGTTGATATGTAAATAGTGTGGTTTGTGAGGAGTATGACTGAGTGTTATTGTATTATATGTTGTCTATAAAGTTTTGAAAAAGATTTCTATTGAAAAAGTATTGTTGTGTGTATATAAATAAGAGTTGTGTATTGTACATAAGGTCATAAACTTTGACTAAAACAATTTCAAAAAATCTGTGGATATTCTAATAAAAAATAATCCCCTTTTTTCAAAATAAAATAAAAGTCAAACAGACACTTTTGGTTTCAGGAACATTTGTTTAACGGTCAGGTGTTCTATCTATAATAAGTAAGTGAAAGGATTGGCAGCACATGCAATCTCAGTTGTTGTTTATATTGCTTGTGGCAAGCAGTGCTGTTGGGAGCCCGAACCCAGTAGTTTTTGTTAAAGGACAATGATAGTAACAACGCAACTACTAACCATCACACTCCTCCAAGTATGACAATTTGAACTATTTCAGGCCCCAAATCTACAAGAATGGCTTGGGAGGCAAGTAATGGTAATGTTTAATGTATATTGAATTAACAACAATTAACGGTTGTTGTGATTATCTGTAAATTAGCCAGATAGTGTTACCTTGTGGCAGACTGTCGCAAGCTCTGGTGTTGACAATTAAGTGCCAGTGCTGTGCACCAGAAACCACCAGCTCAAATTAAGCGCTGATTTCACTGCAATAAGGATTATGAATTCCTTGTATCAAACATATCATACGCTAAAGTAGAAAAAGTGGGACAGTAATATTGGGGCATATTACCAAGGGCAAGTATCGCAGCTTTTTTGACGAATTGTGCAGAGAAAGCGGCGCTACTGCTAGAGCCCTATTACCAAGGTCACTTTAAAGCCTGGCCCAAGCCCACTTTGCATGTCCGCGATAAACTTCGCCAATGACATGCAAAGTGGGCGTGCCCACGTCCAACCACATGAAAAATGTGGTTGGAGGTGGGAACACCCTATTACCAAGGCAGGCGCTCGGAGGAAAAGACCTGCGATAAACTCGTTTATCGCAGGTCTCCCAACGCCTGCTCTGACCAGGCGTTAGGCATTGATAACATGTGGGTGTGGATCATAAAGCTGAATCCACCCTCCCATATTATCAAGGCCCACATTAGCGCGTGAAAACAACGTTTGTTTTCATGCGCTAATGTGCCATATCGCCGACTATTGCCGGATTTCAATTCGCCTACCTGATGCGCATTGATAATTGCGCGCTAAAACAGCGATGAAATCCGGAGATAGTCGGCGATACGGGAATGTGCGTTGTGCGTTTTCCAACACACTCCTTGGTAATATGCCCCATTGTTCCCTTTCCACACCATTGATGATATCCTAAATACCTACATATCTGCCTATCCCCTTAACTCACCTCATTCCACGAGGCAGCTCTCATAGGGTAATAAATAATTTTAGAAGATGGGGTTCTAAATATAATTGGGAAGCCCAATAAGTGTAATGTCATGTTAAGGTAATGTTTGTCACGTCATTTCAACATTTAGGGGCCAATCACGATCTCGTTAGGAGGAAGACCTCCAGATGGGTTCTGGAACGAGCAAATCCGATTCGTAGCCTATGTTTCCGACCGAATCTTCCTCCGTTCTGAATGACCAAGCATGATACGAAGATCGCATCCATGTCGACCGAATCGTTTCGGAACCCAATCCTGTTAGTCTGACTCGTTCGCAGCCGAATCGTGCCACGCAATTGAGCCAGCTTCCGAACGAGCGAGTACGATTCGGACAGCCGTATTGACTCGGTCTCAGCGAGATGAAACGGCTGTGGGAATCGGCTTTCGGGGGGGCTGTAGCGGGCCCTCTTCACCCTGTTAATCGGTCCCATGGGGCTACCCATGGGTTCCCCATTCCATGCATGCACAGTGTGGCGGGCACCATCGGGTGCCCGCCACATGGTGTACGCTTTTCCCCAGCCACCCCTTTCTGCTTTGAGAGCCTGTGTACGTGTTCAATATATAGGCTGCCATAGAGTTCAATGGGAGTCCGAACGATCTGAGTCCATCACCATACGGGTGCATCGGAATCAGTTGATCGGACTCGCAGAGCCCGATTCACTAGGAAAGCCCTCCAGATCCGAGTTGTACAAAGGGCTGTCCTAGAGAGAGCGTAATCGGCCTGTTAGTGTTTTATTATTTTATCAAATTGACAGTTTTTCATATTTTTGGCATTGCTATTGATAGATCACTTAAGGAGGCTGGCTTAGTATAGGGTGCACACTTATTCAGTGGTGCACCTTGCACTAATCCAGGCAACCCTTATGGTGATTTTAGTGGTCTTTGATAACCATAGAAAGCTCTCAAAGTGGTAGCTGTGGAGAGTAGCCTTCAGGCTAATCTTGAAGGAGTGTTAAGCAGCGTGTTTGACCAGTTTAATATGTAGTGTAGATTAGACGAAAAGAAAACACATAGTGTTTAGCAAAAATAAGTCTATTTATTGGAGTACATTACACAAAATCACTATCACGTTCCTATATCTCCTACCCAGAGATATCAACACAATACACAAAAATACTTCAAAAGCAATCAGGTAAATAGCACAGAATACCGTGTTCTCCAGGTGGAGACCAAACAATATACTAAAACAAAATGGAATGCAGACCACTAAGGAGAACCGGACTTGGTACAGAAGACCCAGATGAGCCAGGGACACTAGGAACCACCCAAGGTAAGTACCCGGAAACCCCACGGAAGCTGTGCACAGAGTGGAAACACAGCCACGTGCTCAATAGAAATCAATAGCAAAGTCACTATTGCAGTTCTGAAGAAGAAGGACCCATTCCAGAGGACCCAGAAGAAATCCTAATGAACACAGAAGGTTGGAAAGCCCCCCCACCAATGGATGCCCTGCGAACCAGGTTGCCTACACCAGAGAAGCTGGGTGCATAGGGGTGAAGTGATATCAGAACCTGCTGTAGACAACAATTGACGAATTTGAGTAAGATGCCTCTAAAGAAGACAATTAAGGAGTCCAGTGGAATCCAAGGGTGGATTCTGGAAGTTAAAAACCTGTAAGCAGAGGGGACAGAGTCTATGACACTCAGAGGTGACCACTGATGTTGGGAGGTTATGAAGAGTCGACAGTGGCCTTGTCGCTGCAGCTGTGATGACCAGGCAACACAGAGAAGGAGCAGGAGCCATGCACAAGCTGTCCCACGTTGGATGTCGGTGAATAGGTGATTGGTGTCAGGAGGGAGCACCAACAAGCCTTGGTTGCCACAACTGGTGTGCACGACAAACAAGTATAACAAAGTCAGAGCAGGCCCAGGGCAATCAGGGGAGCCCACTGAAGCAGTAGAAGACCAACAGAAGGACCCACAGGCTGAAGGCACAGGAGTCGCAAGAGGGCCTTGAGCAGCTCACCAAAGGTGAAAGCTCACGGTGGAGAGGAGGTGCTGAGGATGCTGATTTTGGAGGGAAGACATGCCGGAGGCTGGAGCTTCTTGTAGCCTGAATATCTCCGGAGTGGAGAACCAGCAAGCCTTGGCGATGGCAAACAAATACCATGCACAGGGGTTTGGTCTCAGCGATTCCAATGAGGGTTACTGGCCACAGAATTGCAGAGAGGACAGGTCAGGCCTTGAGGGAGTTGTAGAACTACCATATGTATTGCCGGGCCTTGGGAAGTCTGTAGGATTGCTAGAGCAGCGGACGGGTCAGCTTTGTTGCTATGCCTGCAGATACAGGGGAGTGACTTCTTAACTTCAAGGGAGATTTCTTTGGGCATCCTTGATGCCCACAGGTCTGTTGAAGAACCTGGAAGAAGCACAGACACAGACAATGGAAAAGACTTGAAGAACAGTGAGACCAGGAGCAACAGGATTCTTCCTTGGTGGAGTCTCGGTTCCAAACGAGGTCCAACAAAGTTCAAATGTCAAGACAGTTGAACAGCAACGTAGTTCAGGGTTGAGTCTTAACTCATGATGAATCTGAGAACCCACCCACGGGGAAGACTTTAAATACACTAAGGAAAGGGTTGGAATGATTTGGGGGTCCCTTCCAGAGGACTCCCGTGTCCAGTTCCATGCCAGAGCAGGAGCCAAGGGCTCCCTGAACTGGCACAAAATGTAGTATGCAAGGAGAGCACCAAATGTGCCCTTCAAAGCAGTCTGGTGGCACTGGCAAGCGCCCTCACCCCAGTCCAATACACTAAGTCCTCTCTGTGACAGGAAATCTATTGGTCTACCTTCCCCTGCTTGAGCTCATCTCAGCAGCAGGAGGACAGAATCATGTCTGTGGTCTTCAGCAGCACTAGTTTGCTTGCAGACCCTGAAAGGCTGTTACTGGGAGTATGGGAGGTACCCAAGGGAGCCCCCCCAGTACATGGGATCATACTTCCAACACTGGAATCAATGTTGTGGTATGATTCCAACATGCTTGATACCAAACAGGACTGGCTTTGGTGCAGCCATTATACAGTTATACATCTTGTAATAACTGATGTCCACTATAAGTCTTAAAATGGCTGACCGCATTTACAAGTCCTGGAGAATAAAAGCTGGGGTTTGTAGGAGTGTCTTGCTCATGCAGGAACACCCACACACTTGTAACCAGCCTCCATGCCCTCAGGAATGACGAGCCTGCCATTGGGGGACTTATAGGTTTTAAGTGCAGAGACCTCAGATATAAGGAAACTTATATATGTCATGAGAGATGAAAGCACCAGCTCACACAGGCTGGAAGGGCAGGCCTTTAGTCACAGTTTAAGTGGACTCCGTGGGTGACAGAATGCATGCTGCAGCCCATGGGAGTCCCCTGGTGTACTAATACCTTGGGTATCTTAGTACCATATACTACTGACTTATAAGGGCACATTAGTAGTCAATTGTGGAGGTACCAAAGTACTTACCATGTTAATTTAAGGGAGAAAGCACAGTTACTGGGGTACTGATTAGCAGGTTTCCAGCAGACTACGTCAAAAACACACAGACACCAGGCAAAAAGTGGGGGTAACCGTGCTAGAAGGATTCTACCTTCCACCAATCATGTTACACTTGTTCATTATTTTTATGTTTCATTGTCTTTACTTTATTCATATTGTTTATTCTGCAGTTACTTCTCATGTTATGCTGTTTTGTGTATCAAACATATAAACAGGTTACTGCTCACAAATAAGTTAGAAGATCTCGAGTAAAGGGTAAAATAATCTATAAAAAAAACTACCTGAACTATATTTCATTTATATTTTCAAAGATCAACCCAGGATAGACAAATAATAATGTCCTATATTATATTAAACTCAGAGTTGGACTGGGCCCTTTTTGCAGGGTCATCCCTAAACTTTTTGCCTTCTCCTAGCCTTTTGTCTGACATGGTGTTGGTGGTTCTAGGACTCTGGGCACTTTAGCACTGCTGTCCAGTGTAATGTGTGTGCGCTCTCTGTGGAAAACATGGTAAGATTGGTCCTCATCTATTTGGCTTATTTAATTTGCCTGTCAGTCCCTTGTTTAGTGGTATCTCATGTACCCAGGGCTGGTAAATTAAATGCTACTGGTGAGCTTGCAGAGCTGATTGCGCTGCCAACCAAAGTAGCCTTGCAAACCTGTCTCAGGCCGCTGCCATTGCAGGGCCTGAGCGCACAGTATTACTGCCGCTGTGATGTGGCACCTTAAGCGTTGCCATGCCTGTGACCCCCCTTTTACTGCATGTCAGTCACCTCTAAGGTAGGCCCTGGATAGCCCTATGGAGAGGGTACATTTGTAGGTAAAAGGAAGGACATGTACCTTAAGTGTGTGACATGTCCTGGTAGTGACAAACAGCCACTTTGGTTTCTCACTACAGTGAGGCTGCCCTCCCATAGAAATACATTGGGGATTTCCTGATAAGTGTTTCAGTGGTAATTCCTGTTACGAGAGGAGCAGCGTGGTCAAGTATGGTATATTTGGAATAGTGATAATAAATGCCGCATTGGTGTGATTTATTATAACTATTTTAGAAATGCCACTTTAAGAAGTTGGTACAAAAGGGGGTGGTGATGGACGGAGCATCTGAATCAATCAAACACTCACACCCAGTCAAAAGATCTGGGTTTAATCCATCACCGTTCTTTAGCCCACTCTGCCACCCCAGTTCAGACATGGCTATATGCAAATCAGTCTGACCCTGTGCCTCATGGGAACAGTCCAGCCCGAACTGCCAAGCCATGTCTTCCCTGGACCAGAAACAAGCTTCCGAGGACCGGTTTCTGGCATTCCAGCCATCTTCAGATGCTCCGTCGATTACCACCCCCTTTTGTACCACTTTAAGAAGTTGGCATTTTTTGTGTGCTATGTGTCTGACTGCCTGATGTGTATTACATGTCTGGCTTTAGAGTGACAGGGGCTGGTGAGGTGTGTGGCTCCAGGAGGGGCAGGGTGAGTCAGCACCAGGCTGTATAGGGCATCTGCATTTGGAATAGTGGGAGGAGTAGTCCCCTGACCCTGAATAGGGATGTGTCTGCCTATATGAATACTGGCTCCGCCCCCTGTGATGTGTCTGATGACGAGCCCCCACCTGACAAAGGGGGCGAGGAATCTTGTCAACAAAGTGCTCCAAAATTCCCCAGAACAAGTTTAGGCTGGTTCCCTCAAGCCCTGTGCCAGGGCAGACAAAGAGAATATTGGTATAAATATTGGGGCTGTGACCAAATGAAAATGTTGTGTTTTTGGGCTTCCAGGCGACTTGCTGCTGCTGGGCCCCAGGAGGACCTGCCACGAGAACCTGCCTCCCTGCTGGAGGCCCTGTGTCCAGGCCTGGCAGGGCCCAGCCTTTGCCCCCTGGAACCAGGGACCTGAATGCCATGTGTGCACTAAAATATCTCTCCCAGGACGGGGAGAGTGCTGGGGCTTAGCAGCGCAGAGCTGCAACCTATTTAGAGGGAATCCCGCTTTCATGCTTATTCAAAAATCGGGTGCCTACCCCGCATTTTTTGCTGCTTTTATTGGCGGGAGCCTACCCTGCGTTTGTACTCCTCTAGCGGGAGCCCACCTTGCATTTGTAGGTATTTTGAGGGGGGAGCCTACCCCACCTTTATGCTTCTAGAAACGGGAGCCCACCGCGCCTGTGAGGAGAA
Source organism: Lissotriton vulgaris (assembly GCF_964263255.1). Classification (NCBI taxonomy): domain Eukaryota; kingdom Metazoa; phylum Chordata; class Amphibia; order Caudata; family Salamandridae; genus Lissotriton; species Lissotriton vulgaris. Next base: position 429,944,445 of record NC_141699.1, on the reverse strand, counting down.
AGAAGCCGCAGAGAGAGGAGCACAGAGAACCGGAAACCAGGCAACTTGCCTGGTTGGGGATGCGGCCAGAGGCGAGGTAGCGTGACCCAGAAGCGGAGGTAGCTACAAGCGGCAGGAAGCCAGGCAAGCTGTTGGGTCCAAGGTGGGGCTCCCGTGACCAGAGAGAGCCCTGCGTGTGGTTGGCAGGAGCTTCCCGTGTGGAGGGGGAGACGCCCGCCTGTTGTCCTGCTGCCCGGAAGCCTCTCCAATGTGACTGGAGTCTTGCGTGCCAGAAGGAGACCGGAGCAGACCAAGGAGAGTCCTGTGAGTGGGGCTCACATTGGGCATCTTGCTTGTGCCTGTGCTGGTGCTCCTTGTCCCAGCTGCACCACGGAAGTGCGGGCAGCTGCACCGAGAGGGCATTCTTTATGCACAGAGTCCCGGTGAGTAGTGCTCACCGAGGCATATTGTCGGTGCCTGGAGCCGCGTGGATGCTACCTGGGGCCCTGAGGTGGCTATGCTGATTTCCTCTTTGGGGGCATTGTTGTATAAGTCCCGGAGTGGGACTGAGAAGCCATTGTGGCCAGTGCCTTCATTGATCTTCACAGCTGCACTGCAGTTAGCAGCTGCAACGGTCGGGGCCATTTGTTTTGGAGAGTCCCGGTGGGGACCCCTGAGGCACAGTTAGTGCCAGTGGCATTTTCCCTTTGGGGGCATTTTGTTTTTAACCCCTTCCATGCTCATGACGAGCTCAGCTCGTCATGAGGCACAGTTGAGCTGTGCTGATGACGAGCTGAGCTCGTCATATAACATTGATGTTTATTTTTTTCAGCACAGAGGAAAAATAACCACAGCAGCGATGTGGTTAAGAAGGAAGGAGTGAGATACACTCCTCTGCCCCAGGGAGTTGCGCACTTGGCTTTTGCTGCTGTTGCAGCCCAAGGGCTACTTGAAAGGCTCTACCTTTACGACCTAACTTTATGGACATAGGGCATTTTGAGCCCCAGTGAAAGGCCAGTTGGCTTGGGGGTCAGGTTTATGTTGGTAGGGCGCAAAGCCCTAATTTGATGTCTACTGCATGATGTGATTTATGCCTACTGTTATTGGCTCAAGGTGATACCTATTGTGTTATGTGTTTATGTTTATGAGGTTATTGCATGATGTGTTTATGCTGGTGATGCCTAATGCATAATTAGTTTATGCTAATGAAGTTTGGGCCTAATGTGTTTATACAAAAAGTCATGCTATGATATTTTTGGATGGTGTCTCATGCTAATGTGATAATGCTGAGGCCATTATGGTACCAGTAATTACTGGTTGTGTTTTATATTTACTACCTGCATTCTGATGGTTCTGACCGTGGCCCGATTTGCCTGGTCCTGTATGTAATCCCCTGTGAATATTGCCTAGTGCCAGTTGGCACAGTGTGTATGTGTGGTTATGATCTAATGTGTTTATGATAATACACAGGCTATTTTTGATATAACCTTGTGTGGAGTTTCCTTTGTGGTGTGCCTAGTGTGTTACTGCTGTGTGTGTGTGTTGCACAAACCCTTTACACATTGCCTCTGGGATAAGCCTGACTGCTTGTGCCAAGCTACCAAAGGGGGTTCGCGGGGGTTAACTTCAGCGTGTAACTCCCTTTCCCTGACTAGAGTGGTGGTTTTTGCCTGGCTTAGGGGCAAGCCCTAGCCATCCAGAAATCTCATTGCTTACACTCACTTTTTATTTAAATTCAACAATAATAAATTAAATGTGCATCATCTATATATCTCCACATACTATGATGGCATAAATTAAAAAACAATTCATTAATGTCAAATTTCCTCTTTAAGTAGATTAACCGTGTTTAGTACATACACCTCTTTTAACACAAACATATTCATAAATATTTACATCTCCATCATATTTCCAAAAGGGCCAGCACCCACAGCAACACAATCCCTCAACTCTAGACATACATATTCTATTTGTTTCTCTTTTTTCCTGTGGTCCTATTCTTATTCATCTCGCCGACTGTTGACACGCATTCCTGCAAAAACAGTCATGAAAGCCACCACCTTCAACGTGGCATACAAAAAGGGATTGTGGTAAAGGTGGGGGTGCAGGAAACCTATTAATTGCAAAAGTATGGATACATCATCAATCCTGGATCGACACAAAAAGTGTTTGCTTCACATTTCCAAAGTGCCTCATCAAGCATAGATTAAGGCAAACATTTCAGTGGGTATGCATTTAGATTAAGAACTCTCATACACCTGTAATTTAACCATGCACTCATAGACGTGTTCCCAGGGCACACGTGCAGAATCCTCTGTGTCCCTCGGAAATACAAATACCATCCAAATTTCCGATCAAGTATGTTGTCCCTTGTCTAGTCCTTTTAGATTACACCATCCATCACCAGTTTTTCATTTAATGTGAATCATTGTAAAACACTCACCACGTATATATGTTTTACATATCCATACAGAAACAGCACCATACCTTACACCAGTATTTCTAAAATCAAAGCCATTTATTTGAAAATTGACTAACCAAAAGAGACAAATAGCAGCTCCATAGCATCCACGAATATAGCAAAACTGTAATCTAAAATGATATATACAAAAAGTAGAAGGTCAAATCAATAGGCAGTGTATATGTTAAGGGTGGGTGGAACTCGTGGAGTTCTACTCCGTAGAAGTCTGCGGAGCTGCTGAAAAACTCTGTGGGATTCCGCGGAGCTGCGCATGTGACAGAGTTTTGGCAGAGACTTTGACCGCTATGAAGGGCAATGTCTCTTGGCCTTGTATAATTCCCTTAGTGTACAACAAGCATTAACACTGTGAAGAATGGCTGCACCGCACTACAAACTGCGACCTTCCAGAGGGCATGCACACTTCAGCCCCATATCCGCTGATTCTTCACTGTGACCTTCACACACGTACACTAACACACTGAGCTATAATACTTGAGCCGCATTCATAAACTACAGGTACATACACTTTTTCAGCAGGGGCATTAACCCCTAGTGTCCTCCTTACCGATTAGAAATGACAGCTACATCATCCGGTCCCTGGCACCGGGTTACGTCACGGAGTTGGGTGACCGGCTCAACTGATTTGAAGCTGCATCGATATGGCATGGCACATGCTGATCATCGCACGGGCTAAACTGTCATCATCCTTACAGGCCATGTCCAGAAACACGCCACTGACATCATCGCGTGCCAGGAACGGTGGGAGTTGTGGCTTTGGTAGAAACAGGAAGAAGGTTGAGTAAAGGGAAGCGATCCCACTCAAATCACATCAATCTGCTGCCTCCTATAGCAATTGCAAAAACCACAGGTGATGGACAGAATGCAGAACAATGTCATACATTCCCCCCAGTACAGAGATCTGGGCCTAAATCCATCGTTTTTTTACACTCCACACCACCCCAGTTCAGACATGGCCATATGCAAATCAGTCTGACCCTGTGCCTCATGGGAACAGTCCAGCCCGAACTGCCAAGCCATGCCTTCCCTGGACTGGAAACAAGCTTCCGATGTCCGGTTTCTGGAATTCCAGCTGTCTTCAGCCCGGCTTGCTTGAATCCAGTGGTGTGGAGTGCATGGGACTCACGTCTGAGCATACCCATCTCACTCGGTGTGACAAATGCAAAAACCACAGGTGATGGACAGAATGCAGAACAATGTCATACATTCACCTCAGTACAGAAATCTGGGCCTAAATCCATCGTTTTTTTACACTCCACACCACCCCAGTTCAGACATGGCCATATGCAAATATGTCTGACCCTGTGCCTCATGTGAACAGTTCAGCCCGAACTGCCAAAGCATGCCTTACCTAGACCGCTTTCTGTGGTAGTGGTCATGCTGTGTCCATTGCCCTTTGTAACAGGATTTACAAGAAGCTTCCAGTTCATGCCTTCGTTTTCTTCCCAGGCAGGGTGAGATACAGCAATACGCTGCCTCCCTTCAATGCGCACTCCATTCCATTTATCTGCGAGTGTGAGCTATGGTAATTGCCACATTATAATTATGTGGCAAATGCAAATAAATATTATCCCTGGCCGGTAATCTCCCTCGCGCAGTGTAGGAAGAGTTTTTTTGCACACTTCAAGCTCCAAGCGGAGCGCAGAGTAGCAAAAACTCCTTGAACTCCCCCACGAAGCAGAGGTTATGGCCCGGGTTAGTATATGTAAACATCAAGAAGTATGGAAAAACAAATCTGACAAGTCCAATATTGTCCTGGATATCATATTCCAGCCTTACCTTGGTAGCCAGTGCTTCTTCACAACCCTTACAGGCAACAATGCAATTATGTACAACTCCTCTCTTTATTTAATGACTAATACTTGATGTCATCTCGGCATTAGGTTTGTCCATACTGTAGGATGCTGGCTCTCTATATAGTGTAGTAAAATTAAGTACACTGTGTAGAGAGTCCAGTGAGAACCAGATTGGTATACAGAGGCAAAAGTAAATAATACTATCGCTCTATTTGTGTTAGTGTGGGGGAGCAGTTACACTTATCAGAGGGTAGTGCTAAGTATGTGTTCTACTCATAGAGGCAATAAATGAGACACACACTCAAGAATCAATCCGAGATCAGTATATAAAAATAACACAGAATTTTATGTAATTGTTTAGACCAAGAACTTCGTTCCATAGTAAGCACTTTTTTAGATATTAATTTTTCAGGTTCCCAAAATTAAATACTTTTGTGCGCAATAACACACCATTGAAGTCAAAGGGAGAAAAAGGAAAAATGCATATAAAATCACACAGTTAGATTTCCAGGTTCAAGGTAGCAAGGCCAGGCCCAATGGGACTTAGAGCTAAGTCTGAGCGGTCCCACTTGAGGGAGCAGGTTGCAGGGGCCTCAGGACCATGGGAGTACAGTTGTATTGTCATTACCAAGGCCAGTCGGGCTGGGTGGGTGCAGAGTTAATGGGTCAGCTGGCAGTGCACGTCAAGATGTCCTCACAGTCAAGCAGATCGGAGAGGAGATTCTGGGACAGCTGGGCAACTCATGAAGTGGGTCTCAGGGTTCTCAACCTCTCTCAAGTGGGTAAAACCAGATTCTGTGGATCGGTGCCTGCGGCTGCAGTTGAGCGGTTGCTCCACTTTTTCCATAATCATACAAAATACAATAACACATTTCAATACTAAATCAGCAGACATCCAAACAAACCTCAAGGTAGTTTTATACGTAAAGGTAGAAACACAGTAGTACATATCCTATATAACTACATGTATTTTAAGAAAGAAACATCATGGTATGTTCTAATGTGACGCTGACACGACAACAAGAATCATTAATGAAATAAAGAGAGGAAATATACATAGTTGCATTGCTCCCTCTAAGGATTGTCAAGAGGTGCTGGCAATAAAGATATGGTTTGGATGTTATTTCCAGTAGAATATTTGTAGGAACTCCACCAAAGATTTTGGCCTATTTGTTTTGCAGGCTTTAGAACTCTGTGCTCTTTGTAGAATGGCTGTGCTCCCCCTTTAAACATGTTTGAATTGCTATATTTTGAATTGGCACATTTAACTTGCCTTGATGTCCCTAGTATATGGTGTAGCATGTGCACACAGGGCCTAAGAGGTAAATGCCACTTGTAGACTACATCACTTATTGTACCATCCATACAGTGGCAATGAAAACATGGCTACAGACCTACCCTGAGTAGCCTGGCTGCTACAATGTAAAAACATGAAGAACAGCCTGTTAGAATAACCACTTTTAACAGATATTATCCTCCCTTCACTCATGGTTCAAGTTTAGTGTGGCTGAAGACTTTTGCCATCTTGAAAACGCTCTAACACATTGCATAGTAGGCCTGTTTGCAGTAAGATAATATCCTGGAAACGTTTACCCAAATGATTAGTGAGGAGCCTGGAGTCAATGCCACCTATTTTTTACAAAATGTTATTGAGCAGGGTTGCTTGATCAGTGGAACATGTTTGCATACTTTGCGACAATTCCAATGAGGATGTAACCTTTCCCAAGCCTTTAGCTACACCCTAGCTATAGTGTGCAATAATTCCATTGAGGATGTAACCTTCCCCAAGCCTTTAGCTACATCCTAGCTATAGTGTGCGATTTCCTGTTGAATATGTATGGGTCTTCTGCTATGCAAACCCCTTCTTTCAGCCAATTTTGCAACATTGTTACCGTAGTTATGCTTCCTAAAAGTGACATGATATCTTTTATTCTGTTTGAGTCTCGTTGCGAATTACAGCACATAATGACTTCATGGTTTCATTTAAATTATCAATGCTATTGGTAACTGAATATAATTCACCATTATTGTTTCAGCTAATCATGTGTATAGAGTCTGTTTGCTTATTTTGCACTTCCAATATAGATTTCTCTATGTGCACAAATTCCTCTCTAGATGGTGTTGGACATGGCACATCATGCCCTTGAGTAGGGTGTGTCTTATTGGGAGTCATCTTTGGCTTCTTAGTCTTTTGATACAGAAATTTCTATATCGTGAAGATGGCCATACATGTTTAGAAGAGCTAGCTGTTTTGCTTTTGCGAGGCATTCTTCTTTCACAAATTGTAGCAGGATTTGTAATGTTTGTTGGTGTATGAAGATCAATAATAGCACTATTCTGATCCTCTTCCTCAAGCAGATTTTCTTCCTCATAACCCTTTGGTATGTTTGTATGTATACCTGTAGTACAAGGTTCTAAGAATAATAGAAGCTTGTTATATTTGTTTTTATATGCCACTAGCTTACCCGTCGTGCGTTGCTGCGATCTCAGAAAAAAGGAAACTTAAGGAAACTTGTTATGATAACATTCAATTTAAATTGTGTCATTTTTATTAAAACGTATTCATTTTAATATGGAAACATTTTAAAGTGTTGTTTTAATTCTGTGTATTTATTCGAGTGCTTGTGGATATACGGTATTTTTTTGTTTTTCCGTCTGGTGCGTGCACGAATAAATCAGAAGGTTTTCCGACGTGTGAGCTGGCCACATACAGTTGTCCATGTGAAAAGCGTGGATTCTCCAAATCTAGTCCACACACTTGCAGCGAGTCGCACAGTAAACTGTTAACGTTCAGTATTGGAAAGATTATGAGGACCCTGTGGGTCCGGGGGGCTGATATTTAACTTTTTTTTTTTTGCCAGAACCTTCGCGGGAGTGTACTCAACAACTTTTAACAATTTTAAATTTTTTTTTTTGCCAGAAACCTTCGCGGGAGTGTACTCAACAACTTTCCAAAGTTTCATGGCGATCGGATGAATGGTGTAGTAATGCATAAAGGACAAACAGACATAGTTTCGTTTTTATATATATAGATATGGGCATATTTTTTATGATCTCTTTGTACAGTGTAAGTTTCAACTTTGAAAGGTACAATACTGTTTGTTCCATAAAGCAATTAATTGAACATATACTTCTATATATTGTTAGCACGTTATTACTCTCCATTCATATAATAAAGTGACAAATAATGTTGAAGAAATGTAACAGTACTGGTAAAGGACTGCAAATCCCGTCATGCTTATCTCCATGCAAAACAAAGAAGAATTTGGGTTTTTCAGTGCTAATTACTGAAATATCATATAAACTTATAATTAAGGTTACTTTTTTTTAACAATCATAACGCATTTCTTTTGTTTTTGGTTTTTAACTAAACTAATTGAGGTTTTCTGAGGAGGTTGAGACGTTTTAATGCAAGTAAGGCCAGTTTCAGCTTCTGATGTTAAAAGGCTTTCTATTGCATTTTTGGATAGGCCCCCTCCAGTTCCAGCATCTTCCTTCCTGTAACTTATAAATGTAGTCTTAGTTCTGGAACGAAGGTCATGCCACCTCTTTCTCATTTCGGCCACACTGCGTGTTGTTACCCCCACAACATGAATGAGCTCTTGGATTCTGATCCACATTCTTTTTGGGTGACTTCAGTTAATGAAGCTGTCCAAAAAAGTCAATCATTATTGGACACACATTTCTCCACACAGATTTCAATGTCTTCATTGGAAAATTTCAGTTTTCTTTTCCTTCATGGGTCTTCCTACATACATTCCTGGCATGCATTCCTGGCTTGCCATTTTAGCAGATTACATTAGATGGTATGCCCGGCACTTGTTTCCTGCCAGCTACTTTGCTTTTCAATGTGAGTGCTACAATGTATTTCCCGATTCTAATGTTATCACTCTGTGTCTGGGCAATGTCCATATTTCGCGAAAGTAAACTAATCACTTTTAGCAAATTGTTATATTAGGAAAGCGATTCTTTAAAAAAAAATTGCTGTTTAGAACATGTACTTAATAGTACATTTCATTTAAGGAATCGCAAAATGTAATTTCTTTACAATACAATTTATACATCAGTAGATTTCACTTTAAGAAATCTGACCCACGGACTCTGACTGGAGCTATTACCCATTCAGTAACTGTTGAGAAAACTAGTTTGGGAACAAAAACTTTGTGGGGGTAGTTGGGGTGGATGTTGGCCGAGGCCGCTACATAGGGAAGGTTTGTCAAACCTGAAATAGGGAGAAGAATAGGGAGGTCACAACTAGTTAAGATTTTCCTTTCCATGTTTGCAAACAGCTTCTAAAAGCCCACTTCCACCCGAGAATGTTATCACAAAAGCATTTTGAAGAAATCCTTTTCCACAAAATAATGAAAGTAGGGTGGAAAAAGATAAACCCCTTCTGTTTTCGGAGTGGCTATGAAATAGCTCTGTGCCTTTGGGTAAGGCAAGGGTAACTACCAAAAGCCCCTTGCAATCAGTTAAGGAAGAATCGCTACCAAAAGCCTCAACCAGTACCTTGGGCAGTGCAGTGTGGCAATGGACTAAAAAAGTAGAGAAGACTCTACTGACTGTTGGAGAAACCAGTGTTGACTATAAAATATCTGCTGTCCTGTGCCAAGATGGGCCACAAATTACCCCCTCTCTGACCTTGGCTCAAGCAGGGACGGAATGGAGTACAAAAATAGGCCCTGGAAACCAAAATTAAAGTGGCGTCAGTTAGCAAATCAGAGGTGGAATACACAAAGCCCAACTACATCCAATCATGTGACCAGAGACAGGCTGCAGGTACCAAATGGCTAAGGCAAGCAAATGCCAACTTTCTCAAAGTGACATTTTTGCAAATTGAAATTTAAAATCTGGCTGCAGCATAAGTTAGGATTTTAAATTAGGATTCCAGAGATACCAAACATGAACCAGTCATATTTTCCCATTTGGAAATGATGCTAATAAAATGTAACAAGGTAATTAATCCCAATGTGGGAGATATAGGCCTTGCAGTAGTAAACAATGAATTTAAGAGTTTTCACTAACAGGACATTTAAAATTTAAAAATACATTCCCTGCTTTTCAAATACATTGCACCCAGCAACAGAGGAGCACTGGAAGGTTGTGAAAGAGAGCCAAGCACACTACAAAGCTGCCTGGATATTTACTAATCAAGAAAGCTACTGGTGCAGACACACTTCCAAATTGAAGATCTACATCAACCTACCAATACAACTGCAAGTAATGAAATTGGGGTAACGACCTCCCTGTCCAGATTTCAAGTTCCAAAACGAAGTAGAAACTTGGGAAAAAAAGCCTATCTGCAATTTATTGAGACAGAAAGTTAACGCTTGGACGAGGGAGATTTTAAAACTAGAGGATACTATAATGAATATGGAAAAAAACACCTCCACCATATCCTAACTCAGTTGGCAAGAACAATTAATGACCAACTGACAATCAGCAAATAACAAACTAGGAACAGAGAACACATAGAGAATTCCGCTCCATAGTATAACCAATAGCAGGAATTCAAACAAACCTCTGGTACCACGAGTCAAAGCCAATTAATACAGGCTGCAACATAAAATAATAGAAAAATAGTTTTTAATGTAAGAAAGTATTGTCCTGAAGAAGGTGACCAATGTTTTCACCGAAACGCCACGTCAACAGTTTTCTTTTTCTTAATGATTTTTATAAAATGTATTGTAATGTTTTTATAAATTGTATGATATGTTTATGAATATAATGTTGAACAAAAGATCATATCTCTTTTTTTACAATAAAATCTAATACAAAACGCAAATCTTCTTGCCAATCTCGCCTTGTCCATTTCTGCTGCAATTCTTATATTGTTCATAATCATCAGCATTTAAGAGTTAAGAGTGTTTGTTTAAATTCTCATGACACATTTGTAAATTTGTTAATTTGCTTTTGGACTCCAAGAATTGACTAAACTTATAGGTCACCACAGAATAAGGTCAAACAGGGAGACTACTTTTTGTAGTCTTACCTGTTAGTCAAAACCAGGAAAAGGGATCTCTTTTGTATTTGTTGCCTACCCTAGGGGACACTTCTATGTATTAAAAATGAAGGCGTGGGCCTGGCAAGAGATTTATTTTGTCAGGTCAACATGGCAGTTTAAAACTGAATACACAGCCCCTGCAATGGCAGGCCTGAGACAAGTTTCAGGGACTACTTAAGTAGGTGGCACAATCAGTGCTGCAGGCCCACTAGTAGCATTTGATTTACTGGACCTGGGCACATTCGGTGCAATCTACTAGGGATGTATAGGTAAATTGAATATGGCAATTATGGGTATGCCAATCAAACTAGGTTTAGGGGAATGAGCACAAGCTCTTTAGCACTGGTTAGCAGTGGTAAAGTGCACAGCGTCATAAGGCTGACAGAGGCAAAAATCCAGCAAAATTGGAGGCAAGAATACACCATAAAGCACCTGCTACAACACAATCGCACAGTATCATACTGAGTAGTATTTAAAATGAAGAATGAAAGGTCAGCAGCAAGCCAAAACGCTGCATGATGCACTGCAGATTCCTGCATGATCTGCCCACTATATTCATAACTCTCACTGTGCTGTCATACATACCAGTGAGAGATATGGAAAAACAAAGTGGGATATTTACAAGAGAGTGGCAGAGAGAGGTGTTAGCCTTCCTGGCTTAACCCCTCTCTCTGCCACTTCTGAAATGCAAGGGTGCACCATATTTACAACAATATGGTGCAGCCTTGCGTTTCCCCCTGTGTTGGCGCTACATTTAGCAGTGTAGTACCAACATAGGCACCTTTGCACCATAATGCAAGGGTGTCTGCGTGCAGGGGAGGATTGTTTATGTGTAGGAAGGTGTTCCTTCCTGCACATAAACAATCATGAAATACCATTTTATCACTTTCATGTGTGCAGCTTAATGCAGCACAAATGAAAGTCACACAACTGCATTTTCTTTTAAAGATTGTTTATGTACAGGAAGGGGACATTCCTGTACATAAACAATCCATGGCCCTGTGCAGCACACATGGAAAAACCACACACTAGGAGAAATAATGCATTTCTCCTCTTTTTGCCAACTTAAGACCAGGTTTTTCCTGGTCTTAATTTTAGTGCTGCCTCCTATGTACGCCACCCTTTTATTTTAGTGGCAGCATCAAAAACAATGGGTGTTGCTTGCCCACCGCAACACCCATTGCCCACCTCTTTCACGCTAACTTTGCGTGAAAGGGAACCTTATTTACAAGGCAGTGTTAAGCCACGTTAAGTGGCTTAATGCTGCCTTGTAAGTAAGGCTAAGCCCCTAACGCCACCACAACATCGGTAAAAGTGGCACTGTGGTGGCGATAGGGGCTTGTACATATGTCCCGTAGAGTCTTCAGCTTCTGCTCTCTGTCCTTAATAAAACCATGGGTGTAACAAAAGCAGCCCAGGTGATAATAATTAGGCCCTCCCAGGCCTAGCTGAGCTGCCGGTAGGAGCACTTGGCACTATCACCTTTTGAAACAAGTCCACAATCCTTCCTCAAGAGAAGGGAGTTAAATTTTACCAATATCCCTGCTCTATCAAAGGACATTTACAAGTGCGGAAACCTCCAACACCTATTATCTTGCCAAACTCGGCTCGGTACTGGGGGTGAATTACATTTAAGTCTCCCCCTGCCTTGCTCAAGGGAAGGGCATTATTGCTACTTTGCCCCCTCCCGATGATTGCCCAAGTTTTTGTTATAACCAGTGGCGGCTCCTCTGCTAAGGTGGTGGATCGTTGCCCCACTGCTGTTGTGCAGCAGTAAAAGAAAGGAAAAATAAAATGATAATAATGCAATTTTATCATCATTTTATTCTTCTCTGCTGCTTCAGCATGATGACAGAGCTGCTCTGCTGGCAGAGCAGGAGACGAGTGGTGGTCACACTAAGGTGAGCATGAGGCATTGACCAGCCCTCTCGGGCTGGCCAAACACTCACTTTAGTATGTTCTCCATACAGACTGCATTACAGCCTATATGGATAACATGCCCATGCCCACAGTCACCTTCTGAGCGCCGAACCATGGCATTCAGACCAATCACAGTGCTACATAGCAGCATTGTTATTGGTTTAGAGGAACCAATTACAACGCTGAATTGCAGCATTGTGATGCGCTCAGGGGAGCCCGTCAGCTTCCTGCTCAGCGAAGGAGAGACGACGTGGGACAGAGCGGCAAGGAAATAAGTGATTTTTTCTTTTTTTTAACTTTTTTACCTCCTTACTCGCTCACCCCCACCTCACTACCCCAGATATGTGCTGGCCGCCACTGGTTATAAATATTAGCCCTTCTCCACATTGCTATGTGTTGTGGGTAACCTCAAACACCATTATCTTGCACAAGGCCAGAGAGTGTCCCCACAGTTTCATTTCCTTGCTCAACCATAAGGGAGACTTAGTAGAAAGCCCTATTACCTGCTCAAAGGAAGGCCTCTGTAATGGTCAAATGGAAGGGAAGGCTAGATTTGATGGGTCCTGTGCAGGCAGCTATACAGCTCTGAGCTGTCAAGGTCCCGCTTAACCCTCTAAAAGGTCAGGTTAAAAGAGGGCTGGGGCAGCTGATTGCTGTCCCTCTTTCATGTTGACAAATGTCGAACAGGCAACAAGTCTTCATTTGGCTGTGACTGCCCTCCTTAAAAGGTCCATGTTAACATACATCTTTCAAGCTTTCCACTGCCCTATTCACACATTTGCAGTGTGTCAGGGACACATCATTACCCACTCATTCTTGTAGCAAGTAATATTTGGTGTTTTTCCCTGCGGCATGTTGCCCCATTATTTCTCCACATCATGATGCTTGCAGTGTTTCCCCTGGGAAGATTACTGCTTTCCTTTCAGCCTATGCAGCAGTGAATGTGATGCCACTAGGAGTCTCAAGGTTAGAGGAATTGTGCTCTCGCGAGATCTCACAGTACCTGCAGTTCAAGTCTTGGCATCCTTTTTAGCTGCGGTTTGGTATTTATCACTTGCTTTGCCTCAAACCCTTCATCAAGGAAGGGCTGAAGTTGACTGAAGTTGTGCGATGCCTTGGGAGCACCGTTTTCATTGCCCCTTGGGCGGTGTTGTCCAAACAATTTTTCAGTTTCGTGTCATTAAGATTCAAGACGATTCTAATAGAAAAATATATGAGTTTAGTGCCAAGGAACCTTAGCGAAAAAGCACTTACTAAAAGAAAACTTCTGATTAAAAGAACTCTGTAAAGAAATCTTTGTTACACATTCGCACTAGAACCTCGGACCAAGAAAAGACGAGAGATTAGGATAATATTCGACTCTCATATATGGGCAGTCTGCCTTCTATTTTTATTTGTTAATGTTTTGTAATTGCCCAATTTATCTCGTCAGGCACAAAACATCCATTAACATTCGTGTATATCTAACTAATACCACATTTGAATGCTTCTTTTCTCATTTTATATCAATGTGCTTTATGTTTTAAACGTATCCTTTGTGTTGGAACTTATTTTGCGATACTGCTAAGAAAAAAGAAAGAGAGAACAAGAAAAGTAAGGTTACTAAACAATGTGTGTCAAAGGTATGGGCAAGGTGGGAAATTTTCCAAAAAGTAGTGGTGGGTGTAGCTTGCTTAATTTCATGTATCGTAATTCGGCAAAATGAATGCAAAATTGTGCAAAATTTCACCTAATTACATGAGATGCATCTTGCACTTAAAAAATGACCCGGTCTGTTCGGATAGAAATTCAACTTGAAAATGCATTTCGAGTAGATTTCCAGTTGCTCGCTTTCAGATTTGTAGCTTTGTGCTCAAAAACAACCAAATGATCTGCGTGATTAAAAAATCTGCCAGAAATGTCGGTCGATCACCCATGTTAACCCCTTCGCTGCGGCGGCAATTCCGCTGCAGTGCTAGGGCGGGGGGCCGAGTGGCGCTCGCATGCTCGTGAGAGAACCGCTCCGTCACGAGCCGCGGTTGCGCTGTGCTCATGACGGAGCGGTTCCGTCATGGCCCCGCCCGCTCAATAGAACGCGCCGCGCAGGCGCGAAATCAGCGCCGCGCAGGTGCGGCGGCAGGGCCATGACGGAACCGCTCCGTCATGAGCACAGGGCAACCGCGGCTCATGACGGAGCGGCTCCGTCATGAGCATGCATGGGGTTAAGGAAGCTGCTGCTAGCATTCAAAGTACTGCAGTTCACATTCTGATTTGAAGTTTAGTGCTACAAAATTACCCAAATGGTCTGCTTGTGGTAAAAATCCACCTGAAATGCAGTTTGCATTCAAAAATTACCTGTCCATCTTGTGTTAATATTTCTCCCCAATGTTACATGATGTGGCTTAATGGTGTAATCTCATGGGAGGGTGGAGCGAATGAAAACAAAAAAACTATTTTTAGTCACTTACCTGCAAGTCAGCCGCCGCCCCTCTGTTCTCTTTGGCTCTTCGATCATTTGCAGGACTCCAGGGGCAGGAAGCACACAGGCTACCTGGTCAATCACAATGCTGCATTACAACAGCGTTGTGATTGGTCTTAGCGCCATGGTTCGGCGCTCAGACAGGGGACCAAGAAGGCCAACCAAACCATCATGCGCACTTATGAACTCGCTCACAATTCCTCCCCCTGCTCCTCTGTGACAATTCAGCCCCACCTAACCAGCTGAGCTATGACAGAAAACTAAAATGATAATAACAATAACGTCTAATCATTTTATTTTTCCTTTTTGACTTGCTCACAGAGCAGTGGGGCAATACTCCTCCGCCTTAGTGAAGTAGCTGCCACTGTTCCTGCAGGAACCTCTGTTCATCCCTTTGGTTAGTGGCAGTGCCGTTCTGTACCCTGTCACAGGACAAAATGGCAGCCTTTCGTTGCTCCAGACCCTTGAAATTAGTCCCCCACTCCCTTGGCAAGGTGTAGGCCAAGATACCCCACACATGGACAGGGCTGACAATCATTAGTAATGTCCCACCTGCTTCCACCCCCTCACCAGCCTTGCCATTGACCAAATCGAAGCATGTCCTGTACTACCTTAACAAGTTGCATACATTATTAAAACACATGGACAAACACATGCATGAGGACAAAATTAATTAACACAGGTACATAATGTATAATATCACAAATTACTTTAAGATGTGTTCAGGGTTTTTTTCTACTCGTACACGTAGATGTCTATTTGGTGAGCTTGTACTTGATTGTACTATGGACTATCGAGGCTAGGAATATCGAGATACACTATTATGGACAGAATACTGAGACACAAAACACTGAAAGGTAAGTGCATATGAAGGAAGCACGGATTTACTATTCTTAACTCCACATCTGTGCACCTTGAAGAAATGCATATCTTCAAGGTACACAGATATAGTCTGTATAGTCAGGTATATAAAATCTCTACTTGATACCTTTTGATATTCTATCCTTCAATATTGTGTCCATGATGTTTGGTGGCATCCAGATTCCTACCTGAATATCCTTAGGATACACTGATGTACATTATGTAATGTACTGCATGAAGTAAATATGTTTGATGTTGTAAAGAGTATATGGCGGGTATTGTAGTTAATGTTAGGTGAGTATGTATGTATTACCTCAACGCGTAATTTCATATCTTTTGACATTTTGTGCTGTAGCCACTATTACATGCCATTAACCTTAAGCTATATTACATAATGACACTCTGGGTTAATTTCGAGTGTGGGAGGGGTTGGCTGAAGTGGAAGGAACTTGTAATTATAGAACTATATGAACTGACCGTGTACTGTATGATCACTAATCCCTTTAATAGATTTCAGTCGGAAGGATTATTTAGAGCCTTAATTGACACTTTCCAAGATACAGCGGGCAAGTTAATTGGATGTTAATTAGCAAAGAGAAAATAAATTGATGCAACTGTCTTTTATATGTCTGTTAAATGACTAAATAGCTGACTCCAGCAGGAGACAAAAAAATGGAACGGGAATCAATTAGGAGCACTATAAATATGCATTTGGTTTCTACAAATCCAGTCGACATTGCCAGTAGAATTACAAGACCTTGCTCGTGCCACAAAGGAGATTACCAGGACCCCTTTTACCATAACCCCTTTTTGATGGAGCATCACTGACTTCTTTCAATTCTAGTTTCAAGACCAATGCCATCTTATTATAAATAGGTTTGCATTTGTAAACCTTGTGTTTTGTAAAATCACAAGGTTTGCCAACGCTAAAGTGTTTTGTGCAATGTACTAAACCCAGAAAGTATTTCTGACTAACAAAATAGATAAATCGCAATTGGATGGAAATGTGACAGTGGCATCCGTTCCTAACTGCAAGGTGCAGTGGTACATTTAAATTGTTTGAAACCAAGAATTCATCAGTTATCAACCCCTCCAAGGACGTAATAACTGATATGATTTTTCGACCAACATGACTCTATCCTTACTGACTCAACCTTCCGGATCTACAGGCTAATGTCTATTTCCCTTATTAATTGATGTTATTCTATTTTGATAGCAGGTGCATCCAGGGTGGCTACTCTTGCTTTGTACCTCTGCCTCTACTGTTCTATTTGATAAGAGGTCTTGGACGTCGACCTCTTTATTTGTTGTATTTCATGTTTTGTCTTTTTTTTATATGGGCTACTTTCCTCTTCCTTTCTCTTTCTATCTCTTTGTCTGTCTTTCATAACTTGCTTTGGCTGCACAACATAACCTAGTTGGTGTTTCTTTGAATGTTAAAGGTTTGAGGCATCCTGTAAAAAGGCGTTACATTTTAAAATATTTAATAAAGTTTAATGTAAACATTTGTTTTTTTCAAGAAACACATGTAAATGATAAAATGTTACATACTATGTCTAAGGGATGGGTAGGAAATATAGTTTCATCTCCTTATGCTCAAGTTAAAATTGACAAACATATCCTAAACTTTGTTAATACATATGCCCCCAACATTAGATGATCCTTCTTTCTGGGCACATGTTTCTACTGAAATACTGAAATTAGATAATGCGTCCCTTATTATGGTTGGTGATTTTAATCTCATTCAAGATCCTTTGTTGGACTGTTCCTCTACATTTAAGTTTCAGCCTAACAAATCCTTTATTCTTTTGAAATAATTTTTCTCTACTACTAAATTGGTTGATTTCTGGAGATTAGCAAATCCTACAGACAAAGAATTTACTTTTTATTCTAATGCCCATTCTACTTTCACTAGGATTGATTACCTATTGACCTCACATAATTTATGCCACGTGATTACTGACTCTGTTATACACCCTACTACAATTTCTGATAATGCTCTAATCTCCCTTTCCGTATCTCTCTCTCTGATTCTCATACTTCCAGTAAGAGATGGAGAGTGAACTATGATGTAGTTCTTAATCCAATTAACTCTTAAAAACGTACTTCAGCCATTAGTGAGTATGTTTGCATAATATTTCATGTGATACCTCCAGAATTATCCACTGGGATGCCTTTAAGCCTATATTCGAGGAGTCACCATTTCTATTGTGGCTCCTGACAATAAAACAGTCTACATGAATCTTTCCAAATAAGAAAAGCACATAGCAACTTTGGAAAGACTTTTCGTTTAATCTCAAGACCTACAATATAAATGCCAAATTCAGAAGCATCGATATGAATATAATTGTATACTTAGTAAAAGAGCAGGTATACTTATTTCAAAAGAAAAATCAAACTTTTGTTTTAACTCAAACAAATCTGGCTGACTTTTAGCTAACTATTTACACATTAAGCGTGATAAAATTCAAATCCCTGCTATCAAAACAAGTAGTTGTACTCTTTTGACGGCTGTTAAGGATATAATGAGATAGTTTTTATCCTTTTACACCTCTTTATATCATGAACCTCCCGCTCTTCAAAATGACGTCATCATTGACTTCCTCAATACTTGCCAATTTCCTCACATTTCTGACACTAATAGACGAGCTTAAGAAAACCCTATTGATATTCAGGAAATAATCATAGCTATCAAAGCATTAAACTCAAATTAAGCACCTGGTCTAGATGGTACTCAGGCTGAATTTTACAAATGTTTCCAAGAGCAATCTTCTATTCTACTTTCCCTATTTACAGAATTTTCAGCACACTTCTATGATGGGTGGCCCATTTAATGATGCCACTATCATAGTCCTCCCTAAACCAAATAAAGATCCTACTTTAGTTTTAAATTATCGTCCCATATCTCTAATTAATGAGGATTTTAATATATATGCCAACATTTTAGCAAATCGATTATCACCCCTCCTTACCTCAATTATATAACCTGACCAGACTGGCTTCATGAAGGGTAGATTGTCAGCTCTTATACTCGCCTACTATGTCACGTTCTATCTCTCACTAAGGATGTTAATTGTCCAATTGGTGTTTTATGGCCTTGGATGTGGAGAAGGCATTTGATAAAGTAAATTGGCAATTTTTATTTAACACGTTGTACTTTTTTATTTTGGCCCCACATTCCTCAATATGGTTAAAGCACTAGACTATGCACCTTCTGCTACTACTTATGTTAATGGTGTTTGTTCTTCTCCATTCCGTCTTTATAGAGGTATGTGTCAAGGATGCCCACTATTCTCTTTGTTATTTCTTGTTGCTATAGAACCCCTCTTGTGCTCTCTCTGAATTAGGGACCAATATACAGGTGTTGTTTTGAAAAATACTACTATAAAAGTTTCTGCATATTCCAATGATGTTTTATTATATGTTAAGTGGAGTGGTGTGGCTCACTGGTTAGAGGCGGCAGACCCAGGAGCAGAGGACGGCCCGGGGCCTACTCTAACCAGGAATCACACTCGGCAACTCTGGGCATTAGCTTGCCTCATCTCCACAACGGCCCCCCTCGTACGCTGGGGATGCCTGGTTTCACCTTGGAGATACCCAGTAGGGACCATCTCACAGGGAAAGCCAGGACGAGTTCCCCAGCGGTCTATTGCGCAGAGATACTCCTTCGGGATTCGATTCTAGCGCGTTAGAAACCCACAATTAAATTAAATGATCCTCTTGCTTCCTTACCTATTATTCTCAATATTATTCATAAGCGTGCTGCAGATTCTGGTTATTCCTTGAATATTAATAAAACTGAGTTTTTTCCCTTGAATATTCTCTGTAATTCCACAATGTTAGCAAATACTGATATATTATGGTCTCAAAGACACTCAAATATTAGGGCATAATATTTGCTGATTCAATTAAAAGTACAGTGGAAATCAATGGTACTACAATACTAACCTGTACCAAAGAGAAACTTGATAAGGGGATGTTAGAACTGGGGGTCTCTAGTTGGCAGAGGTAGGTACCACTGTCCAAATAGGGACCCTTGCTTCTAGTCAGAGTAAGGAGGAAACCCTCTGAGATAACCCCTGCTAACCCTCTGGGTAGCTTGGCATGAGCAGTCAAGGCTAATCAGAAGGCAATGTGTAAAGTACTTGTACCAACACACAGTAACACAGTGAAAACACCACAAACTGACTCCACAACAGTTTAGAAAAATAAAGGTATTTAATCTAAACTACAGAAGACCAAAACGGCAAAAATCCAACATACACAGTTCAAGAATATGGTTGCAAAAGAGTTCTTAAGGTTGCGATAAAATAATTCACAGTTGCGTGAAAAGTTCACAGTTGTGTCACGTTTAGCCAACAGTATCTTTAGATGCAACAAAGTTCCAAAAGCAGAAGCTGGTGCGGTGAAAAACAAGCGATGCATTGCTCCTGAGACCTTGGGGAGGCGTTTGCGACAGCCCCGCTGCAGCAGCGGGCGTGTTGCAACAAATCCGGTCTGTATGGGGAGGAAGGCCACTTGTGTGGATTCCGGTGCGTAGGTTCCGTAGGAAGTTTGTTCACGCAAAGACACGATGCGACGATCTCGTAGGGGCAATCTTCCTTCTTCAGTTTCAGCTTTCTCCTTGGCAGAGGTTCCTTCTTGATTCCAGGGTGATCTAATCTTCTGAAGTCAGGGGTCCTATACTTATACCCCTAAAAGTCTTTGTTCCCTTTGTGCAGGAGGGCTCTGAGCCCGGTCTGAACCAGTTCTGGGTGTTCCTTGAGCACTTTGTTTTCCTGGCTTCTCCTTTCCTTTCAGAGTGAGGGGTAGGGTCGTCAGTCGCCCAGCAGGAGGTGGAGCCAGCATTGTGGAAGGCAGGCACAGCCCTATTCAGGCCCAGGTGCTATCTCCTCCCACCACTCAAGATGCAAATGCAGTAATTCAGCCTAGGGCTGACTCAGCCAGTCTCCTGGAGAATCCCCAGCCCCTGTCACTCTCAAACCAGACAGTCAATACACCAACAGGCCAAGGCACACAGAAAGGGCAGACAAGAGAACAGCAACTTTCTAAAAGTGCTGTTCTCAAACACAGGATTTAAAAACAACCTTTCCTAAAAGGTGTGTTATTAAATTCTGAGTTCAGGGATACTAGACTTTTATGTCCTATCTTGTTCCTATGGGAAGATATGCTGGTAGCCACTATAGCCAGAACCCCCCATGATAGCCTATGGAGCAAGATAGCCTTGCAGGAGTGAAAAACGGAAATGGCTGTAATTCACTACCAGAGCATGTCACCTGCACAAGTACAAGCTCTACCTTTACATACACTGCACCCTGCCAAAGGGGGTACCTTGGGCCTTCCATAGGGGTGACCAATGTGCACAAAAAGGGAAAGGTTAGGCCTGGTCAGTGGGGACACTGACCAGTAGGACATGGCAGTTCACAGACTGCACACAGGCACTGCAGTGGCAGGCCAGAGACACCATTTTGGGGATACTCCTGTGGGTGGCACAATCAGTGCTGCAGGCCCACTAGTAGCATTTGTCATCACCAGCCATGGCACACCCAGTGCATTTTACTAGGGACTTCTTGGTGATACAAGATAACAATTTACACAGGGAGCATTTACACTCTGACACTGATCAGCAGTGTCAGAGTGTCTAAAGCATCTAAACCAACAAAAACGAAATCCAGCACAGCATCAAAAATACAGGAGGTAGACGCCAAAAAGACAGGGGAAACCACGCCAATGATGCCAGGTCTAACCGTGCTCAACTCATTTCAATTAACAGGGGCGTATTGAGGCACTTAAAATGACTCTCACCCAACAAATTCTTTATTTATTGTCCATGTTATCCCTTTCCTTTCCTTCTACTATTTTTGTAAACCTTTACAAATTCTTTACTAAGTTTATTTGGAACAATAAGCCTGTAGGCATTAGTCTCAAATCATTATAAATGGCAAAAAGTGAGGAGGGGTGGGCTGTCCTGATTTTAAGAGATACCATATATTGTTTCTTGTGGCACAATGTTCATTATGGTTCCATAATATTTCTCCTTCTAACTCACCCAAATAGCTTACGTTGGAGTAAAATGTACTAGCACCATATCAACTACCTGCATTGCTTACCATGGCCAATAGTTCATTTGGAAAACCATCACCCATTATTGCGGACTCTAAGATTGCCCTCTTATCCTTTGACGAAAATGTTTCTATAACCATTACGTCTACTAAGAAAGTTTCTCTTTGGTTTAACCCCAAACTCCAGTATCTTAAGCATATTTCTTTTTGGAATATATGGATTGCTGCTGGTATTTTTTATGTTTCTGATATATGTCAAGGAAATATGTTTAGTCATTTGATAATCATAAAGCAAGATATAATTTACCTTTATCTGAATTTCCCAAATATGTAATACTCTGTAACACTATTCCTAATGCATATCCTACATTGTTACCTATGACTCAACTTTCTAATATGGAGTTTTGTATCAAAATGTTTAGTCCCACAGGACACATAGCCTCTAAAGTGTATAAAAAAAGTTCTACTCCTATTTCCTCTTTTATACTTTTTACCCTAAAATGTATCATGGAAGGGTATTTGGAGATCCAGTACTGCTAGTTATCTCCTGGCTATTCTCATACAATCTAACATTTATTTGCTGTACCAATGTTTTTGGTCTCAGGATAAATTATTGTTGTGTAGTTCCAAAAAATAAATATGTTCTGCGCATTTGATGGAGTACACAAACTAAGGGCTTGGTGTCAAGACTGATTCCGTATACCTCTGCAGGATATGTCGACCTATAGATCAGCCTGCTCACCATGCCATCATGAGCCCCCTAACCCTACCAAGGAGCTAACAGTTTCTGGCAACCCTCTAACATGACAACCCTTGACCCTTCAGGGATCGTGGAAACAGTACAGATCTTTTCGCTTATCCTCACTGTGTAGTGTGTAATTTTGCCAACCCTCAAAGTGGGTAAGTGAGGGAATCCGAGGTGTGTTCAAATCCTTGATCTTGGCTAGCCTAAAACAGGACAGGACACTGTGGGATACTTGCTTTGTGCAAAAAATGGTGACCATGATGTTGGTAACAAAACATGGTGTCAAAATTGGATGTGCCATCATACAACTCATCTTTTGAAAATGCAGCAGATTGTTCTAAATAAGACAGCATAGTATTTACAGTTTCAAAGTTCTAATAATCAGAGAAAGTACTAGAGGTGATGTTATCACTAAGACGAATTTTGAATAAATGTGGTATTTTTAAAAGTTCAGTAGGACCATACACATCATAGCCACACTATTCCTTCAGGAACTGGAATTGCTGTGATGTTCACTAAGGACAGGTACCTCTGTTCATGGTGTGATGATGCATGCTGTGTCTGAACCAAGATCACATGTAATGTAGAGCATTCTGGGAGATAATGTCTATTCAGGAGCAAGAAAAAGACAGTTACTATACCAATCAAAAAGACCAGGAACAGTAGACCAATCACAATCTAAAAATGTAGCAACGGAAAAACAAAGTGAGTATTTTTCATCCAAAGGTACAAATGCGTTGTTTGTGGGGAACAGGCACTGGCGGTAACTCGGGTTCCCTTGGATCCAATGAGAAATTGTCAAAGTCAATGAAGTAGCTAGACAAAGTCTGATCTATCTTTGGTAGCTCAGCAGGTTTTGTGGAACTGGCACATGCCTCAGTTTGAGACATTCTCACATAGATGTTGTTAATAGGCCAAATTGAGATCTGTGTGTCATTTTTAGTTTGATGTTGTTCAGTTTCCATAGGTACAATTGCATTCCATTCTTGGTAACTCCTTCACTTTGCAGCGTAGAGTCTTCAAAAGTTATTGATCTTTCCATCTGAACTTCCTGTATGGAAGCGAGATGAGATCAGCTGCTACCCAGGAGTCCAAGCGGCCTACTGTTAAGTATCAGCCACATAGTGTGGTTTGAACAGATCAATTGAGACAAATCTCTTGTCTATGCAGCAGGCAAGTGGCGGAAAAAGTACTGGTCTTGTTTCTTCGAGAGCCAGGACAGGTACAGGCACTCCGTAAGATGGCCCAAATTCTCTTCTGTCTACTATTTTTTCTGTGAACAAGTCCCCAATCTTCGGGACCCAGGCAGGTCTTGCCCGAACAGCTTTCACTTCTCCAGTGGTGGTGAATTTTACTTGGATGTTGCTTTGTAATGCCTGGAATTCATTGAGTTCCTGCAAAACAGCCAAACGATCATCAATGTCAAATGGTTTTTCATCCACCACTGTGCTGCTACAGTAGAGGTCAGATATGCACATTCTTATCACAAACAGGACTTCATATGGAGTACGGCCACCTAGGGACTTTCTTGCCAAGTTCTCAAGTGCCCTCTGAACCCCATCGAGGTGATTGACCCAACTGCCACCCGAGCCTAATACCCTAGCTTTTAAGGATTGCTTTAAATCCCAGTTCTTCCTATCCGCAATCGAATTTCCCTCTGGACGATATGGGGAGGAGTACTACAATGCTACACCCAAACTTCCCATGGCTTCTTGGTAAGCCTTTGAGCAAAACGCAAGGCCACGGTTGGAATTTATAAAACTTCAGGCATCAGCCAAGCTCGGAAGTCAAATCCACAGGAATCTAGAGCAGTAATCCACTGCCACCAAGATTTACTTCTAAGCCCTGTCAGTCTGTAAGGGGCCGCAGTGGTCCAAATACACACATGCAAGGTGTCTGTCTGAAATCAGTAGTGGAGTTTGTGGAGGACGTGTGACAGATGTCAAACTTGAGGACAAAGCCCTTGCTCTGTTTAGCAAGACCTGGCCACCAATAATGCTGTTTCAGTAGTTTTTTAAAAATATATAAGGCAAACTAGACCCGAGACATTGGGTGTCAGAGCGCTTTACATGAGCACCCCTTTCATTACAGATGGACACATTAATTTTTGTTAGGCACATGAAGAGTAAGTGATTTGCCCAGAATCACAGGATGTTGAGCGTCATTGCCGAGACTCGAAACTGGTTCCCCAGCTTCGAGGTTGACTGCTCTAGCCATAAGGCTACATCCTCTCCACAAACAGTCACAACGATACCTGCATGTGCTGAACCCAGATCCTTGTGTGCAGCTAGAATTAATCCAAATCTGCGATCCATGTTTGGAATTACTCTATCCCCCACTCCTGGAATTTGAGCAAACAGAATGTTTTGCGCATCAAACTTGTAGGAGTACTTGAGTGGAAAACCTTTTAGCACGGCTAAGCTGTTGCGCATAGCATATACAGATATCATTATTTGTCCGTCTATCCTTGTGCTAGAATGAGTGATTGCAGCAACAGCTTCAGTTCGCACTATTGCCTTGGCAGCTTCATCAGCCAATTAATTCCCTTCAACATGCACGCCAACATGCTGACAACTCAATTTCAGAATTACATGAGCCTGTGGGAAGAATTGTTTCAGCTTTGCCACCTATTCCCAAAGCAGCCTGTGCTTTTTTGTGCAAACTTTGGAATATCTAAACCCATTCTGGCCCCAATAGTGAAGAATACTCATTGTAAGACTGGACACAATAAAACAAATCGCACACTATGAGTGTGGAGGATTCCCAATGTGCTTTTTGTAGTGCCAGTATCAGGGCTTTTAGTTCTGCCATCCCGCATACGTTCCTCACAATCAAACATGCTGCACTGTATTGCTGTTTTCTTCCTACGGCACACTGGGCAGACCCATCAGTATAAATGATGTGTTCACACTGGTCTAGAAGCATAATTTCACTCTGAAGAGGATATTCTTGTGTGTACTGTATGAATGCTTGTGTTTTTAATGTAGGATCAAATTTATAGGCTACAGCTGTTGCAATGAGAGAATTAGCCATTGAGGAAAAGTTTTAGCTAGGTATGTATATCAAAATTCTGTTCATGTTACAGTGAAAAAAGACATAAAACCATAAAGGTATCACCCTATCAAATGTCAGTGGATGTACACAAAAATAGATATCAAAATATATTTTTTATTTATAATTATTCTCGTTTTGTATATATTTACACATTATGACATTTTTTACATATTTATATATCCAAATACATGATAGACGAAAAAGATGATGGAGGCAGTATATTTTGATAACTATGTTCGTGTATATCCACTGACATTTGATAGGGTGATACCTTTATGGTTTTATGTCTTTTTTCACTGTAACATGAACAGAATTTTGATATACATACCTAGCTAAAACTTTTCCTCAATGGTTCATTGTTCCCTATTTTTAGCTAGCTGTTAGATAGGGGTCCATTGATTTCCTAAAGCAATGAGAGAATTAGCCCATTGTATCCATCGCGGATGCAGTACTTTTGCATCTGCAATGCTTGCTTTGGTAACAGCCTCATAGGTTGGTACTGGAGTCACGACAATTATGCGTTGCCCCTGTGCTAGTGCTCTTTCTGTCAATACAGCAGTTTGTACTGCTGTCAGTATCTTTTCTGTGGATGCAAAACGCATTTCAGTGTTTGTGTACAAATGAGATTTGTATACTATAGGTGCTGTTTCACCTTTATTGAAATTTAGATAAGTGTACCCTGATTGACCTGCGACTACACAGATCATTTGTGGTAATTACACATGTGGGTAATTGTTTGGAAGCTATCATGTCAGCTTGTATGGAGCTAAGAATTTCTGTGTGTTCCTGTGTCCAATGTAGGACTGAAAAATCAGGTCTAATTAGGTCATAGAAAGGTGCAACCCTTACTGTGTAATCCAAAATGTGTCTTCTGCCAAAATTTAGGAATCTTAAAACGGAAAGTAAACTTTTCAGAGTCTTTGGAGGTTGGAGCAGAGAAAATTTTTCTGAAAAATTAGCTGGCATGCTTTTTCTTTCACATGATGGCTCATATCCCAAAAATAGGACATTGAGGTGCGAATTTTTTTATTTTTTAAAGTTAAATTTGTACTCAAATTGTCAAACCCCAGAATTATGTTGTTCACCCTGTTCAAGTGTACCGGTAACTCATCATCCGTCAGATAAATATCATCTGCGTAAGACAATGCCTTCTCATCACATTTTTTAAGTAACCCTGTTACTCTTGCTGAGTAACAGGGTTACTTATACTTATACCCTTGGGGCATGCTACAAAATTGGCATTAAGAGTCGAGGGCTGAGAATACTGTCAAATATCTGCCTCCAGGTGCTATATTTTGACAAAAGAATCCATATATATCTAGTGTTGTTTCGTATTTTTTCAGCAAAATGTTATTCATTAATGCAGCACTGTGTGCATTTTGTACTGCAAATGTTCGTGTGCATGTTTTGAAATGCCTGTAGTCTAAAACTAGACAGTATGAATTGTCAGGTTTCATTATGGGAAACAAAGGATTATTTATGGAAGAGGTGCAATTTTCAATTACACCTTGGTACTCAAATTGATCTAAGATCTCCCTGACTTGTTTCTTTGCGTCATATTTTATAGGCACTGCCTCTGTGGAGTAGGACTAGATTTTAATGGGGTTTCATGGTGAGATGACCCAGCATCCCACCCTACATGATTTTGATAAAATGTGGGAGCTAGCGCTAATGCCCACTCCTGCATGTATGAATGTTAAAGTGACTTTGGAACAAGGTCAGAGAAAGCTGGTAAAATTACGTCCTCCTCCTTAAGGCACTCCATGATGAACTCAGGCAGCCAAAAGGATGTCGTATCCATACGTCAGGTTCACCCAAAAGAGACCTTTCACTTTCCTGAGTATGACCCGTCCATTTGGAGCATAATTGTGTATAAATTATGTGGGGCACTTATCCTTGTATCCAGTGAATCCACCGTGATATGTTCATTCAAAGCTGGTGTCACCAGAAAATCCATCAAGTTCTGGAGAGCTATTGTTCCTTCTGCCGCACTGTATAGCTTTGTCAGAGCCCATTCCCGAATTTAGAAGTGGAGTCCTCAGTAGCCTGGGCATTTCTTATTTTTAGGCCAGCTACCTTCTTCTCTTTAAATTGAGGCTTAGTTTTAGGTTTATCGTATCGTTTGGTAATGTAGTCTGAAGTGCGATATGTCTCCCTTTGCGGCTTGACTCGCTCTTCTGATCTGCGTTCTGACCGTCCTTCCTTCTCCAAGTGTTTTGATGCACTCTGAAAGGAACGAGAGGAACAGGTATCAGTATACTGATACCTATCAGGTTTTTTAATATTATCACAGTTTCTAAGATTATATCTTTTTTCAGAGGGATCCTGTTGAGGATACCCACCCGGTGATCGTGATGCATTCTGCTTATTATTTTTTGATTATTTTCCCATTTCTTTTTAGAAGAATTGAGGCTTGCTTTGAGTTATCTTTTTCAGGATTAATCGTCACTTGTGGTTTCCCAGTTCCAGCTCCCAAGTTATCTCTACCCAGCTAAACAAAAGTTTCTTTGATAATCTTACATAGTTCTTGCTACTGTTGTGCAGCAGTGACTTCCCTCAGCAATAGCATATAGCTACTGCTGCTGCCTCCCCTTTTATGTTACCTAACATAATTGCAGAGACCTGGGTAAAATTGCCCACCAGTTTCATCCCCATGTCCAGGGTTGGCTTTGCCACGTACTAATTCTGTATTTGTTTCAATACATCTGGTATAACTGCAATTGAGGGGGTTCTATGTGCTCTGGTATAAACTGCAGCGAAAACTGTACCCCAAGTGGTACAATCCTCTATCGGGGGAGCTATCTCCATTGGGAAGCAATTTGTTAGTATTCCTCGTTTTTCCCATCGGCCCATATAGGGAAATACTGCTTCTAGCTGTGCTATATTCTATTCTATCGAGAACGGCATTTGCTCACGATTAGTGAGCATTCTTCCCATAATTGCGTTCTGCATTTGTGGGCTCATAATTGTTGTAGTCAATTGAGGTTGACCAGCTTGAGCAATTCGGGAAGGATGAATTGTAAGTGTGTAAGATTTTTGATTCGTTTTACTACATCTCTGTAAAGTGTACGTAATTTTGCTGCTGGTAATGTATCAATCTCTGGATGCGGTGTGTAAGCAGCCAGGTTGCTTCTGCTCTGCTAAGCGGACAGAGTCTCACATTTGTTGTAGTTTGGGGGGGAAGGCACCTTTAAATCAATTAATATGCTCTTGGTATGTTAACAGGAACCTTAAGTCCACATATGGAAGATATACTTCAGGTGTGTCATCTTCAATGTAAGAATGAAACAAATGTGTGCATGCATCTGCAGGTGGCAATCTAGCCCAAGAATAGAAGATCCCGGTTATGAAGGCCTAGTGTTCCTCAATCACAAAATTTACCTTACCACCCATTGCCATGAGGCCGTATTCCATTAATTTCAAAGTAGTTGCATATCTGCAATTTTCTGTAATGTTAAGAGCAACTTTCTGATCTTCTTCCACTGCATTCGCAATGCCGCCCTCTTGGACAGACATTGTGGAAGGAAGTACTAAGGAAAAGAGATAGTGTTTTTCACAAAGTGGACATTTTTTATCCTTCAAGCTTGAATTACCTACAGCCAATACAAAGGGTTAACTTACTCAGCTGCAACAGATTTTGCTTCCCACTCCAGACGTTGCTGGTTAAATGCGAGTAGGGGTCTCTGAGAAAGCACGGCTGAACTATTCAATTTTCAATTCAAATCTTTATTTCGGCTTAAATGCCATAAAAGAACAATGCATACATTACATTGCATTTCATTGAATAAAAGCATTTCACTACATATAAAAACATTAATTAAAAGAATACAATTCGTGTTGGAAGACAATTGGGGTGGAAAGAATACATTCATAAATCATAGGATGAGCCATCCCGTCGATTCCAAGGAAATCAGATCAGTTACAATTGATGCCCCATTTTTTTCCTTTGATAAAAAATAGAAAGTAAGAATCTACTGACACTAAATGTTATCTGTTGCAATGTATTTGTAGTTAGGATTCTCAGAGCATGTGATCATGACCTCAAGCCTAACAGTAGGCATATTGGTTTGATCCATCTCTTTCTGGCCTTAGCATAGAAAGGGCAAAAAAAGAGGATGTGCTGCTCATTTTCAATCTGGTTATGTTCACACATAGGACAAATTTCGTCCGTTACTGGGGACGATAAATCACGGTTCCTAGCCCAACGAGCCAAAGCTGTTTTAATTAAAAGGTTTCCATATCTAAATTTTAAAAATAAGGTTTTGGCAAGTGGGGGCTCTATTTCATCCATGAAGATCTCATAAAGAGGTGCATCCTTAAAATTTAGGAACTTCGAGACTAAGGTCCCGCTGGTTATATTGCTTACAGTCCTGTTGACTATAAAGGTCCAAAAAGCCAGTTTTAAGATTAGTTTGGGGTTAACGGGTAGTTGCTCAGGGTTCTCCCAGAAGTGTTTCAGTCCTATATTACTGAACCAAGCCTTAATGTGCCTCAGCCATGGGGTAGCAGTCTGGCTGTCAAGTGACATGATTTCTTTTAGCCCGTCTCTATAATCTTGGAGTTCAGGGGCATGCCATAATCTAACCCACAGCATTAGAGGACGAATCAAGACTTTGTGATCAGTTCTTTTAAAGTTTAGGTCCAGTTCCAAGGGTACTAATGGGGTGCCTCTCAGGACCCTTACCAAACTTCGCATAAAGTTGTTGTCTAAGACACTGAAAGTCTCCTTGGACCCAGAGCCCCATTTTTCTCGGCCATACAGGACTGATGATTGGACCTTGAATTTAAATAGTTCCATCACTGGGGACACCGCTTTACTGGTGCTCAGGCTTTGCTCCCTGAGGATTGGTTTAACATTCTGAGCAAAGATTATTTTACTTTTATCCATTTGGGCTTTCCAAGTAAAGTTAGAGTCTAGTGTCACCCCTAAATATGAGAAATGGGGCACTGATTCCAACTTAACTCCTTTTAATGTTAAGCAGCCCTTGTCCGGTTTGATCGGGTTTAGGGCCATGCATTTGGTCTTCTTCCCATTAATCTCCAACCCCTTTTGACTACAATATTCGCTAAAGGTGTCCAGTAATGTCTGTAAACCATTTTTTGTTTGGGAAATCAGAATGGTATCATCAGCAAATAATAGAGATGTTACCTTTTCGCCGTTCAGTTTAGGGGAGTCATTTTTGCATCCCTCTAAAAAAGAAGGGATGTCATTTACGAAAAGCGAAAAGAGCGTGGGAGCCAGAACGCAGCCCTGACGGACTCCACGTTCAATGGGTATTTTTTGGGTTAATTCACCATTAGGGCCCCATCTGATTCTCGCAAAATTCCCTTCGTGTAACACTTTAATCTGAACGACAAGGTTGCTTGGCATACCTGCTGCACTTAAGGTTTTCCATAAAAGATTGCGAGGCACCAGATCAAATGCTGCCCTTAAATCAACAAACTGGTTATAGGGGTGGGTAACCCAATAAACCCTTGTGGGCTTGGGCAGTCAATATGTTTAAAGTAAAAGGTGCCAGCAAGGGATTTGTTTGCAAATCAAAGTTGAACAGTGTAGTGAAATCTATATTATATAGACTTATCAACTGAGCAGAACAGCAACTGTTCTTCTTATTTATTATCTGTTTATGAACCTTACAAAAGCTACCACACTAGCCCCATATAAGTGAAACAAATTAAACAGATTACCAACACTATTTATGATTTTGCTCAATAAATACATTATTGGAACCAGAAAAGAAGATAAAGCAACACGGAGAGGTTTGTTCTTCAAAGAAAATTATTATTTATATTCTTTTGAGTTCAAATTGACGAATTAAGTAGGGTACACAGTCAATGGTAATTGCATATATGTCTTAAGTAAATGGAGATGACAAAACAAACCATTAATACATAAGAAAACAATCCAGTCTAACAAAATATATAAAATTGACTTCTTTTAAAAATAATAAATAGAGAGTCAAGTGCAGGATGTTGACTTGGACTGGTGTGTCGACGTTTCGGTCTCAACCTTAATATCATAAGCAGCGCTCTCCTAAGTTTTTTATGAAGAGGATAGACATTGAAAGAATGACATTAACCCTTTTAGATCCGTTTCCGAATTGCATATTTTATATATTTCAGCATTCTTGTTTCCTGAGATTGAATACTAAGGATTCATCATCAAAAGGTTTTCATACCATTCGGCCTAAATATATGGTTACAATTACAGGGGAGACTTTTCGTTCCCTCAAGGTAACTGATTATTAAGTTGGATTCTTGTATAGTACCAGGGACACATTAAGCAATTCATCTTGCACACTGCAGGCTCCTTTGAGCTTATACATTTATATTTTCTACAGGCTAAGAACCTTGATTTTCAACAGCAGCTCTGATTTTTCACAGCTTGTCCTAAATTTCACCATAAGTAAGTGCATCAGTTTTATTTCACTTTAAACCACTAAATAAGCCAACACTCTTGTCACCACACTGACCAGGTTGTTAAGCTTCCCATCCTTTTTAGATTTACTTCTGCAATGTAAATAGTTTAAACACATGTTAATAAATTGTTACATGTTAGCAACACGTGTTAGGATTATTTGTTAATTTTATAAACCTTGTCTTATAGGGGTCATCTACATTGCATTAAATTTACTGTCCTGATGATGGTCTTTGGATTTCACCTTTGAGACCGAAACGTCGACACACCAGTCCAAGTCAACATCCTGCACTTGACTCTCTATTTATTATTTTTAAAAGAAGTCAATTTTATATATTTTGTTAGACTGGATTGTTTTCTTATGTATTAATGGTTTGTTTTGTCATCTCCATTTACTTAAGATATATATGCAATTACCATTGACTGTGTACCCTACTTAATTCGTCAATTTGAACTCAAAAGAATATAAATAATAATTTTCTTTGAAGAACAAACCTCTCCGTGTTGCTTTATCTTCTTTTCTGGTTCCAATAATTTTTTTATTGAGCAAAATCATAAATAGTGTTGGTAATCTGTTTAATTTGTTTCACTTATATGGGGCTAGTGCAGTAGCTTTTGTAAGGTTCATAAACAGATAATAAATAAGAAGAACAGTTGCTGTTCTGCTCAGTTAATAAGTCTAAATAATATAGACTTCACTACACTGTTCAACTTTGATTTGCAAACAAATCCCTTACTGGCACCTTTTACTTTAAACTTAATCATTACGTACTTCCAATAGAGGCAGCAGAATCAAAAGATCTGTTCAATTGTGCTGACTTTTGATCTGAATCCCGCTTGGAATTTGGTTATAATTGTGTTTTCATCCAGCCAATCACTCACACACAGTAAAATGTGTTGTGAGTAAATTTTCTGTAGGATGTCCATTAGACTTATTGGCCGATAATTACAGGGTTCCATCCTATCTCCTTTTTTAAAAATTAAAACAATTTCCGCTCCCTTCCAACTTTCAGGGAATTCTAAAGTGCGAGATAATGTATTGCACAAGTAATTAATATAAGGTGCCCATACTTTTAAGTAATGCTTATATAGGTCCCCCGGGATCTTGTCCAAACCTGGGGCTTTCCCAGATTTAATTTGAGATATTGCCAGATCAGTTTCCCCTAAGGTAAAAACCAGGTGGTCTGCTGGGGATTCACGGTTTACCACATTCGTGTCCATATGTGGGTCATCATACTTTTTATATAAGTTTGTAAAATGAGTGACCCAAGTTTGCTCATCTAAAAAGACATCTTTTACCACCCTACCTACATTGTTCCCATTTGCGACCAGCCTCCAGAAAGCCACATTATCACGCAATCTGGCGGCTAGCAACAAATCAGCCCATTTGTCTTCCTCCCATGCTATCTTTGAGGCCCTTTGGACAGACTTATAATTATTCCTTGCTCTTTTTACATCTATTGGAGACTTGGTCTTTATTGTAATTAATAATTCCCTCTTTGACTCTCTACAGGATCTATCATACCATGGCTTACTATGGGACAGATTCTGGGTCTTTTGCTGGGGTTTTTTGGGCATTTTTGTGACTAATATTCTTACGTCAGCAAAAAATTTCAGGTGCATTGGCAAAAAGGACATTTTGATTTCGTCCTCAGACATTACTGCTGAGTAAGGTCCAAATGTCCCAGCAAAGAGTGAGTATATTTCACTAAGGATGTCACTGTGTTCAAATATGAATGGCCATTTCAGAGATCTTCTGTTATTGCTAATATGGATCTCAGGATTATCAACACCACTTTCCTCAGATGTGAGTTGCTGAACCATATCGATAAACAGTGAGACATCTAAAGTCAAGCTTAGTGGGAAATGATCACTTTCAAATCGTTCCATTACTTCAAGGTCCAAGAGATGTGGCCAGAGGGGTATGGAAGCGATCACAAAATCTAAATTGTTTTTGTAATTATTCCTGGTGAATGTTGGTTTCTTAGAGCTATCGGATGGTAACCGACCGTTACAAGCCCTAAGCGAATGTTCCGTGCATAAGTTAATTAGTTGGAGGCCCAGTTTTGAACATTTAACCGATTTAACATTCTCCAGGGTGGGGATTTTGTTCGCCTGGTCTTCCTCTTCAAAGATTTCGCTAAGACCCGAAACTGGCTCGAAGTTGCAATATAAAATCACCAGCCAAGATAACAAAATCCTCCCTGGGGTTTAATCCACTAAAAAGGCAATCTAATTTTGAAATGGTTGGTGATTCCCTTGAAGGGGGTAAGGGCCTGTTGTACACATTTACTAGAAATAAGTTCTTCCCATTACCAACTGTAACTTTTAGAGCTAGTATGTCTACACAATTTGTAGCTATCTCCTCAATTTTTGCTCTTAAGTTTATTTTCACCCATATCAGAAGTCCCCCTGACGGCCTTCCACATCTAGAGGGTATTGCACCAATTCCATAGGTCTTGTAACCCACCCTATGGGGCGTCTCCACTGCCCAGGTTTCCTGTAATGAACAAAGGTCAAATGACTCTATATAATTCGCCCACTCCGGGTCCCTTAAGTTTTTTCCAATTCCTGCTATATTCCAACTGACCAATTTAACAGACATCTCAAGGGCCAATGGCCTCTCAGGGAAAGCCCTTGACGACTCTTCATAGCTAATGGGAACCACAGTTTGTATAACCAAGGGTGTTACCTCTAAGGATGTCGTGTTGCTCAAAATAGTTGTGGGTAATACCTGTTCTTCTAGGATATATACATCATCGGGTACAGTTACATCATGGGATACAGTTTTTTCCAAACAAGAAGACACAGGATTCACCAGCACATCAGGTATATTGATAACGCCCACATCACCAAGACTCGTTGTTTCTGGCCCCTCACCCCCCTGAGTCAAAAAACATCAGTCGCAATCGTCTAGACCGCTAAAAATATCAAACCTATTAGAGGTTTCTAAAGGTGTGAAGGGTTTTAGGTGATCCATCCTTCCTTTCTGGGAGTTATGTATTTTAGCCGGTACATAATTCCATCCCATGGGATCTGGGACTGGCACAGGGCAGGGAACATAGTGCAAATTGCTTGTATTCTGAAGTATAGGAGGATACAAGGCATATTGATTACTCCCAGCGTTCTGAGCAATTGGATTTTTTAATGGCTGAGATTGGGTTATGTACTGTAGTGGTTGGTGCTGGGATGGATGGTGCTGAGGTGGAAACACCACTGACCTTGGGTAAAAGTATGTCAGTGGTTGAGGGATTATTGTGTTGTTTGAACTACCTTGCTGCCAGTTTAATACAAATTGGATAGCATTAGGATCCCTAAAATTCACAACCACCACATCACCGTTGATATCTTTAGGTCTACCCCCCAGCCATTGGAGACGTCGAACATGGACAATCTCACCATTAATATAATTTGCAATTGGCCTGTATATACTTAGCCAGTGCATGATCTTATTCTTTAATTGTGCAAAACCCTCTCTCTTGTTTTGTCCCAGCACAGGTACCCCTGTTAAAATGACCACATAGGGTACTGCCTCTGGCGGGAGTTCAGGCATAGGTGTTTTTCTTGGTTTCCCCCAGGTATATCTGGTTTCCCCCACCTCCCTTGATGAATTCCCTGGGAGTGTCTTAAATGTGTTTACAATGGGTTTGTTCACAACGTTAGCCGACTGTTGTTCATGAGTTTTTTGTTGGGTCGTTTTAGGGGGTAAATTGGGTTGTGCAGATACTGTAATTGTATTCCCCGTGGGTTTAGAGGTAGATGCTGATGGTAAAGGAATGGCGATAGGGATAGTTAAGGGTGGTAGGACCGGGACTGATGTGTTAGATGGTACATCGTTTATTAGTAAACTATTGGCATTATTTGATCCATTGTTAAGTGCAGCATCCTTACTACCCAGTGCATGCTCAATTTTACACAGTCTACATTCTACTTCCATCAACCTCTCCAGAATAGATGCAGAGTAAGATTTAATCAGATTCTCTATGTTAAGTAATGTGACAAGGCCCTTATCCTCAATAGGCACCATATTGTCCTCTTTATCCGCCAACAACAAATTTGGTAAGGGTAGAGATATGGTATGAGACCTCTCCATATCTGCTTGAGGAATACTGGGTTTCTTCACAGTGTAAGTGGCTTTTTTCCCAAAGTCAGAGCAACTCAGCTTGGGTTGTAACGAGTCCCCCCTTTTTCGCCGTTTTTTGTTCGGCGGCGGTCCATAGTTTTTTAGCAGGGGTGTCTATTTTTTTGCCCTGTTACGGAGTGTAAATGTAAATGTATTGTAAATGTATTGGCATTTATATAGCGCACTACTTACCCGTAGGGTCCCAAGGCGCTTCGACCGCTGCGAAACCCTTCCTGGCTTCCCTGAGAGATGGTCCCTTAATGGGTATCTCCAGGGTGAGACGAGGCATCCCCGGCGGTCTGGTGGGGCCGTTAGTGAAGATGAGGCAAGCTAATGCCCAGAGTTGCCGAGTGTGATCGCTGATCAGAGTGGGCACCGAGGCGAGAGAATTATCGAGTCCGCTGACCCTGGTCCAGAATCCTGCCGCGCCGGGAATCGAACCCTGGTCCCGGGCCGTCCTCTGCTCTCGGGTCTGCCGCCTCTAACCAGTGAGCCACACTACTTCACTGAGTAGAGTATTTTCGCAGGAGGCAAAGCATTTCCCTTCATCATACTTTGGCTACTTTGGCTACTTGTATGGGGAGATGTGGATAGACCATTCGTACAAAGGGTTAACTTACTCAGCTGCAACAGATTTCGCTTCCCACTCCAGACGTTGCTGGTTAAATGCGAGTAGGGGTCTCTGAGAAAGCACGGCTGAACTATTCAGATTTGACTGTTAAATAGGAACCAAAACAACATTGGGGCGCCATGTCAAATAGTTACAAAAAATACATAGGATTTGCGAGTTTGCTGGGCAACATAAACTAGGGTTTGGCGTCAAGACTGATTCTGAGCACCCCGCAGGATATGTCGGCCTATAGACCAGCTAGCTCATAGTGCCACCATAAGCCCCCTAACCTTAACAAAGAGTGAATAGTTTCTGGCAACCATCAAACATGACAGCCCTTCACCCTTCAGGGATTGTGGAAACAGTACAGTACTTTTGGCTCAGTTAATCGTGCTCACTTAGTCTCAGAGAGATACACAGAATAAAAGTTGGGGACGTTTTCGATAAGCATTTATTGAACCTGCGTTATTCTAGTATAAAACATGTTTGCTATGACAATCAATAGACAGAAGCAAATATAAGAGATTACAAGCACCATTAGAGTAAATGGAAGGTAGAATTCTACCATGGTGTGAAAACAGTAAATATATGCAGGCATATAAAGATGACAGTAATCAAGCGTACTCCTACGATGCTGACCCTACCTAAGTGTACCTAAGTGTACCTAGCATGTATGTGGGTGTAAAGACAGGAACCCGTAGGAAAGAGCCAACCCCATTATCTGATGGGAGAGAATGAAGGACCCCATCTTAGTCACAGGTTAGACACCCCACAAGGAATGTTAGACCCATGTGTTTTGAAGCTTCAGCAGGCTGGGACCTCAGTGACAGCGTGGAAGCGTCTCCTCTACTTCATTAGTGAAGGTGAGGTTCTTGTATACCAAAAAGGAAGCCTCGGAGCCTGTACCACAATCGATATGGTGTGAGTATGATTATGTAGATGAGCCTAAATCAATAACTGTGATCATGCAAAGTAGCCCTGGTTGACCTAGGATGAAAGATAGTTATGACTTTTGTACAGAGTATGTTAATCCTGTTATGTATGTCATGTGCAGGGGATTTTACTAAGAATTCTCATGTATAATTAATGAGGCTAGTTTCAAGGAAACCAATCAGCCTCTATTCAGCACATAGCTGAGTAAAAGGTCAGAGCAAGGTAGGACAGATGTAGGTAAAAGGTCACTTTGCTACTTAGGCCTAGTTTATGGAACATAACATTATTTAAAGCTAAACGTTTAGATACATCGAACTGTTGGCATTGTAATACCGTGACTGGAGATTTACAACATATGTTACATAAAAGTCCTGCTAATTTTCAGTTTATGTCTTCAACACCTACCCACATGGAGTCAAGCGGTGGACGAAGAAAAACCGTTGTTCTTCGTCCACCGCTCAACTCCAAATGGGTAGGTGTTGAAGGCTGAGTCCGCCCGACGGACAGGGTGCCTACTCCTAGGTGCCATTACATGGGAACGGATCGTTGAGGCACACTAGCAACTACATTAGGGTCGGGTAGTAGAAAGCAGGACCAAATGGCCTGCGCATATACTTACGTCCAGAGGCAGGTTGTATACACCCCCTATTTGTGTAGTACAGTTTTTTCACTTATTAGGTCCTGAAGAATTGCAATGAATGCAAGAAACACGTCACCCTCCGGGTAGTGGATACACTACTGAACGATTGTTCCAGTGTGTATTTCTCCCTCACTAATCTATACTACTATAATAAAGCAGAAACTTTCAGGCTTTGAGGCAGGTAAACTCGGGAACCACTGCGCCAATCTACACACCCGATACACCGTTGAAATTGGCAGGGTGTGTAGATGGTTATAGGCTACATAAATAAAAAAAATAAATGTTATTTAAAATGTTAGATTAAAAAAAAAAGTAGTCCCTCAAAAGTAGCACCGGCCGCAACGTGTGTTGTCACGTTAGGAACACGGGGAGGAGCGGCGGACATGGCGCGGGGGAGGAGCGTTGACGTCAGGAGCAGAGGACCGGCGGCGGAGGAGGAGTGGCGGACATGGCGCAGGGGAGGAGCGGTGGTGCGAGCGGGCAGGCGGGAGCAGCGCCGGCGGAAGTAAGGGCACTCATGTAGGCAGGGTCGGATTGGGATCACAATTTGGCCCGGGCACTGACGAAAAAAGTGGCCCACATTCATAAGGCGTGGCCCATATTTAAGGGGCGTGGCCCACATTCAAGGGGTGTGCCCTTTCATGAAACACCATTTGCACAGACAAGGAATGAAAGTGGGAGAATACTGTTCTTGCGCAGGACACAGGGCCAAGATGACAATGGCTTACATGCAGAGCAACTAAAAACAAGCATTGGAAATGCAATAGGTCTCGCATTAGAAAAGTTAGAGCTATTGGTGTTGTAAATGTTTTATTTTTTTTTTGTGTGTAATTTCTCCAAATAGCTACATTGATAGATTTGTAATTTACAATGCCAATAGTTCTAATTTTTGTGAATGTGTCACCTATAGCATTTGGAATGCCACATGATTTGTATAGATGTGATTTTGTTGACATTTTTTTTTGTTATGCCACCTTTCTAGAGAGCAGGAGAGTGCAGCAGGGGATAGAAGCAGAGTCCTGCAAGCTGAGCGTCCTCCCGGGTGAGTGTGAGTGAGTGTGTGTGAGGCTGAAGGTGTGTGATGGTGTGTGAGGGTGATGTTGTGTGAGTGTGATTGCGGGTGTGTGAAGGTGTGTGTGTTTTTTGGGGTGTGAGGGCGATGTTATGAGTGTGTGTATGTGACTAAAAAATATTTAATAAGTGTTTTTTGTGTAAAAAAGCGTGATTGATCTTCCCTTTGTAATTTTACTGGCTTATGTGTATTTTTTAATGTAATTTAACTGTGTGTGTATGTTTATGTTTCCTATCAATGTATAAAGAGGATGCAGAGTGATGTAATGTGTGTATTTTATGTTTTTTGTGAAAGAACTATTTTATTTTCCAACCCATGTTCGCATATTTGTGTATTAATAGCTGGACTGGTCCTTTACTCAAGGCCAGGCGTTGCCAATCGGTCTTGCAGTTGTAAATTTTGAGCTATTACAATTGCAAATAACACTGCCTTTTATGTTAGTTTTTTATTTGAAAAACAGAAAGGGCTTAGTGATTTACAAAACCAATAGCTCCAATTTTCCTACTGCGAGACATATTGTGCACTGCACAGTGTGGGTGAAAGTGGCACTGCGTGGGTGTGAGTGGTTTTGAGTGAGTGTCGTTGCGTGGGTGAGTGGCGTTGCATGTGTGAGTGTTGTTGTATGGGTGATTGACGTTGCGTGTGTGAGTGGAGTTTCGTGTGTGAGTTGCGTTGCGTGTGTGATTGGCATTGCATGGGTGAGTGTGGCGTTGTGTGTGTGAGAGTGGGCTTGCGTGGGTGTGAGTGGCGTTGTGTGTGTGAAAGTTGTTTTGTGTGGGTAAAAGTGGTACTGCATTGGTGTGATTGGCGTTGCATGTGTGAGTGGCGTAGCATGTGTGAGTGGCACAGCATGTGTGATTGGCGTTGCATGTGTGAGTTGCGTTGCATGTGTGAGTGGCGTTGCATGTGTGAGTGGCGTAGCATGTGTGAGTGGCACAGCATGTGTGATTGGCGTTGTATGTGTGAGTGGCGTTGCATGTGTGAGTGGCGTTGCATGTGTGAGTGGCGTTGCATGTGTGAGTGGCGTTGCATGTGTGAGTGGCGTTGCATGTGTGAGTGGCGTTGCATTTGTGAGTGGCGTTGCATGTGTGAGTGGCGTTGCATGCGTGAGTGGCGTTGCGTTGTTGAGTGGCGTTGCCTGGTTGAGTGGCATTGCCTTTTTGAATGGCTTTGCATGTGTGACTGGCGTTACATGTGTTAGTGTTGTTGCATGTGTGAGTGGCGTTGCATGTGTCAGTGGCATAGCATGTGTGAGTGGCGTTGCATGTGTGAGTGTCGTTGCATGTGTGAGTGGCGTTGCATGTGTGAGTTGCGTTGCATGTGTGATTGGCATTGCATGGATGAGTGTGGCGTTGTGTGTGTGAGAGTGGGCTTGCGTGGGTGTGAGTGGCGTTGTGTGTCTGAAAGTTGTTCTGTGTGGGTAAAACTGGTACTGCATTGGTGTGAGTGGCGTTGCATGTGTGAGTGGCGCTTAGTTGTTGCATCGGTGGAGGTGTGTGGTGGGTGCATCGGTGGAGCTGTGTGGTGGGTGCCTCGGTGGAGCTGTATGGTGGGTGCCTCGGTGGAGCTGTGTGGTGTGTGCATCGTTGGAGCTGTGTGGTGGGTGCATTGGTGGAGTTGTGTGTTGGGTGCATCAGTGGAGCTGTGTCGGTGGAGCTGTGTGGTGGGTGCATCGGTGGAGCTGGGTGGTGGGTGCATCGGTGGAGCTGTGTGGTGGGTGCATTGGTGGAGCTGGGTGGTGGGTGCATCAGTGGAGCTGTGTCGGTGGAGCTGTGTGATGGGTGCAACGGTGGAGCTGTGTGGTGAGTGCCTCGGTGGAGCTGTGTGGTGAGTGCCTCGGTGGAGCTGTGTGGTGGGTGCATCAGTGGAGCTGTGTAGGTGGAGCTGTGTGGTGGGTGCATTGTTGGAGCTGTGTCGGTGGAGCTGTGTGGTGGGTGCATCGGTGGAGTTGTGTGGTGGGTGCATCGGTGGAGCTGTGTCGGTGGAGCTGTGTGGTAGGTGCATCGGTGGAGGTGGGTGGTGGGTGCATCGGTGGAGCTGTGTGGTGGGTGCATCGGTGGAGCTGGGTGGTGGGTGCATCGGTGGAGCTGTGTGGTGGGCGCATCGGTGGAGCTGGGTGGTGGGTGCATCAGTGGAGCTGTGTCGGTGGAGCTGTGTGGTGGGTGCATCGGTGGAGCTGTGTGGTGGGTGCATTTGTGGAGCTTAGTTGTTGCATCGGTGGAGGTGTGTGGTGGGTGCATCGGTGGAGCTGTGTGGTGGGTGCCTCGTGGAGCTGTATGGTGGGTGCCCCGGTGGAGCTGTGTGGTGGGTGCATCGTTGGAGCTGTGTGGTGGGTGCATTGGTGGAGTTGTGTGTTGGGTGCATCGGTGGAGCTGTGTCGGTGGAGCTGTGTGGTGGGTGCATCGGTGGAGCTGGGTGGTGGGTGCATCGGTGGAGCTGTGTGGTGGGTGCATCGGTGGAGCTGTGTGGTGGGCGCATCGGTGGAGCTGGGTGGTGGGTGCATCAGTGGAGCTGTGTCGGTGGAGCTGTATGGTGGGTGCATCGGTGGAGCTGTGTGGTGGGTGCATCGGTGGAGCTTAGTTGTTGCATCGGTGGATCTGTGTGGTGGGTGCATCTGTGTAGCTGTGTGGTGGGTGCCTCAGCGGAGCTGTGTGGTGGGTGCCTGGGCGGAGCTGTGTGGTGGGTGCCTCGGCGGAGCTGTGTGTCATTTAAAATAATTTGTGTATGTTTTGGTAGAAGGATGTACTCACCAGAGCTGTTGTGTGTGCCTAAGGGGTAAATGTGCACAACTAGCAAGCTCTGTGTTTTAGTTCCGTTTGTAAAAAGCAATGTCCATTATGTTCCCAAATACAGACGGTATTTTTCCGCATGGATCTATTGTTTGTAAGAATTGGAATAGTTGTAATAAGTTTATCCCAATGAAGACAACATAGTAAATTTTTAGTATGTGCAAGCCTAGATGTACAATTCCCCAATTTCCCATAGGCCGCTCTAAAGGGAGGCTATGAAATAGTACTCAAGGTGGATGTGGGTGAGCCTGTGGCTTTTATGAATGTAGTACACAAGTATGTTTTAAGTGAAACTATCCATCCCTCTTGTGACTTGCACTTGCTTTCCCTTTTGTGTTTGTGGTTGTGCGAAGTAGTATGAGCTTATGTTAGGTAATGCTGTTGTGTGTGTACGTGTTGCTGGCATTTACAATAATTTGTGTATGTTTCGGTACAAGCATGTAGTCACCAGAGCCGTTGTGTGTGCCTAACGGGTAAATGTGCACAACGAGCAGGCTCTGTGTTTTTGTTGCGTTTGTAGGTTCAAAGGTTTTAGTCCTTCCCTTGCCCCAAGGAAAAGTCACATTAGCTGATGTGCGCGACTTGGAAGTGTGAATGTTTGAATGTGTATGCAGATGAAGTGTCGACATTGGCGCGACAGTAGACTTCCCTGGGCAACTCCCTTAATCGCACCTAAGAGTTCGCTCTCAACTGACAAAGCAAACGCCATTTTTTTCCCTTACTGTAATTCGACTTCAACTGTCTGCTCCAAGTTACCCTTAAAAATGGCATATATAAATCTTTCCAAGTATACAAAGTTGGCCTTTTAAAAGTAGAACTCTTGTAATATTCATGCTCAAAGTTGTGACGTTATGTTTATTAGGAAAATACAGAACATTGCTGCGGATGCGTCCCTTAATGTGTGTGTGGCTACTTTTAAATCCTGGAATCGTTGTTATTGGTGTGTGTGTACGTGTTGTAGAATGAGAAAGATGGTGGCTGATTTGTCTGGCAATACATAAATGTAGAGACAGGTGTGGCGAAATGGTATGAGCTTATGTATGGTGCTGAATGGGACAGAGGCTGGATGCAATATTTGCCCTTAAAGTTGTGCCGTTATTTTTATTAGGAAAATACTGAACATTGCTGCGGATGTGGCCCTTAAATGTGTCTGTGGGTACTTTTAAATCCTGGAATTGTTGTTGCTGTGTGCGTACGTGTTGTAAGTATGCATTAACAGTTGTTTGTATGTGCGTTGTTGAACATACCGTAATTTTCTGCATGGATATATTGTTCCAAAACATTGGAATTGTTCTACTAACGTTATCCCAATGAAGGCAACATAGGAAATCTTTAGTCTGTGCAAGCGTAGACGTACAATCCCCCAATTTTCCATAGCACACTCTAGAGGGAGGCTGTGAAATAGTAGGGATGGTATGTAAACTATAGGAGTTTTGTTTAAAAAAGCATCACGTTTCCAGTGTTAGTATTTTCTTTCAGTGGGAGTTTTTTTTTTTGTTTTGTTGTGGTTCTCGGGCTAACACCCGGCTCGCATCCTGCTGTTCAAAATTAGCATATCCCAAAAGCAACTTGAGAAGTGATTACAATCTTGACGACGGCGCTTAAAGTACTCTAGCATCCTGTAGTTTTGTTGACGAAAGCCTTGGAGTCTGTGGCCTGTGTGTTTATGTAAATGGGATTGAAGAGTGGTCCGAGCAGGACCGACGTATTGTTGGGGGTTAGGGGGGGTTGGGAGGACTGTTTAGTCAAGTGGATGTGAGAGAGGCTCTGTGTTTGAATCGTTCTTAAAAATCAATCTCCCTTCTCACCCAACAGACCTACTGTAAATGTTTGCATGTATTTATTGTTCCAAAGCATTGTAAATGTTTTAATAACGTAATACCAATGATGTCACGCTGTGTAGAGGGAGGGGGGGGGAAATAGTAGGCCTGCTGAATGGGAGTGAGTCTGTGTCTTTTATTTCGTTTATAATGATGTCAAAATAGTAAATGTTTTTTAGGTGCAAGGCTATAGATACAATCGCAAATTTTTGCGTAGCACGCTGTAGAGGGAGGGGGGGGGAATAGTAGGCCTGCTGAATGGGGAATGTATACGGCGATGTAGCTTGTAATTCGTCTGTGATTATTTGTTTTTGTCGACGATTTCATTTTCAAGTCTTTCGTTTATTGTGTTGTGAGAGCCTGGCTGTGTGCAGGGACAGAGAGGGGAGGTGCTGGCATCTGGGGAGGGGGAGTGGAATTGCGAGCCTGGCTGTGTCCGGGAAGCTGTGTGCAGGGACAGAGAGGGGAGGTGCTGGCGTCTTGGGAGGGGGAGTGTAATTGCGAGCCTGGCTGTGTCCGGGAAGAGAGAGGGGAGGTGCTGGCGTTTGTGGGTTGGGGAACAGATGTCGAAGGCTGTCGAATTTTGTTAACAAAAAAGTCTTCCGCTCGAGGCAGAACAGACAGTTTCACGGAAGACAAGCAGTGCTAGAGTGGTGGGAGAGAGAGTGGGGAGTGGGCGGATCGGGAGGGGCGTCGTGAGGGGAGAGTGAGTGGGGAGAGGGCGGAGCAGGAAGAGCTGCTCTCGGCAGGCTGGGGAAAAGATGCTGCTGGGGAACTAATGAGAGGAGGTGCCGTGAAGAAATGCGACACGGCAGGCAGGGGATGGGGCGGAGCGGGGGTATGGGAGGGGTGCGCCTGAGGGGAAAGACATGCAAGGCAGGTGGCTGGGGGCATGTGCAGGGGAAAAGATGCTGCTGGGGAACTGATGAGAGGAGGTGCCGTGAAGAAATGCGACACGGCAGGCAGGGGAGGGGGCGGAGGGGGGGTGTGGGAGGGGTGCGCCTGA
The DNA here is from genome assembly GCF_964263255.1 of Lissotriton vulgaris. Lineage (NCBI taxonomy): Eukaryota > Metazoa > Chordata > Amphibia > Caudata > Salamandridae > Lissotriton > Lissotriton vulgaris. The sequence continues at coordinate 429,899,676 of NC_141699.1, read as the reverse complement.
GGGGAAAGACATGCAAGGCAGGCGGCTGGGGGCATGTGCACACGCTTTTAATGTCAATGCGCATGCGCATTGAGCTTAAATTTCACGGGCACTGCAAGGAATCGCCACGATTCCTTGCAAGTTGGTTAAAGACTGTTTAAGCCCCCATAGTCTTGCAAGCTCGATGCGCATGCGCATCGACAGGCGAGACCTAAAAACATTAAGGCTCCTTTCTGTCACAAAATAATTTGAGCCCTCCAGCACAGGAGCACCTGAAAAGCAGCAAAGCCCCTGCTATTACTAACCTACTTAGCCCTCCCCAGCCCTTCAGCTTAGGAGCACATGAACAGAGGTAAGGCCCCTGCAATTAGTAAATTAATCAGCCCTCCAGGCCTCAGGGCAATGTCCTGGCAGGGGAGCACAAAACACAGCTGCTGGATCATCCAAGGTAGCCAAGTAGCCAGGGGGAGGCCGAGGTGAAGATGGTGCCTGAGTTCCAAACATCACCTGGCCCACACAGGGAGACCCATTCTTCCTTGCCTACTATGCCCTGAATGTGAAGGGCTGTGGGCGAGGTGTTAAGAGTAACACTGTTTCTGGGCTACGTGGGCCACAGGGGGGCCGAGGTGAAAATGGCTCAAAGGCCTGAGCAACACCTGGCCTCAGGGAAGCCGATTCTTGCCAGCAATCACCCCTCCCCAGCCCAGCCTCAGCATGATTGCTTGGCAGGGCAGGGGGTGAAGGAGAGGCCACAGCTGATAATCGCTGTACGGCGCACAGCGAGGCTGCTTTCATTTCTCTGTCTCAGTGCCCTCTGTTGGCCGGTTTTATTTTCTCCCCTTTCCTAGTCCACACTCCGTGGACTGGGAAAGGGGAGAAAAAAACGGCCCACAGAGGGCACTGAGACACCGGCCCTTCGGCCGATGCCCGAATGCCCGCCTTGCCAATCCGCCCCTGCATGTAGGGGCAGGTGGGGGACGGGGCGGACAGGCGGAAGCAGCGCTGGCGGAGATAAGGGCACTCATGTAGGGGCAGGCGGGGGACGGGGCAGGCAGGGGACGGGATGGGCCAAAAAGTCAAAAGTTTGGCTGATGTCTTTAAATATTGACTTTTCCAGCGTATGTTATAACCAAGTTCTCGACGTTGATCATTCCCGGTTTAGCAGCACATGTGTCTGTTATTATGCCAACAAAGCATCAGTGTACTGTACTGGAGGGTTTCTCCTGAGTGAGCCCTGTGTTGCTTGTTAGGATGGGATGGTTATTGCATGCAACTGCAGCGATGAGCCACTAAGACAACAGGAGACCAACCTTGGGGGCTGTTGTGCAACGGATCAACAAGGCTGATGTGGTTAATATTTCCTTCACGAATACCTGCGTCCCTTGGATGGAGTGGAGGGAAGGGGGTGGATGACGTGTGCACAAGGAAAAAGTGATGTGTGCAGGTTACAAAAGTGGGCCGGGCGGGGGCCCTGAAGCAAAGTAAATTACAGGAGGAAAAAGTGACGTCTGCAGGTTACAAAAGCGGCCGGGAGTGGGCCCTGAAGCCTAATTGCTCCCGGGCTGCTAGTTTTTAATAAGGTAGTTAACCACATCATTAAAGTAATCCGTGGATTACCTAGCCTGTTTTAATATTTTTTCACCCACCTTGCACGACTACACCACTTCTATTACCCTCACACCCACATGCAACAACTGGCAGGAATAAAAGATCTCGGCTAAAGAGCCCCTTCATGGGTGCCCGTCAGACATTGCAGCGCCAGTCTGACGAGGAGCAAAAACCCATATGATGAAGCATGACACCTGGCTTGCTGGGTGTGTGAGGGTTTTAAATTCCGAAAGGGGAATTCCCCCTCTCTTCTCTCTTTTGCTTGGTCTTCCTCTTCTTCCTAATTCCCCGGGGAACTGTGTACCTCTCGTTGTCTCAAGTCTTGTCAGAGCATGAACACTGGACCCCATTAAAAATAGCCCTGTTTGGTTCCCCTATTTTGTTGTTATTTGTTTATATGTCACATTGCATATCAGACGTAGGTCACAAAAGGTCAGTGTACAGTTTGTGATCACTTTTTGGGACCTCTCTCTATGTAACTATATTGACAGACAGATGGAATGAGTCAGTGACTATTTTGACAGTGTGTTGTGGTTGTGGGAAACGGAGGAGTGAAATGGACAGCATCTGCAAGTAGATTGTGCAGGTAAATCGGATGGATGGATTGAATGATATTTGAGTGAGTGACTGTTGGAGCTGACCTTCTTGACAGGGCCACCCCAGATGTATTGCCTTCCGTTACTGACTTTGGTTTTTTTGGGGGGCATTAGGTCTCTGTGCAGTTTTTTCCTTGCTACCAGTGGTAACGTGCTTGTGCTCTCTACATAATACAATGTAAAATTTACTTACAAGTAATTGACACATTTAGTTTACTTTTAAGACCGAGTAAATGGTACTCCATTTACCCAGGGCTTGTAAATTAAATGCTACCAGTTTGATCTGGACTATGTAGATTGGAGCAGGGTCAAGTATGATTTGAAAAAACGAGGTCCAAACTGAGGTGATATGGTGTGCAAAATAATGATGGATTGTGATGCGGACCGAGTAGTTATAAGTGGGAGAGCTTAATTCAAGCATTTCATCCATCACTGTTTTGCACCCTTTAGTGTGTTGCCCTAAGTGGGTCGGGTATGCCCAGATGTGGGTTCCTTGCACACTGTCACTGCAAGCTGTACCCGACTGATGAACCAGTAACTAAGGGGAAAGCGGGCCTGGGTTGCTGTTGTTCCGGTTCAAGGAGGATCTGCCTTGGCACTTCAGGCTGGGCTGTTCCAATTGGAGCTGGGTCAAGACTGATTTGCATACAGCTGGCTCCAGACTGAGGTGACATGGTTTGCAAAATAACAATGGATTGGGATGCAGCATGAGTAATTACCAGTGGCTGGGATTAATTCAAGCATTCCATCCATCACTTTTTGCGTAATTTACCAGTTGACCTGCAGCACTAATTGAGCCACTCACCAAAGTAGCATTTTAAAACATATCTCAGGCCTGCCACTGCAGTCTGTAGTATAGTTTTTAACTGCAATTCACCCTGGCGAACTAAACCTTTTGCCAGTACTAAACCTTCCTTTTAATACTTATGTTACCCTTTAGGTAAGTCCTAAAAACTCATTGGACAGAGTGCATGGCATTTACAAACACAACCAATGATTTAGGTTTTACTTGTCCTGAAATTGAACAACTTCTAAAGTTGTGTTTCACTGTTGTAAGGCCTACCTCCCCCATACACTAACAATGGATTACCCTATTACATTTAATAAAGTGCTAACTTCAGATTGGGAGCAGACAGAGAAATATTTCTGGACTCTGGAATTGTAATTTAAAATCCTCTTTAATGGAAAAGTCAGAACGTAAGTCACAATTCTAGAAATACCACTTTTAGAAAGTTGGCATTTCGGACGAAATCAACAGAGCCTTTCTACCATTAGCCAGGGTAATATAACTGTGGCTGTCTCTCCTGTGATGGGTTGTCGATTCCTTACAGACATGTGGGCAAAGGGGCTGAGGTATGCACAGGATGCGTCTTCCTGGCTGGATCTCTAAGAGAGGGGTTTTACCCAGCTATAATTTTATTTCAAAGGTCCATGACTACAGGACACTTAAAGAAACCTGATACCAGGCTTGCCCATGCTTTAGTCCCAGTAAACAGTTAGGAGCCAAACCCATGTAGTGTAGGGAGACTCTATATCACAAAAAGAGAGGTACCCCTTGGAGAAGTTCAGGGAATTGAGGTATCAAAGCCTAAAAGAGTTGGATCCCCTTGATCAAACAATAATTATCTTAAAACGTATAATCTTCAATTATACAAGCACAACTAAATATATAAAAAAGCATCGAATGTATTCCATTGTAGTAAAAATTTGCAGCCATGTAAAAATACAATAACAAAAAAGGCACATAAAATCAAATAAGAATCACTTAATAAATTCGATGCTTTTTTATATATTTAGTTGTGCTTGTATAATTTGAGATTATACGTTTTAAAATAATTATTGTTTGATCAAGGGGATCCAACTCTTTTAGGTGTAGGGAGACTGGACAGAATTAGTTTGGGTGGGGCTATGGGTTTCTCCCGACAGAGAGGCTGGCACTGTGGATAAAATGTGGCACTCTCAGACTCCAAATCAGAACCCTCCTGAACCTGTGAAAAGATTCAGAAGATGGACTGCCCTGCTGCCAGAAGGGCTGCCTTGTTACTTAAAGGACTCTCTTGCTGCTTGAAGTTCTGACTTGCTGTCTAGAGAAGGAAGATTGGACCTGCTTGCCTTGATCCCGGGCTTACCAGAGTGACTCCAAAGGCCAGTTGGTTGACATACTGTGTAAGCTACAGGGACACACCAAGCTTCCAGAGGCCTCCCTACAACTTTCTAGTTGCATCTTTACCTGCCTGAGATCTGCTTGTGGCATTTGCTGAAGTGAGTCCCTATCCCCAAGAGGGCATGGACCCTTAGATGGTATCAGTGAAAGTTCCTCCACAAAGATAGCAATCCTGAAGTTTGGTCTCTTCACGACTCGAGCGGGCCCATTTGAGATGAAACTCTGAAGCCACCAACGTGAAGTTCCAGCAAATTCTGCTCTTCACGCCAACAGCCACCGTCTGATTTGATCCACCAAGCGAAGCTGCAACGATGACCGGATCTTTGCACTACAGCAACATCATCCACCAGCCTCTTCGTGCAGACCGCCCCCTCCTCCATGCCTTCCCCAACTCGAAAGTTACTCATTGTGCCAGGACTTAAAAAGTCAACTTTTCAGCAGGACTGACCAGGTCCCTGTATTCAATAGTGCTCCATCGCAGTCAGCCTGAACGTGTAACTTTCCCCCCAGTTCAGCACGACTACATAACAGCAAGTGCAGCTTTCTGTTTCTTGTTGGTGTTTTCGCAAAAAAAGTTTGAAATTCAATATCTTCGATTCCACAGATTGGATTTTAGTGTCATTTTATTTATTAAAATGTACTAATTTTTCTAAATTGGTTTGGAATTTTCCTGTGTTGTGCTTACACTTTATTACATTTTGTCTGATGCAAAATACTTTACACATTGCCTGTAAGTTAGACCTGACTGCTTTTGTGCCAAGCTACCAGAGTGTTGAGCGCAGGTTGTTTTAGTAACTTTAATGGTTCACCCTTACAAGTATTGTGTGTATTATGTGAGTTGGTCTTCCATCCCTCTTAACTAATAATCCAATTTTTAACAGTGACTGAGTGAGGTAAATGGTTTGAGTAAAAAAACGTATTAGGTGGACTGAGCTGGAGGATCAGGTAACGGATGGATGGATGGATGGATGGATGGATGGATGGATGGATGGATGGATGGATGGATGGGTTGGTGGATGGGTGGATAGATTGGGCAGAAAGGTGAGTGAGCTATTGAATTGGGTGAGTAGGAGAATTAAATGTGGGGACTTGGTAGACGAATTAGATTGATGTATTGGGTAGTTGTCAGCTAGAACAGAGAGATTGATGCACAGATAGTCATGACCTCCATAAAGATAGATAGGCAGGCAGACAGACAAAGATAACTGTAAATGTAATCATTTTGGAGGCAGTGCACCCTTCTTTTAAGCCACATCTTTGTAGAAGTACAGAGGGGATACCAGAAAAAAGAATCAAGAAGACACGACATGACAAAGACAGCTGTAGTTCGAATCTGGGATGACCTAGAGGTGTGACTGTTAGCGGTGAGTGAATTTTAAAAAGTGCCTGCGCAGTGTGCAGAGCATGTAGGGGTTCGTGTTTGCTTACTACGCATGCGCTGCTGTCCATCATTCATTTCCCGCTCCAGGATGTCCTCTTGAGTGTCCAACTCTTACCCTTACTACGCAGACAGAAAAGCCACAGGTTATCTTGAGCTCAACAATCGGTCATACTCTAATGTTCATAGGCATCAAAACAAATACATCAACACAATCAGCAACAGCGAAGAGCTGTCACACCATCCACATGCACACCACAAGTTAATTTGAGTCCAAACATAGCTCAGTGATTGCGACTCAGACTTATCATAATAGAGTGTGTCAGTTTCCAAAAATATATAACACTTCAAAATGTTGGCTCTCAAATATTAATTATGTATGCAAAACATTGCAGTAGTTTCCAAAGTTATTTGATGTTCTAAAAAATGATGCTCTGATGAACCATCATTATAAATGTAATACAGCTTTGACATTTTTTTATTCGCAGAACATACTAAAGGTTTACAGGAATTTAAAGCAATAGAGGCATCAAAACCCACTCAAAAGCGGCTATAGCACAAAAATTCAAATGACGTGAAATTCTCAATTTTAAGGTACTCCCTTAACCTTATCACGCATGTGAAGATACCTGGGGCCAGATGTAGGTCGACATTTACCGACCGGTAACGGCTGATTCAGCCGTTACCAACCGGTAAATGGCTATTCCAGATGTAGGTGGCCTATTTTACCGATTCGGTAATTCTGAGATGTAGGTGGGACTCTTCTGAGTCCCACAGGCCTTACCGAATCGGTATTTTACCACCCAATCCAATTGGGTGGTAAAATACCGATTCCAGGTGTGCATGCAAATGTGTGCATGCACACCTATGGCATGTGACAGACAGACATGCCCTTAGGGCATGTCTGTGTTTCACATGTCACACATGCCTGGAATCGGGGTGCTAGAGGGTGTCAAAGTGACACCCCCTGCACCCTTGCAACATTCGGTATTTACTGAATCGGTAAATAACGATTCGGTAGTGCCCATTGATTCCTATGGGCTTCAATGCCCATAGGAATCAATGTTTTGGAAAAATGAGTGCTGACCATACAGAGAGCTAGTGACTTCTCCTTATTTGGAGTGACAAATAAAGTATATTTCAAGATTTGTCTGGTATTATTTATTTATACCCTTTTACTTTTTGATTTTTAGGTTAGAAATTCATTTGTACGAAAAAGACATACCATATACATTTGACATACACTTATTCAAACAACATATACTTAATCAAAAAACATCGCATATAAACAACAGAACGTGAATCTGAACATTTCATATATACATTTGCACAATAGTTTGTGCACCAACAAAAGTATTCATTATTTGCACTATCTTTCTTTAAAAGAAGTATATTAACAATCAGATGGAGAAAAAATCAGATGGAGAAAAAAATCAATGTCATAGATAATACAAGTGAGACTGAAGGATTTAATCTGTATTTCAGTCGTTCAAGGAGCAACTCATTGCTAGCTGTTCTCAAATACTTGTCTCCATTAGGCCGACGCGTTTCGAACTCGCTATTTTAATTTGCATGTTCTCATCAGGGCTTTATGACTTTTTCCTGCAGGGTTTGTGCAAAATATGAATAAAAAAAGAAAAGAAGAGTAGCGTCAATTCTTCTTTTGTACTAGCTAGCCTCATGTTATCGCTCTAATATCTGTATTGGCTGCAAAGTGCATACCTTACAAGAGTCGTCACAGTTAGGTGGGGTTCATTTATTATATACGGAGGTCCCCGCCGTAGTGTCTAGGGAGAGGGAAAAACCAATAGAATGGAATCAGTTCTCTGTTCCAATCACGAGCCTTTTGCCCGATGCCAAACAACACACTCCTCACTCCTACCTTATTCGTGTGATCCCTTCTTTTTACTTGAAGTTCAGTCAGCATCCAACATTTGTTCAAAGGCGCCCCTGTGGGTCCCGTGTGCCTGCCCGGGGAAATAATGATTTGTAACTCGTCCTTAATTACCCTGTTCACGTGTACTGTCACTACCCGTAATTCCAGAAATGTGTACCTGTACTGCCGACTCATTGGTGTTCGTTCTCACTGCTTGAGGCGGGGTCCGCTTGATATTAGTTGGAGCGGTCCGTTTCCTAATGGGATGACAAGCGTTCAGTTACACACAGCTTGTCGATTTTGTCGCATCTAAGCTCCTGAGTCAAAAAACGGAATATTAACCTACCCAATACCTTCTGTTCAAGCTGCACTCATCGCTTGCAGTGGCTTTCCATCGATGCGCCATATTGGGTGGGGGCGTGGGTTTTTAGATGCATCACATGATTTTGGGAATTGAGGGATATGTAGTCCATTCCGTCTATCCCATATCAAGTTTCGTAAACAAGGGGATAGAATATGGCATTTTCGGGACATCTACAGTCTAGAAATTTCTGACATAGAATGACGTGAAATTCACAATTTTAAGGTACTCCCGTAACCTTATCACGCACGTGAAGATACCTGGGGCCAGATGTAGGTCGACATTTACCGACCGGTAACAGCCGATTCGGCCGTTACCAACCGGTAAATGGCTATTCCAGATGTAGGTGGCCTATTTTACCGATTCGGTAAATTTACTGAATCGGTAAAAATACCGAATCGGTAAAATACTGAATCGGTATTTTTACCGATTCGGTAATTCTGAGATGTAGGTGGGACTCTTCTGAGTCCCACAGGCCTTACCGAATCGGTATTTTACCACCCAATCCAATTGGGTAGTAAAATACTGATTCCAGGTGTGCATGCACATGTGTGCATGCACACCTATGGCATGTGACAGACAGACATGCCCTTAGGGCATGTCTGTGTGCCACATGTCACACATGCCTGGAATCGGGGTGCTAGAGGGTGTCAAAGTGACACCCCCTGCACCCTTGCAACATTCGGTATTTACTGAATCGGTAAATAACGATTCGGTAGTGCCCATTGATTCCTATGGGCTTCAATGCCCATAGGAATCAATGTTTTGGAAAAATGAGTGCTGACCATACAGAGAGCTAGTGACTTCTCCTTATTTGGAGTGACAAATAAAGTATATTTCAAGATTTGTCTGGTATTATTTATTTATACCCTTTTACTTTTTGATTTTTAGGTTAGAAATTCATTTGTACGAAAAAGACATACCATATACATTTGACATACACTTATTCAAACAACATATACTTAATCAAAAAACATCGCATATAAACAACAGAACGTGAATCTGAACATTTCATATATACATTTGCACAATAGTTTGTGCACCAACAAAAGTATTCATTATTTGCACTATCTTTCTTTAAAAGAAGTATATTAACAATCAGATGGAGAAAAAATCAGATGGAGAAAAAAATCAATGTCATAGATAATACAAGTGAGACTGAAGGATTTAATCTGTATTTCAGTCGTTCAAGGAGCAACTCATTGCTAGCTGTTCTCAAATACTTGTCTCCATTAGGCCGACGCGTTTCGAACTCGCTATTTTAATTTGCATGTTCTCATCAGGGCTTTATGACTTTTTCCTGCAGGGTTTGTGCAAAATATGAATAAAAAAAGAAAAGAAGAGTAGCGTCAATTCTTCTTTTGTACTAGCTAGCCTCATGTTATCGCTCTAATATCTGTATTGGCTGCAAAGTGCATACCTTACAAGAGTCGTCACAGTTAGGTGGGGTTCATTTATTATATACGGAGGTCCCCGCCGTAGTGTCTAGGGAGAGGGAAAAACCAATAGAATGGAATCAGTTCTCTGTTCCAATCACGAGCCTTTTGCCCGATGCCAAACAACACACTCCTCACTCCTACCTTATTCGTGTGATCCCTTCTTTTTACTTGAAGTTCAGTCAGCATCCAACATTTGTTCAAAGGCGCCCCTGTGGGTCCCGTGTGCCTGCCCGGGGAAATAATGATTTGTAACTCGTCCTTAATTACCCTGTTCACGTGTACTGTCACTACCCGTAATTCCAGAAATGTGTACCTGTACTGCCGACTCATTGGTGTTCGTTCTCACTGCTTGAGGCGGGGTCCGCTTGATATTAGTTGGAGCGGTCCGTTTCCTAATGGGATGACAAGCGTTCAGTTACACACAGCTTGTCGATTTTGTCGCATCTAAGCTCCTGAGTCAAAAAACGGAATATTAACCTACCCAATACCTTCTGTTCAAGCTGCACTCATCGCTTGCAGTGGCTTTCCATCGATGCGCCATATTGGGTGGGGGCGTGGGTTTTTAGATGCATCACATGATTTTGGGAATTGAGGGATATGTAGTCCATTCCGTCTATCCCATATCAAGTTTCGTAAACAAGGGGATAGAATATGGCATTTTCGGGACATCTACAGTCTAGAAATTTCTGACATAGAATGACGTGAAATTCACAATTTTAAGGTACTCCCGTAACCTTATCACGCACGTGAAGATACCTGGGGCCAGATGTAGGTCGACATTTACCGACCGGTAACAGCCGATTCGGCCGTTACCAACCGGTAAATGGCTATTCCAGATGTAGGTGGCCTATTTTACCGATTCGGTAAATTTACTGAATCGGTAAAAATACCGAATCGGTAAAATACTGAATCGGTATTTTTACCGATTCGGTAATTCTGAGATGTAGGTGGGACTCTTCTGAGTCCCACAGGCCTTACCGAATCGGTATTTTACCACCCAATCCAATTGGGTAGTAAAATACTGATTCCAGGTGTGCATGCACATGTGTGCATGCACACCTATGGCATGTGACAGACAGACATGCCCTTAGGGCATGTCTGTGTGCCACATGTCACACATGCCTGGAATCGGGGTGCTAGAGGGTGTCAAAGTGACACCCCCTGCACCCTTGCAACATTCGGTATTTACCGAATCGGTAAATACCGATTCGGTAATGCCCATTGTTTCCTATGGGCTTCAATGCCCATAGGAATCAATGGGCATTACCGAATCAGTATTTACTGATTCGGTAAATATCGATTCTTACAGACTCGGTAATTCAATTACCGATTCTTTCTACATCTCCCCCCTTCTATTTTACCGATTCATAAATACTGAATTGGTAAAATTTGGTATTTATGAATCTGTAAAATATACTTACCTACATCTGGCCCATCTCCCACCCCAGCTAATTACACTCAATCTCGTTCCAATGTGTGCAAATTGGAAATTTGGGGTATTTGCCCGCCTGACTGGCTCCAGCTTTGACCTTGTGAAAATCGTGGAGTTAAAATCACCGGGGCAGATTTACAAGAAACTGACGCAACTGTAGAGATGCATCAGTTTCCTTGCGCCAGCCTGCAATACCCTTGTGCCACCATGGATGGGCCGTATTTACAATACGGCACACCATGGCGCAAGGATTGAAAGATGCGTCAGAAACTCTAACGCATCTGTTGGCGCAAAAGTCATGTATTGCTGGAGTCGTGTCACAAGCATAACGCAACTCCAGCAATGCATGGGGAGGCCTATATTTATTGTGCTGCTTCACTCCTTATGCCTGCTTCAAGCAGGCGTAAAGTGTTGATGCAGTGGCATCCTAGAAGTGGCGCAGTGAAATCTAATAGAGTTAGAGTTACGCCCACCTTGCATACATTATACCTGATGCAGGTTTAATGTGACTCAGGGTGACAAGGTGATGCATCTCCCTAGATGCATCACATTGTAAATTGGCCACATTGTTTACGCCTCCGATGCATCACAAAAGTGACACAACGGCGGCACAAAAGTGTTGCATGGGGCTTGTAACTCTGCCCCTCCATGTGTATGCAGCTTGTGCCCTAAACAGAATAAGTAGACTACTAGTAGGACAATTGTGTCACTAACACGTCAGTACTGTTTGACAGTTAAACAATGCTAGTAAAAACCCTATGGGGCAGATTTACAAGTAAGTATCCCTGTGCCATCTTGCAACACCCTTGCGCCACCATGGATGCGCCGTATTTACAATACGGCGCACCATGACACAAGGATTTACAGATGCGTCAGAAATTCTGATGCATCTGTTAAATTAATTAATTAATTAAATAAATTAATTAATTGCAAGTATATAGCGCTAGGATCGACTCCCGGAGGAGTATCTCCGCGCTTCGACCGCTGCGAAACCCTTCCTGGCTTCCCTGAGAGATGGTCCCTTAATGGGTATCTCCAGGGTGAGACCAGGCATCCCCGGCGGTCTGGTGGGGCCGTTAGTGCAGATGAGGCAAGCTTATGCCCAGAGTTGCCGAGTGTGATCGCTGATCAGAGTGGGCACCGAGGCGAGAGAATTATCGAGTCCGCTGACCCTGGTCCAGAAACCTGCCGCGTCGGGAATCGAACCCTGGTCCCGGGCCGTCCTCTGCTCTCGGGTCTGCCGCCTCTAACCAGTGAGCCACACTACTTGGCGCAAAAGTCACGCATTGCTGGAGTTGTGTCGCAAGCACGACACAACTCCAGCAAAGGAAAGGCCTATACTTATTGTACTGCATCACTCATTATGCCTGCTTCAAGCAGGCGTAAAATTTTGACGCAATGGTGTCCTAGAAGTGGTGCCTTGAAATCTTGTAGATTTCACCCATCACTTCTACAAGGCTTTCCTGCGTGGGAACGCCCACCCTGCATATATTATACCTGACGCAGATTTAATGAGACGCAGGGCTTCACAAGGTGACGCATCTCCCTAGATGCATCACGTTGTAGATTGGTTGCGTTGTTTACGCCGCTCATGCATTACAAAAGTGACACACCGGCGGAGAACAAGTGTTGCATTGGGCTTGTAAATCTGTCCCTATGGGTCTTATTTGCAAGCACCTTGCGCAGGTGGTGTGTCACTTTTAACATGGAAAAAAGTGACGTACGGACGTCGCAAGGGGCTTGTAAATAAGCCCCATATATTTTTATTTGACTTTAACCTCATCATCGTGCAAGGGAACACACCCTTTAGTCTTAAATTGGTAATAATAGCTTGAATGGATATGATCTATGCAGTTAGGCCTTCTAGTTTTGCAAAAATATTAGTGAATATTTGCTAGGTTTAAGGGCACCAGCTGCAAGTTCCAGAACGGGCAGGAATGTACCTCAAAAGCTGGGCCACCAACCTTCACCAAATGGAAAGTGTGGGGTGGCAACCTGTCCAAAGACTGCCACGTTTCCCAGGTGTATGCTCACTAGTTAGGCCAGTGCACGTTTTGTCTTATAATTCTGGGACATGTAGTCTTATTTAACCCCGTATAATAAAAGCAGGACTACAAGTCCCAGCGTTCCATGAAATAACGGAACTGGCCTGGCTTAACTAGTCTCGCATACTTGACAGCTATATGAGAGAGGGAGTTCTTGGCCAACTTCTCCCTTATAAAGCCGAAACTGGCAGTCTATGGAATAAATTCCAAACACGGCAACAACCATAAAGCATTTTTTTAAACAAATGACGTCACAGGTTGAGAGCAGCCAAATCTGTTGACAATATTCCGAGGACAGTTCTTCCGGCTCGCAAATTAATAAACTCATACAACAGAGCAGCAATTCTTAGAAAGCATTTTAGTCTATAATTTGTCTAATTTCCAGATATTTTCACCTTATTGTTTTTCCTTCGTCTTTTACGGTTGAAGTGTTCAGGGTAAAGGGGTGGTTTTGTGTCTAAATATCAGCTGGAATCTCAGAATATCCTAGTTCATGTCATGATACCCCACATCCTCAAGTGATATACTCCAGGGGTAGGGTTGGGAAGAGGCCGTCGCGAAATTTTTGTGACCAGTTTTCCGAGGTCACCATGTGGCTCTTTGTCACCAACAATGCAATACTCCAGTCCTCGGCTATTCCTACGGTTTAGGTGTGTCACTTTAACTGGAGCTACTCAACCAACACTACAACTCCCAGAATTCACTGGGGTACTCACACGAAAATTCAAGCCAAAGCATTGCGCCTTTAGTGACATGAAGTCACCTGGCAATCAATCTTAGTGAAAAGGTCAGCTTTGGGAAGCAAGACGTGGTGCACTCGTAAAGAGAAAGATGAGAGCGCAATTAATTTTTTCGCAGGCGGATCGGTGTATTTTTTATTAAGAAGTGGGCTGTTTTGATGATGCGCTGGCACCACTATGCTCTCCCTGACATCCCGCTACTGGAGCGCGCAGTCTGCGTGATGACTGACAACCGTTCCCAGGAGGACTCTGTTAGAAGATTGGATCTCTCAAATTTACAGAGCAGGGTCAGGCATCCAATTTGAGGTCATGACTGTTGGTGAAGCGAGATTAGTGTGTTTTCCATGAGCATAAATATGTATGCAAAGCAAAGGTCTTGACTGGCAAGGCACAGATAAGAAGTATGCTGTGAAGCAACACTGTCGACAGGGTGTCTGTTGTGGAATTGCATTTTCTTCTCAAGGCACAGGCCTTTGTGAGCGACCGCAGTCATATTTCTCTTTTCCATGCTGTAGTTTGGCAGACAAGCTTGTAGAATAAGCAGTGTGGAATGCCAATAGGACTGAAAGTGTCCTGTACTTGGCTGCAGCTGCGGTCCATGCAGGTAAAAGCGGTGAGGCGGTGGGGACGTGGGGTGGGGGCGTGTGGTGGGGTGCGGGGGTGAGAGGGTAGTAGGTGTTCGAGAGACAACGCAGAGGGAAAATAAATAAATATTAAACCTTCCCCCGGCATCGCCCATCCAAATCCTCCCCCACGCGGCCCCACCGCTGATACCTGCGAAATTTTTGTGACCAGTTTTCCGAGGTCAACAGGTGGCTCTTTGTCAACAACAATGCAATACTCCAGTCCTCCTCTATTCCTACGGCTTAGGTGTGTCACTTTAACTGGAGCTACTCAACCAACACTACAACTCCCAGAATTCACTTGGGTACTCACACGAAAATCCAAGCCACAGTGCATGCACTGTGTCACTCAACCTTGCAGTCATACGTCCATTCATTCATCCACTGACTCATCTTTGCATTGAGCCACATACCACTGACACGAAAATAGGCGCACAAATGCCTGCAAGCATATTGAAAATTAATTCAAAGAATAACATTTTAAAACACATGCCCACATGCACATTTTGCAGGCACATATTTACAAATACAAAGATGAAATTAAACGTGGCATAGGGCGGCCATCTTTCAACTATATTGTATATATGTATTGTTTTAAAGTTGTAAAATAGCTGCCACATTTAAAGCCACATGTTGGGCATCCTGGAGCAGTAAAAACAATGCTACGATATCACATTACCAGGTAGTCTTTACCACAAAGGGAATTTACAACACAGTTTTTGCCACGCATAGGTATTTACGCACATGCCTTTTCCACGCACGCCTAAACATTTAATTAACATGCATGATGTGAAGTATACATACGTATGGGCTATTGTGTTATCGAATAGTAATTTAAAATTCTTATTGTTTAAAGCACGTATGAATTGATTTAATTAATTATATTTTGTTGTGTGTGTGTATATATATTTAAGTTCTTTTTTAATGGAAATATTAATTTCTAAAATCGCAAACCATAATTGTTTAAAATATGTCCATTAACTTTGTACGAGTGGGAATGTAAGGGATCTTTGGGTAATTGATGGGGAAGTGTATTAATACTCAGGTATTAATTAAAATACTAATGTCTTAATTAATAACTATTAATAGTGGTTTGTAATTAGTACTATTGTTGTCCAATTTTATAAAAACTAATATTTAATTTGAAAAAATTGCATTGTAAAGGTGTGTGTGGTAAAGATATGCGTGTCAATGGCTGTTTCAATATTATCCCATGTAAATGCACGCTAATCGCATGCATTGAAAATATGCGTTGTAAAAGCATACCTGGTAAGGCAGGCATTGTCATGTTATACATCCTGCTCAAAAGTATTGTTAAACGTACATTGATTTTTGTCAATGCTATTTAATATAAATAAAAGATATAAAGTTGCAGCCGCTTTTGGCAGTTCAATCAAATCCATCATGGGTTTGTTAAGAGTGACTACTCACCCGTAAGGTTCTCAAGGTGCTGGGGGTGCAGGGTTCTGTCCATCAAGGAGCTGGTCTATCGAAGAGCCTTGTTTTGAGGTCCCTCGTGAAGTTGCGGAGTGTGCCGTCTGTCTGAGGTGGAGCAGGAGGGTGTTCCAGGCTCTGGCCTGAGGAAGGAGAAAGAGCGGCCTCCCGATCTGGACTTCCTGCTTGCATTATTCTCTAGGTGCCCACATGTATCCTCCCACATACACGTGCAGCTACAGAATGACGTGGGTGCCATTTTCTTGATTTATTTTACTGACCAATCTAAGACAGCCACTTAGATCCACAATTTAAAAAAAATACATTTAAAAATCACTTTTGTGGAGGGCTAGCAGCAATTTGCTGCCTGGCCCTCCAAAAAAAACAAAAAATATTTAAAAAAATATCTAGATGGGTGTTGAGTGAAATCAACGGAGAAGCGGATGGGAAGAATGAGTGGGTGAAGCAATGGGGAGTGGGTGAAGTTTAATGTTAAAATGAAGCTGGCAGTGGAGGAGACATGCAGCACATGAGGGGGTTAGAAAAACTGGGGGAGGGGAGAAGCGCACGAGGGGCAGATCAGAATGGAGCATTGATTTTGGGACAAAAAGTACATGAAGACAATTGCAGTACCAAACCAGGAAGGGATTTGCAAGGGGGGCTGCACAAGGGAGAGAACTAAAAAAATATGCACTTTCAAAAAGTGCTCAAACAAAAAGAAAACAATTTTTCCCTAAAAGCGAGCAGTGGAAGAATATAATTCAGCCAAGAGAAACAGAATGGTAAAGAGGTTACGCTCCAGGGGAGAGACAAAGGAGATAGACATGGAAAGCAAGCAAATGAGAGTGACAAAATCAACCAATGGTAAGCAATCAGTGGTCTGAAAGCTCACCTTAAGTTCTTGGAACTCCCAAAATAGGTATTTTCCAATTGGACAGCTTGCCCTGTGCGGTAGGAGAGACCTAAAAAGGAGAAAGAAAGAAATTAAAATTTATGTATGAGAGGAAAACATGGCAAACTATCAAATTAACCAAATACGAAGAAACTGAAACACACACCTTTTTAGGTGGATGTGCACATGTGATCAGGCCAAATGCTGAGTCACGGTACAATAGAGCCTATATGAAAATGGGCTGACCTGTTGCCCCAGGCAGAATGCTGTCAGAAGGAAAAGCAGAATGTGAATGTGAAGGGCTTACCAAAAATAAACCTCTATGAAAGTAAATGCATGCCCTTTGCAATGTTTTTAATATAAAAAAAGGTCTGTCCGATATCTCAACTTGGCAGGCCCGTCTAAGAGAGTCTAGCTAGGATTATCACAGTGCATATGTTCTACCCCCAGGGTTTGTCATAAAAAAAAATAACCAACACCAAAATCCTACTTTACTACACCAACGTAACAAAGTGCCTTTCTACAGGTATTAACAAAGAGCTGTGTCAATATACCCTTAAAAGCCTACTAGCTTTCAAATATGCTTTACATAAATACATGACATGGTCTGCCACCTTTGTTGTAATTTTTCATAATAAATAGATTGGACCTGCCGTGTCCAACATAGCTTTTCCTAAGGAATCAATCTTGCCTATCACAATAATCAGCTCACACATACTGTATTGAGCACACACTTAGCAACAAAGCAAGCATAGACAGTCATTTTTTTATTACAAAATATATTGTTATTCTTGAATCAGAACTGTAGAGTAGATAGTGTAATTGAAATATTCTTGAATATATAAAAAGGAACAATACAGAACGTCCCATCACATTATCCAGCAGTCAAATTGTACTTGTCCCACGATCTACCGCAAAGATTTCAATCTTTATGCAGGTATCCCCAAGTTTAGTGCTGCGACCATTTAGTGGTAGGTGGGGGCCTTCCAGTTTAAAGCAATGTCCTGTTTTTCTATGTGGTCTTCAAATTTTTTTGCTTCGAGCCCCCCTAAGCAAAATGTTTTGAAGTTGGGCCCCTCTCTGAAACTATAATGCAAGGATTTGGTGAGTAGTAGGAGAGGGATGATCACAGGAGCGGGGATCATGAGATCATTTGATCATTTCAGGAGTGCTTTTCTGTCACTCGTAGTCCACACTAAGGGCCCCATTAGGATTGTGGGCGGCTTTGCCCGCCAGCCATCCTATCGGAAATCGGGACCGCCCGCCCTAAGTGCGGGGGTCCCGCACGCACCATTAGGATGTGCCCGCCACAGTGGTGGGCACATCCTGTATTTATAGTATTGTGCCTGGAGAAGTGTGGCTCAGGGGTTAGAGGCGGCAGACCCGAAAGCTGAGATCGGCCCTGGACCAGGGTTCAATTCCCCGCCTCGACGGGGCTTGGGCTCAATAATTCCACGGTCTCGATAATTCTCGCTCCGGTGCCTACTCGACTCACGGGTTCACACTCTGCGACTCTGGGCAATAGCTTGCTTAATCTCCACAACGGCCCCTCGCGGCGGGATGCCTGACTTTCACCTTGTGGATACCCTGCCGGGGTCATCTCACAGGGGAATACCAGGACGGGTTCCCTAAGCAAGCGCTTAGATGCCTGCGATGTGGGTAATTTGCACTATATAAATACATGTACATATTGTGGCGGGCGGAGCTCTGTGCTCTGCCCGCCACAATACTAAAA
Source organism: Lissotriton vulgaris (assembly GCF_964263255.1). Classification (NCBI taxonomy): domain Eukaryota; kingdom Metazoa; phylum Chordata; class Amphibia; order Caudata; family Salamandridae; genus Lissotriton; species Lissotriton vulgaris. The sequence goes on along the minus strand of NC_141699.1, from coordinate 429,881,374 downwards.
ATGCTTTGCAGCATTTACATAATCAAAGCGGCAGGCACCGCGCGGTACCTACCGCTTTGATTATGTAAATGCAGGGGGTACCACAGGTACCCCGCCCCCCGTGTGCCACCCCCCTTTGGCCTTCACTCCGGGGGCCCACAGGTGGCCTCTAAAGTGAACACCACCTGCCTTTCCGTGGCGGCATTGCCGCAGCGGAAAGGCATTGCACTCGAGCCATTGTAATATGGCTGGCGGTGTCTCATAGACACCGCCACCACATTAATCATTTTCCGCCCCGGCCGCAATGCGACCGGGGCAGAAAAGTGGCGGGCGGTGTTTCCCTATGTTGCGGTCCCCCCCGCCATTGTAATGTGGCGGGGGGGAAAGGGTGGCGGGCGGACATTTCTGTCGGGCGGATCGCCACCGCAACCATGGCGGTGGCGATCCGCCCGACATCCTAATAGAGTCCTAAATGTGGGGCTTGTTAAAAAGCCACAGCATCAATCAAGAACAGAATTGACTAAAACCACTACTGTCCATAACTGGGGTTCTGTGGGCCCCAATGCACTCCATCTGCTGCACTAATGATGCCTGTAGCCCTGAGAAGTAGGCAATCTCTTCTTCTTTCACTCCTTCCCTACCATATCTGACAATTACTTCAATCTTGAAACAAGTCCAGCCTCTTTCTCAAAGAAAACGAGCTACTAAATGCAGCCTCCCCTTTTTGTGACTAAGAGCACCATCTGCCCTAATGCTAGTAAGGAAAATGAGCCCCCATGCCCATTTTTATTGTAAAACACTCACAATTATGATGCAGTGGGGCCCTGGGCAAAGATGTCACTACACCTGTTTCGCCAATGATAGGTACTGCCTTGCTGTCGCTTCTGACGTTTGTTAACAACATGGGCTTCCATTTCACACCATTATTTTCCATCCCATCTCTCATCAACCCTCTCCCTCCTATCTCACAGCATCCCTTTCCCCCTCAACTCCTAGCTTCCCTCTCCCTCAAATCTTTCTGATGCCCAAATCAAGGTGTCTCCTCAGCTTAATTTCCCCTCCCTTGTGCCATTGCCCGAACAAACACTGGCACAGCAAGTATGCCCTCGGCCTCTAATGCAACTGTAGCACCAATGATACATACAGCTCTGCAAAGCTGACTGTCTACTCTGTCCACTCAACAGGGCCATTACGTCTAGGACAGATGCCCAAAGCAAGGTTTCTGCCACTTTGATTAAAAAACAATAAAAAAGCACATTTACCGCCAGATTCATCATTCTCCCGTTTTGCGAGGCACTAATAGCGATTCATAGCGAATCGCTATTAAGGACTCGCAAAACGGGATTCATGTAGGAATCGCAATATTTTTTGCGATTCCTACACATTCTTTATTTGCGATTAGCAAATTGCTAATCGCAAATAAGGAAAAACTCCCCATGCATTCCTATGGGCCAAAAGGCCCATAGGAATGAATGGTGAGTATTCCTTATTTGCGATTAGCAATTTGCTAATCGCAAATAAGATAGCGATTTGAAGGGTGCCAGGGGTGTCCAAAGGACACCCTGTAGCACCCCTCAAATGATCTGTGACACAGGTGTTGCACACACACATGTCCAAAGGACATGTGTGCGTGTAACATGCAACTCAGAAAAATGCATTTAAATGCATTTTTCGGAGTTTTCGCAATTTACCGCGAGGTCTGACCTCGCGGTAAATTGCGCCTAGAAATTGCGATTTCGCAAATTTAAATAGGATGTTGAATTGCATTTAAGGAATCTCAAATAGAGATTCCTTAAATGTCATTCCTCGCAAAATTGCGAGATCGCAATTAGCGATTTTTACATTTGGGATGATGAATCCCAAATGCAAAAATCGCTCTCGCAAAGGGCCGGATTCTCAGAATCTGGCCCTTTGCGAGCGCAAAAAAGCTTGATGAATCAGGCTGTTAGTCCCTCCCCTGTTGCTTGGATTCTGTTCCGTGCGTAACAATGGTGACCTGGCCCTAATGCTAGCAAGGAACATGCACCCCATGTTCTTTTTCCTAGTAAGACTGCCATATCTGGGGTGCAGTGCCCACTCACAAAGGGTGGGGAGCGGCTCTTGTGCTGTTAAACAGACAGTAGAGTACTAAAGAAGAAACATGCCATCTCACCAAGGTGCCTGCTACCTGAAATAAATATAAAGGTGTGCAATGGTTAATCACCAAATATAAAGGTTGCTTTGGAGCCAGTGTAGCTTTTAATTAATGGAGTCACTCTGCTTCATGGTAGCAAATATTTACTATTTTTGAGAGAAATTATATGTATCCATTAAAAGGAGTGCGCCCTTTCAATGGACACATATACAAAAATAACACGATAGTCTGAGTGTTTATCACTAAAATTTATATTTTTTAAGCACTTGCTTTATCTTAAACAGTACTGTGAAGGAGACTATATCATACAGTGTAATACAGTTTAAATTAATGACATCCGCAGTGCTTTCTGTCACAGACTGGGACCTCATACCACTATAAATAAGTCACTATTCCTCACTGCAACAATAAGGATTTAATTCTGGGACTCTCTGGTCACACACAAAGTCATCTGCAGTGATCACATTAGCTGGTTAAGATTTCATAACATAAAATAGTATATTTCCTTTGGATTAGTTTAACTTGCCTTTGTTTATCATTTAAGATGTGTGCATGTTCTTATATGCAGTTACCTGAAGATGAAAAAAAAGTAAAAGCAGAATATTTTCTTGTTTTTAGCCATGTCTTTGACCCCGACTTCACACTCAATGCCCCTGCCCCATACCACTCAGTAGTACTGCCATCACATTTTTTATGGGCTTTAACTGCTGCATGTAAATGAAGACAGCCTGGAAATGTGCCTTTCGGTCTTCTAGGATATCTTTATTTAAGTGTAATTGGAGACCCATGTACGCCCCTGTGGGAACACATCCACAGCCCCCATGGGGGCGCACCCCACAGTTTGAAGACCTCTGCTCTACAGCCAACCACCTCTTCCAGAGTGTCCAGGAGTGCACTATGGTGTGAATGGTCAATTGGTCACTCCAAGATTTTAGAGAAGATAGAAAGTATTTCGCACCTGTGTTGCTTCTTATTCAATGACTATCATTGCTCATCTTGTTCTATCTTGCGTTTTTCTCTCCCCTGGAGCATGGCCCCTTTACCGTGCTTTCTCTTAGTTGACTTATATTCTTCCACCAAGACACTGTTATAAAAAGCAAGGACAAAATAAAAAGATGTTGTATATGCCCTGGTAAGAAAAAACAACCAAATAAGTTTTCCTTATAGTAGTGCTGGTAGCCCGTTAAGCTAACATGGGAAGCTTTATTAAACTTAATCAAGTCTATTTTTCCATGGGAGCTAGCCAACAAAATCAAAGTATCAAAATAATGGTTACTATAAATCCAACAACTTGCCAAGGTTGGATTCATTGTAACTATTACAGGAAAGTAGTTTAAAACGTACTATGCTGAGGTTACATAAAGCAGACCGGTAGCAACCCCCTCCGATTGATCAGCCTTTGACAGCCTGAGCCAAGCTGCTCCCTGAGAAGGTGTGAATAAAGAGATGTTTTAATGCATGGGCAAAGTTGGCTCTGGCATAGGGCCCAGGCTCTCAGGGGGCCAACTGCCAGCTCTGTTCTGCAGGGACTCTTGCCCTGATGACCTTGAATAATGCATAATTGTTTTAAATACCATTTTCCTTACATTTATTTTAGTGTGTGAGTATATTACAGACATTTTGAAGAGAAATGTTGTGTTTAGTTTTCATGGAAAATCCATAAAAAAGTTTATTTTAGGTCAAAACAAGACATCACATATGAGAAATGGGAGGGTGTCTCAGAGATCTTTATCAGTAATTTTAGTGAGCTGCTGCTGATACAACATTGAAAACACACCTCTCTATCCCTGAATATTAGACGTAAAAACATTTGGAATTTGGAGGAGTGCGCCTGCTCTGTCAAAAGAGGGCAAGAAATAGATGAAATTGGATCATAAATGTAAAACTGTTCTGACCAGAGTCCCCCAAAAATGTGTTTGGCCCAGGGCCCCCAAAATCCTTAAGATGTTCCTGTGTGAAGAGGTCTTGGGCTGAAACAGTGTGGCCATTTGGTGGATGGAAATTTGCTTCCTGGTGAAGCCAGGGAGAGGAAGGGGGCTGGGGAGATAAGTTGGACTTCAAAGGCAGGAGAACAGATGCTACAGGACTCAGGCAAGCACCTGTTTCCTTATTCCCCAATCAGATGGTACCCCCCCTAATTAGATTAGGAAAGGGGATAGAAAGGGAGTGCAGTGAGGTGTTAGCCACTCCTTTGGGTTGGGTTACACAGATACACACACCAAGGAGAGATTTTCTCCACTTTGAGTTTTGTGAAAACTGTGCATTCTGGGTCAAAAATATACCACCTATTGGTTGTGGTGTCCTCCCTATTGCCAGGCCAAAATGGAGAATAATTATGGGAGAGCTGCAGGTGCTCCTTGGAACATGGCCTGGAAAAAAAGAAGAAGAAGGACTGGCCTGTTGGAACTGCACCACGGAAGGCTTGCACTAAAAAGTATTGAGTCTGCTGCACTTTCAAGGCTCCACGAAGAAAGGACTGTAAAAGGAGTGGACCCCTGATCAGTAACAGGTGCCACAGAGCTGGATGAAGTGATCTGCATGCTAAAAGAGAGGATCTCCCAGCTGACCAGTTGCAACAGGTTTTTTCTCCTGGACTGAGCGGTGCATTGTGGGAAATTGAGTTCTAGCCCCCAAGAGGAAATCCAAAGTCTTATAACCTTTGAACTAAGCTAGTAGACACGTATTTTCTGCAAAGAAACCAAGAAACTACAAGATCTGCAAAGAAAGAAACTTTATGCAAAGTTGCGCAAAAATGTTCCTGGAGGAGACCAGCTTGATTTTGAGAGTCAAGTCACTGTCATGGACTTGCAAATCAGCCTCAATGTCCTAGTTTTTACCACTGAAACCACCAGAGAAAATAGCAGTCGACATCAAGCACAAAGACTTCCAGAGATTCATGAGACATCATGCTACAGCAGGCTGCGTTGTTGTATCGAACTTTGGAACCAAGAAGCCAGAGTACCCACCAACGAGGCCGTCGACGAGAGAAAAGCTCCAAGAAAATGACTAAGTCCAAAGGTAAACTTTTGACCGGAACCTAGCACTCAGCCTATCCTACCCACTCTCAAACTTTGGCTTTGTCCCAATCCAAGGGGACCAGACAGGCGCGAATGGCGCTTTAAGCTTTTTCGGGCTTGAATTCTCAATTTTTTATTTAATATATAAAAATAATCTCTGGTTCCCTACATTGTATTTTTTTTTTTTTTTTTTTTTATGGGTGGGTGATATATTCCGCGGAATATATCACCCACCCGTAAAAACCCATATTAAACTGTTCATGGTCAGAAGGCTGCCACTCGAGTAGTAAATGTAGTTGAGTGGCAGCACAATCAACTCGAGAAGCGGTACCCTCTGCCACATCACATGGTCCATTCAAACTGAGCAACCTCCCGGCCCTAAATCACAGCGTGAACAGCAAAATGTGCTTCTTTTTGCCCGTTTGTGAAATTCTGCTGAATCTCGCTGGCTTTTTTTGTAGCTCTGCGGAATTCCACAGAGCAAAACTCTGCGAGTTCCAACCAGGCATAATAATTTTACAGATAAAAGTAGTCTCTATTTGTGTAAATTGGTGTTGGATTTTTATTGTGTTGTGTCTTTTATTTATTTACTGTTTTGATGATATTCAATGCTTTACACAAACCTATCACCTGCGTTAAGCCTGACTTCTTGTTTGCCAAGCTTCCAAGGTTTGGGAAAGGATTAATTTATTGAGACTTGCATGGAACTATTAGTGATTGTGGTATTTACATTAGCTGCAGGTGAATACCCACACCTACTAATAATCTACTTTCCGATATTTGGTGCGCTGTGATGGGATCCAGATCTTGTATTTAGTAATACCACTCAGTATTTAAGTTGGACAATTACAATTCCTCTAATATGCACCAATAGTAATTTATTAATTTATTTATTTTTTCTAAATTACTCTAACCTCAGTTTTTGTAAAGTTTGTGTTTTTAAATCCAAGGAATACCATGGAGATTGATCTAGTTAGCCAACCTCTCCAAGTAATATAGCTTAGAGACCTGTTTAGGGCTAGGAGATTACCAAGACCCCCAAATGCCAGGAAGACAGTGCTCGTAAATGCCATTATGGCCTGAAAAGAAGCCCAATTGGAGGATCAACGCTATAACACAGAGGAGGCTCCAGAGGTAGAAGGACAGAGGGTGGAAGCCCCCCCAGACCTCAGCGATGAAGAAATTGAACACCTCTATGCACCCACAGTGACCAGGGCCTTGTCTATAGTTAGTGGGGGGGAAATGATCCACATGAGATTAGCCAGATCCATTCCTTAAGGGAAAGAGAGCTGCCTTATATAGCCCCTCCTCATGTCCCACTTCTTGACCAGGGCCTACTTGTCTGCTTCTAACTTTGGTGGAGAGGAGGTCTGGCAGAGGCTTGCTCTCCTCCTTCCCTCCTAGAAGTTGTCAATTTGGTCCTGGTCAAGAGGTGGGACATGACGAGAGGAGAACAACAAGAGGTGAAGAGGAAACCAAAGGGGATTGTCTCTAATTACCAGGAGGGTGATGACATAGACAAATGGCTGACAGCTTTTGAGAGGGCCCTTATGACGAGAAAGGTGAGCTTTCAGTACTGGGTTTCCCACTTGATTCCACTAGCAGGAATAGAAAGGCTCTTGACCTTAGACAGAGAAGAGGCTGAATCATATCCCCACATGAAGCAGAGCTTAATCAGAAGGTTTGACCTCACCCCTGAGCAGTACGGTATAAAATTTATGGACACCCAGAAAGTTAGTACCCAAACCTGGGTTGACTTTGTAGACCCTTCTGTCAAGGCACTAGAGGGCTGGATACAGGATAACAAGGTAAGTGCCTATGAGGGGCTGTACCATTTGGTCAAGAAGGAACACATATTGTTCAACTGCCCTTCAGAGAAGTTACACCAGTATCTACTTGACTCTAAACTGTCTATTCTGAGGGGGCTATGTGTGACAGCAGATGAGTGGGTTTGCACCAGAGTGACCAAGAAGAACCAGAGAGATGCTCAGAATTAGGGAGGACTGATGTCTACCTGGGGAAAACTTCAGGAAACAAGACAAAAACAGAAAGAATCATCAAAAGGTCCCCAAATACCATCCCAAGGAGGGAATTTGCAGAATCAATCTACTAACTAGGAGAAGGGGTATATGGGAAGAAAGTTTGATTGTACAGGGTGATGTTGTATTATTACTGCTTGCCTTCAGAATGCAAAATGAGGAAAAACAGTCTGCACAAAGAAGCCCTCCACTAGTAGGCAGTCCAATAGGATTGTTAGTGTAGGTGTGGAAGTTTGTCCAGAGATGGGAAAAGGGTATGCAGAGGTAACCTTAGTTTCCATGGGTGGGATGGAAGTTGCAACCCTGGAAACCTTACCACCAAGCATTGAGAAGTACAGGCAAAAGCCTAAGATCAACAGGACTGAGATTGAGGCTCTGAGGAATACAGGAGCCAGTGTGACCATAGTCTTAGACAACTTGGTTTCCCGAGATCAGATCTTACCTGGTGATCTTCCCCAGGTCAACTATGCAGACAACAGAGCCAAGCTCCACACCATGGCCCTTGTAAACTTGGAATAGGGAGGTGTGACTGGCCCTAAGGAGGTAGTTGTGTCGCTTTCCCTTCCAGTGGGGTGTCTATTGGGAAATGATCTTGAGCTTCTGAGTGGTCATGGTGTAAAGGCAGGTCCAAGCTCAGATGCTGGACCTCCCTGAGTCATTTTGTGCTATGAGGAGGGCACAGACTGCATATCAGGGGAGTACTGGGCACACAGACCCCAGAACAATGGGCCAAGGCTCAAAGAGCAAGAGAAAGGGCAAACCAGCCCAACCAGCTCTAGAGGTTCAGGAGGAATCCTACCGTGAGGGTGAAGATCTGGCCTCTGGGGGAGTGACTCCACTCCTGCAAGATCTGCCTGGCTTGGCAGAGTTGCAAGAAGCCTGTGTGCCAAAGAGGCGCTGTCTCAAGGACAAAGGGCCTGACCCAGGAAACAGAAGGGTAATGTCAGTATTTCCACATAGTTTATTGAGAAGATGGAGTCCTCTATTGAGGCTAGGGACTCCTAACCAGGGGCAACCAGGAGAGTGGAGGTCTTCCAGAAGTATAAAGAATTCTTCCTCAGCTAGACTTGTGGGGCAGGCCAAGACTTGGAACAAGTTGTTATATCACTTCTATTTGCCCCTTTTGCATGACATGTTAGAGAAGTTTAGCATCTCCTATGTCACCTGTCAAGCCAGTGGCAAGATAGGAGGCAAATCAGCGGCTCCCTTCATACCACTCCCAGTGGCTGGGACTCCCTTTGAGAAGGTGGGGATTGACATTGTTGGTCCCCTAGCCTAGACCCACCAACTGCCTCCAGGAATAGATATATCTTGGTGGCAGTGGATCATGCCACCAGACACCCAGAAGCAATACCCTTCCAGACGGTCACTGCTCCCACATTGACCAGATCCCTACTTGGCATCTTCAGCAGAGTGTTCTTTCCAAAGAAGGTGGTCTCAGACAGGAGAAATAATTTTATGCCTACCTACCTAAAGGCGAAGTGGGAGGAATTTGGCGTTACCTACCACCCCATATCATCCCCAGACCAACGGAAAGATTTAATAAGATCCTGAAGGGCATGATCATGTGTGTATCTGACAAACTCAGGAGGAGATGGGAAATTCTCCACCCATGCCTACTGTTTGCTTACGGAAAGGGGTGGTGTTAGTCACTTTGAGTTACTGTTTGGCCATCCTATAAGAGGGCCATTGAGTTTAGTTAGAGAAGCTTGGGAAAAGCCACTCAAAGAGCCCAAACAAGAGATAGTGGATTATGTGCGAGGCCTGCTGTCCCACGTGGCAAAATACATGAGAGCAAGCAGCAACCTGGAGGTCAGCAAATAGCTTATTAAGCTTTGTCAGACCTGAAGGCTACTATGACTGGGTCCTACCCCATTCTAGAGAGAAATGGTGAGGTCACCTACTTGGTGGACCCTGGCACCACTTGGAGTCCTCAACGAGAACTCCATGTCAACAGATCGAAACCCCACCATGATAGGGCAGGCGTGACCATGCTGATGGTCACCAATGAAGGAGAGGAGGAGGAGAGAAAGCCTCTGCCAGACCTCCTCTTCACCAAAGCAGTAGATGGGTCACCAAAGTTGACAGACAAGCAGCAGAAGGCAGGCAGACAAATGTTGAAACAGTTTGCTGGCCTGCTCTCCCTGACCCCTGGACTTACCACGTGGTCTGTCCATGACACTGACACTGGAAACAGCCTACCTGCCAAAACAAGGTTTAGAGGTGGTCTGACCAGTACAAAGTCAGCATTAAGGCTGAGGAAGCCAAGATGCTGAATCTGGGGGTAATTGAGCCCTGACATTCCACTGGACAGTACAGGGAACAGCGTTTACAACGCAACTTTTACCAGGCAGAACCTTTAAGACGCAACTTTTACAACGCAAGTTGTTACAACGACTTGCGCTGGGGGGCGCTGTAGGATAGGGAATAGTTTAATTTACTATCCAAAACCTTCCCTACTATCCACGGGGACTGGAGTTGGAATAGTAAATTAAACTATTCACTATCCAGAGCCCCCCAACGCAAGTCATTTACAACGTATGCACGTATATATGAAATGTGAACCATTAAGTTCAAGTCTACTTAAGTGCAACAGAGTTTCTCCTGTGATTTGAGCTACCTATATTGTATGTAAGAATGATATATTGAAAATAGATACAAATGAAGAGATGAATATTGGGAGTGCCGAGGTACAACGCTCTAGTCTAACTGTAACATGAGGATCTGGCTAGATGTTCGTGCATCAACACCCTTGGTAGTGGGGTGTTTTGTTACCTTGATTAGCACTGAAACCTATGTTCAATAGAATCAAGAATAACACTATGTTACCCACATTAAATCTTTCCTGCTCTGAGGTGCGACTTCCTATGCCACCACTACCCTTTGTTTCTATTGTAAAGCCTTGTACAAAGTGTCAAGCCAGTATAATAGTGTTCTTGCGAAGTTGACTTGTGTAAGCAAGGTCATTGTTGCTAGGAACTAACCCAACGTGTCTCAGATGCAAATGTGTGTCAAAAGTTGACGTGACAAGTGAATGCACCTTTAGGAAAATTCTTTTGTTCATGTAAAATGGCAACGTTTCCTTCTAGGCCTAACTGGGGCACATGACAATAGCATAAGGTAAGAGTAATACCACACTGGATGTAGCCAAAGCCCACTTGGTAGACCTAACATCCTCGGTGGGGTGTTGCCCAGATGTTTCTCCTTCACTCTTCCTGTTTTCTGAATTTGTTTTCTGTTGGCTTTAGGACCTCGACTAACCGGGGCTAAAGTGCTTGTTCTCTCCCTCTAAAACATGGGGAATTTGACATATACCTGATTTTCACATATAATTTACTTATAGGTCCCTAGTATATGAAACTTCATGTACACAGGGTCTGTAAAACTAATGCTACTGGTGGGTCTGCAGTTATCATTGTGCAACCCACTAATGAAGCACTTTAAAGCATGTCTCAACCCTGCAATTGCAGTCTGTGGTGCAGTTTTAAACTGTCATTTCAGCCGGGGAAATTTTTTTGCCAGGCCTAACCCTGCCTTTTTATTACATATAAGTCACCCCTAAGGTGGGCCCTAAAGGCTCATAGTGCAGGGTGCATTGTAAGATGGAAAAGTGTTATCATGTTTAGACTCAAATGAATTGCAATTAGAATCCTCCTTAATGGTATAGTCAGATTTTAAGTCACAAGTCTGAAAATGCCACTTTAAGAAAGCTGTCATTTTCCTGTCCTAATCATTTGGCCTCAACTTTTGACTTTGCCCCGGTCTCGCGTGACCAGATACGTGCAGTTAGCACTTTGATCTTTTAGGTGCTAGATTTCACACAAAAAACTTTAAATATTCATAACTTCAGTTCTAGAGGTTGGATGTGATTTGTTGCGGTGTCATTTTGTTTAATAAAGTGCAACCTATTTTTAAATTGGCTTGGGAGTTTTCTTTTGTTTGTTGTGTTTTCACATTTTACTGTTTCTGTGCTGCATAAATACTTTATACCAGTTTCTCTAAATTAAGACTCTACTTTTGGGGCAAGCTACCAGAGGATTAAGGACTGGCTAATTTAGTGACTTTTTTGGTTCACAGGGAGAAGGATTATGGTTATTGCTTGAGTAGGGTCACCGCCCCCTCAACCAATAACCCAATTTCTTACACAGCTCTTTACCTATTTTCCAAAATGTATAGCAATACAGCTGGAGAGAGCTATGACGTCAGGAAGACCTAAAATTGGAGAATGATGGAGATGAAGAAGTTTAATTCACTTCTGGAAGCTGCAACAATGAATCTAGTGAATGATATGCACTGAATGAACTATGTATTGATTCACTTCCCTATCTGGCCCTTTTTACATTTAAGGGAGTCAAGGGCTAAAGCTCTTTGTCTTTAGAATGAAAGAGGTTCAGAACTTGCACTTTCTGTGTAAACCTCTGATAATGACAATCTAAAGGAGGACAAGTGGGATCAGTTCTTGGATCTCTTCTGCTTGGCCAACACTCTACACATGAGTGAAGTGATGTAAGTATTGGGTCTATATCTAGATAAATTGCTCAACATAGACATTTTACTATTTATTTGTGAAGTTGTGCCTCTATGAAATGTTAACCATGTATCATGCATGTGAATGAATATATCGTCCAACTAACCCTCCTGGTGCCAGGCAATTGAGAAACTTGTAGTATGTTGCTCAGACTGATGAAGCTACAGACATTCTACTGTAGAAAACTGCAAGAAAGGGTTTCTGGAATATAAAGTGGGAATGATTAAATATATTCCCTGACTTTCCTTACTGAAGTAGAGGAAGTACAAAATGGGACAGCACTCTGTGTGCCAAGAAGACTGAAGGAGTTGATGTACTTAAATTTGAATCTGTCACAGAGAGCCACAAAGGGCATTGAGCACAGGGGTCAGCTTTCTGCATTTCTTCAATTGCCAAATTCTTGGTGTTAGAGGAGTGATTCAGGTGGAGGTGCTCTGCATGCTACGGAGATTAAGTGGAGCTAGGCAGGTAGCCAGAGGATTAAGCCAGTGTGTTTCAACTCTAATTAAAGGTGTGATTGGCTGACAGGGCTGGATTGGCCATAGCAGGCACCGTGCGTTTCCCAGTGGGCCAGAAGGGTGGGGGCCTGTTTTGTTACAGGTGGCCAGTTTTGCAGCAGTGCTGTAATATCTTCCACCTGTAACAAAAGAGGCGGAGGGAGTGGTGCTTCCCCCACTCCCCTCCCACCCCTTGGGGGCCAGTCGGGCTGATTGCCAGGGCTGGTGTCAGTTCCCAATCCAGCCGTGTTGACTGAGGAGGTGTGGTGAAGTCCAGCCACAGAGGGAGGATTTATAGAAGACTGAAGAGAGGTGAGTAACCCACCATGGAAGCTCATGAGTCTTCAAATGAAGCAAATGACAGTAGTTCTGAGGTCATCCTAACCCAGGCCGGAAAAAAAACCATGGATTGGGCTGACCTTCGTTAGGAGCTACACTGAAGGCTGACAGGGATTACTCATTTAAGGATGAAGGGCTCATGAGATGATGGCTTGGGAGGAAGTGGGATATGCCAGTGAAGAGAATCCCAGAGATAAAGCTGAATGGACCTGACAGTGCAGAACCTATTGTCAGACAGTGCAGCTTTTGCACGATCACTCCCAAAGGTTTGGGCAGATGTTGCAGGTTTTTTGATTATGATAGTGTAAGGAGGCCTGCTAACCAGACCTCAGTGCAAGTTAAAAGTATATTAAGATTGGCTTATACCCAATTGGAATGATTTTACTGACTCATAGGGCCAAAGAATTTGGCACCACCTGTAGGTAAGCTGTCCCACCAGGGCTTCAACACTAAGGGCCCGATTATGATGCAGTTAGGAAAGCATTCCCACCTAGAGCCCAATTATGATGCGGTTAGGAATGCCTCCTAACAGCATTTGCTCCTTCCAAATCGGATCGGGAATGTGTCTTCCCAACCAAAGGCCCGATTGCGATGCAGTTAAGAACATAGCCTCCCATTGAAGTCAATGGGAGCCCAACCAAATAATATCTGAAAGCATCCAGATGGATCGTACTCGGTCGGCTGGACTCTCCCGATCCGAGTGGAATCATTTTCAAACCGATTTGGTCGGGAAGATTTCCTAACCGCATCGTAATCAGGCCCTTATTGTGCACCCTGGGTGTAAAAAGTTAAAACGTATCTCCCAGCCTGTCTCGACTTTGCGATTTAAACTAATGGCAAAGCCCAAACCGCCCTTTTTAATATATATTTCATCCCTGCAGCAGGCACATTGAGTCTGAAGGCAGAGTGCTGCATATTAAAAAGCAGGACATCTATTTTATATGTGAAATCCCCTAATTATAATTTTTACTGTGGAAAGGATAGTAACACCATTGACGAGTGCAGGGTTACATGATGACAACTCAGCAGTGCAGACTTCTGAATGGACCTACTGAAGTTGGTACTTGAAGGTATCAAAACAGTTGTGGCATTAAACCCGACTTGATGCCCAAGTCAAATGTAATGTAACTGTTAAGCAAATGCAACATTTAGAAAGTTGCCCAGTTGTGGCACGTTTCTAGTTGCCATTCGCAGATGCTGGCCACAAGATGGCCTTCTGCCCTCCTGGGTAGAAGTGTGAATGACTCCCACGGCAGAAACAATCAAGGCCTCCCTTTTGAAGAAGTGTTACGTCTCCTTGCAAGAAGCCCCACCGGGTATACCCAAAAAGTGAGCTTCAAAGGAGAAGCTGAATTTGAAGGGCAAATGGTGGAAACACACAAGAGGGGCTGTTCCTTTGTTCGGGCCAATGGGATTACGTCGGGGACAAAGGGGGGAACGAATTGTCAAATTGTTTTTTCTGTGGGGATGTAACCTCCAGGCAGCCAAAGGGTTTAAAAAAAAACGGACTGGACCTAATACAGTATTCTGAGTGCGTTACACAGTGCGGTCTCACAACACCAGCATACACCACATTTTCTTCCGCCTAGGCAGTGGCAACTGGAAATGGTGGAGGAATGGGTGATCTGATGAAGCAGGCGCGAGAGCGGTAATCGGCTGTATACTGACTGAGGAGCAGAACTAGCAGTAGGAGGGTGGTGAGGGATTCCGAATTAGGCTGTGGTGAAATCTTACACAGTTCCTGCCCTAGTAAAGATTAAAGCAGGCACTTTGAAAGGTATGATGTGGCTGTGTCCTGGAGTGGCTATATGAGCAAGAGGAAACATAAATATTGAACACTCCTTAAAAAAGATATTCCTTACTGGTCAGACAGTGAAAGGTAACATTTCCACCAGCCTTGAAACAGGGGTAGACTTCTACTGGTCAAGTAACGATATGCTTTCAAAAAAAATGACAATTCAAATTGATCACATATTAAGGGCTACGTGAAATTTTGAAAAAATAATGCACACGTTCTTCCCCCGCACTTTTTGACTACACTTTTTATGAACATGAGAACAATATTCCCTATTCTTTGCCAATTTTCTTTCTGAAAACTTTTCAACTTGAAAATCAAAAATCATTGGCACTTCTGAACACACTACCTAATTCTGAAAAACGGAAGTAGCTCATCACTGAGCTGGGGACAAGGACATTTGCCAATGAATGGGTTAATTTTGAATTCGAGAGTGAAACTGATGAAAATGTTTTCTAACAAGGAATAAGCTTCCTGGCAGTAAGATATGCTAATGTGCCCTCTGATAAGATTTTATTCTTGGGTGCGTTGCTAGGAAGCAGCCTAATTGCCAGGCATATGTTCATACATCTGGGGTTCGAGCAAAGGACATCACATACATGCAATGAAGCACTCGTGGCCAGGATATGCGGCTGCTCGTGCCCTTGTCACGAAGCCCATATAATTGTTAATGCTTTAGTCCACAGATATATGCCGGTGAACCTAGTGTCCAGGATACCCTTTGGCTGTGCAGCGGGGTCTGTGGAGTCCGGCACTTAGTGAATATGGCTGAACATGCATCTACGTTTAGCACATCTGATCAAGGTGAGGCTGATGGGTTAATGTGATGGCGTTCTTTCCATAGGCTAAGACAATGGGTGAATTAAATGGAAAGGCCTTTGCTGACTCCAAGGTTGTTTCCATGAAACAAGCAGAGCATTCCTCATGTGGCGATCGTCTTCCCCTTCATCTCACGTCTACGAGTCTTCTTCAGCTATATTTATTATTATTTTATTTTATTTATTTTATGCGTTTTTATATAGCGCGGACTTTACCCGAAGGTGTCAAAGTGCTTCACAATAGGAACAGTACTGATACATGAAGAGAAGATTACAAGTGAGCAAATTACAAAAGCAAACGTTAAGTTGCATGAGGCAAAAGTGACAATTGTGAGCAAACACAATACAGGAGGTAACAAAAGGTACATTACAGGGGGAAAAGTGACATGTGTGCAGGTTACAAAAGCGTACAAAGTACAAGTTGAGGTATAGTACTGCAATAAATGGCAGACACTCAAACACAAGAACAAACGTTACGTAGGCAATGGTGGCACTTGTGAAAGTATCTAAAGCAAACAAAATGTAGGAGGTAGCAAACAGTGTGCTACAAGAGAAAAGTGGTGTGCATGTTACAAAACAGTACCAAACACAGGCAGAAGGATAATACAGCAATAAATGGCAGACACTCAAACGACAAGAACACACTGGGAAGGCACAGTGGTGTTGAACCTTGACACTTGCTCAGATTGGTCGAATCCTAGAAAAACTGAGCATTAAATTTGAAATGCACTAGCAGTAGTTGCAGAGCTTAATTTGAGCCGGTGGTTTCCGGTGCTCGGCACTGGCAGTTAATTGCCAACACTGGCACTTGTGACAGTCTGTCACATGGGTGCCTGTTTGTCTTAATTTGAGAGGAACACAGCAGCAGTTGTTTTCTTAACTCTATATACATTAAAATTGACTAATACTTGCAGCTCAAGCCATTCTTATAGCTTTGGGGGCCTCGAATAACTGAATTACTACACTTGTAGCATGTGATGTTTAGTAGTTGTGTTCTGTCATTGGTGCCTCTGGCAGGGGAAATAGGTGAAGTGGACTCCTGATGAGGGCACTGGCATTAAATCAAAGTAATGCACTGAGTAACAGTGTCCGCAAAGTATGAACAAGCTCGAAAGACTATGACTCTTGGGACACCTTGTTTGTTGGGACTTCCGTCATCCGACATCGAGTCTGTGGACCAGGGTCAACGGACTCGATAATTCTCGCCTCGGTGCCTACTCTAACCAGGGATCACACTCGGCAACTCTGGGCATTAAGCTTGCCTCATCTCTACAACGGCCCCCCACCAGACGCCAGGGATGCCTGGTTTCACCTTGGAGATACCCAGAAGGGACCATCTCACAGGGAAAGCCAGGACGGGTTCCCCAGCGGTCTTCAGCGCCAGGACACCCCGAGATGGGGTAACAGTGCGCTTTACAAGTATCATCATTTTTTTTTCATCATTACTTCCTATTTTGTCAATTACTCTATTGTGTTGCTCTGTGCTTATGGTGTGGTTATTGAGTGCTTCCTCCTTACCCCCCTTCATGTGGTGTGGTAACATGTCAAAGTTGTTTGTACTTAAGGTGGCTGGGACCTGCTTTGACTTAATTAAAACATTAAAAAAATTATTTGATCTTATCCCCCTCTCAGCCAAGAAAACAGTTGCAGTGGCGCTGACACTTTCCCGCCTAGACTATTGTAACAGCCTCCAGGCAGGTGCCAACAAATCAACCCTGAAGAGGCTACAGGTAGTGCAGCATGCAGCAGCTCGATTGGTCTTGAAACTTCCTCGTAGGGCCTCTACCTCAGCAGCTCTGAAATCTCTTCACTGGCTCCCGCTACATAAGATAATTTTATTCAAACTCCTTGTTACCACCTTAAGAGCTGCCCACCGACTAAGTCCAGTATATCTTTCAGCAAGATTCACACCATATACCACAATGAGGCTCCTTTGATCTTTGTCAGCAAACCTCCTAAAAACCACCTGGTTTTAAACTTAAAACGTTGGGATGGAAATTTGTTGGCGTGTTGGGTGCAAAGGCTTGAAATCTCATGCCAAACAAATTGAGATCTATAGAAACTGAAATGCAGTTTAGGAAGGCCTTAAAGACCTGGATCTATGGAGCATCAGATTAATTCTGTCAAGACCTCATCCAGGTCCCTATGCTTCAATGCTAAGCTTATCTCTACCTGTATAGCGCCAGGAGGCTCCTTCCGGAGTGACAGTATGCGCTCTATAAATACCATATTACATTACTGGTGGCCCTCAACATTTTGAACAGGTGCAGCACTGAACCAGGGATTGCACAATGACTGATGTGTGCGCATTCAAAACATTTTTGAAGAGCTTGAAACCTGTCTGCCTGACTAGAGCGCAGTTATGCTTTGGTGAGGCTGTTGCTAAAAAAAATACACTACTAGGTGACAGCTACTTTTCAATGCATGTAAACTCTTCAGAAACAGTAGATTTCCAAGTGATAGCAGCAGGATTTTCCAGATGTGTCATGGAATATCACCTAAGACAGATTCAAAATGAATACGTTCCAGAGCCTGCTTTAAATCTAGGTATGAAATTACTGAAAGACTTTAAGCAAGTCTCGGCTATACTACTAGCCAACATAAAAGGAGAAGCAGCATCCGTGGTAATCCGCCAGAAATTAAAAGAAACAGATATAGCAGAACAACCTTTTGAACTTGCCAGAATAATTGAACAATCCTATGAAGAATTTGGTAGAGATAGTTTGGGTGGTAAACCACTAAAACCACAGCTAACAGAAAATCCTGAAAAGACTTTCATTAAAAATAATTTATTAACTCCTAAAAGGAAGTGGGAGGGTAATAAGCAAACCACTTCCAGAGAAAAACAGTTTCAGACCAGAGGAAGGTCTCCCCAGCGGAGAGATAGATCTCCAGAACGGGGGGTAGGTCTCCCCAACGGGAGCCCTCTGAAAAAAAGATATAACCTTAGAAATAGGGGAAATTTGAGAAAACCTGACAGATATCAAGATATTGATACACGTCCCTCTCGATATTTCAGACTTCCTCGCAGAAATCGGAAAGAAGAGGACGGTCAGAACATAAAGAAGAGCGCGTCAAGTCCAAAGACAAAGAACCTGCTCATCAAAGTAAAAATTACAATTTCCCAAAAGGAAGGTAGCGAGTATTAAAGTAAAGCAGGCTGAGGATTCTGAGGACACAACTAAAGAACGGAGAATGGGCCCAGACAATGCTAGACAGTGCAGCAGAAGTGACCATAGCTCGCAAGATCCTGATGAATCTTCTGGAGACAGTGGACACGAATAAATACATTCAAGTGGAAACTGCAGACTCCAGAGTCAGTGTGCCTCATAAATTATATGAAATAAGATTACGTATGGAGGGGGAAAAAACTAGGAAAATAAGATGTCTCTTCTGGGAAAACCTATCTAAAGGTTATGATATCCTTCTAGCAGAAAAGGACTGGCCACCAGAGTTTGTCAGGGAGTGCCCACATGGTGAAGAAATGATTATGCCTGCCTTTTCAAATCACATTCCAATTCATAAAAAATACACATATGCCAGAAAATGGGCAGTAGCCCAAACTCCTGCATTATATAAAATTCATGTAGGATGGGATGAGGATTCTCCTCACCATAAAATCCAGTTAAAAAATCAACCTACTGCACAAAGGCAGTATCCTGTTAAGCCATACGCTAAAAAACAAGTCAGGGAGATCTTAGATCAACTTGAGTACCAGGGGGTGATTGAAACATGCACCTTTGTTTCCTGCATCCAAACCAGACAATTCATATAGTCTAGTATTGGACTACAGACACTTAAAGTCCTGTTGCAAAACATTTGCAGTACAAAATTCACACAGTGCAGCACTGATGAATAACGTCGTGCGCAAAAAATATGAAACAACATTAGATATTTCAAATGGTTTCTTCTGTCAAAACATTGCACCAGAAAGCAGGTATTTGACCGCTTTCTCCAGTATGGGGGCCAAAAAGCAATTTTGTCGTCTCCCACAGGGATTCAAGAATAGCCCAGGATTATTTTCAGCCAGAGTAACAGAGTTACTACAAATGTATGATGATGAGGCATTCATTCTCCTATGTCGACGATATCTATCTAACAGACGATGACCTGGAGGCACACTTGAAAAGAGTGAACATCATAGTACTGGGGTTCCTATCTGAAGGGTACAAATGTAACTTTAAAAAATCACGAATTGCCCACCTCACAGTCCTATTTTTAGGATATGAGTTATCAAGTGAAGGCAAAAGCCTAGCAGACAACTTCTTAGAGAAATGTGCAGTACTCCAAGCCCCAAAAACGCTGAAAAACGTACAATCAATTCTAGGTTTCCTGAATTTTGGAAGAACTTGCATTCTAAATTATGCAGAGAGGGTTCAACCGCTCTACAAACTAATAAAACCTGATTTCAAATCAATTAATTGGGCTCAGAAACACACAGAAATCTTACGATCATTACAAACAGACATGTTAACTAAAACAAAACTGCAAACACGCGCGAACGAACGCAACCTAGTAATCTGAGTGATCCCAGGAAGATGCGGATTTACATACCAGACCTCTAATGAGGGAGAAACAGTACCAATAGCTTACAAATCACGCTTGTACACACAAACTGAAATGAATTTCAGTTCCACTGAAAAGATTCTAACTGCGGTACAAACTGCTGTAGCAAAAGAAAGAGCCCTGGCACATGGTAAACGCATAATAATCATTACACCAATACCTGCCCTAGAAGCAGTAACAAGAGCAAGCATTCCGAAAGCTAAAGCCTTACATCCGAGATGGATACAATGGGTTAATTCTCTTGCTGCATCAGACGTAGTATACAAATTTGATCCTAACTTGAAAACACAAGAATTTCTCCAATACGAATACGAATGTCATATGCCAACTGAAATTTTGCCTCTGGAACATTACGGCTGTATAATATATACAGACGGATCAGCACAGCCCGCAATTGGGGGTAAACAAGCATATAGTGCTGCGTGCGCGATTGTAAAGGGTCGCTGGTGCGAAAGTAAATTCCGACCTATTGTCACAAAAACTTAATCACTCAGAGACTGTACAGCTCAGCGAGCTGAACTACAGGCTTTCAACATGGTGCTTGAGAATACTGATCGCGAATTCCTCACACTAATAGTGTGCGATTCGTATTACTGCGTCCAGTCTTACAATGAATACTTGCAGAACTGGGTTCAAAATGGTTTCAAAGATGCAAAAGGTGGCATAATAAAGCATAAAATGCTCTGGGAACAAGTAAATCTTTTACAGAAAGAACTACAAAAGACTCACGTGATACATACACTGATTCATCTGCGTGATGGCGTTCACGTAGTAGGGAATTCATTGGCTGATGAGGCCGTGAAGGCGGCTGTACAAACGGCTTCCGTAGCTGCAATCACCCGGTCAAAAACAAAAATAGACAGTGAAATAATACAAGCTGTCAGTGCTTCAGTAAAAAACAGTAATAAGACATTCCTAAAGGCTTTCCAGTAAAGTACTCATACCAAACTGATGCGAATAATGTTCCTTTTGCCGTAATTCCCTGGAGTGGGGGATAGGGCCATTCCAAACATGGAACACAGATTAGGACACATTTTAGCGGCACATTAAGGGCTCGCTTCTGCACATGCTGGTATTTCCGCCACAATATCATTATTAACACAGCGATATTTGTGGCCACATATGAGAAAACAGACTAGAAATTATGTTCTAGAATGTGAAATATGCCAAAGAATGAAAGTATCAACAGTAAAACAACCAGCACAGACGCCCCTTCTAATCTCAGATAAACCATTAGCGTGCGTTTACCTGGACCACTGTGGGCCCTTGCAAAGGGATGGCAACTATAAATATATCATGGTCACAGTGGATTCCTGCACGAGATTCATTTGGATGTGGCCCCAGTGCTCGGCTGACGCCAGAACTGTTATAAAAGATTTGCGAGTCTTTATCTGCACATAGGCAATAGGCATGCTACATTCTGACCAGGGTCCTGCATTTAGCTCTCAAGCTTACAAGGAGGTCATTACCAGCTTGGGCATTGCATTGTCGTACTCTAGTCCATTCCATCCTGAGGGAAATGCATTAGTGGAGAGAAAAAAAGTGACATAAAGCAATCTATAACAGCGAGGGTATTAGGTTCGGGTGATGGGTGGGTCAAACATCTAATAAGTGTCCAACGTAGTCTTAATAATCTGCCAAGAAATTCTCTGGGTGGAATCACTCTGTATGAACTTTTATTTGGCACAAGAGTGATAATCGAAGATCTTGATGGTCAGACTTCAGTGGTGGAACAAAAGCGTTTGATATCAAAGATCGTTTGGCTGTTTTACAGGACTTGAATGAAACAAGAAGAAGTTTAAGTAACACAAAGCTAAAGCCAACGGCCACTGAAGAGAAACCACCTGTCCCAGCAAGACCTGTCTGGATTCCAAAGATTGGGGATCTGGTCAGAGAAAAGATCGATCGCGGTAAAGAAGGAATTTGGGCCTTCTTACAGAAAAGCAGTACTTGTCTTAGCTATCAGCGGAACAAGATCAGTCGTACTACTGCCCCTTGCTGGTAAAAGGGAGAACAGATTTGTATCAATCGACCTGGTAAAAGCACAACCATGTGGCCAATAATAAGTAGTAGACCCAGTGTACTCCCAAGAAGTAGCAGAAGACCAAACCTTGCTACAATCCAAGAGGTTCAAACTGAGAGACTAATCACATTCGATAAACCTGCAGTGAATAAAAAAGGACTATGCAATAAAGCCATGGAACATGTGCCTCTTGAAACCCAAATTGCAACAGTTCGTCAAGAAACACCTCTCTAGAATGATGTAGCCTCGGACTATACCAATATGAAAAAGGAAGAAGCAACTACAAAGATTAATAAAAATCCTGATGCCATTCAAACAATTGACAGAACTGCATTTGGCTACTTCATCAATTTCGATGACTTTTCTGATGATCCAAGTGAACATGAAGACAAGCCAGCAAACAAAACTTTCAAAGACAAAATTACAGAACTCTTTCACCAACTTGGGGCAACATATCTGATTTCACCGTGGATTGAATTGTGGATTGTGTTAGGTGTACTTTTCCTCCTGCTCTATTCTAAGCTTGGGA
The DNA here is from genome assembly GCF_964263255.1 of Lissotriton vulgaris. Lineage (NCBI taxonomy): Eukaryota > Metazoa > Chordata > Amphibia > Caudata > Salamandridae > Lissotriton > Lissotriton vulgaris. The sequence goes on along the minus strand of NC_141699.1, from coordinate 429,859,110 downwards.
AGAATGATCAATGGAAAATACAGTACAATGGACACAGCAAGTGAGAACATCAACTTGGTTCTAAAACCTCACAGATCATCTCACATTGAAAAAAGAGAACTATCATCTGTGAACATCACAGCCATTCCTATACCTGGTGGTGTAGCATAGGACACTACTGATTACGACCTCTATGGCCCGGTTGAACTCTTGAAATATCCACATCAATTCAAGATTTCTTTAAGTGACTTTGTATCACCTAGTACTTTCTCTGATGATTGGGACTTTAAAAATATTAACAATATGATGTCAGATTTAGAAATGTCAGCTAAATATACAGAACATGATTATTTACAAGGTTCATCAAATTATGAAGAAATGTATTACTATAATCATTATGGGCATCACTATTTGCATAAATCGGCAAATCCTAGAAATGTTTTTATGTATAATCAATGGGAACATTGTCCTACTCCGCCAAAAGGCAGCTCAAAAACATTTTATGAAAAATTCCCATACTTTTCAGGGTTTAATATCACTGATCCAGAAACGTTTTATTTTACAATTATGAATAAGACAGGAATGAAAACATGTTTACAAATACTAAACTGATTTATTCTGAAACATTTTATGAAAAAATGTCTACGCTTGGTTTTGAATTTTGGAAAAACAATATTGAGACAAAAACTGTCTGGGGTACAAAAGACAGGCAGGTACAAGGTTTAGAATCAATATTCAGAGCCTGCATGATCCCAGAACAAATAATGTTCCTGAAGGACAGCATTCAACAAACAACCTGTCTTGGCCTAGCCAGGATAAAAGACTTAAACAAACCGTCTATACCAAAACCCATACCTGATAGTAATAGCACTAAAGAAGTGGAGATAGACGTATCCCATATTTTAAAACATAACAGAACACTTCCTAATTGGAAAAAATGGTTGATCTGGCCCAAAGACACTAATAACTGTCAAGATAGATTCCTGAACAAAATACAGGGATTCAAACAGAATAGGCCAGACCCAAGATATTCCCTGAGACAACATCCAGGGATAATACCAACATATAGTGTAGGAAAACTATGCCTCGAATCACTACAGAAATCCACACAACCTGAAATTAAGCAACACTTGACTTTACTTAAAGAAGGTGCTGACTTGCGAGATTTCATACTGGGACCTCGCAAACAGACTCAAAAACGTTTCATATACGCCGGTATATATGCAGCTTACAATGAAGTTCGGAAAATAACACAAACTGAAACTGCAGAAAAAATACAAAAAAATTGATTGTATAAATTTGGAAAAATCACTTTCTGTAGTGGACAATGGGTAAACTTCTCTGTCCTCCAGAATTTATTCACTGGACAGCATTGTATCATCTGCTATTGATATAATAGAACAGGATATGCTAATGTTACAACATGGCCAGTCCCAATTACGTTCTATTGTACAGTAAGGCTGGACGTTACAAAATCTGCGTTCAGGCTACGTGCCATGGTGTCTGATAAACACAACATCATTATTTTCTATCTTTAACCTTACTGATAAACAAATCTCTTTGGCACAGACTATACGGTGCTGAGCATTGAAATACTAGAAAGATTACCATTGACAGTCTCCGAAAGACCTGTCATTGAATGGATAATACATGGCACCATTACAATTCAGATAACAACTTTTCAGTTTCAATATTGCCACAAGTATATACCAGCAGGCCTGTATGAAAGGTTGGGTAAAGGGAACATCAAGTCAACCTGGAATTTACCTTACACACATAGATGTTGGAGTGGGGGCAAGAAAGAGATATTCCTTAGTGGTAACAACTGTAAAAATTCACTAAGCAGTACACTTCTGTGTCAAGGAATTAACTTACACTGAGCCTGCGAAGGTTCATCAAATAACCTTTCATGCCACCTGCACAGCACCCCTGCCACACAGATAGAGCATTTTCAGACAGCTTTCCAACGGCAGCTATGTTCTAATAAGTGACCACAGCAGTTGTGGCATGGTGCCAGGAACGGCCTATCTCGTGAGCGTTACTTCCAGGGTCACTTGTTGTATGCAAGTATTTTATCTAAACAACAAGCTAGACATGGATGCAGCAATATGGCCTTCTTTGAATATCTCTTCTATTCAAATTGATACTTTAAGCAGAATGAAATCTATTCTTTTACAAACAACTGTGCTTTTAACCTCGTCTAGAGAAACGTATGACCTGCAAGTTGCAAGGACAGCAGCAAAGATACATACATTATTATCGACAAATTGCCCCGTACATTTCGTAGAAATGTTAAGCCAAATCTTAAACATGTCTGATACCAACGGCATCGCACATGTATTTAGGACAATTTTATTCGGTACTGTTAGCACCCTTTGAAGCAGTTCTGAACATCTTCCCGAATTTCGTGCATTCTGTGATCGGCGGCCTGCCTCTCATCTTGGGACTCGTAGCAGGAATCTTATTTTTGTTCCTTCTGCTCCGATATGGCAAGTCAACTCACAGACAAAACTCAGGCTACAATGGAAGACACGATCCTAGTAATGCGATACCGAGAGCGGATTACTAAAGTCCTCCGCTTGGCTTGGCTAAGAGATCTGAATACTACCTGGTTTCTTTCATTCCGACCAATCTGGCAAGATTGCATCTTACCTGTTCTATGATGCCTGCTATGCGGAGAAGAATGCGTGTTAGACTTCTGTCTCACACTTCCATTAGCAGTACCTATGGATGTCGATACTTTGCTTGGTTCGGTAACGGCTCATGCAACGTGTTGTCCCCAACGGCTACCCATTCTGATGACGCCATTCGTTGAGACCTCACCATTACCATTAAGTGGCGGTGAGGTACGAGATGAAAGCGGCACACAGGTACAACCTTCTGTGAACTCTGCTGATCCAGATAACCCTGACGGTAATGCATCTCACATATGCACTATTTCCACTTTTTCGGATTTGTTCCAACTTTCACCTACTGTTGTAGACAAATTTTTTACCAGCCTATCTGAATGAATGCTCTCTCCTAACAACAGGAATAACTTTTGAAAATACGAGCACACAGCGTTCCCTGAAATCTGAATTCGGCCTTCCGTCTGGTAAACAGAATCTAAAAAACTTTGTAACTATTTTTCCCCAGAGAGCGAAATTGATTTTTTTTCCCAGTTCCCAAAATATATATATATATTTTGGCACATGATACTCTGATTAAAGTAGAACTATTCTTAGAGAACAAGATTTCTATTTTTAGAAGCTCTAGAGACGATATCTTCTTAGTCTCTAGCACATGTACAGTCTTGTATAAATATGTGATGAAATGGTCTCGACCTTCTCTTTTGTATTAAGAGCCATTTCATGAATGTAAATGTGTGATTCATTCAGTCAACATTCTAAATGTACAATATATGCATTACCTGAATGATACCACTGCTTGAAAACATACAGTATAATACTCATTTTTTGTGTATATACCATTTCAAATGCAATTTATGTATTTTGGGGTGGGGTGGAAAACACATGCTTAGATTTGCTTATACATTGCTTAGTATTTAGTTATGATGGACAATATACGTGGAGTGGGTGTTGTAGATGATTCTAGGACTCTAGTTAATATTACCGATTTCATGCCCTTATGTGGTTATATCAAATCAAACACTTATACAGGCATAAAAATCATTACCATATTAAGACATAGCCAATGCAGTCCAAATACGTCAAGGCTACTTCCATAGACTCCTAGAAAGCACAACGTGTTCTTAAACAAACCAAGCCTCCAGTAGCCCGGGAATTCGCCCTGGTTCTGTATTGATTTGTCCTAGAACTCCTGGAGTCTTGAAAGAACTGCGAGTTCTTAGTGACGTCTTATGTCCAACCTTATGTCAAACTCGGCACCTTCCAGGTATAAATATACCAGCATCTGCCTCAAGCAACACACGGTGGTTTGGAGAAGATCGGCTATCTACTTGCCCAAAATCCAGCTCCAGTGTTTTCCGGTCACCCTTGCGGGTTGCTGGGAGATCGAGTCCTGAGAAAGAGATACAAGACCTCCTTCATTCTATAACCAAGGTACGGAGCTGATTCGACCCACAGAGAATTCTTGATTCAGATTCTTGGCAAAAACTGTAACTCATCTACTCCTTCCCTGTACTAGGCTTGGGTTAGGTACACTGGGGTAGGCGTATCTTAGAAACACCAGTTGAGTATGTTTAGTCATTATTTTATCATTGAATGTATTTTATCCATTTTAAGTATCCTATGGCTTCGAAACCATATAAATGCTTTTACAGTATTATTTCATAATACTAATTTTACTGTACGCACTTTACTTTATGACAAGTATTGCAATTGTGGCAATTCACTTCTCTTGCATGAGAAAGTAGACTGCTCAATAAATAACCCTTTTATTGAAAACGCCTGTCTCTCTATTTCTCTGCACTCCTGGTGAAACTAAGCATGCACGATTGACTGAGTGAAATAGCTATCTATTGTTTCCGCGGCTCTGGAGATATACTCCTTGTTCTGGGGGTGCAAAGTTGTCATGTTTATGCGGTTGTCAGAAACGAATCCCTTCTTGTCTATTCAGGAAAGTTAACACCTTTTTGATTACTCGAGAACGTTTCTAGTGACCTCTGAGCTAGCTGGCACACATAATTCAGTCTAACATATTCAATAGAGACCTAGTCGACCTCATTCCTACGTCTACACTATCATTTAAGTTATTCCAATGCGCAGAGCCTATTGGGAATATAGGAACTACACTACAGTGGTGCCGGGGGTTTTGTGGAGGGGGGGCTACTTTTCCATATCCCATCTGAGCAGGAAACAGCTCAAGGATTTTCAGTTGCATCCACGCTTGGGTCGAGCGGGTTCACGACCTTAAACGTAATTTAGAAGCCATCCCTCTTTTAGAACAACTCTAAGTGTGACCATCCATGTGCATTCGGGATTTAGTCCTTTACACAGTGCAGAACCTGTGCAGGTAGCAATGCTTGATGAGTGCAGAATGATCCCAAACCAAGTAGGCTTTTCTGCCCTGATCCATTCCGAATTCTTGTTGGTGCTCGACCCAGTCTTCCACAGAATTCTGCTCTCTTAACCCCATGGCTGCAGCAGTAATTCCGCCGCAGCGCTAGCGGGAAGGGGGGCCGCTCGGCGCCGCCATGCTCATGACGGAACCACCCTATCACGAGCCTCGGGCGTGCTGTGCTTGTGACGGAGTGGTTCCGTCACGACCCCACCCGATCAATAGAATGCACCGCACAGGCGCGAAATCAGTGCAGCGCAGGCATGGCGGCCGGGCCGTGTCGGAACCACTCCGTCACCAGCACAGCGCGTCTGAGGCTGGTGACGAAGTGGTTCTGTCACCAGCATGGATGTGGTTAATGTTATGAATATGGAATGTATGCAAATGCCCTCAGCTGGCTAGAGTCTTATCTCTAAGAGCGGATTTGAGTGGGTCACATACCATCTTTTAAATTAGCCACTAAAATACTAACCCAGAGGGTACGGATGACTCCAACTTAGTTCAATGTTTGTATAGCTCCTCTAATCCTGCTTATACATCTGTTCAGCCGCTCCCACCTGACACAAATGAGCCCACTGATACAAACAGGTGAAGGTATTGCTGTGTTACTCTTATTCTGTTTCATCTGTTCGTGTAAAGGGCGAAGCATTGGGGTCCTTCCTTGATAGCACTTTCATATTCACAACGACAACTAAAGAAAAATATGTCCGGCACAACAGTTGTAGGGAGTGACGCTTTGCACTGAGGCTTTGCCTCCTCCATGGAATGCTGAGGTCACTTCCGCCAGGCCTGAGGCTTACAATACAGACACCTACTGTTGCCTCTTTGATTGTGTTCTGAATTCAGTGGAGTGTGGATTAGAGGCAAAAAGCCATTAAGATTGGTTACTTTTTGCTTTTGGGGATATATGTTAGTGTCTTGAAAGAATAAAAGTGCTGTGATTTTTTACATCTAGAATTTTTTTTAATCGAAGTGACATTCCTTAGTCCCAGCACCACAGCGTACATTTTCAAACTAATGTGAGTAAGGTTTTTGTCTTTGAATATAGACTGCTTTATAGGTGTCATAGATCTCATTTCAGTACATATTAGGAGGGTGGTTGATATTTAGGACCAGCCCATACAACAACTAAATTAGTACACACTTTGAGTCTTGATATATTCCATTTTGTGCTTTTAGTTTATTGCAGTGAAGGAGTCCTCCTGCAGGATTACAGCTGGTGTGGTTTGTGGCACACTAGCAGAAGCAGAGGAATAGCTTGCAGCCAAGCTCAGAGCAGGGCTTGCTAGTTTTGTATCTTCTGATATAACATTTATTGCAAAAAAATGTACACCGGACAATTGTTTAGCAGCAGGGTGATAAAAGATATTTAAGGGAGAGGATGTATATTTGGGGAGAGAATGTAGCCTAACGGCTAGGGCGGGTGACTTCAAATCTGGGGAA